>NC_092709.1:347708383-349198734 GCF_047496885.1 Scyliorhinus torazame | reverse complement strand
CTGTCCCAGAGTGTGGAAGGACAGTGTGTGACCCACTGTCCCAGAGTGTGAAAGGACAGTGGGAGACCCACTGTCCCAGAGTGTGAAAGGACAGTGTGTGATGCTCTGTCCCAAAGTGTGAAAGGACAGTGTGTGACCCACTGTCCCAGAGTGTGAAAGGACAGTGTATGACCCACTGTCCCAGAGTGTGAAAGGACAGTGTGTGACCCACTGTCCCAGAGTGTGAAAGGACAGTGTGTGATCCACTGTCCCAGAGTGTGAAAGGACAGTGCGTGACCCAGTGTCCCAGAGTGTGAAAGGACAGTGTGTGACCCGCTGTCCCAGAGTGTGAAAGGACAGTGTGTGACGCACTGTCCCAGAGTGTGAAAGGACAGTGTGGGACCCACTGTCCCAGAGTGTGGACAGTGTGTGACCCACATTCCCAGAGTGTGAAAGGAGAGTGTGTGACACTGTGCCAGAGTGTGAAAGGACAGTGTGTGACCCACTGTCCCAGAGTGTGGACAGTGTGTGGCCCACTGGCCCAGAGTGTGAAAGGACAGGGTGTGACACTGTCCCAGCGTGTGAAAGGACAGTGTGTGACCCACTGTCACAGAGTGTGAAAGGACAGTGGGTGACCAACTGTCACAGAGTATGAAAGGACAGTGTGTGAACCACTGTCCCAGAGTGTAAACGGACAGTGTGTGACCCAATGTCCCAGAGTGTGAAAGGACAGTGTGTGACCCACTGTCCCACAGTGTGAGAGGACAGCGTGTGACACTGTCCCAGAGTGTGAAAGGACAGTGTGTGACCCACTGTCCCAGAGTGTGAAAGGGCAGTGCGTGACCCAGTGTCCCAGAGTGTGAAAGGACAGTGTGTGACCCGCTGTCCCAGAGTGTGAAAGGACAGTGTGTGACGCACTGTCCCAGAGTGTGAAAGGACTCTGTGTGACGCACTGTCCCAGAGTGTGAAAGGACAGTGTGTGACCCACTGTCCCACAGTGTGAGAGGACAGTGTGTGACACTGTCCCAGAGTGTGAAAGGACAGTGTGTGACCCACAGTCCCAGACTGTGAAAGGACAGTGCGTGACCCAGTGTCCCACAGTGTGAAAGGATCGTGTGTGACCCACTGTCCCAGAGTGTGAAATGACAGTGTGTGACCCACTGTCCCAGAGTATGAAAGGACAGTGTGTGACCCATTGTCCCAGAGTGTGAAAGGATAGTGTGTGAGACACTGTCTCAGAGTAGTGAAAGGACAGTGTGTGACCCACTGTCCAAGAGTGGGAAAGGACAGTGTGTGACCCACTGTCCCAGAGTGTGAAAGGACAGTGTGTGACCCACTGTCCCAGAGTGTGAAAGGACAGCGTGTGACCCACTGTCCCAGAGTGAGAAAGGACAGTGTGTGACCCACTGTCCCAGAGTGTGAAAGGACAGTATGTGACCCACTGTCCCAGAATGTAAAAGGACAGTGTGTGACCCACTGTCCCAGAGTGTGAAAGGACAATGTGTGACCCAGTGTCCCAGAGTGTGAAAGGAGTGTGTGACCCACTGTCCCAGAGTGTGAAAGGACAGTGTGTGACCCACTGTCCAAGAGTGTGAAAGGACAGTATGTGACCCACTGTACCAGAGTGCAAAAGGACAGTGTGTGACCCACTGTCCCAGAGTGTGAAAGGACAGTGTGTGACCCACTGTCCCAGATAGTGAAAGGACAGTGTGTGACCCACTGTCCCAGAGTGTGAAAGGACAGTGTGTGACCCACTGTCCCAGAGTGTGAAAGGACACTGTGTGCCCCACTGTCCCAGAGTGTGAAAGGACAGTGTGTGACCCACTGTCCCAGAGTGTGAAAGGACAGTGTTTGACCCACTGTCCCAGAGTGTGAAAGGACAGTGTGTGACACACTGTCCCAGAGTGTGAAAGGTCAGTGTGTGACCCACTGTCCCAGAATGAGAAAGGACAGTGTGTCACCCATTGTCCCAGAGTGTGAAAGGACAGTGTGTGACACACTGTCCCAGAGTGTGAAAGGTCAGTGTGTGACCCACTGACCCAGAGTGTGAAAGGACAGTGTGTGACCCACTGTCCTAGAATGTGAAAGGACAGTGTTTGATCCACTGTCCCAGAGTGTGCACGGACAGTGTGTGACCCACTGTCCCAGAGTGTGAAAGGACAGTGTGTGGCCCAATGTCCCAGAGTGTGAAAGGACAATGTGTGGCCCAATGTCCCAGAGTGTGAAAGGATAGTGTGTGACCTCCTGTCCCAGAGTGTGAAAGGGCAGTGTGTGACCTCCTGTCCCAGAGTGTGAAAGGATAGTGTGTGGCCTCCTGTCCCACAGTGTGAAAGGACAGTGTGTGACCCACTGTCCCAGAGTGTGAAAGGACAGTGTGTGGCGTACTGTCCCAGAATTTGAAAGGACAGTGTGTGACCTCCTGTCCCACAGTGTGAAAGGACAGTGTGTGACCCACTGTCCCAGAGTGTGAAATGACAGTCTGTGACGCACTGTCCCAGAGTGTGAAAGGTCAGTGTGTGACCCACTGTCCGAGAATGAGAAAGGACAGTGTGTGACCCACTGTCCCAGAGTGTGAAAGGACAGTGTGTGACACACTGTCCCAGAGTGTGAAAGGTCAGTGTGTGACCCACTGACCCAGAGTGTGAAAGGACAGTGTGTGACCCACTGTCCTAGAATGTGAAAGGACAGTGTTTGATCCACTGTCCCAGAGTGTGCACGGACAGTGTGTGACCCACTGTCCCAGAGTGTGAAAGAACAGTGTGTGGCCCAATGTCCCAGAGTGTGAAAGGACAGTGTGTGACCCACTGTCCCAGAGTGTGAAAGGACAACGTGTGACCCACTGTCCCAGAGTGAGAAAGGACAGTGTGTGACCCACTGTCCCAGAGTGTGAAAGGACAGTATGTGACCCACTGTCCCAGAGTGTGAAAGGACAGTATGTGACCCAGTGTACCAGAGTGCGAAAGGACAGTGTGTGACCCACTGTCCCAGAGTGTGAAAGGCCAGTGTGTGACCCACTGTCCCAGAATGTGAAAGGACAGTGTGTGACCCAGTGTCCAAGAGTGTGAAAGGACAGTGTGTGACCCACTGTCCCAGAGTGTGAAAGGACAGTGTGTGACCCACTGTCCCAGAGTGTGGAAGGACAGTGTGTGACCCACTGTCCCAGAGTGTGAAAGGACAGTGGGAGACCCACTGTCCCAGAGTGTGAAAGGACAGTGTGTGACCCACCGTCCCAGAGTGTGAAAGGTCAGTGTGTGACCCACTGTCCCAGAATGAGAAAGGACAGTGTGTGACGCACTGTCCCAGAGTGTGAAAGGACAGTGTGTGACCCACTGTCCCAGAGTGTGAAAGGACAGTGTGTGACCCACCGACCCAGAGTGTGTAAGGTCAGTGTGTGACCTCCTGTGTGATCCACTGTCCAAGAGTGTGAACGGACAGTGTGTGTCCCACTGTCCCAGAGTGTGAAAGGACAGTGTGTGACCCACTGTCCCAGAGTGTGAAAGGACAGTATGTGACCCACTGTCCCAGAGTGTGAAAGGACAGTATGTGACCCACTGTACCAGAGTGCGAAAGGACAGTGTGTGACCCACTGTCCCAGAGTGTGAAAGGCCAGTGTGTGACCCACTGTCCCAGAATGTGAAAGGACAGTGTGTGACCCAGTGTCCAAGAGTGTGAAAGGACAGTGTGTGACCCACTGTCCCAGAGTGTGAAAGGACAGTGTGTGACCCACTGTCCCAGAGTGTGGAAGGACAGTGTGTGACCCACTGTCCCAGAGTGTGAAAGGACAGTGGGAGACCCACTGTCCCAGAGTGTGAAAGGACAGTGTGTGACCCACCGTCCCAGAGTGTGAAAGGTCAGTGTGTGACCCACTGTCCCAGAATGAGAAAGGACAGTGTGTGACGCACTGTCCCAGAGTGTGAAAGGACAGTGTGTGACCCACTGCCCCAGAGTGTGAAAGGACAGTGTGTGACCCACTGACCCAGAGTGTGTAAGGTCAGTGTGTGACCTCCTGTGTGATCCACTGTCCAAGAGTGTGAACGGACAGTGTGTGTCCCACTGTCCCAGAGTGTGAAAGGACAGTGTGTGGCCCAATGTCCCAGAGTGTGAAAGGATAGTGTGTGACCTACTGTCCCAGAGTGTGAAAGGACAGTGTGTGACCTCCTGTCCCAGAGTGTGAAAGGATAGTGTGTGGCCTCCTGTCCCACAGTGTGAAAGGACAGTGTGTGACCCACTGTCCCAGAGTGTGAAAGGACAGTGTGTGGCGTACTGTCCCAGAATTTGAAAGGACAGTGTGTGACCTCCTGTCCCACAGTGTGAAAGGACAGTGTGTGACCCACAGTCCCAGAGTGTGAAATGACAGTCTGTGACGCACTGTCCCAGAGTGTGAAAGGACAGTGTATGACCCACTGTCCCGGAGTGCGAAAGGACAGTGTGTGACGCACTGTCCCAGAGTGTGAAAGGACAGTGTGTGACCCACTGTCCCAGAGTGTGAATACACAGTGTGTGACCCACTGTCCCAGTGTGTGAAAGGACAGGGTGTGATGCACTGTCCCAGAGTGTGAAAGGACAGTGTGTGACCAACTGTCCAGGAGTGTGAAAGGACAGTGTGTGACGCACTGTCCCAGAGTGTGAAAGGACAGTGTGTGGCGCACTGTCCCAGAGTGTGAAAGGACAGTGTGTGACCCACTGTCCCAGAGTGTGAAAGGTCAGTGTGTGACGCACTGTCCCAGAGTGTGAATGGAGTGTGAGTGTCGCACTGTCACAGAGTGTGAAAGGACAGTGTGTGACCCACTGTCCCAGAGTGTGAAAGGACAGTGTGTGAGTTACTGTCCCATAGTGTGAAAGGACAGTGTGTGTCCCAATGTCCCAGAGTGTGAAAGGACAGTGTGTGACCCACTGTCCCAGAGTGTGAAATGACAGTCTGTGACGCACTGTCCCAGAGTGTGAAAGGTCAGTGTGTGACCCACTGTCCGAGAATGAGAAAGGACAGTGTGTGACCCACTGTCCCAGAGTGTGAAAGGAAAGTGTGTGACACACTGTCCCAGAGTGTGAAAGGTCAGTGTGTGACCCACTGACCCAGAGTGTGAAAGGACAGTGTGTGACCCACTGTCCTAGAATGTGAAAGGACAGTGTTTGATCCACTGTCCCAGAGTGTGCACGGACAGTGTGTGACCCACTGTCCCAGAGTGTGAAAGAACAGTGTGTGGCCCAATGTCCCAGAGTGTGAAAGGACAGTGTGTGACCCACTGTCCCAGAGTGTGAAAGGACAATGTGTGACCCACTGTCCCAGAGTGAGAAAGGACAGTGTGTGACCCACTGTCCCAGAGTGTGAAAGGACAGTATGTGACCCACTGTCCCAGAGTGTGAAAGGACAGTATGTGACCCAGTGTACCAGAGTGCGAAAGGACAGTGTGTGACCCACTGTCCCAGAGTGTGAAAGGCCAGTGTGTGACCCACTGTCCCAGAATGTGAAAGGACAGTGTGTGACCCAGTGTCCAAGAGTGTGAAAGGACAGTGTGTGACCCACTGTCCCAGAGTGTGAAAGGACAGTGTGTGACCCACTGTCCCAGAGTGTGGAAGGACAGTGTGTGACCCACTGTCCCAGAGTGTGAAAGGACAGTGGGAGACCCACTGTCCCAGAGTGTGAAAGGACAGTGTGTGACCCACCGTCCCAGAGTGTGAAAGGTCAGTGTGTGACCCACTGTCCCAGAATGAGAAAGGACAGTGTGTGACGCACTGTCCCAGAGTGTGAAAGGACAGTGTGTGACCCACTGCCCCAGAGTGTGAAAGGACAGTGTGTGACCCACTGACCCAGAGTGTGTAAGGTCAGTGTGTGACCTCCTGTGTGATCCACTGTCCAAGAGTGTGAACGGACAGTGTGTGTCCCACTGTCCCAGAGTGTGAAAGGACAGTGTGTGACCCACTGTCCCAGAGTGTGAAAGGACAGTATGTGACCCACTGTCCCAGAGTGTGAAAGGACAGTATGTGACCCACTGTACCAGAGTGCGAAAGGACAGTGTGTGACCCACTGTCCCAGAGTGTGAAAGGCCAGTGTGTGACCCACTGTCCCAGAATGTGAAAGGACAGTGTGTGACCCAGTGTCCAAGAGTGTGAAAGGACAGTGTGTGACCCACTGTCCCAGAGTGTGAAAGGACAGTGTGTGACCCACTGTCCCAGAGTGTGGAAGGACAGTGTGTGACCCACTGTCCCAGAGTGTGAAAGGACAGTGGGAGACCCACTGTCCCAGAGTGTGAAAGGACAGTGTGTGACCCACCGTCCCAGAGTGTGAAAGGTCAGTGTGTGACCCACTGTCCCAGAATGAGAAAGGACAGTGTGTGACGCACTGTCCCAGAGTGTGAAAGGACAGTGTGTGACCCACTGCCCCAGAGTGTGAAAGGACAGTGTGTGACCCACTGACCCAGAGTGTGTAAGGTCAGTGTGTGACCTCCTGTGTGATCCACTGTCCAAGAGTGTGAACGGACAGTGTGTGTCCCACTGTCCCAGAGTGTGAAAGGACAGTGTGTGGCCCAATGTCCCAGAGTGTGAAAGGATAGTGTGTGACCTACTGTCCCAGAGTGTGAAAGGACAGTGTGTGACCTCCTGTCCCAGAGTGTGAAAGGATAGTGTGTGGCCTCCTGTCCCACAGTGTGAAAGGACAGTGTGTGACCCACTGTCCCAGAGTGTGAAAGGACAGTGTGTGGCGTACTGTCCCAGAATTTGAAAGGACAGTGTGTGACCTCCTGTCCCACAGTGTGAAAGGACAGTGTGTGACCCACAGTCCCAGAGTGTGAAATGACAGTCTGTGACGCACTGTCCCAGAGTGTGAAAGGACAGTGTATGACCCACTGTCCCGGAGTGCGAAAGGACAGTGTGTGACGCACTGTCCCAGAGTGTGAAAGGACAGTGTGTGACCCACTGTCCCAGAGTGTGAATACACAGTGTGTGACCCACTGTCCCAGTGTGTGAAAGGACAGGGTGTGATGCACTGTCCCAGAGTGTGAAAGGACAGTGTGTGACCAACTGTCCCGGAGTGTGAAAGGACAGTGTGTGACGCACTGTCCCAGAGTGTGAAAGGACAGTGTGTGGCGCACTGTCCCAGAGTGTGAAAGGACAGTGTGTGACCCACTGTCCCAGAGTGTGAAAGGTCAGTGTGTGACGCACTGTCCCAGAGTGTGAATGGAGTGTGAGTGTCGCACTGTCACAGAGTGTGAAAGGACAGTGTGTGACCCACTGTCCCAGAGTGTGAAAGGACAGTGTGTGAGTTACTGTCCCAGAGTGTGAAAGGACAGTGTGTGTCCCAATGTCCCAGAGTGTGAAAGGACAGTGTGTGACCCACTGTCCCAGAGTGTGAAAGGACAGTGTGGGGCCCACTACCCCAGAGTGTGAAAGGACAGTGTGTGACCCAGTGTCCCAGAGTTTGAAGGGACAGTGTGTGGCCCAGAGGCCCAGATTGTGAATGGACAGTGTGTGACCCACTGTCCCAGAGTGTGAAAGGACAGTGTGCAACCCACTGTCCCAGAGTGTGAAAGGACAGTGTGCGACCCACTGTCCCAGCGTGAGAAAGGACAGCGTGTGACCCACTGTCCCAGAGTGTGAAAGGACATCGTGTGACCCACTGTCCCAGAGTGTGAAAGGACAGTGTGCGACCCACTGTCCCAGAGTGTGAAAGGACAGTGTGTGACCCACTGTCCCAGTGTGTGAAAGGACAGTGTGATCCCACTGTCCCAGAGTGTGAAAGGACAGTGTGTGACCCACTGTCCCAGAGTATGAAAGGACAGTGTGTGGCCTACTGTCCCAGAGTGTGAATAGACAGTGTGTGACCCACTGTCCCAGAGGGTGAAAGGACAGTGACCCAGTGTCCCAGAGAGTGAAAGGACAGTGTGTGACCCACTGTCCCAGAGTGAGAAAGGACAGCATGTGACCCAGTGTCCCAGAGTGTGAAAGGACAGTGTGTGACCACTGTCCCAGTGTGTGAAAGGACAGTGTGTGACCCACTGTCCCAGAGTGTGGATGGACAGTGTGTGAGCCAATGTCCCAGTGTGTGAAAGGACAGGGTGATCCCACTGTCCCAGAGTGTGAAAGGAGAGTGTGTGACCCACTGTCCCAGAGTGTGAAAGGACAGTGACCCAGTGTCCCAGAATGTGAAAGGACAGTGACCCAGTGTCCCAGAGTGTGAAAAGACAGTGTGTGACTCACTGTCCCAGAGTGTGGACAGTGTGTGACCCACTGCCCCAGAGTGTGAAAGGACAGTGTGTGACCCACTGTCCCAGAGTGTGTAAGGACAGTGTGTGACCCACTGTCCCAGAGTGTGAAAGGACAGTGTGTGACCCACTGTCCCAGAGTGTGAACAGTGTGTGACCCACTGTCACAGAGTGATAAAGGACAGCGTGTGACACTGTCCCAGGGTGTGAAAGGATTGTGTGCGACCCACTGTCCGAGAGTGTGGACAGTGTGGGACCCACTGTCACAGAGTATGAAAGGACAGTGTGTGACCCACTGTCCCACAGTGTGAGAGGACAGCGTGTGACACTGTCCTAGAGTGTCAAAGGACAGTGTGTGACCCATTGTCCCAGAGTGTGAAAGGACAGTGCGTGACCCAGTGTCCCAGAGTGTGAAAGGACAGTTTGTGACCCACTGTCCCAGAGTGTGAACGGACAGTGTGTGACCCACTGTCCCAGAGTGTGAAAGGACAGTGTGTGACCCACTGTCCCAGAGTGTGAAAGGACAGTTTGTGACCCACTGTCCCAGAGTGTGAAAGGACAGTGTGTGACCCACTGTCCCACAGTGTGAGAGGACAGTGTGTGACCCTCTGTCCCAGAGTGTGAAAGGACAGTGTGTGACACACTGTCTCAGAGGATGAAAGGACAGTGTGTGACCCACTGTCCCAGAGTGTGAAAGGACAGTGTGTGACCCACTGTCCCAGAGTGTGAAAGGACAGTGTGTGACCCACTGTCCCAGAGTGTGAAAGGACAGCGTGTGACCCACTGTCCCAGAGTGAGATAGAACAATGTGTGACCCACTGTCCCAGAGTGTGAAAGGACAATATGTGGCCCACTGTCCCAGAATGTGAAAGGACAGTGTGTGACCCACTGTCCCAGAGTGTGAAAGGACAGTGTGTGACCAGTGACCCAGAGTGTGAAAGGTGTGTGTGACCCACTGTCCAAGAGAGTGAAAGGACACTGTGTGACCCACTGCCCCAGAGTGTGAAAGGACAGTATGTGACCCACTGTCCCAGAGTGCGAAAGGACAGTGTGTGACCCACTGTCCCAGAGTGTGGACAGTGTGTGACCCACTGTCACAGAGTATGAAAGGACAGTATGTGACCCACTGTCCCAGAGTGTGAAAGGACAGTATGTGACCCACTGTCCCAGAGTGTGAAAGGACAGTATGTGACCCACTGTCCCAGAGTGTGAAAGGACAGTATGTGACCCACTGTACCAGAGTGCGAAAGGACAGTGTGTGACCCACTGTCCCAGAGTGTGAAAGGCCAGTGTGTGACCCACTGTCCCAGAATGTGAAAGGACAGTGTGTGACCCAGTGTCCAAGTGTGTGAAAGGACAGTGTGTGACCCACTGGCCAGAGTGTGAAAGGACAGTGTGTGACCCACTGTCCCAGAGTGTGGAAGGACAGTGTGTGACCCACTGTCCCAGAGTGTGAAAGGACAGTGGGAGACCCACTGTCCCAGAGTGTGAAAGGACAGTGTGTGACCCACCGTCCCAGAGTGTGAAAGGTCAGTGTGTGACCCACTGTCCTTGAATGAGAAAGGACAGTGTGTGACGCACTGTCCCAGAGTGTGAAAGGACAGTGTGTGACCCACTGTCCCAGAGTGTGAAAGGTCACTGTGTGACCCACTGACCCAGAGTGTGTAAGGTCAGTGTGTGACCTCCTGTGAGATCCACTGTCCAAGAGTGTGAACGGACAGTGTGTGTCCCACTGTCCCAGAGTGTGAAAGGGCAGTGTGTGGCCCAATGTCCCAGAGTGTGAAAGGATAGTGTGTGACCTCCTGTCCCAGAGTGTGAAAGGACAGTGTGTGACCTCCTGTCCCAGAGTGTGAAAGGATAGTGTGTGGCCTCCTGTCCCACAGTGTGAAAGGACAGTGTGTGACCCACTGTCCCAGAGTGTGAAAGGACAGTGTGTGGCGTACTGTCCCAGAATTTGAAAGGACAGTGTGTGACCTCCTGTCCCACAGTTTGAAAGGACAGTGTGTGACCCACTGTCCCAGAGTGTGAAATGACAGTCTGTGACGCACTGTCCCAGAGTGTGAAAGGTCAGTGTGTGACCCACTGTCCGAGAATGAGAAACGACAGTGTGTGACCCACTGTCCCAGAGTGTGAAAGGACAGTGTGTGACACACTGTCCCAGAGTGTGAAAGGTCAGTGTGTGACCCACTGACCCAGAGTGTGAAAGGACAGTGTGTGACCCACTGTCCTAGAATGTGAAAGGACAGTGTTTGATCCACTGTCCCAGAGTGTGCACGGACAGTGTGTGACCCACTGTCCCAGAGTGTGAAAGAACAGTGTGTGGCCCAATGTCCCAGAGTGTGAAAGGACAGTGTGTGACCCACTGTCCCAGAGTGTGAAAGGACAACGTGTGACCCACTGTCCCAGAGTGAGAAAGGACAGTGTGTGACCCACTGTCCCAGAGTGTGAAAGGACAGTATGTGACCCACTGTCCCAGAGTGTGAAAGGACAGTATGTGACCCACTGTACCAGAGTGCGAAAGGACAGTGTGTGACCCACTGTCCCAGAGTGTGAAAGGCCAGTGTGTGACCCACTGTCCCAGAATGTGAAAGGACAGTGTGTGACCCAGTGTCCAAGAGTGTGAAAGGACAGTGTGTGACCCACTGTCCCAGAGTGTGAAAGGACAGTGTGTGACCCACTGTCCCAGAGTGTGGAAGGACAGTGTGTGACCCACTGTCCCAGAGTGTGAAAGGACAGTGGGAGACCCACTGTCCCAGAGTGTGAAAGGACAGTGTGTGACCCACCGTCCCAGAGTGTGAAAGGTCAGTGTGTGACCCACTGTCCCAGAATGAGAAAGGACAGTGTGTGACGCACTGTCCCAGAGTGTGAAAGGACAGTGTGTGACCCACTGCCCCAGAGTGTGAAAGGACAGTGTGTGACCCACTGACCCAGAGTGTGTAAGGTCAGTGTGTGACCTCCTGTGTGATCCACTGTCCAAGAGTGTGAACGGACAGTGTGTGTCCCACTGTCCCAGAGTGTGAAAGGACAGTGTGTGACCCACTGTCCCAGAGTGTGAAAGGACAGTATGTGACCCACTGTCCCAGAGTGTGAAAGGACAGTATGTGACCCACTGTACCAGAGTGCGAAAGGACAGTGTGTGACCCACTGTCCCAGAGTGTGAAAGGCCAGTGTGTGACCCACTGTCCCAGAATGTGAAAGGACAGTGTGTGACCCAGTGTCCAAGAGTGTGAAAGGACAGTGTGTGACCCACTGTCCCAGAGTGTGAAAGGACAGTGTGTGACCCACTGTCCCAGAGTGTGGAAGGACAGTGTGTGACCCACTGTCCCAGAGTGTGAAAGGACAGTGGGAGACCCACTGTCCCAGAGTGTGAAAGGACAGTGTGTGACCCACCGTCCCAGAGTGTGAAAGGTCAGTGTGTGACCCACTGTCCCAGAATGAGAAAGGACAGTGTGTGACGCACTGTCCCAGAGTGTGAAAGGACAGTGTGTGACCCACTGCCCCAGAGTGTGAAAGGACAGTGTGTGACCCACTGACCCAGAGTGTGTAAGGTCAGTGTGTGACCTCCTGTGTGATCCACTGTCCAAGAGTGTGAACGGACAGTGTGTGTCCCACTGTCCCAGAGTGTGAAAGGACAGTGTGTGGCCCAATGTCCCAGAGTGTGAAAGGATAGTGTGTGACCTACTGTCCCAGAGTGTGAAAGGACAGTGTGTGACCTCCTGTCTTAGAGTGTGAAAGGATAGTGTGTGGCCTCCTGTCCCACAGTGTGAAAGGACAGTGTGTGACCCACTGTCCCAGAGTGTGAAAGGACAGTGTGTGGCGTACTGTCCCAGAATTTGAAAGGACAGTGTGTGACCTCCTGTCCCACAGTGTGAAAGGACAGTGTGTGACCCACAGTCCCAGAGTGTGAAATGACAGTCTGTGACGCACTGTCCCAGAGTGTGAAAGGACAGTGTATGACCCACTGTCCCGGAGTGCGAAAGGACAGTGTGTGACGCACTGTCCCAGAGTGTGAAAGGACAGTGTGTGACCCACTGTCCCAGAGTGTGAATACACAGTGTGTGACCCACTGTCCCAGTGTGTGAAAGGACAGGGTGTGATGCACTGTCCCAGAGTGTGAAAGGACAGTGTGTGACCAACTGTCCCGGAGTGTGAAAGGACAGTGTGTGACGCACTGTCCCAGAGTGTGAAAGGACAGTGTGTGACGCACTGTCCCAGAGTGTGAAAGGACAGTGTGTGACCCACTGTCCCACAGTGTGAAAGGTCAGTGTGTGACGCACTGTCCCAGAGTGTGAATGGAGTGTGAGTGTCGCACTGTCACAGAGTGTGAAAGGACAGTGTGTGACCCACTGTCCCAGAGTGTGAAAGGACAGTGTGTGAGTTACTGTCCCAGAGTGTGAAAGGACAGTGTGTGTCCCAATGTCCCAGAGTGTGAAAGGACAGTGTGTGACCCACTGTCCCAGAGTGTGAAAGGACAGTGTGGGGCCCACTACCCCAGAGTGTGAAAGGACAGTGTGTGACCCAGTGTCCCAGAGTTTGAAGGGACAGTGTGTGGCCCAGAGGCCCAGATTGTGAATGGACAGTGTGTGACCCACTGTCCCAGAGTGTGAAAGGACAGTGTGCGACCCACTGTCCCAGAGTGTGAAAGGACAGTGTGCGACCCACTGTCCCAGAGTGAGAAAGGACAGCGTGTGACCCACTGTCCCAGAGTGTGAAAGGACATCGTGTGACCCACTGTCCCAGAGTGTGAAAGGACAGTGTGCGACCCACTGTCCCAGAGTGTGAAAGGACAGTGTGTGACCCACTGTCCCAGTGTGTGAAAGGACAGTGTGATCCCACTGTCCCAGAGTGTGAAAGGACAGTGTGTGACCCACTGTCCCAGAGTATGAAAGGACAGTGTGTGGCCTACTGTCCCAGAGTGTGAAAGGACAGTGTGTGACCCACTGTCCCAGAGGGTGAAAGGACAGTGACCCAGTGTCCCAGAGAGTGAAAGGACAGTGTGTGACCCACTGTCCCAGAGTGAGAAAGGACAGCATGTGACCCAGTGTCCCAGAGTGTGAAAGGACAGTGTGTGACCACTGTCCCAGTGTGTGAAAGGACAGTGTGTGACCCACTGTCCCAGAGTGTGAATGGACAGTGTGTGAGCCAATGTCCCAGTGTGTGAAAGGACAGGGTGATCCCACTGTCCCAGAGTGTGAAAGGAGAGTGTGTGACCCACTGTCCCAGAGTGTGAAAGGACAGTGACCCAGTGTCCCAGAATGTGAAAGGACAGTGACCCAGTGTCCCAGAGTGTGAAAAGACAGTGTGTGACTCACTGTCCCAGAGTGTGGACAGTGTGTGACCCACTGCCCCAGAGTGTGAAAGGACAGTGTGTGACCCACTGTCCCAGAGTGTGTAAGGACAGTGTGTGACCCACTGTCCCAGAGTGTGAAAGGACAGTGTGTGACCCACTGTCCCAGAGTGTGAACAGTGTGTGACCCACTGTCACAGAGTGATAAAGGACAGCGTGTGACACTGTCCCAGGGTGTGAAAGGATTGTGTGCGACCCACTGTCCGAGAGTGTGCACAGTGTGGGACCCACTGTCACAGAGTATGAAAGGACAGTGTGTGACCCACTGTCCCACAGTGTGAGAGGACAGCGTGTGACACTGTCCTAGAGTGTCAAAGGACAGTGTGTGACCCATTGTCCCAGAGTGTGAAAGGACAGTGCGTGACCCAGTGTCCCAGAGTGTGAAAGGACAGTTTGTGACCCACTGTCCCAGAGTGTGAACGGACAGTGTGTGACCCACTGTCCCAGAGTGTGAAAGGACAGTGTGTGACCCACTGTCCCAGAGTGTGAAAGGACAGTTTGTGACCCACTGTCCCAGAGTGTGAAAGGACAGTGTGTGACCCACTGTCCCACAGTGTGAGAGGACAGTGTGTGACCCTCTGTCCCAGAGTGTGAAAGGACAGTGTGTGACACACTATCTCAGAGGATGAAAGGACAGTGTGTGACCCACTGTCCCAGAGTGTGAAAGGACAGTGTGTGACCCACTGTCCCAGAGTGTGAAAGGACAGTGTGTGACCCACTGTCCCAGAGTGTGAAAGGACAGCGTGTGACCCACTGTCCCAGAGTGAGAAAGAACAATGTGTGACCCACTGTCCCAGAGTGTGAAAGGACAATATGTGGCCCACTGTCCCAGAATGTGAAAGGACAGTGTGTGACCCACTGTCCCAGAGTGTGAAAGGACAGTGTGTGACCAGTGACCCAGAGTGTGAAAGGTGTGTGTGACCCACTGTCCAAGAGTGTGAAAGGACACTGTGTGACCCACTGCCCCAGAGTGTGAAAGGACAGTATGTGACCCACTGTCCCAGAGTGCGAAAGGACAGTGTGTGACCCACTGTCCCAGAGTGTAAACGGACAGTGTGTGACCCACTGTCCCAGAGTGTGAAAGTACAGTGTGTGGCTCACTGTCCAATAGAGTGAAAGGACAGTGTGTGACCCACTGTCCCACAGTGTGAGAGGACAGTGCGTGACCCAGTGTCCCAGAGTGTGAAAGGACAGTGTGTGACCCACTGTCCCAGAGTGTGAAAGGACAGTGTGTGACCCACTGTCCCACAGTGTGAGAGGACAGCGTGTGACACTGTCCCAGAGTGTGAAAGGACAGTGTGTGACCCACTGTCCCAGAGTGTGAAAGGTCAGTGCGTGACCCAGTGTCCCAGAGTGTGAATGGAGAGTGTGTGACCCACTGTCCCAGAGTGTGAAAGGACAGTGTGTGACCCACTGTCCCAGAGTGTGAAAGGACAGTGTGTGACCCACTGTCCCAGAGTGTGAGAGGACAGTGTGTGACCCACTGTCCCACAGTTTGAGAGGACAGCGTGTGACACTGTCCCAGAGTGTGAAAGGACAGTGTGTGATCCACTGTCTCAGAGTGTGAAAGGACAGTGTGTGACACACTGTCTCAGAGTATGAAAGGACAGTGTGTGACCCAGTGTCCCAGAGTGTGAAAGGCCAGTGTGTGACCCACTGTCCCAGAGTGTGAAAGGACAGTGTGTGACCCACTGTCCCAGAGTGTGAAAGGACAGCGTGTGACCCACTGTCCCAGAGTGAGAAAGGACAGTGTGTGACCCACTGTCCCAGAGTGTGAAAGGACAGTGTGTGACCCACTGTCCCAGAGTGTGAAAGGACAGTGTGTGACCCACTGTCCCAGAGTGTGAACGGACAGTGTGTGACCCACTGTCCCAGAGTGTGAAAGGACAGTGTGTCCCAGAGTGTGAAAGGACAGTTTGTGACCCACTGTCCCAGAGTGTGAAAGGACAGTGTGTGACCCACTGTCCCACAGTGTGAGAGGACAGTGTGTGACCCTCTGTCCCAGAGTGTGAAAGGACAGTGTGTGACACACTGTCTCAGAGGATGAAAGGACAGTGTGTGACCCACTGTCCCAGAGTGTGAAAGGACAGTGTGTAACCCACTGTCCCAGAGTGTGAAAGGACAGTGTGTGACCCACTGTCCCAGAGTGAGAAAGGACAGCATGTGACCCAGTGTCCCAGAGTGTGAAAGGACAGTGTGTGACCACTGTCCCAGTGTGTGAAAGGACAGTGTGTGACCCACTGTCCCAGAGTGTGAATGGACAGTGTGTGAGCCAATGTCCCAGTGTGTGAAAGGACAGGGTGATCCCACTGTCCCAGAGTGTGAAAGGAGAGTGTGTGACCCACTGTCCCAGAGTGTGAAAGGACAGTGACCCAGTGTCCCAGAATGTGAAAGGACAGTGACCCAGTGTCCCAGAGTGTGAAAAGACAGTGTGTGACTCACTGTCCCAGAGTGTGGACAGTGTGTGACCCACTGCCCCAGAGTGTGAAAGGACAGTGTGTGACCCACTGTCCCAGAGTGTGTAAGGACAGTGTGTGACCCACTATCCCAGAGTGTGAAAGGACAGTGTGTGACCCACTGTCCCAGAGTGTGAACAGTGTGTGACCCACTGTCACAGAGTGATAAAGGACAGCGTGTGACACTGTCCCAGGGTGTGAAAGGATTGTGTGCGACCCACTGTCCGAGAGTGTGGACAGTGTGGGACCCACTGTCACAGAGTATGAAAGGACAGTGTGTGACCCACTGTCCCACAGTGTGAGAGGACAGCGTGTGACACTGTCCTAGAGTGTCAAAGGACAGTGTGTGACCCATTGTCCCAGAGTGTGAAAGGACAGTGCGTGACCCAGTGTCCCAGAGTGTGAAAGGACAGTTTGTGACCCACTGTCCCAGAGTGTGAACGGACAGTGTGTGACCCACTGTCCCAGAGTGTGAAAGGACAGTTTGTGACCCACTGTCCCAGAGTGTGAAAGGACAGTGTGTGACCCACTGTCCCACAGTGTGAGAGGACAGTGTGTGACCCTCTGTCCCAGAGTGTGAAAGGACAGTGTGTGACACACTATCTCAGAGGATGAAAGGACAGTGTGTGACCCACTGTCCCAGAGTGTGAAAGGACAGTGTGTGACACACTATCTCAGAGGATGAAAGGACAGTGTGTGACCCACTGTCCCAGAGTGTGAAAGGACAGTGTGTGACCCACTGTCCCAGAGTGTGAAAGGACAGTGTGTGACCCACTGTCCCAGAGTGTGAAAGGACAGCGTGTGACCCACTGTCCCAGAGTGAGAAAGAACAATGTGTGACCCACTGTCCCAGAGTGTGAAAGGACAATATGTGGCCCACTGTCCCAGAATGTGAAAGGACAGTGTGTGACCCACTGTCCCAGAGTGTGAAAGGACAGTGTGTGACCAGTGACCCAGAGTGTGAAAGGTGTGTGTGACCCACTGTCCAAGAGTGTGAAAGGACACTGTGTGACCCACTGCCCCAGAGTGTGAAAGGACAGTATGTGACCCACTGTCCCAGAGTGCGAAAGGACAGTGTGTGACCCACTGTCCCAGAGTGTAAACGGACAGTGTGTGACCCACTGTCCCAGAGTGTGAAAGTACAGTGTGTGGCTCACTGTCCAATAGAGTGAAAGGACAGTGTGTGACCCACTGTCCCACAGTGTGAGAGGACAGTGCGTGACCCAGTGTCCCAGAGTGTGAAAGGACAGTGTGTGACCCACTGTCCCAGAGTGTGAAAGGACAGTGTGTGACCCACTGTCCCACAGTGTGAGAGGACAGCGTGTGACACTGTCCCAGAGTGTGAAAGGACAGTGTGTGACCCACTGTCCCAGAGTGTGAAAGGTCAGTGCGTGACCCAGTGTCCCAGAGTGTGAATGGAGAGTGTGTGACCCACTGTCCCAGAGTGGGAAAGGACAGTGTGTGACCCACTGTCCCAGAGTGTGAAAGGACAGTGTGTGACCCACTGTCCCAGAGTGTGAGAGGACAGTGTGTGACCCACTGTCCCACAGTTTGAGAGGACAGCGTGTGACACTGTCCCAGAGTGTGAAAGGACAGTGTGTGATCCACTGTCTAAGAGTGTGAAAGGACAGTGTGTGACACACTGTCTCAGAGTATGAAAGGACAGTGTGTGACCCACTGTCCCAGAGTGTGAAAGGCCAGTGTGTGACCCACTGTCCCAGAGTGTGAAAGGACAGTGTGTGACCCACTGTCCCAGAGTGTGAAAGGACAGCGTGTGACCCACTGTCCCAGAGTGAGAAAGGACAGTGTGTGACCCACTGTCCCAGAGTGTGAAAGGACAGTATGTGACCCACTGTCCCAGAATGTGAAAGGACAGTGTGTGACCCACTGTCCCAGAGGGTGAAAGGACAGTGTGTGACCCAGTGTCCCAGAGTGTGAAAGGAGTGTGTGACCCACTGTCCCAGAGTGTGAAAGGACAGTGTGTGACCCACTGAACCAAAGTGTGAAAGGACAGTGTGTGACCCACTGTCCGAGAGTGTGAAAGGACAGTATGTGACCCACTGTCCCAGAGTGTGAAAGGTCAGTATGTGACCCACTGTCCCAGAATGTGAAAGGACAGTGTGTGACCCACTGTCCCAGAGTGTGAAAGGACAGTGCGTGACCCAGTGTCCCAGAGTGTGAAAGGACAGTGTGTGACCCACTGTCCCAGAGTGTGAACGGACAGTGTGTGACCCACTGTCCCAGAGTGTGAAAGGACAGTGTGTGACCCACTGTCCCAGAGTGTGAAAGGACAGTTTGTGACCCACTGTCCCAGAGTGTGAAAGGACAGTGTGTGACCCACTGTCCCACAGTGTGAGAGGACAGTGTGTGACCCTCTGTCCCAGAGTGTGAAAGGACAGTGTGTGACACACTGTCTCAGAGGATGAAAGGACAGTGTGTGACCCACTGTCCCAGAGTGTGAAAGGACAGTGTGTAACCCACTGTCCCAGAGTGTGAAAGGACAGTGTGTGACCCACTGTCCCAGAGTGTGAAAGGACAGCGTGTGACCCACTGTCCCAGAGTGAGAAAGAACAATGTGTGACCCACTGTCCCAGAGTGTGAAAGGACAATATGTGGCCCACTGTCCCAGAATGTGAAAGGACAGTGTGTGACCCACTGTCCCAGAGTGTGAAAGGACAGTGTGTGACCAGTGACCCAGAGTGTGAAAGGTGTGTGTGACCCACTGTCCAAGAGTGTGAAAGGACACTGTGTGACCCACTGCCCCAGAGTGTGAAAGGACAGTATGTGACCCACTGTCCCAGAGTGCGAAAGGACAGTGTGTGACCCACTGTCCCAGAGTGTGGACAGTGTGTGACCCACTGTCACAGAGTATGAAAGGACAGTGTGTGAACCACTGTCCCAGAGTGTAAACGGACAGTGTGTGACCCACTGTCCCAGAGTGTGAGAGGACAGTGCGTGACCCAGTGTCCCAGAGTGTGAAAGGACAGTGTGTGACCCACTGTCCCAGAGTGTGAAAGGACAGTCTGTGACCCACTGTCCCAGAGTGTGAAAGGTCAGTGCGTGACCCAGTGTCCCAGAGTGTGAATGGACAGTGTGTGACCCACTGTCCCAGATTGTGAAAGGACAGTGTGTGACCCACTGTCCCAGAGTGTGAAAGGACAGTGTGTGACCCACTGTCCCAGAGTGTGAAAGGACAGTGTGTGACCCAGTGTCCCAGAGTGTGAAAGGAGTGTGTGACCCACTGTCCCAGAGTGTGAAAGGACAGTGTGTGACCCACTGAACCAAAGTGTGAAAGGACAGTGTGTGACCCACTGTCCGAGAGTGTGAAAGGACAGTGTGTGACCCACTGTCCCAGAGTGTGAAAGGTCAGTATGTGACCCACTGTCCCAGAATGTGAAAGGACAGTGTGTGACCCACTGTCCCAGCGTGTGAAAGGACAGTGTGTGACCCACTGTCCCAGAGTGTGAAATGTCAGTGTGTGACCCACTGACGCAGAGTGTGAAAGGTCAGTGTGTGACCCACTGTCCCAGAATGTGAAAGGTCAGTGTGCGACCCACTGTCCCAGAGTGCGAAAGGACAGTGTGTGACCCACTGTCGCAGAGTGTGCAAGGACAGTGTGTGATCCACTGTCCCAGAGTGTGAACGGACAGTGTGTGACCCACTGTCCCAGAGTGTGAAAGGAATGTGTGTGGCCCAATGTCCCAGAGTGTGAAAGGACAGTTTGTGACCTCCTGTCCCAGAGTGTGAAAGGATAGTGTGTGGCCTCCTGTCCCAGAGTGTGAAAGGATAGTGTGTGGCCTCCTGCCCCACAGTGTGAAAGGACAGTGTGTGACCCACTGTCCCAGAGTGTGAAAGGACAGTGTGTGACCCACTGTCCCAGAGTGTGAAAGGACAGTGTGTGGCGCACTGTCCCAGAGTGTGAAAGGACAGTGTGTGATCCACTGTCCCAGAGTGTGAAAGGACAGTGACCCAGTGTCCCAGAGTGTGAAAGGACAGTGTGTGAACTACTGTCCCAGAGTGTGAAAGGACAGTGTGTGAACCACTGTCCCAGAGTGGGAAAGGACAGTGTGTGACCCACTGTCCCAGAGTGTGAAAGGACAGTGTGTGACCCACTATCCCAGAGTGTGAAAGGACAGTGTGTGACCCACTGTCGCAGAGTGTGCAAGGACAGTGTGTGATCCACTGTCCCAGAGTGTGAACGGACAGTGTGTGACCCACTGTCCCAGAGTGTGAAAGGAATGTGTGTGGCCCAATGTCCCAGAGTGTGAAAGGACAGTGTGTGACCTCCTGTCCCAGAGTGTGAAAGGATAGTGTGTGGCCTCCTGTCCCAGAGTGTGAAAGGATAGTGTGTGGCCTCCTGCCCCACAGTGTGAAAGGACAGTGTGTGAACTACTGTCCCAGAGTGTGAAAGGACAGTGTGTGAACCACTGTCCCAGAGTGGGAAAGGACAGTGTGTGACCCACTGTCCCAGAGTGTGAAAGGACAGTGTGTGACCCACTGTCCCAGAGTGTGAAAGGACAGTGTGTGACCCACTGTCCCAGAGTGTGAAAGGACAGTGTGTGACACACTGTCCCAGAGTGTGAAAGGACAGTGTGTGATGCACTGTCCCAGAGTGTGAAAGGACAGTGTGTGACCCACTGTCCCAGAGTGTGTAAGGACAGTGTGTGACCCACTGTCCCAGAGTGTGAAAGGACAGTGTGTGACCCACTGTCCCAGAATGTGAAAGGACAGTTTGTGATTCATTTCCCAGAGTGTGAAAGGACAGTGTCTGACCCACTGTCCCAGAATGTGGACAGTGTGTGACCCACTGTCCCAGAGTGTGAAAGGACAGTGTGTGACACTGTCCCAGAGTGTGAAAGGATAGTGTGTGAACCACTGTCCCAGAGTGTGGACAGTGTGTGACCCATTGGCCCAGAGAGTGAAAGGACAGTGTGTCACACTGTCCCAGGGTGTGAAAGGATAGTGTGTGACCCACTGTCTCAGAGTGTGGACAGTGTGTGACCCAGTGTCACAGAGTATGAAAGGACAGTGTGTGAACCACTGTCCCAGAGTGTAAACGGACAGTATGTGACCCACTGTCCCAGAGTGTGAAAGGACAGTGTGTGGCCCACTGTCCCAGAGTGTGAAAGGACAGTGTGTGACCCACTGTCCCAGAGTGTGAAAGGACAGTGTGTGACCAGTGACCCAGAGTGTGAAAGGTGTGTGTGACCCACTGTCCAAGAGTGTGAAAGGACACTGTGTGACCCACTGCCCCAGAGTGTGAAAGGACAGTATGTGACCCACTGTCCCAGAGTGCGAAAGGACAGTGTGTGACCCACTGTCCCAGAGTGTGGACAGTGTGTGACCCACTGTCACAGAGTATGAAAGGACAGTGTGTGAACCACTGTCCCAGAGTGTAAACGGACAGTGTGTGACCCACTGTCCCAGAGTGTGAGAGGACAGTGCGTGACCCAGTGTCCCAGAGTGTGAAAGGACAGTGTGTGACCCACTGTCCCAGAGTGTGAAAGGACAGTGTGTGACCCACTGTCCCAGAGTGTGAAAGGTCAGTGCGTGCCCCAGTGTCCCAGAGTGTGAATGGACAGTGTGTGACCCACTGTCCCAGAGTGTGAAAGGACAGTGTGTGACCCACTGTCCCAGATTGTGAAAGGACAGTGTGCGACCCACTGTCCCAGAGTGTGAAAGGACAGTGTGTGACCAGTGACCCAGAGTGTGAAAGGTGTGTGTGACCCACTGTCCAAGAGTGTGAAAGGACACTGTGTGACCCACTGCCCCAGAGTGTGAAAGGACAGTATGTGACCCACTGTCCCAGAGTGCGAAAGGACAGTGTGTGACCCACTGTCCCAGAGTGTGGACAGTGTGTGACCCACTGTCACAGAGTATGAAAGGACAGTGTGTGAACCACTGTCCCAGAGTGTAAACGGACAGTGTGTGACCCACTGTCCCAGAGTGTGAGAGGACAGTGCGTGACCCAGTGTCCCAGAGTGTGAAAGGACAGTGTGTGACCCACTGTCCCAGAGTGTGAAAGGACAGTGTGTGACCCACTGAACCAAAGTGTGAAAGGACAGTGTGTGACCCACTGTCCGAGAGTGTGAAAGGACAGTGTGGGACCCACTGTCCCAGAGTGTGAAAGGTCAGTATGTGACCCACTGTCCCAGAATGTGAAAGGACAGTGTGTGACCCACTGTCCCAGCGTGTGAAAGGACAGTGTGTGACCCACTGTCCCAGAGTGTGAAATGTCAGTGTGTGACCCACTGACGCAGAGTGTGAAAGGTCAGTGTGTGACCCACTGTCCCAGAATGTGAAAGGTCAGTGTGCGACCCACTGTCCCAGAGTGCGAAAGGACAGTGTGTGACCCACTGTCGCAGAGTGTGCAAGGACAGTGTGTGATCCACTGTCCCAGAGTGTGAACGGACAGTGTGTGACCCACTGTCCCAGAGTGTGAAAGGAATGTGTGTGGCCCAATGTCCCAGAGTGTGAAAGGACAGTGTGTGACCTCCTGTCCCAGAGTGTGAAAGGATAGTGTGTGGCCTCCTGTCCCAGAGTGTGAAAGGACAGTGTGTGACCTCCTGTCCCAGAGTGTGAAAGGACAGTGTGTGTCCCAATGTCCCAGAGTGTGAAAGGACAGTGTGTGACCCACTGTCCCAGAGTGTGAAAGGACAGTGTGGGGCCCACTACCCCAGAGTGTGAAAGGACAGTGTGTGACCCAGTGTCCCAGAGTTTGAAGGGACAGTGTGTGGCCCAGAGGCCCAGATTGTGAATGGACAGTGTGTGACCCACTGTCCCAGAGTGTGAAAGGACAGTGTGCGACCCACTGTCCCAGAGTGTGAAAGGACAGTGTGCGACCCACTGTCCCAGAGTGAGAAAGGACAGCGTGTGACCCACTGTCCCAGAGTGTGAAAGGACATCGTGTGACCCACTGTCCCAGAGTGTGAAAGGACAGTGTGCGACCCACTGTCCCAGAGTGTGAAAGGACAGTGTGTGACCCACTGTCCCAGTGTGTGAAAGGACAGTGTGATCCCACTGTCCCAGAGTGTGAAAGGACAGTGTGTGACCCACTGTCCCAGAGTATGAAAGGACAGTGTGTGGCCTACTGTCCCAGAGTGTGAAAGGACAGTGTGTGACCCACTGTCCCAGAGGGTGAAAGGACAGTGACCCAGTGTCCCAGAGAGTGAAAGGACAGTGTGTGACCCACTGTCCCAGAGTGAGAAAGGACAGCATGTGACCCAGTGTCCCAGAGTGTGAAAGGACAGTGTGTGACCACTGTCCCAGTGTGTGAAAGGACAGTGTGTGACCCACTGTCCCAGAGTGTGAATGGACAGTGTGTGAGCCAATGTCCCAGTGTGTGAAAGGACAGGGTGATCCCACTGTCCCAGAGTGTGAAAGGAGAGTGTGTGACCCACTGTCCCAGAGTGTGAAAGGACAGTGACCCAGTGTCCCAGAATGTGAAAGGACAGTGACCCAGTGTCCCAGAGTGTGAAAAGACAGTGTGTGACTCACTGTCCCAGAGTGTGGACAGTGTGTGACCCACTGCCCCAGAGTGTGAAAGGACAGTGTGTGACCCACTGTCCCAGAGTGTGTAAGGACAGTGTGTGACCCACTGTCCCAGAGTGTGAAAGGACAGTGTGTGACCCACTGTCCCAGAGTGTGAACAGTGTGTGACCCACTGTCACAGAGTGATAAAGGACAGCGTGTGACACTGTCCCAGGGTGTGAAAGGATTGTGTGCGACCCACTGTCCGAGAGTGTGGACAGTGTGGGACCCACTGTCACAGAGTATGAAAGGACAGTGTGTGACCCACTGTCCCACAGTGTGAGAGGACAGCGTGTGACACTGTCCTAGAGTGTCAAAGGACAGTGTGTGACCCATTGTCCCAGAGTGTGAAAGGACAGTGTGTGACCCACTGTCCCAGAGTGTGAAAGGACAGTATGTGACCCACTGTCCCAGAGTGTGAAAGGACAGTATGTGACCCACTGTACCAGAGTGCGAAAGGACAGTGTGTGACCCACTGTCCCAGAGTGTGAAAGGCCAGTGTGTGACCCACTGTCCCAGAATGTGAAAGGACAGTGTGTGACCCAGTGTCCAAGAGTGTGAAAGGACAGTGTGTGACCCACTGTCCCAGAGTGTGAAAGGACAGTGTGTGACCCACTGTCCCAGAGTGTGGAAGGACAGTGTGTGACCCACTGTCCCAGAGTGTGAAAGGACAGTGGGAGACCCACTGTCCCAGAGTGTGAAAGGACAGTGTGTGACCCACCGTCCCAGAGTGTGAAAGGTCAGTGTGTGACCCACTGTCCCAGAATGAGAAAGGACAGTATGTGACGCACTGTCCCAGAGTGTGAAAGGACAGTGTGTGACCCACTGCCCCAGAGTGTGAAAGGACAGTGTGTGACCCACTGACCCAGAGTGTGTAAGGTCAGTGTGTGACCTCCTGTGTGATCCACTGTCCAAGAGTGTGAACGGACAGTGTGTGTCCCACTGTCCCAGAGTGTGAAAGGACAGCGTGTGGCCCAATGTCCCAGAGTGTGAAAGGATAGTGTGTGACCTACTGTCCCAGAGTGTGAAAGGACAGTGTGTGACCTCCTGTCCCAGAGTGTGAAAGGATAGTGTGTGGCCTCCTGTCCCACAGTGTGAAAGGACAGTGTGTGACCCACTGTCCCAGAGTGTGAAAGGACAGTGTGTGGCGTACTGTCCCAGAATTTGAAAGGACAGTGTGTGACCTCCTGTCCCACAGTGTGAAAGGACAGTGTGTGACCCACAGTCCCAGAGTGTGAAATGACAGTCTGTGACGCACTGTCCCAGAGTGTGAAAGGACAGTGTATGACCCACTGTCCCGGAGTGCGAAAGGACAGTGTGTGACGCACTGTCCCAGAGTGTGAAAGGACAGTGTGTGACCCACTGTCCCAGAGTGTGAATACACAGTGTGTGACCCACTGTCCCAGTGTGTGAAAGGACAGGGTGTGATGCACTGTCCCAGAGTGTGAAAGGACAGTGTGTGACCAACTGTCCCGGAGTGTGAAAGGACAGTGTGTGACGCACTGTCCCAGAGTGTGAAAGGACAGTGTGTGACGCACTGTCCCAGAGTGTGAAAGGACAGTGTGTGACCCACTGTCCCAGAGTGTGAAAGGTCAGTGTGTGACGCACTGTCCCAGAGTGTGAATGGAGTGTGAGTGTCGCACTGTCACAGAGTGTGAAAGGACAGTGTGTGACCCACTGTCCCAGAGTGTGAAAGGACAGTGTGTGAGTTACTGTCCCAGAGTGTGAAAGGACAGTGTGTGTCCCAATGTCCCAGAGTGTGAAAGGACAGTGTGTGACCCACTGTCCCAGAGTGTGAAAGGACAGTGTGGGGCCCACTACCCCAGAGTGTGAAAGGACAGTGTGTGACCCAGTGTCCCAGAGTTTGAAGGGACAGTGTGTGGCCCAGAGGCCCAGATTGTGAATGGACAGTGTGTGACCCACTGTCCCAGAGTGTGAAAGGACAGTGTGCGACCCACTGTCCCAGAGTGTGAAAGGACAGTGTGCGACCCACTGTCCCAGAGTGAGAAAGGACAGCGTGTGACCCACTGTCCCAGAGTGTGAAAGGACATCGTGTGACCCACTGTCCCAGAGTGTGAAAGGACAGTGTGCGACCCACTGTCCCAGAGTGTGAAAGGACAGTGTGTGACCCACTGTCCCAGTGTGTGAAAGGACAGTGTGATCCCACTGTCCCAGAGTGTGAAAGGACAGTGTGTGACCCACTGTCCCAGAGTATGAAAGGACAGTGTGTGGCCTACTGTCCCAGAGTGTGAAAGGACAGTGTGTGACCCACTGTCCCAGAGGGTGAAAGGACAGTGACCCAGTGTCCCAGAGAGTGAAAGGACAGTGTGTGACCCACTGTCCCAGAGTGAGAAAGGACAGCATGTGACCCAGTGTCCCAGAGTGTGAAAGGACAGTGTGTGACCACTGTCCCAGTGTGTGAAAGGACAGTGTGTGACCCACTGTCCCAGAGTGTGAATGGACAGTGTGTGAGCCAATGTCCCAGTGTGTGAAAGGACAGGGTGATCCCACTGTCCCAGAGTGTGAAAGGAGAGTGTGTGACCCACTGTCCCAGAGTATGAAAGGACAGTGTGTGGCCTACTGTCCCAGAGTGTGAAAGGACAGTGTGTGACCCACTGTCCCAGAGAGTGAAAGGACAGTGTGTGACCCACTGTCCCAGAGTGAGAAAGGACAGCATGTGACCCAGTGTCCCAGAGTGTGAAAAGACAGTGTGTGACTCACTGTCCCAGAGTGTGGACAGTGTGTGACCCACTGCCCCAGAGTGTGAAAGGACAGTGTGTGACCCACTGTCCCAGAGTGTGTAAGGACAGTGTGTGACCCACTGTCCCAGAGTGTGAAAGGAGAGTGTGTGACCCACTGTCCCAGAGTGTGAACAGTGTGTGACCCACTGTCACAGAGTGATAAAGGACAGCGTGTGACACTGTCCCAGGGTGTGAAAGGATTGTGTGCGACCCACTGTCCGAGAGTGTGGACAGTGTGGGACCCACTGTCACAGAGTATGAAAGGACAGTGTGTGACCCACTGTCCCACAGTGTGAGAGGACAGCGTGTGACACTGTCCTAGAGTGTCAAAGGACAGTGTGTGACCCATTGTCCCAGAGTGTGAAAGGACAGTGCGTGACCCAGTGTCCCAGAGTGTGAAAGGACAGTTTGTGACCCACTGTCCCAGAGTGTGAACGGACAGTGTGTGACCCACTGTCCCAGAGTGTGAAAGGACAGTGTGTGACCCACTGTCCCAGAGTGTGAAAGGACAGTTTGTGACCCACTGTCCCAGAGTGTGAAAGGACAGTGTGTGACCCACTGTCCCACAGTGTGAGGGACAGTGTGTGACCCTCTGTCCCAGAGTGTGAAAGGACAGTGTGTGACACACTGTCTCAGAGGATGAAAGGACAGTGTGTGACCCACTGTCCCAGAGTGTGAAAGGACAGTATGTGACCCACTGTCCCAGAGTGTGAAAGGACAGTGTGTGACCCACTGTCCCAGAGTGTGAAAGGACAGCGTGTGACCCACTGTCCCAGAGTGAGAAAGAACAATGTGTGACCCACTGTCCCAGAGTGTGAAAGGACAATATGTGGCCCACTGTCCCAGAATGTGAAAGGACAGTGTGTGACCCACTGTCCCAGAGTGTGAAAGGACAGTGTGTGACCAGTGACCCAGAGTGTGAAAGGTGTGTGTGACCCACTGTCCAAGAGTGTGAAAGGACACTGTGTGACCCACTGCCCCAGAGTGTGAAAGGACAGTATGTGTCCCACTGTCCCAGAGTGCGAAAGGACAGTGTGTGACCCACTGTCCCAGAGTGTGGACAGTGTGTGACCCACTGTCACAGAGTATGAAAGGACAGTGTGTGAACCACTGTCCCAGAGTGTAAACGGACAGTGTGTGACCCACTGTCCCAGAGTGTGAAAGTACAGTGTGTGGCTCACTGTCCAATAGAGTGAAAGGACAGTGTGTGACCCACTGTCCCACAGTGTGAGAGGACAGTGCGTGACCCAGTGTCCCAGAGTGTGAAAGGACAGTGTGTGACCCACTGTCCCAGAGTGTGAAAGGACAGTGTGTGACCCACTGTCCCACAGTGTGAGAGGACAGCGTGTGACACTGTCCCAGAGTGTGAAAGGACAGTGTGTGACCCACTGTCCCAGAGTGTGAAAGGTCAGTGCGTGACCCAGTGTCCCAGAGTGTGAATGGAGAGTGTGTGACCCACTGTCCCAGAGTGTGAAAGGACAGTGTGTGACCCACTGTCCCAGAGTGTGAAAGGACAGTGTGTGACCCACTGTCCCAGAGTGTGAGAGGACAGTGTGTGACCCACTGTCCCACAGTTTGAGAGGACAGCGTGTGACACTGTCCCAGAGTGTGAAAGGACAGTGTGTGATCCACTGTCTCAGAGTGTGAAAGGACAGTGTGTGACACACTGTCTCAGAGTATGAAAGGACAGTGTGTGACCCACTGTCCCAGAGTGTGAAAGGCCAGTGTGTGACCCACTGTCCCAGAGTGTGAAAGGACAGTGTGTGACCCACTGTCCCAGAGTGTGAAAGGACAGTGTGTGACCCACTGAACCAAAGTGTGAAAGGACAGTGTGTGACCCACTGTCCGAGAGTGTGAAAGGACAGTGTGTGACCCACTGTCCCAGAGTGTGAAAGGTCAGTATGTGACCCACTGTCCCAGAATGTGAAAGGACAGTGTGTGACCCACTGTCCCAGAGTGTGAAAGGACAGTGCGTGACCCAGTGTCCCAGAGTGTGAAAGGACAGTGTGTGACCCACTGTCCCAGAGTGTGAACGGACAGTGTGTGACCCACTGTCCCAGAGTGTGAAAGGACAGTGTGTGACCCACTGTCCCAGAGTGTGAAAGGACAGTTTGTGACCCACTGTCCCAGAGTGTGAAAGGACAGTGTGTGACCCACTGTCCCACAGTGTGAGAGGACAGTGTGTGACCCTCTGTCCCAGAGTGTGAAAGGACAGTGTGTGACACACTGTCTCAGAGGATGAAAGGACAGTGTGTGACCCACTGTCCCAGAGTGTGAAAGGACAGTGTGTAACCCACTGTCCCAGAGTGTGAAAGGACAGTGTGTGACCCACTGTCCCAGAGTGTGAAAGGACAGTGTGTGACCCACTGTCCCACAGTGTGAGAGGACAGCGTGTGACACTGTCCCAGAGTGTGAAAGGACAGTGTGTGACCCACTGTCCCAGAGTGTGAAAGGTCAGTGCGTGACCCAGTGTCCCAGAGTGTGAATGGAGAGTGTGTGACCCACTGTCCCAGAGTGTGAAAGGACAGTGTGTGACCCACTGTCCCAGAGTGTGAAAGGACAGTGTGTGACCCACTGTCCCAGAGTGTGAGAGGACAGTGTGTGACCCACTGTCCCACAGTTTGAGAGGACAGCGTGTGACACTGTCCCAGAGTGTGAAAGGACAGTGTGTGATCCACTGTCTCAGAGTGTGAAAGGACAGTGTGTGACACACTGTCTCAGAGTATGAAAGGACAGTGTGTGACCCACTGTCCCAGAGTGTGAAAGGCCAGTGTGTGACCCACTGTCCCAGAGTGTGAAAGGACAGTGTGTGACCCACTGTCCCAGAGTGTGAAAGGACAGCGTGTGACCCACTGTCCCAGAGTGAGAAAGGACAGTGTGTGACCCACTGTCCCAGAGTGTGAAAGGACAGTATGTGACCCACTGTCCCAGAATGTGAAAGGACAGTGTGTGACCCACTGTCCCAGAGTGTGAAAGGACAGTGTGTGACCCAGTGTCCCAGAGTGTGAAAGGAGTGTGTGACCCACTGTCCCAGAGTGTGAAAGGACAGTGTGTGACCCACTGAACCAAAGTGTGAAAGGACAGTGTGTGACCCACTGTCCGAGAGTGTGAAAGGACAGTGTGTGACCCACTGTCCCAGAGTGTGAAAGGTCAGTATGTGACCCACTGTCCCAGAATGTGAAAGGACAGTGTGTGACCCACTGTCCCAGAGTGTGAAAGGACAGTGCGTGACCCAGTGTCCCAGAGTGTGAAAGGACAGTGTGTGACCCACTGTCCCAGAGTGTGAACGGACAGTGTGTGACCCACTGTCCCAGAGTGTGAAAGGACAGTGTGTGACCCACTGTCCCAGAGTGTGAAAGGACAGTTTGTGACCCACTGTCCCAGAGTGTGAAAGGACAGTGTGTGACCCACTGTCCCACAGTGTGAGAGGACAGTGTGTGACCCTCTGTCCCAGAGTGTGAAAGGACAGTGTGTGACATACTGTCTCAGAGGATGAAAGGACAGTGTGTGACCCACTGTCCCAGAGTGTGAAAGGACAGTGTGTAACCCACTGTCCCAGAGTGTGAAAGGACAGTGTGTGACCCACTGTCCCAGAGTGTGAAAGGACAGCGTGTGACCCACTGTCCCAGAGTGAGAAAGAACAATGTGTGACCCACTGTCCCAGAGTGTGAAAGGACAATATGTGGCCCTCTGTCCCAGAATGTGAAAGGACAGTGTGTGACCCACTGTCCCAGAGTGTGAAAGGACAGTGTGTGACCAGTGACCCAGAGTGTGAAAGGTGTGTGTGACCCACTGTCCAAGAGTGTGAAAGGACACTGTGTGACCCACTGCCCCAGAGTGTGAAAGGACAGTATGTGACCCACTGTCCCAGAGTGCGAAAGGACAGTGTGTGACCCACTGTCCCAGAGTGTGGACAGTGTGTGACCCACTGTCACAGAGTATGAAAGGACAGTGTGTGAACCACTGTCCCAGAGTGTAAACGGACAGTGTGTGACCCACTGTCCCAGAGTGTGAGAGGACAGTGCGTGACCCAGTGTCCCAGAGTGTGAAAGGACAGTGTGTGACCCACTGTCCCAGAGTGTGAAAGGACAGTCTGTGACCCACTGTCCCAGAGTGTGAAAGGTCAGTGCGTGACCCAGTGTCCCAGAGTGTGAATGGACAGTGTGTGACCCACTGTCCCAGATTGTGAAAGGACAGTGTGTGACCCACTGTCCCAGAGTGTGAAAGGACAGTGTGTGACCCACTGTCCCAGAGTGTGAAAGGACAGTGTGTGACCCAGTGTCCCAGAGTGTGAAAGGAGTGTGTGACCCACTGTCCCAGAGTGTGAAAGGACAGTGTGTGACCCACTGAACCAAAGTGTGAAAGGACAGTGTGTGACCCACTGTCCGAGAGTGTGAAAGGACAGTGTGTGACCCACTGTCCCAGAGTGTGAAAGGTCAGTATGTGACCCACTGTCCCAGAATGTGAAAGACAGTGTGTGACCCACTGTCCCAGCGTGTGAAAGGACAGTGTGTGACCCACTGTCCCAGAGTGTGAAATGTCAGTGTGTGACCCACTGACGCAGAGTGTGAAAGGTCAGTGTGTGACCCACTGTCCCAGAATGTGAAAGGTCAGTGTGCGACCCACTGTCCCAGAGTGCGAAAGGACAGTGTGTGACCCACTGTCGCAGAGTGTGCAAGGACAGTGTGTGATCCACTGTCCCAGAGTGTGAACGGACAGTGTGTGACCCACTGTCCCAGAGTGTGAAAGGAATGTGTGTGGCCCAATGTCCCAGAGTGTTAAAGGACAGTTTGTGACCTCCTGTCCCAGAGTGTGAAAGGATAGTGTGTGGCCTCCTGTCCCAGAGTGTGAAAGGATAGTGTGTGGCCTCCTGCCCCACAGTGTGAAAGGACAGTGTGTGACCCACTGTCCCAGAGTGTGAAAGGACAGTGTGTGACCCACTGTCCCAGAGTGTGAAAGGACAGTGTGTGGCGCACTGTCCCAGAGTGTGAAAGGACAGTGTGTGACCCACTGTCCCAGAGTGTGAAAGGACAGTGACCCAGTGTCCCAGAGTGTGAAAGGACAGTGTGTGAACTACTGTCCCAGAGTGTGAAAGGACAGTGTGTGAACCACTGTCCCAGAGTGGGAAAGGACAGTGTGTGACCCACTGTCCCAGAGTGTGAAAGGACAGTGTGTGACCCACTGTCCCAGAGTGTGAAAGGACAGTGTGTGACCCACTGTCGCAGAGTGTGCAAGGACAGTGTGTGATCCACTGTCCCAGAGTGTGAACGGACAGTGTGTGACCCACTGTCCCAGAGTGTGAAAGGAATGTGTGTGGCCCAATGTCCCAGAGTGTGAAAGGACAGTGTGTGACCTCCTGTCCCAGAGTGTGAAAGGATAGTGTGTGGCCTCCTGTCCCAGAGTGTGAAAGGATAGTGTGTGGCCTCCTGCCCCACAGTGTGAAAGGACAGTGTGTGACCCACTGTCCCAGAGTGTGAAAGGACAGTGTGTGACCCACTGTCCCAGAGTGTGAAAGGACAGTGTGTGGCGCACTGTCCCAGAGTGTGAAAGGACAGTGTGTGACCCACTGTCCCAGAGTGTGAAAGGACAGTGACCCAGTGTCCCAGAGTGTGAAAGGACAGTGTGTGAACTACTGTCCCAGAGTGTGAAAGGACAGTGTGTGAACCACTGTCCCAGAGTGGGAAAGGACAGTGTGTGACCCACTGTCCCAGAGTGTGAAAGGACAGTGTGTGACCCACTGTCCCAGAGTGTGAAAGGACAGTGTGTGACCCACTGTCCCAGAGTGTGAAAGGACAGTGTGTGACACACTGTCCCAGAGTGTGAAAGGACAGTGTGTGATGCACTGTCCCAGAGTGTGAAAGGACAGTGTGTGACCCACTGTCCCAGAGTGTGTAAGGACAGTGTGTGACCCACTGTCCCAGAGTGTGAAAGGACAGTGTGTGACCCACTGTCCCAGAATGTGAAAGGACAGTTTGTGATTCATTTCCCAGAGTGTGAAAGGACAGTGTCTGACCCACTGTCCCAGAATGTGGACAGTGTGTGACCCACTGTCCCAGAGTGTGAAAGGACAGTGTGTGACACTGTCCCAGAGTGTGAAAGGATAGTGTGTGAACCACTGTCCCAGAGTGTGGACAGTGTGTGACCCATTGGCCCAGAGAGTGAAAGGACAGTGTGTCACACTGTCCCAGGGTGTGAAAGGATAGTGTGTGACCCACTGTCTCAGAGTGTGGACAGTGTGTGACCCAGTGTCACAGAGTATGAAAGGACAGTGTGTGAACCACTGTCCCAGAGTGTAAACGGACAGTATGTGACCCACTGTCCCAGAGTGTGAAAGGACAGTGTGTGGCCCACTGTCCCAGAGTGTGAAAGGACAGTGTGTGACCCAGTGTCCCAGAGTGTGAAAGGACAGTGTGTGACCCACTGTCCCAGAGTGTGAAATGACAGTGTGTGACCAGTGACCCAGAGTGTGAAAGGTGTGTGTGACCCACTGTCCAAGAGTGTGAAAGGACACTGTGTGACCCACTGCCCCAGAGTGTGAAAGGACAGTATGTGACCCACTGTCCCAGAGTGCGAAAGGACAGTGTGTGACCCACTGTCCCAGAGTGTGGGCAGTGTGTGACCCACTGTCACAGAGTATGAAAGGACAGTGTGTGAACCACTGTCCCAGAGTGTAAACGGACAGTGTGTGACCCACTGTCCCAGAGTGTGAGAGGACAGTGCGTGACCCAGTGTCCCAGAGTGTGAAAGGACAGTGTGTGACCCACTGTCCCAGAGTGTGAAAGGACAGTGTGTGACCCACTGTCCCAGAGTGTGAAAGGTCAGTGCGTGACCCAGTGTCCCAGAGTGTGAATGGACAGTGTGTGACCCACTGTCCCAGAGTGTGAAAGGACAGTGTGTGACCCACTGTCCCAGAGTGTGAAAGGACAGTGTGCGACCCACTGTCCCAGAGTGTGAAAGGACAGTGTGTGACCAGTGACCCAGAGTGTGAAAGGTGTGTGTGACCCACTGTCCAAGAGTGTGAAAGGACACTGTGTGACCCACTGCCCCAGAGTGTGAAAGGACAGTATGTGACCCACTGTCCCAGAGTGCGAAAGGACAGTGTGTGACCCACCGTCCCAGAGTGTGGACAGTGTGTGACCCACTGTCACAGAGTATGAAAGGACAGTGTGTGAACCACTGTCCCAGAGTGTAAACGGACAGTGTGTGACCCACTGTCCCAGAGTGTGAGAGGACAGTGCGTGACCCAGTGTCCCAGAGTGTGAAAGGACAGTGTGTGACCCACTGTCCCAGAGTGTGAAAGGACAGTGTGTGACCCACTGAACCAAAGTGTGAAAGGACAGTGTGTGACCCACTGTCCGAGAGTGTGAAAGGACAGTGTGTGACCCACTGTCCCAGAGTGTGAAAGGTCAGTATGTGACCCACTGTCCCAGAATGTGAAAGGACAGTGTGTGACCCACTGTCCCAGCGTGTGAAAGGACAGTGTGTGACCCACTGTCCCAGAGTGTGAAATGTCAGTGTGTGACCCACTGACGCAGAGTGTGAAAGGTCAGTGTGTGACCCACTGTCCCAGAATGTGAAAGGTCAGTGTGCGACCCACTGTCCCAGAGTGCGAAAGGACAGTGTGTGACCCACTGTCGCAGAGTGTGCAAGGACAGTGTGTGATCCACTGTCCCAGAGTGTGAACGGACAGTGTGTGACCCACTGTCCCAGAGTGTGAAAGGAATGTGTGTGGCCCAATGTCCCAGAGTGTGAAAGGACAGTGTGTGACCTCCTGTCCCAGAGTGTGAAAGGATAGTGTGTGGCCTCCTGTCCCAGAGTGTGAAAGGACAGTGTGTGACATCCTGTCCCAGAGTGTGAAAGGACAGTGTGTGTCCCAATGTCCCAGAGTGTGAAAGGACAGTGTGTGACCCACTGTCCCAGAGTGTGAAAGGACAGTGTGGGGCCCACTACCCCAGAGTGTGAAAGGACAGTGTGTGACCCAGTGTCCCAGAGTTTGAAGGGACAGTGTGTGGCCCAGAGGCCCAGATTGTGAATGGACAGTGTGTGACCCACTGTCCCAGAGTGTGAAAGGACAGTGTGCGACCCACTGTCCCAGAGTGTGAAATGACAGTGTGTGACCAGTGACCCAGAGTGTGAAAGGTGTGTGTGACCCACTGTCCAAGAGTGTGAAAGGACACTGTGTGACCCACTGCCCCAGAGTGTGAAAGGACAGTATGTGACCCACTGTCCCAGAGTGCGAAAGGACAGTGTGTGACCCACTGTCCCAGAGTGTGGGCAGTGTGTGACCCACTGTCACAGAGTATGAAAGGACAGTGTGTGAACCACTGTCCCAGAGTGTAAACGGACAGTGTGTGACCCACTGTCCCAGAGTGTGAGAGGACAGTGCGTGACCCAGTGTCCCAGAGTGTGAAAGGACAGTGTGTGACCCACTGTCCCAGAGTGTGAAAGGACAGTGTGTGACCCACTGTCCCAGAGTGTGAAAGGTCAGTGCGTGACCCAGTGTCCCAGAGTGTGAATGGACAGTGTGTGACCCACTGTCCCAGAGTGTGAAAGGACAGTGTGTGACCCACTGTCCCAGAGTGTGAAAGGACAGTGTGCGACCCACTGTCCCAGAGTGTGAAAGGACAGTGTGTGACCAGTGACCCAGAGTGTGAAAGGTGTGTGTGACCCACTGTCCAAGAGTGTGAAAGGACACTGTGTGACCCACTGCCCCAGAGTGTGAAAGGACAGTATGTGACCCACTGTCCCAGAGTGCGAAAGGACAGTGTGTGACCCACCGTCCCAGAGTGTGGACAGTGTGTGACCCACTGTCACAGAGTATGAAAGGACAGTGTGTGAACCACTGTCCCAGAGTGTAAACGGACAGTGTGTGACCCACTGTCCCAGAGTGTGAGAGGACAGTGCGTGACCCAGTGTCCCAGAGTGTGAAAGGACAGTGTGTGACCCACTGTCCCAGAGTGTGAAAGGACAGTGTGTGACCCACTGAACCAAAGTGTGAAAGGACAGTGTGTGACCCACTGTCCGAGAGTGTGAAAGGACAGTGTGTGACCCACTGTCCCAGAGTGTGAAAGGTCAGTATGTGACCCACTGTCCCAGAATGTGAAAGGACAGTGTGTGACCCACTGTCCCAGCGTGTGAAAGGACAGTGTGTGACCCACTGTCCCAGAGTGTGAAATGTCAGTGTGTGACCCACTGACGCAGAGTGTGAAAGGTCAGTGTGTGACCCACTGTCCCAGAATGTGAAAGGTCAGTGTGCGACCCACTGTCCCAGAGTGCGAAAGGACAGTGTGTGACCCACTGTCGCAGAGTGTGCAAGGACAGTGTGTGATCCACTGTCCCAGAGTGTGAACGGACAGTGTGTGACCCACTGTCCCAGAGTGTGAAAGGAATGTGTGTGGCCCAATGTCCCAGAGTGTGAAAGGACAGTGTGTGACCTCCTGTCCCAGAGTGTGAAAGGATAGTGTGTGGCCTCCTGTCCCAGAGTGTGAAAGGACAGTGTGTGACATCCTGTCCCAGAGTGTGAAAGGACAGTGTGTGTCCCAATGTCCCAGAGTGTGAAAGGACAGTGTGTGACCCACTGTCCCAGAGTGTGAAAGGACAGTGTGGGGCCCACTACCCCAGAGTGTGAAAGGACAGTGTGTGACCCAGTGTCCCAGAGTTTGAAGGGACAGTGTGTGGCCCAGAGGCCCAGATTGTGAATGGACAGTGTGTGACCCACTGTCCCAGAGTGTGAAAGGACAGTGTGCGACCCACTGTCCCAGAGTGTGAAAGGACAGTGTGTGACCCACTGTCCCAGAGTATGAAAGGACAGTGTGTGGCCTACTGTCCCAGAGTGTGAAAGGACAGTGTGTGACCCACTGTCCCAGAGGGTGAAAGGACAGTGACCCAGTGTCCCAGAGAGTGAAAGGACAGTGTGTGACCCACTGTCCCAGAGTGAGAAAGGACAGCATGTGACCCAGTGTCCCAGAGTGTGAAAGGACAGTGTGTGACCACTGTCCCAGTGTGTGAAAGGACAGTGTGTGACCCACTGTCCCAGAGTGTGAATGGACAGTGTGTGAGCCAATGTCCCAGTGTGTGAAAGGACAGGGTGATCCCACTGTCCCAGAGTGTGAAAGGAGAGTGTGTGACCCACTGTCCCAGAGTGTGAAAGGACAGTGACCCAGTGTCCCAGAATGTGAAAGGACAGTGACCCAGTGTCCCAGAGTGTGAAAAGACAGTGTGTGACTCACTGTCCCAGAGTGTGGACAGTGTGTGACCCACTGCCCCAGAGTGTGAAAGGACAGTGTGTGACCCACTGTCCCAGAGTGTGTAAGGACAGTGTGTGACCCACTGTCCCAGAGTGTGAAAGGACAGTGTGTGACCCACTGTCCCAGAGTGTGAACAGTGTGTGACCCACTGTCACAGAGTGATAAAGGACAGCGTGTGACACTGTCCCAGGGTGTGAAAGGATTGTGTGCGACCCACTGTCCGAGAGTGTGGACAGTGTGGGACCCACTGTCACAGAGTATGAAAGGACAGTGTGTGACCCACTGTCCCACAGTGTGAGAGGACAGCGTGTGACACTGTCCTAGAGTGTCAAAGGACAGTGTGTGACCCATTGTCCCAGAGTGTGAAAGGACAGTGCGTGACCCAGTGTCACAGAGTGTGAAAGGACAGTTTGTGACCCACTGTCCCAGAGTGTGAACGGACAGTGTGTGACCCACTGTCCCAGAGTGTGAAAGGACAGTGTGTGACCCACTGTCCCAGAGTGTGAAAGGACAGTTTGTGACCCACTGTCCCAGAGTGTGAAAGGACAGTGTGTGACCCACTGTCCCACAGTGTGAGAGGACAGTGTGTGACCCTCTGTCCCAGAGTGTGAAAGGACAGTGTGTGACACACTGTCTCAGAGGATGAAAGGACAGTGTGTGACCCACTGTCCCAGAGTGTGAAAGGACAGTGTGTGACCCACTGTCCCAGAGTGTGAAAGGACAGTGTGTGACCCCCTGTCCCAGAGTGTGAAAGGACAGCGTGTGACCCACTGTCCCAGAGTGAGAAAGAACAATGTGTGACACACTGTCCCAGAGTGTGAAAGGACAATATGTGACCCAATGTCCCAGAATGTGAAAGGACAGTGTGTGACCCACTGTCCCAGAGTGTGAAAGGACAGTGTGTGACCAGTGACCCAGAGTGTGAAAGGTGTGTGTGACCCACTGTCCAAGAGTGTGAAAGGACACTGTGTGACCCACTGCCCCAGAGTGTGAAAGGACAGTATGTGACCCACTGTCCCAGAGTGCGAAAGGACAGTGTGTGACCCACTGTCCCAGAGTGTGGACAGTGTGTGACCCACTGTCACAGAGTATGAAAGGACAGTGTGTGAACCACTGTCCCAGAGTGTAAACGGACAGTGTGTGACCCACTGTCCCAGAGTGTGAAAGTACAGTGTGTGGCTCACTGTCCAATAGAGTGAAAGGACAGTGTGTGACCCACTGTCCCACAGTGTGAGAGGACAGTGCGTGACCCAGTGTCCCAGAGTGTGAACGGACAGTGTGTGACCCACTGTCCCAGAGTGTGAAAGGACAGTGTGTGACCCACTGTCCCACAGTGTGAGAGGACAGCGTGTGACACTGTCCCAGAGTGTGAAAGGACAGTGTGTGACCCACTGTCCCAGAGTGTGAAAGGTCAGTGCGTGACCCAGTGTCCCAGAGTGTGAATGGAGAGTGTGTGACCCACTGTCCCAGGGTGTGAAAGGACAGTGTGTGACCCACTGTCCCAGAGTGTGAAAGGACAGTGTGTGACCCACTGTCCCAGAGTGTGAGAGGACAGTGTGTGACCCACTGTCCCACAGTTTGAGAGGACAGCGTGTGACACTGTCCCAGAGTGTGAAAGGACATTGTGTGATCCACTGTCTCAGAGTGTGAAAGGACAGTGTGTGACACACTGTCTCAGAGTATGAAAGGACAGTGTGTGACCCACTGTCCCAGAGTGTGAAAGGCCAGTGTGTGACCCACTGTCCCAGAGTGTGAAAGGACAGTGTGTGACCCACTGTCCCAGAGTGTGAAAGGACAGCGTGTGACCCACTGTCCCAGAGTGAGAAAGGACAGTGTGTGACCCACTGTCCCAGAGTGTGAAAGGACAGTATGTGACCCACTGTCCCAGAATGTGAAAGGACAGTGTGTGACCCACTGTCCCAGAGTGTGAAAGGACAGTGTGTGACCCAGTGTCCCAGAGTGTGAAAGGAGTGTGTGACCCACTGTCCCAGAGTGTGAAAGGACAGTGTGTGACCCACTGAACCAAAGTGTGAAAGGACAGTGTGTGACCCACTGTCCGAGAGTGTGAAAGGACAGTGTGTGACCCACTGTCCCAGAGTGTGAAAGGTCAGTATGTGACCCACTGTCCCAGAATGTGAAAGGACAGTGTGTGACCCACTGTCCCAGAGTGTGAAAGGACAGTGCGTGGCCCAGTGTCCCAGAGTGTGAAAGGACAGTGTGTGACCCACTGTCCCAGAGTGTGAACGGACAGTGTGTGACCCACTGTCCCAGAGTGTGAAAGGACAGTGTGTGACCCACTGTCCCAGAGTGTGAAAGGACAGTTTGTGACCCACTGTCCCAGAGTGTGAAAGGACAGTGTGTGACCCACTGTCCCACAGTGTGAGAGGACAGTGTGTGACCCTCTGTCCCAGAGTGTGAAAGGACAGTGTGTGACACACTGTCTCAGAGGATGAAAGGACAGTGTGTGACCCACTGTCCCAGAGTGTGAAAGGACAGTGTGTGACCCACTGTCCCAGAGTGTGAAAGGACAGCGTGTGACCCACTGTCCCAGAGTGAGAAAGAACAATGTGTGACCCACTGTCCCAGAGTGTGAAAGGACAATATGTGGCCCACTGTCCCAGAATGTGAAAGGACAGTGTGTGACCCACTGTCCCAGAGTGTGAAAGGACAGTGTGTGAACAGTGACCCAGAGTGTGAAAGGTGTGGGTGACCCACTGTCCAAGAGTGTGAAAGGACACTGTGTGACCCACTGCCCCAGAGTGTGAAAGGACAGTATGTGACCCACTGTCCCAGAGTGCGAAAGGACAGTGTGTGACCCACTGTCCCAGAGTGTGGACAGTGTGTGACCCACTGTCACAGAGTATGAAAGGACAGTGTGTGAACCACTGTCCCAGAGTGTAAACGGACAGTGTGTGACCCACTGTCCCAGAGTGTGAGAGGACAGTGCGTGACCCAGTGTCCCAGAGTGTGAAAGGACAGTCTGTGACCCACTGTCCCAGAGTGTGAAAGGTCAGTGCGTGACCCAGTGTCCCAGAGTGTGAATGGACAGTGTGTGACCCACTGTCCCAGATTGTGAAAGGACAGTGTGTGACCCACTGTCCCAGAGTGTGAAAGGACAGTGTGTGACCCACTGTCCCAGAGTGTGAAAGGACAGTGTGTGACCCAGTGTCCCAGAGTGTGAAAGGAGTGTGTGACCCACTGTCCCAGAGTGTGAAAGGACAGTGTGTGACCCACTGAACCAAAGTGTGAAAGGACAGTGTGTGACCCACTGTCCGAGAGTGTGAAAGGACAGTGTGTGACCCACTGTCCCAGAGTGTGAAAGGTCAGTATGTGACCCACTGTCCCAGAATGTGAAAGGACAGTGTGTGACCCACTGTCCCAGCGTGTGAAAGGACAGTGTGTGACCCACTGTCCCAGAGTGTGAAATGTCAGTGTGTGACCCACTGACGCAGAGTGTGAAAGGTCAGTGTGTGACCCACTGTCCCAGAATGTGAAAGGTCAGTGTGCGACCCACTGTCCCAGAGTGCGAAAGGACAGTGTGTGACCCACTGTCGCAGAGTGTGCAAGGACAGTGTGTGATCCACTGTCCCAGAGTGTGAACGGACAGTGTGTGACCCACTGTCCCAGAGTGTGAAAGGAATGTGTGTGGCCCAATGTCCCAGAGTGTGAAAGGACAGTTTGTGACCTCCTGTCCCAGAGTGTGAAAGGATAGTGTGTGGCCTCCTGTCCCAGAGTGTGAAAGGATAGTGTGTGGCCTCCTGCCCCACAGTGTGAAAGGACAGTGTGTGACCCACTGTCCCAGAGTGTGAAAGGACAGTGTGTGACCCACTGTCCCAGAGTGTGAAAGGACAGTGTGTGGCGCACTGTCCCAGAGTGTGAAAGGACAGTGTGTGACCCACTGTCCCAGAGTGTGAAAGGACAGTGACCCAGTGTCCCAGAGTGTGAAAGGACAGTGTGTGAACTACTGTCCCAGAGTGTGAAAGGACAGTGTGTGAACCACTGTCCCAGAGTGGGAAAGGACAGTGTGTGACCCACTGTCCCAGAGTGTGAAAGGACAGTGTGTGACCCACTGTCCCAGAGTGTGAAAGGACAGTGTGTGACCCACTGTCGCAGAGTGTGCAAGGACAGTGTGTGATCCACTGTCCCAGAGTGTGAACGGACAGTGTGTGACCCACTGTCCCAGAGTGTGAAAGGAATGTGTGTGGCCCAATGTCCCAGAGTGTGAAAGGACAGTGTGTGACCTCCTGTCCCAGAGTGTGAAAGGATAGTGTGTGGCCTCCTGTCCCAGAGTGTGAAAGGATAGTGTGTGGCCTCCTGCCCCACAGTGTGAAAGGACAGTGTGTGACCCACTGTCCCAGAGTGTGAAAGGACAGTGTGTGACCCACTGTCCCAGAGTGTGAAAGGACAGTGTGTGGCGCACTGTCCCAGAGTGTGAAAGGACAGTGTGTGACCCACTGTCCCAGAGTGTGAAAGGACAGTGACCCAGTGTCCCAGAGTGTGAAAGGACAGTGTGTGAACTACTGTCCCAGAGTGTGAAAGGACAGTGTGTGAACCACTGTCCCAGAGTGGGAAAGGACAGTGTGTGACCCACTGTCCCAGAGTGTGAAAGGACAGTGTGTGACCCACTGTCCCAGAGTGTGAAAGGACAGTGTGTGACCCACTGTCCCAGAGTGTGAAAGGACAGTGTGTGACACACTGTCCCAGAGTGTGAAAGGACAGTGTGTGATGCACTGTCCCAGAGTGTGAAAGGACAGTGTGTGACCCACTGTCCCAGAGTGTGTAAGGACAGTGTGTGACCCACTGTCCCAGAGTGTGAAAGGACAGTGTGTGACCCACTGTCCCAGAATGTGAAAGGACAGTTTGTGATTCATTTCCCAGAGTGTGAAAGGACAGTGTCTGACCCACTGTCCCAGAATGTGGACAGTGTGTGACCCACTGTCCCAGAGTGTGAAAGGACAGTGTGTGACACTGTCCCAGAGTGTGAAAGGATAGTGTGTGAACCACTGTCCCAGAGTGTGGACAGTGTGTGACCCATTGGCCCAGAGAGTGAAAGGACAGTGTGTCACACTGTCCCAGGGTGTGAAAGGATAGTGTGTGACCCACTGTCTCAGAGTGTGGACAGTGTGTGACCCAGTGTCACAGAGTATGAAAGGACAGTGTGTGAACCACTGTCCCAGAGTGTAAACGGACAGTATGTGACCCACTATCCCAGAGTGTGAAAGGACAGTGTGTGGCCCACTGTCCCAGAGTGTGAAAGGACAGTGTGTGACCCAGTGTCCCAGAGTGTGAAAGGACAGTGTGTGACCCACTGTCCCAGAGTGTGAAAGGACAGTGTGTGACCAGTGACCCAGAGTGTGAAAGGTGTGTGTGACCCACTGTCCAAGAGTGTGAAAGGACACTGTGTGACCCACTGCCCCAGAGTGTGAAAGGACAGTATGTGACCCACTGTCCCAGAGTGCGAAAGGACAGTGTGTGACCCACTGTCCCAGAGTGTGGACAGTGTGTGACCCACTGTCACAGAGTATGAAAGGACAGTGTGTGAACCACTGTCCCAGAGTGTAAACGGAGAGTGTGTGACCCACTGTCCCAGAGTGTGAGAGGACAGTGCGTGACCCAGTGTCCCAGAGTGTGAAAGGACAGTGTGTGACCCACTGTCCCAGAGTGTGAAAGGACAGTGTGTGACCCACTGTCCCAGAGTGTGAAAGGTCAGTGCGTGACCCAGTGTCCCAGAGTGTGAATGGACAGTGTGTGACCCACTGTCCCAGAGTGTGAAAGGACAGTGTGTGACCCACTGTCCCAGAGTGTGAAAGGACAGTGTGCGACCCACTGTCCCAGAGTGTGAAAGGACAGTGTGTGACCAGTGACCCAGAGTGTGAAAGGTGTGTGTGACCCACTGTCCAAGAGTGTGAAAGGACACTGTGTGACCCACTGCCCCAGATTGTGAAAGGACAGTATGTGACCCACTGTCCCAGAGTGCGAAAGGACAGTGTGTGACCCACTGTCCCAGAGTGTGGACAGTGTGTGACCCACTGTCACAGAGTATGAAAGGACAGTGTGTGAACCACTGTCCCAGAGTGTAAACGGACAGTGTGTGACCCACTGTCCCAGAGTGTGAGAGGACAGTGCGTGACCCAGTGTCCCAGAGTGTGAAAGGACAGTGTGTGACCCACTGTCCCAGAGTGTGAAAGGACAGTGTGTGACCCACTGAACCAAAGTGTGAAAGGACAGTGTGTGACCCACTGTCCGAGAGTGTGAAAGGACAGTGTGTGACCCACTGTCCCAGAGTGTGAAAGGTCAGTATGTGACCCACTGTCCCAGAATGTGAAAGGACAGTGTGTGACCCACTGTCCCAGCGTGTGAAAGGACAGTGTGTGACCCACTGTCCCAGAGTGTGAAATGTCAGTGTGTGACCCACTGACGCAGAGTGTGAAAGGTCAGTGTGTGACCCACTGTCCCAGAATGTGAAAGGTCAGTGTGCGACCCACTGTCCCAGAGTGCGAAAGGACAGTGTGTGACCCACTGTCGCAGAGTGTGCAAGGACAGTGTGTGATCCACTGTCCCAGAGTGTGAACGGACAGTGTGTGACCCACTGTCCCAGAGTGTGAAAGGAATGTGTGTGGCCCAATGTCCCAGAGTGTGAAAGGACAGTGTGTGACCTCCTGTCCCAGAGTGTGAAAGGATAGTGTGTGGCCTCCTGTCCCAGAGTGTGAAAGGACAGTGTGTGACCTCCTGTCCCAGAGTGTGAAAGGATAGTGTGTGGCCTCCTGCCCCACAGTGTGAAAGGACAGTGTGTGACCCACTGTCCCAGAGTGTGAAAGGACAGTGTGTGACCCACTGTCCCAGAGTGTGAAAGGACAGTGTGTGGCGCACTGTCCCAGAGTGTGAAAGGACAGTGTGTGACCCACTGTCCCAGAGTGTGAAAGGACAGTGACCCAGTGTCCCAGAGTGTGAAAGGACAGTGTGTGAACTACTGTCCCAGAGTGTGAAAGGACAGTGTGTGAACCACTGTCCCAGAGTGGGAAAGGACAGTGTGTGACCCACTGTCCCAGAGTGTGAAAGGACAGTGTGTGACCCACTGTCCCAGAGTGTGAAAGGACAGTGTGTGACCCACTGTCCCAGAGTGTGAAAGGACAGTGTGTGACACACTGTCCCAGAGTGTAAAAGGACAGTGTGTGATGCACTGTCCCAGAGTGTGAAAGGACAGTGTGTGACCCACTGTCCCAGAGTGTGTAAGGACAGTGTGTGACCCACTGTCCCAGAGTGTGAAAGGACAGTGTGTGACCCACTGTCCCAGAATGTGAAAGGACAGTTTGTGATTCATTTCCCAGAGTGTGAAAGGACAGTGTCTGACCCACTGTCCCAGAATGTGGACAGTGTGTGACCCACTGTCCCAGAGTGTGAAAGGACAGTGTGTGACACTGTCCCAGAGTGTGAAAGGATAGTGTGTGAACCACTGTCCCAGAGTGTGGACAGTGTGTGACCCATTGGCCCAGAGAGTGAAAGGACAGTGTGTCACACTGTCCCAGGGTGTGAAAGGATAGTGTGTGACCCACTGTCTCAGAGTGTGGACAGTGTGTGACCCAGTGTCACAGAGTATGAAAGGACAGTGTGTGAACCACTGTCCCAGAGTGTAAACGGACAGTATGTGACCCACTGTCCCAGAGTGTGAAAGGACAGTGTGTGGCCCACTGTCCCAGAGTGTGAAAGGACAGTGTGTGACCCAGTGTCCCAGAGTGTGAAAGGACAGTGTGTGACCCACTGTCCCAGAGTGTGAAAGGACAGTGTGTGACCCACTGTCCCAGAGTGTGAAAGGACAGTGCGTGACCCACTGTCCGACAGTGTGAGAGGACAGCGTGTGACACTGTCTCAGGGTGTGAAAGGACAGTGTGTGACCCACTGTCCCAGAGTGTGAAAGGACAGCGTGTGACCCACTGTCCCAGAGTGTGAAAGGACAGTGTGCGACCCACTGACGCAGAGTGTGAAAGGTCAGTGTGTGACCCACTGTCCCAGAATGTGAAAGGTCAGTGTGCGACCCACTGTCCCAGAGTGCGAAAGGACAGTGTGTGACCCACTGTCGCAGAGTGTGCAAGGACAGTGTGTGATCCACTGTCCCAGAGTGTGAAAGGAATGTGTGTGGCCCAATGTCCCAGAGTGTGAAAGGACAGTGTGTGACCTCCTGTCCCAGAGTGTGAAAGGATAGTGTGTGGCCTCCTGTCCCAGAGTGTGAAAGGACAGTGTGTGACCTCCTGTCCCAGAGTGTGAAATGTCAGTGTGTGACCCACTGACGCAGAGTGTGAAAGGTCAGTGTGTGACCCACTGTCCCAGAATGTGAAAGGTCAGTGTGCGACCCACTGTCCCAGAGTGCGAAAGGACAGTGTGTGACCCACTGTCGCAGAGTGTGCAAGGACAGTGTGTGATCCACTGTCCCAGAGTGTGAACGGACAGTGTGTGACCCACTGTCCCAGAGTGTGAAAGGAATGTGTGTGGCCCAATGTCCCAGAGTGTGAAAGGACAGTGTGTGACCTCCTGTCCCAGAGTGTGAAAGGATAGTGTGTGGCCTCCTGTCCCAGAGTGTGAAAGGACAGTGTGTGACCTCCTGTCCCAGAGTGTGAAAGGATAGTGTGTGGCCTCCTGCCCCACAGTGTGAAAGGACAGTGTGTGACCCACTGTCCCAGAGTGTGAAAGGACAGTGTGTGACCCACTGTCCCAGAGTGTGAAAGGACAGTGTGTGGCGCACTGTCCCAGAGTGTGAAAGGACAGTGTGTGACCCACTGTCCCAGAGTGTGAAAGGACAGTGACCCAGTGTCCCAGAGTGTGAAAGGACAGTGTGTGAACTACTGTCCCAGAGTGTGAAAGGACAGTGTGTGAACCACTGTCCCAGAGTGGGAAAGGACAGTGTGTGACCCACTGTCCCAGAGTGTGAAAGGACAGTGTGTGACCCACTGTCCCAGAGTGTGAAAGGACAGTGTGTGACCCACTGTCCCAGAGTGTGAAAGGACAGTGTGTGACACACTGTCCCAGAGTGTAAAAGGACAGTGTGTGATGCACTGTCCCAGAGTGTGAAAGGACAGTGTGTGACCCACTGTCCCAGAGTGTGTAAGGACAGTGTGTGACCCACTGTCCCAGAGTGTGAAAGGACAGTGTGTGACCCACTGTCCCAGAATGTGAAAGGACAGTTTGTGATTCATTTCCCAGAGTGTGAAAGGACAGTGTCTGACCCACTGTCCCAGAATGTGGACAGTGTGTGACCCACTGTCCCAGAGTGTGAAAGGACAGTGTGTGACACTGTCCCAGAGTGTGAAAGGATAGTGTGTGAACCACTGTCCCAGAGTGTGGACAGTGTGTGACCCATTGGCCCAGAGAGTGAAAGGACAGTGTGTCACACTGTCCCAGGGTGTGAAAGGATAGTGTGTGACCCACTGTCTCAGAGTGTGGACAGTGTGTGACCCAGTGTCACAGAGTATGAAAGGACAGTGTGTGAACCACTGTCCCAGAGTGTAAACGGACAGTATGTGACCCACTGTCCCAGAGTGTGAAAGGACAGTGTGTGGCCCACTGTCCCAGAGTGTGAAAGGACAGTGTGTGACCCAGTGTCCCAGAGTGTGAAAGGACAGTGTGTGACCCACTGTCCCAGAGTGTGAAAGGACAGTGTGTGACCCACTGTCCCAGAGTGTGAAAGGACAGTGCGTGACCCACTGTCCGACAGTGTGAGAGGACAGCGTGTGACACTGTCTCAGGGTGTGAAAGGACAGTGTGTGACCCACTGTCCCAGAGTGTGAAAGGACAGCGTGTGACCCACTGTCCCAGAGTGTGAAAGGACAGTGTGCGACCCACTGTCCAAGAGTGTGAAAGGACAGTGTGTGACCCACTGTCCCAGTGTGTGAAAGGACAGTGTGATCCCAATGTCCCAGAGTGTGAAAGGACAGTGTGTGACCCACTGTCCCAGAGTATGAAAGGACAGTGTGTGGCCCACTGTCCCAGAGTGTGAAAGGACAGTGTGTGACCCACTGTCCCAGAGGGTGAAAGGACAGTGACCCAGTGTCCCAGAGTGTGTAAGGACAGTGTTTGACCCACTGTCACAGAGTGTGAAAGGACAGTGTGTGACCCACTGTCCCAGAGTGTGAACAGTGTGTGACCCACTGTCACAGAGTGATAAAGGACAGCGTGTGACACTGTCCCAGGGTATGAAAGGATTGTGTGCGACCCACTGTCCGAGAGTGTGGACAGTGTGGGACCCACTGTCACAGAGTATGAAAGGACAGTGTGTGACCCACTGTCCCACAGTGTGAGAGGACAGCGTGTGACACTGTCCTAGAGTGTCAAAGGACAGTGTGTGACCCATTGTCCCAGAGTGTGAAAGGACAGTGCGTGACCCAGTGTCCCAGAGTGTGAAAGGACAGTGTGTGACCCACTGTCCCAGAGTGTGAACGGACAGTGTGTGACCCACTGTCCCAGAGTGTGAAAGGACAGTGTGTGACCCACTGTCCCAGAGTGTGAAAGGACAGTTTGTGACCCACTGTCCCAGAGTGTGAAAGGACAGTGTGTGACCCACTGTCCCAGAGTGTGAAAGTACAGTGTGTGGCTCACTGTCCAATAGAGTGAAAGGACAGTGTGTGACCCACTGTCCCACAGTGTGAGAGGACAGTGCGTGACCCAGTGTCCCAGAGTGTGAAAGGACAGTGTGTGACCCACTGTCCCAGAGTGTGAAAGGACAGTGTGTGACCCACTGTCCCACAGTGTGAGAGGACAGTGTGTGACCCTCTGTCCCAGAGTGTGAAAGGACAGTGTGTGACACACTGTCTCAGAGGATGAAAGGACAGTGTGTGACCCACTGTCCCAGAGTGTGAAAGGACAGTGTGTGACCCACTGTCCCAGAGTGTGAAAGGACAGTGTGTGACCCACTGTCCAGAGTGTGAAAGGACAGCGTGTGACCCACTGTCCCAGAGTGAGAAAGGACAATGTGTGACCCACTGTCCCAGAGTGTGAAAGGACAATATGTGGCCCACTGTCCCAGAATGTGAAAGGACAGTGTGTGACCCACTGTCCCAGAGTGTGAAAGGACAGTGTGTGACCAGTGACCCAGAGTGTGAAAGGTGTGTGTGACCCACTGTCCAAGAGTGTGAAAGGACACTGTGTGACCCACTGCCCCAGAGTGTGAAAGGACAGTATGTGACCCACTGTCCCAGAGTGCGAAAGGACAGTGTGTGACCCACTGTCCCAGAGTGTGGACAGTGTGTGACCCACTGTCACAGAGTATGAAAGGACAGTGTGTGAACCACTGTCCCAGAGTGTAAACGGACAGTGTGTGACCCACTGTCCCTGAGTGTGAAAGTACAGTGTGTGGCTCACTGTCCAATAGAGTGAAAGGACAGTGTGTGACCCACTGTCCCACAGTGTGAGAGGACAGTGCGTGACCCAGTGTCCCAGAGTGTGAAAGGACAGTGTGTGACCCACTGTCCCAGAGTGTGAAAGGACAGTGTTTGACCCACTGTCCCACAGTGTGAGAGGACAGCGTGTGACACTGTCCCAGAGTGTGAAAGGACAGTGTGTGACCCACTGTCCCAGAGTGTGAAAGGTCAGTGCGTGACCCAGTGTCCCAGAGAATGAATGGACAGTGTGTGACCCACTGTCCCAGAGTGTGAAAGGACAGTGTGTGACCCACTGTCCCAGAGTGTGAAAGGACAGTGTGTGACCCACTGTCCCAGAGTGTGAAAGGACACTGTGTGACCCACTGCCCCAGAGTGTGAAAGGACAGTATGTGACCCACTGTCCCAGAGTGCGAAAGGACAGTGTGTGACCCACTGTCCCAGAGTGTGGACAGTGTGTGACCCACTGTCACAGAGTATGAAAGGACAGTGTGTGAACCACTGTCCCAGAGTGTAAACGGACAGTGTGTGACCCACTGTCCCAGAGTGTGAGAGGACAGTGCGTGACCCAGTGTCCCAGAGTGTGAAAGGACAGTGTGTGACCCACTGTCCCAGAGTGTGAAAGGACAGTGTGTGACCCACTGTCCCAGAGTGTGAAAGGTCAGTGCGTGACCCAGTGTCCCAGAGTGTGAATGGACAGTGTGTGACCCACTGTCCCAGAGTGTGAAAGGACAGTGTGTGACCCACTGTCCCAGAGTGTGAAAGGACAGTGTGTGACCCACTGTCCCAGAGTGTGAAAGGACAGTGTGTGACCCAGTGTCCCAGAGTGTGAAAGGAGTGTGTGACCCACTGTCCCAGAGTGTGAAAGGACAGTGTGTGACCCACTGAACCAAAGTGTGAAAGGACAGTGTGTGACCCACTGTCCGAGAGTGTGAAAGGACAGTGTGTGACCCACTGTCCCAGAGTGTGAAAGGTCAGTATGGGACCCACTGTCCCAGAATGTGAAAGGACAGTGTGTGACCCACTGTACCAGCGTGTGAAAGGACAGTGTGTGACCCACTGTCCCAGAGTGTGAAATGTCAGTGTGTGACCCACTGACGCAGAGTGTGAAAGGTCAGTGTGTGACCCACTGTCCCAGAATGTGAAAGGTCAGTGTGCGACCCACTGTCCCAGAGTGCGAAAGGACAGTGTGTGACCCACTGTCGCAGAGTGTGCAAGGACAGTGTGTGATCCACTGTCCCTGAGTGTGAACGGACAGTGTGTGACCCACTGTCCCAGAGTGTGAAAGGAATGTGTGTGGCCCAATGTCCCAGAGTGTGAAAGGACAGTGTGTGACCTCCTGTCCCAGAGTGTGAAAGGATAGTGTGTGGCCTCCTGTCCCAGAGTGTGAAAGGACAGTGTGTGACCTCCTGTCCCAGAGTGTGAAAGGATAGTGTGTGGCCTCCTGCCCCACAGTGTGAAAGGACAGTGTGTGACCCACTGTCCCAGAGTGTGAAAGGACAGTGTGTGACCCTCTGTCCCAGAGTGTGAAAGGACAGTGTGTGGCGCACTGTCCCAGAGTGTGAAAGGACAGTGTGTGACCCACTGTCCCAGAGTGTGAAAGGACAGTGACCCAGTGTCCCAGAGTGTGAAAGGACAGTGTGTGAACTACTGTCCCAGAGTGTGAAAGGACAGTGTGTGAACCACTGTCCCAGAGTGGGAAAGGACAGTGTGTGACCCACTGTCGCAGAGTGTGCAAGGACAGTGTGTGATCCACTGTCCCAGAGTGTGAACGGACAGTGTGTGACCCACTGTCCCAGAGTGTGAAAGGAATGTGTGTGGCCCAATGTCCCAGAGTGTGAAAGGACAGTGTGTGACCTCCTGTCCCAGAGTGTGAAAGGATAGTGTGTGGCCTCCTGTCCCAGAGTGTGAAAGGATAGTGTGTGGCCTCCTGCCCCACAGTGTGAAAGGACAGTGTGTGACCCACTGTCCCAGAGTGTGAAAGGACAGTGTGTGACCCACTGTCCCAGAGTGTGAAAGGACAGTGTGTGGCGCACTGTCCCAGAGTGTGAAAGGACAGTGTGTGACCCACTGTCCCAGAGTGTGAAAGGACAGTGACCCAGTGTCCCAGAGTGTGAAAGGACAGTGTGTGAACTACTGTCCCAGAGTGTGAAAGGACAGTGTGTGAACCACTATCCCAGAGTGGGAAAGGACAGTGTGTGACCCACTGTCCCAGAGTGTGAAAGGACAGTGTGTGACCCACTGTCCCAGAGTGTGAAAGGACAGTGTGTGACCCACTGTCCCAGAGTGTGAAAGGACAGTGTGTGACACACTGTCCCAGAGTGTGAAAGGACAGTGTGTGATGCACTGTCCCAGAGTGTGAAAGGACAGTGTGTGACCCACTGTCCCAGAGTGTGTAAGGACAGTGTGTGACCCACTGTCCCAGAGTGTGAAAGGACAGTGTGTGACCCACTGTCCCAGAATGTGAAAGGACAGTGTCTGACCCACTGTCCCAGAATGTGGACAGTGTGTGACCCACTGTCCCAGAGTGTGAAAGGACAGTGTGTGACACTGTCCCAGAGTGTGAAAGGATAGTGTGTGAACCACTGTCCCAGAGTGTGGACAGTGTGTGACCCATTGGCCCAGAGAGTGAAAGGACAGTGTGTCACACTGTCCCAGGGTGTGAAAGGATAGTGTGTGACCCACTGTCTCAGAGTGTGGACAGTGTGTGACCCAGTCTCACAGAGTATGAAAGGACAGTGTGTGAACCACTGTCCCAGAGTGTAAACGGACAGTATGTGACCCACTGTCCCAGAGTGTGAAAGGACAGTGTGTGGCCCACTGTCCCAGAGTGTGAAAGGACAGTGTGTGACCCAGTGTCCCAGAGTGTGAAAGGACAGTGTGTGACCCACTGTCCCAAAGTGTGAAAGGACAGTGTGTGACCCACTGTCAAGGAGTGTGAAAGGACACTGTGTGAACCACTGCCCCAGAGTGTGAAAGGACAGTATGTGACCCACTGTCCCAGAGTGCGAAAGGACAGTGTGTGACCCACTGTCCCAGAGTGTGGACAGTGTGTGACCCACTGTCACAGAGTATGAAAGGACAGTGTGTGAACCACTGTCCCAGAGTGTAAACGGACAGTGTGTGACCCACTGTCCCAGAGTGTGAGAGGACAGTGCGTGACCCAGTGTCCCAGAGTGTGAAAGGACAGTGTGTGACCCACTGTCCCAGAGTGTGAAAGGACAGTGTGTGACACACTGTCCCAGAGTGTGAAAGGTCAGTGCGTGACCCAGTGTCCCAGAGTGTGAATGGACAGTGTGTGACCCACTGTCCCAGAGTGTGAAAGGACAGTGTGTGACCCACTGTCCCTGAGTGTGAAAGGACAGTGTGTGACCCACTGTCCCAGAGTGTGAAAGGAGTGTGTGACCCACTGTCCCAGAGTGTGAAAGGACAGTGTGTGACCCACTGAACCAAAGTGTGAAAGGACAGTGTGTGACCCACTGTCCGAGAGTGTGAAAGGACAGTGTGTGACCCACTGTCCCAGAGTGTGAAAGGTCAGTATGTGACCCACTGTCCCAGAATGTGAAAGGACAGTGTGTGACCCACTGTCCCAGCGTGTGAAAGGACAGTGTGTGACCCACTGTCCCAGAGTGTGAAATGTCAGTGTGTGACCCACTGACGCAGAGTGTGAAAGGTCAGTGTGTGACCCACTGTCCCAGAATGTGAAAGGTCAGTGTGCGACCCACTGTCCCAGAGTGCGAAAGGACAGTGTGTGACCCACTGTCGCAGAGTGTGCAAGGACAGTGTGTGATCCACTGTCCCAGAGTGTGAACGGACAGTGTGTGACCCACTGTCCCAGAGTGTGAAAGGAATGTGTGTGGCCCAATGTCCCAGAGTGTGAAAGGACAGTGTGTGGCCCACTGTCCCAGAGTGTGAAAGGACAGTGTGTGACCCAGTGTCCCAGAGTGTGAAAGGACAGTGTGTGACCCACTGTCCCAGAGTGTGAAAGGACAGTGTGTGACCAGTGACCCAGAGTGTGAAAGGTGTGTGTGACCCACTGTCCAAGAGTGTGAAAGGACACTGTGTGACCCAGTGTCCCAGAGTGTGAAAGGACAGTGTGTGACCCAGTGTCCCAGAGTGTGAAAGGAGTGTGTGACCCACTGTCCCAGAGTGTGAAAGGACAGTGTGTGACCCACTGAACCAAAGTGTGAAAGGACAGTGTGTGACCCACTGTCCGAGAGTGTGAAAGGACAGTGTGTGACCCACTGTCCCAGAGTGTGAAAGGTCAGTATGTGACCCACTGTCCCAGAATGTGAAAGGACAGTGTGTGACCCACTGTCCCAGCGTGTGAAAGGACAGTGTGTGACCCACTGTCCCAGAGTGTGAAATGTCAGTGTGTGACCCACTGACGCAGAGTGTGAAAGGTCAGTGTGTGACCCACTGTCCCAGAATGTGAAAGGTCAGTGTGCGACCCACTGTCCCAGAGTGCGAAAGGACAGTGTGTGACCCACTGTCGCAGAGTGTGCAAGGACAGTGTGTGATCCACTGTCCCAGAGTGTGAACGGACAGTGTGTGACCCACTGTCCCAGAGTGTGAAAGGAATGTGTGTGGCCCAATGTCCCAGAGTGTGAAAGGACAGTGTGTGACCTCCTGTCCCAGAGTGTGAAAGGATAGTGTGTGGCCTCCTGTCCCAGAGTGTGAAAGGACAGTCTGTGACCTCCTGTCCCAGAGTGTGAAAGGATAGTGTGTGGCCTCCTGCCCCACAGTGTGAAAGGACAGTGTGTGACCCACTGTCCCAGAGTGTGAAAGGACAGTGTGTGACCCACTGTCCCAGAGTGTGAAAGGACAGTGTGTGGCGCACTGTCCCAGAGTGTGAAAGGACAGTGTGTGACCCACTGTCCCAGAGTGTGAAAGGACAGTGACCCAGTGTCCCAGAGTGTGAAAGGACAGTGTGTGAACTACTGTCCCAGAGTGTGAAAGGACAGTGTGTGAACCACTGTCCCAGAGTGGGAAAGGACAGTGTGTGACCCACTGTCGCAGAGTGTGCAAGGACAGTGTGTGATCCACTGTCCCAGAGTGTGAACGGACAGTGTGTGACCCACTGTCCCAGAGTGTGAAAGGAATGTGTGTGGCCCAATGTCCCAGAGTGTGAAAGGACAGTGTGTGACCACCTGTCCCAGAGTGTGAAAGGATAGTGTGTGGCCTCCTGTCCCAGAGTGTGAAAGGATAGTGTGTGGCCTCCTGCCCCACAGTGTGAAAGGACAGTGTGTGACCCACTGTCCCAGAGTGTGAAAGGACAGTGTGTGACCCACTGTCCCAGAGTGTGAAAGGACAGTGTGTGGCGCACTGTCCCAGAGTGTGAAAGGACAGTGTGTGACCCACTGTCCCAGAGTGTGAAAGGACAGTGACCCAGTGTCCCAGAGTGTGAAAGGACAGTGTGTGAACTACTGTCCCAGAGTGTGAAAGGACAGTGTGTGAACCACTGTCCCAGAGTGGGAAAGGACAGTGTGTGACCCACTGTCCCAGAGTGTGAAAGGACAGTGTGTGACCCACTGTCCCAGAGTGTGAAAGGACAGTGTGTGACCCACTGTCCCAGAGTGTGAAAGGACAGTGTGTGAAACACTGTCCCAGAGTGTGAAAGGACAGTGTGTGATGCACTGTCCCAGAGTGTGAAAGGACAGTGTGTGACCCACTGTCCCAGAGTGTGTAAGGACAGTGTGTGACCCACTGTCCCAGAGTGTGAAAGGACAGTGTGTGACCCACTGTCCCAGAATGTGAAAGGACAGTTTGTGATTCATTTCCCAGAGTGTGAAAGGACAGTGTCTGACCCACTGTCCCAGAATGTGGACAGTGTGTGACCCACTGTCCCAGAGTGTGAAAGGACAGTGTGTGACACTGTCCCAGAGTGTGAAAGGATAGTGTGTGAACCACTGTCCCAGAGTGTGGACAGTGTGTGACCCATTGGCCCAGAGAGTGAAAGGACAGTGTGTCACACTGTCCCAGGGTGTGAAAGGATAGTGTGTGACCCACTGTCTCAGAGTGTGGACAGTGTGTGACCCAGTGTCACAGAGTATGAAAGGACAGTGTGTGAACCACTGTCCCAGAGTGTAAACGGACAGTATGTGACCCACTGTCCCAGAGTGTGAAAGGACAGTGTGTGGCCCACTGTCCCAGAGTGTGAAAGGACAGTGTGTGACCCAGTGTCCCAGAGTGTGAAAGGACAGTGTGTGACCCACTGTCCCAGAGTGTGAAAGGACAGTGTGTGACCAGTGACCCAGAGTGTGAAAGGTGTGTGTGACCCACTGTCCAAGAGTGTGAAAGGACACTGTGTGACCCACTGCCCCAGAGTGTGAAAGGACAGTATGTGACCCACTGTCCCAGAGTGCGAAAGGACAGTGTGTGACCCACTGTCCCAGAGTGTGGACAGTGTGTGACCCACTGTCACAGAGTATGAAAGGACAGTGTGTGAACCACTGTCCCAGAGTGTAAACGGACAGTGTGTGACCCACTGTCCCAGAGTGTGAGAGGACAGTGTGTGACCCACTGTCCCAGAGTGTGAAAGGACAGTGTGTGACCCACTGTCCCAGAGTGTGAAAGGTCAGTGCGTGACCCAGTGTCCCAGAGTGTGAATGGACAGTGTGTGACCCACTGTCCCAGAGTGTGAAAGGACAGTGTGTGACCCACTGTCCCTGAGTGTGAAAGGACAGTGTGTGACCCACTGTCCCAGAGTGTGAAAGGACAGTGTGTGACCCAGTGTCCCAGAGTGTGAAAGGAGTGTGTGACCCACTGTCCCAGAGTGTGAAAGGACAGTGTGTGACCCACTGAACCAAAGTGTGAAAGGACAGTGTGTGACCCACTGTCCGAGAGTGTGAAAGGACAGTGTGTGACCCACTGTCCCAGAGTGTGAAAGGTCAGTATGTGACCCACTGTCCCAGAATGTGAAAGGACAGTGTGTGACCCACTGTCCCAGCGTGTGAAAGGACAGTGTGTGACCCACTGTCCCAGAGTGTGAAATGTCAGTGTGTGACCCACTGACGCAGAGTGTGAAAGGTCAGTGTGTGACCCACTGTCCCAGAATGTGAAAGGTCAGTGTGCGACCCACTGTCCCAGAGTGCGAAAGGACAGTGTGTGACCCACTGTCGCAGAGTGTGCAAGGACAGTGTGTGATCCACTGTCCCAGAGTGTGAACGGACAGTGTGTGACCCACTGTCCCAGAGTGTGAAAGGAATGTGTGTGGCCCAATGTCCCAGAGTGTGAAAGGACAGTGTGTGACCTCCTGTTCCAGAGTGTGAAAGGACAGTGTGTGGCCCACTGTCCCAGAGTGTGAAAGAACAGTGTGTGACCCACTGTCCCAGAGGGTGAAAGGACAGTGACCCAGTGTCCCAGAGTGTGTAAGGACAGTGTGTGACCCACTGTCACAGAGTGTGAAAGGACAGTGTGTGACCCACTGTCCCAGAGTGTGAACAGTGTGTGACCCACTGTCACAGAGTGATAAAGGACAGCGTGTGACACTGTCCCAGGGTATGAAAGGATTGTGTGCGACCCACTGTCCGAGAGTGTGGACAGTGTGGGACCCACTGTCACAGAGTATGAAAGGACAGTGTGTGACCCACTGTCCCACAGTGTGAGAGGACAGCGTGTGACACTGTCCTAGAGTGTCAAAGGACAGTGTGTGACCCATTGTCCCAGAGTGTGAAAGGACAGTGCGTGACCCAGTGTCCCAGAGTGTGAAAGGACAGTGTGTGACCCACTGTCCCAGAGTGTGAAAGGACAGTGTGTGACCCACTGTCCCAGAGTGTGAAAGGACAGTTTGTGACCCACTGTCCCAGAGTGTGAAAGGACAGTGTGTGACCCACTGTCCCAGAGTGTGAAAGTACAGTGTGTGGCTCACTGTCCAATAGAGTGAAAGGACAGTGTGTGACCCACTGTCCCACAGTGTGAGAGGACAGTGCGTGACCCAGTGTCCCAGAATGTGAAAGGACAGTGTGTGACCCACTGTCCCAGAGTGTGAAAGGACAGTGTGTGACCCACTGTCCCACAGTGTGAGAGGACAGTGTGTGACCCTCTGTCCCAGAGTGTGAAAGGACAGCGTGTGACACTGTCCCAGAGTGTGAAAGGACAGTGTGTGACCCACTGTCCCAGAGTGTGAAAGGTCAGTGCGTGACCCAGTGTCCCAGAGAATGAATGGACAGTGTGTGACCCACTATCCCAGAGTGTGAAAGGACAGTGTGTGACCCACTGTCCCAGAGTGAGAAAGGACAATGTGTGACCCACTGTCCCAGAGTGTGAAAGGACAATATGTGGCCCACTGTCCCAGAATGTGAAAGGACAGTGTGTGACCCACTGTCCCAGAGTGTGAAAGGACAGTGTGTGACCAGTGACCCAGAGTGTGAAAGGTGTGTGTGACCCACTGTCCAAGCGTGTGAAAGGACACTGTGTGACCCACTGCCCCAGAGTGTGAAAGGACAGTATGTGACCCACTGTACCAGAGTGCGAAAGGACAGTGTGTGACCCACTGTCCCAGAGTGTGGACAGTGTGTGACCCACTGTCACAGAGTATGAAAGGACAGTGTGTGAACCACTGTCCCAGAGTGTAAACGGACAGTGTGTGACCCACTGTCCCAGAGTGTGAAAGTACAGTGTGTGGCTCACTGTCCAATAGTGTGAGAGGACAGTGCGTGACCCAGTGTCCCAGAGTGTGAAAGGACAGTGTGTGACCCACTGTCCCAGAGTGTGAAAGGACAGTGTTTGACCCACTGTCCCACAGTGTGAGAGGACAGCGTGTGACACTGTCCCAGAGTGTGAAAGGACAGTGTGTGACCCACTGTCCCAGAGTGTGAAAGGTCAGTGCGTGACCCAGTGTCCCAGAGAATGAATGGACAGTGTGTGACCCACTATCCCAGAGTGTGAAAGGACAGTGTGTGACCCACTGTCCCAGAGTGTGAAAGGACAGTGTGTGACCCACTGTCCCAGAGTGTGAAAGGACACTGTGTGACCCACTGCCCCAGAGTGTGAAAGGACAGTATGTGACCCACTGTCCCAGAGTGCGAAAGGACAGTGTGTGACCCACTGTCCCAGAGTGTGGACAGTGTGTGACCCACTGTCACAGAGTATGAAAGGACAGTGTGTGAACCACTGTCCCAGAGTGTAAACGGACAGTGTGTGACCCACTGTCCCAGAGTGTGAGAGGACAGTGCGTGACCCAGTGTCCCAGAGTGTGAAAGGACAGTGTGTGACCCACTGTCCCAGAGTGTGAAAGGACAGTGTGTGACCCACTGTCCCAGAGTGTGAAAGGTCAGTGCGTGACCCAGTGTCCCAGAGTGTGAATGGACAGTGTGTGACCCACTGTCCCAGAGTGTGAAAGGACAGTGTGTGACCCACTGTCCCAGAGTGTGAAAGGACAGTGTGTGACCCACTGTCCCAGAGTGTGAAAGGACAGTGTGTGACCCAGTGTCCCAGAGTGTGAAAGGAGTGTGTGACCCACTGTCCCAGAGTGTGAAAGGACAGTGTGTGACCCACTGAACCAAAGTGTGAAAGGACAGTGTGTGACCCACTGTCCGAGAGTGTGAAAGGTCAGTGTGTGACCCACTGTCCCAGAATGTGAAAGGACAGTGTGTGACCCACTGTCCCAGCGTGTGAAAGGACAGTGTGTGACCCACTGTTCCAGAGTGTGAAATGTCAGTGTGTGACCCACTGACGCAGAGTGTGAAAGGTCAGTGTGTGACCCACTGTCCCAGAATGTGAAAGGTCAGTGTGCGACCCACTGTCCCAGAGTGCGAAAGGACAGTGTGTGACCCACTGTCGCAGAGTGTGCAAGGACAGTGTGTGATCCACTGTCCCAGAGTGTGAACGGACAGTGTGTGACCCACTGTCCCAGAGTGTGAAAGGAATGTGTGTGGCCCAATGTCCCAGAGTGTGAAAGGACAGTGTGTGACCTCCTGTCCCAGAGTGTGAAAGGATAGTGTGTGGCCTCCTGTCCCAGAGTGTGAAAGGACAGTGACCCAGTGTCCCAGAGTGTGAAAGGACAGTGTGTGAACTACTGTCCCAGAGTGTGAAAGGACAGTGTGTGAACCACTGTCCCAGAGTGGGAAAGGACAGTGTGTGACCCACTGTCCCAGAGTGTGAAAGGACAGTGTGTGACCCACTGTCCCAGAGTGTGAAAGGACAGTGTGTGACCCACTGTCCCAGAGTGTGAAAGGACAGTGTGTGACACACTGTCCCAGAGTGTGAAAGGACAGTGTGTGATGCACTGTCCCAGAGTGTGAAAGGACAGTGTGTGACCCACTGTCCCAGAGTGTGTAAGGACAGTGTGTGACCCACTGTCCCAGAGTGTGAAAGGACAGTGTGTGACCCACTGTCCCAGAATGTGAAAGGACAGTTTGTGATTCATTTCCCAGAGTGTGAAAGGACAGTGTCTGACCCACTGTCCCAGAATGTGGACAGTGTGTGACCCACTGTCCCAGAGTGTGAAAGGACAGTGTGTGACACTGTCCCAGAGTGTGAAAGGATAGTGTGTGAACCACTGTCCCAGAGTGTGGACAGTGTGTGACCCATTGGCCCAGAGAGTGAAAGGACAGTGTGTCACACTGTCCCAGGGTGTGAAAGGATAGTGTGTGACCCACTGTCTCAGAGTGTGGACAGTGTGTGACCCAGTGTCACAGAGTATGAAAGGACAGTGTGTGAACCACTGTCCCAGAGTGTAAACGGACAGTATGTGACCCACTGTCCCAGAGTGTGAAAGGACAATGTGTGGCCCACTGTCCCAGAGTGTGAAAGGACAGTGTGTGACCCAGTGTCCCAGAGTGTGAAAGGACAGTGTGTGACCCACTGTGCCAGAGTGTGAAAGGACAGTGTGTGACCAGTGACCCAGAGTGTGAAAGGTGTGTGTGACCCACTGTCCAAGAGAGTGAAAGGACACTGTGTGACCCACTGCCCCAGAGTGTGAAAGGACAGTATGTGACCCACTGTCCCAGAGTGCGAAAGGACAGTGTGTGACCCACTGTCCCAGAGTGTGGACAGTGTGTGACCCACTGTCACAGAGTATGAAAGGACAGTGTGTGAACCACTGTCCCAGAGTGTAAACGGACAGTGTGTGACCCACTTACCCAGAGGGTGAGAGGACAGTGCGTGACCCAGTGTCCCAGAGTGTGAAAGGACAGTGTGTGACCCACTGTCCCAGAGTGTGAAAGGACAGTGTGTGACCCACTGTCCCAGAGTGTGAAAGGTCAGTGCGTGACCCAGTGTCCCAGAGTGTGAATGGACAGTGTGTGACCCACTGTCCCAGAGTGTGAAAGGACAGTGTGTGACCCACTGTCCCAGAGTGTGAAAGGACAGTGTGTGACCCACTGTCCCAGAGTGTGAAAGGACAGTGTGTGACCCAGTGTCCCAGAGTGTGAAAGGAGTGTGTGACCCACTGTCCCAGAGTGTGAAAGGACAGTGTGTGACCCACTGAACCAAAGTGTGAAAGGACAGTGTGTGACCCACTGTCCGAGAGTGTGAAAGGACAGTGTGTGACCCACTGTCCCAGAGTGTGAAAGGTCAGTATGTGACCCACTGTCCCAGAATGTGAAAGGACAGTGTGTGACCCACTGTCCCAGCGTGTGAAAGGACAGTGTGTGACCCACTGTCCCAGAGTGTGAAATGTCAGTGTGTGACCCACTGACGCAGAGTGTGAAAGGTCAGTGTGTGACCCACTGTCCCAGAATGTGAACGGTCAGTGTGCGACCCACTGTCCCAGAGTGTGAAAGGACAGTGTGTGACCCACTGTCGCAGAGTGTGCAAGGACAGTGTGTGATCCACTGTCCCAGAGTGTGAACGGACAGTGTGTGACCCACTGTCCCAGAGTGTGAAAGGAATGTGTGTGGCCCAATGTCCCAGAGTGTGAAAGGACAGTGTGTGACCTCCTGTCCCAGAGTGTGAAAGGATAGTGTGTGGCCTCCTGTCCCAGAGTGTGAAAGGACAGTGTGTGACCTCCTGTCCCAGAGTGTGAAAGGATAGTGTGTGGCCTCCTGCCCCACAGTGTGAAAGGACAGTGTGTGACCCACTGTCCCAGAGTGTGAAAGGACAGTGTGTGACCCACTGTCCCAGAGTGTGAAAGGACAGTGTGTGGCGCACTGTCCCAGAGTGTGAAAGGACAGTGTGTGACCCACTGTCCCAGAGTGTGAAAGGACAGTGACCCAGTGTCCAAGAGTGTGAAAGGACAGTGTGTGAACTACTGTCCCAGAGTGTGAAAGGACAGTGTGTGAACCACTGTCCCAGAGTGGGAAAGGACAGTGTGTGACCCACTGTCCCAGAGTGTGAAAGGACAGTGTGTGACCCACTGTCCCAGAGTGTGAAAGGACAGTGTGTGACCCAGTGTCCCAGAGTGTGAAAGGACAGTGTGTGACACACTGTCCCAGAGTGTGAAAGGACAGTGTGTGATGCACTGTCCCAGAGTGTGAAAGGACAGTGTGTGACCCACTGTCCCAGAGTGTGTAAGGACAGTGTGTGACCCACTGTCCCAGAGTGTGAAAGGACAGTGTGTGACCCACTGTCCCAGAATTTGAAAGGACAGTTTGTGATTCATTTCCCAGAGTGTGAAAGGACAGTGTCTGACCCACTGTCCCAGAATGTGGACAGTGTGTGACCCACTGTCCCAGAGTGTGAAAGGACAGTGTGTGACACTGTCCCAGAGTGTGAAAGGATAGTGTGTGAACCACTGTCCCAGAGTGTGGACAGTGTGTGACCCATTGGCCCAGAGAGTGAAAGGACAGTGTGTCACACTGTCCCAGGGTGTGAAAGGATAGTGTGTGACCCACTGTCTCAGAGTGTGGACAGTGTGTGACCCAGTGTCACAGAGTATGAAAGGACAGTGTGTGAACCACTGTCCCAGAGTGTAAACGGACAGTATGTGACTCACTGTCCCAGAGTGTGAAAGGACAGTGTGTGGCCCACTGTCCCAGAGTGTGAAAGGACAGTGTGTGACCCAGTGTCCCAGAGTGTGAAAGGACAGTGTGTGACCCACTGTCCCAGAGTGTGAAAGGACAGTGTGTGACCCACTGTCCCAGAGTGTGAAAGGACAGTGTGTGACCCACTGTCCGACAGTGTGAGAGGACAGCGTGTGACACTGTCTCAGGGTGTGAAAGGACAGTGTGTGACCCACTGTCCCAGAGTGTGAAAGGACAGCGTGTGACCCACTGTCCCAGAGTGTGAAAGGACAGTGTGCGACCCACTGTCCAAGAGTGTGAAAGGACAGTGTGTGACCCACTGTCCCAGTGTGTGAAAGGACAGTGTGATCCCACTGTCCCAGAGTGTGAAAGGACAGTGTGTGACCCACTGTCCCAGAGTATGAAAGGACAGTGTGTGGCCCACTGTCCCAGAGTGTGAAAGGACAGTGTGTGACCCACTGTCCCAGAGGGTGAAAGGACAGTGACCCAGTGTCCCAGAGTGTGTAAGGACAGTGTGTGACCCACTGTCACAGAGTGTGAAAGGACAGTGTGTGACCCACTGTCCCAGAGTGTGAACAGTGTGTGACCCACTGTCACAGAGTGATAAAGGACAGCGTGTGACACTGTCCCAGGGTATGAAAGGATTGTGTGCGACCCACTGTCCGAGAGTGTGGACAGTGTGGGACCCACTGTCACAGAGTATGAAAGGACAGTGTGTGACCCACTGTCCCACAGTGTGAGAGGACAGCGTGTGACACTGTCCTAGAGTGTCAGGACAGTGTGTGACCCATTGTCCCAGAGTGTGAAAGGACAGTGCGTGACCCAGTGTCCCAGAGTGTGAAAGGACAGTGTGTGACCCACTGTCCCAGAGTGTGAACGGACAGTGTGTGACCCACTGTCCCAGAGTGTGAAAGGACAGTGTGTGACCCACTGTCCCAGAGTGTGAAAGGACAGTTTGTGACCCACTGTCCCAGAGTGTGAAAGGACAGTGTGTGACCCACTGTCCCAGAGTGTGAAAGTACAGTGTGTGGCTCACTGTCCAATAGAGTGAAAGGACAGTGTGTGACCCACTGTCCCACAGTGTGAGAGGACAGTGCGTGACCCAGTGTCCCAGAGTGTGAAAGGACAGTGTGTGACCCACTGTCCCAGAGTGTGAAAGGGCAGTGTGTGACCCACTGTCCCACAGTGTGAGAGGACAGTGTGTGACCCTCTGTCCCAGAGTGTGAGAGGACAGTGCGTGACGTAGTGTCCCAGAGTGTGAAAGGACAGTGTGTGACCCACTGTCCCAGAGTGTGAAAGGACAGTGTGTGACCCACTGTCCCAGAGTGTGAAAGGACAGCGTGTGACCCACTGTCCCAGAGTGAGAAAGGACAGTGTGTGACCCACTGTCCCAGAGTGTGAAAGGACAGTATGTGACCCACTGTCCCAGAATGTGAAAGGACAGTGTGTGACCCACTGTCCCAGAGTGTGAAAGGACAGTGTGTGACCCAGTGTCCCAGAGTGTGAAAGGAGTGTGTGACCCACTATCCCAGAGTGTGAAAGGAGAGTGTGTGACCCACTGTCCCAGAGTGTGAAAGGACAGTATGTGACCCACTGTACCAGAGTGCGAAAGGACAGTGTGTGACCCACTGTCCCAGAGTGTGAAAGGACAGTGTGTGACCCACTGTCCCAGAATGTGAAAGGACAGTGTGTGACCCACTGTCCCAGAGTGTGAAAGGACAGTGTGTGACCCACTGTCCCAGAGTGTGAAAGGACAGTGTGTGACTCACTGTCCCAGAGTGTGAAAGGACAGTGTGTGACCCACTGAACCAAAGTGTGAAAGGACAGTGTGTGACCCACTGTCGGCGAGTGTGAAAGGACAGTGTGTGACCCACTGTCCCAGAGTGTGAAAGGTCAGTATGTGACCCACTGTCCCAGAGTGTGAAAGGACAGTGTGTGACCCACTGTCCCAGCGTGTGAAAGGACAGTGTGTGACCTACTGTCCCAGAGTGTGAAATGTCAGTGTGTGACCCACTGACCCAGAGTGTGAAAGGTCAGTGTGTGACCCACTGTCCCAGAATGTGAAAGGTCAGTGTGCGACCCACTGTCCCAGAGTGCGAAAGGACAGTGTGTGACCCACTGTCCCAGAGTGTGAAAGGACAGTGTGTGATCCACTGTCCCAGAGTGTGAACCGACAGTGTGTGACACACTGTCCCAGAGTGTGAAAGGACAGTGTGTGATGCACTGTCCCAGAGTGTGAAAGGACAGTGTGTGACCCACTGTCCCAGAGTGTGTAAGGACAGTGTGTGACCCACTGTCCCAGAGTGTGAAAGGACAGTGTGTGACCCACTGTCCCAGAATGTGAAAGGACAGTTTGTGATCCATTTCCCAGAGTGTGAAAGGACAGTGTCTGACCCACTGTACCAGAATGTGGACAGTGTCTGACCCACTGTCCCAGAGTGTGAAAGGACAGTGTGTGACACTGTCCCAGAGTGTGAAAGGATAGTGTGTGAACCACTGTCCCAGAGTGTGGACAGTGTGTGACCCATTGGCCCAGAGAGTGAAAGGACAGTGTGTGACACTGTCCCAGGGTGTGAAAGGATAGTGTGTGACCCACTGTCTCAGAGTGTGGACAGTGTGTGACCCACTGTCGCAGAGTATGAAAGGACAGTGTGTGAACCACTGTCCCAGAGTGTAAACGGACAGTATGTGACCCACTGTCCCAGAGTGTGAAAGGACAGTGTGTGGCCCACTGTCCCAGAGTGTGAAAGGACAGTGTGTGACCCACTGTCCCACAGTGTGAGAGGACAGTGCGTGACGTAGTGTCCCAGAGTGTGAAAGGACAGTATGTGACCCACTGTCCCAGAGTGTGAAAGGACAGTGTGTGACCCACTGTCCGACAGTGTGAGAGGACAGCGTGTGACACTGTCTCAGGGTGTGAAAGGACAGCGTGTGACACTGTCCCAGAGTGTGAAAGGACAGTGTGTGACCCACTGTCCCAGAGTGTGAAAGGACAGTGCGTGACCCAGTGTCCCAGAGTGTGAAAGGATAGTGTGTGACCCACTGTCCCAGAGTGTGAAAGGACAGTGTGTGACACACTGTCTCAGAGTATGAAAGGACAGTGTGTGACCCACTGTCCCAGAGTGTGTCAGGACAGTGTGTGACCTCCTGTCCCAGAGTGTGAAAGGACAGTGTGTGACCCACTGTCCCAGAGTCTGAAAGGTCAGTGTGTGACCCACTGTCCCAGAGTCTAAAAGGACAGTGTGTGACCCACTGTCCCAGAGTGTGAAAGGACAGTGTGTGACCCACCGTCCCAGAGTGTGAAAGGACAGTGTGTGACCCACTGTCCCAGAGTGTGAAAGGTCAGTTTGTGACCAACTGTCCCAGAATGAGAAAGGACAGTGTGTGACCCACTGTCCCAGAGTGTGAAAGGACAGTGTGTGACCCACTGTCCCAGAGTGTGAAAGGTCAGTGTGTGACCCACTGTCCCAGAGTGTGAAAGGACAGTGTGTGACCCACTGTCCCAGAGTGTGAGAGGACAGTGTGTGACCCACTGTCCCACAGTGTGAGAGGACAGCGTGTGACACTGTCCCAGAGTGTGAAAGGACAGTGTGTGATCCACTGTCTCAGAGTGTGAAAGGACAGTGTGTGACACACTGTCTCAGAGTATGAAAGGACAGTGTGTGACCCACTGTCCCAGAGTGTGAAAGGACAGTGTGTGACCCACTGTCCCAGAGTGTGAAAGGACAGTGGGTGACCCACTGTCCCAGAGTGTGAAAGGACAGCGTGTGACCCACTGTCCCAGAGTGAGAAAGGACAGTGTGTGACCCACTGTCCCAGAGTGTGAAAGGACAGTATGTGACCCACTGTCCCAGAATGTGAAAGGACAGTGTGTGACCCACTGTCCCAGAGTGTGAAAGGACAGTGTGTGACCCAGTGTCCCAGAGTGTGAAAGGAGTGTGTGACCCACTGTCCCAGAGTGTGAAAGGACAGTGTGTGACCCACTGTCCCAGAGTGTGAAAGGACAGTATGTGACCCACTGTACCAGAGTGCGAAAGGACAGTGTGTGACCCACTGTCCCAGAGTGTGAAAGGACAGTGTGTGACCCACTGTCCCAGAATGTGAAAGGACAGTGTGTGACCCACTGTCCCAGAGTGTGAAAGGACAGTGTGTGACCCACTGTCCCAGAGTGTGAAAGGACAGTGTGTGACTCACTGTCCCAGAGTGTGAAAGGACAGTGTGTGACCCACTGAACCAAAGTGTGAAAGGACAGTGTGTGACCCACTGTCCGAGAGTGTGAAAGGACTGTGTGTGACCCACTGTCCCAGAGTGTGAAAGGTCAGTATGTGACCCACTGTCCCAGAGTGTGAAAGGACAGTGTGTGACCCACTGTCCCAGCGTGTGAAAGGACAGTGTGTCACCCACTGTCCCAGAGTGTGAAATGTCAGTGTGTGACCCACTGACCCAGAGTATGAAAGGTCAGTGTGTGACCCACTGTCCCAGAATGTGAAAGGTCAGTGTGCGACCCACTGTCCCAGAGTGCGAAAGGACAGTGTGTGACCCACTGTCCCAGAGTGTGAAAGGACAGTGTGTGATCCACTGTCCCAGAGTGTGAACGGACAGTGTGTGACCCACTGTCCCAGAGTGTGAAAGGAATGTGTGTGGCCCAATGTCCCAGAGTGTGAAAGGACAGTGTGTGACCTCCTGTCCCAGAGTGTGAAAGGACAGTGTGTGACTTCCTGTCCCAGAGTGTGAAAGGACAGTGTCTGACCCACTGTACCAGAATGTGGACAGTGTGTGACCCACTGTCCCAGAGTGTGAAAGGACAGTGTGTGACACTGTCCCAGAGTGTGAAAGGATAGTGTGTGAACCACTGTCCCAGAGTGTGGACAGTGTGTGACCTATTGGCCCAGAGAGTGAAAGGACAGTGTGTGACACTGTCCCAGGGTGTGAAAGGATAGTGTGTGACCCACTGTCTCAGAGTGTGGACAGTGTGTGACCCACTGTCACAGAGTATGAAAGGACAGTGTGTGAACCACTGTCCCAGAGTGTAAACGGACAGTATGTGACCCACTGTCCCAGAGTGTGAAAGGACAGTGTGTGGCCCACTGTCCCAGAGTGTGAAAGGACAGTGTGTGACCCACTGTCCCACAGTGTGAGAGGACAGTGCGTGACGTAGTGTCCCAGAGTGTGAAAGGACAGTGTGTGACCCACTGTCCCAGAGTGTGAAAGGACAGTGTGTGACCCACTGTCCCAGAGTGTGAAAGGACAGTGTGTGACCCACTGTCCCAGAGTGTGAACGGTCAGTTTGTGACCAACTGTCCCAGAATGAGAAAGGACAGTGTGTGACCCACTGTCCCAGAGTGTGAAAGGACAGTGTGTGACCCACTGTCCCAGAGTGTGAAAGGTCAGTGTGTGACCCACTGTCCCAGAGTGTGAAAGGACAGTGTGTGACCCACTGTCCCAGAGTGTGAGAGGACAGTGTGTGACCCACTGTCCCACAGTGTGAGAGGACAGCGTGTGACACTGTCCCAGAGTGTGAAAGGACAGTGTGTGATCCACTGTCTCAGAGTGTGAAAGGACAGTGTGTGACACACTGTCTCAGAGTATGAAAGGACAGTGTGTGACCCACTGTCCCAGAGTGTGAAAGGACAGTGTGTGACCCACTGTCCCAGAGTGTGAAAGGACAGTGGGTGACCCACTGTCCCAGAGTGTGAAAGGACAGCGTGTGACCCACTGTCCCAGAGTGAGAAAGGACAGTGTGTGACCCACTGTCCCAGAGTGTGAAAGGACAGTATGTGACCCACTGTCCCAGAATGTGAAAGGACAGTGTGTGACCCACTGTCCCAGAGTGTGAAAGGACAGTGTGTGACCCAGTGTCCCAGAGTGTGAAAGGAGTGTGTGACCCACTGTCCCAGAGTGTGAAAGGACAGTGTGTGACCCACTGTCCCAGAGTGTGAAAGGACAGTATGTGACCCACTGTACCAGAGTGCGAAAGGACAGTGTGTGACCCACTGTCCCAGAGTGTGAAAGGACAGTGTGTGACCCACTGTCCCAGAATGTGAAAGGACAGTGTGTGACCCACTGTCCCAGAGTGTGAAAGGACAGTGTGTGACCCACTGTCCCAGAGTGTGAAAGGACAGTGTGTGACTCACTGTCCCAGAGTGTGAAAGGACAGTGTGTGACCCACTGAACCAAAGTGTGAAAGGACAGTGTGTGACCCACTGTCCGAGAGTGTGAAAGGACTGTGTGTGACCCACTGTCCCAGAGTGTGAAAGGTCAGTATGTGACCCACTGTCCCAGAGTGTGAAAGGACAGTGTGTGACCCACTGTCCCAGCGTGTGAAAGGACAGTGTGTGACCCACTGTCCCAGAGTGTGAAATGTCAGTGTGTGACCCACTGACCCAGAGTGTGAAAGGTCAGTGTGTGACCCACTGTCCCAGAATGTGAAAGGTCAGTGTGCGACCCACTGTCCCAGAGTGCGAAAGGACAGTGTGTGACCCACTGTCCCAGAGTGTGAAAGGACAGTGTGTGATCCACTGTCCCAGAGTGTGAACGGACAGTGTGTGACCCACTGTCCCAGAGTGTGAAAGGAATGTGTGTGGCCCAATGTCCCAGAGTGTGAAAGGACAGTGTGTGACCTCCTGTCCCAGAGTGTGAAAGGACAGTGTGTGACCTCCTGTCCCAGAGTGTGAAAGGACAGTGTCTGACCCACTGTACCAGAATGTGGACAGTGTGTGACCCACTGTCCCAGAGTGTGAAAGGACAGTGTGTGACACTGTCCCAGAGTGTGAAAGGATAGTGTGTGAACCACTGTCCCAGAGTGTGGACAGTTTGTGACCTATTGGCCCAGAGAGTGAAAGGACAGTGTGTGACACTGTCCCAGGGTGTGAAAGGATAGTGTGTGACCCACTGTCTCAGAGTGTGGACAGTGTGTGACCCACTGTCACAGAGTATGAAAGGACAGTGTGTGAACCACTGTCCCAGAGTGTAAACGGACAGTATGTGACCCACTGTCCCAGAGTGTGAAAGGACAGTGTGTGGCCCACTGTCCCAGAGTGTGAAAGGACAGTGTGTGACCCACTGTCCCACAGTGTGAGAGGACAGTGCGTGACGTAGTGTCCCAGAGTGTGAAAGGACAGTGTGTGGCCCACTGTCCCAGAGTGTGAAAGGACAGTGTGTGACCCACTGTCCCACAGTGTGAGAGGACAGTGCGTGACGTAGTGTCCCAGAGTGTGAAAGGACAGTGTGTGACCCACTGTCCCAGAGTGTGAAAGGACAGTGTGTGACCCACTGTCCGACAGTGTGAGAGGACAGCGTGTGACACTGTCTCAGGGTGTGAAAGGACAGCGTGTGACACTGTCCCAGAGTGTGAAAGGACAGTGTGTGATCCACTGTCCCAGAGTGTGAAAGGACAGTGCGTGACCCAGTGTCCCAGAGTGTGAAAGGATAGTGTGTGACCCACTGTCCCAGAGTGTGAAAGGACAGTGTGTGATGCACTGTCCCAGAGTGTGAAAGGACAGTGTGTGACCCACTGTCCCAGAGTGTGTAAGGACAGTGTGTGACCCACTGTCCCAGAGTGTGAAAGGACAGTGTGTGACCCACTGTCCCAGAATGTGAAAGGACAGTTTGTGATCCATTTCCCAGAGTGTGAAAGGACAGTGTCTGACCCACTGTACCAGAGTGTGAAATGTCAGTGTGTGACCCACTGACCCAGAGTGTGAAAGGTCAGTGTGTGACCCACTGTCCCAGAATGTGAAAGGTCAGTGTGCGACCCACTGTCCCAGAGTGCGAAAGGACAGTGTGTGACCCACTGTCCCAGAGTGTGAAAGGACAGTGTGTGATCCACTGTCCCAGAGTGTGAACGGACAGTGTGTGACCCACTGTCCCAGAGTGTGAAAGGAATGTGTGTGGCCCAATGTCCCAGAGTGTGAAAGGACAGTGTGTGACCTCCTGTCCCAGAGTGTGAAAGGATAGTGTGTGGCCTCCTGTCCCAGAGTGTGAAAGGACAGTGTGTGACCTCCTGTCCCAGAGTGTGAAAGGATAGTGTGTGGCCTCCTGCCCCACAGTGTGAAAGGACAGTGTGTGATCCACTGTCCCAGAGTGTGAAAGGACAGTGTGTGACCCACTGTCCCAGAGTGTGAAAGGACAGTGTGTGGCGCACTGTCCCAGAGTGTGAAAGGACAGTGTGTGACCCACTGTCCCAGAGTGTGAAAGGACAGTGACCCAGTGTCCCAGAGTGTGAAAGGACAGTGTGTGAACTACTGTCCCAGAGTGTGAAAGGACAGTGTGTGACCCACTGTCCCAGAATGTGAAAGTTCAGTGTGCGACCCACTGTCCCAGAGTGTGAAAGGACAGTGTGTGATCCACTGTCCCAGAGTGTGAACGGACAGTGTGTGACACACTGTCCCAGAGTGTGAAAGGACAGTGTGTGATGCACTGTCCCAGAGTGTGAAAGGACAGTGTGTGACCCACTGTCCCAGAGTGTGAAAGGACAGTGTGTGACCCACGGTCCCAGAGTGTGAAAGGACAGTGTGTGAACTACTGTCCCAGAGTGTGAAAGGTCAGTGTGTGACCCACTGTCCCAGAATGTGAAAGGTCAGTGTGCGACCCACTGTCCCAGAGTGCGAAAGGACAGTGTGTGACCCACTGTCCCAGAGTGTGAAAGGACAGTGTGTGATCCACTGTCCCAGAGTGTGAAAGGACAGTGTGTGATCCACTGTCCCAGAGTGTGAACGGACAGTGTGTGACACACTGTCCCAGAGTGTGAAAGGACAGTGTGTGATGCACTGTCCCAGAGTGTGAAAGGACAGTGTGTGACCCACTGTCCCAGAGTGTGTAAGGACAGTGTGTGACCCACTGTCCCAGAGTGTGAAAGGACAGTGTGTGACCCACTGTCCCAGAATGTGAAAGGACAGTTTGTGATCCATTTCCCAGAGTGTGAAAGGACAGTGTCTGACCCACTGTACCAGAATGTGGACAGTGTGTGACCCACAGTCCAAGAGTGTGAAAGGACAGTGTGTGACACTGTCCCAGAGTGTGAAAGGATAGTGTGTGAACCACTGTCCCAGAGTGTGGACAGTGTGTGACCCATTGGCCCAGAGAGTGAAAGGACAGTGTGTGACACTGTCCCAGGGTGTGAAAGGATAGTGTGTGACCCACTGTCTCAGAGTGTGGACAGTGTGTGACCCACTGTCACAGAGTATGAAAGGACAGTGTGTGAACCACTGTCCCAGAGTGTAAACGGACAGTATGTGACCCACTGTCCCAGAGTGTGAAAGGACAGTGTGTGGCCCACTGTCCCAGAGTGTGAAAGGACAGTGTGTGACCCACTGTCCCACAGTGTGAGAGGACAGTGCGTGACGTAGAGTCCCAGAGTGTGAAAGGACAGTGTGTGGCCCACTGTCCCAGAGTGTGAAAGGACAGTGTGTGACCCACTGTCCCACAGTGTGAGAGGACAGTGCGTGACGTAGTGTCCCAGAGTGTGAAAGGACAGTGTGTGACCCACTGTCCCAGAGTGTGAAAGGACAGTGTGTGACCCACTGTCCGACAGTGTGAGAGGACAGCGTGTGACACTGTCTCAGGGTGTGAAAGGACAGCGTGTGACACTTTCCCAGAGTGTGAAAGGACAGTGTGTGACCCACTGTCCCAGAGTGTGAAAGGACAGTGCGTGACCCAGTGTCCCAGAGTGTGAAAGGATAGTGTGTGACCCACTGTCCCAGAGTGTGATAGGACAGTGTGTGACACACTGTCTCAGAGTATAAAAGGACAGTGTGTGACCCACTGTCCCAGAGTGTGTCAGGACAGTGTGTGACCTCCTGTCCCAGAGTGTGAAAGGACAGTGTGTGACCCACTGTCCCAGAGTCTGAAAGGTCAGTGTGTGACCCACTGTCCCAGAGTCTAAAAGGACAGTGTGTGACCCACTGTCCCAGAGTGTGAAAGGACAGTGTGTGACCCACTGTCCCAGAGTGTGAAAGGACAGTGTGTGACCCACTGTCCCAGAGTGTAAAAGGTCAGTTTGTGACCAACTGTCCCAGAATGAGAAAGGACAATGTGTGACCCACTGTCCCAGAGTGTGAAAGGACAGTGTGTGACCCACTGTCACAGAGTGTGAAAGGTCAGTGTGTGACCCACTGTCCCAGAGTGTGAAAGGACAGTGTGTGACCCACTGTCCCAGAGTGTGAGAGGACAGTGTGTGACCCACTGTCCCACAGTGTGAGAGGACAGCGTGTGACACTGTCCCAGAGTGTGAAAGGACAGTGTGTGATCCACTGTCTCAGAGTGTGAAAGGACAGTGTGTGACACACTGTCTCATAGTATGAAAGGACAGAGTGTGTCCCACTGTCCCAGAGTGTGAAAGGGCAGTGTGTGACCCACTGTCCCAGAGTGTGAAAGGACAGTGTGTGACCCACTGTCCCAGAGTGTGAAAGGACAGCGTGTGACCCACTGTCCCAGAGTGAGAAAGGACAGTGTGTGACCCACTGTCCCAGAGTGTGAAAGGACAGTATGTGACCCACTGTCCCAGAATGTGAAAGGACAGTGTGTGACCCACTGTCCCAGAGTGTGAAAGGACAGTGTGTGACCCAGTGTCCCAGAGTGTGAAAGGAGTGTGTGACCCACTGTCCCAGAGTGTGAAAGGACAGTGTGTGACCCACTGTCCCAGAGTGTGAAAGGACAGTATGTGACCCACTGTACCAGAGTGCGAAAGGACAGTGTGTGACCCACTGTCCCAGAGTGTGAAAGGACAGTGTGTGACCCACTGTCCCAGAATGTGAAAGGACAGTGTGTGACCCACTGTCCCAGAGTGTGAAAGGACAGTGTGTGACCCACTGTCCCAGAGTGTGAAAGGACAGTGTGTGACTCACTGTCCCAGAGTGTGAAAGGACAGTGTGTGACCCACTGAACCAAAGTGTGAAAGGACAGTGTGTGACCCACTGTCGGAGAGTGTGAAAGGACAGTGTGTGACCCACTGTCCCAGAGTGTGAAAGGTCAGTATGTGACCCACTGTCCCAGAGTGTGAAAGGACAGTGTGTGACCCACTGTCCCAGCGTGTGAAAGGACAGTGTGTGACCCACTGTCCCAGAGTGTGAAATGTCAGTGTGTGACCCACTGACCCAGAGTGTGAAAGGTCAGTGTGTGACCCACTGTCCCAGAATGTGAAAGGTCAGTGTGCGACCCACTGTCCCAGAGTGCGAAAGGACAGTGTGTGACCCACTGTCCCAGAGTGTGAAAGGACAGTGTGTGATCCACTGTCCCAGAGTGTGAACCGACAGTGTGTGACACACTGTCCCAGAGTGTGAAAGGACAGTGTGTGACCCACTGTCCCACAGTGTGAGAGGACAGTGCGTGACGTAGTGTCCCAGAGTGTGAAAGGACAGTATGTGACCCACTGTCCCAGAGTGTGAAAGGACAGTGTGTGACCCAATGTCCGACAGTGTGAGAGGACAGCGTGTGACACTGTCTCAGGGTGTGAAAGGACAGCGTGTGACACTGTCCCAGAGTGTGAAAGGACAGTGTGTGACCCACTGTCCCAGAGTGTGAAAGGACAGTGCGTGACCCAGTGTCCCAGAGTGTGAAAGGATAGTGTGTGACCCACTGTCCCAGAGTGTGAAAGGACAGTGTGTGACACACTGTCTCAGAGTATGAAAGGACAGTGTGTGACCCACTGTCCCAGAGTGTGTCAGGACAGTGTGTGACCTCCTGTCCCAGAGTGTGAAAGGACAGTGTGTGACCCACTGTCCCAGAGTCTGAAAGGTCAGTGTGTGACCCACTGTCCCAGAGTCTAAAAGGACAGTGTGTGACCCACTGTCCCAGAGTGTGAAAGGACAGTGTGTGACCCACTGTCCCAGAGTGTGAAAGGACAGTGTGTGACCCACTGTCCCAGAGTGTGAAAGGTCAGTTTGTGACCAACTGTCCCAGAATGAGAAAGGACAGTGTGTGACCCACTGTCCCAGAGTGTGAAAGGACAGTGTGTGGCCCACTGTCCCAGAGTGTGAAAGGTCAGTGTGTGACCCACTGTCCCAGAGTGTGAAAGGACAGTGTGTGACCCACTGTCCCAGAGTGTGAGAGGACAGTGTGTGACCCACTGTCCCACAGTGTGAGAGGACAGCGTGTGACACTGTCCCAGAGTGTGAAAGGACAGTGTGTGATCCACTGTCTCAGAGTGTGAAAGGACAGTGTGTGACACACTGTCTCAGAGTATGAAAGGACAGTGTGTGACCCACTGTCCCAGAGTGTGAAAGGACAGTGTATGACCCACTGTCCCAGAGTGTGAAAGGACAGTGGGTGACCCACTGTCCCAGAGTGTGAAAGGACAGCGTGTGACCCACTGTCCCAGAGTGAGAAAGGACAGTGTGTGACCCACTGTCCCAGAGTGTGAAAGGACAGTATGTGACCCACTGTCCCAGAATGTGAAAGGACAGTGTGTGACCCACTGTCCCAGAGTGTGAAAGGACAGTGTGTGACCCAGTGTCCCAGAGTGTGAAAGGAGTGTGTGACCCACTGTCCCAGAGTGTGAAAGGACAGTGTGTGACCCACTGTCCCAGAGTGTGAAAGGACAGTATGTGACCCACTGTACCAGAGTGCGAAAGGACAGTGTGTGACCCACTGTCCCAGAGTGTGAAAGGACAGTGTGTGACCCACTGTCCCAGAATGTGAAAGGACAGTGTGTGACCCACTGTCCCAGAGTGTGAAAGGACAGTGTGTGACCCACTGTCCCAGAGCGTGAAAGGACAGTGTGTGACTCACTGTCCCAGAGTGTGAAAGGACAGTGTGTGACCCACTGAACCAAAGTGTGAAAGGACAGTGTGTGACCCACTGTCCGAGAGTGTGAAAGGACTGTGTGTGACCCACTGTCCCAGAGTGTGAAAGGTCAGTATGTGACCCACTGTCCCAGAGTGTGAAAGGACAGTGTGTGACCCACTGTCCCAGCGTGTGAAAGGACAGTGTGTGACCCACTGTCCCAGAGTGTGAAATGTCAGTGTGTGACCCACTGACCCAGAGTGTGAAAGGTCAGTGTGTGACCCACTGTCCCAGAATGTGAAAGGTCAGTGTGCGACCCACTGTCCCAGAGTGCGAAAGGACAGTGTGTGACCCACTGTCCCAGAGTGTGAAAGGACAGTGTGTGATCCACTGTCCCAGAGTGTGAACGGACAGTGTGTGACCCACTGTCCCAGAGTGTGAAAGGAATGTGTGTGGCCCAATGTCCCAGAGTGTGAAAGGACAGTGTGTGACCTCCTGTCCCAGAGTGTGAAAGGACAGTGTGTGACCTCCTGTCCCAGAGTGTGAAAGGACAGTGTCTGACCCACTGTACCAGAATGTGGACAGTGTGTGACCCACTGTCCCAGAGTGTGAAAGGACAGTGTGTGACACTGTCCCAGAGTGTGAAAGGATAGTGTGTGAACCACTGTCCCAGAGTGTGGACAGTGTGTGACCTATTGGCCCAGAGAGTGAAAGGACAGTGTGTGACACTGTCCCAGGGTGTGAAAGGATAGTGTGTGACCCACTGTCTCAGAGTGTGGACAGTGTGTGACCCACTGTCACAGAGTATGAAAGGACAGTGTGTGAACCACTGTCCCAGAGTGTAAACGGACAGTATGTGACCCACTGTCCCAGAGTGTGAAAGGACAGTGTGTGGCCCACTGTCCCAGAGTGTGAAAGGACAGTGTGTGACCCACTGTCCCACAGTGTGAGAGGACAGTGCGTGACGTAGTGTCCCAGAGTGTGAAAGGACAGTGTGTGACCCACTGTCCCAGAGTGTGAAAGGACAGTGTGTGACCCACTATCCGACAGTGTGAGAGGACAGCGTGTGACACTGTCTCAGGGTGTGAAAGGACAGCGTGTGACACTGTCCCAGAGTGTGAAAGGACAGTGTGTGACCCACTGTCCCAGAGTGTGAAAGGACAGTGCGTGACCCAGTGTCCCAGAGTGTGAAAGGACAGTGTGTGACACACTGTCTCATAGTATGAAAGGACAGAGTGTGTCCCACTGTCCCAGAGTGTGAAAGGGCAGTGTGTGACCCACTGTCCCAGAGTGTGAAAGGACAGTGTGTGACCCACTGTCCCAGAGTGTGAAAGGACAGCGTGTGACCCACTGTCCCAGAGTGAGAAAGGACAGTGTGTGACCCACTGTCCCAGAGTGTGAAAGGACAGTATGTGACCCACTGTCCCAGAATGTGAAAGGACAGTGTGTGACCCACTGTCCCAGAGTGTGAAAGGACAGTGTGTGACCCAGTGTCCCAGAGTGTGAAAGGAGTGTGTGACCCACTGTCCCAGAGTGTGAAAGGACAGTGTGTGACCCACTGTCCCAGAGTGTGAAAGGACAGTATGTGACCCACTGTACCAGAGTGCGAAAGGACAGTGTGTGACCCACTGTCCCAGAGTGTGAAAGGACAGTGTGTGACCCACTGTCCCAGAATGTGAAAGGACAGTGTGTGACCCACTGTCCCAGAGTGTGAAAGGACAGTGTGTGACCCACTGTCCCAGAGTGTGAAAGGACAGAGTGTGTCCCACTGTCCCAGAGTGTGAAAGGGCAGTGTGTGACCCACTGTCCCAGAGTGTGAAAGGACAGTGTGTGACCCACTGTCCCAGAGTGTGAAAGGACAGCGTGTGACCCACTGTCCCAGAGTGAGAAAGGACAGTGTGTGACCCACTGTCCCAGAGTGTGAAAGGACAGTATGTGACCCACTGTCCCAGAATGTGAAAGGACAGTGTGTGACCCACTGTCCCAGAGTGTGAAAGGACAGTGTGTGACCCAGTGTCCCAGAGTGTGAAAGGAGTGTGTGACCCACTGTCCCAGAGTGTGAAAGGACAGTGTGTGACCCACTGTCCCAGAGTGTGAAAGGACAGTATGTGACCCACTGTACCAGAGTGCGAAAGGACAGTGTGTGACCCACTGTCCCAGAGTGTGAAAGGACAGTGTGTGACCCACTGTCCCAGAATGTGAAAGGACAGTGTGTGACCCACTGTCCCAGAGTGTGAAAGGACAGTGTGTGACCCACTGTCCCAGAGTGTGAAAGGACAGTGTGTGACTCACTGTCCCAGAGTGTGAAAGGACAGTGTGTGACCCACTGAACCAAAGTGTGAAAGGACAGTGTGTGACCCACTGTCGGAGAGTGTGAAAGGACAGTGTGTGACCCACTGTCCCAGAGTGTGAAAGGTCAGTATGTGACCCACTGTCCCAGAGTGTGAAAGGACAGTGTGTGACCCACTGTCCCAGCGTGTGAAAGGACAGTGTGTGACCCACTGTCCCAGAGTGTGAAATGTCAGTGTGTGACCCACTGACCCAGAGTGTGAAAGGTCAGTGTGTGACCCACTGTCCCAGAATGTGAAAGGTCAGTGTGCGACCCACTGTCCCAGAGTGCGAAAGGACAGTGTGTGACCCACTGTCCCAGAGTGTGAAAGGACAGTGTGTGATCCACTGTCCCAGAGTGTGAACCGACAGTGTGTGACACACTGTCCCAGAGTGTGAAAGGACAGTGTGTGACCCACTGTCCCACAGTGTGAGAGGACAGTGCGTGACGTAGTGTCCCAGAGTGTGAAAGGACAGTATGTGACCCACTGTCCCAGAGTGTGAAAGGACAGTGTGTGACCCAATGTCCGACAGTGTGAGAGGACAGCGTGTGACACTGTCTCAGGGTGTGAAAGGACAGCGTGTGACACTGTCCCAGAGTGTGAAAGGACAGTGTGTGACCCACTGTCCCAGAGTGTGAAAGGACAGTGCGTGACCCAGTGTCCCAGAGTGTGAAAGGATAGTGTGTGACCCACTGTCCCAGAGTGTGAAAGGACAGTGTGTGACACACTGTCTCAGAGTATGAAAGGACAGTGTGTGACCCACTGTCCCAGAGTGTGTCAGGACAGTGTGTGACCTCCTGTCCCAGAGTGTGAAAGGACAGTGTGTGACCCACTGTCCCAGAGTCTGAAAGGTCAGTGTGTGACCCACTGTCCCAGAGTCTAAAAGGACAGTGTGTGACCCACTGTCCCAGAGTGTGAAAGGACAGTGTGTGACCCACTGTCCCAGAGTGTGAAAGGACAGTGTGTGACCCACTGTCCCAGAGTGTGAAAGGTCAGTTTGTGACCAACTGTCCCAGAATGAGAAAGGACAGTGTGTGACCCACTGTCCCAGAGTGTGAAAGGACAGTGTGTGGCCCACTGTCCCAGAGTGTGAAAGGTCAGTGTGTGACCCACTGTCCCAGAGTGTGAAAGGACAGTGTGTGACCCACTGTCCCAGAGTGTGAGAGGACAGTGTGTGACCCACTGTCCCACAGTGTGAGAGGACAGCGTGTGACACTGTCCCAGAGTGTGAAAGGACAGTGTGTGATCCACTGTCTCAGAGTGTGAAAGGACAGTGTGTGACACACTGTCTCAGAGTATGAAAGGACAGTGTGTGACCCACTGTCCCAGAGTGTGAAAGGACAGTGTATGACCCACTGTCCCAGAGTGTGAAAGGACAGTGGGTGACCCACTGTCCCAGAGTGTGAAAGGACAGCGTGTGACCCACTGTCCCAGAGTGAGAAAGGACAGTGTGTGACCCACTGTCCCAGAGTGTGAAAGGACAGTATGTGACCCACTGTCCCAGAATGTGAAAGGACAGTGTGTGACCCACTGTCCCAGAGTGTGAAAGGACAGTGTGTGACCCAGTGTCCCAGAGTGTGAAAGGAGTGTGTGACCCACTGTCCCAGAGTGTGAAAGGACAGTGTGTGACCCACTGTCCCAGAGTGTGAAAGGACAGTATGTGACCCACTGTACCAGAGTGCGAAAGGACAGTGTGTGACCCACTGTCCCAGAGTGTGAAAGGACAGTGTGTGACCCACTGTCCCAGAATGTGAAAGGACAGTGTGTGACCCACTGTCCCAGAGTGTGAAAGGACAGTGTGTGACCCACTGTCCCAGAGCGTGAAAGGACAGTGTGTGACTCACTGTCCCAGAGTGTGAAAGGACAGTGTGTGACCCACTGAACCAAAGTGTGAAAGGACAGTGTGTGACCCACTGTCCGAGAGTGTGAAAGGACTGTGTGTGACCCACTGTCCCAGAGTGTGAAAGGTCAGTATGTGACCCACTGTCCCAGAGTGTGAAAGGACAGTGTGTGACCCACTGTCCCAGCGTGTGAAAGGACAGTGTGTGACCCACTGTCCCAGAGTGTGAAATGTCAGTGTGTGACCCACTGACCCAGAGTGTGAAAGGTCAGTGTGTGACCCACTGTCCCAGAATGTGAAAGGTCAGTGTGCGACCCACTGTCCCAGAGTGCGAAAGGACAGTGTGTGACCCACTGTCCCAGAGTGTGAAAGGACAGTGTGTGATCCACTGTCCCAGAGTGTGAACGGACAGTGTGTGACCCACTGTCCCAGAGTGTGAAAGGAATGTGTGTGGCCCAATGTCCCAGAGTGTGAAAGGACAGTGTGTGACCTCCTGTCCCAGAGTGTGAAAGGACAGTGTGTGACCTCCTGTCCCAGAGTGTGAAAGGACAGTGTCTGACCCACTGTACCAGAATGTGGACAGTGTGTGACCCACTGTCCCAGAGTGTGAAAGGACAGTGTGTGACACTGTCCCAGAGTGTGAAAGGATAGTGTGTGAACCACTGTCCCAGAGTGTGGACAGTGTGTGACCTATTGGCCCAGAGAGTGAAAGGACAGTGTGTGACACTGTCCCAGGGTGTGAAAGGATAGTGTGTGACCCACTGTCTCAGAGTGTGGACAGTGTGTGACCCACTGTCACAGAGTATGAAAGGACAGTGTGTGAACCACTGTCCCAGAGTGTAAACGGACAGTATGTGACCCACTGTCCCAGAGTGTGAAAGGACAGTGTGTGGCCCACTGTCCCAGAGTGTGAAAGGACAGTGTGTGACCCACTGTCCCACAGTGTGAGAGGACAGTGCGTGACGTAGTGTCCCAGAGTGTGAAAGGACAGTGTGTGACCCACTGTCCCAGAGTGTGAAAGGACAGTGTGTGACCCACTATCCGACAGTGTGAGAGGACAGCGTGTGACACTGTCTCAGGGTGTGAAAGGACAGCGTGTGACACTGTCCCAGAGTGTGAAAGGACAGTGTGTGACCCACTGTCCCAGAGTGTGAAAGGACAGTGCGTGACCCAGTGTCCCAGAGTGTGAAAGGACAGTGTGTGACACACTGTCTCATAGTATGAAAGGACAGAGTGTGTCCCACTGTCCCAGAGTGTGAAAGGGCAGTGTGTGACCCACTGTCCCAGAGTGTGAAAGGACAGTGTGTGACCCACTGTCCCAGAGTGTGAAAGGACAGCGTGTGACCCACTGTCCCAGAGTGAGAAAGGACAGTGTGTGACCCACTGTCCCAGAGTGTGAAAGGACAGTATGTGACCCACTGTCCCAGAATGTGAAAGGACAGTGTGTGACCCACTGTCCCAGAGTGTGAAAGGACAGTGTGTGACCCAGTGTCCCAGAGTGTGAAAGGAGTGTGTGACCCACTGTCCCAGAGTGTGAAAGGACAGTGTGTGACCCACTGTCCCAGAGTGTGAAAGGACAGTATGTGACCCACTGTACCAGAGTGCGAAAGGACAGTGTGTGACCCACTGTCCCAGAGTGTGAAAGGACAGTGTGTGACCCACTGTCCCAGAATGTGAAAGGACAGTGTGTGACCCACTGTCCCAGAGTGTGAAAGGACAGTGTGTGACCCACTGTCCCAGAGTGTGAAAGGACAGTGTGTGACTCACTGTCCCAGAGTGTGAAAGGACAGTGTGTGACCCACTGAACCAAAGTGTGAAAGGACAGTGTGTGACCCACTGTCGGAGAGTGTGAAAGGACAGTGTGTGACCCACTGTCCCAGAGTGTGAAAGGTCAGTATGTGACCCACTGTCCCAGAGTGTGAAAGGACAGTGTGTGACCCACTGTCCCAGCGTGTGAAAGGACAGTGTGTGACCCACTGTCCCAGAGTGTGAAATGTCAGTGTGTGACCCACTGACCCAGAGTGTGAAAGGTCAGTGTGTGACCCACTGTCCCAGAATGTGAAAGGTCAGTGTGCGACCCACTGTCCCAGAGTGCGAAAGGACGGTGTGTGACCCACTGTCCCAGAGTGTGAAAGGACAGTGTGTGACCCACTGTCCCAGAGTGTGAAAGGACAGTGTGTGACCCAGTGTCCCAGAGTGTGAAAGGAGTGTGTGACCCACTGTCCCAGAGTGTGAAAGGACAGTGTGTGACCCACTGTCCCAGAGTGTGAAAGGACAGTATGTGACCCACTGTACCAGAGTGCGAAAGGACAGTGTGTGACCCACTGTCCCAGAGTGTGAAAGGACAGTGTGTGACCCACTGTCCCAGAATGTGAAAGGACAGTGTGTGACCCACTGTCCCAGAGTGTGAAAGGACAGTGTGTGACCCACTGTCCCAGAGTGTGAAAGGACAGTGTGTGACTCACTGTCCCAGAGTGTGAAAGGACAGTGTGTGACCCACTGAACCAAAGTGTGAAAGGACAGTGTGTGACCCACTGTCGGAGAGTGTGAAAGGACAGTGTGTGACCCACTGTCCCAGAGTGTGAAAGGTCAGTATGTGACCCACTGTCCCAGAGTGTGAAAGGACAGTGTGTGACCCACTGTCCCAGCGTGTGAAAGGACAGTGTGTGACCCACTGTCCCAGAGTGTGAAATGTCAGTGTGTGACCCACTGACCCAGAGTGTGAAAGGTCAGTGTGTGACCCACTGTCCCAGAATGTGAAAGGTCAGTGTGCGACCCACTGTCCCAGAGTGCGAAAGGACAGTGTGTGACCCACTGTCCCAGAGTGTGAAAGGACAGTGTGTGATCCACTGTCCCAGAGTGTGAACCGACAGTGTGTGACACACTGTCCCAGAGTGTGAAAGGACAGTGTGTGACCCACTGTCCCACAGTGTGAGAGGACAGTGCGTGACGTAGTGTCCCAGAGTGTGAAAGGACAGTATGTGACCCACTGTCCCAGAGTGTGAAAGGACAGTGTGTGACCCAATGTCCGACAGTGTGAGAGGACAGCGTGTGACACTGTCTCAGGGTGTGAAAGGACAGCGTGTGACACTGTCCCAGAGTGTGAAAGGACAGTGTGTGACCCACTGTCCCAGAGTGTGAAAGGACAGTGCGTGACCCAGTGTCCCAGAGTGTGAAAGGATAGTGTGTGACCCACTGTCCCAGAGTGTGAAAGGACAGTGTGTGACACACTGTCTCAGAGTATGAAAGGACAGTGTGTGACCCACTGTCCCAGAGTGTGTCAGGACAGTGTGTGACCTCCTGTCCCAGAGTGTGAAAGGACAGTGTGTGACCCACTGTCCCAGAGTCTGAAAGGTCAGTGTGTGACCCACTGTCCCAGAGTCTAAAAGGACAGTGTGTGACCCACTGTCCCAGAGTGTGAAAGGACAGTGTGTGACCCACTGTCCCAGAGTGTGAAAGGACAGTGTGTGACCCACTGTCCCAGAGTGTGAAAGGTCAGTTTGTGACCAACTGTCCCAGAATGAGAAAGGACAGTGTGTGACCCACTGTCCCAGAGTGTGAAAGGACAGTGTGTGGCCCACTGTCCCAGAGTGTGAAAGGTCAGTGTGTGACCCACTGTCCCAGAGTGTGAAAGGACAGTGTGTGACCCACTGTCCCAGAGTGTGAGAGGACAGTGTGTGACCCACTGTCCCACAGTGTGAGAGGACAGCGTGTGACACTGTCCCAGAGTGTGAAAGGACAGTGTGTGATCCACTGTCTCAGAGTGTGAAAGGACAGTGTGTGACACACTGTCTCAGAGTATGAAAGGACAGTGTGTGACCCACTGTCCCAGAGTGTGAAAGGACAGTGTATGACCCACTGTCCCAGAGTGTGAAAGGACAGTGGGTGACCCACTGTCCCAGAGTGTGAAAGGACAGCGTGTGACCCACTGTCCCAGAGTGAGAAAGGACAGTGTGTGACCCACTGTCCCAGAGTGTGAAAGGACAGTATGTGACCCACTGTCCCAGAATGTGAAAGGACAGTGTGTGACCCACTGTCCCAGAGTGTGAAAGGACAGTGTGTGACCCAGTGTCCCAGAGTGTGAAAGGAGTGTGTGACCCACTGTCCCAGAGTGTGAAAGGACAGTGTGTGACCCACTGTCCCAGAGTGTGAAAGGACAGTATGTGACCCACTGTACCAGAGTGCGAAAGGACAGTGTGTGACCCACTGTCCCAGAGTGTGAAAGGACAGTGTGTGACCCACTGTCCCAGAATGTGAAAGGACAGTGTGTGACCCACTGTCCCAGAGTGTGAAAGGACAGTGTGTGACCCACTGTCCCAGAGCGTGAAAGGACAGTGTGTGACTCACTGTCCCAGAGTGTGAAAGGACAGTGTGTGACCCACTGAACCAAAGTGTGAAAGGACAGTGTGTGACCCACTGTCCGAGAGTGTGAAAGGACTGTGTGTGACCCACTGTCCCAGAGTGTGAAAGGTCAGTATGTGACCCACTGTCCCAGAGTGTGAAAGGACAGTGTGTGACCCACTGTCCCAGCGTGTGAAAGGACAGTGTGTGACCCACTGTCCCAGAGTGTGAAATGTCAGTGTGTGACCCACTGACCCAGAGTGTGAAAGGTCAGTGTGTGACCCACTGTCCCAGAATGTGAAAGGTCAGTGTGCGACCCACTGTCCCAGAGTGCGAAAGGACAGTGTGTGACCCACTGTCCCAGAGTGTGAAAGGACAGTGTGTGATCCACTGTCCCAGAGTGTGAACGGACAGTGTGTGACCCACTGTCCCAGAGTGTGAAAGGAATGTGTGTGGCCCAATGTCCCAGAGTGTGAAAGGACAGTGTGTGACCTCCTGTCCCAGAGTGTGAAAGGACAGTGTGTGACCTCCTGTCCCAGAGTGTGAAAGGACAGTGTCTGACCCACTGTACCAGAATGTGGACAGTGTGTGACCCACTGTCCCAGAGTGTGAAAGGACAGTGTGTGACACTGTCCCAGAGTGTGAAAGGATAGTGTGTGAACCACTGTCCCAGAGTGTGGACAGTGTGTGACCTATTGGCCCAGAGAGTGAAAGGACAGTGTGTGACACTGTCCCAGGGTGTGAAAGGATAGTGTGTGACCCACTGTCTCAGAGTGTGGACAGTGTGTGACCCACTGTCACAGAGTATGAAAGGACAGTGTGTGAACCACTGTCCCAGAGTGTAAACGGACAGTATGTGACCCACTGTCCCAGAGTGTGAAAGGACAGTGTGTGGCCCACTGTCCCAGAGTGTGAAAGGACAGTGTGTGACCCACTGTCCCACAGTGTGAGAGGACAGTGCGTGACGTAGTGTCCCAGAGTGTGAAAGGACAGTGTGTGACCCACTGTCCCAGAGTGTGAAAGGACAGTGTGTGACCCACTATCCGACAGTGTGAGAGGACAGCGTGTGACACTGTCTCAGGGTGTGAAAGGACAGCGTGTGACACTGTCCCAGAGTGTGAAAGGACAGTGTGTGACCCACTGTCCCAGAGTGTGAAAGGACAGTGCGTGACCCAGTGTCCCAGAGTGTGAAAGGACAGTGTGTGACACACTGTCTCATAGTATGAAAGGACAGAGTGTGTCCCACTGTCCCAGAGTGTGAAAGGGCAGTGTGTGACCCACTGTCCCAGAGTGTGAAAGGACAGTGTGTGACCCACTGTCCCAGAGTGTGAAAGGACAGCGTGTGACCCACTGTCCCAGAGTGAGAAAGGACAGTGTGTGACCCACTGTCCCAGAGTGTGAAAGGACAGTATGTGACCCACTGTCCCAGAATGTGAAAGGACAGTGTGTGACCCACTGTCCCAGAGTGTGAAAGGACAGTGTGTGACCCAGTGTCCCAGAGTGTGAAAGGAGTGTGTGACCCACTGTCCCAGAGTGTGAAAGGACAGTGTGTGACCCACTGTCCCAGAGTGTGAAAGGACAGTATGTGACCCACTGTACCAGAGTGCGAAAGGACAGTGTGTGACCCACTGTCCCAGAGTGTGAAAGGACAGTGTGTGACCCACTGTCCCAGAATGTGAAAGGACAGTGTGTGACCCACTGTCCCAGAGTGTGAAAGGACAGTGTGTGACCCACTGTCCCAGAGTGTGAAAGGACAGTGTGTGACTCACTGTCCCAGAGTGTGAAAGGACAGTGTGTGACCCACTGAACCAAAGTGTGAAAGGACAGTGTGTGACCCACTGTCGGAGAGTGTGAAAGGACAGTGTGTGACCCACTGTCCCAGAGTGTGAAAGGTCAGTATGTGACCCACTGTCCCAGAGTGTGAAAGGACAGTGTGTGACCCACTGTCCCAGCGTGTGAAAGGACAGTGTGTGACCCACTGTCCCAGAGTGTGAAATGTCAGTGTGTGACCCACTGACCCAGAGTGTGAAAGGTCAGTGTGTGACCCACTGTCCCAGAATGTGAAAGGTCAGTGTGCGACCCACTGTCCCAGAGTGCGAAAGGACGGTGTGTGACCCACTGTCCCAGAGTGTGAAAGGACAGTGTGTGATCCACTGTCCCAGAGTGTGAACCGACAGTGTGTGACACACTGTCCCAGAGTGTGAAAGGACAGTGTGTGACCCACTGTCCCACAGTGTGAGAGGACAGTGCGTGACGTAGTGTCCCAGAGTGTGAAAGGACAGTATGTGACCCACTGTCCCAGAGTGTGAAAGGACAGTGTGTGACCCACTGTCCGACAGTGTGAGAGGACAGCGTGTGACACTGTCCCAGAGTGTGAAAGGACAGTGTGTGACCCACTGTCCCAGAGTGTGAAAGGACAGTGCGTGACCCAGTGTCCCAGAGTGTGAAAGGATAGTGTGTGACCCACTGTCCCAGAGTGTGAAAGGACAGTGTGTGACACACTGTCTCAGAGTATGAAAGGACAGTGTGTGACCCACTGTCCCAGAGTGTGTCAGGACAGTGTGTGACCTCCTGTCCCAGAGTGTGATAGGACAGTGTGTGACCCACTGTCCCAGAGTCTGAAAGGTCAGTGTGTGACCCACTGTCCCAGAGTCTAAAAGGACAGTGTGTGACCCACTGTCCCAGAGTGTGAAAGGACAGTGTGTGACCCACTGTCCCAGAGTGTGAAAGGACAGTGTGTGACCCACTGTCCCAGAGTGTGAAAGGTCAGTTTGTGACCAACTGTCCCAGAATGAGAAAGGACAGTGTGTGACCCACTGTCCCAGAGTGTGAAAGGACAGTGTGTGGCCCACTGTCCCAGAGTGTGAAAGGTCAGTGTGTGACCCACTGTCCCAGAGTGTGAAAGGACAGTGTGTGACCCACTGTCCCAGAGTGTGAGAGGACAGTGTGTGACCCACTGTCCCACAGTGTGAGAGGACAGCGTGTGACACTGTCCCAGAGTGTGAAAGGACAGTGTGTGATCCACTGTCTCAGAGTGTGAAAGGACAGTGTGTAACACACTGTCTCAGAGTATGAAAGGACAGTGTGTGACCCACTGTCCCAGAGTGTGAAAGGACAGTGTATGACCCACTGTCCCAGAGTGTGAAAGGACAGTGGGTGACCCACTGTCCCAGAGTGTGAAAGGACAGCGTGTGACCCACTGTCCCAGAGTGAGAAAGGACAGTGTGTGACCCACTGTCCCAGAGTGTGAAAGGACAGTATGTGACCCACTGTCCCAGAATGTGAAAGGACAGTGTGTGACCCACTGTCCCAGAGTGTGAAAGGACAGTGTGTGACCCAGTGTCCCAGAGTGTGAAAGCAGTGTGTGACCCACTGTCCCAGAGTGTGAAAGGACAGTGTGTGACCCACTGTCCCAGAGTGTGAAAGGACAGTATGTGACCCACTGTACCAGAGTGCGAAAGGACAGTGTGTGACCCACTGTCCCAGAGTGTGAAAGGACAGTGTGTGACCCACTGTCCCAGAATGTGAAAGGACAGTGTGTGACCCACTGTCCCAGAGTGTGAAAGGACAGTGTGTGACCCACTGTCCCAGAGCGTGAAAGGACAGTGTGTGACTCACTGTCCCAGAGTGTGAAAGGACAGTGTGTGACCCACTGAACCAAAGTGTGAAAGGACAGTGTGTGACCCACTGTCCGAGAGTGTGAAAGGACTGTGTGTGACCCACTGTCCCAGAGTGTGAAAGGTCAGTATGTGACCCACTGTCCCAGAGTGTGAAAGGACAGTGTGTGACCCACTGTCCCAGCGTGTGAAAGGACAGTGTGTGACCCACTGTCCCAGAGTGTGAAATGTCAGTGTGTGACCCACTGACCCAGAGTGTGAAAGGTCAGTGTGTGACCCACTGTCCCAGAATGTGAAAGGTCAGTGTGCGACCCACTGTCCCAGAGTGCGAAAGGACAGTGTGTGACCCACTGTCCCAGAGTGTGAAAGGACAGTGTGTGATCCACTGTCCCAGAGTGTGAACGGACAGTGTGTGACCCACTGTCCCAGAGTGTGAAAGGAATGTGTGTGGCCCAATGTCCCAGAGTGTGAAAGGACAGTGTGTGACCTCCTGTCCCAGAGTGTGAAAGGACAGTGTGTGACCTCCTGTCCCAGAGTGTGAAAGGACAGTGTCTGACCCACTGTACCAGAATGTGGACAGTGTGTGACCCACTGTCCCAGAGTGTGAAAGGACAGTGTGTGACACTGTCCCAGAGTGTGAAAGGATAGTGTGTGAACCACTGTCCCAGAGTGTGGACAGTGTGTGACCTATTGGCCCAGAGAGTGAAAGGACAGTGTGTGACACTGTCCCAGGGTGTGAAAGGATAGTGTGTGACCCACTGTCTCAGAGTGTGGACAGTGTGTGACCCACTGTCACAGAGTATGAAAGGACAGTGTGTGAACCACTGTCCCAGAGTTTAAACGGACAGTATGTGACCCACTGTCCCAGAGTGTGAAAGGACAGTGTGTGGCCCACTGTCCCAGAGTGTGAAAGGACAGTGTGTGACCCACTGTCCCACAGTGTGAGAGGACAGTGCGTGACGTAGTGTCCCAGAGTGTGAAAGGACAGTGTGTGACCCACTGTCCCAGAGTGTGAAAGGACAGTGTGTGACCCACTGTCCCACAGTGTGAAAGGACAGTGTGTGACCCACTGTCCCACAGTGTGAGAGGACAGTGCGTGACGTAGTATCCCAGAGTGTGAAAGGACAGTGTGTGACCCACTGTCCCAGAGTGTGAAAGGACAGTGTGTGACCCACTATCCGACAGTGTGAGAGGACAGCGTGTGACACTGTCTCAGGGTGTGAAAGGACAGCGTGTGACACTGTCCCAGAGTGTGAAAGGACAGTGTGTGACCCACTGTCCCAGAGTGTGAAAGGACAGTGCGTGACCCAGTGTCCCAGAGTGTGAAAGGATAGTGTGTGACCCACTGTCCCAGAGTGTGAAAGGACAGTGTGTGATGCACTGTCCCAGAGTGTGAAAGGACAGTGTGTGACCCACTGTCCCAGAGTGTGTAAGGACAGTGTGTGACCCACTGTCCCAGAGTGTGAAAGGACAGTGTGTGACCCACTGTCCCAGAATGTGAAAGGACAGTTTGTGATCCATTTCCCAGAGTGTGAAAGGACAGTGTCTGACCCACTGTACCAGAGTGTGAAATGTCAGTGTGTGACCCACTGACCCAGAGTGTGAAAGGTCAGTGTGTGACCCACTGTCCCAGAATGTGAAAGGTCAGCGTGCGACCCACTGTCCCAGAGTGCGAAAGGACAGTGTGTGACCCACTTTCCCAGAGTGTGAAAGGCCAGTGTGTGATCCACTGTCCCAGAGTGTGAACGGACAGTGTGTGACCCACTGTCCCAGAGTGTGAAAGGAATGTGTGTGGCCCAATGTCCCAGAGTGTGAAAGGACAGTGTGTGACCTCCTGTCCCAGATTGTGAAAGGATAGTGTGTGGCCTCCTGTCCCAGAGTGTGAAAGGACAGTGTGTGACCTCCTGTCCCAGAGTGTGAAAGGATAGTGTGTGGCCTCCTGCCCCACAGTGTGAAAGGACAGTGTGTGACCCACTGTCCCAGAGTGTGAAAGGACAGTGTGTGACCCACTGTCCCAGAGTGTGAAAGGACAGTGTGTGGCGCACTGTCCCAGAGTGTGAAAGGACAGTGTGTGACCCACTGTCCCAGAGTGTGAAAGGACAGTGACCCAGTGTCCCAGAGTGTGAAAGGACAGTGTGTGAACTACTGTCCCAGAGTGTGAAAGGACAGTGTGTGACCCACTGTCCCAGAATGTGAAAGTTCAGTGTGCGACCCACTGTCCCAGAGTGTGAAAGGACAGTGTGTGATCCACTGTCCCAGAGTGTGAACGGACAGTGTGTGACACACTGTCCCAGAGTGTGAAAGGACAGTGTGTGATGCACTGTCCCAGAGTGTGAAAGGACAGTGTGTGACCCACTGTCCCAGAGTGTGAAAGGACAGTGTGTGACCCACGGTCCCAGAGTGTGAAAGGACAGTGTGTGAACTACTGTCCCAGAGTGTGAAAGGTCAGTGTGTGACCCACTGTCCCAGAATGTGAAAGGTCAGTGTGCGACCCACTGTCCCAGAGTGCGAAAGGACAGTGTGTGACCCACTGTCCCAGAGTGTGAAAGGACAGTGTGTGATCCACTGTCCCAGAGTGTGAAAGGACAGTGTGTGATCCACTGTCCCAGAGTGTGAACGGACGTTGTGTGACACACTGTCCCAGAGTGTGAAAGGACAGTGTGTGATGCACTGTCCCAGAGTGTGAAAGGACAGTGTGTGACCCACTGTCCCAGAGTGTGTAAGGACAGTGTGTGACCCACTGTCCCAGAGTGTGAAAGGACAGTGTGTGACCCACTGTCCCAGAATGTGAAAGGACAGTTTGTGATCCATTTCCCAGAGTGTGAAAGGACAGTGTCTGACCCACTGTACCAGAATGTGGACAGTGTGTGACCCACTGTCCCAGAGTGTGAAAGGACAGTGTGTGACACTGTCCCAGAGTGTGAAAGGATAGTGTGTGAACCACTGTCCCAGAGTGTGGACAGTGTGTGACCCATTGGCCCAGAGAGTGAAAGGACAGTGTGTGACACTGTCCCAGGGTGTGAAAGGATAGTGTGTGACCCACTGTCTCAGAGTGTGGACAGTGTGTGACCCACTGTCACAGAGTATGAAAGGACAGTGTGTGAACCACTGTCCCAGAGTGTAAACGGACAGTATGTGACCCACTGTCCCAGAGTGTGAAAGGACAGTGTGTGGCCCACTGTCCCAGAGTGTGAAAGGACAGTGTGTGACCCACTGTCCCACAGTGTGAGAGGACAGTGCGTGACGTAGAGTCCCAGAGTGTGAAAGGACAGTGTGTGGCCCACTGTCCCAGAGTGTGAAAGGACAGTGTGTGACCCACTGTCCCACAGTGTGAGAGGACAGTGCGTGACGTAGTGCCCCAGAGTGTGAAAGGACAGTGTGTGACCCACTGTCCCAGAGTGTGAAAGGACAGTGTGTGACCCACTGTCCACAGTGTGAGAGGACAGCGTGTGACACTGTCTCAGGCTGTGAAAGGACAGCGTGTGACACTGTCCTAGAGTGTGAAAGGACAGTGTGTGACCCACTGTCCCAGAGTGTGAAAGGACAGTGCGTGACCCAGTGTCCCAGAGTGTGAAAGGATAGTGTGTGACCCACTGTCCCAGAGTGTGAAAGGACAGTGTGTGACACACTGTCTCAGAGTATAAAAGGACAATGTGTGACCCACTGTCCCAGAGTGTGTCAGGACAGTGTGTGACCTCCTGTCCCAGAGTGTGAAAGGACAGTGTGTGACCCACTGTCCCAGAGTCTGAAAGGTCAGTGTGTGACCCACTGTCCCAGAGTCTAAAAGGACAGTGTGTGACCCACTGTCCCAGAGTGTGAAAGGACAGTGTGTGACCCACTGTCCCAGAGTGTGAAAGGACAGTGTGTGACCCACTGTCCCAGAGTGTAAAAGGTCAGTTTGTGACCAACTGTCCCAGAATGAGAAAGGACAATGTGTGACCCACTGTCCCAGAGTGTGAAAGGACAGTGTGTGACCCACTGTCCCAGAGTGTGAAAGGTCAGTGTGTGACCCACTGTCCCAGAGTGTGAAAGGACAGTGTGTGACCCACTGTCCCAGAGTGTGAGAGGACAGTGTGTGACCCACTGTCCCACAGTGTGTGAGGACAGCGTGTGACACTGTCCCAGAGTGTGAAAGGACAGTGTGTGATCCACTGTCTCAGAGTGTGAAAGGACAGTGTGTGACACACTGTCTCAGAGTATGAAAGGACAGAGTGTGTCCCACTGTCCGAGAGTGTGAAAGGGCAGTGTGTGACCCACTGTCCCAGAGTGTGAAAGGACAGTGTGTGACCCACTGTCCCAGAGTGTGAAAGGACAGCGTGTGACCCACTGTCCCAGAGTGAGAAAGGACAGTGTGTGACCCACTGTCCCAGAGTGTGAAAGGACAGTATGTGACCCACTGTCCCAGAATGTGAAAGGACAGTGTGTGACCCACTGTCCCAGAGTGTGAAAGGACAGTGTGTGACCCAGTGTCCCAGAGTGTGAAAGGAGTGTGTGACCCACTGTCCCAGAGTGTGAAAGGACAGTGTGTGACCCACTGTCCCAGAGTGTGAAAGGACAGTATGTGACCCACTGTACCAGAGTGCGAAAGGACAGTGTGTGACCCACTGTCCCAGAGTGTGAAAGGACAGTGTGTGACCCACTGTCCCAGAATGTGAAAGGACAGTGTGTGACCCACTGTCCCAGAGTGTGAAAGGACAGTGTGTGACCCACTGTCCCAGAGTGTGAAAGGACAGTGTGTGACTCACTGTCCCAGAGTGTGAAAGGACAGTGTGTGACCCACTGAACCAAAGTGTGAAAGGACAGTGTGTGACCCACTGTCGGAGAGTGTGAAAGGACAGTGTGTGACCCACTGTCCCAGAGTGTGAAAGGTCAGTATGTGACCCATTGTCCCAGAGTGTGAAAGGACAGTGTGTGACCCACTGTCCCAGCGTGTGAAAGGACAGTGTGTGACCCACTGTCCCAGAGTGTGAAATGTCAGTGTGTGACCCACTGACCCAGAGTGTGAAAGGTCAGTGTGTGACCCACTGTCCCAGAATGTGAAAGGTCAGTGTGCGACCCACTGTCCCAGAGTGCGAAAGGACAGTGTGTGACCCACTGTCCCAGAGTGTGAAAGGACAGTGTGTGATCCACTGTCCCAGAGTGTGAACCGACAGTGTGTGACACACTGTCCCAGAGTGTGAAAGGACAGTGTGTGATGCACTGTCCCAGAGTGTGAAAGGACAGTGTGTGACCCACTGTCCCAGAGTGTGTACGGACAGTGTGTGACCCACTGTCCCAGAGTGTGAAAGGACAGTGTGTGACCCACTGTCCCAGAATGTGAAAGGACAGTTTGTGATCCATTTCCCAGAGTGTGAAAGGACAGTGTCTGACCCACTGTACCAGAATGTGGACAGTGTCTGACCCACTGTCCCAGAGTGTGAAAGGACAGTGTGTGACACTGTCCCAGAGTGTGAAAGGATAGTGTGTGAACCACTGTCCCAGAGTGTGGACAGTGTGTGACCCATTGGCCCAGAGAGTGAAAGGACAGTGTGTGACACTGTCCCAGGGTGTGAAAGGATAGTGTGTGACCCACTGTCTCAGAGTGTGGACAGTGTGTGACCCACTGTCGCAGAGTATGAAAGGACAGTGTGTGAACCACTGTCAAAGAGTGTAAACGGACAGTATGTGACCCACTGTCCCAGAGTGTGAAAGGACAGTGTGTGGCCCACTGTCCCAGAGTGTGAAAGGACAGTGTGTGACCCACTGTCCCACAGTGTGAGCGGACAGTGCGTGACGTAGTGTCCCAGAGTGTGAAAGGACAGTGTGTGGCCCACTGTCCCAGAGTGTGAAAGGACAGTGTGTGACCCACTGTCCCACAGTGTGAGAGGACAGTGCGTGACGTAGTGTCCCAGAGTGTGAAAGGACAGTATGTGACCCACTGTCCCAGAGTGTGAAAGGACAGTGTGTGACCCACTGTCCGACAGTGTGAGAGGACAGCGTGTGACACTGTCTCAGGGTGTGAAAGGACAGCGTGTGACACTGTCCCAGAGTGTGAAAGGACAGTGTGTGACCCACTGTCCCAGAGTGTGAAAGGACAGTGCGTGACCCAGTGTCCCAGAGTGTGAAAGGATAGTGTGTGACCCACTGTCCCAGAGTGTGAAAGGACAGTGTGTGACACACTGTCTCAGAGTATGAAAGGACAGTGTGTGACCCACTGTCCCAGAGTGTGTCAGGACAGTGTGTGACCTCCTGTCCCAGAGTGTGAAAGGACAGTGTGTGACCCACTGTCCCAGAGTCTGAAAGGTCAGTGTGTGACCCACTGTCCCAGAATCTAAAAGGACAGTGTGTGACCCACTGTCCCAGAGTGTGAAAGGACAGTGTGTGACCCACTGTCCCAGAGTGTGAAAGGACAGTGTGTGACCCACTGTCCCAGAGTGTGAAAGGTCAGTTTGTGACCAACTGTCCCAGAATGAGAAAGGACAGTGTGTGACCCACTGTCCCAGAGTGTGAAAGGACAGTGTGTGACCCACTGTCCCAGAGTGTGAAAGGTCAGTGTGTGACCCACTGTCCCAGAGTGTGAAAGGACAGTGTGTGACCCACTGTCCCAGAGTGTGAGAGGACAGTGTGTGACCCACTGTCCCACAGTGTGAGAGGACAGCATGTGACACTGTCCCAGAGTGTGAAAGGACAGTGTGTGATCCACTGTCTCAGAGTATGAAAGGACAGTGTGTGACACACTGTCTCAGAGTATGAAAGGACAGTGTGTGACCCACTGTCCCAGAGTGTGAAAGGACAGTGTGTGACCCACTGTCCCAGAGTGTGAAAGGACAGTGGGTGACCCACTGTCCCAGAGTGTGAAAGGACAGCGTGTGACCCACTGTCCCAGAGTGAGAAAGGACAGTGTGTGACCCACTGTCCCAGAGTGTGAAAGGACAGTATGTGACCCACTGTCCCAGAATATGAAAGGACAGTGTGTGACCCACTGTCCCAGAGTGTGAAAGGACAGTGTGTGACCCAGTGTCCCAGAGTGTGAAAGGAGTGTGTGACCCACTGTCCCAGAGTGTGAAAGGACAGTGTGTGACCCACTGTCCCAGAGTGTGAAAGGACAGTATGTGACCCACTGTACCAGAGTGCGAAAGGACAGTGTGTGACCCACTGTCCCAGAGTGTGAAAGGACAGTGTGTGACCCACTGTCCCAGAATGTGAAAGGACAGTGTGTGACCCACTGTCCCAGAGTGTGAAAGGACAGTGTGTGACCCACTGTCCCAGAGTGTGAAAGGACAGTGTGTGACTCATTGTCCCAGAGTGTGAAAGGACAGTGTGTGACCCACTGAACCAAAGTGTGAAAGGACAGTGTGTGACCCACTGTCCGAGAGTGTGAAAGGACTGTGTGTGACCCACTGTCCCAGAGTGTGAAAGGTCAGTATGTGACCCACTGTCCCAGAGTGTGAAAGGACAGTGTGTGACCCACTGTCCCAGCGTGTGAAAGGACAGTGTGTGACCCACTGTCCCAGAGTGTGAAATGTCAGTGTGTGACCCACTGACCCAGAGTGTGAAAGGTCAGTGTGTGACCCACTGTCCCAGAATGTGAAAGGTCAGTGTGCGACCCACTGTCCCAGAGTGCGAAAGGACAGTGTGTGACCCACTGTCCCAGAGTGTGAAAGGACAGTGTGTGATCCACTGTCCCAGAGTGTGAACGGACAGTGTGTGACCCACTGTCCCAGAGTGTGAAAGGAATGTGTGTGGCCCAATGTCCCAGAGTGTGAAAGGACAGTGTGTGACCTCCTGTCCCAGAGTGTGAAAGGACAGTGTGTGACCTCCTGTCCCAGAGTGTGAAAGGACAGTGTCTGACCCACTGTACCAGAATGTGGACAGTGTGTGACCCACTGTCCCAGAGTGTGAAAGGACAGTGTGTGACACTGTCCCAGAGTGTGAAAGGATAGTGTGTGAACCACTGTCCCAGAGTGTGGACAGTGTGTGACCCATTGGCCCAGAGAGTGAAAGGACAGTGTGTGACACTGTCCCAGGGTGTGAAAGGATAGTGTGTGACCCACTGTCTCAGAGTGTGGACAGTGTGTGACCCACTGTCGCAGAGTATGAAAGGACAGTGTGTGAACCACTGTCAAAGAGTGTAAACGGACAGTATGTGACCCACTGTCCCAGAGTGTGAAAGGACAGTGTGTGGCCCACTGTCCCAGAGTGTGAAAGGACAGTGTGTGACCCACTGTCCCACAGTGTGAGAGGACAGTGCGTGACGTAGTGTCCCAGAGTGTGAAAGGACAGTGTGTGGCCCACTGTCCCAGAGTGTGAAAGGACAGTGTGTGACCCACTGTCCCACAGTGTGAGAGGACAGTGCGTGACGTAGTGTCCCAGAGAGTGAAAGGACAGTATGTGACCCACTGTCCCAGAGTGTGAAAGGACAGTGTGTGACCCACTGTCCGACAGTGTGAGAGGACAGCGTGTGACACTGTCTCAGGGTGTGAAAGGACAGCGTGTGACACTGTCCCAGAGTGTGAAAGGACAGTGTGTGACCCACTGTCCCAGAGTGTGAAAGGACAGTGCGTGACCCAGTGTCCCAGAGTGTGAAAGGATAGTGTGTGACCCACTGTCCCAGAGTGTGAAAGGACAGTGTGTGACACACTGTCTCAGAGTATGAAAGGACAGTGTGTGACCCACTGTCCCAGAGTGTGTCAGGACAGTGTGTGACCTCCTGTCCCAGAGTGTGAAAGGACAGTGTGTGACCCACTGTCCCAGAGTCTGAAAGGTCAGTGTGTGACCCACTGTCCCAGAGTCTAAAAGGACAGTGTGTGACCCACTGTCCCAGAGTGTGAAAGGACAGTGTGTGACCCACTGTCCCAGAGTGTGAAAGGACAGTGTGTGACCCACTGTCCCAGAGTGTGAAAGGTCAGTGTGTGACCCACTGTCCCAGAGTGTGAAAGGACAGTGTGTGACCCACTGTCCCAGAGTGTGAGAGGACAGTGTGTGACCCACTGTCCCACAGTGTGAGAGGACAGCGTGTGACACTGTCCCAGAGTGTGAAAGGACAGTGTGTGATCCACTGTCTCAGAGTATGAAAGGACAGTGTGTGACACACTGTCTCAGAGTATGAAAGGACAGTGTGTGACCCACTGTCCCAGAGTGTGAAAGGACAGTGTGTGACCCACTGTCCCAGAGTGTGAAAGGACAGTGGGTGACCCACTGTCCCAGAGTGTGAAAGGACAGCGTGTGACCCACTGTCCCAGAGTGAGAAAGGACAGTGTGTGACCCACTGTCCCAGAGTGTGAAAGGACAGTATGTGACCCACTGTCCCAGAATGTGAAAGGACAGTGTGTGACCCACTGTCCCAGAGTGTGAAAGGACAGTGTGTGACCCAGTGTCCCAGAGTGTGAAAGGAGTGTGTGACCCACTGTCCCAGAGTGTGAAAGGACAGTGTGTGACCCACTGTCCCAGAGTGTGAAAGGACAGTATGTGACCCACTGTACCAGAGTGCGAAAGGACAGTGTGTGACCCACTGTCCCAGAGTGTGAAAGGACAGTGTGTGACCCACTGTCCCAGAATGTGAAAGGACAGTGTGTGACCCACTGTCCCAGAGTGTGAAAGGACAGTGTGTGACCCACTGTCCCAGAGTGTGAAAGGACAGTGTGTGACTCATTGTCCCAGAGTGTGAAAGGACAGTGTGTGACCCACTGAACCAAAGTGTGAAAGGACAGTGTGTGACCCACTGTCCGAGAGTGTGAAAGGACTGTGTGTGACCCACTGTCCCAGAGTGTGAAAGGTCAGTATGTGACCCACTGTCCCAGAGTGTGAAAGGACAGTGTGTGACCCACTGTCCCAGCGTATGAAAGGACAGTGTGTGACCCACTGTCCCAGAGTGTGAAATGTCAGTGTGTGACCCACTGACCCAGAGTGTGAAAGGTCAGTGTGTGACCCACTGTCCCAGAATGTGAAAGGTCAGTGTGCGACCCACTGTCCCAGAGTGCGAAAGGACAGTGTGTGACCCACTGTCCCAGAGTGTGAAAGGACAGTGTGTGATCCACTGTCCCAGAGTGTGAACGGACAGTGTGTGACCCACTGTCCCAGAGTGTGAAAGGAATGTGTGTGGCCCAATGTCCCAGAGTGTGAAAGGACAGTGTGTGACCTCCTGTCCCAGAGTGTGAAAGGACAGTGTGTGACCTCCTGTCCCAGAGTGTGAAAGGACAGTGTCTGACCCACTGTACCAGAATGTGGACAGTGTGTAACCCACTGTCCCAGAGTGTGAAAGGACAGTGTGTGACACTGTCCCAGAGTGTGAAAGGATAGTGTGTGAACCACTGTCCCAGAGTGTGGACAGTGTGTGACCTATTGGCCCAGAGAGTGAAAGGACAGTGTGTGACACTGTCCCAGGGTGTGAAAGGATAGTGTGTGACACACTGTCTCAGAGTATGAAAGGACAGTGTGTGACCCACTGTCCCAGAGTGTGAAAGGACAGTGTGTGACCCACTGTCCCAGAGTGTGAAAGGACAGTGGGTGACCCACTGTCCCAGAGTGTGAAAGGACAGCGTGTGACCCACTGTCCCAGAGTGAGAAAGGACAGTGTGTGACCCACTGTCCCAGAGTGTGAAAGGACAGTATGTGACCCACTGTCCCAGAATATGAAAGGACAGTGTGTGACCCACTGTCCCAGAGTGTGAAAGGACAGTGTGTGACCCAGTGTCCCAGAGTGTGAAAGGAGTGTGTGACCCACTGTCCCAGAGTGTGAAAGGACAGTGTGTGACCCACTGTCCCAGAGTGTGAAAGGACAGTATGTGACCCACTGTACCAGAGTGCGAAAGGACAGTGTGTGACCCACTGTCCCAGAGTGTGAAAGGACAGTGTGTGACCCACTGTCCCAGAATGTGAAAGGACAGTGTGTGACCCACTGTCCCAGAGTGTGAAAGGACAGTGTGTGACCCACTGTCCCAGAGTGTGAAAGGACAGTGTGTGACTCATTGTCCCAGAGTGTGAAAGGACAGTGTGTGACCCACTGAACCAAAGTGTGAAAGGACAGTGTGTGACCCACTGTCCGAGAGTGTGAAAGGACTGTGTGTGACCCACTGTCCCAGAGTGTGAAAGGTCAGTATGTGACCCACTGTCCCAGAGTGTGAAAGGACAGTGTGTGACCCACTGTCCCAGCGTGTGAAAGGACAGTGTGTGACCCACTGTCCCAGAGTGTGAAATGTCAGTGTGTGACCCACTGACCCAGAGTGTGAAAGGTCAGTGTGTGACCCACTGTCCCAGAATGTGAAAGGTCAGTGTGCGACCCACTGTCCCAGAGTGCGAAAGGACAGTGTGTGACCCACTGTCCCAGAGTGTGAAAGGACAGTGTGTGATCCACTGTCCCAGAGTGTGAACGGACAGTGTGTGACCCACTGTCCCAGAGTGTGAAAGGAATGTGTGTGGCCCAATGTCCCAGAGTGTGAAAGGACAGTGTGTGACCTCCTGTCCCAGAGTGTGAAAGGACAGTGTGTGACCTCCTGTCCCAGAGTGTGAAAGGACAGTGTCTGACCCACTGTACCAGAATGTGGACAGTGTGTGACCCACTGTCCCAGAGTGTGAAAGGTCAGTGTGTGACCCACTGTCCCAGAGTGTGAAAGGACAGTGTGTGACCCACTGTCCCAGAGTGTGAGAGGACAGTGTGTGACCCACTGTCCCACAGTGTGAGAGGACAGCATGTGACACTGTCCCAGAGTGTGAAAGGACAGTGTGTGATCCACTGTCTCAGAGTATGAAAGGACAGTGTGTGACACACTGTCTCAGAGTATGAAAGGACAGTGTGTGACCCACTGTCCCAGAGTGTGAAAGGACAGTGTGTGAGCCACTGTCCCAGAGTGTGAAAGGACAGTGGGTGACCCACTGTCCCAGAGTGTGAAAGGACAGCGTGTGACCCACTGTCCCAGAGTGAGAAAGGACAGTGTGTGACCCACTGTCCCAGAGTGTGAAAGGACAGTATGTGACCCACTGTCCCAGAATATGAAAGGACAGTGTGTGACCCACTGTCCCAGAGTGTGAAAGGACAGTGTGAGACCCAGTGTCCCAGAGTGTGAAAGGAGTGTGTGACCCACTGTCCCAGAGTGTGAAAGGACAGTGTGTGACCCACTGTCCCAGAGTGTGAAAGGACAGTATGTGACCCACTGTACCAGAGTGCGAAAGGACAGTGTGTGACCCACTGTCCCAGAGTGTGAAAGGACAGTGTGTGACCCACTGTCCCAGAATGTGAAAGGACAGTGTGTGACCCACTGTCCCAGAGTGTGAAAGGACAGTGTGTGATCCACTGTCCCAGAGTGTGAAAGGACAGTGTGTGACTCATTGTCCCAGAGTGTGAAAGGACAGTGTGTGACCCACTGAACCAAAGTGTGAAAGGACAGTGTGTGACCCACTGTCCGAGAGTGTGAAAGGACTGTGTGTGACCCACTGTCCCAGAGTGTGAAAGGTCAGTATGTGACCCACTGTCCCAGAGTGTGAAAGGACAGTGTGTGACCCACTGTCCCAGCGTGTGAAAGGAAAGTGTGTGACCCACTGTCCCAGAGTGTGAAATGTCAGTGTGTGACCCACTGACCCAGAGTGTGAAAGGTCAGTGTGTGACCCACTGTCCCAGAATGTGAAAGGTCAGTGTGCGACCCACTGTCCCAGAGTGCGAAAGGACAGTGTGTGACCCACTGTCCCAGAGTGTGAAAGGACAGTGTGTGATCCACTGTCCCAGAGTGTGAACGGACAGTGTGTGACCCACTGTCCCAGAGTGTGAAAGGAATGTGTGTGGCCCAATGTCCCAGAGTGTGAAAGGACAGTGTGTGACCTCCTGTCCCAGAGTGTGAAAGGACAGTGTGTGACCTCCTGTCCCAGAGTGTGAAAGGACAGTGTCTGACCCACTGTACCAGAATGTGGACAGTGTGTGACCCACTGTCCCAGAGTGTGAAAGGACAGTGTGTGACACTGTCCCAGAGTGTGAAAGGATAGTGTGTGAACCACTGTCCCAGAGTGTGGACAGTGTGTGACCCATTGGCCCAGAGAGTGAAAGGACAGTGTGTGACACTGTCCCAGGGTGTGAAAGGATAGTGTGTGACCCACTGTCTCAGAGTGTGGACAGTGTGTGACCCACTGTCGCAGAGTATGAAAGGACAGTGTGTGAACCACTGTCAAAGAGTGTAAACGGACAGTATGTGACCCACTGTCCCAGAGTGTGAAAGGACAGTGTGTGGCCCACTGTCCCAGAGTGTGAAAGGACAGTGTGTGACCCACTGTCCCACAGTGTGAGAGGACAGTGCGTGACGTAGTGTCCCAGAGTGTGAAAGGACAGTGTGTGGCCCACTGTCCCAGAGTGTGAAAGGACAGTGTGTGACCCACTGTCCCACAGTGTGAGAGGACAGTGCGTGACGTTGTGTCCCAGAGTGTGAAAGGACAGTATGTGACCCACTGTCCCAGAGTGTGAAAGGACAGTGTGTGACCCACTGTCCGACAGTGTGAGAGGACAGCGTGTGACACTGTCTCAGGGTGTGAAAGGACAGCGTGTGACACTGTCCCAGAGTGTGAAAGGACAGTGTGTGACCCACTGTCCCAGAGTGTGAAAGGACAGTGCGTGACCCAGTGTCCCAGAGTGTGAAAGGATAGTGTGTGACCCACTGTCCCAGAGTGTGAAAGGACAGTGTGTGACACACTGTCTCAGAGTATGAAAGGACAGTGTGTGACCCACTGTCCCAGAGTGTGTCAGGACAGTGTGTGACCTCCTGTCCCAGAGTGTGAAAGGACAGTGTGTGACCCACTGTCCCAGAGTCTGAAAGGTCAGTGTGTGACCCACTGTCCCAGAGTCTAAAAGGACAGTGTGTGACCCACTGTCCCAGAGTGTGAAAGGACAGTGTGTGACCCACTGTCCCAGAGTGTGAAAGGACAGTGTGTGACCCACTGTCCCAGAGTGTGAAAGGTCAGTGTGTGACCCACTGTCCCAGAGTGTGAAAGGACAGTGTGTGACCCACTGTCCCAGAGTGTGAGAGGACAGTGTGTGACCCACTGTCCCACAGTGTGAGAGGACAGCGTGTGACACTGTCCCAGAGTGTGAAAGGACAGTGTGTGATCCACTGTCTCAGAGTATGAAAGGACAGTGTGTGACACACTGTCTCAGAGTATGAAAGGACAGTGTGTGACCCACTGTCCCAGAGTGTGAAAGGACAGTGTGTGACCCACTGTCCCAGAGTGTGAAAGGACAGTGGGTGACCCACTGTCCCAGAGTGTGAAAGGACAGCGTGTGACCCACTGTCCCAGAGTGAGAAAGGACAGTGTGTGACCCACTGTCCCAGAGTGTGAAAGGACAGTATGTGACCCACTGTCCCAGAATGTGAAAGGACAGTGTGTGACCCACTGTCCCAGAGTGTGAAAGGACAGTGTGTGACCCAGTGTCCCAGAGTGTGAAAGGAGTGTGTGACCCACTGTCCCAGAGTGTGAAAGGACAGTGTGTGACCCACTGTCCCAGAGTGTGAAAGGACAGTATGTGACCCACTGTACCAGAGTGCGAAAGGACAGTGTGTGACCCACTGTCCCAGAGTGTGAAAGGACAGTGTGTGACCCACTGTCCCAGAATGTGAAAGGACAGTGTGTGACCCACTGTCCCAGAGTGTGAAAGGACAGTGTGTGACCCACTGTCCCAGAGTGTGAAAGGACAGTGTGTGACTCATTGTCCCAGAGTGTGAAAGGACAGTGTCTGACCCACTGAACCAAAGTGTGAAAGGACAGTGTGTGACCCACTGTCCGAGAGTGTGAAAGGACTGTGTGTGACCCACTGTCCCAGAGTGTGAAAGGTCAGTATGTGACCCACTGTCCCAGAGTGTGAAAGGACAGTGTGTGACCCACTGTCCCAGCGTATGAAAGGACAGTGTGTGACCCACTGTCCCAGAGTGTGAAATGTCAGTGTGTGACCCACTGACCCAGAGTGTGAAAGGTCAGTGTGTGACCCACTGTCCCAGAATGTGAAAGGACAGTGTGTGACCCACTGTCCCAGAGTGTGAAAGGACAGTATGTGACCCACTGTACCAGAGTGCGAAAGGACAGTGTGTGACCCACTGTCCCAGAGTGTGAAAGGACAGTGTGTGACCCACTGTCCCAGAATGTGAAAGGACAGTGTGTGACCCACTGTCCCAGAGTGTGAAAGGACAGTGTGTGACCCACTGTCCCAGAGTGTGAAAGGACAGTGTGTGACTCATTGTCCCAGAGTGTGAAAGGACAGTGTGTGACCCACTGAACCAAAGTGTGAAAGGACAGTGTGTGACCCACTGTCCGAGAGTGTGAAAGGACTGTGTGTGACCCACTGTCCCAGAGTGTGAAAGGTCAGTATGTGACCCACTGTCCCAGAGTGTGAAAGGACAGTGTGTGACCCACTGTCCCAGCGTATGAAAGGACAGTGTGTGACCCACTGTCCCAGAGTGTGAAATGTCAGTGTGTGACCCACTGACCCAGAGTGTGAAAGGTCAGTGTGTGACCCACTGTCCCAGAATGTGAAAGGTCAGTGTGCGACCCACTGTCCCAGAGTGCGAAAGGACAGTGTGTGACCCACTGTCCCAGAGTGTGAAAGGACAGTGTGTGATCCACTGTCCCAGAGTGTGAACGGACAGTGTGTGACCCACTGTCCCAGAGTGTGAAAGGAATGTGTGTGGCCCAATGTCCCAGAGTGTGAAAGGACAGTGTGTGACCTCCTGTCCCAGAGTGTGAAAGGACAGTGTGTGACCTCCTGTCCCAGAGTGTGAAAGGACAGTGTCTGACCCACTGTACCAGAATGTGGACAGTGTGTAACCCACTGTCCCAGAGTGTGAAAGGACAGTGTGTGACACTGTCCCAGAGTGTGAAAGGATAGTGTGTGAACCACTGTCCCAGAGTGTGGACAGTGTGTGACCTATTGGCCCAGAGAGTGAAAGGACAGTGTGTGACACTGTCCCAGGGTGTGAAAGGATAGTGTGTGACACACTGTCTCAGAGTATGAAAGGACAGTGTGTGACCCACTGTCCCAGAGTGTGAAAGGACAGTGTGTGACCCACTGTCCCAGAGTGTGAAAGGACAGTGGGTGACCCACTGTCCCAGAGTGTGAAAGGACAGCGTGTGACCCACTGTCCCAGAGTGAGAAAGGACAGTGTGTGACCCACTGTCCCAGAGTGTGAAAGGACAGTATGTGACCCACTGTCCCAGAATATGAAAGGACAGTGTGTGACCCACTGTCCCAGAGTGTGAAAGGACAGTGTGTGACCCAGTGTCCCAGAGTGTGAAAGGAGTGTGTGACCCACTGTCCCAGACTGTGAAAGGACAGTGTGTGACCCACTGTCCCAGAGTGTGAAAGGACAGTATGTGACCCACTGTACCAGAGTGCGAAAGGACAGTGTGTGACCCACTGTCCCAGAGTGTGAAAGGACAGTGTGTGACCCACTGTCCCAGAATGTCAAAGGACAGTGTGTGACCCACTGTCCCAGAGTGTGAAAGGACAGTGTGTGACCCACTGTCCCAGAGTGTGAAAGGACAGTGTGTGACTCATTGTCCCAGAGTGTGAAAGGACAGTGTGTGACCCACTGAACCAAAGTGTGAAAGGACAGTGTGTGACCCACTGTCCGAGAGTGTGAAAGGACTGTGTGTGACCCACTGTCCCAGAGTGTGAAAGGTCAGTATGTGACCCACTGTCCCAGAGTGTGAAAGGACAGTGTGTGACCCACTGTCCCAGCGTGTGAAAGGACAGTGTGTGACCCACTGTCCCAGAGTGTGAAATGTCAGTGTGTGACCCACTGACCCAGAGTGTGAAAGGTCAGTGTGTGACCCACTGTCCCAGAATGTGAAAGGTCAGTGTGCGACCCACTGTCCCAGAGTGCGAAAGGACAGTGTGTGACCCACTGTCCCAGAGTGTGAAAGGACAGTGTGTGATCCACTGTCCCAGAGTGTGAACGGACAGTGTGTGACCCACTGTCCCAGAGTGTGAAAGGAATGTGTGTGGCCCAATGTCCCAGAGTGTGAAAGGACAGTGTGTGACCTCCTGTCCCAGAGTGTGAAAGGACAGTGTGTGACCTCCTGTCCCAGAGTGTGAAAGGACAGTGTCTGACCCACTGTACCAGAATGTGGACAGTGTGTGACCCACTGTCCCAGAGTGTGAAAGGACAGTGTGTGACACTGTCCCAGAGTGTGAAAGGATAGTGTGTGAACCACTGTCCCAGAGTGTGGACAGTGTGTGACCCATTGGCCCAGAGAGTGAAAGGACAGTGTGTGACACTGTCCCAGGGTGTGAAAGGATAGTGTGTGACCCACTGTCTCAGAGTGTGGACAGTGTGTGACCCACTGTCGCAGAGTATGAAAGGACAGTGTGTGAACCACTGTCAAAGAGTGTAAATGGACAGTATGTGACCCACTGTCCCAGAGTGTGAAAGGACAGTGTGTGGCCCACTGTCCCAGAGTGTGAAAGGACAGTGTGTGACCCACTGTCCCACAGTGTGAGAGGACAGTGCGTGACGTAGTGTCCCAGAGTGTGAAAGGACAGTGTGTGGCCCACTGTCCCAGAGTGTGAAAGGACAGTGTGTGACCCACTGTCCCACAGTGTGAGAGGACAGTGCGTGACGTAGTGTCCCAGAGTGTGAAAGGACAGTATGTGACCCACTGTCCCAGAGTGTGAAAGGACAGTGTGTGACCCACTGTCCGACAGTGTGAGAGGACAGCGTGTGACACTGTCTCAGGGTGTGAAAGGACAGCGTGTGACACTGTCCCAGAGTGTGAAAGGACAGTGTGTGACCCACTGTCCCAGAGTGTGAAAGGACAGTGCGTGACCCAGTGTCCCAGAGTGTGAAAGGATAGTGTGTGACCCACTGTCCCAGAGTGTGAAAGGACAGTGTGTGACACACTGTCTCAGAGTATGAAAGGACAGTGTGTGACCCACTGTCCCAGAGTGTGTCAGGACAGTGTGTGACCTCCTGTCCCAGAGTGTGAAAGGACAGTGTGTGACCCACTGTCCCAGAGTCTGAAAGGTCAGTGTGTGACCCACTGTCCCAGAGTCTAAAAGGACAGTGTGTGACCCACTGTCCCAGAGTGTGAAAGGACAGTGTGTGACCCACTGTCCCAGAGTGTGAAAGGACAGTGTGTGACCCACTGTCCCAGAGTGTGAAAGGTCAGTGTGTGACCCACTGTCCCAGAGTGTGAAAGGACAGTGTGTGACCCACTGTCCCAGAGTGTGAGAGGACAGTGTGTGACCCACTGTCCCACAGTGTGAGAGGACAGCGTGTGACACTGTCCCAGAGTGTGAAAGGACAGTGTGTGATCCACTGTCTCAGAGTATGAAAGGACAGTGTGTGACACACTGTCTCAGAGTATGAAAGGACAGTGTGTGACCCACTGTCCCAGAGTGTGAAAGGACAGTGTGTGACCCACTGTCCCAGAGTGTGAAAGGACAGTGGGTGACCCACTGTCCCAGAGTGTGAAAGGACAGCGTGTGACCCACTGTCCCAGAGTGAGAAAGGACAGTGTGTGACCCACTGTCCCAGAGTGTGAAAGGACAGTATGTGACCCACTGTCCCAGAATGTGAAAGGACAGTGTGTGACCCACTGTCCCAGAGTGTGAAAGGACAGTGTGTGACCCAGTGTCCCAGAGTGTGAAAGGAGTGTGTGACCCACTGTCCCAGAGTGTGAAAGGACAGTGTGTGACCCACTGTCCCAGAGTGTGAAAGGACAGTATGTGACCCACTGTACCAGAGTGCGAAAGGACAGTGTGTGACCCACTGTCCCAGAGTGTGAAAGGACAGTGTGTGACCCACTGTCCCAGAATGTGAAAGGACAGTGTGTGACCCACTGTCCCAGAGTGTGAAAGGACAGTGTGTGACCCACTGTCCCAGAGTGTGAAAGGACAGTGTGTGACTCATTGTCCCAGAGTGTGAAAGGACAGTGTGTGACCCACTGAACCAAAGTGTGAAAGGACAGTGTGTGACCCACTGTCCGAGAGTGTGAAAGGACTGTGTGTGACCCACTGTCCCAGAGTGTGAAAGGTCAGTATGTGACCCACTGTCCCAGAGTGTGAAAGGACAGTGTGTGGCCCAATGTCCCAGAGTGTGAAAGGACAGTGTGTGACCTCCTGTCCCAGAGTGTGAAAGGACAGTGTGTGACCTCCTGTCCCAGAGTGTGAAAGGACAGTGTCTGACCCACTGTACCAGAATGTGGACAGTGTGTAACCCACTGTCCCAGAGTGTGAAAGGACAGTGTGTGACACTGTCCCAGAGTGTGAAAGGATAGTGTGTGAACCACTGTCCCAGAGTGTGGACAGTGTGTGACCTATTGGCCCAGAGAGTGAAAGGACAGTGTGTGACACTGTCCCAGGGTGTGAAAGGATAGTGTGTGACCCACTGTCTCAGAGTGTGGACAGTGTGTGACCCACTGTCACAGAGTATGAAAGGACAGTGTGTGAACCACTGTCCCAGAGTGTAAACGGACAGTATGTGACCCACTGTCCCAGAGTGTGAAAGGACAGTGTGTGGCCCACTGTCCCAGAGTGTAAAAGGACAGTGTGTGACCCACTGTCCCACAGCGTGAGAGGACAGTGCGTGACGTAGTGTCCCAGAGTGTGAAAGGACAGTGTGTGGCCCACTGTCCCAGAGTGTGAAAGGACAGTGTGTGACCCACTGTCCCAGAGTGTGAAATGAGTGTGTGACCCACTGTCCCAGAGTGTGAAAGGACAGTGTGTGACCCACTGTCCGACAGTGTGAGAGGACAGCGTGTGACACTGTCTCTGGGTGTGAAAGGACAGCGTGTGACACTGTCCCAGAGTGTGAAAGGACAGTGTGTGACCCACTGTCCCAGAGTGTGAAAGGACAGTGCGTGACCCAGTGTCCCAGAGTGTGAAAGGATAGTGTGTGACCCACTGTCCCAGAGTGTGAAAGGACAGTGTGTGATGCACTGTCCCAGAGTGTGAAAGGACAGTGTGTGACCCACTGTCCCAGAGTGTGTAAGGACAGTGTGTGACCCACTGTCCCAGAGTGTGAAAGGACAGTGTGTGACCCACTGTCCCAGAATGTGAAAGGACAGTTTGTGATCCATTTCCCAGAGTGTGAAAGGACAGTGTCTGACCCACTGTACCAGAATGTGGACAGTGTGTGACCCACTGTCCCAGAGTGTGAAAGGACAGTGTGTGACACTGTCCCAGAGTGTGAAAGGATAGTGTGTGAACCACTGTCCCAGAGTGTGGACAGTGTGTGACCCATTGGCCCAGAGAGTGAAAGGACAGTGTGTGACACTGTCCCAGGGTGTGAAAGGATAGTGTGTGACCCACTGTCTCAGAGTGTGGACAGTGTGTGACCCACTGTCACAGAGTATGAAAGGACAGTGTGTGGCCCACTGTCCCAGAGTGTGAAAGGACAGTGTGTGACCCACTGTCCCACAGTGTGAGAGGACAGTGCGTGACGTAGTGTCCCAGAGTGTGAAAGGACAGTGTGTGGCCCACTGTCCCAGAGTGTGATAGGACAGTGTGTGACCCACTGTCCCACAGTGTGAGAGGACAGTGCGTGACGTAGTGTCCCAGAGTGTGAAAGGACAGTGTGTGACCCACTGTCCCAGAGTGTGAAAGGACAGTGTGTGACCCACTGTCCGACAGTGTGAGAGGACAGCGTGTGACACTGTCTCAGGGTGTGAAAGGACAGCGTGTGACACTGTCCCAGAGGGTGAAAGGACAGTGTGTGACCCACTGTCCCAGAGTGTGAAAGGACAGTGCGTGACCCAGTGTCCCAGAGTGTGAAAGGATAGTGTGTGACCCACTGTGCCAGAGTGTGAAAGGACAGTGTGTGACACACTGTCTCAGAGTATGAAAGGACAGTGTGTGACCCACTGTCCCAGAGTGTGTCAGGACAGTGTGTGACCTCCTGTCCCAGAGTGTGAAAGGACAGTGTGTGACCCACTGTCCCAGAGTCTGAAAGGTCAGTGTGTGACCCACTGTCCCAGAGTCTAAAAGGACAGTGTGTGACCCACTGTCCCAGAGTGTGAAAGGAAAGTGTGTGACCCACTGTCCCAGAGTGTGAAAGGACAGTGTGTGACCCACTGTCCCAGAGTGTGAAAGGTCAGTTTGTGACCAACTGTCCCAGAATGAGAAAGGACAGTGTGTGACCCACTGTCCCAGAGTGTGAAAGGACAGTGTGTGACCCACTGTCCCAGAGTGTGAAAGGTCAGTGTGTGACCCACTGTCCCAGAGTGTGAAAGGACAGTGTGTGACCCACTGTCCCAGAGTGTGAGAGGACAGTGTGTGACCCACTGTCCCACAGTGTGAGAGGACAGCGTGTGACACTGTCCCAGAGTGTGAAAGGACAGTGTGTGATCCACTGTCTCAGAGTGTGAAAGGACAGTGTGTGACACACTGTCTCAGAGTATGAAAGGACAGTGTGTGACCCACTGTCCCAGAGTGTGAAAGGACAGTGTGTGACCCACTGTCCCAGAGTGTGAAAGGACAGTGTGTGACCCACTGTCCCAGAGTGTGAAAGGACAGCGTGTGACCCACTGTCCCAGAGTGAGAAAGGACAGTGTGTGACCCACTGTCCCAGAGAGTGAAAGGACAGTATGTGACCCACTGTCCCAGAATGTGAAAGGACAGTGTGTGACCCACTGTCCCAGAGTGTGAAAGGACAGTGTGTGACCCAGTGTCCCAGAGTGTGAAAGGAGTGTGTGACCCACTGTCCCAGAGTGTGAAAGGACAGTGTGTGACCCACTGTCCCAGAGTGTGAAAGGACAGTATGTGACCCACTGTACCAGAGTGCGAAAGGACAGTGTGTGACCCACTGTCCCAGAGTGTGAAAGGACAGTGTGTGACCCACTGTCCCAGAATGTGAAAGGACAGTGTGTGACCCACTGTCCCAGAGTGTGAAAGGACAGTGTGTGACCCACTGTCCCAGAGTGTGAAAGGACAGTGTGTGACTCACTGCCCCAGAGTGTAAAAGGACAGTGTGTGACCCACTGAACCAAAGTGTGAAAGGACAGTGTGTGACCCACTGTCCGAGAGTGTGAAAGGACAGTGTGTGACCCACTGTCCCAGAGTGTGAAAGGTCAGTATGTGACCCACTGTCCCAGAGTGTGAAAGGACAGTGTGTGACCCACTGTCCCAGCGTGTGAAAGGACAGTGTGTGACCCACTGTCCCAGAGTGTGAAATGTCAGTGTGTGACCCACTGACCCAGAGTGTGAAAGGTCAGTGTGTGACCCACTGTCCCAGAATGTGAAAGGCCAGTGTGCGACCCACTGTCCCAGAGTGCGAAAGGACAGTGTGTGACCCACTGTCCCAGAGTGTGAAAGGACAGTGTGTGATCCACTGTCCCAGAGTGTGAACGGACAGTGTGTGACACACTGTCCCAGAGTGTGAAAGGACAGTGTGTGATGCACTGTCCCAGAGTGTGAAAGGACAGTGTGTGACCCACTGTCCCAGAATGTGTAAGGACAGTGTGTGACCCACTGTCCCAGAGTGTGAAAGGACAGTGTGTGACCCACTGTCCCAGAATGTGAAAGGACAGTTTGTGATCCATTTCCCAGAGTGTGAAAGGACAGTGTCTGACCCACTGTACCACAATGTGGACAGTGTGTGACCCACTGTCCCAGAGTGTGAAAGGACAGTGTGTGACACTGTCCCAGAGTGTGAAAGGATAGTGTGTGAACCACTGTCCCAGAGTGTGGACAGTGTGTGACCCATTGGCCCAGAGAGTGAAAGGACAGTGTATGACACTGTCCCAGGGTGTGAAAGGATAGTGTGTGACCCACTGTCTCAGAGTGTGGACAGTGTTTGACCCACTGTCACAGAGTATGAAAGGACAGTGTGTGAACCACTGTCCCAGAGTGTAAACGGACAGTATGTGACCCACTGTCCCAGAGTGTGAAAGGACAGTGTGTGGCCCACTGTCCCAGAGTGTGAAAGGACAGTGTGTGACCCACTGTCCCACAGTGTGAGAGGACAGTGCGTGACGTAGTGTCCCAGAGTGTGAAAGGACAGTGTGTGGCCCACTGTCCCAGAGTGTGAAAGGACAGTGTGTGACCCACTGTCCCACAGTGTGAGAGGACAGTGCGTGACGTAGTGTCCCAGAGTGTGAAAGGACAGTGTGTGACCCACTGTCCCAGAGTGTGAAAGGACAGTGTGTGACCCACTGTCCGACAGTGTGAGAGGACAGCGTGTGACACTGTCTCAGGGTGTGAAAGGACAGCGTGTGACACTGCCCCGGGTGTGAAAGGACAGTATGTGACCCACTGTCCCAGAGTGTGAAAGGACAGTGCGTGACCCAGTGTCCCAGAGTGTGAAAGGATAGTGTGTGACCCACTGTCCCAGAGTGTGAAAGGACAGTGTGTGACACACTGTCTCAGAGTATGAAAGGACAGTGTGTGACCCACTGTCCCAGAGTGTGTCAGGACAGTGTGTGACCTCCTGTCCCAGAGTGTGAAAGGACAGTGTGTGACCCACTGTCCCAGAGTCTGAAAGGTCAGTGTGTGACCCACTGTCCAAGAGTCTAAAAGGACAGTGTGTGACCCACTGTCCCAGAGTGTGAAAGGACAGTGTGTGACTCACTGTCCCAGAGTGTGAAAGGACAGTGTGTGACCCACTGTCCCAGAGTGTGAAAGGTCAGTTTGTGACCAACTGTCCCAGAATGAGAAAGGACAGTGTGTGACCCACTGTCCCACAGTGTGAAAGGACAGTATGTGACCCACTGTCCCAGAGTGTGAAAGGTCAGTGTGTGACCCACTGTCCCAGCGTGTGAAAGGACAGTGTGTGACCCACTGTCCCAGAGTGTGAGAGGACAGTGTGTGACCCACTGTCCCACAGTGTGAGAGGACAGCGTGTGACACTGTCCCAGAGTGTGAAAGGACAGTGTGTGATCCACTGTCTCAGAGTGTGAAAGGACAGTGTGTGACACACTGTCTCAGAGTATGAAAGGACAGTGTGTGACCCACTGTCCCAGAGTGTGAAAGGACAGTGTGTGACCCACTGTCCCAGAGTGTGAAAGGACAGTGTGTGACCCACTGTCCCAGAGTGTGAAAGGACAGCGTGTGACCCACTGTCCCAGAGTGAGAAAGGACAGTGTGTGACCCACTGTCCCAGAGTGTGAAAGGACAGTATGTGACCCACTGTCCCAGAATGTGAAAGGACAGTGTGTGACCCACTATCCCAGAGTGTGAAAGGACAGTGTGTGACCCAGTGTCCCAGAGTGTGAAAGGAGTGTGTGACCCACTGTCCCAGAGTGCGAAAGGACAGTGTGTGACCCACTGTCCCAGAGTGTGAAAGGACAGTATGTGACCCACTGTACCAGAGTGCGAAAGGACAGTGTGTGACCCACTGTCCCAGAGTGTGAAAGGACAGTGTGTGACCCACTGTCCCAGAATGTGAAAGGACAGTGTGTGACCCACTGTCCCAGAGTGTGAAAGGACAGTATGTGACCCACTGTCCCAGAGTGTGAAAGGTCAGTATGTGACCCACTGTCCCAGAGTGTGAAAGGACAGTGTGTGACCCACTGTCCCAGCGTGTGAAAGGACAGTGTGTGACCCACTGTCCCAGAGTGTGAAATATCAGTGTGTGACCCACTGACACAGAGTGTGAAAGGTCAGTGTGTGACCCACTGTCCCAGAATGTGAAAGGTCAGTGTGCGACCCACTGTCCCAGAGTGCGAAAGGACAGTGTGTGACCCACTGTCCCAGAGTGTGAAAGGACAGTGTGTGATCCACTGTCCCAGAGTGTGAACGGACAGTGTGTGACCCACTGTCCCAGAGTGTGAAAGGAATGTGTGTGGCCCAATGTCCCAGAGTGTGAAAGGACAGTGTGTGACCTCCTGTCCCAGAGTGTGAAAGGACAGTGTGTGACCTCCTGTCCCAGAGTGTGAAAGGACAGTGTGTGACCCACTGTCCCAGAGTGTGAAAGGATAGTGTGTGACCTCCTGTCCCAGAGTGTGAAAGGATAGTGTGTGACCCACTGTCCCAGAGTGTGAAAGGATAGTGTGTGACCTCCTGTCCCAGAGTGTGAAAGGATAGTGTGTGACCCACTGTCCCAGAGTGTGAAAGGATAGTGTGTGACCTCCTGTCCCAGAGTGTGAAAGGACAGTGTGTGACCCACTGTCCCAGAGTGTGAAAGGACAGTGTGTGACCTCCTGTCCCAGAGTGTGAAAGGACAGTGTGTGACCCCCTGTCCCAGAGTGTGAAAGGACAGTGTGTGACCCACTGTCCCAGAGATTGAAAGGACAGTGTGTGACCCACTGTCCCAGAGTGTGAAAGGACAGTGTGTGACCCACTGTCCCAGAGTGTGAAAGGACAGTGTGTGACCCACTGTCCCAGAGTGTGAAAGGATAGTGTGTGGCCTCCTGTCCCAGAGTGTGAAAGGATAGTGTGTGACCTCCTGTCCCAGAGTGTGAAAGGACAGTGTGTGACCTCCTGTCCCAGAGTGTGAAAGGATAGTGTGTTGCCTCCTGTCCCACAGTGTGAAAGGACAGTGTGTGACCCACTGTCCCAGAGTGTGAAAGGACAGTGTGTGGCGCACTGTCCCAGAGTGTGAAAGGACAGTGTGTGACCCACTGTCCCAGAGTCTGAAAGGACAGTGACCCAGTGTCCCAGAGTGTGAAAGGACAGTGTGTGACCCACTGTCCCAGAGTGTGAAAGGACAGTGTGTGACCCACTGTCCCAGAGTGGGAAAGGACACTGTGTGACCCACTGCCCCAGAGTGTGAAAGGACAGTGTGTGACCCACTGTCCCAGAGTGTGAAAGGACAGTGTGTGACCCACTGTCCCAGAGTGTGAAAGGACAGTGTGTGACACACTGTCCCAGAGTGTGAAAGGACAGTGTGTGATGCACTGTCCCAGAGTGTGAAAGGACAGTGTGTGACCCACTGTCCCAGAGTGTGTAAGGACAGTGTGTGACCCACTGTCCCAGAGTGTGAAACGACAGTGTGTGACCCACTGTCCCAGAATGTGAAAGGACAGTTTGTGATCCATTTCCCAGAGTGTGAAAGGACAGTGTCTGACCCACTGTCCCAGAGTGTGGACAGTGTGTGACCCACTGTCCCAGAGTGTGAAAGGACAGTGTGTGACACTGTCCCAGAGTGTGAAAGGATAGTGTGTGACCCACTGTCCCAGAGTGCGGACAGTGTGTGACCCACTGTCACAGAGTATGAAAGGACAGTGTGTGAACCACTGTCCCAGATTGTAAATGGACAGTGTGTGACCCACTGTCCCAGAGTGTGAAAGGACAGTGTGTGGCCCACTGTCCCAGAGTGTGAAAGGACAGTGTGTGACCCACTGTCCCACAGTGTGAGAGGACAGTGCGTGACCCAGTGTCCCAGAGTGTGAAAGGACAGTGTGTGACCCACTGTCCCAGAGTGTGAAAGGACAGTGTGTGACCCACTGTCCGACAGTGTGAGAGGACAGCGTGTGACACTGTCTCAGAGTGTGAAAGGACAGTGTGTGACCCACTGTCCCAGAGTGTGAAAGGACAGTGTGTGAGTTACTGTCCCAGAGTGTGAAAGGACAGTGTGTGACCCACTGTCCCAGAGTGTGAAAGAAAAGTGTGTGACCCACTGTCCCAGAGTGTGAAAGGACAGTGTGTGACCACTGTCCCAGAGTGTGAAAGGGCAGTGTGTGACCCACTGTCCCAGAGTGTGAAAGGACAGTGTGTGACCCACTGTCCCACAGTGTGAGAGGACAGCGTGTGACACTGTCACAGAGTGTGAAAGGACAGTGTGTGACCCACTGTCCCAGAGTGTGAAAGGACAGTGCGTGACCCAGTGTCCCAGAGTGTGAAAGGATAGTGTGTGACCCACTGTCCCAGAGTGTGAAAGGACAGTGTGTGACACACTGTCTCAGAGTATGAAAGGACAGTGTGTGACCCACTGTCCCAGAGTGTGACAGGACAGTGTGTGACCTCCTGTCCCAGAGTGTGAAAGGACAGTGTGTGACCCACTGTCCCAGAGTCTGAAAGGTCAGTGTGTGACCCACTGTCCCAGAGTCTAAAAGGACAGTGTGTGACCCACTGCCCCAGAGTGTGAAAGGACAGTGTGTGACCCACTGTCCCAGAGTGTGAAAGGACAGTGTGTGACCCACTGTCCCAGAGTGTGAAAGGTCAGTTTGTGACCCACTGTCCCAGAATGAGAAAGGACAGTGTGTGACCCACTGTCCCAGAGTGTGAAAGGACAGTGTGTGACCCACTGTCCCAGAGTGTGAAAGGTCAGTGTGTGACCCACTGTCCCAGAGTGTGAAAGGACAGTCTGTGACCCACTGTCCCAGAATGTGAAAGGACAGTGTGTGACCCACTGTCCCAGAATGTGAAAGGACAGTGTGTGACCCACTGTCCCAGAGTGTGAAAGGACAGTGTGTGGCCCAATGGCCCAGAGTGTGAAAGGACAGTGTGTGACCTCCTGTCCCAGAGTGTGAAAGGACACTGTGTGACCTCCTGTCCCAGAGTGTGAAAGGATAGTGCGTGGCCTCCTGTCCCACAGTGTGAAAGGACAGTGTGTGACCTCCTGTCCCAGAGTGTGAAAGGATAGTGTGTGGCCTCCTGTCCCACAGTGTGAAAGGACAGTGTGTGACCCACTGTCCCAGAGTGTGAAAGGACAGTGTGTGGCGCACTGTCCCAGAGTGTAAAAGGACAGTGTGTGACCCACTGTCCCAGAGTGTGAAAGGACAGTGACCCAGTGTCCCAGAGTGTTAAAGGACAGTGTGTGACCCACTGTCCCAGAGTGTGAAAGGACAGTGTGTGACCCACTGTCCCAGAGTGTGAAAGGACAGTGTGTGACCCACTGTCCCAGAGTGTGAAAGGACAGTGTGTGAACCACTGTCCCAGAGTGTGAAAGGACAGTGACCCAGTGTCCCAGAGTGTGAAAGGACAGTGTGTGACCCACTGTCCCAGAGTGTGAAAGGACAGTGTGTGACCCACTGTTCCAGAGTGTGAAAGGACAGTGACCCAGTGTCCCAGAGTGTGAAAGGACAGTGTGTGACCCACTGTCCCAGAGTGTGAAAGGACAGTGTGTGACCCACTGTCCCAGAGTGTGAAAGGACAGTATGCGACCCACTGTCCCAGATTGTGAAAGGACAGTGACCCAGTGTCCCAGAGTGTGAAAGGACAGTGTGTGACCCACTGTCCCAGAGTGTGAAAGGACAGTGTGTGACCCACTGTCCCAGAGTGTGAACATAGAAAATAGAAAATACAGCACAGAACAGGCCCTTCGGCCCACGATGTTGTGCCGAACATTTGTCCTAGATTAATCATAGATTATCATTGAATTTACAGTGCTGAAGGAGGCCATTCGGCCCTTTGAGTCTGCACCGGCTCTTGGAAAGAAAACCCTACCCAAGGTCAACACCTCCACCCAACACCAAGGGCAATTTTGGACACTACGGGCAATTTATCATGGCCAATCCACCTAACCTGCACATCTTTGGACTGTGGGAGGAAACCGGAGCACCCGGAGGAAACCCACGCAGACACGGGGAGAACGTGCAGACTCCGCACAGACAGTGACCCAAGCCGGAATCGAACCTGGGACCCTGAAGCTGTGAAGCAATTGTGCTATCCACAATGCTACCGTGCTGCCCTTAAGAACAAATAAATCTACACTACATCATTTTACTGTAATCCATGTACCTATCCAATAGCTGCTCGAAGGTCCCTAATCTTTCCGACTCAACTACTTCCACAGTCATTGCATTCCATGCCCCCACTACTCTCTGGGTAAAGAACCTACCTCTGATACCCCTCCTATATCTTCCCCCTTTCACCTTAAATTGATGACCCCTTGTAATGGTTTGTTCCACCCAGGGAAAAAGTCTCTGACTGTCGACTCTATCTATTCCCCTGATCATCTTATAAATGTCTATCAAGTCGCCCCTCATCCTTCTCCGTTCTAATGAGAAAAGGCCTAGCACCCTCAACATTTCCTCGTAAGACCTACTCTCCATTCCAGGCAACATCCTGGTAAATCTCCTTTGCACCTTTTCCAAAGCTTCCACATTATTCCTAAAATGAGGCGATCAGAACTGTACACAGTACTGCGAATGTGGCCTCACCAAAGTTTTGTACAGCTGCATCATCACCTCACGGCTCTTAAATTCAATCCCTTAAGTGTGACCCACTGTCCCAGAGTCTGAAAGGACAGTGTGTGAAACTGTCACAGAGTGTGAAAGGACAGTGTGTGACACTGTCCCAGAGTGTGAAAGGATAGTGTGTGACCCACTGTCCCAGAGTGTGGACAGTGTGTGACCCTCTGTCCCAGAGTGGGAAAGGACAGTGTGTGACCCACTATCCCAGAATGTGAAAAGACAGTGTGTGACCCACTGTCCCAGAGTGTGAAAGGACGGTGTGTGACCCACTGTCCCAGAGTGGAAAAGGACAGTGTGTGACCCACTGTCCCAGAGTGTGAAAGGACAGTGTGTGACCCACTGTCCCAGAGTGTGAAAGGACAGTGTGTGATGCACTGTCCCAGAGTGTGAAAGTACAGTGTGTGACCCACTGTCTCAGAGTGTGAAAGGACAGTGTGTGACCCACTGTCCCAGAGTGTGAAAGGACAGTGTGTGACCCACTGTCCCAGAGTGTGAAAGGACAGTGTGTGACCCACTGTCCCAGAGTGTGAAAGGATGGTGTGTGACACTGTCCCAGAGTGTGAAAGGATAGTGTGTGAACCACTGTCCCAGAGTGTGGACAGTGTGTGACCCATTGGCCCAGAGAGTGAAAGGACAGTGTGTGACACTGTCCCAGGGTGTGAAAGGATAGTGTGTGACCCACTGTCTCAGAGTGTGGACAGTGTGTGACCCACTGTCACAGAGTATGAAAGGACAGTGTGTGAACCACTGTCCCAGAGTGTAAACGGACAGTATGTGACCCACTGTCCCAGAGTGTGAAAGGACAGTGTGTGGCCCACTGTCCCAGAGTGTGAAAGGACAGTGTGTGACCCACTGTCCCACAGTGTGAGAGGACAGTGCGTGACGTAGAGTCCCAGAGTGTGAAAGGACAGTGTGTGGCCCACTGTCCCAGAGTGTGAAAGGACAGTGTGTGACCCACTGTCCCACAGTGTGAGAGGACAGTGCGTGACGTAGTGTCCCAGAGTGTGAAAGGACAGTGTGTGACCCACTGTCCCAGAGTGTGAAAGGACAGTGTGTGACCCACTGTCCGACAGTGTGAGAGGACAGCGTGTGACACTGTCTCAGGGTGTGAAAGGACAGCGTGTGACACTGTCCCAGAGTGTGAAAGGACAGTGTGTGACCCACTGTCCCAGAGTGTGAAAGGACAGTGCGTGACCCAGTGTCCCAGAGTGTGAAAGGATAGTGTGTGACCCACTGTCCCAGAGTGTGAAAGGACAGTGTGTGACACACTGTCTCAGAGTATAAAAGGACAGTGTGTGACCCACTGTCCCAGAGTGTGTCAGGACAGTGTGTGACCTCCTGTCCCAGAGTGTGAAAGGACAGTGTGTGACCCACTGTCCCAGAGTCTGAAAGGTCAGTGTGTGACCCACTGTCCCAGAGTCTAAAAGGACAGTGTGTGACCCACTGTCCCAGAGTGTGAAAGGACAGTGTGTGAGCCACTGTCCCAGAGTGTGAAAGGACAGTGTGTGACCCACTGTCCCAGAGTGTAAAAGGTCAGTTTGTGACCAACTGTCCCAGAATGAGAAAGGACAATGTGTGACCCACTGTCCCAGAGTGTGAAAGGACAGTGTGTGACCCACTGTCACAGAGTGTGAAAGGTCAGTGTGTGACCCACTGTCCCAGAGTGTGAAAGGACAGTGTGTGACCCACTGTCCCAGAGTGTGAGAGGACAGTGTGTGACCCACTGTCCCACAGTGTGAGAGGACAGCGTGTGACACTGTCCCAGAGTGTGAAAGGACAGTGTGTGATCCACTGTCTCAGAGTGTGAAAGGACAGTGTGTGACACACTGTCTCATAGTATGAAAGGACAGAGTGTGTCCCACTGTCCCAGAGTGTGAAAGGGCAGTGTGTGACCCACTGTCCCAGAGTGTGAAAGGACAGTGTGTGACCCACTGTCCCAGAGTGTGAAAGGACAGCGTGTGACCCACTGACCCAGAGTGAGAAAGGACAGTGTGTGACCCACTGTCCCAGAGTGTGAAAGGACAGTATGTGACCCACTGTCCCAGAATGTGAAAGGACAGTGTGTGACCCACTGTCCCAGAGTGTGAAAGGACAGTGTGTGACCCAGTGTCCCAGAGTGTGAAAGGAGTGTGTGACCCACTGTCCCAGAGTGTGAAAGGACAGTGTGTGACCCACTGTCCCAGAGTGTGAAAGGACAGTATGTGACCCACTGTACCAGAGTGCGAAAGGACAGTGTGTGACCCACTGTCCCAGAGTGTGAAAGGACAGTGTGTGACCCACTGTCCCAGAATGTGAAAGGACAGTGTGTGACCCACTGTCCCAGAGTGTGAAAGGACAGTGTGTGACCCACTGTCCCAGAGTGTGAAAGGACAGTGTGTGACTCACTGTCCCAGAGTGTGAAAGGACAGTGTGTGACCCACTGAACCAAAGTGTGAAAGGACAGTGTGTGACCCACTGTCGGAGAGTGTGAAAGGACAGTGTGTGACCCACTGTCCCAGAGTGTGAAAGGTCAGTATGTGACCCACTGTCCCAGAGTGTGAAAGGACAGTGTGTGACCCACTGTCCCAGCGTGTGAAAGGACAGTGTGTGACCCACTGTCCCAGAGTGTGAAATGTCAGTGTGTGACCCACTGACCCAGAGTGTGAAAGGTCAGTGTGTGACCCACTGTCCCAGAATGTGAAAGGTCAGTGTGCGACCCACTGTCCCAGAGTGCGAAAGGACAGTGTGTGACCCACTGTCCCAGAGTGTGAAAGGACAGTGTGTGATCCACTGTCCCAGAGTGTGAACCGACAGTGTGTGACACACTGTCCCAGAGTGTGAAAGGACAGTGTGTGACCCACTGTCCCACAGTGTGAGAGGACAGTGCGTGACGTAGTGTCCCAGAGTGTGAAAGGACAGTATGTGACCCACTGTCCCAGAGTGTGAAAGGACAGTGTGTGACCCACTGTCCGACAGTGTGAGAGGACAGCGTGTGACACTGTCTCAGGGTGTGAAAGGACAGCGTGTGACACTGTCCCAGAGTGTGAAAGGACAGTGTGTGACCCACTGTCCCAGAGTGTGAAAGGACAGTGCGTGACCCAGTGTCCCAGAGTGTGAAAGGATAGTGTGTGACCCACTGTCCCAGAGTGTGAAAGGACAGTGTGTGACACACTGTCTCAGAGTATGAAAGGACAGTGTGTGACCCACTGTCCCAGAGTGTGTCAGGACAGTGTGTGACCTCCTGTCCCAGAGTGTGAAAGGACAGTGTGTGACCCACTGTCCCAGAGTCTGAAAGGTCAGTGTGTGACCCACTGTCCCAGAGTCTAAAAGGACAGTGTGTGACCCACTGTCCCAGAGTGTGAAAGGACAGTGTGTGACCCACTGTCCCAGAGTGTGAAAGGACAGTGTGTGACCCACTGTCCCAGAGTGTGAAAGGTCAGTTTGTGACCAAGTGTCCCAGAATGAGAAAGGACAGTGTGTGACCCACTGTCCCAGAGTGTGAAAGGACAGTGTGTGACCCACTGTCCCAGAGTGTGAAAGGTCAGTGTGTGACCCACTGTCCCAGAGTGTGAAAGGACAGTGTGTGACCCACTGTCCCAGAGTGTGAGAGGACAGTGTGTGACCCACTGTCCCACAGTGTGAGAGGACAGCGTGTGACACTGTCCCAGAGTGTGAAAGGACAGTGTGTGATCCACTGTCTCAGAGTGTGAAAGGACAGTGTGTGACACACTGTCTCAGAGTATGAAAGGACAGTGTGTGACCCACTGTCCCAGAGTGTGAAAGGACAGTGTGTGACCCACTGTCCCAGAGTGTGAAAGGACAGTGGGTGACCCACTGTCCCAGAGTGTGAAAGGACAGCGTGTGACCCACTGTCCCAGAGTGAGAAAGGACAGTGTGTGACCCACTGTCCCAGAGTGTGAAAGGACAGTATGTGACCCACTGTCCCAGAATGTGAAAGGACAGTGTGTGACCCACTGTCCCAGAGTGTGAAAGGACAGTGTGTGACCCAGTGTCCCAGAGTGTGAAAGGAGTGTGTGACCCACTGTCCCAGAGTGTGAAAGGACAGTGTGTGACCCACTGTCCCAGAGTGTGAAAGGACAGTATGTGACCCACTGTACCAGAGTGCGAAAGGACAGTGTGTGACCCACTGTCCCAGAGTGTGAAAGGACAGTGTGTGACCCACTGTCCCAGAATGTGAAAGGACAGTGTGTGACCCACTGTCCCAGAGTGTGAAAGGACAGTGTGTGACCCACTGTCCCAGAGTGTGAAAGGACAGTGTGTGACTCACTGTCCCAGAGTGTGAAAGGACAGTGTGTGACCCACTGAACCAAAGTGTGAAAGGACAGTGTGTGACCCACTGTCCGAGAGTGTGAAAGGACTGTGTGTGACCCACTGTCCCAGAGTGTGAAAGGTCAGTATGTGACCCACTGTCCCAGAGTGTGAAAGGACAGTGTGTGACCCACTGTCCCAGCGTGTGAAAGGACAGTGTGTGACCCACTGTCCCAGAGTGTGAAATGTCAGTGTGTGACCCACTGACCCAGAGTGTGAAAGGTCAGTGTGTGACCCACTGTCCCAGAATGTGAAAGGTCAGTGTGCGACCCACTGTCCCAGAGTGCGAAAGGACAGTGTGTGACCCACTGTCCCAGAGTGTGAAAGGACAGTGTGTGATCCACTGTCCCAGAGTGTGAACGGACAGTGTGTGACCCACTGTCCCAGAGTGTGAAAGGAATGTGTGTGGCCCAATGTCCCAGAGTGTGAAAGGACAGTGTGTGACCTCCTGTCCCAGAGTGTGAAAGGACAGTGTGTGACCTCCTGTCCCAGAGTGTGAAAGGACAGTGTCTGACCCACTGTACCAGAATGTGGACAGTGTGTGACCCACTGTCCCAGAGTGTGAAAGGACAGTGTGTGACACTGTCCCAGAGTGTGAAAGGATAGTGTGTGAACCACTGTCCCAGAGTGTGGACAGTGTGTGACCTATTGGCCCAGAGAGTGAAAGGACAGTGTGTGACACTGTCCCAGGGTGTGAAAGAATAGTGTGTGACCCACTGTCTCAGAGTGTGGACAGTGTGTGACCCACTGTCACAGAGTATGAAAGGACAGTGTGTGAACCACTGTCCCAGAGTGTAAACGGACAGTATGTGACCCACTGTCCCAGAGTGTGAAAGGACAGTGTGTGGCCCACTGTCCCAGAGTGTGAAAGGACAGTGTGTGACCCACTGTCCCACAGTGTGAGAGGACAGTGCGTGACGTAGTGTCCCAGAGTGTGAAAGGACAGTGTGTGGCCCACTGTCCCAGAGTGTGAAAGGACAGTGTGTGACCCACTGTCCCACAGTGTGAGAGGACAGTGCGTGACGTAGTGTCCCAGAGTGTGAAAGGACAGTGTGTGACCCACTGTCCCAGAGTGTGAAAGGACAGTGTGTGACCCACTATCCGACAGTGTGAGAGGACAGCGTGTGACACTGTCTCAGGGTGTGAAAGGACAGCGTGTGACACTGTCCCAGAGTGTGAAAGGACAGTGTGTGACCCACTGTCCCAGAGTGTGAAAGGACAGTGCGTGACCCAGTGTCCCAGAGTGTGAAAGGATAGTGTGTGACCCACTGTCCCAGAGTGTGAAAGGACAGTGTGTGATGCACTGTCCCAGAGTGTGAAAGGACAGTGTGTGACCCACTGTCCCAGAGTGTGTAAGGACAGTGTGTGACCCACTGTCCCAGAGTGTGAAAGGACAGTGTGTGACCCACTGTCCCAGAATGTGAAAGGACAGTTTGTGATCCATTTCCCAGAGTGTGAAAGGACAGTGTCTGACCCACTGTACCAGAGTGTGAAATGTCAGTGTGTGACCCACTGACCCAGAGTGTGAAAGGTCAGTGTGTGACCCACTGTCCCAGAATGTGAAAGGTCAGTGTGCGACCCACTGTCCCAGAGTGCGAAAGGACAGTGTGTGACCCACTTTCCCAGAGTGTGAAAGGACAGTGTGTGATCCACTGTCCCAGAGTGTGAACGGACAGTGTGTGACCCACTGTCCCAGAGTGTGAAAGGAATGTGTGTGGCCCAATGTCCCAGAGTGTGAAAGGACAGTGTGTGACCTCCTGTCCCAGAGTGTGAAAGGATAGTGTGTGGCCTCCTGTCCCAGAGTGTGAAAGGACAGTGTGTGACCTCCTGTCCCAGAGTGTGAAAGGATAGTGTGTGGCCTCCTGCCCCACAGTGTGAAAGGACAGTGTGTGACCCACTGTCCCAGAGTGTGAAAGGACAGTGTGTGACCCACTGTCCCAGAGTGTGAAAGGACAGTGTGTGGCGCACTGTCCCAGAGTGTGAAAGGACAGTGTGTGACCCACTGTCCCAGAGTGTGAAAGGACAGTGACCCAGTGTCCCAGAGTGTGAAAGGACAGTGTGTGAACTACTGTCCCAGAGTGTGAAAGGACAGTGTGTGACCCACTGTCCCAGAATGTGAAAGTTCAGTGTGCGACCCACTGTCCCAGAGTGTGAAAGGACAGTGTGTGATCCACTGTCCCAGAGTGTGAACGGACAGTGTGTGACACACTGTCCCAGAGTGTGAAAGGACAGTGTGTGATGCACTGTCCCAGAGTGTGAAAGGACAGTGTGTGACCCACTGTCCCAGAGTGTGAAAGGACAGTGTGTGACCCACGGTCCCAGAGTGTGAAAGGACAGTGTGTGAACTACTGTCCCAGAGTGTGAAAGGTCAGTGTGTGACCCACTGTCACAGAATGTGAAAGGTCAGTGTGCGACCCACTGTCCCAGAGTGCGAAAGGACAGTGTGTGACCCACTGTCCCAGAGTGTGAAAGGACAGTGTGTGATCCACTGTCCCAGAGTGTGAAAGGACAGTGTGTGATCCACTGTCCCAGAGTGTGAACGGACAGTGTGTGACACACTGTCCCAGAGTGTGAAAGGACAGTGTGTGATGCACTGTCCCAGAGTGTGAAAGGACAGTGTGTGACCCACTGTCCCAGAGTGTGTAAGGACAGTGTGTGACCCACTGTCCCAGAGTGTGAAAGGACAGTGTGTGACCCACTGTCCCAGAATGTGAAAGGACAGTTTGTGATCCATTTCCCAGAGTGTGAAAGGACAGTGTCTGACCCACTGTACCAGAATGTGGACAGTGTGTGACCCACTGTCCCAGAGTGTGAAAGGACAGTGTGTGACACTGTCCCAGAGTGTGAAAGGATAGTGTGTGAACCACTGTCCCAGAGTGTGGACAGTGTGTGACCCATTGGCCCAGAGAGTGAAAGGACAGTGTGTGACACTGTCCCAGGGTGTGAAAGGATAGTGTGTGACCCACTGTCTCAGAGTGTGGACAGTGTGTGACCCACTGTCACAGAGTATGAAAGGACAGTGTGTGAACCACTGTCCCAGAGTGTAAACGGACAGTATGTGACCCACTGTCCCAGAGTGTGAAAGGACAGTGTGTGGCCCACTGTCCCAGAGTGTGAAAGGACAGTGTGTGACCCACTGTCCCACAGTGTGAGAGGACAGTGCGTGACGTAGAGTCCCAGAGTGTGAAAGGACAGTGTGTGGCCCACTGTCCCAGAGTGTGAAAGGACAGTGTGTGACCCACTGTCCCACAGTGTGAGAGGACAGTGCGTGACGTAGTGCCCCAGAGTGTGAAAGGACAGTGTGTGACCCACTGTCCCAGAGTGTGAAAGGACAGTGTGTGACCCACTGTCCGACAGTGTGAGAGGACAGCGTGTGACACTGTCTCAGGGTGTGAAAGGACAGCGTGTGACACTGTCCTAGAGTGTGAAAGGACAGTGTGTGACCCACTGTCCCAGAGTGTGAAAGGACAGTGCGTGACCCAGTGTCCCAGAGTGTGAAAGGATAGTGTGTGACCCACTGTCCCAGAGTGTGAAAGGACAGTGTGTGACACACTGTCTCAGAGTATAAAAGGACAATGTGTGACCCACTGTCCCAGAGTGTGTCAGGACAGTGTGTGACCTCCTGTCCCAGAGTGTGAAAGGACAGTGTGTGACCCACTGTCCCAGAGTCTGAAAGGTCAGTGTGTGACCCACTGTCCCAGAGTCTAAAAGGACAGTGTGTGACCCACTGTCCCAGAGTGTGAAAGGACAGTGTGTGACCCACTGTCCCAGAGTGTGAAAGGACAGTGTGTGACCCACTGTCCCAGAGTGTAAAAGGTCAGTTTGTGACCAACTGTCCCAGAATGAGAAAGGACAATGTGTGACCCACTGTCCCAGAGTGTGAAAGGACAGTGTGTGACCCACTGTCCCAGAGTGTGAAAGTTCAGTGTGTGACCCACTGTCCCAGAGTGTGAAAGGACAGTGTGTGACCCACTGTCCCAGAGTGTGAGAGGACAGTGTGTGACCCACTGTCCCACAGTGTGAGAGGACAGCGTGTGACACTGTCCCAGAGTGTGAAAGGACAGTGTGTGATCCACTGTCTCAGAGTGTGAAAGGACAGTGTGTGACACACTGTCTCAGAGTATGAAAGGACAGAGTGTGTCCCACTGTCCCAGAGTGTGAAAGGGCAGTGTGTGACCCACTGTCCCAGAGTGTGAAAGGACAGTGTGTGACCCACTGTCCCAGAGTGTGAAAGGACAGCGTGTGACCCACTGTCCCAGAGTGAGAAAGGACAGTGTGTGACCCACTGTCCCAGAGTGTGAAAGGACAGTATGTGACCCACTGTCCCAGAATGTGAAAGGACAGTGTGTGACCCACTGTCCCAGAGTGTGAAAGGACAGTGTGTGACCCAGTGTCCCAGAGTGTGAAAGGAGTGTGTGACCCACTGTCCCAGAGTGTGAAAGGACAGTGTGTGACCCACTGTCCCAGAGTGTGAAAGGACAGTATGTGACCCACTGTACCAGAGTGCGAAAGGACAGTGTGTGACCCACTGTCCCAGAGTGTGAAAGGACAGTGTGTGACCCACTGTCCCAGAATGTGAAAGGACAGTGTGTGACCCACTGTCCCAGAGTGTGAAAGGACAGTGTGTGACCCACTGTCCCAGAGTGTGAAAGGACAGTGTGTGACTCACTGTCCCAGAGTGTGAAAGGACAGTGTGTGACCCACTGAACCAAAGTGTGAAAGGACAGTGTGTGACCCACTGTCGGAGAGTGTGAAAGGACAGTGTGTGACCCACTGTCCCAGAGTGTGAAAGGTCAGTATGTGACCCATTGTCCCAGAGTGTGAAAGGACAGTGTGTGACCCACTGTCCCAGCGTGTGAAAGGACAGTGTGTGTCCCACTGTCCCAGCGTGTGAAAGGACAGTGTGTGACCCACTGTCCCAGAGTGTGAAATGTCAGTGTGTGACCCACTGACCCAGAGTGTGAAAGGTCAGTGTGTGACCCACTGTCCCAGAATGTGAAAGGTCAGTGTGCGACCCACTGTCCCAGAGTGCGAAAGGACAGTGTGTGACCCACTGTCCCAGAGTGTGAAAGGACAGTGTGTGATCCACTGTCCCAGCGTGTGAAAGGACAGTGTGTGACCCACTGTCCCAGAGTGTGAAATGTCAGTGTGTGACCCACTGACCCAGAGTGTGAAAGGTCAGTGTGTGACCCACTGTCCCAGAATGTGAAAGGTCAGTGTGCGACCCACTGTCCCAGAGTGCGAAAGGACAGTGTGTGACCCACTGTCCCAGAGTGTGAAAGGACAGTGTGTGATCCACTGTCCCAGAGTGTGAACCGACAGTGTGTGACACACTGTCCCAGAGTGTGAAAGGACAGTGTGTGATGCACTGTCCCAGAGTGTGAAAGGACAGTGTGTGACCCACTGTCCCAGAGTGTGTAAGGACAGTGTGTGACCCACTGTCCCAGAGTGTGAAAGGACAGTGTGTGACCCACTGTCCCAGAATGTGAAAGGACAGTTTGTGATCCATTTCCCAGAGTGTGAAAGGACAGTGTCTGACCCACTGTACCAGAATGTGGACAGTGTCTGACCCACTGTCCCAGAGTGTGAAAGGACAGTGTGTGACACTGTCCCAGAGTGTGAAAGGATAGTGTGTGAACCACTGTCCCAGAGTGTGGACAGTGTGTGACCCATTGGCCCAGAGAGTGAAAGGACAGTGTGTGACACTGTCCCAGGGTGTGAAAGGATAGTGTGTGACCCACTGTCTCAGAGTGTGGACAGTGTGTGACCCACTGTCGCAGAGTATGAAAGGACAGTGTGTGAACCACTGTCAAAGAGTGTAAACGGACAGTATGTGACCCACTGTCCCAGAGTGTGAAAGGACAGTGTGTGGCCCACTGTCCCAGAGTGTGAAAGGACAGTGTGTGACCCACTGTCCCACAGTGTGAGCGGACAGTGCGTGACGTAGTGTCCCAGAGTGTGAAAGGACAGTGTGTGGCCCACTGTCCCAGAGTGTGAAAGGACAGTGTGTGACCCACTGTCCCACAGTGTGAGAGGACAGTGCGTGACGTAGTGTCCCAGAGTGTGAAAGGACAGTATGTGACCCACTGTCCCAGAGTGTGAAAGGACAGTGTGTGACCCACTGTCCGACAGTGTGAGAGGACAGCGTGTGACACTGTCTCAGGGTGTGAAAGGACAGCGTGTGACACTGTCCCAGAGTGTGAAAGGACAGTGTGTGACCCACTGTCCCAGAGTGTGAAAGGACAGTGCGTGACCCAGTGTCCCAGAGTGTGAAAGGATAGTGTGTGACCCACTGTCCCAGAGTGTGAAAGGACAGTGTGTGACACACTGTCTCAGAGTATGAAAGGACAGTGTGTGACCCACTGTCCCAGAGTGTGTCAGGACAGTGTGTGACCTCCTGTCCCAGAGTGTGAAAGGACAGTGTGTGACCCACTGTCCCAGAGTCTGAAAGGTCAGTGTGTGACCCACTGTCCCAAAATCTAAAAGGACAGTGTGTGACCCACTGTCCCAGAGTGTGAAAGGACAGTGTGTGACCCACTGTCCCAGAGTGTGAAAGGACAGTGTGTGACCCACTGTCCCAGAGTGTGAAAGGTCAGTTTGTGACCAACTGTCCCAGAATGAGAAAGGACAGTGTGTGACCCACTGTCCCAGAGTGTGAAAGGACAGTGTGTGACCCACTGTCCCAGAGTGTGAAAGGTCAGTGTGTGACCCACTGTCCCAGAGTGTGAAAGGACAGTGTGTGACCCACTGTCCCAGAGTGTGAGAGGACAGTGTGTGACCCACTGTCCCACAGTGTGAGAGGACAGCATGTGACACTGTCCCAGAGTGTGAAAGGACAGTGTGTGATCCACTGTCTCAGAGTATGAAAGGACAGTGTGTGACACACTGTCTCAGAGTATGAAAGGACAGTGTGTGACCCACTGTCCCAGAGTGTGAAAGGACAGTGTGTGACCCACTGTCCCAGAGTGTGAAAGGACAGTGGGTGACCCACTGTCCCAGAGTGTGAAAGGACAGCGTGTGACCCACTGTCCCAGAGTGAGAAAGGACAGTGTGTGACCCACTGTCCCAGAGTGTGAAAGGACAGTATGTGACCCACTGTCCCAGAATATGAAAGGACAGTGTGTGACCCACTGTCCCAGAGTGTGAAAGGACAGTGTGTGACCCAGTGTCCCAGAGTGTGAAAGGAGTGTGTGACCCACTGTCCCAGAGTGTGAAAGGACAGTGTGTGACCCACTGTCCCAGAGTGTGAAAGGACAGTATGTGACCCACTGTACCAGAGTGCGAAAGGACAGTGTGTGACCCACTGTCCCAGAGTGTGAAAGGACAGTGTGTGACCCACTGTCCCAGAATGTGAAAGGACAGTGTGTGACCCACTGTCCCAGAGTGTGAAAGGACAGTGTGTGACCCACTGTCCCAGAGTGTGAAAGGACAGTGTGTGACTCATTGTCCCAGAGTGTGAAAGGACAGTGTGTGACCCACTGAACCAAAGTGTGAAAGGACAGTGTGTGACCCACTGTCCGAGAGTGTGAAAGGACTGTGTGTGACCCACTGTCCCAGAGTGTGAAAGGTCAGTATGTGACCCACTGTCCCAGAGTGTGAAAGGACAGTGTGTGACCCACTGTCCCAGCGTGTGAAAGGACAGTGTGTGACCCACTGTCCCAGAGTGTGAAATGTCAGTGTGTGACCCACTGACCCAGAGTGTGAAAGGTCAGTGTGTGACCCACTGTCCCAGAATGTGAAAGGTCAGTGTGCGACCCACTGTCCCAGAGTGCGAAAGGACAGTGTGTGACCCACTGTCCCAGAGTGTGAAAGGACAGTGTGTGATCCACTGTCCCAGAGTGTGAACGGACAGTGTGTGACCCACTGTCCCAGAGTGTGAAAGGAATGTGTGTGGCCCAATGTCCCAGAGTGTGAAAGGACAGTGTGTGACCTCCTGTCCCAGAGTGTGAAAGGACAGTGTGTGACCTCCTGTCCCAGAGTGTGAAAGGACAGTGTCTGACCCACTGTACCAGAATGTGGACAGTGTGTGACCCACTGTCCCAGAGTGTGAAAGGACAGTGTGTGACACTGTCCCAGAGTGTGAAAGGATAGTGTGTGAACCACTGTCCCAGAGTGTGGACAGTGTGTGACCCATTGGCCCAGAGAGTGAAAGGACAGTGTGTGACACTGTCCCAGGGTGTGAAAGGATAGTGTGTGACCCACTGTCTCAGAGTGTGGACAGTGTGTGACCCACTGTCGCAGAGTATGAAAGGACAGTGTGTGAACCACTGTCAAAGAGTGTAAACGGACAGTATGTGACCCACTGTCCCAGAGTGTGAAAGGACAGTGTGTGGCCCACTGTCCCAGAGTGTGAAAGGACAGTGTGTGACCCACTGTCCCACAGTGTGAGAGGACAGTGCGTGACGTAGTGTCCCAGAGTGTGAAAGGACAGTGTGTGGCCCACTGTCCCAGAGTGTGAAAGGACAGTGTGTGGCCCACTGTCCCACAGTGTGAGAGGACAGTGCGTGACGTAGTGTCCCAGAGTGTGAAAGGACAGTATGTGACCCACTGTCCCAGAGTGTGAAAGGACAGTGTGTGACCCACTGTCCGACAGTGTGAGAGGACAGCGTGTGACACTGTCTCAGGGTGTGAAAGGACAGCGTGTGACACTGTCCCAGAGTGTGAAAGGACAGTGTGTGACCCACTGTCCCAGAGTGTGAAAGGACAGTGCGTGACCCAGTGTCCCAGAGTGTGAAAGGATAGTGTGTGACCCACTGTCCCAGAGTGTGAAAGGACAGTGTGTGACACACTGTCTCAGAGTATGAAAGGACAGTGTGTGACCCACTGTCCCAGAGTGTGTCAGGACAGTGTGTGACCTCCTGTCCCAGAGTGTGAAAGGACAGTGTGTGACCCACTGTCCCAGAGTCTGAAAGGTCAGTGTGTGACCCACTGTCCCAGAGTCTAAAAGGACAGTGTGTGACCCACTGTCCCAGAGTGTGAAAGGACAGTGTGTGACCCACTGTCCCAGAGTGTGAAAGGACAGTGTGTGACCCACTGTCCCAGAGTGTGAAAGGTCAGTGTGTGACCCACTGTCCCAGAGTGTGAAAGGACAGTGTGTGACCCACTGTCCCAGAGTGTGAGAGGACAGTGTGTGACCCACTGTCCCACAGTGTGAGAGGACAGCGTGTGACACTGTCCCAGAGTGTGAAAGGACAGTGTGTGATCCACTGTCTCAGAGTATGAAAGGACAGTGTGTGACACACTGTCTCAGAGTATGAAAGGACAGTGTGTGACCCACTGTCCCAGAGTGTGAAAGGACAGTGTGTGACCCACTGTCCCAGAGTGTGAAAGGACAGTGGGTGACCCACTGTCCCAGAGTGTGAAAGGACAGCGTGTGACCCACTGTCCCAGAGTGAGAAAGGACAGTGTGTGACCCACTGTCCCAGAGTGTGAAAGGACAGTATGTGACCCACTGTCCCAGAATGTGAAAGGACAGTGTGTGACCCACTGTCCCAGAGTGTGAAAGGACAGTGTGTGACCCAGTGTCCCAGAGTGTGAAAGGAGTGTGTGACCCACTGTCCCAGAGTGTGAAAGGACAGTGTGTGACCCACTGTCCCAGAGTGTGAAAGGACAGTATGTGACCCACTGTACCAGAGTGCGAAAGGACAGTGTGTGACCCACTGTCCCAGAGTGTGAAAGGACAGTGTGTGACCCACTGTCCCAGAATGTGAAAGGACAGTGTGTGACCCACTGTCCCAGAGTGTGAAAGGACAGTGTGTGACCCACTGTCCCAGAGTGTGAAAGGACAGTGTGTGACTCATTGTCCCAGAGTGTGAAAGGACAGTGTGTGACCCACTGAACCAAAGTGTGAAAGGACAGTGTGTGACCCACTGTCCGAGAGTGTGAAAGGACTGTGTGTGACCCACTGTCCCAGAGTGTGAAAGGTCAGTATGTGACCCACTGTCCCAGAGTGTGAAAGGACAGTGTGTGACCCACTGTCCCAGCGTATGAAAGGACAGTGTGTGACCCACTGTCCCAGAGTGTGAAATGTCAGTGTGTGACCCACTGACCCAGAGTGTGAAAGGTCAGTGTGTGACCCACTGTCCCAGAATGTGAAAGGTCAGTGTGCGACCCACTGTCCCAGAGTGCGAAAGGACAGTGTGTGACCCACTGTCCCAGAGTGTGAAAGGACAGTGTGTGATCCACTGTCCCAGAGTGTGAACGGACAGTGTGTGACCCACTGTCCCAGAGTGTGAAAGGAATGTGTGTGGCCCAATGTCCCAGAGTGTGAAAGGACAGTGTGTGACCTCCTGTCCCAGAGTGTGAAAGGACAGTGTGTGACCTCCTGTCCCAGAGTGTGAAAAAACAGTGTCTGACCCACTGTACCAGAATGTGGACAGTGTGTAACCCACTGTCCCAGAGTGTGAAAGGACAGTGTGTGACACTGTCCCAGAGTGTGAAAGGATAGTGTGTGAACCACTGTCCCAGAGTGTGGACAGTGTGTGACCTATTGGCCCAGAGAGTGAAAGGACAGTGTGTGACACTGTCCCAGGGTGTGAAAGGATAGTGTGTGACCCACTGTCTCAGAGTGTGGACAGTGTGTGACCCACTGTCACAGAGTATGAAAGGACAGTGTGTGAACCACTGTCCCAGAGTGTAAACGGACAGTATGTGACCCACTGTCCCAGAGTGTGAAAGGACAGTGTGTGGCCCACTGTCCCAGAGTGTAAAAGGACAGTGTGTGACCCACTGTCCCACAGCGTGAGAGGACAGTGCGTGACGTAGTGTCCCAGAGTGTGAAAGGACAGTGTGTGGCCCACTGTCCCAGAGTGTGAAAGGACAGTGTGTGACCCACTGTCCCACAGTGTGAGAGGACAGTGCGTGACGTAGTGTCCCAGAGTGTGAAAGGACAGTGTGTGACCCACTGTCCCAGAGTGTGAAAGGACAGTGTGTGACCCAATGTCCGACAGTGTGAGAGGACAGCGTGTGACACTGTCTCTGGGTGTGAAAGGACAGCGTGTGACACTGTCCCAGAGTGTGAAAGGACAGTGTGTGACCCACTGTCCCAGAGTGTGAAAGGACAGTGCGTGACCCAGTGTCCCAGAGTGTGAAAGGATAGTGTGTGACCCACTGTCCCAGAGTGTGAAAGGACAGTGTGTGATGCACTGTCCCAGAGTGTGAAAGGACAGTGTGTGACCCACTGTCCCAGAGTGTGTAAGGACAGTGTGTGACCCACTGTCCCAGAGTGTGAAAGGACAGTGTGTGACCCACTGTCCCAGAATGTGAAAGGACAGTTTGTGATCCATTTCCCAGAGTGTGAAAGGACAGTGTCTGACCCACTGTACCAGAATGTGGACAGTGTGTGACCCACTGTCCCAGAGTGTGAAAGGACAGTGTGTGACACTGTCCCAGAGTGTGAAAGGATAGTGTGTGAACCACTGTCCCAGAGTGTGGACAGTGTGTGACCCATTGGCCCAGAGAGTGAAAGGACAGTGTGTGACACTGTCCCAGGGTGTGAAAGGATAGTGTGTGACCCACTGTCTCAGAGTGTGGACAGTGTGTGACCCACTGTCACAGAGTATGAAAGGACAGTGTGTGGCCCACTGTCCCAGAGTGTGAAAGGACAGTGTGTGACCCACTGTCCCACAGTGTGAGAGGACAGTGCGTGACGTAGTGTCCCAGAGTGTGATGGACAGTGTGTGGCCCACTGTCCCAGAGTGTGATAGGACAGTGTGTGACCCACTGTCCCACAGTGTGAGAGGACAGTGCGTGACGTAGTGTCCCAGAGTGTGAAAGGACAGTGTGTGACCCACTGTCCCAGAGTGTGAAAGGACAGTGTGTGACCCACTGTCCGACAGTGTGAGAGGACAGCGTGTGACACTGTCTCAGGGTGTGAAAGGACAGCGTGTGACACTGTCCCAGAGTGTGAAAGGACAGTGTGTGACCCACTGTCCCAGAGTGTGAAAGGACAGTGCGTGACCCAGTGTCCCAGAGTGTGAAAGGATAGTGTGTGACCCACTGTCCCAGAGTGTGAAAGGACAGTGTGTGACACACTGTCTCAGAGTATGAAAGGACAGTGTGTGACCCACTGTCCCAGAGTGTGTCAGGACAGTGTGTGACCTCCTGTCCCAGAGTGTGAAAGGACAGTGTGTGACCCACTGTCCCAGAGTCTGAAAGGTCAGTGTGTGACCCACTGTCCCAGAGTCTAAAAGGACAGTGTGTGACCCACTGTCCCAGAGTGTGAAAGGACAGTGTGTGACCCACTGTCCCAGAGTGTGAAAGGACAGTGTGTGACCCACTGTCCCAGAGTGTGAAAGGTCAGTTTGTGACCAACTGTCCCAGAATGAGAAAGGACAGTGTGTGACCCACTGTCCCAGAGTGTGAAAGGACAGTGCGTGACCCAGTGTCCCAGAGTGTGAAAGGATAGTGTGTGACCCACTGTCCCAGAGTGTGAAAGGACAGTGTGTGATGCACTGTCCCAGAGTGTGAAAGGACAGTGTGTGACCCACTGTCCCAGAGTGTGTAAGGACAGTGTGTGACCCACTGTCCCAGAGTGTGAAAGGACAGTGTGTGACCCACTGTCCCAGAATGTGAAAGGACAGTTTGTGATCCATTTCCCAGAGTGTGAAAGGACAGTGTCTGACCCACTGTACCAGAATGTGGACAGTGTGTGACCCACTGTCCCAGAGTGTGAAAGGACAGTGTGTGACACTGTCCCAGAGTGTGAAAGGATAGTGTGTGAACCACTGTCCCAGAGTGTGGACAGTGTGTGACCCATTGGCCCAGAGAGTGAAAGGACAGTGTGTGACACTGTCCCAGGGTGTGAAAGGATAGTGTGTGACCCACTGTCTCAGAGTGTGGACAGTGTGTGACCCACTGTCACAGAGTATGAAAGGACAGTGTGTGGCCCACTGTCCCAGAGTGTGAAAGGACAGTGTGTGACCCACTGTCCCACAGTGTGAGAGGACAGTGCGTGACGTAGTGTCCCAGAGTGTGATGGACAGTGTGTGGCCCACTGTCCCAGAGTGTGATAGGACAGTGTGTGACCCACTGTCCCACAGTGTGAGAGGACAGTGCGTGACGTAGTGTCCCAGAGTGTGAAAGGACAGTGTGTGACCCACTGTCCCAGAGTGTGAAAGGACAGTGTGTGACCCACTGTCCGACAGTGTGAGAGGACAGCGTGTGACACTGTCTCAGGGTGTGAAAGGACAGCGTGTGACACTGTCCCAGAGTGTGAAAGGACAGTGTGTGACCCACTGTCCCAGAGTGTGAAAGGACAGTGCGTGACCCAGTGTCCCAGAGTGTGAAAGGATAGTGTGTGACCCACTGTCCCAGAGTGTGAAAGGACAGTGTGTGACACACTGTCTCAGAGTATGAAAGGACAGTGTGTGACCCACTGTCCCAGAGTGTGTCAGGACAGTGTGTGACCTCCTGTCCCAGAGTGTGAAAGGACAGTGTGTGACCCACTGTCCCAGAGTCTGAAAGGTCAGTGTGTGACCCACTGTCCCAGAGTCTAAAAGGACAGTGTGTGACCCACTGTCCCAGAGTGTGAAAGGACAGTGTGTGACCCACTGTCCCAGAGTGTGAAAGGACAGTGTGTGACCCACTGTCCCAGAGTGTGAAAGGTCAGTTTGTGACCAACTGTCCCAGAATGAGAAAGGACAGTGTGTGACCCACTGTCCCAGAGTGTGAAAGGACAGTGTGTGACCCACTGTCCCAGAGTGTGAAAGGTCAGTGTGTGACCCACTGTCCCAGAGTGTGAAAGGACAGTGTGTGACCCACTGTCCCAGAGTGTGAGAGGACAGTGTGTGACCCACTGTCCCACAGTGTGAGAGGACAGCGTGTGACACTGTCCCAGAGTGTGAAAGGACAGTGTGTGATCCACTGTCTCAGAGTGTGAAAGGACAGTGTGTGACACACTGTCTCAGTGTATGAAAGGACAGTGTGTGACCCACTGTCCCAGAGTGTGAAAGGACAGTGTGTGACCCACTGTCCCAGAGTGTGAAAGGACAGTGTGTGACCCACTGTCCCAGAGTGTGAAAGGACAGCGTGTGACCCACTGTCCCAGAGTGAGAAAGGACAGTGTGTGACCCACTGTCCCAGAGTGTGAAAGGACAGTATGTGACCCACTGTCCCAGAATGTGAAAGGACAGTGTGTGACCCACTGTCCCAGAGTGTGAAAGGACAGTGTGTGACCCAGTGTCCCAGAGTGTGAAAGGAGTGTGTGACCCACTGTCCCAGAGTGTGAAAGGACAGTGTGTGACCCACTGTCCCAGAGTGTGAAAGGACAGTATGTGACCCACTGTACCAGAGTGCGAAAGGACAGTGTGTGACCCACTGTCCCAGAGTGTGAAAGGACAGTGTGTGACCCACTGTCCCAGAATGTGAAAGGACAGTGTGTGACCCACTGTCCCAGAGTGTGAAAGGACAGTGTGTGACCCACTGTCCCAGAGTGTGAAAGGACAGTGTGTGACTCACTGCCCCAGAGTGTAAAAGGACAGTGTGTGACCCACTGAACCAAAGTGTGAAAGGACAGTGTGTGACCCACTGTCCGAGAGTGTGAAAGGACAGTGTGTGACCCACTGTCCCAGAGTGTGAAAGGTCAGTATGTGACCCACTGTCCCAGAGTGTGAAAGGACAGTGTGTGACCCACTGTCCCAGCGTGTGAAAGGACAGTGTGTGACCCACTGTCCCAGAGTGTGAAATGTCAGTGTGTGACCCACTGACCCAGAGTGTGAAAGGTCAGTGTGTGACCCACTGTCCCAGAATGTGAAAGGCCAGTGTGCGACCCACTGTCCCAGAGTGCGAAAGGACAGTGTGTGACCCACTGTCCCAGAGTGTGAAAGGACAGTGTGTGATCCACTGTCCCAGAGTGTGAATGGACAGTGTGTGACACACTGTCCCAGAGTGTGAAAGGACAGTGTGTGATGCACTGTCCCAGAGTGTGAAAGGACAGTGTGTGACCCACTGTCCCAGAATGTGTAAGGACAGTGTGTGACCCACTGTCCCAGAGTGTGAAAGGACAGTGTGTGACCCACTGTCCCAGAATGTGAAAGGACAGTTTGTGATCCATTTCCCAGAGTGTGAAAGGACAGTGTCTGACCCACTGTACCACAATGTGGACAGTGTGTGACCCACTGTCCCAGAGTGTGAAAGGACAGTGTGTGACACTGTCCCAGAGTGTGAAAGGATAGTGTGTGAACCACTGTCCCAGAGTGTGGACAGTGTGTGACCCATTGGCCCAGAGAGTGAAAGGACAGTGTGTGACACTGTCCCAGGGTGTGAAAGGATAGTGTGTGACCCACTGTCTCAGAGTGTGGACAGTGTTTGACCCACTGTCACAGAGTATGAAAGGACAGTGTGTGAACCACTGTCCCAGAGTGTAAACGGACAGTATGTGACCCACTGTCCCAGAGTGTGAAAGGACAGTGTGTGGCCCACTGTCCCAGAGTGTGAAAGGACAGTGTGTGACCCACTGTCCCACAGTGTGAGAGGACAGTGCGTGACGTAGTGTCCCAGAGTGTGAAAGGACAGTGTGTGGCCCACTGTCCCAGAGTGTGAAAGGACAGTGTGTGACCCACTGTCCCACAGTGTGAGAGGACAGTGCGTGACGTAGTGTCCCAGAGTGTGAAAGGACAGTGTGTGACCCACTGTCCCAGAGTGTGAAAGGACAGTGTGTGACCCACTGTCCGACAGTGTGAGAGGACAGCGTGTGACACTGTCTCAGGGTGTGAAAGGACAGCGTGTGACACTGCCCCGGGTGTGAAAGGACAGTATGTGACCCACTGTCCCAGAGTGTGAAAGGACAGTGCGTGACCCAGTGTCCCAGAGTGTGAAAGGATAGTGTGTGACCCACTGTCCCAGAGTGTGAAAGGACAGTGTGTGACACACTGTCTCAGAGTATGAAAGGACAGTGTGTGACCCACTGTCCCAGAGTGTGTCAGGACAGTGTGTGACCTCCTGTCCCAGAGTGTGAAAGGACAGTGTGTGACCCACTGTCCCAGAGTCTGAAAGGTCAGTGTGTGACCCACTGTCCAAGAGTCTAAAAGGACAGTGTGTGACCCACTGTCCCAGAGTGTGAAAGGACAGTGTGTGACTCACTGTCCCAGAGTGTGAAAGGACAGTGTGTGACCCACTGTCCCAGAGTGTGAAAGGTCAGTTTGTGACCAACTGTCCCAGAATGAGAAAGGACAGTGTGTGACCCACTGTCCCAGAGTGTGAAAGGACAGTGTGTGACCCACTGTCCCAGAGTGTGAAAGGTCAGTGTGTGACCCACTGTCCCAGAGTGTGAAAGGACAGTGTGTGACCCACTGTCCCAGAGTGTGAGAGGACAGTGTGTGACCCACTGTCCCACAGTGTGAGAGGACAGCGTGTGACACTGTCCCAGAGTGTGAAAGGACAGTGTGTGATCCACTGTCTCAGAGTGTGAAAGGACAGTGTGTGACACACTGTCTCAGAGTATGAAAGGACAGTGTGTGACCCACTGTCCCAGAGTGTGAAAGGACAGTGTGTGACCCACTGTCCCAGAGTGTGAAAGGACAGTGTGTGACCCACTGTCCCAGAGTGTGAAAGGACAGCGTGTGACCCACTGTCCCAGAGTGAGAAAGGACAGTGTGTGACCCACTGTCCCAGAGTGTGAAAGGACAGTATGTGACCCACTGTCCCAGAATGTGAAAGGACAGTGTGTGACCCACTATCCCAGAGTGTGAAAGGACAGTGTGTGACCCAGTGTCCCAGAGTGTGAAAGGAGTGTGTGACCCACTGTCCCAGAGTGCGAAAGGACAGTGTGTGACCCACTGTCCCAGAGTGTGAAAGGACAGTATGTGACCCACTGTACCAGAGTGCGAAAGGACAGTGTGTGACCCACTGTCCCAGAGTGTGAAAGGACAGTGTGTGACCCACTGTCCCAGAATGTGAAAGGACAGTGTGTGACCCACTGTCCCAGAGTGTGAAAGGACAGTATGTGACCCACTGTCCCAGAGTGTGAAAGGTCAGTATGTGACCCACTGTCCCAGAGTGTGAAAGGACAGTGTGTGACCCACAGTCCCAGCGTGTGAAAGGACAGTGTGTGACCCACTGTCCCAGAGTGTGAAATATCAGTGTGTGACCCACTGACACAGAGTGTGAAAGGTCAGTGTGTGACCCACTGTCCCAGAATGTGAAAGGTCAGTGTGCGACCCACTGTCCCAGAGTGCGAAAGGACAGTGTGTGACCCACTGTCCCAGAGTGTGAAAGGACAGTGTGTGATCCACTGTCCCAGAGTGTGAACGGACAGTGTGTGACCCACTGTCCCAGAGTGTGAAAGGAATGTGTGTGGCCCAATGTCCCAGAGTGTGAAAGGACAGTGTGTGACCTCCTGTCCCAGAGTGTGAAAGGACAGTGTGTGACCTCCTGTCCCAGAGTGTGAAAGGACAGTGTGTGACCCACTGTCCCAGAGTGTGAAAGGATAGTGTGTGACCTCCTGTCCCAGAGTGTGAAAGGACAGTGTGTGGCCCACTGTCCCAGAGTGTGAAAGGACAGTGTGTGGCCCACTGTCCCACAGTGTGAGAGGACAGTGCGTGACGTAGTGTCCCAGAGTGTAAAAGGACAGTATGTGACCCACTGTCCCAGAGTGTGAAAGGACAGTGTGTGACCCACTGTCCGACAGTGTGAGAGGACAGCGTGTGACACTGTCTCAGGGTGTGAAAGGACAGCGTGTGACACTGTCCCAGAGTGTGAAAGGACAGTGTGTGACCCACTGTCCCAGAGTGTGAAAGGACAGTGCGTGACCCAGTGTCCCAGAGTGTGAAAGGATAGTGTGTGACCCACTGTCCCAGAGTGTGAAAGGACAGTGTGTGACACACTGTCTCAGAGTATGAAAGGACAGTGTGTGACCCACTGTCCCAGAGTGTGTCAGGACAGTGTGTGACCTCCTGTCCCAGAGTGTGAAAGGACAGTGTGTGACCCACTGTCCCAGAGTCTGAAAGGTCAGTGTGTGACCCACTGTCCCAGAGTCTAAAAGGACAGTGTGTGACCCACTGTCCCAGAGTGTGAAAGGACAGTGTGTGACCCACTGTCCCAGAGTGTGAAAGGACAGTGTGTGACCCACTGTCCCAGAGTGTGAAAGGTCAGTGTGTGACCCACTGTCCCAGAGTGTGAAAGGACAGTGTGTGACCCACTGTCCCAGAGTATGAGAGGACAGTGTGTGACCCACTGTCCCACAGTGTGAGAGGACAGCGTGTGACACTGTCCCAGAGTGTGAAAGGACAGTGTGTGATCCACTGTCTCAGAGTATGAAAGGACAGTGTGTGACACACTGTCTCAGAGTATGAAAGGACAGTGTGTGACCCACTGTCCCAGAGTGTGAAAGGACAGTGTGTGACCCACTGTCCCAGAGTGTGAAAGGACAGTGGGTGACCCACTGTCCCAGAGTGTGAAAGGACAGCGTGTGACCCACTGTCCCAGAGTGAGAAAGGACAGTGTGTGACCCACTGTCCCAGAGTGTGAAAGGACAGTATGTGACCCACTGTCCCAGAATGTGAAAGGACAGTGTGTGACCCACTGTCCCAGAGTGTGAAAGGACAGTGTGTGACCCAGTGTCCCAGAGTGTGAAAGGAGTGTGTGACCCACTGTCCCAGAGTGTGAAAGGACAGTGTGTGACCCACTGTCCCAGAGTGTGAAAGGACAGTATGTGACCCACTGTACCAGAGTGCGAAAGGACAGTGTGTGACCCACTGTCCCAGAGTGTGAAAGGACAGTGTGTGACCCACTGTCCCAGAATGTGAAAGGACAGTGTGTGACCCACTGTCCCAGAGTGTGAAAGGACAGTGTGTGACCCACTGTCCCAGAGTGTGAAAGGACAGTGTGTGACTCATTGTCCCAGAGTGTGAAAGGACAGTGTGTGACCCACTGAACCAAAGTGTGAAAGGACAGTGTGTGACCCACTGTCCGAGAGTGTGAAAGGACTGTGTGTGACCCACTGTCCCAGAGTGTGAAAGGTCAGTATGTGACCCACTGTCCCAGAGTGTGAAAGGACAGTGTGTGACCCACTGTCCCAGCGTATGAAAGGACAGTGTGTGACCCACTGTCCCAGAGTGTGAAATGTCAGTGTGTGACCCACTGACCCAGAGTGTGAAAGGTCAGTGTGTGACCCACTGTCCCAGAATGTGAAAGGTCAGTGTGCGACCCACTGTCCCAGAGTGCGAAAGGACAGTGTGTGACCCACTGTCCCAGAGTGTGAAAGGACAGTGTGTGATCCACTGTCCCAGAGTGTGAACGGACAGTGTGTGACCCACTGTCCCAGAGTGTGAAAGGAATATGTGTGGCCCAATGTCCCAGAGTGTGAAAGGACAGTGTGTGACCTCCTGTCCCAGAGTGTGAAAGGACAGTGTGTGACCTCCTGTCCCAGAGTGTGAAAGGACAGTGTCTGACCCACTGTACCAGAATGTGGACAGTGTGTAACCCACTGTCCCAGAGTGTGAAAGGACAGTGTGTGACACTGTCCCAGAGTGTGAAAGGATAGTGTGTGAACCACTGTCCCAGAGTGTGGACAGTGTGTGACCTATTGGCCCAGAGAGTGAAAGGACAGTGTGTGACACTGTCCCAGGGTGTGAAAGGATAGTGTGTGACCCACTGTCTCAGAGTGTGGACAGTGTGTGACCCACTGTCACAGAGTATGAAAGGACAGTGTGTGAACCACTGTCCCAGAGTGTAAACGGACAGTATGTGACCCACTGTCCCAGAGTGTGAAAGGACAGTGTGTGGCCCACTGTCCCAGAGTGTAAAAGGACAGTGTGTGACCCACTGTCCCACAGCGTGAGAGGACAGTGCGTGACGTAGTGTCCCAGAGTGTGAAAGGACAGTGTGTGGCCCACTGTCCCAGAGTGTGAAAGGACAGTGTGTGACCCACTGTCCCACAGTGTGAGAGGACAGTGCGTGACGTAGTGTCCCAGAGTGTGAAAGGACAGTGTGTGACCCACTGTCCCAGAGTGTGAAAGGACAGTGTGTGACCCACTGTCCGACAGTGTGAGAGGACAGCGTGTGACACTGTCTCTGGGTGTGAAAGGACAGCGTGTGACACTGTCCCAGAGTGTGAAAGGACAGTGTGTGACCCACTGTCCCAGAGTGTGAAAGGACAGTGCGTGACCCAGTGTCCCAGAGTGTGAAAGGATAGTGTGTGACCCACTGTCCCAGAGTGTGAAAGGACAGTGTGTGATGCACTGTCCCAGAGTGTGAAAGGACAGTGTGTGACCCACTGTCCCAGAGTGTGTAAGGACAGTGTGTGACCCACTGTCCCAGAGTGTGAAAGGACAGTGTGTGACCCACTGTCCCAGAATGTGAAAGGACAGTTTGTGATCCATTTCCCAGAGTGTGAAAGGACAGTGTCTGACCCACTGTACCAGAATGTGGACAGTGTGTGACCCACTGTCCCAGAGTGTGAAAGGACAGTGTGTGACACTGTCCCAGAGTGTGAAAGGATAGTGTGTGAACCACTGTCCCAGAGTGTGGACAGTGTGTGACCCATTGGCCCAGAGAGTGAAAGGACAGTGTGTGACACTGTCCCAGGGTGTGAAAGGATAGTGTGTGACCCACTGTCTCAGAGTGTGGACAGTGTGTGACCCACTGTCACAGAGTATGAAAGGACAGTGTGTGGCCCACTGTCCCAGAGTGTGAAAGGACAGTGTGTGACCCACTGTCCCACAGTGTGAGAGGACAGTGCGTGACGTAGTGTCCCAGAGTGTGAAAGGACAGTGTGTGGCCCACTGTCCCAGAGTGTGATAGGACAGTGTGTGACCCACTGTCCCACAGTGTGAGAGGACAGTGCGTGACGTAGTGTCCCAGAGTGTGAAAGGACAGTGTGTGACCCACTGTCCCAGAGTGTGAAAGGACAGTGTGTGACCCACTGTCCGACAGTGTGAGAGGACAGCGTGTGACACTGTCTCAGGGTGTGAAAGGACAGCGTGTGACAATGTCCCAGAGTGTGAAAGGACAGTGTGTGACCCACTGTCCCAGAGTGTGAAAGGACAGTGCGTGACCCAGTGTCCCAGAGTGTGAAAGGATAGTGTGTGACCCACTGTCCCAGAGTGTGAAAGGACAGTGTGTGACACACTGTCTCAGAGTATGAAAGGACAGTGTGTGACCCACTGTCCCAGAGTGTGTCAGGACAGTGTGTGACCTCCTGTCCCAGAGTGTGAAAGGACAGTGTGTGACCCACTGTCCCAGAGTCTGAAAGGTCAGTGTGTGACCCACTGTCCCAGAGTCTAAAAGGACAGTGTGTGACCCACTGTCCCAGAGTGTGAAAGGACAGTGTGTGACCCACTGTCCCAGAGTGTGAAAGGACAGTGTGTGACCCACTGTCCCAGAGTGTGAAAGGTCAGTTTGTGACCAACTGTCCCAGAATGAGAAAGGACAGCGTGTGACCCACTGTCCCAGAGTGTGAAAGGACAGTGTGTGACCCACTGTCCCCGAGTGTGAAAGGTCAGTGTGTGACCCACTGTCCCAGAGTGTGAAAGGACAGTGTGTGACCCACTGTCCCAGAGTGTGAGAGGACAGTGTGTGACCCACTGTCCCACAGTGTGAGAGGACAGCGTGTGACACTGTCCCAGAGTGTGAAAGGACAGTGTGTGACCCACTGTCTCAGAGTATGAAAGGACAGTGTGTGACCCACTGTCCCAGAGTGTGAAAGGACAGTGTGTGACCCACTGTCCCAGAGTGTGAAAGGACAGTGTGTGACCCACTGTCCCAGAGTGTGAAAGGACAGCGTGTGACCCACTGTCCCAGAGTGAGAAAGGACAGTGTGTGACCCACTGTCCCAGAGTGTGAAAGGACAGTATGTGACCCACTGTCCCAGAATGTGAAAGGACAGTGTGTGACCCACTGTCCCAGAGTGTGAAAGGACAGTGTGTGACCCAGTGTCCCAGAGTGTGAAAGGAGTGTGTGACCCACTGTCCCAGAGTGTGAAAGGACAGTGTGTGACCCACTGTCCCAGAGTGTGAAAGGACAGTATGTGACCCACTGTACCAGAGTGCGAAAGGACAGTGTGTGACCCACTGTCCCAGAGTGTGAAAGGACAGTGTGTGACCCACTGTCCCAGAATGTGAAAGGACAGTGTGTGACCCACTGTCCCAGAGTGTGAAAGGACAGTGTGTGACCCACTGTCCCAGAGTGTGAAAGGACAGTGTGTGACTCACTGCCCCAGAGTGTAAAAGGACAGTGTGTGACCCACTGAACCAAAGTGTGAAAGGACAGTGTGTGACCCACTGTCCGAGAGTGTGAAAGGACAGTGTGTGACCCACTGTCCCAGAGTGTGAAAGGTCAGTATGTGACCCACTGTCCCAGAGTGTGAAAGGACAGTGTGTGACCCACTGTCCCAGCGTGTGAAAGGACAGTGTGTGACCCACTGTCCCAGAGTGTGAAATGTCAGTGTGTGACCCACTGACCCAGAGTGTGAAAGGTCAGTGTGTGACCCACTGTCCCAGAATGTGAAAGGCCAGTGTGCGACCCACTGTCCCAGAGTGCGAAAGGACAGTGTGTGACCCACTGTCCCAGAGTGTGAAAGGACAGTGTGTGATCCACTGTCCCAGAGTGTGAACGGACAGTGTGTGACACACTGTCCCAGAGTGTGAAAGGACAGTGTGTGATGCACTGTCCCAGAGTGTGAAAGGACAGTGTGTGACCCACTGTCCCAGAATGTGTAAGGACAGTGTGTGACCCACTGTCCCAGAGTGTGAAAGGACAGTGTGTGACCCACTGTCCCAGAATGTGAAAGGACAGTTTGTGATCCATTTCCCAGAGTGTGAAAGGACAGTGTCTGACCCACTGTACCACAATGTGGACAGTGTGTGACCCACTGTCCCAGAGTGTGAAAGGACAGTGTGTGACACTGTCCCAGAGTGTGAAAGGATAGTGTGTGAACCACTGTCCCAGAGTGTGGACAGTGTGTGACCCATGGGCCCAGAGAGTGAAAGGACAGTGTGTGACACTGTCCCAGGGTGTGAAAGGATAGTGTGTGACCCACTGTCTCAGAGTGTGGACAGTGTTTGACCCACTGTCACAGAGTATGAAAGGACAGTGTGTGAACCACTGTCCCAGAGTGTAAACGGACAGTATGTGACCCACTGTCCCAGAGTGTGAAAGGACAGTGTGTGGCCCACTGTCCCAGAGTGTGAAAGGACAGTGTGTGACCCACTGTCCCACAGTGTGAGAGGACAGTGCGTGACGTAGTGTCCCAGAGTGTGAAAGGACAGTGTGTGGCCCACTGTCCCAGAGTGTGAAAGGACAGTGTGTGACCCACTGTCCCACCGTGTGAGAGGACAGTGCGTGACGTAGTGTCCCAGAGTGTGAAAGGACAGTGTGTGACCCACTGTCCCAGAGTGTGAAAGGACAGTGTGTGACCCACTGTCCGACAGTGTGAGAGGACAGCGTGTGACACTGTCTCAGGGTGTGAAAGGACAGCGTGTGACACTGCCCCGGGTGTGAAAGGACAGTATGTGACCCACTGTCCCAGAGTGTGAAAGGACAGTGCGTGACCCAGTGTCCCAGAGTGTGAAAGGATAGTGTGTGACCCACTGTCCCAGAGTGTGAAAGGACAGTGTGTGACACACTGTCTCAGAGTATGAAAGGACAGTGTGTGACCCACTGTCCCAGAGTGTGTCAGGACAGTGTGTGACCTCCTGTCCCAGAGTGTGAAAGGACAGTGTGTGACCCACTGTCCCAGAGTCTGAAAGGTCAGTGTGTGACCCACTGTCCAAGAGTCTAAAAGGACAGTGTGTGACCCACTGTCCCAGAGTGTGAAAGGACAGTGTGTGACTCACTGTCCCAGAGTGTGAAAGGACAGTGTGTGACCCACTGTCCCAGAGTGTGAAAGGTCAGTTTGTGACCAACTGTCCCAGAATGAGAAAGGACAGTGTGTGACCCACTGTCCCAGAGTGTGAAAGGACAGTGTGTGACCCACTGTCCCAGAGTGTGAAAGGTCAGTGTGTGACCCACTGTCCCAGAGTGTGAAAGGACAGTGTGTGACCCACTGTCCCAGAGTGTGAGAGGACAGTGTGTGACCCACTGTCCCACAGTGTGAGAGGACAGCGTGTGACACTGTCCCAGAGTGTGAAAGGACAGTGTGTGATCCACTGTCTCAGAGTGTGAAAGGACAGTGTGTGACATACTGTCTCAGAGTATGAAAGGACAGTGTGTGAACCACTGTCCCAGAGTGTGAAAGGACAGTGTGTGACCCACTGTCCCAGAGTGTGAAAGGACAGTGTGTGACCCACTGTCCCAGAGTGTGAAAGGACAGCGTGTGACCCACTGTCCCAGAGTGAGAAAGGACAGTGTGTGACCCACTGTCCCAGAGTGTGAAAGGACAGTATGTGACCCACTGTCCCAGAATGTGAAAGGACAGTGTGTGACCCACTATCCCAGAGTGTGAAAGGACAGTGTGTGACCCAGTGTCCCAGAGTGTGAAAGGAGTGTGTGACCCACTGTCCCAGAGTGCGAAAGGACAGTGTGTGACCCACTGTCCCAGAGTGTGAAAGGAGAGTATGTGACCCACTGTACCAGAGTGCGAAAGGACAGTGTGTGACCCACTGTCCCAGAGTGTGAAAGGACAGTGTGTGACCCACTGTCCCAGAATGTGAAAGGACAGTGTGTGACCCACTGTCCCAGAGTGTGAAAGGACAGTATGTGACCCACTGTCCCAGAGTGTGAAAGGTCAGTATGTGACCCACTGTCCCAGAGTGTGAAAGGACAGTGTGTGACCCACTGTCCCAGCGTGTGAAAGGACAGTGTGTGACCCACTGTCCCAGAGTGTGAAATATCAGTGTGTGACCCACTGACACAGAGTGTGAAAGGTCAGTGTGTGACCCACTGTCCCAGAATGTGAAAGGTCAGTGTGCGACCCACTGTCCCAGAGTGCGAAAGGACAGTGTGTGACCCACTGTCCCAGAGTGTGAAAGGACAGTGTGTGATCCACTGTCCCAGAGTGTGAACGGACAGTGTGTGACCCACTGTCCCAGAGTGTGAAAGGAATGTGTGTGGCCCAATGTCCCAGAGTGTGAAAGGACAGTGTGTGACCTCCTGTCCCAGAGTGTGAAAGGACAGTGTGTGACCTCCTGTCCCAGAGTGTGAAAGGACAGTGTGTGACCCACTGTCCCAGAGTGTGAAAGGATAGTGTGTGACCTCCTGTCCCAGAGTGTGAAAGGATAGTGTGTGACCCACTGTCCCAGAGTGTGAAAGGATAGTGTGTGACCTCCTGTCCCAGAGTGTGAAAGGATAGTGTGTGACCCACTGTCCCAGAGTGTGAAAGGATAGTGTGTGACCTCCTGTCCCAGAGTGTGAAAGGACAGTGTGTGACCCACTGTCCCAGAGTGTGAAAGGACAGTGTGTGACCTCCTGTCCCAGAGTGTGAAAGGACAGTGTGTGACCCCCTGTCCCAGAGTGTGAAAGGACAGTGTGTGACCCACTGTCCCAGAGATTGAAAGGACAGTGTGTGACCCACTGTCCCAGAGTGTGAAAGGACAGTGTGTGACCCACTGTCCCAGAGTGTGAAAGGACAGTGTGTGACCCACTGTCCCAGAGTGTGAAAGGATAGTGTGTGGCCTCCTGTCCCAGAGTGTGAAAGGATAGTGTGTGACCTCCTGTCCCAGAGTGTGAAAGGACAGTGTGTGACCTCCTGTCCCAGAGTGTGAAAGGATAGTGTGTTGCCTTGTGTCCCACAGTGTGAAAGGACAGTGTGTGACCCACTGTCCCAGAGTGTGAAAGGACAGTGTGTGGCGCACTGTCCCAGAGTGTGAAAGGACAGTGTGTGACCCACTGTCCCAGAGTCTGAAAGGACAGTGACCCAGTGTCCCAGAGTGTGAAAGGACAGTGTGTGACCCACTGTCCCAGAGTGTGAAAGGACAGTGTGTGACCCACTGTCCCAGAGTGGGAAAGGACACTGTGTGACCCACTGTCCCAGAGTGTGAAAGGACAGTGTGTGACCCACTGTCCCAGAGTGTGAAAGGACAGTGTGTGACCCACTGTCCCAGAGTGTGAAAGGACAGTGTGTGACACACTGTCCCAGAGTGTGAAAGGACAGTGTGTGATGCACTGTCCCAGAGTGTGAAAGGACAGTGTGTGACCCACTGTCGCAGAGTGTGTAAGGACAGTGTGTGACCCACTGTCACAGAGTGTGAAACGACAGTGTGTGACCCACTGTCCCAGAATGTGAAAGGACAGTTTGTGATCCATTTCCCAGAGTGTGAAAGGACAGTGTCTGACCCACTGTCCCAGAGTGTGGACAGTGTGTGACCCACTGTCCCAGAGTGTGAAAGGACAGTGTGTGACACTGTCCCAGAGTGTGAAAGGATAGTGTGTGACCCACTGTCCCAGAGTGCGGACAGTGTGTGACCCACTGTCACAGAGTATGAAAGGACAGTGTGTGAACCACTGTCCCAGATTGTAAATGGACAGTGTGTGACCCACTGTCCCAGAGTGTGAAAGGACAGTGTGTGGCCCACTGTCCCAGAGTGTGAAAGGACAGTGTGTGACCCACTGTCCCACAGTGTGAGAGGACAGTGCGTGACCCAGTGTCCCAGAGTGTGAAAGGACAGTGTGTGACCCACTGTCCCAGAGTGTGAAAGGACAGTGTGTGACCCACTGTCCGACAGTGTGAGAGGACAGCGTGTGACACTGTCTCAGAGTGTGAAAGGACAGTGTGTGACCCACTGTCCCAGAGTGTGAAAGGACAGTGTGTGAGTTACTGTCCCAGAGTGTGAAAGGACAGTGTGTGACCCACTGTCCCAGAGTGTGAAAGGACAGTGTGTGACCCACTGTCCCAGAGTGTGAAAGGACAGTGTGTGACCACTGTCCCAGAGTGTGAAAGGGCAGTGTGTGACCCACTGTCCCAGAGTGTGAAAGGACAGTGTGTGACCCACTGTCCCACAGTGTGAGAGGACAGCGTGTGACACTGTCCCAGAGTGTGAAAGGACAGTGTGTGACCCACTGTCCCAGAGTGTGAAAGGACAGTGCGTGACCCAGTGTCCCAGAGTGTGAAAGGATAGTGTGTGACCCACTGTCCCAGAGTGTGAAAGGACAGTGTGTGACACACTGTCTCAGAGTATGAAAGGACAGTGTGTGACCCACTGTCCCAGAGTGTGACAGGACAGTGTGTGACCTCCTGTCCCAGAGTGTGAAAGGACAGTGTGTGACCCACTGTCCCAGAGTCTGAAAGGTCAGTGTGTGACCCACTGTCCCAGAGTCTAAAAGGACAGTGTGTGACCCACTGCCCCAGAGTGTGAAAGGACAGTGTGTGACCCACTGTCCCAGAGTGTGAAAGGACAGTGTGTGACCCACTGTCCCAGAGTGTGAAAGGTCAGTTTGTGACCCACTGTCCCAGAATGAGAAAGGACAGTGTGTGACCCACTGTCCCAGAGTGTGAAAGGACAGTGTGTGACCCACTGTCCCAGAGTGTGAAAGGTCAGTGTGTGACCCACTGTCCCAGAGTGTGAAAGGACAGTCTGTGACCCACTGTCCCAGAATGTGAAAGGACAGTGTGTGACCCACTGTCCCAGAATGTGAAAGGACAGTGTGTGACCCACTGTCCCAGAGTGTGAAAGGACAGTGTGTGGCCCAATGGCCCAGAGTGTGAAAGGACAGTGTGTGACCTCCTGTCCCAGAGTGTGAAAGGACACTGTGTGACCTCCTGTCCCAGAGTGTGAAAGGATAGTGCGTGGCCTCCTGTCCCACAGTGTGAAAGGACAGTGTGTGACCTCCTGTCCCAGAGTGTGAAAGGATAGTGTGTGGCCTCCTGTCCCACAGTGTGAAAGGACAGTGTGTGACCCACTGTCCCAGAGTGTGAAAGGACAGTGTGTGGCGCACTGTCCCAGAGTGTAAAAGGACAGTGTGTGACCCACTGTCCCAGAGTGTGAAAGGACAGTGACCCAGTGTCCCAGAGTGTTAAAGGACAGTGTGTGACCCACTGTCCCAGAGTGTGAAAGGACAGTGTGTGACCCACTGTCCCAGAGTGTGAAAGGACAGTGTGTGACCCACTGTCCCAGAGTGTGAAAGGACAGTGTGTGAACCACTGTCCCAGAGTGTGAAAGGACAGTGACCCAGTGTCCCAGAGTGTGAAAGGACAGTGTGTGACCCACTGTCCCAGAGTGTGAAAGGACAGTGTGTGACCCACTGTTCCAGAGTGTGAAAGGACAGTGACCCAGTGTCCCAGAGTGTGAAAGGACAGTGTGTGACCCACTGTCCCAGAGTGTGAAAGGACAGTGTGTGACCCACTGTCCCAGAGTGTGAAAGGACAGTATGCGACCCACTGTCCCAGATTGTGAAAGGACAGTGACCCAGTGTCCCAGAGTGTGAAAGGACAGTGTGTGACCCACTGTCCCAGAGTGTGAAAGGACAGTGTGTGACCCACTGTCCCAGAGTGTGAACATAGAAAATAGAAAATACAGCACAGAACAGGCCCTTCGGCCCACGATGTTGTGCCGAACATTTGTCCTAGATTAATCATAGATTATCATTGAATTTACAGTGCTGAAGGAGGCCATTCGGCCCTTTGAGTCTGCACCGGCTCTTGGAAAGAAAACCCTACCCAAGGTCAACACCTCCACCCAACACCAAGGGCAATTTTGGACACTACGGGCAATTTATCATGGCCAATCCACCTAACCTGCACATCTTTGGACTGTGGGAGGAAACCGGAGCACCCGGAGGAAACCCACGCAGACACGGGGAGAACGTGCAGACTCCGCACAGACAGTGACCCAAGCCGGAATCGAACCTGGGACCCTGAAGCTGTGAAGCAATTGTGCTATCCACAATGCTACCGTGCTGCCCTTAAGAACAAATAAATCTACACTACATCATTTTACTGTAATCCATGTACCTATCCAATAGCTGCTCGAAGGTCCCTAATCTTTCCGACTCAACTACTTCCACAGTCATTGCATTCCATGCCCCCACTACTCTCTGGGTAAAGAACCTACCTCTGATACCCCTCCTATATCTTCCACCTTTCACCTTAAATTGATGACCCCTTGTAATGGTTTGTTCCACCCAGGGAAAAAGTCTCTGACTGTCGACTCTATCTATTCCCCTGATCATCTTATAAATGTCTATCAAGTCGCCCCTCATCCTTCTCCGTTCTAATGAGAAAAGGCCTAGCACCCTCAACATTTCCTCGTAAGACCTACTCTCCATTCCAGGCAACATCCTGGTAAATCTCCTTTGCACCTTTTCCAAAGCTTCCACATTCTTCCTAAAATGAGGCGATCAGAACTGTACACAGTACTGCGAATGTGGCCTCACCAAAGTTTTGTACAGCTGCATCATCACCTCACGGCTCTTAAATTCAATCCCTTAAGTGTGACCCACTGTCCCAGAGTCTGAAAGGACAGTGTGTGAAACTGTCACAGAGTGTGAAAGGACAGTGTGTGACACTGTCCCAGAGTGTGAAAGGATAGTGTGTGACCCACTGTCCCAGAGTGTGGACAGTGTGTGACCCTCTGTCCCAGAGTGGGAAAGGACAGTGTGTGACCCACTATCCCAGAATGTGAAAAGACAGTGTGTGACCCACTGTCCCAGAGTGTGAAAGGACGGTGTGTGACCCACTGTCCCAGAGTGGAAAAGGACAGTGTGTGACCCACTGTCCCAGAGTGTGAAAGGACAGTGTGTGACCCACTGTCCCAGAGTGTGAAAGGACAGTGTGTGATGCACTGTCCCAGAGTGTGAAAGTACAGTGTGTGACCCACTGTCTCAGAGTGTGAAAGGACAGTGTGTGACCCACTGTCCCAGAGTGTGAAAGGACAGTGTGTGACCCACTGTCCCAGAGTGTGAAAGGACAGTGTGTGACCCACTGTCCCAGAGTGTGAAAGGATGGTGTGTGACCCACTGTACTAGAGTGTGAAAGGACAGTGTGTGACACTGACCCAGGGTGTGAAAGGATAGTGTGCGACCCACTGTCCCAGAGTGTGGACAGTGTGTGACCCACTGTCACAGTGTGTGAAAGGACGGTGTGTGACACTGTCCCAGAGTGTGAAAGGATAGTGTGTGACCCACTGTCCCAGAATGTGAAAAGACAGTGTGTGACCCACTGTCCCAGAGTGTGAAAGGACAGTGTGTGATCCACTGTCCCAGTGTGTGAAAGGACAGTGTGTGACCCAATGTCCCAGAGTGTGAAAGGACAGTGTGTGTCCCACTGTCCCAGAGTGTGAAAGGACAGTGTGTGATGCACTGTCCCAGAGTGTGAAAGAACAGTGTGTGACCCACTGTCCCAGAGTGGAATAGGACAGTGTGTGACCCACTGTCCCAGAGTGTGAAAGGACAGTGTGTGACCCAATGTCCCAGAGTGGAAAAGGACAGTGTGTGATGCACTGTCCCAGAGTGTGAAAGAACAGTGTGTGACCCACTGTCTCAGAGTGTGAAAGGACAGTGTGTGACCCACTGTCCCAGAGTGTGAAAGGACAGTGTGTGACCCACTGTCCCAGAGTGTGAAAGGACAGTGTGTGATCCAGTTTCCCAGAGTGTGAAAGGAGTGTGTGACCCACTGTCCCAGAGTGTGAACAGTGTGTGACCCACTGTCCCAGAGTGTGAAAGGGCAGTGTGTGACACTGTCCCAGAGGGTGAAAGGATGGTGTGTGACCCACTGTACCAGAGTGTGAAAGGACAGTGTGTGACACTGACCCAGGGTGTGAAAGGATAGTGTGCGACCCACTGTCCCAGAGTGTGGACAGTGTGTGACCCACTGTCACAGAGTATGAAAGGACAGTGTGTGGCCCACTATCCCACAGTGTGAGAGGATAGCGTGTGACAATGTCCTAGAGTGTGAAAGGACAGTGCGTGACCCAGTGTCCCAGAGTGTGAAAGGACAGTGTGTGACCCACTGTCCCAGAGTGTGAAAGGACAGTGTGTGAACCACTGTCCGACAGTGTGAGAGGACAGCGTGTGACACTGTCTCAGAGTGTGAAAGGACAGTGTGTGACCCACTGTCCCAGAGTGTGAAAGGACAGTGTGTGAGTTACTGTCCCAGAGTGTGAAAGGACAGTGTGTGACCCACTGTCCCAGAGTGTGAAAGGACAGTGTGTGACCCACTGTCCCAGAGTGTGAAAGGACAGTGTGTGACCACTGTCCCAGAGTGTGAAAGGGCAGTGTGTGACCCACTGTCCCAGAGTGTGAAAGGACAGTGTGTGACCCACTGTCCCACAGTGTGAGAGGACAGCGTGTGACACTGTCCCAGAGTGTGAAAGGACAGTGTGTGACCCACTGTCCCAGAGTGTGAAAGGACAGTGCGTGACCCAGTGTCCCAGAGTGTGAAAGGATAGTGTGTGACCCACTGTCCCAGAGTGTGAAAGGACAGTGTGTGACACACTGTCTCAGAGTATGAAAGGACAGTGTGTGACCCACTGTCCCAGAGTGTGACAGGACAGTGTGTGACCTCCTGTCCCAGAGTGTGAAAGGACAGTGTGTGACCCACTGTCCCAGAGTCTGAAAGGTCAGTGTGTGACCCACTGTCCCAGAGTCTAAAAGGACAGTGTGTGACCCACTGCCCCAGAGTGTGAAAGGACAGTGTGTGACCCACTGTCCCAGAGTGTGAAAGGACAGTGTGTGACCCACTGTCCCAGAGTGTGAAAGGTCAGTTTGTGACCCACTGTCCCAGAATGAGAAAGGACAGTGTGTGACCCACTGTCCCAGAGTGTGAAAGGACAGTGTGTGACCCACTGTCCCAGAGTGTGAAAGGTCAGTGTGTGACCCACTGTCCCAGAGTGTGAAAGGACAGTCTGTGACCCACTGTCCCAGAATGTGAAAGGACAGTGTGTGACCCACTGTCCCAGAATGTGAAAGGACAGTGTGTGACCCACTGTCCCAGAGTGTGAAAGGACAGTGTGTGGCCCAATGGCCCAGAGTGTGAAAGGACAGTGTGTGACCTCCTGTCCCAGAGTGTGAAAGGACACTGTGTGACCTCCTGTCCCAGAGTGTGAAAGGATAGTGCGTGGCCTCCTGTCCCACAGTGTGAAAGGACAGTGTGTGACCTCCTGTCCCAGAGTGTGAAAGGATAGTGTGTGGCCTCCTGTCCCACAGTGTGAAAGGACAGTGTGTGACCCACTGTCCCAGAGTGTGAAAGGACAGTGTGTGGCGCACTGTCCCAGAGTGTAAAAGGACAGTGTGTGACCCACTGTCCCAGAGTGTGAAAGGACAGTGACCCAGTGTCCCAGAGTGTTAAAGGACAGTGTGTGACCCACTGTCCCAGAGTGTGAAAGGACAGTGTGTGACCCACTGTCCCAGAGTGTGAAAGGACAGTGTGTGACCCACTGTCCCAGAGTGTGAAAGGACAGTGTGTGAACCACTGTCCCAGAGTGTGAAAGGACAGTGACCCAGTGTCCCAGAGTGTGAAAGGACAGTGTGTGACCCACTGTCCCAGAGTGTGAAAGGACAGTGTGTGACCCACTGTTCCAGAGTGTGAAAGGACAGTGACCCAGTGTCCCAGAGTGTGAAAGGACAGTGTGTGACCCACTGTCCCAGAGTGTGAAAGGACAGTGTGTGACCCACTGTCCCAGAGTGTGAAAGGACAGTATGCGACCCACTGTCCCAGATTGTGAAAGGACAGTGACCCAGTGTCCCAGAGTGTGAAAGGACAGTGTGTGACCCACTGTCCCAGAGTGTGAAAGGACAGTGTGTGACCCACTGTCCCAGAGTGTGAACATAGAAAATAGAAAATACAGCACAGAACAGGCCCTTCGGCCCACGATGTTGTGCCGAACATTTGTCCTAGATTAATCATAGATTATCATTGAATTTACAGTGCTGAAGGAGGCCATTCGGCCCTTTGAGTCTGCACCGGCTCTTGGAAAGAAAACCCTACCCAAGGTCAACACCTCCACCCAACACCAAGGGCAATTTTGGACACTACGGGCAATTTATCATGGCCAATCCACCTAACCTGCACATCTTTGGACTGTGGGAGGAAACCGGAGCACCCGGAGGAAACCCACGCAGACACGGGGAGAACGTGCAGACTCCGCACAGACAGTGACCCAAGCCGGAATCGAACCTGGGACCCTGAAGCTGTGAAGCAATTGTGCTATCCACAATGCTACCGTGCTGCCCTTAAGAACAAATAAATCTACACTACATCATTTTACTGTAATCCATGTACCTATCCAATAGCTGCTCGAAGGTCCCTAATCTTTCCGACTCAACTACTTCCACAGTCATTGCATTCCATGCCCCCACTACTCTCTGGGTAAAGAACCTACCTCTGATACCCCTCCTATATCTTCCACCTTTCACCTTAAATTGATGACCCCTTGTAATGGTTTGTTCCACCCAGGGAAAAAGTCTCTGACTGTCGACTCTATCTATTCCCCTGATCATCTTATAAATGTCTATCAAGTCGCCCCTCATCCTTCTCCGTTCTAATGAGAAAAGGCCTAGCACCCTCAACATTTCCTCGTAAGACCTACTCTCCATTCCAGGCAACATCCTGGTAAATCTCCTTTGCACCTTTTCCAAAGCTTCCACATTCTTCCTAAAATGAGGCGATCAGAACTGTACACAGTACTGCGAATGTGGCCTCACCAAAGTTTTGTACAGCTGCATCATCACCTCACGGCTCTTAAATTCAATCCCTTAAGTGTGACCCACTGTCCCAGAGTCTGAAAGGACAGTGTGTGAAACTGTCACAGAGTGTGAAAGGACAGTGTGTGACACTGTCCCAGAGTGTGAAAGGATAGTGTGTGACCCACTGTCCCAGAGTGTGGACAGTGTGTGACCCTCTGTCCCAGAGTGGGAAAGGACAGTGTGTGACCCACTATCCCAGAATGTGAAAAGACAGTGTGTGACCCACTGTCCCAGAGTGTGAAAGGACGGTGTGTGACCCACTGTCCCAGAGTGGAAAAGGACAGTGTGTGACCCACTGTCCCAGAGTGTGAAAGGACAGTGTGTGACCCACTGTCCCAGAGTGTGAAAGGACAGTGTGTGATGCACTGTCCCAGAGTGTGAAAGTACAGTGTGTGACCCACTGTCTCAGAGTGTGAAAGGACAGTGTGTGACCCACTGTCCCAGAGTGTGAAAGGACAGTGTGTGACCCACTGTCCCAGAGTGTGAAAGGACAGTGTGTGACCCACTGTCCCAGAGTGTGAAAGGATGGTGTGTGACCCACTGTACTAGAGTGTGAAAGGACAGTGTGTGACACTGACCCAGGGTGTGAAAGGATAGTGTGCGACCCACTGTCCCAGAGTGTGGACAGTGTGTGACCCACTGTCACAGTGTGTGAAAGGACGGTGTGTGACACTGTCCCAGAGTGTGAAAGGATAGTGTGTGACCCACTGTCCCAGAATGTGAAAAGACAGTGTGTGACCCACTGTCCCAGAGTGTGAAAGGACAGTGTGTGATCCACTGTCCCAGTGTGTGAAAGGACAGTGTGTGACCCAATGTCCCAGAGTGTGAAAGGACAGTGTGTGTCCCACTGTCCCAGAGTGTGAAAGGACAGTGTGTGATGCACTGTCCCAGAGTGTGAAAGAACAGTGTGTGACCCACTGTCCCAGAGTGGAATAGGACAGTGTGTGACCCACTGTCCCAGAGTGTGAAAGGACAGTGTGTGACCCAATGTCCCAGAGTGGAAAAGGACAGTGTGTGATGCACTGTCCCAGAGTGTGAAAGAACAGTGTGTGACCCACTGTCTCAGAGTGTGAAAGGACAGTGTGTGACCCACTGTCCCAGAGTGTGAAAGGACAGTGTGTGACCCACTGTCCCAGAGTGTGAAAGGACAGTGTGTGATCCAGTTTCCCAGAGTGTGAAAGGACAGTGTGTGACCCACTGTCCCAGAGTGTGAACAGTGTGTGACCCACTGTCCCAGAGTGTGAAAGGGCAGTGTGTGACACTGTCCCAGAGGGTGAAAGGATGGTGTGTGACCCACTGTACCAGAGTGTGAAAGGACAGTGTGTGACACTGACCCAGGGTGTGAAAGGATAGTGTGCGACCCACTGTCCCAGAGTGTGGACAGTGTGTGACCCACTGTCACAGAGTATGAAAGGACAGTGTGTGGCCCACTATCCCACAGTGTGAGAGGATAGCGTGTGACAATGTCCTAGAGTGTGAAAGGACAGTGCGTGACCCAGTGTCCCAGAGTGTGAAAGGACAGTGTGTGACCCACTGTCCCAGAGTGTGAAAGGACAGTGTGTGAACCACTGTCCCAGAGTGTGAATGGACAGTGTGGAGCCACTGTCCCAGAGTGTGAAAGGACAGTGCATGACCCAGTGTCCCAGAGTGTGAAAGGACAGTGTGTGACCCACTGTCCCAGAGTGTGAAAGGACAGTTTGTGACCCACTGTCCCAGAGTGTGAAAGGACAGTGTGTGACCCACTGTCCCAGAGTGTGAAAGGACAGTGTGTGACCCAATGTCCCAGAGTGTGAAAGGACAGTGTGTGACCCACTGTCCCAGAATGTGAAAGGACAGTTTGTGACCCACTGTCCCAGAGTGGAAAAGGACAGTGTGTGACCCACTGTCCCAGAGTGTGAAAGGACAGTGTGTGACCCAATGTCCCAGAGTGTGAAAGGACAGTGTGTGATGCACTGTCCCAGAGTGTGAAAGAACAGTGTGTGACCCACTGTCTCAGAGTGTGAAAGGACAGTGTGCGACCCACTGTCCCAGATTGTGAAAGGACAGTGACCCAGTGTCCCAGAGTGTGAAAGGACAGTGCGTGACCCACTGTCCCAGAGTGTGAAAGGACAGTGTGTGACCCACTGTCCCAGAGTGTGAACGTAGAACATAGAAAATACAGCACAGAACAGGCCCTTCGGCCCACGATGTTGTGCCGAACCTTTGTCCTAGATTAATCATAGATTATCATTGAATTTACAGTGCTGAAGGAGGCCATTCGGCCCTTTGAGTCTGCACCGGCTCTTGGAAAGAGCACCCTACCCAAGGTCAACACCTCCACCCAACACCAAGGGCAATTTTGGACACTACGGGCAATTTATCATGGCCAATCCACCTAACCTGCACATCTTTGGACTGTGGGAGGAAACCGGAGCACCCGGAGGAAACCCACGCAGACACGGGGAGAACGTGCAGACTCCGTACAGACAGTGACCCAAGCCGGAATCGAACCTGGGACCCTGAAGCTGTGAAGCAATTGTGCTATCCACAATGCTACCGTGCTGCCCTTAAGAACAAATAAATCTACACTACATCATTTTACTGTAATCCATGTACCTATCCAATAGCTGCTCGAAGGTCCCTAATCTTTCCGACTCAACTACTTCCACAGTCATTGCATTCCATGCCCCCACTACTCTCTGGGTAAAGAACCTACCTCTGATATCCCTCCTATATCTTCCACCTTTCACCTTAAATTGATGACCCCTTGTAATGGTTTGTTCCACCCAGGGAAAAAGTCTCTGACTGTCGACTCTATCTATTCCCCTGATCATCTTATAAACCTCTATCAAGTCGCCACTCATCCTTCTCCGTTCTAATGAGAAAAGGCCTAGCACCCTCAACATTTCCTCGTAAGACCTACTCTCCATTCCAGGCAACATCCTGGTAAATCTCCTTTGCACCTTTTCCAAAGCTTCCACATTCTTCCTAAAATGAGGTGACCAGAACTGTACACAGTACTGCAAATGTGGCCTCACCAAAGTTTTGTACAGCTGCATCATCACCTCACGGCTCTTAAATTCAATCCCTTAAGTGTGACCCACTGTCCCAGAGTCTGAAAGGACAGTGTGTGAAACTGTCACAGAGTGTGAAAGGCCAGTGTGTGACACTGTCCCAGAGTGTGAAAGGATAGTGTGTGACCCACTGTCCCAGAGTGTGGACAGTGTGTGACCCTCCGTCCCAGAGTGGGAAAGGACAGTGTGTGACCCACTGTCCCAGAATGTGAAAAGACAGTGTGTGACCCACTGTCCCAGAGTGTGAAAGGACAGTGTGTGACCCACTGTCCCAGAGTGGAAAAGGACAGTGTGTGACCCACTGTCCCAGAGTATGAAAGGACAGTGTGTGACCTAATGTCCCAGAGTGTGAAAGGACAGTGTGTGATGCACTGTCACAGAGTGTGAAAGAACAGTGTGTGACCCACTGTCCCAGAGTGTGAACAGTGTGTGACCCACTGTCCCAGAGTGTGAAAGGGCAGTGTGTGACACTGTCCCAGAGTGCGAAAGAATGGTGTGTGACCCACTGTACCAGAGTGTGAAAGGACAGTGTGTGACACTGACCCAGGGTGTGAAAGGATAGTGTGCGACCCATTGTCCCAGAGTGTGGACAGTGTGTGACCCACTGTCACAGAGTATGAAAGGACAGTGTGTGACCCACTGTCCCAGAGTGGAAAAGGACAGTGTGTGACCCACTGTCCCAGAGTGTGAAAGGACAGTGCGTGTGACACTGTCCCAGAGTGTGAAAGGATAGTGTGTGTGACACTGTCCCAGAGTGTGAAAGGATAGTGTGTGACCCACTGTCCCAGAATGTGAAAAGACAGTGTGTGACCCACTGTCCCAGAGTGTGAAAGGACAGTGTGTGACCCACTGTCCCCGAGTGGAAAAGGACAGTGTGTGACCCACTGTCCCAGAGTGTGAAAGGATAGTGTGTGACCCACTGTCCCAGAATGTGAAAAGACAGTGTGTGACCCACTGTCCCAGAGTGTGAAAGGACAGTGTGTGACCAACTGTCCCAGAGTGGAAAAGGACAGTGTGTGACCCAATGTCCCAGAGTGTGAAAGGACAGTGTGTGATGCACTGTCCCAGAGTGTGACCAGTGTGTGACCCACTGTCCCAGAGTGTGAAAGGGCAGTGTGTGACACTGTCCCAGAGTGTGAAAGGATGGTGTGTGACCCACTGTACCAGAGTGTGAAAGGACAGTGTGTGACACTGACCCAGGGTGTGAAAGGATAGTGTGCGACCCACTGTCCCAGAGTGTGGACAGTGTGTGACCCACTGTCACAGAGTATGAAAGGACAGTGTGTGGCGCACTGTCCCACAGTGTGAGAGGATAGCGTGTGACAATGTCCTAGAGTGTGAAAGGACAGTGCGTGACCCAGTGTCCCAGAGTGTGAAAGGACAGTGTGTGAACCACTGTCCCAGAGTGTGAAAGGACAGTGTGTGACCCACTGTCCCAGAGTTTGAAAGGACAGTGCGTGACCCAGTGTCCCAGAGTGTGAAAGGACAGTGTGTGACCCACTGTCCCAGAGTGTGAAAGGACAGTTTGTGACCCACTGTCCCAGAGTGTGAAAGGACAGTGTGTGACCCACTGTCCCAAAGTGTGAAAGGACAGTGTGTGACCCAATGTCCCAGAGTGTGAAAGGACAGTGTGTGACCCACTGTCCCAGAGTGTGTAAGGACAGTGTGTGACCCACTGTCCCAGAGTGTGAAAGGACAGTGTGTGACTCACTGTCCCAGAATGTGAAAGGACAGTTTGTGACCCACTGTCCCAGAGTGGAAAAGGACAGTGTGTGACCCACTGTCCCAGAGTGTGAAAGGACAGTGTGTGACCCAATGTCCCAGAGTGTGAAAGGACAGTGTGTGATGCACTGTACCAGAGTGTGAAAGAACAGTGTGTGACCCACTGTCTCAGAGTGTGAAAGGACAGTGTGCAACCCACTGTCCCAGATTGTGAAAGGACAGTGACCCAGTGTCCCAGAGTGTGAAAGGACAGTGTGTGACCCACTGTCCCAGAGTGTGAAAGGACAGTGTGTGACCCACTGTCCAAGAGTGTGAACGTAGAACATAGAAAATACAGCACAGAACAGGCCCTTCGGCCCACGATGTTGTGCCGAACCTTTGTCCTAGATTAATCATAGATTATCATTGAATTTGCAGTGCTGAAGGAGGCCATTCGGCCCTTTGAGTCTGCACCGGCTCTTGGAAAGAGCACCCTACCCAAGGTCAACACCTCCACCCAACACCAAGGGCAATTTTGGACACTACGGGCAATTTATCATGGCCAATCCACCTAACCTGCACATCTTTGGACTGTGGGAGGAAACCGGAGCACCCGGAGGAAACCCACGCAGACACGGGGAGAACGCGCAGACTCCGCACAGACAGTGACCCAAGCCGGAATCGAACCTGGGACCCTGAAGCTGTGAAGCAATTGTGCTATCCACAATGCTACCGTGCTGCCCTTAAGAACAAATAAATCTACACTACATCATTTTACTGTATTCCATGTACCTATCCAATAGCTGCTCGAAGGTCCCTAATCTTTCCGACTCAACTACTTCCACAGTCATTGCATTCCATGCCCCCACTACTCTCTGGGTAAAGAACCTACCTCTGATATCCCTCCTATATCTTCCACCTTTCACCTTAAATTGAAGACCCCTTGTAATGGTTTGTTCCACCCAGGGAAAAAGTCTCTGACTGTCGACTCTATCTATTCCCCTGATCATCTTATAAACCTATATCAAGTCGCCACTCATCCTTCTCCGTTCTCATGAGAAAAGGCCTAGCACCCTCAACATTTCCTCGTAAGACCTACTCTCCATTCCAGGCAACATCCTGGTAAATCTCCTTTGCACCTTTTCCAAAGCTTCCACATTCTTCCTAAAATGAGGTGACCAGAACTGTACACAGTACTGCGAATGGGGCCTCACCAAAGTTTTGTACAGCTGCATCATCACCTCACGGCTCTTAAATTCAATCCCTTAAGTGTGACCCACTGTCCCAGAGTCTGAAAGGACAGTGTGTGAAACTGTCACAGAGAGTGAAAGGACAGTGTGTGACACTGTCCCAGAGTGTGAAAGGATAGTGTGTGACCCACTGTCCCAGAGTGTGGACAGTGTGTGACCCTCTGTCCCAGAGTGGGAAAGGACAGTGTGTGACCCACTGTCCCAGAATGTGAAAAGACAGTGTGTGACCCACTGTCCCAGAGTGTGAAAGGACAGTGTGTGACCCACTGTCCCAGAGTGGAAAAGGACAGTGTGTGACCCACTGTCCCAGAGTGTGAAAGGACAGTGTGTGACCCAATGTCCCAGAGTGTGAAAGGACAGTGTGTGACCCACTGTCCCAGAGTATGAAAGGACAGTGTGTGATCCAGTGTCCCAGAGTGTGAAAGGACAGTGTGTGACCCACTGTCCCAGAGTGTGAACAGTGTGTGACCCACTGTCCCAGAGTGTGAAAGGGCAGTGTGTGACACTGTCCCAGAGTGTGAAAGGATGGTGTGTGACCCACTGTACCAGAGTGTGAAAGGACAGTGTGTGATACTGACCCAGGGTGTGAAAGGATAGTGTGCGACCCACTGTCCCAGAGTGTAGACAGTGTGTGACCGACTGTCACAGAGTGTGAAAGGACAATGTGTGACACTGTCCCAGAGTGTGAAAGGATAGTGTGTGACCCACTGTCCCAGAGTGTGGACAGTGTGTGACCCTCTGTCCCAGAGTGGGAAAGGACAGTGTGTGACCCACTGTCCCAGAATGTGAAAAGACAGTGTGTGACCCACTGTCCCAGAGTGTGAAAGGACAGTGTGTGACCCACTGTCCCAGAGTGGAAAAGGACAGTGTGTGACCCACTGTCCCAGAGTGTGAAAGGACAGTGTGTGACCCAATGTCCCAGAGTGTGAAAGGACAGTGTGTGATGCACTGTCCCAGAGTGTGAAAGAACAGTGTGTGACCCACTGTCTCAGAGTGTGAAAGGACAGTGTGTGACCCACTGTCCCAGAGTGTGAAAGGACAGTGTGTGACCCACTGTCCCAGAGTGTGAAAGGACAGTGTGTGATCCAGTGTCCCAGAGTGTGAAAGGACAGTGTGTGACCCAGTGTCCCAGAGTGTGAACAGTGTGTGACCCACTGTCCCAGAGTGTGAAAGGGCAGTGTGTGACACTGTCCCAGAGTGTGAAAGGATGGTGTGTGACCCACTGTACCAGAGTGTGAAAGGACAGTGTGTGACACTGACCCAGGGTGTGAAAGGATAGTGTGCGACCCACTGTCCCAGAGTGTGAACAGTGTGTGACCCGCTGTTCCACAGTGTGAAAGGGCAGTGTGTGACACTGACCCAGGGTGTGAAAGGATAGTGTGCGACCCACTGTCACAGAATATGAAAGGACAGTGTGTGGCCCACTGTCCCACAGTGTGAGAGGATAGCGTGTGACAATGTCCTAGAGTGTGAAAGGACAGTGCGTGACCCAGTGTCCCAGAGTGTGAAAGGACAGTGTGTGACCCACAGTCCCAGACTGTGAAAGGACAGTGTGTGACCCACTGTCCCAGAGTTTGAAAGGACAGTGCGTGACCCAGTGTCCCAGAGTGTGAAAGGACAGTGTGTGACCCACTGTCCCAGTGTGTTAAAGAACAGTGTGTGACCCAGTGTCCCAGAGTGTGAATGGACAGTGTGTGACCCACTGTCCCAGAGTGTGAAAGGACAGTGTGTGACCCAGAGTCCCAGAGTGTGAAAAGACAGTGTGTGACCCACTGTCCCAGAGTTTAAAAGGACAGCGTGTGACCCTCTGTCCCAGAGTGTGAAAATATAGTTTGTGACCCACTGTCCCAGAGTGTGAAAGGACAGTGTGTGACCCACTGTCCCAGAGTGTTAAAGGACAGTGTGTGACCCACTGTCCCAGAGTGTGAAAGGACAGTGTGTGACCCACTGTCCCAGAGTGAGAAAGAACAGTGTGTGACCCACTGTCCCAGAGTGAGAAAGGACAGTGTGTGGCCCACTGTCCCAGAGTCCGAAAGGACAGCGTGTGACCCACTGTCCCAGAATGTGAATGGACAGTGCGTGACCCACTGTCCCAGAGTGTGAGAGGACAGTGTGTGACCCACTGTCCCAGAGAGCGAAAGGACAGTGTGTGACCCACTGTCCCAGAGTGAGAAAGGAGAGTGTGTGACCCCTGTCCCAGAGTGTGAAAGGACAGTGTGTGACACACTGTCCCAGAGTGTGAAAGGACAGTGTGTGATGCACTGTCCCAGAGTGTGAAAGTACAGTGTGTGACCCACTGTCTCAGAGTGTGAAAGGACAGTGTGTGACCCACTGTCCCAGAGTGTGAAAGGACAGTGTGTGACCCACTGTCCCAGAGTGTGAAAGGACAGTGTGTGACCCACTGTCCCAGAGTGTGAAAGGATGGTGTGTGACCCACTGTACTAGAGTGTGAAAGGACAGTGTGTGACACTGACCCAGGGTGTGAAAGGATAGTGTGCGACCCACTGTCCCAGAGTGTGGACAGTGTGTGACCCACTGTCACAGTGTGTGAAAGGACGGTGTGTGACACTGTCCCAGAGTGTGAAAGGATAGTGTGTGACCCACTGTCCCAGAATGTGAAAAGACAGTGTGTGACCCACTGTCCCAGAGTGTGAAAGGACAGTGTGTGATCCACTGTCCCAGTGTGTGAAAGGACAGTGTGTGACCCAATGTCCCAGAGTGTGAAAGGACAGTGTGTGTCCCACTGTCCCAGAGTGTGAAAGGACAGTGTGTGATGCACTGTCCCAGAGTGTGAAAGAACAGTGTGTGACCCACTGTCCCAGAGTGGAATAGGACAGTGTGTGACCCACTGTCCCAGAGTGTGAAAGGACAGTGTGTGACCCAATGTCCCAGAGTGGAAAAGGACAGTGTGTGATGCACTGTCCCAGAGTGTGAAAGAACAGTGTGTGACCCACTGTCTCAGAGTGTGAAAGGACAGTGTGTGACCCACTGTCCCAGAGTGTGAAAGGACAGTGTGTGACCCACTGTCCCAGAGTGTGAAAGGACAGTGTGTGATCCAGTTTCCCAGAGTGTGAAAGGACAGTGTGTGACCCACTGTCCCAGAGTGTGAACAGTGTGTGACCCACTGTCCCAGAGTGTGAAAGGGCAGTGTGTGACACTGTCCCAGAGGGTGAAAGGATGGTGTGTGACCCACTGTACCAGAGTGTGAAAGGACAGTGTGTGACACTGACCCAGGGTGTGAAAGGATAGTGTGCGACCCACTGTCCCAGAGTGTGGACAGTGTGTGACCCACTGTCACAGAGTATGAAAGGACAGTGTGTGGCCCACTATCCCACAGTGTGAGAGGATAGCGTGTGACAATGTCCTAGAGTGTGAAAGGACAGTGCGTGACCCAGTGTCCCAGAGTGTGAAAGGACAGTGTGTGACCCACTGTCCCAGAGTGTGAAAGGACAGTGTGTGAACCACTGTCCCAGAGTGTGAATGGACAGTGTGGAGCCACTGTCCCAGAGTGTGAAAGGACAGTGCATGACCCAGTGTCCCAGAGTGTGAAAGGACAGTGTGTGACCCACTGTCCCAGAGTGTGAAAGGACAGTTTGTGACCCACTGTCCCAGAGTGTGAAAGGACAGTGTGTGACCCACTGTCCCAGAGTGTGAAAGGACAGTGTGTGACCCAATGTCCCAGAGTGTGAAAGGACAGTGTGTGACCCACTGTCCCAGAATGTGAAAGGACAGTTTGTGACCCACTGTCCCAGAGTGGAAAAGGACAGTGTGTGACCCACTGTCCCAGAGTGTGAAAGGACAGTGTGTGACCCAATGTCCCAGAGTGTGAAAGGACAGTGTGTGATGCACTGTCCCAGAGTGTGAAAGAACAGTGTGTGACCCACTGTCTCAGAGTGTGAAAGGACAGTGTGCGACCCACTGTCCCAGATTGTGAAAGGACAGTGACCCAGTGTCCCAGAGTGTGAAAGGACAGTGCGTGACCCACTGTCCCAGAGTGTGAAAGGACAGTGTGTGACCCACTGTCCCAGAGTGTGAACGTAGAACATAGAAAATACAGCACAGAACAGGCCCTTCGGCCCACGATGTTGTGCCGAACCTTTGTCCTAGATTAATCATAGATTATCATTGAATTTACAGTGCTGAAGGAGGCCATTCGGCCCTTTGAGTCTGCACCGGCTCTTGGAAAGAGCACCCTACCCAAGGTCAACACCTCCACCCAACACCAAGGGCAATTTTGGACACTACGGGCAATTTATCATGGCCAATCCACCTAACCTGCACATCTTTGGACTGTGGGAGGAAACCGGAGCACCCGGAGGAAACCCACGCAGACACGGGGAGAACGTGCAGACTCCGTACAGACAGTGACCCAAGCCGGAATCGAACCTGGGACCCTGAAGCTGTGAAGCAATTGTGCTATCCACAATGCTACCGTGCTGCCCTTAAGAACAAATAAATCTACACTACATCATTTTACTGTAATCCATGTACCTATCCAATAGCTGCTCGAAGGTCCCTAATCTTTCCGACTCAACTACTTCCACAGTCATTGCATTCCATGCCCCCACTACTCTCTGGGTAAAGAACCTACCTCTGATATCCCTCCTATATCTTCCACCTTTCACCTTAAATTGATGACCCCTTGTAATGGTTTGTTCCACCCAGGGAAAAAGTCTCTGACTGTCGACTCTATCTATTCCCCTGATCATCTTATAAACCTCTATCAAGTCGCCACTCATCCTTCTCCGTTCTAATGAGAAAAGGCCTAGCACCCTCAACATTTCCTCGTAAGACCTACTCTCCATTCCAGGCAACATCCTGGTAAATCTCCTTTGCACCTTTTCCAAAGCTTCCACATTCTTCCTAAAATGAGGTGACCAGAACTGTACACAGTACTGCAAATGTGGCCTCACCAAAGTTTTGTACAGCTGCATCATCACCTCACGGCTCTTAAATTCAATCCCTTAAGTGTGACCCACTGTCCCAGAGTCTGAAAGGACAGTGTGTGAAACTGTCACAGAGTGTGAAAGGCCAGTGTGTGACACTGTCCCAGAGTGTGAAAGGATAGTGTGTGACCCACTGTCCCAGAGTGTGGACAGTGTGTGACCCTCCGTCCCAGAGTGGGAAAGGACAGTGTGTGACCCACTGTCCCAGAATGTGAAAAGACAGTGTGTGACCCACTGTCCCAGAGTGTGAAAGGACAGTGTGTGACCCACTGTCCCAGAGTGGAAAAGGACAGTGTGTGACCCACTGTCCCAGAGTATGAAAGGACAGTGTGTGACCTAATGTCCCAGAGTGTGAAAGGACAGTGTGTGATGCACTGTCACAGAGTGTGAAAGAACAGTGTGTGACCCACTGTCCCAGAGTGTGAACAGTGTGTGACCCACTGTCCCAGAGTGTGAAAGGGCAGTGTGTGACACTGTCCCAGAGTGCGAAAGAATGGTGTGTGACCCACTGTACCAGAGTGTGAAAGGACAGTGTGTGACACTGACCCAGGGTGTGAAAGGATAGTGTGCGACCCATTGTCCCAGAGTGTGGACAGTGTGTGACCCACTGTCACAGAGTATGAAAGGACAGTGTGTGACCCACTGTCCCAGAGTGGAAAAGGACAGTGTGTGACCCACTGTCCCAGAGTGTGAAAGGACAGTGCGTGTGACACTGTCCCAGAGTGTGAAAGGATAGTGTGTGTGACACTGTCCCAGAGTGTGAAAGGATAGTGTGTGACCCACTGTCCCAGAATGTGAAAAGACAGTGTGTGACCCACTGTCCCAGAGTGTGAAAGGACAGTGTGTGACCCACTGTCCCCGAGTGGAAAAGGACAGTGTGTGACCCACTGTCCCAGAGTGTGAAAGGATAGTGTGTGACCCACTGTCCCAGAATGTGAAAAGACAGTGTGTGACCCACTGTCCCAGAGTGTGAAAGGACAGTGTGTGACCAACTGTCCCAGAGTGGAAAAGGACAGTGTGTGACCCAATGTCCCAGAGTGTGAAAGGACAGTGTGTGATGCACTGTCCCAGAGTGTGACCAGTGTGTGACCCACTGTCCCAGAGTGTGAAAGGGCAGTGTGTGACACTGTCCCAGAGTGTGAAAGGATGGTGTGTGACCCACTGTACCAGAGTGTGAAAGGACAGTGTGTGACACTGACCCAGGGTGTGAAAGGATAGTGTGCGACCCACTGTCCCAGAGTGTGGACAGTGTGTGACCCACTGTCACAGAGTATGAAAGGACAGTGTGTGGCGCACTGTCCCACAGTGTGAGAGGATAGCGTGTGACAATGTCCTAGAGTGTGAAAGGACAGTGCGTGACCCAGTGTCCCAGAGTGTGAAAGGACAGTGTGTGAACCACTGTCCCAGAGTGTGAAAGGACAGTGTGTGACCCACTGTCCCAGAGTTTGAAAGGACAGTGCGTGACCCAGTGTCCCAGAGTGTGAAAGGACAGTGTGTGACCCACTGTCCCAGAGTGTGAAAGGACAGTTTGTGACCCACTGTCCCAGAGTGTGAAAGGACAGTGTGTGACCCACTGTCCCAAAGTGTGAAAGGACAGTGTGTGACCCAATGTCCCAGAGTGTGAAAGGACAGTGTGTGACCCACTGTCCCAGAGTGTGTAAGGACAGTGTGTGACCCACTGTCCCAGAGTGTGAAAGGACAGTGTGTGACTCACTGTCCCAGAATGTGAAAGGACAGTTTGTGACCCACTGTCCCAGAGTGGAAAAGGACAGTGTGTGACCCACTGTCCCAGAGTGTGAAAGGACAGTGTGTGACCCAATGTCCCAGAGTGTGAAAGGACAGTGTGTGATGCACTGTACCAGAGTGTGAAAGAACAGTGTGTGACCCACTGTCTCAGAGTGTGAAAGGACAGTGTGCAACCCACTGTCCCAGATTGTGAAAGGACAGTGACCCAGTGTCCCAGAGTGTGAAAGGACAGTGTGTGACCCACTGTCCCAGAGTGTGAAAGGACAGTGTGTGACCCACTGTCCAAGAGTGTGAACGTAGAACATAGAAAATACAGCACAGAACAGGCCCTTCGGCCCACGATGTTGTGCCGAACCTTTGTCCTAGATTAATCATAGATTATCATTGAATTTGCAGTGCTGAAGGAGGCCATTCGGCCCTTTGAGTCTGCACCGGCTCTTGGAAAGAGCACCCTACCCAAGGTCAACACCTCCACCCAACACCAAGGGCAATTTTGGACACTACGGGCAATTTATCATGGCCAATCCACCTAACCTGCACATCTTTGGACTGTGGGAGGAAACCGGAGCACCCGGAGGAAACCCACGCAGACACGGGGAGAACGCGCAGACTCCGCACAGACAGTGACCCAAGCCGGAATCGAACCTGGGACCCTGAAGCTGTGAAGCAATTGTGCTATCCACAATGCTACCGTGCTGCCCTTAAGAACAAATAAATCTACACTACATCATTTTACTGTATTCCATGTACCTATCCAATAGCTGCTCGAAGGTCCCTAATCTTTCCGACTCAACTACTTCCACAGTCATTGCATTCCATGCCCCCACTACTCTCTGGGTAAAGAACCTACCTCTGATATCCCTCCTATATCTTCCACCTTTCACCTTAAATTGAAGACCCCTTGTAATGGTTTGTTCCACCCAGGGAAAAAGTCTCTGACTGTCGACTCTATCTATTCCCCTGATCATCTTATAAACCTATATCAAGTCGCCACTCATCCTTCTCCGTTCTCATGAGAAAAGGCCTAGCACCCTCAACATTTCCTCGTAAGACCTACTCTCCATTCCAGGCAACATCCTGGTAAATCTCCTTTGCACCTTTTCCAAAGCTTCCACATTCTTCCTAAAATGAGGTGACCAGAACTGTACACAGTACTGCGAATGGGGCCTCACCAAAGTTTTGTACAGCTGCATCATCACCTCACGGCTCTTAAATTCAATCCCTTAAGTGTGACCCACTGTCCCAGAGTCTGAAAGGACAGTGTGTGAAACTGTCACAGAGAGTGAAAGGACAGTGTGTGACACTGTCCCAGAGTGTGAAAGGATAGTGTGTGACCCACTGTCCCAGAGTGTGGACAGTGTGTGACCCTCTGTCCCAGAGTGGGAAAGGACAGTGTGTGACCCACTGTCCCAGAATGTGAAAAGACAGTGTGTGACCCACTGTCCCAGAGTGTGAAAGGACAGTGTGTGACCCACTGTCCCAGAGTGGAAAAGGACAGTGTGTGACCCACTGTCCCAGAGTGTGAAAGGACAGTGTGTGACCCAATGTCCCAGAGTGTGAAAGGACAGTGTGTGACCCACTGTCCCAGAGTATGAAAGGACAGTGTGTGATCCAGTGTCCCAGAGTGTGAAAGGACAGTGTGTGACCCACTGTCCCAGAGTGTGAACAGTGTGTGACCCACTGTCCCAGAGTGTGAAAGGGCAGTGTGTGACACTGTCCCAGAGTGTGAAAGGATGGTGTGTGACCCACTGTACCAGAGTGTGAAAGGACAGTGTGTGATACTGACCCAGGGTGTGAAAGGATAGTGTGCGACCCACTGTCCCAGAGTGTAGACAGTGTGTGACCGACTGTCACAGAGTGTGAAAGGACAATGTGTGACACTGTCCCAGAGTGTGAAAGGATAGTGTGTGACCCACTGTCCCAGAGTGTGGACAGTGTGTGACCCTCTGTCCCAGAGTGGGAAAGGACAGTGTGTGACCCACTGTCCCAGAATGTGAAAAGACAGTGTGTGACCCACTGTCCCAGAGTGTGAAAGGACAGTGTGTGACCCACTGTCCCAGAGTGGAAAAGGACAGTGTGTGACCCACTGTCCCAGAGTGTGAAAGGACAGTGTGTGACCCAATGTCCCAGAGTGTGAAAGGACAGTGTGTGATGCACTGTCCCAGAGTGTGAAAGAACAGTGTGTGACCCACTGTCTCAGAGTGTGAAAGGACAGTGTGTGACCCACTGTCCCAGAGTGTGAAAGGACAGTGTGTGACCCACTGTCCCAGAGTGTGAAAGGACAGTGTGTGATCCAGTGTCCCAGAGTGTGAAAGGACAGTGTGTGACCCAGTGTCCCAGAGTGTGAACAGTGTGTGACCCACTGTCCCAGAGTGTGAAAGGGCAGTGTGTGACACTGTCCCAGAGTGTGAAAGGATGGTGTGTGACCCACTGTACCAGAGTGTGAAAGGACAGTGTGTGACACTGACCCAGGGTGTGAAAGGATAGTGTGCGACCCACTGTCCCAGAGTGTGAACAGTGTGTGACCCGCTGTTCCACAGTGTGAAAGGGCAGTGTGTGACACTGACCCAGGGTGTGAAAGGATAGTGTGCGACCCACTGTCACAGAATATGAAAGGACAGTGTGTGGCCCACTGTCCCACAGTGTGAGAGGATAGCGTGTGACAATGTCCTAGAGTGTGAAAGGACAGTGCGTGACCCAGTGTCCCAGAGTGTGAAAGGACAGTGTGTGACCCACAGTCCCAGACTGTGAAAGGACAGTGTGTGACCCACTGTCCCAGAGTTTGAAAGGACAGTGCGTGACCCAGTGTCCCAGAGTGTGAAAGGACAGTGTGTGACCCACTGTCCCAGTGTGTTAAAGAACAGTGTGTGACCCAGTGTCCCAGAGTGTGAATGGACAGTGTGTGACCCACTGTCCCAGAGTGTGAAAGGACAGTGTGTGACCCAGAGTCCCAGAGTGTGAAAAGACAGTGTGTGACCCACTGTCCCAGAGTTTAAAAGGACAGCGTGTGACCCTCTGTCCCAGAGTGTGAAAATATAGTTTGTGACCCACTGTCCCAGAGTGTGAAAGGACAGTGTGTGACCCACTGTCCCAGAGTGTTAAAGGACAGTGTGTGACCCACTGTCCCAGAGTGTGAAAGGACAGTGTGTGACCCACTGTCCCAGAGTGAGAAAGAACAGTGTGTGACCCACTGTCCCAGAGTGAGAAAGGACAGTGTGTGGCCCACTGTCCCAGAGTCCGAAAGGACAGCGTGTGACCCACTGTCCCAGAATGTGAATGGACAGTGCGTGACCCACTGTCCCAGAGTGTGAGAGGACAGTGTGTGACCCACTGTCCCAGAGAGCGAAAGGACAGTGTGTGACCCACTGTCCCAGAGTGAGAAAGGACAGTGTGTGACCCCTGTCCCAGAGTGTGAAAGGACAGTGTGTGACACACTGTCCCACAGTGTGAAAGGACAGTGTGTGACCCAATGTCCCAGAGTTTGAAAGTACAGTGTGTGACCCACTGTCCCAGAGTGTGATAGGACAGTGTGTGACCCACTGTCCCAGAGTGTGAAAGGACAGTGTGTGACCCACTGTGCCAGATTGTGAAAGGACAGTGTGTGACCCACTGTCCCAGAGTGTGAAAGGACAGTGTGTGATCCACTGTTCCAGAGTGTGAAAGGACAGTGTGTGACCCACTGGTCCAGAGTGAGAAAGAACAATGTGTGACACACCGTCCCAGAGTGTGAAAGGACAGTGTGTGACCCAATGTCCCAGAGTGTGATAGGACAGTGTGTGACCCACTGTCCCAGAGTGTGAAAGGACAGTGTGTGACCCACTGTGCCAGAGTGTGAAAGGACAGTGTGTGACCCACTGTCCCAGACTGTGAAAGGACAGCGTGTGACCCACTGTTCCAGAGTGTGAAAGGACAGCGTGGGGCCCACTGTTCCTGAGTGTAAAAGGACAGTGTGTGACCCAGTGTCCCAGAGTGCGAAAGGACAGTGTGGGGCCCACTGTCCGAGAGTGTGAAAGGACAGTGTGATCCCACTGTCCCAGAGTGTGAAAGGACAGTGTGGGGCCCACTGTCCCAGAGTGTGAAAGGACAGTGTGGGGCCCACTACCCCAGAGTGTGAAAGGACAGTATGTGACCCAGTGTCCCAGAGTGCGAAAGGACAGTGTGTTACCCAATGTCCCCGAGTGTGAATGGACAGTGTGTGACCCACTGTCCCAGAGTGTGAAAGGACAGTGTGTGGCCCACTGTCCCAGAGTGAGAAAGGACAGTGTGTGACCCACTGTCCCAGAGTGTGAAAGGACAGTGTGTGACCCATTCTTCCAGAGTGTGAAACGACAGTGTGTGAAACTGTCCCAGAGTGTGAAAGGACAGTGTGTGACACTGTCCCAGAGTGTGAAAGGACAGTGTGTGACCCACTGTCCCAGAGTGTGAAAGGACAGTGTGTGACCCACTGTCCCAGAGTGTGAAAGGCCAGTGTGTGATCCAGTGTCCCAGAGTGTGAAAGGACAGTGTGTGACCCGCTCTCCCAGAGTGTGAAAGTACAGTATGTGACCCAGTGTCCCAGAGTGTGAAAGGACAGAGTGTGACCCACTGTCCCAGAGTGTGAAAGGACAGTCGGTGAACCCACTGTCCCAGAGTGTGAAAGGACAGTGTGTGACCCAGTGTCCCAGAGTGTGAAGGGACAGTGTGTGACCCACTGTCCCAGAGTGTGAAAGTGCAGTGTGTGACCCACTGTCCCAGAGTGTGAGAGGACAGTGTGTGACCCAGTGTCCCAGAGTGTGAAAGGACAGTGTGTGACCCACTGTCCCAGAGTGTTAAAGGACAGTGTGTGACCCACTGTCCCAGAGTGTGAAAGGACAGTGTGTGACCCACTGTCCCAGAGTGAGAAAGAACAGTGTGTGACCCACTGTCCCAGAGTGAGAAAGGACAGTGTGTGGCCCACTGTCCCAGAGTCCGAAAGAACAGCGTGTGACCCACTGTCCCAGAGTGTGAATGGGCAGTGTGTGACCCACTGTCCCAGAGTGTGAAAGGACAGTGTGTGACCCACTGTGCCAGAGTGTGAAAGAACAGTGTGTGTCCCACTGTCCCAGAGTGTGAAAGGACAGTGTGTGACCCACTGTCCCAGAGTTAAAAAGGACAGTGTTTGACCCACTGTCCCAGAGTGTGAAAATATAGTTTGTGACCCACTGTCCCAGAGTGTGAAAGGACAGTGTGTGACCCACTGTCCCAGAGTGTTAAAGGACAGTGTGTGACCCACTGTCCCAGAGTGTGAAAGGACAGTGTGTGACCCACTGTCCCAGAGTGAGAAAGAACAGTGTGTGACCCACTGTCCCAGAGTGAGAAAGGACAGTGTGTGGCCCACTGTCCCAGAGTCCGAAAGAACAGCGTGTGACCCACTGTCCCAGAGTGTGAATGGGCAGTGTGTGACCCACTGTCCCAGAGTGTGAAAGGACAGTGTGTGACCCACTGTGCCAGAGTGTGAAAGAACAGTGTGTGTCCCACTGTCCCAGAGTGTGAAAGGACAGTGTGTGACCCACTGTCCCAGAGTTTGAAAGGACAGTGTGTGACCCACTGTCCCAGAGTGTGAAAATATAGTTTGTGACCCACTGTCCCAGAGTGTGAAAGGACAGTGTGTGACCCACTGTCCCTGAGTAAGAAAGGACAGTGTGTGACCCACTGTCCCAGAGTGAAAAAGGACAGTGTGTGACCCACTGTCCCAGAGTGCGAAAGGACAGTGTGTGACCCACTGTCCCAGAGTGTGAAGGGACAGTGTGTGACCCACTGTCCCAGATGTGAAAGGACAGTGTCTGACCAACTCTCCTAGAGTATGAAAGGACAGTGTTTGACCCACTGTCCCAGAGTGTGAAAGGACAGTGTGTGACCCAGTGGCCCAGAGTATGTAAGGTCAGTGTGTGACCCAGGATCCCTGAGTGAGAAAGGACAGAGTTTGACCCACTTTCCCAGTGTGTGAAAGGACAGTGTTTTTCCCCACTGTCCCAGAGTGTGAAAGGACAGTGTGTGACCCACTGGACCAGAGTTGAGAAAAGACCATGTGTGACCCACTGTCCCAGAGTGTGAAAGGACAGTGTGTGACCCACTGTCCCAGCGTGTGAAAGGAGTGTGTGACCCACTGACCCAGAGTGTGAATAGACAGTGTGTGACCCACTGTCCCAGAGTGTGAAAGGACAGTGTGTGACCCACTGTCCCAGAGACTGAAAGGACAGTGTGTGACCCACTGTCCCAGAGTATGAAAGGACAGTGTGTGACCCACTGTCCCAGAGTGTGAATGGACAGTGTGTGACCCATTGTCCCAGAGTGTGAAAGGACAGTGTGTGACCCAGTGTCCCAGAGTGTGAAGGGACAGTGTGTGACCCACTGTCCCAGACTGTGAAAGGACAGTGTGTGACCCACTGTCCCAGAGTGTGAGAGGACAGTGTGTGACCCACTGTCCCAGAGAGCGAAAGGACAGTGTGTGACCCACTGTCCCAGAGTGAGAAAGGACAGTGTGTGACCCCTGTCCCAGAGTGTGAAAGGACAGTGTGTGACACACTGTCCCACAGTGTGAAAGGACAGTGTGTGACCCACTGTCCCAGAGTTTGAAAGTACAGTGTGTGACCCACTGTCCCAGAGTGTGATAGGACAGTGTGTGACCCACTGTCCCAGAGTGTGAAAGGACAGTGTGTGACCCACTGTCCCAGAGTGTGAAAGGACAGTGTGTGATCCACTGTTCCAGAGTGTGAAAGGACAGTGTGTGACCCACTGGTCCAGAGTGAGAAAGAACAATGTGTGACACACCGTCCCAGAGTGTGAAAGGACAGTGTGTGACCCAATGTCCCAGAGTGTGATAGGACAGTGTGTGACCCACTGTCCCAGAGTGTGAAAGGACAGTGTGTGATCCACTGTTCCAGAGTGTGAAAGGACAGTGTGTGACCCACTGGTCCAGAGTGAGAAAGAACAATGTGTGACACACCGTCCCAGAGTGTGAAAGGACAGTGTGTGACCCAATGTCCCAGAGTGTGATAGGACAGTGTGTGACCCACTGTCCCAGAGTGTGAAAGGACAGTGTGTGACCCACTGTGCCAGAGTGTGAAAGGACAGCGTGTGACCCACTGTCCCAGAATGTGAATGGACAGGGCGTGACCCACTGTCCCAGAGTGTGAGAGGACAGTGTGTGACCCACTGTCCCAGAGAGCGAAAGGACAGTGTGTGACCCACTGTCCCAGAGTGAGAAAGGACAGTGTGTGACCCCTGTCCCAGAGTGTGAAAGGACAGTGTGTGACACACTGTCCCACAGTGTGAAAGGACAGTGTGTGACCCAATGTCCCAGAGTTTGAAAGTACAGTGTGTGACCCACTGTCCCAGAGTGTGATAGGACAGTGTGTGACCCACTGTCCCAGAGTGTGAAAGGACAGTGTGTGACCCACTGTGCCAGATTGTGAAAGGACAGTGTGTGACCCACTGTCCCAGAGTGTGAAAGGACAGTGTGTGATCCACTGTTCCAGAGTGTGAAAGGACAGTGTGTGACCCACTGGTCCAGAGTGAGAAAGAACAATGTGTGACACACCGTCCCAGAGTGTGAAAGGACAGTGTGTGACCCAATGTCCCAGAGTGTGATAGGACAGTGTGTGACCCACTGTCCCAGAGTGTGAAAGGACAGTGTGTGACCCACTGTGCCAGAGTGTGAAAGGACAGTGTGTGACCCACTGTCCCAGACTGTGAAAGGACAGCGTGTGACCCACTGTTCCAGAGTGTGAAAGGACAGCGTGGGGCCCACTGTTCCTGAGTGTAAAAGGACAGTGTGTGACCCAGTGTCCCAGAGTGCGAAAGGACAGTGTGGGGCCCACTGTCCGAGTGTGTGAAAGGACAGTGTGATCCCACTGTCCCAGAGTGTGAAAGGACAGTGTGGGGCCCACTGTCCCAGAGTGTGAAAGGACAGTGTGGGGCCCACTACCCCAGAGTGTGAAAGGACAGTCTGTGACCCAGTGTCCCATAGTGCGAAAGGACAGTGTGTTACCCAATGTCCCCGAGTGTGAATGGACAGTGTGTGATCCACTGTCCCAGAGTGTGAAAGGACAGTGTGTGGCCCACTGTCCCAGAGTGAGAAAGGACAGTGTGTGACCCACTGTCCCAGAGTGTGAAAGGACAGTGTGTGACCCATTCTTCCAGAGTGTGAAACGACAGTGTGTGAAACTGTCCCAGAGTGTGAAAGGACAGTGTGTGACACTGTCCCAGAGTGTGAAAGGACAGTGTGTGACCCACTGTCCCAGAGTGTGAAAGGACAGTGTGTGACCCACTGTCCCAGAGTGTGAAAGGCCAGTGTGTGATCCAGTGTCCCAGAGTGTGAAAGGACAGTGTGTGACCCGCTCTCCCAGAGTGTGAAAGTACAGTATGTGACCCAGTGTCCCAGAGTGTGAAAGGACAGGGTGTGACCCACTGTCCCAGAGTGTGAAAGGACAGTCGGTGAACCCACTGTCCCAGAGTGTGAAAGGACAGTGTGTGACCCAGTGTCCCAGAGTGTGAAGGGACAGTGTGTGACCCACTGTCCCAGAGTGTGAAAGTGCAGTGCGTGACCCACTGTCCCAGAGTGTGAGAGGACAGTGTGTGACCCTGTGTCCCAGAGTGTGAAAGGACAGTGTCTGGCCCACTGTCCCAGAGTGTGAAAGGACAGTGTGTGACCCAGTGTCCCAGAGTGAGAAAGGACAGTGTGTGACCCACTGTCCCAGAGTTTGAAAGGACAGTGTGTGACCCACTGTCCCAGAGTGTGAAAATATAGTTTGTGACCCACTGTCCCAGAGTGTGAAAGGACAGTGTGTGACCCACTGTCCCTGAGTAAGAAAGGACAGTGTGTGACCCACTGTCCCAGAGTTAAAAAGGACAGTGTGTGACCCACTGTCCCAGAGTGCGAAAGGACAGTGTGTGACCCACTGTCCCAGAGTGTGAAGGGACAGTGTGTGACCCACTGTCCCAGATGTGAAAGGACAGTGTCTGACCAACTCTCCTAGAGTATGAAAGGACAGTGTTTGACCCACTGTCCCAGAGTGTGAAAATATAGTTTGTGACCCACTGTCCCAGAGTGTGAAAGGACAGTGTGTGACCCACTGTCCCAGAGTGTTAAAGGACAGTGTGTGACCCACTGTCCCAGAGTGTGAAAGGACAGTGTGTGACCCACTGTCCCAGAGTGAGAAAGAACAGTGTGTGACCCACTGTCCCAGAGTGAGAAAGGACAGTGTGTGGCCCACTGTCCCAGAGTCCGAAAGAACAGCGTGTGACCCACTGTCCCAGAGTGTGAATGGGCAGTGTGTGACCCACTGTCCCAGAGTGTGAAAGGACAGTGTGTGACCCACTGTGCCAGAGTGTGAAAGAACAGTGTGTGTCCCACTGTCCCAGAGTGTGAAAGGACAGTGTGTGACCCACTGTCCCAGAGTTTGAAAGGACAGTGTGTGACCCACTGTCCCAGAGTGTGAAAATATAGTTTGTGACCCACTGTCCCAGAGTGTGAAAGGACAGTGTGTGACCCACTGTCCCTGAGTAAGAAAGGACAGTGTGTGACCCACTGTCCCAGAGTGAAAAAGGTCAGTGTGTGACCCACTGTCCCAGAGTGCGAAAGGACAGTGTGTGACCCACTGTCCCAGAGTGTGAAGGGACAGTGTGTGACCCACTGTCCCAGATGTGAAAGGACAGTGTCTGACCAACTCTCCTAGAGTATGAAAGGACAGTGTTTGACCCACTGTCCCAGAGTGTGAAAGGACAGTGTGTGACCCAGTGGCCCAGAGTATGTAAGGTCAGTGTGTGACCCAGGATCCTTGAGTGAGAAAGGACAGAGTTTGACCCACTTTCCCAGTGTGTGAAAGGACAGTGTTTTTCCCCACTGTCCCAGAGTGTGAAAGGACAGTGTGTGACCCACTGGACCAGAGTTGAGAAAAGACCATGTGTGACCCACTGTCCCAGAGTGTGAAAGGACAGTGTGTGACCCACTGTCCCAGCGTGTGAAAGGAGTGTGTGACCCACTGACCCAGAGTGTGAATAGACAGTGTGTGACCCACTGTCCCAGAGTGTGAAAGGACAGTGTGTGACCCATTGTCCCAGAGACTGAAAGGACAGTGTGTGACCCACTGTCCCAGAGTGTGAATGGACAGTGTGTGACCCATTGTCCCAGAGTGTGAAAGGACAGTGTGTGACCCAGTGTCCCAGAGTGTGAAGGGACAGTGTGTGACCCACTGTCCCAGACTGTGAAAGGACAGTGTGTGACCCACTGTCCCAGAGTGTGAGAGGACAGTGTGTGACCCACTGTCCCAGAGAGCGAAAGGACAGTGTGTGACCCACTTTCCCAGAGTGAGAAAGGACAGTGTGTGACCCCTGTCCCAGAGTGTGAAAGGACAGTGTGTGACACACTGTCCCACAGTGTGAAAGGACAGTGTGTGACCCACTGTCCCAGAGTTTGAAAGTACAGTGTGTGACCCACTGTCCCAGAGTGTGATAGGACAGTGTGTGACCCACTGTCCCAGAGTGTGAAAGGACAGTGTGTGACCCACTGTCCCAGAGTGTGAAAGGACAGTGTGTGATCCACTGTTCCAGAGTGTGAAAGGACAGTGTGTGACCCACTGGTCCAGAGTGAGAAAGAACAATGTGTGACACACCGTCCCAGAGTGTGAAAGGACAGTGTGTGACCCAATGTCCCAGAGTGTGATAGGACAGTGTGTGACCCACTGTCCCAGAGTGTGAAAGGACAGTGTGTGACCCACTGTGCCAGAGTGTGAAAGGACAGTGTGTGACCCACTGTCCCAGATTGTGAAAGGACAGCGTGTGATCCACTGTTCCAGAGTGTGAAAGGACAGCGTGGGGCCCACTGTTCCTGAGTGTGAAAGGACAGTGTGTGACCCAGTGTCCCAGAGTGCGAAAGGACAGTGTGGGGCCCACTGTCCGAGAGTGTGAAAGGACAGTGTGATCCCACTGTCCCAGAGTGTGAAAGGACAGTGTGGGGCCCACTGTCCCAGAGTGTGAAAGGACAGTGTGGGGCCCACTACCCCAGAGTGTGAAAGGACAGTATGTGACCCAGTGTCCCAGAGTGTGAAAGGACAGTGTGTTACCCAATGTCCCCGAGTGTGAATGGACAGTGTGTGACCCACTGTCCCAGAGTGTGAAAGGACAGTGTGTGGCCCACTGTCCCAGAGTGAGAAAGGACAGTGTGTGACCCACTGTCCCAGAGTGTGAAAGGACAGTGTGTGACCCATTCTTCCAGAGTGTGAAACGACAGTGTGTGAAACTGTCCCAGAGTGTGAAAGGACAGTGTGTGACACTGTCCCAGAGTGTGAAAGGACAGTGTGTGACCCACTGTCCCAGAGTGTGAAAGGACAGTGTGTGACCCACTGTCCCAGAGTGTGAAAGGACAGTGTGTGATCCAGTGTCCCAGATTGTGAAAGGACAGTGTGTGACCCGCTCTCCCAGAGTGTGAAAGTACAGTATGTGACCCAGTGTCCCAGAGTGTGAAAGGACAGAGTGTGACCCACTGTCCCAGAGTGTGAAAGGACAGTCGGTGAACCCACTGTCCCAGAGTGTGAAAGGACAGTGTGTGACCCAGTGTCCCAGAGTGTGAAGGGACAGTGTGTGACCCACTGTCCCAGAGTGTGAAAGTGCAGTGTGTGACCCACTGTCACAGAGTGTGAGAGGACAGTGTGTGACCCAGTGTCCCAGAGTGTGAAAGGACTGTGTCTGGCCCACTGTCCCAGAGTGTGAAAGGACAGTGTGTGACCCAGTGTCCAAGAATGTGAAAGGACAGTGTGTGACCCACTGTCCCAGTGTGTGAAAGGACAGTGTGTGACCCAGTGTCCCAGAGTGTGAATGGACAGTGTGTGACCCACTGTCCCAGAGTGTGAAAGGACAGTGTGTGACCCATAGTCCCAGAGTGTGAAAGGACAGTGTGTGACCCACTGTCCCAGAGTTTGAAAGGACAGTGTGTGACCCTCTGTCCCAGAGTGTGAAAATATAGTTTGTGACCCACTGTCCCAGAGTGTGAAAGGACAGTGTGTGACCCACTGTCCCAGAGTGTTAAAGGACAGTGTGTGACCCACTGTCCCAGAGTGTGAAAGGACAGTGTGTGACCCACTGTCCCAGAGTGAGAAAGAACAGTGTGTGACCCACTGTCCCAGAGTGAGAAAGGACAGTGTGTGGCCCACTGTCCCAGAGTCCGAAAGGACAGCGTGTGACCCACTGTCCCAGAGTGTGAATGGGCAGTGTGTGACCCACTGTCCCAGAGTGTGAAAGGACAGTGTGTGACCCACTGTGCCAGAGTGTGAAAGAACAGTGTGTGTCCCACTGTCCCAGAGTGTGAAAGGACAGTGTGTGACCCACTGTCCCAGAGTTTGAAAGGACAGTGTGTGACCCACTGTCCCAGAGTGTGAAAATATAGTTTGTGACCCACTGTCCCAGAGTGTGAAAGGACAGTGTGTGACCCACTGTCCCAGAGTGTGAAAGGACAGTGTGTGACCCACTGTACCAGAGTGTGAAAATATAGTTTGTGACCCACTGTCCCAGAGTTTGAAAGGACAGTGTGTGACCCTCTGTCCCAGAGTGTGAAAATATAGTTTGTGACCCACTGTCCCAGAGTGTGAAAGGACAGTGTGTGACCCACTGTCCCAGAGTGTTAAAGGACAGTGTGTGAACCACTGTCCCAGAGTGTGAAAGGACAGTGTGTGACCCACTGTCCCAGAGTGAGAAAGAACAGTGTGTGACCCACTGTCCCAGAGTAAGAAAGGACAGTGTGTGGCCCACTGTCCCAGAGTCCGAAAGGACAGCGTGTGACCCACTGTCCCAGAGTGTGAATGGGCAGTGTGTGACCCACTGTCCCAGAGTGTGAAAGGACAGTGTGTGACCCACTGTGCCAGAGTGTGAAAGAACAGTGTGTGTCCCACTGTCCCAGAGTGTGAAAGGACAGTGTGTGACCCACTGTCCCAGAGTTTGAAAGGACAGTATGTGACCCACTGTCCCAGAGTGTGAAAATATAGTTTGTGACCCACTGTCCCAGAGTGTGAAAGGACAGTGTGTGACCCACTGTCCCAGAGTGTGAAAGGACAGTGTGTGACCCACTGTACCAGAGTGTGAAAATATAGTTTGTGACCCACTGTCCCAGAGTGTGAAAGGACAGTGTGTGACCCACTGTCCCAGAGTAAGAAAGGACAGTGTGTGACCCACTGTCCCAGAGTGAAAAAGGACAGTGTGTGACCCACTGTCCCAGAGTGCGAAAGGACAGTGTGTGACCCACTGTCCCAGAGTGTGAAGGGACAGTGTGTGACCCACTGTCCCAGATATGAAAGGACAGTGTCTGACCAACTCTCCTAGAGTATGAAAGGACAGTGTTTGACCCACTGTCCCAGAGTGTGAAAGGACAGAGTGTGACCCAGTGTCCCAGAGTATGTAAGGTCAGTGTGTGACCCAGGATCCCTGAGTGAGAAAGGACAGAGTTTGACCCACTTTCCCAGTGTGTGAAAGGACAGTGTTTTTCCCCACTGTCCCAGAGTGTGAAAGGACAGTGTGTGACCCACTGGACCAGAGTTGAGAAAAGACCATGTGTGACCCACTGTCCCAGAGTGTGAAAGGACAGTGTGTGACCCACTGTCCCAGCGTGTGAACGGAGTGTGTGACCCACTGACCCAGAGTGTGAAAGGACAGTGTGTGACCCACTGTCCCAGAGTGTGAAAGGACAGTGTGTGACCCACTGTCCCAAAGTGTGAAAGGCCAGTGTGTGATCCAGTGTCCCAGAGTGTGAAAGGACAGTGTGTGACCCGCTCTCCCAGAGTGTGAAAGTACAGTATGTGACCCAGTGTCCCAGAGTGTGAAAGGACAGAGTGTGACCCACTGTCCCAGAGTGTGAAAGGACGGTCGGTGAACCCACTGTCCCAGAGTGTGAAAGGACAGTGTGTGACCCAGTGTCCCAGAGTGTGAAGGGACAGTGTGTGACCCACTGTCCCAGCGTGTGAAAGTGCAGTGTGTGACCCACTGTCCCAGAGTGTGAGAGGACAGTGTGTGACCCAGTGTCCCAGAGTGTGAAAGGACAGTGTCTGGCCCACTGTCCCAGAGTGTGAAAGGACAGTGTGTGACCCAGTGTCCCAGAATGTGAAAGGACAGTGTGTGACTCACTGTCCCAGTGTGTGAAAGGACAGTGTGTGACCCAGTGTCCCAGAGTGTGAATGGACAGTGTGTGACCCACTGTCCCAGAGTGTGAAAGGACAGTGTGTGACCCAGAGTCCCAGAGTGTGAAAGGACAGTGTGTGACCCACTGTCCCAGAGTTTGAAAGGACAGTGTGTGACCCTCTGTCCCAGAGTGTGAAAATATAGTTTGTGACCCACTGTCCCAGAGTGTGAAAGGACAGTGTGTGACCCACTGTCCCAGAGTGTTAAAGGACAGTGTGTGACCCACTGTCCCAGAGTGTAAAAGGACAGTGTGTGACCCACTGTCCCAGAGTGAGAAAGAACAGTGTGTGACCCACTGTCCCAGAGTGAGAAAGGACAGTGTGTGGCCCACTGTCCCAGAGTCCGAAAGAACAGCGTGTGACCCACTGTCCCAGAGTGTGAATGGGCAGTGTGTGACCCACTGTCCCAGAGTGTGAAAGGACAGTGTGTGACCCACTGTGCCAGAGTGCGAAAGGACAGTGTGTGTCCCACTGTCCCAGAGTGTGAAAGGACAGTGTGTGACCCACTGTCCCAGAGATTGAAAGGACAGTGTGTGACCCACTGTCCCAGAGTGTGAAAATATAGTTTGTGACCCACTGTCCCAGAGTGTGAAAGGACAGTGTGTGACCCACTGTCCCAGAGTGTGAAAGGACAGTGTGTGACCCACTGTACCAGAGTGTGAAAGGACAGTGTGTGACCCACTGTCCCAGAGTAAGAAAGGACAGTGTGTGACCCACTGTCCCAGAGTGAAAAAGGACAGTGTGTGATGCACTGTCCCAGAGTGTGAAGGGACAGTGTGTGACCCACTGTCCCAGATGTGAAAGGACAGTGTGTGACCCACTGTCCCAGAGTGTTAAAGGACAGTGTTTGACCCACTGTCCCAGAGTGTGAAAGGACAGTGTGTGACCCACTGTCCCAGCGTGTGAAAGGAGTGTGTGACCCACTGACCCAGAGTGTGAAAGGACAGTGTGTGACCCACTGTCCCAGAGTGTGAAAGGACAGTGTGTGACCCACTGTCCCAGAGATTGAAAGGACAGTGTGTGACCCACTGTCCCAGAGTATGAAAGGACAGTGTGTGACCCACTGTCCCAGAGTGTGAAAGGAGTGTGTGAGCCAGTGTCCCAGATTGTGAATGGGGAGTGTGTGACCCAGTGTCCCAGCGTGGGAAAGGACAGTGTGTGACCCACTGTCCCAGAGTGTGAAAAGACAGTGTGTGACCCACTGTCCCAGAGTGTGAAAGGAGTGTGTGACCCACTGTCCCAGAGTGTGAAAGGACAGTGTGTGACCCAGTGTCCCAGAGTGTGAAAGGACAGTCGGTGAACCCACCGTCCCAGAGTGTGAAAGGACAGTGTGTGACCCAGTGTCCCAGAGTGTGAAGGGACAGTGTGTGACCCACTGTCCCAGACTGTGAAAGGACAGTGTGTGACACACTGTCCCAGAGTGTGAGAGGACAGTGTGTGACCCACTGTCCCAGAGAGCGAAAGGACAGTGTGTGACCCACTGTCCCAGAGTGAGAAAGGACAGTGTGTGACCCCTGTCCCAGAGTGTGAAAGGACAGTGTGTGACACACTGTCCCACAGTGTGAAAGGACAGTGTGTGACCCACTGTCCCAGAGTTTGAAAGTACAGTGTGTGACCCACTGTCCCAAAGTGTGAAAGGACAGTGTGTGACCCACTGTCCCAGAGTGTGAAAGGACAGTGTGTGACCCACTGTGCCAGAGTGTGAAAGGACAGCGTGTGACCCACTGTCCCAGAGTGTGAAAGGACAGTGTGTGACCCACTGTTCCAGAGTGTGAAAGGACAGTGTGTGACCCACTGGTCCAGAGTGAGAAAGAACAATGTGTGACACACCGTCCCAGAGTGTGAAAGGACAGTGTGTGACCCAATGTCCCAGAGTGTGATAGGACAGTGTGTGACCCACTGTCCCAGAGTGTGAAAGGACAGTGTGTGACCCACTGTGCCAGAGTGTGAAAGGACAGTGTGTGACCCACAGTCCCAGAGTGTGATAGGACAGTGTGTGGCCCAGTGTCCCAGAGTGTGGAAGGACAGTGTGTGACCCAGTGTCCCAGAGTGTGAAAGGACAGTGTGTGACCCACTGTCCCAGAGTTTGAAAGGACAGTGTGTGACCCATTGTCCCAGAGTGTGAAAATATAGTTTGTGACCACTGTCCCAGAGTGTGAAAGGACAGTGTGTGACCCACTGTCCCAGAGTGTGAAAGGAGAGTGTGTGGCCCACTGTCCCAGAGTGTGAAAATATAGTTTGTGACCCTCTGTCCCAGAGTGTGAAAGGACAGTGTGTGACCCACTGTCCCAGAGTGATAAAGGATAGTGTGTGACCCACTGTCCCAGAGTGTGAAAGGACAGTGTGTGACCCACTGTCCCAGAGTGTGAAAGGACAGTGTGTGACCCACTGTCCCAGAGACTGAAAGGACAGTGTGTGACCCACTGTCCCAGAGTATGAAAGGACAGTGTGTGACCCACTGTCCCAGAGTGTGAATGGACAGTGTGTGACCCATTGTCCCAGAGTGTGAAAGGAGTGTGTGAGCCAGTGTCCCAGATTGTGAATGGACAGTGTGTGACCCACTGTCCCAGAGTGAAAAAGGACAGTGTGTGATGCACTGTCCCAGAGTGTGAAGGGACAGTGTGTGACCCACTGTCCCAGATGTGAAAGGACAGTGTGTGACCCACTGTCCCAGAGTGTTAAAGGACAGTGTTTGACCCACTGTCCCAGAGTGTGAAAGGACAGTGTGTGACCCACTGTCCCAGCGTGTGAAAGGAGTGTGTGACCCACTGACCCAGAGTGTGAAAGGACAGTGTGTGACCCACTGTCCCAGAGTGTGAAAGGACAGTGTGTGACCCACTGTCCCAGAGACTGAAAGGACAGTGTGTGACCCACTGTCCCAGAGTATGAAAGGACAGTGTGTGACCCACTGTCCCAGAGTGTGAATGGACAGTGTGTGACCCATTGTCCCAGAGTGTGAAAGGAGTGTGTGAGCCAGTGTCCCAGATTGTGAATGGAGAGTGTGTGACCCAGTGTCCCAGCGTGGGAAAGGACAGTGTGTGACCCACTGTCCCAGAGTGTGAAAGGACAGTGTGTGACCCACTGTCCCAGAGTGTGAAAAGACAGTGTGTGACCCACTGTCCCAGAGTGTGAAAGGAGTGTGTGACCCACTGTCCCAGAGTGTGAAAGGACAGTGTGTGACCCAGTGTCCCAGAGTGTGAAAGGACAGTCGGTGAACCCACCGTCCCAGAGTGTGAAAGGACAGTGTGTGACCCAGTGTCCCAGAGTGTGAAGGGACAGTGTGTGACCCACTGTCCCAGACTGTGAAAGGACAGTGTGTGACCCACTGTCCCAGAGTGTGAGAGGACAGTGTGTGACCCACTGTCCCAGAGAGCGAAAGGACAGTGTGTGACCCACTGTCCCAGAGTGAGAAAGGACAGTGTGTGACCCCTGTCCCAGAGTGTGAAAGGACAGTGTGTGACACACTGTCCCACAGTGTGAAAGGACAGTGTGTGACCCACTGTCCCAGAGTTTGAAAGTACAGTGTGTGACCCACTGTCCCAAAGTGTGAAAGGACAGTGTGTGACCCACTGTCCCAGAGTGTGAAAGGACAGTGTGTGACCCACTGTGCCAGAGTGTGAAAGGACAGCGTGTGACCCACTGTCCCAGAGTGTGAAAGGACAGTGTGTGACCCACTGTTCCAGAGTGTGAAAGGACAGTGTGTGACCCACTGGTCCAGAGTGAGAAAGAACAATGTGTGACACACCATCCCAGAGTGTGAAAGGACAGTGTGTGACCCAATGTCCCAGAGTGTGATAGGACAGTGTGTGACCCACTGTCCCAGAGTGTGAAAGGACAGTGTGTGACCCACTGTGCCAGAGTGTGAAAGGACAGTGTGTGACCCACAGTCCCAGAGTGTGATAGGACAGTGTGTGGCCCAGTGTCCCAGAGTGTGAAAGGACAGTGTGTGACCCAGTGTCCCAGAGTGTGAAAGGACAGTGTGTGACCCACTGTCCCAGAGTTTGAAAGGACAGTGTGTGACCCATTGTCCCAGAGTGTGAAAATATAGTTTGTGACCACTGTCCCAGAGTGTGAAAGGACAGTGTGTGACCCACTGTCCCAGAGTGTGAAAGGAGAGTGTGTGGCCCACTGTCCCAGAGTGTGAAAATATAGTTTGCGACCCTCTGTCCCAGAGTGTGAAAGGACAGTGTGTGACCCACTGTCCCAGAGTGATAAAGGACAGTGTGTGACCCACTGTCCCAGAGTGTGAAAGGACAGTGTGTGACCCACTGTCCCAGAGTGTGAAAGGACAGTGTGTGACCCACTGTCCCAGAGACTGAAAGGACAGTGTGTGACCCACTGTCCCAGAGTATGAAAGGACAGTGTGTGACCCACTGTCCCAGAGTGTGAATGGACAGTGTGTGACCCATTGTCACAGAGTGTGAAAGGAGTGTGTGAGCCAGTGTCCCAGATTGTGAATGGAGAGTGTGTGACCCAGTGTCCCAGCGTGGGAAAGGACAGTGTGTGACCCACTGTCCCAGAGTGTGTAAGGACAGTGTGTGACCCACTGTCCCAGAGTGTGAAAAGACAGTGTGTGACCCACTGTCCCAGAGTGTGAAAGGAGTGTGTGACCCACTGTCCCAGCGTGGGAAAGGACAGTGTGTGACCCACTGTCCCAGAGTGTGAAAGGACAGTGTGTGACCCACTGTCCCAGAGTGTGAAAAGACAGTGTGTGACCCACTGTCCCAGAGTGTGAAAGGAGTGTGTGACCCACTGTCCCAGAGTGTGAAAGGACAGTGTGTGACCCAGTGTCCCAGAGTGTGAAAGGACAGTCGGTGAACCCACCGTCCCAGAGTGTGAAAGGACAGTGTGTGACCCAGTGTCCCAGAGTGTGAAGGGACAGTGTGTGACCCACTGTCCCAGACTGTGAAAGGACAGTGTGTGACCCACTGTCCCAGAGTGTGAGAGGACAGTGTGTGACCCACTGTCCCAGAGAGCGAAAGGACAGTGTGTGACCCACTGTCCCAGAGTGTGAAAGGACAGTGTGTGACACACTGTCCCACAGTGTGAAAGGACAGTGTGTGACCCACTGTCCCAGAGTTTGAAAGTACAGTGTGTGACCCACTGTCCCAGAGTGTGAAAGGACAGTGTGTGACCCACTGTCCCAGAGTGTGAAAGGACAGTGTGTGACCCACTGTGCCAGAGTGTGAAAGGACAGTGTGTGACCCACTGTCCCAGAGTGTGAAAGGACAGTGTGTGACCCACTGTTCCAGAGTGTGAAAGGACAGTGTGTGACCCACTGGTCCAGAGTGAGAAAGAACAATGTGTGACACACCGTCCCAGAGTGTGAAAGGACAGTGTGTGACCCAATGTCCCAGAGTGTGATAGGACAGTGTGTGACCCACTGTCCCAGAGTGTGAAAGGACAGTGTGTGACCCACTGTGCCAGAGTGTGAAAGGACAGTGTGTGACCCACAGTCCCAGAGTGTGATAGGACAGTGTGTGGCCCAGTGTCCAAGAGTGTGAAAAGACAGTGTGTGACCCAGTGTCCCAGAGTGTGAAAGGACAGTGTGTGACCCACTGTCCCAGAGTTTGAAAGGACAGTGTGTGACCCATTGTCCCAGAGTGTGAAAATATAGTTTGTGACCACTGTCCCAGAGTGTGAAAGGACAGTGTGTGACCCACTGTCCCAGAGTGTGAAAGGAGAGTGTGTGGCCCACTGTCCCAGAGTGCGAAAATATAGTTTGTGACCCACTGACCCAGAGTGTGAAAGGACAGTGTGTGACCCACTGACCCAGAGTGTTAAAGGACAGTGTGTGACCCACTGTCCCAGAGTGTGAAAGGACAGTGTGTGACCCACTGTCCCAGAGTGAGAAAGGACAGTGTGTGACCCACTGTCCCAGAGTGAGAAAGGACAGTGTGTGGCCCACTGTCCCAGAGTCCGAAAGGTCAGCGTGTGACCCACTGTCCCAGAGTGTGAATGGACAGTGTGTGACCCACTGTCCCAGAGTGTGAAAGGACAGTGTGTGTCCCACTGTGCCAGAGTGCGAAAGGACAGTGTGTGTCCCACTTTCCGAGAGTGTGAAAGGACAGTGTGTGACCCACTGTCCCAGAGATTGAAAGGACAGTGTGTGACCCACTGTCCCAGAGTGTGAAAATATAGTTTGTGACCCACTGTCCCAGAGTGTGAAAGGACAGTGTGTGACCCACTGTCTCAGAGTGTGAAAGGACAGTGTGTGACCCACTGTACCAGAGTGTGAAAATATAGTTTGTGACCCACTGTCCCAGAGTGTGAAAGGACAGTGTGTGACCCACTGTCCCAGAGTAAGAAAGGACAGTGTGTGACCCACTGTCCGAGAGTGAAAAAGGACAGTGTGTGATGCACTGTCACAGAGTGTGAAGGGACAGTGTGTGACCCACTGTCCCAGATGTGAAAGGACAGTGTGTGACCAACTCTCCTAGAGTATGAAAGGACAGTGTTTGACCCACTGTCCCAGAGTGTGAAAGGACAGTGTGTGACCCACTGTCCCAGCGTGTGAAAGGAGTGTGTGACCCACTGACCCAGAGTGTGAAAGGACAGTGTGTGACCCACTGTCCCAGAGTGTGAAAGGACAGTGTGTGACCCACTGTCCCAGAGACTGAAAGGACAGTGTGTGACCCACTGTCCCAGAGTATGAAAGGACAGTGTGTGACCCACTGTCCCAGAGTGTGAATGGACAGTGTGTGACCCATTGTCCCAGAGTGTGAAAGGAGTGTGTGAGCCAGTGTCCCAGATTGTGAATGGAGAGTGTGTGACCCAGTGTCCCAGCGTGGGAAAGGAGAGTGTGTGACCCACTGTCCCAGAGTGTGAAAGGAGTGTGTGACCCACTGTCCCAGAGTGTGAAAGGACAGTGTGTGACCCAGTGTCCCAGAGTGTGAAAGGACAGTCGGTGAACCCACCGTCCCAGAGTGTGAAAGGACAGTGTGTGACCCAGTGTCCCAGAGTGTGAAGGGACAGTGTGTGACCCACTGTCCCAGACTGTGAAAGGACAGTGTGTGACCCACTGTCCCAGAGTGTGAGAGGACAGTGTGTGACCCACTGTCCCAGAGAGCGAAAGGACAGTGTGTGACCCACTGTCCCAGAGTGAGAAAGGACAGTGTGTGACCCCTGTCCCAGAGTGTGAAAGGACAGTGTGTGACACACTGTCCCACAGTGTGAAAGGACAGTGTGTGACCCACTGTCCCAGAGTGAGAAAGGACAGTGTGTGACCCACTGTCCCAGAGTGAGAAAGGACAGTGTGTGGCCCACTGTCCCAGAGTCCGAAAGGACAGCGTGTGACCCACTGTCCCAGAGTGTGAATGGACAGTGTGTGACCCACTGTCCCAGAGTGTGAAAGGACAGTGTGTGACCCACTGTGCCAGAGTGCGAAAGGACAGTGTGTGTCCCACTTTCCGAGAGTGTGAAAGGACAGTGTGTGACCCACTGTCCCAGAGATTGAAAGGACAGTGTGTGACCCACTGTCCCAGAGTGTGAAAATATAGTTTGTGACCCACTGTCCCAGAGTGTGAAAGGACAGTGTGTGACCCACTGTCTCAGAGTGTGAAAGGACAGTGTGTGACCCACTGTACCAGAGTGTGAAAATATAGTTTGTGACCCACTGTCCCAGAGTGTGAAAGGACAGTGTGTGACCCACTGTCCCAGAGTAAGAAAGGACAGTGTGTGACCCACTGTCCCAGAGTGAAAAAGGACAGTGTGTGATGCACTGTCACAGAGTGTGAAGGGACAGTGTGTGACCCACTGTCCCAGATGTGAAAGGACAGTGTGTGACCAACTCTCCTAGAGTATGAAAGGACAGTGTTTGACCCACTGTCCCAGAGTGTGAAAGGACAGTGTGTGACCCACTGTCCCAGCGTGTGAAAGGAGTGTGTGACCCACTGACCCAGAGTGTGAAAGGACAGTGTGTGACCCACTGTCCCAGAGTGTGAAAGGACAGTGTGTGACCCACTGTCCCAGAGACTGAAAGGACAGTGTGTGACCCACTGTCCCAGAGTATGAAAGGACAGTGTGTGACCCACTGTCCCAGAGTGTGAATGGACAGTGTGTGACCCATTGTCCCAGAGTGTGAAAGGAGTGTGTGAGCCAGTGTCCCAGAGTGTGAATGGAGAGTGTGTGACCCAGTGTCCCAGCGTGGGAAAGGAGAGTGTGTGACCCACTGTCCCAGAGTGTGAAAGGACAGTGTGTGACCCACTGTCCCAGAGTGTGAAAAGACAGTGTGTGACCCACTGTCCCAGAGTGTGAAAGGAGTGTGTGACCCACTGTCCCAGAGTGTGAAAGGACAGTGTGTGACCCAGTGTCCCAGAGTGTGAAAGGACAGTCGGTGAACCCACCGTCCCAGAGTGTGAAAGGACAGTGTGTGACCCAGTGTCCCAGAGTGTGAAGGGACAGTGTGTGACCCACTGTCCCAGACTGTGAAAGGACAGTGTGTGACCCAGTGTCCCAGAGTGTGAAGGGACAGTGTGTGACCCACTGTCCCTGACTGTGAAAGGACAGTGTGTGACCCACTGTCCCAGAGTGTGAGAGGACAGTGTGTGACCCACTGTCCCAGAGAGCGAAAGGACAGTGTGTGACCCACTGTCCCAGAGTGAGAAAGGACAGTGTGTGACCCACTGTCCCAGAGACTGAAAGGACAGTGTGTGACCCACTGTCCCAGAGTATGAAAGGACAGTGTGTGACCCACTGTCCCAGAGTGTGAATGGACAGTGTGTGACCCATTGTCCCAGAGTGTGAAAGGAGTGTGTGAGCCAGTGTCCCAGATTGTGAATGGACAGTGTGTGACCCACTGTCCCAGAGTGAAAAAGGACAGTGTGTGATGCACTGTCCCAGAGTGTGAAGGGACAGTGTGTGACCCACTGTCCCAGATGTGAAAGGACAGTGTGTGACCCACTGTCCCAGAGTGTTAAAGGACAGTGTTTGACCCACTGTCCCAGAGTGTGAAAGGACAGTGTGTGACCCACTGTCCCAGCGTGTGAAAGGAGTGTGTGACCCACTGACCCAGAGTGTGAAAGGACAGTGTGTGACCCACTGTCCCAGAGTGTGAAAGGACAGTGTGTGACCCACTGTCCCAGAGACTGAAAGGACAGTGTGTGACCCACTGTCCCAGAGTATGAAAGGACAGTGTGTGACCCACTGTCCCAGAGTGTGAATGGACAGTGTGTGACCCATTGTCCCAGAGTGTGAAAGGAGTGTGTGAGCCAGTGTCCCAGATTGTGAATGGAGAGTGTGTGACCCAGTGTCCCAGCGTGGGAAAGGACAGTGTGTGACCCACTGTCCCAGAGTGTGAAAGGACAGTGTGTGACCCACTGTCCCAGAGTGTGAAAAGACAGTGTGTGACCCACTGTCCCAGAGTGTGAAAGGAGTGTGTGACCCACTGTCCCAGAGTGTGAAAGGACAGTGTGTGACCCAGTGTCCCAGAGTGTGAAAGGACAGTCGGTGAACCCACCGTCCCAGAGTGTGAAAGGACAGTGTGTGACCCAGTGTCCCAGAGTGTGAAGGGACAGTGTGTGACCCACTGTCCCAGACTGTGAAAGGACAGTGTGTGACCCACTGTCCCAGAGTGTGAGAGGACAGTGTGTGACCCACTGTCCCAGAGAGCGAAAGGACAGTGTGTGACCCACTGTCCCAGAGTGAGAAAGGACAGTGTGTGACCCCTGTCCCAGAGTGTGAAAGGACAGTGTGTGACACACTGTCCCACAGTGTGAAAGGACAGTGTGTGACCCACTGTCCCAGAGTTTGAAAGTACAGTGTGTGACCCACTGTCCCAAAGTGTGAAAGGACAGTGTGTGACCCACTGTCCCAGAGTGTGAAAGGACAGTGTGTGACCCACTGTCCCAGAGTGTGAAAGGACAGTGTGTGACCCACTGTCCCAGAGTGTGAAAAGACAGTGTGTGACCCACTGTCCCAGAGTGTGAAAGGAGTGTGTGACCCACTGTCCCAGAGTGTGAAAAGACAGTGTGTGACCCACTGTCCCAGAGTGTGAAAGGAGTGTGTGACCCACTGTCCCAGAGTGTGAAAGGACAGTGTGTGACCCAGTGTCCCAGAGTGTGAAAGGACAGTCGGTGAACCCACCGTCCCAGAGTGTGAAAGGACAGTGTGTGACCCAGTGTCCCAGAGTGTGAAGGGACAGTGTGTGACCCACTGTCCCAGACTGTGAAAGGACAGTGTGTGACCCACTGTCCCAGAGTGTGAGAGGACAGTGTGTGACCCACTGTCCCAGAGAGCGAAAGGACAGTGTGTGACCCACTGTCCCAGAGTGAGAAAGGACAGTGTGTGACCCCTGTCCCAGAGTGTGAAAGGACAGTGTGTGACACACTGTCCCACAGTGTGAAAGGACAGTGTGTGACCCACTGACCCAGAGTTTGAAAGTACAGTGTGTGACCCACTGTCCCAAAGTGTGAAAGGACAGTGTGTGACCCACTGTCCCAGAGTGTGAAAGGACAGTGTGTGACCCACTGTGCCAGAGTGTGAAAGGACAGCGTGTGACCCACTGTCCCAGAGTGTGAAAGGACAGTGTGTGACCCTCTGTTCCAGAGTGTGAAAGGACAGTGTGTGACCCACTGGTCCAGAGTGAGAAAGAACAATGTGTGACACACCATCCCAGAGTGTGAAAGGACAGTGTGTGACCCAATGTCCCAGAGTGTGATAGGACAGTGTGTGACCCACTGTCCCAGAGTGTGAAAGGACAGTGTGTGACCCACTGTGCCAGAGTGTGAAAGGACAGTGTGTGACCCACAGTCCCAGAGTGTGATAGGACAGTGTGTGGCCCAGTGTCCCAGAGTGTGAAAGGACAGTGTGTGACCCAGTGTCCCAGAGTGTGAAAGGACAGTGTGTGACCCACTGTCCCAGAGTTTGAAAGGACAGTGTGTGACCCATTGTCCCAGAGTGTGAAAATATAGTTTGTGACCACTGTCCCAGAGTGTGAAAGGACAGTGTGTGACCCACTGTCCCAGAGTGTGAAAGGAGAGTGTGTGGCCCACTGTCCCAGAGTGTGAAAATATAGTTTGTGACCCTCTGTCCCAGAGTGTGAAAGGACAGTGTGTGACCCACTGTCCCAGAGTGATAAAGGACAGTGTGTGACCCACTGTCCCAGAGTGTGAAAGGACAGTGTGTGACCCACTGTCCCAGAGTGTGAAAGGACAGTGTGTGACCCACTGTCCCAGAGACTGAAAGGACAGTGTGTGACCCACTGACCCAGAGTATGAAAGGACAGTGTGTGACCCACTGTCCCAGAGTGTGAATGGACAGTGTGTGACCCATTGTCCCAGAGTGTGAAAGGAGTGTGTGAGCCAGTGTCCCAGATTGTGAATGGAGAGTGTGTGACCCAGTGTCCCAGCGTGGGAAAGGACAGTGTGTGACCCACTGTCCCAGAGTGTGAAAGGACAGTGTGTGACCCACTGTCCCAGAGTGTGAAAAGACAGTGTGTGACCCACTGTCCCAGAGTGTGAAAGGAGTGTGTGACCCACTGTCCCAGAGTGTGAAAGGACAGTGTGTGACCCAGTGTCCCAGAGTGTGAAAGGACAGTCGGTGAACCCACCGTCCCAGAGTGTGAAAGGACAGTGTGTGACCCAGTGTCCCAGAGTGTGAAGGGACAGTGTGTGACCCACTGTCCCAGACTGTGAAAGGACAGTGTGTGACCCACTGTCCCAGAGTGTGAGAGGACAGTGTGTGACCCACTGTCCCAGAGAGCGAAAGGACAGTGTGTGACCCACTGTCCCAGAGTGAGAAAGGACAGTGTGTGACCCCTGTCCCAGAGTGTGAAAGGACAGTGTGTGACACACTGTCCCACAGTGTAAAAGGACAGTGTGTGACCCACTGTCCCAGAGTTTGAAAGTACAGTGTGTGACCCACTGTCCCAGAGTGTGAAAGGACAGTGTGTGACCCACTGTCCCAGAGTGTGAAAGGACAGTGTGTGACCCACTGTGCCAGAGTGTGAAAGGACAGTGTGTGACCCACTGTCCCAGAGTGTGAAAGGACAGTGTGTGACCCACTGTCCCAGAGTGTGAATGGACAGTGTGTGACCCACTGTCCCAGAGTGTGAAAGGACAGTGTGTGACCCACTGTGCCAGAGTGCGAAAGGACAGTGTGTGTCCCACTTTCCGAGAGTGTGAAAGGACAGTGTGTGACCCACTGTCCCAGAGATTGAAAGGACAGTGTGTGACCCACTGTCCCAGAGTGTGAAAATATAGTTTGTGACCCACTGTCCCAGAGTGTGAAAGGACAGTGTGTGACCCACTGTCTCAGAGTGTGAAAGGACAGTGTGTGACCCACTGTACCAGAGTGTGAAAATATAGTTTGTGACCCACTGTCCCAGAGTGTGAAAGGACAGTGTGTGACCCACTGTCCCAGAGTAAGAAAGGACAGTGTGTGACCCACTGTCCCAGAGTGAAAAAGGACAGTGTGTGATGCACTGTCACAGAGTGTGAAGGGACAGTGTGTGACCCACTGTCCCAGATGTGAAAGGACAGTGTGTGACCAACTCTCCTAGAGTATGAAAGGACAGTGTTTGACCCACTGTCCCAGAGTGTGAAAGGACAGTGTGTGACCCACTGTCCCAGCGTGTGAAAGGAGTGTGTGACCCACTGACCCAGAGTGTGAAAGGACAGTGTGTGACCCACTGTCCCAGAGTGTGAAAGGACAGTGTGTGACCCACTGTCCCAGAGACTGAAAGGACAGTGTGTGACCCACTGTCCCAGAGTATGAAAGGACAGTGTGTGACCCACTGTCCCAGAGTGTGAAAGGACAGTGTGTGACCCACTGTCCCAGAGTTTGAAAGTACAGTGTGTGACCCACTGTCCCAAAGTGTGAAAGGACAGTGTGTGACCCACTGTCCCAGAGTGTGAAAGGACAGTGTGTGACCCACTGTGCCAGAGTGTGAAAGGACAGCGTGTGACCCACTGTCCCAGAGTGTGAAAGGACAGTGTGTGACCCACTGTTCCAGAGTGTGAAAGGACAGTGTGTGACCCACTGGTCCAGAGTGAGAAAGAACAATGTGTGACACACCATCCCAGAGTGTGAAAGGACAGTGTGTGACCCAATGTCCCAGAGTGTGATAGGACAGTGTGTGACCCACTGTCCCAGAGTGTGAAAGGACAGTGTGTGACCCACTGTGCCAGAGTGTGAAAGGACAGTGTGTGACCCACAGTCCCAGAGTGTGATAGGACAGTGTGTGGCCCAGTGTCCCAGAGTGTGAAAGGACAGTGTGTGACCCAGTGTCCCAGAGTGTGAAAGGACAGTGTGTGACCCACTGTCCCAGAGTTTGAAAGGACAGTGTGTGACCCATTGTCCCAGAGTGTGAAAATATAGTTTGTGACCACTGTCCCAGAGTGTGAAAGGACAGTGTGTGACCCACTGTCCCAGAGTGTGAAAGGAGAGTGTGTGGCCCACTGTCCCAGAGTGTGAAAATATAGTTTGCGACCCTCTGTCCCAGAGTGTGAAAGGACAGTGTGTGACCCACTGTCCCAGAGTGATAAAGGACAGTGTGTGACCCACTGTCCCAGAGTGTGAAAGGACAGTGTGTGACCCACTGTCCCAGAGTGTGAAAGGACAGTGTGTGACCCACTGTCCCAGAGACTGAAAGGACAGTGTGTGACCCACTGTCCCAGAGTATGAAAGGACAGTGTGTGACCCACTGTCCCAGAGTGTGAATGGACAGTGTGTGACCCATTGTCACAGAGTGTGAAAGGAGTGTGTGAGCCAGTGTCCCAGATTGTGAATGGAGAGTGTGTGACCCAGTGTCCCAGCGTGGGAAAGGACAGTGTGTGACCCACTGTCCCAGAGTGTGAAAGGACAGTGTGTGACCCACTGTCCCAGAGTGTGAAAAGACAGTGTGTGACCCACTGTCCCAGAGTGTGAAAGGAGTGTGTGACCCACTGTCCCAGAGTGTGAAAGGACAGTGTGTGACCCAGTGTCCCAGAGTGTGAAAGGACAGTCGGTGAACCCACCGTCCCAGAGTGTGAAAGGACAGTGTGTGACCCAGTGTCCCAGAGTGTGAAGGGACAGTGTGTGACCCACTGTCCCAGACTGTGAAAGGACAGTGTGTGACCCACTGTCCCAGAGTGTGAGAGGACAGTGTGTGACCCACTGTCCCAGAGAGCGAAAGGACAGTGTGTGACCCACTGTCCCAGAGTGAGAAAGGACAGTGTGTGACCCCTGTCCCAGAGTGTGAAAGGACAGTGTGTGACACACTGTCCCACAGTGTGAAAGGACAGTGTGTGACCCACTGTCCCAGAGTTTGAAAGTACAGTGTGTGACCCACTGTCCCAGAGTGTGAAAGGACAGTGTGTGACCCACTGTCCCAGAGTGTGAAAGGACAGTGTGTGACCCACTGTGCCAGAGTGTGAAAGGACAGTGTGTGACCCACTGTCCCAGAGTGTGAAAGGACAGTGTGTGACCCACTGTTCCAGAGTGTGAAAGGACAGTGTGTGACCCACTGGTCCAGAGTGAGAAAGAACAATGTGTGACACACCGTCCCAGAGTGTGAAAGGACAGTGTGTGACCCAATGTCCCAGAGTGTGATAGGACAGTGTGTGACCCACTGTCCCAGAGTGTGAAAGGACAGTGTGTGACCCACTGTGCCAGAGTGTGAAAGGACAGTGTGTGACCCACAGTCCCAGAGTGTGATAGGACAGTGTGTGGCCCATTGTCCCAGAGTGTGAAAATATAGTTTGTGACCACTGTCCCAGAGTGTGAAAGGACAGTGTGTGACCCACTGTCCCAGAGTGTGAAAGGAGAGTGTGTGGCCCACTGTCCCAGAGTGCGAAAATATAGTTTGTGACCCACTGACCCAGAGTGTGAAAGGACAGTGTGTGACCCACTGACCCAGAGTGTTAAAGGACAGTGTGTGACCCACTGTCCCAGAGTGTGAAAGGACAGTGTGTGACCCACTGTCCCAGAGTGAGAAAGGACAGTGTGTGACCCACTGTCCCAGAGTGAGAAAGGACAGTGTGTGGCCCACTGTCCCAGAGTCCGAAAGGTCAGCGTGTGACCCACTGTCCCAGAGTGTGAATGGACAGTGTGTGACCCACTGTCCCAGAGTGTGAAAGGACAGTGTGTGTCCCACTGTGCCAGAGTGCGAAAGGACAGTGTGTGTCCCACTTTCCGAGAGTGTGAAAGGACAGTGTGTGACCCACTGTCCCAGAGATTGAAAGGACAGTGTGTGACCCACTGTCCCAGAGTGTGAAAATATAGTTTGTGACCCACTGTCCCAGAGTGTGAAAGGACAGTGTGTGACCCACTGTCTCAGAGTGTGAAAGGACAGTGTGTGACCCACTGTACCAGAGTGTGAAAATATAGTTTGTGACCCACTGTCCCAGAGTGTGAAAGGACAGTGTGTGACCCACTGTCCCAGAGTAAGAAAGGACAGTGTGTGACCCACTGTCCGAGAGTGAAAAAGGACAGTGTGTGATGCACTGTCACAGAGTGTGAAGGGACAGTGTGTGACCCACTGTCCCAGATGTGAAAGGACAGTGTGTGACCAACTCTCCTAGAGTATGAAAGGACAGTGTTTGACCCACTGTCCCAGAGTGTGAAAGGACAGTGTGTGACCCACTGTCCCAGCGTGTGAAAGGAGTGTGTGACCCACTGACCCAGAGTGTGAAAGGACAGTGTGTGACCCACTGTCCCAGAGTGTGAAAGGACAGTGTGTGACCCACTGTCCCAGAGACTGAAAGGACAGTGTGTGACCCACTGTCCCAGAGTATGAAAGGACAGTGTGTGACCCACTGTCCCAGAGTGTGAATGGACAGTGTGTGACCCATTGTCCCAGAGTGTGAAAGGAGTGTGTGAGCCAGTGTCCCAGATTGTGAATGGAGAGTGTGTGACCCAGTGTCCCAGCGTGGGAAAGGAGAGTGTGTGACCCACTGTCCCAGAGTGTGAAAGGAGTGTGTGACCCACTGTCCCAGAGTGTGAAAGGACAGTGTGTGACCCAGTGTCCCAGAGTGTGAAAGGACAGTCGGTGAACCCACCGTCCCAGAGTGTGAAAGGACAGTGTGTGACCCAGTGTCCCAGAGTGTGAAGGGACAGTGTGTGACCCACTGTCCCAGACTGTGAAAGGACAGTGTGTGACCCACTGTCCCAGAGTGTGAGAGGACAGTGTGTGACCCACTGTCCCAGAGAGCGAAAGGACAGTGTGTGACCCACTGTCCCAGAGTGAGAAAGGACAGTGTGTGACCCCTGTCCCAGAGTGTGAAAGGACAGTGTGTGACACACTGTCCCACAGTGTGAAAGGACAGTGTGTGACCCACTGTCCCAGAGTGAGAAAGGACAGTGTGTGACCCACTGTCCCAGAGTGAGAAAGGACAGTGTGTGGCCCACTGTCCCAGAGTCCGAAAGGACAGCGTGTGACCCACTGTCCCAGAGTGTGAATGGACAGTGTGTGACCCACTGTCCCAGAGTGTGAAAGGACAGTGTGTGACCCACTGTGCCAGAGTGCGAAAGGACAGTGTGTGTCCCACTTTCCGAGAGTGTGAAAGGACAGTGTGTGACCCACTGTCCCAGAGATTGAAAGGACAGTGTGTGACCCACTGTCCCAGAGTGTGAAAATATAGTTTGTGACCCACTGTCCCAGAGTGTGAAAGGACAGTGTGTGACCCACTGTCTCAGAGTGTGAAAGGACAGTGTGTGACCCACTGTACCAGAGTGTGAAAATATAGTTTGTGACCCACTGTCCCAGAGTGTGAAAGGACAGTGTGTGACCCACTGTCCCAGAGTAAGAAAGGACAGTGTGTGACCCACTGTCCCAGAGTGAAAAAGGACAGTGTGTGATGCACTGTCACAGAGTGTGAAGGGACAGTGTGTGACCCACTGTCCCAGATGTGAAAGGACAGTGTGTGACCAACTCTCCTAGAGTATGAAAGGACAGTGTTTGACCCACTGTCCCAGAGTGTGAAAGGACAGTGTGTGACCCACTGTCCCAGCGTGTGAAAGGAGTGTGTGACCCACTGACCCAGAGTGTGAAAGGACAGTGTGTGACCCACTGTCCCAGAGTGTGAAAGGACAGTGTGTGACCCACTGTCCCAGAGACTGAAAGGACAGTGTGTGACCCACTGTCCCAGAGTATGAAAGGACAGTGTGTGACCCACTGTCCCAGAGTGTGAATGGACAGTGTGTGACCCATTGTCCCAGAGTGTGAAAGGAGTGTGTGAGCCAGTGTCCCAGATTGTGAATGGAGAGTGTGTGACCCAGTGTCCCAGCGTGGGAAAGGAGAGTGTGTGACCCACTGTCCCAGAGTGTGAAAGGACAGTGTGTGACCCACTGTCCCAGAGTGTGAAAAGACAGTGTGTGACCCACTGTCCCAGAGTGTGAAAGGAGTGTGTGACCCACTGTCCCAGAGTGTGAAAGGACAGTGTGTGACCCAGTGTCCCAGAGTGTGAAAGGACAGTCGGTGAACCCACCGTCCCAGAGTGTGAAAGGACAGTGTGTGACCCAGTGTCCCAGAGTGTGAAGGGACAGTGTGTGACCCACTGTCCCAGACTGTGAAAGGACAGTGTGTGACCCAGTGTCCCAGAGTGTGAAGGGACAGTGTGTGACCCACTGTCCCTGACTGTGAAAGGACAGTGTGTGACCCACTGTCCCAGAGTGTGAGAGGACAGTGTGTGACCCACTGTCCCAGAGAGCGAAAGGACAGTGTGTGACCCACTGTCCCAGAGTGAGAAAGGACAGTGTGTGACCCACTGTCCCAGAGACTGAAAGGACAGTGTGTGACCCACTGTCCCAGAGTATGAAAGGACAGTGTGTGACCCACTGTCCCAGAGTGTGAATGGACAGTGTGTGACCCATTGTCCCAGAGTGTGAAAGGAGTGTGTGAGCCAGTGTCCCAGATTGTGAATGGACAGTGTGTGACCCACTGTCCCAGAGTGAAAAAGGACAGTGTGTGATGCACTGTCCCAGAGTGTGAAGGGACAGTGTGTGACCCACTGTCCCAGATGTGAAAGGACAGTGTGTGACCCACTGTCCCAGAGTGTTAAAGGACAGTGTTTGACCCACTGTCCCAGAGTGTGAAAGGACAGTGTGTGACCCACTGTCCCAGCGTGTGAAAGGAGTGTGTGACCCACTGACCCAGAGTGTGAAAGGACAGTGTGTGACCCACTGTCCCAGAGTGTGAAAGGACAGTGTGTGACCCACTGTCCCAGAGACTGAAAGGACAGTGTGTGACCCACTGTCCCAGAGTATGAAAGGACAGTGTGTGACCCACTGTCCCAGAGTGTGAATGGACAGTGTGTGACCCATTGTCCCAGAGTGTGAAAGGAGTGTGTGAGCCAGTGTCCCAGATTGTGAATGGAGAGTGTGTGACCCAGTGTCCCAGCGTGGGAAAGGACAGTGTGTGACCCACTGTCCCAGAGTGTGAAAGGACAGTGTGTGACCCACTGTCCCAGAGTGTGAAAAGACAGTGTGTGACCCACTGTCCCAGAGTGTGAAAGGAGTGTGTGACCCACTGTCCCAGAGTGTGAAAGGACAGTGTGTGACCCAGTGTCCCAGAGTGTGAAAGGACAGTCGGTGAACCCACCGTCCCAGAGTGTGAAAGGACAGTGTGTGACCCAGTGTCCCAGAGTGTGAAGGGACAGTGTGTGACCCACTGTCCCAGACTGTGAAAGGACAGTGTGTGACCCACTGTCCCAGAGTGTGAGAGGACAGTGTGTGACCCACTGTCCCAGAGAGCGAAAGGACAGTGTGTGACCCACTGTCCCAGAGTGAGAAAGGACAGTGTGTGACCCCTGTCCCAGAGTGTGAAAGGACAGTGTGTGACACACTGTCCCACAGTGTGAAAGGACAGTGTGTGACCCACTGTCCCAGAGTTTGAAAGTACAGTGTGTGACCCACTGTCCCAAAGTGTGAAAGGACAGTGTGTGACCCACTGTCCCAGAGTGTGAAAGGACAGTGTGTGACCCACTGTCCCAGAGTGTGAAAGGACAGTGTGTGACCCACTGTCCCAGAGTGTGAAAAGACAGTGTGTGACCCACTGTCCCAGAGTGTGAAAGGAGTGTGTGACCCACTGTCCCAGAGTGTGAAAAGACAGTGTGTGACCCACTGTCCCAGAGTGTGAAAGGAGTGTGTGACCCACTGTCCCAGAGTGTGAAAGGACAGTGTGTGACCCAGTGTCCCAGAGTGTGAAAGGACAGTCGGTGAACCCACCGTCCCAGAGTGTGAAAGGACAGTGTGTGACCCAGTGTCCCAGAGTGTGAAGGGACAGTGTGTGACCCACTGTCCCAGACTGTGAAAGGACAGTGTGTGACCCACTGTCCCAGAGTGTGAGAGGACAGTGTGTGACCCACTGTCCCAGAGAGCGAAAGGACAGTGTGTGACCCACTGTCCCAGAGTGAGAAAGGACAGTGTGTGACCCCTGTCCCAGAGTGTGAAAGGACAGTGTGTGACACACTGTCCCACAGTGTGAAAGGACAGTGTGTGACCCACTGACCCAGAGTTTGAAAGTACAGTGTGTGACCCACTGTCCCAAAGTGTGAAAGGACAGTGTGTGACCCACTGTCCCAGAGTGTGAAAGGACAGTGTGTGACCCACTGTGCCAGAGTGTGAAAGGACAGCGTGTGACCCACTGTCCCAGAGTGTGAAAGGACAGTGTGTGACCCTCTGTTCCAGAGTGTGAAAGGACAGTGTGTGACCCACTGGTCCAGAGTGAGAAAGAACAATGTGTGACACACCATCCCAGAGTGTGAAAGGACAGTGTGTGACCCAATGTCCCAGAGTGTGATAGGACAGTGTGTGACCCACTGTCCCAGAGTGTGAAAGGACAGTGTGTGACCCACTGTGCCAGAGTGTGAAAGGACAGTGTGTGACCCACAGTCCCAGAGTGTGATAGGACAGTGTGTGGCCCAGTGTCCCAGAGTGTGAAAGGACAGTGTGTGACCCAGTGTCCCAGAGTGTGAAAGGACAGTGTGTGACCCACTGTCCCAGAGTTTGAAAGGACAGTGTGTGACCCATTGTCCCAGAGTGTGAAAATATAGTTTGTGACCACTGTCCCAGAGTGTGAAAGGACAGTGTGTGACCCACTGTCCCAGAGTGTGAAAGGAGAGTGTGTGGCCCACTGTCCCAGAGTGTGAAAATATAGTTTGTGACCCTCTGTCCCAGAGTGTGAAAGGACAGTGTGTGACCCACTGTCCCAGAGTGATAAAGGACAGTGTGTGACCCACTGTCCCAGAGTGTGAAAGGACAGTGTGTGACCCACTGTCCCAGAGTGTGAAAGGACAGTGTGTGACCCACTGTCCCAGAGACTGAAAGGACAGTGTGTGACCCACTGACCCAGAGTATGAAAGGACAGTGTGTGACCCACTGTCCCAGAGTGTGAATGGACAGTGTGTGACCCATTGTCCCAGAGTGTGAAAGGAGTGTGTGAGCCAGTGTCCCAGATTGTGAATGGAGAGTGTGTGACCCAGTGTCCCAGCGTGGGAAAGGACAGTGTGTGACCCACTGTCCCAGAGTGTGAAAGGACAGTGTGTGACCCACTGTCCCAGAGTGTGAAAAGACAGTGTGTGACCCACTGTCCCAGAGTGTGAAAGGAGTGTGTGACCCACTGTCCCAGAGTGTGAAAGGACAGTGAGTGACCCAGTGTCCCAGAGTGTGAAAGGACAGTCGGTGAACCCACCGTCCCAGAGTGTGAAAGGACAGTGTGTGACCCAGTGTCCCAGAGTGTGAAGGGACAGTGTGTGACCCACTGTCCCAGACTGTGAAAGGACAGTGTGTGACCCTCTGTTCCAGAGTGTGAAAGGACAGTGTGTGACCCACTGGTCCAGAGTGAGAAAGAACAGTGTGTGACCCACTGTCCCAGAGTGTGAAAGGACAGTGTGTGACCCACTGTCCCAGAGTGTGAAAGGACAGTGTGTGACCCACTGTGCCAGAGTGTGAAAGGACAGTGTGTGACCCACTGTCCCAGAGTGTGAAAGGACAGTGTGTGACCCACTGTCCCAGAGTGTGAATGGACAGTGTGTGACCCACTGTCCCAGAGTGTGAAAGGACAGTGTGTGACCCACTGTGCCAGAGTGCGAAAGGACAGTGTGTGTCCCACTTTCCGAGAGTGTGAAAGGACAGTGTGTGACCCACTGTCCCAGAGATTGAAAGGACAGTGTGTGACCCACTGTCCCAGAGTGTGAAAATATAGTTTGTGACCCACTGTCCCAGAGTGTGAAAGGACAGTGTGTGACCCACTGTCTCAGAGTGTGAAAGGACAGTGTGTGACCCACTGTACCAGAGTGTGAAAATATAGTTTGTGACCCACTGTCCCAGAGTGTGAAAGGACAGTGTGTGACCCACTGTCCCAGAGTAAGAAAGGACAGTGTGTGACCCACTGTCCCAGAGTGAAAAAGGACAGTGTGTGATGCACTGTCACAGAGTGTGAAGGGACAGTGTGTGACCCACTGTCCCAGATGTGAAAGGACAGTGTGTGACCAACTCTCCTAGAGTATGAAAGGACAGTGTTTGACCCACTGTCCCAGAGTGTGAAAGGACAGTGTGTGACCCACTGTCCCAGCGTGTGAAAGGAGTGTGTGACCCACTGACCCAGAGTGTGAAAGGACAGTGTGTGACCCACTGTCCCAGAGTGTGAAAGGACAGTGTGTGACCCACTGTCCCAGAGACTGAAAGGACAGTGTGTGACCCACTGTCCCAGAGTATGAAAGGACAGTGTGTGACCCACTGTCCCAGAGTGTGAATGGACAGTGTGTGACCCATTGTCCCAGAGTGTGAAAGGAGTGTGTGAGCCAGTGTCCCAGATTGTGAATGGAGAGTGTGTGACCCAGTGTCCCAGCGTGGGAAAGGAGAGTGTGTGACCCACTGTCCCAGAGTGTGAAAGGACAGTGTGTGACCCACTGTCCCAGAGTGTGAAAAGACAGTGTGTGACTCACTGTCCCAGAGTGTGAAAGGAGTGTGTGACCCACTGTCCCAGAGTGTGAAAGGACAGTGTGTGACCCAGTGTCCCAGAGTGTGAAAGGACAGTCGGTGAACCCACCGTCCCAGAGTGTGAAAGGACAGTGTGTGACCCAGTGTCCCAGAGTGTGAAGGGACAGTGTGTGACCCACTGTCCCAGACTGTGAAAGGACAGTGTGTGACCCAGTGTCCCAGAGTGTGAAGGGACAGTGTGTGACCCACTGTCCCAGACTGTGAAAGGACAGTGTGTGACCCACTGTCCCAGAGTGTGAGAGGACAGTGTGTGACCCACTGTCCCAGAGAGCGAAAGGACAGTGTGTGACCCACTGTCCCAGAGTGAGAAAGGACAGTGTGTGACCCACTGTCCCAGAGACTGAAAGGACAGTGTGTGACCCACTGTCCCAGAGTATGAAAGGACAGTGTGTGACCCACTGTCCCAGAGTGTGAATGGACAGTGTGTGACCCATTGTCCCAGAGTGTGAAAGGAGTGTGTGAGCCAGTGTCCCAGATTGTGAATGGACAGTGTGTGACCCACTGTCCCAGAGTGAAAAAGGACAGTGTGTGATGCACTGTCCCAGAGTGTGAAGGGACAGTGTGTGACCCACTGTCCCAGATGTGAAAGGACAGTGTGTGACCCACTGTCCCAGAGTGTTAAAGGACAGTGTTTGACCCACTGTCCCAGAGTGTGAAAGGACAGTGTGTGACCCACTGTCCCAGCGTGTGAAAGGAGTGTGTGACCCACTGACCCAGAGTGTGAAAGGACAGTGTGTGACCCACTGTCCCAGAGTGTGAAAGGACAGTGTGTGACCCACTGTCCCAGAGACTGAAAGGACAGTGTGTGACCCACTGTCCCAGAGTATGAAAGGACAGTGTGTGACCCACTGTCCCAGAGTGTGAATGGACAGTGTGTGACCCATTGTCCCAGAGTGTGAAAGGAGTGTGTGAGCCAGTGTCCCAGATTGAGAATGGAGAGTGTGTGACCCAGTGTCCCAGCGTGGGAAAGGACAGTGTGTGACCCACTGTCCCAGAGTGTGAAAGGACAGTGTGTGACCCACTGTCCCAGAGTGTGAAAAGACAGTGTGTGACCCACTGTCCCAGAGTGTGAAAGGAGTGTGTGACCCACTGTCCCAGAGTGTGAAAGGACAGTGTGTGACCCAGTGTCCCAGAGTGTGAAAGGACAGTCGGTGAACCCACCGTCCCAGAGTGTGAAAGGACAGTGTGTGACCCAGTGTCCCAGAGTGTGAAGGGACAGTGTGTGACCCACTGTCCCAGACTGTGAAAGGACAGTGTGTGACCCACTGTCCCAGAGTGTGAGAGGACAGTGTGTGACCCACTGTCCCAGAGAGCGAAAGGACAGTGTGTGACCCACTGTCCCAGAGTGAGAAAGGACAGTGTGTGACCCCTGTCCCAGAGTGTGAAAGGACAGTGTGTGACACACTGTCCCACAGTGTGAAAGGACAGTGTGTGACCCACTGTCCCAGAGTTTGAAAGTACAGTGTGTGACCCACTGTCCCAAAGTGTGAAAGGACAGTGTGTGACCCACTGTCCCAGAGTGTGAAAGGACAGTGTGTGACCCACTGTCCCAGAGTGTGAAAGGACAGTGTGTGACCCACTGTCCCAGAGTGTGAAAAGACAGTGTGTGACCCACTGTCCCAGAGTGTGAAAGGAGTGTGTGACCCACTGTCCCAGAGTGTGAAAAGACAGTGTGTGACCCACTGTCCCAGAGTGTGAAAGGAGTGTGTGACCCACTGTCCCAGAGTGTGAAAGGACAGTGTGTGACCCAGTGTCCCAGAGTGTGAAAGGACAGTCGGTGAACCCACCGTCCCAGAGTGTGAAAGGACAGTGTGTGACCCAGTGTCCCAGAGTGTGAAGGGACAGTGTGTGACCCACTGTCCCAGACTGTGAAAGGACAGTGTGTGACCCACTGTCCCAGAGTGTGAGAGGACAGTGTGTGACCCACTGTCCCAGAGAGCGAAAGGACAGTGTGTGACCCACTGTCCCAGAGTGAGAAAGGACAGTGTGTGACCCCTGTCCCAGAGTGTGAAAGGACAGTGTGTGACACACTGTCCCACAGTGTGAAAGGACAGTGTGTGACCCACTGTCCCAGAGTTTGAAAGTACAGTGTGTGACCCACTGTCCCAAAGTGTGAAAGGACAGTGTGTGACCCACTGTCCCAGAGTGTGAAAGGACAGTGTGTGACCCACTGTGCCAGAGTGTGAAAGGACAGCGTGTGACCCACTGTCCCAGAGTGTGAAAGGACAGTGTGTGACCCTCTGTTCCAGAGTGTGAAAGGACAGTGTGTGACCCACTGGTCCAGAGTGAGAAAGAACAATGTGTGACACACCATCCCAGAGTGTGAAAGGACAGTGTGTGACCCAATGTCCCAGAGTGTGATAGGACAGTGTGTGACCCACTGTCCCAGAGTGTGAAAGGACAGTGTGTGACCCACTGTGCCAGAGTGTGAAAGGACAGTGTGTGACCCACAGTCCCAGAGTGTGATAGGACAGTGTGTGGCCCAGTGTCCCAGAGTGTGAAAGGACAGTGTGTGACCCAGTGTCCCAGAGTGTGAAAGGACAGTGTGTGACCCACTGTCCCAGAGTTTGAAAGGACAGTGTGTGACCCATTGTCCCAGAGTGTGAAAATATAGTTTGTGACCACTGTCCCAGAGTGTGAAAGGACAGTGTGTGACCCACTGTCCCAGAGTGTGAAAGGAGAGTGTGTGGCCCACTGTCCCAGAGTGTGAAAATATAGTTTGTGACCCTCTGTCCCAGAGTGTGAAAGGACAGTGTGTGACCCACTGTCCCAGAGTGATAAAGGACAGTGTGTGACCCACTGTCCCAGAGTGTGAAAGGACAGTGTGTGACCCACTGTCCCAGAGTGTGAAAGGACAGTGTGTGACCCACTGTCCCAGAGACTGAAAGGACAGTGTGTGACCCACTGTCCCAGAGTATGAAAGGACAGTGTGTGACCCACTGTCCCAGAGTGTGAATGGACAGTGTGTGACCCATTGTCCCAGAGTGTGAAAGGAGTGTGTGAGCCAGTGTCCCAGATTGTGAATGGAGAGTGTGTGACCCAGTGTCCCAGCGTGGGAAAGGACAGTGTGTGACCCACTGTCCCAGAGTGTGAAAGGACAGTGTGTGACCCACTGTCCCAGAGTGTGAAAAGACAGTGTGTGACCCACTGTCCCAGAGTGTGAAAGGAGTGTGTGACCCACTGTCCCAGAGTGTGAAAGGACAGTGTGTGACCCAGTGTCCCAGAGTGTGAAAGGACAGTCGGTGAACCCACCGTCCCAGAGTGTGAAAGGACAGTGTGTGACCCAGTGTCCCAGAGTGTGAAGGGACAGTGTGTGACCCACTGTCCCAGACTGTGAAAGGACAGTGTGTGACCCACTGTCCCAGAGTGTGAGAGGACAGTGTGTGACCCACTGTCCCAGAGAGCGAAAGGACAGTGTGTGACCCACTGTCCCAGAGTGAGAAAGGACAGTGTGTGACCCCTGTCCCAGAGTGTGAAAGGACAGTGTGTGACACACTGTCCCACAGTGTGAAAGGACAGTGTGTGACCCACTGTCCCAGAGTTTGAAAGTACAGTGTGTGACCCACTGTCCCAGAGTGTGAAAGGACAGTGTGTGACCCACTGTCCCAGAGTGTGAAAGGACAGTGTGTGACCCACTGTGCCAGAGTGTGAAAGGACAGTGTGTGACCCACTGTCCCAGAGTGTGAAAGGACAGTGTGTGACCCACTGTTCCAGAGTGTGAAAGGACAGTGTGTGACCCACTGGTCCAGAGTGAGAAAGAACAATGTGTGACACACCGTCCCAGAGTGTGAAAGGACAGTGTGTGACCCAATGTCCCAGAGTGTGATAGGACAGTGTGTGACCCACTGTCCCAGAGTGTGAAAGGACAGTGTGTGACCCACTGTGCCAGAGTGTGAAAGGACAGTGTGTGACCCACAGTCCCAGAGTGTGATAGGACAGTGTGTGGCCCAGTGTCCCAGAGTGTGAAAAGACAGTGTGTGACCCAGTGTCCCAGAGTGTGAAAGGACAGTGTGTGACCCACTGTCCCAGAGTTTGAAAGGACAGTGTGTGACCCATTGTCCCAGAGTGTGAAAATATAGTTTGTGACCACTGTCCCAGAGTGTGAAAGGACAGTGTGTGACCCACTGTCCCAGAGTGTGAAAGGAGAGTGTGTGGCCCACTGTCCCAGAGTGCGAAAATATAGTTTGTGACCCACTGACCCAGAGTGTGAAAGGACAGTGTGTGACCCACTGACCCAGAGTGTTAAAGGACAGTGTGTGACCCACTGTCCCAGAGTGTGAAAGGACAGTGTGTGACCCACTGTCCCAGAGTGAGAAAGGACAGTGTGTGACCCACTGTCCCAGAGTGAGAAAGGACAGTGTGTGGCCCACTGTCCCAGAGTCTGAAAGGTCAGCGTGTGACCCACTGTCCCAGAGTGTGAATGGACAGTGTGTGACCCACTGTCCCAGAGTGTGAAAGGACAGTGTGTGTCCCACTGTGCCAGAGTGCGAAAGGACAGTGTGTGTCCCACTTTCCGAGAGTGTGAAAGGACAGTGTGTGACCCACTGTCCCAGAGATTGAAAGGACAGTGTGTGACCCACTGTCCCAGAGTGTGAAAGGACAGTCGGTGAACCCACCGTCCCAGAGTGTGAAAGGACAGTGTGTGACCCAGTGTCCCAGAGTGTGAAGGGACAGTGTGTGACCCACTGTCCCAGACTGTGAAAGGACAGTGTGTGACCCACTGTCCCAGAGTGTGAGAGGACAGTGTGTGACCCACTGTCCCAGAGAGCGAAAGGACAGTGTGTGACCCACTGTCCCAGAGTGAGAAAGGACAGTGTGTGACCCCTGTCCCAGAGTGTGAAAGGACAGTGTGTGACACACTGTCCCACAGTGTGAAAGGACAGTGTGTGACCCACTGTCCCAGAGTTTGAAAGTACAGTGTGTGACCCACTGTCCCAAAGTGTGAAAGGACAGTGTGTGACCCACTGTCCCAGAGTGTGAAAGGACAGTGTGTGACCCACTGTCCCAGAGTGTGAAAGGACAGTGTGTGACCCACTGTCCCAGAGTGTGAAAAGACAGTGTGTGGCCCACTGTCCCAGAGTGTGAAAGGAGTGTGTGACCCACTGTCCCAGAGTGTGAAAAGACAGTGTGTGACCCACTGTCCCAGAGTGTGAAAGGAGTGTGTGACCCACTGTCCCAGAGTGTGAAAGGACAGTGTGTGACCCAGTGTCCCAGAGTGTGAAAGGACAGTCGGTGAACCCACCGTCCCAGAGTGTGAAAGGACAGTGTGTGACCCAGTGTCCCAGAGTGTGAAGGGACAGTGTGTGACCCACTGTCCCAGACTGTGAAAGGACAGTGTGTGACCCACTGTCCCAGAGTGTGAGAGGACAGTGTGTGACCCACTGTCCCAGAGAGCGAAAGGACAGTGTGTGACCCACTGTCCCAGAGTGAGAAAGGACAGTGTGTGACCCCTGTCCCAGAGTGTGAAAGGACAGTGTGTGACACACTGTCCCACAGTGTGAAAGGACAGTGTGTGACCCACTGTCCCAGAGTTTGAAAGTACAGTGTGTGACCCAATGTCCCAAAGTGTGAAAGGACAGTGTGTGACCCACAGTCCCAGAGTGTGAAAGGACAGTGTGTGACCCACTGTGCCAGAGTGTGAAAGGACAGCGTGTGACCCACTGTCCCAGAGTGTGAAAGGACAGTGTGTGACCCTCTGTTCCAGAGTGTGAAAGGACAGTGTGTGACCCACTGGTCCAGAGTGAGAAAGAACAATGTGTGACACACCATCCCAGAGTGTGAAAGGACAGTGTGTGACCCAATGTCCCAGAGTGTGATAGGACAGTGTGTGACCCACTGTCCCAGAGTGTGAAAGGACAGTGTGTGACCCACTGTGCCAGAGTGTGAAAGGACAGTGTGTGACCCACAGTCCCAGAGTGTGATAGGACAGTGTGTGGCCCAGTGTCCCAGAGTGTGAAAGGACAGTGTGTGACCCAGTGTCCCAGAGTGTGAAAGGACAGTGTGTGACCCACTGTCCCAGAGTTTGAAAGGACAGTGTGTGACCCATTGTCCCAGAGTGTGAAAATATAGTTTGTGACCACTGTCCCAGAGTGTGAAAGGACAGTGTGTGACCCACTGTCCCAGAGTGTGAAAGCAGAGTGTGTGGCCCACTGTCCCAGAGTGTGAAAATATAGTTTGTGACCCTCTGTCCCAGAGTGTGAAAGGACAGTGTGTGACCCACTGTCCCAGAGTGATAAAGGACAGTGTGTGACCCACTGTCCCAGAGTGTGAAAGGACAGTGTGTGACCCACTGTCCCAGAGTGTGAAAGGACAGTGTGTGACCCACTGTCCCAGAGACTGAAAGGACAGTGTGTGACCCACTGTCCCAGAGTATGAAAGGACAGTGTGTGACCCACTGTCCCAGAGTGTGAATGGACAGTGTGTGACCCATTGTCCCAGAGTGTGAAAGGAGTGTGTGAGCCAGTGTCCCAGATTGTGAATGGAGAGTGTGTGACCCAGTGTCCCAGCGTGGGAAAGGACAGTGTGTGACCCACTGTCCCAGAGTGTGAAAGGACAGTGTGTGACCCACTGTCCCTGAGTGTGAAAAGACAGTGTGTGACCCACTGTCCCAGAGTGTGAAAGGAGTGTGTGACCCACTGTCCCAGAGTGTGAAAGGACAGTGTGTGACCCAGTGTCCCAGAGTGTGAAAGGACAGTCGGTGAACCCACCGTCCCAGAGTGTGAAAGGACAGTGTGTGACCCAGTGTCCCAGAGTGTGAAGGGACAGTGTGTGACCCACTGTCCCAGACTGTGAAAGGACAGTGTGTGACCCACTGTCCCAGAGTGTGAGAGGACAGTGTGTGACCCACTGTCCCAGAGAGCGAAAGGACAGTGTGTGACCCACTGTCCCAGAGTGAGAAAGGACAGTGTGTGACCCCTGTCCCAGAGTGTGAAAGGACAGTGTGTGACACACTGTCCCACAGTGTGAAAGGACAGTGTGTGACCCACTGTCCCAGAGTTTGAAAGTACAGTGTGTGACCCACTGTCCCAGAGTCTGAAAGGACAGTGTGTGACCCACTGTCCCAGAGTGTGAAAGGACAGTGTGTGACCCACTGTGCCAGAGTGTGAAAGGACAGTGTGTGACCCACTGTCCCAGAGTGTGAAAGGACAGTGTGTGACCCACTGTTCCAGAGTGTGAAAGGACAGTGTGTGACCCACTGGTCCAGAGTGAGAAAGAACAATGTGTGACACACCGTCCCAGAGTGTGAAAGGACAGTGTGTGACCCAATGTCCCAGAGTGTGATAGGACAGTGTGTGACCCACTGTCCCAGAGTGTGAAAGGACAGTGTGTGACCCACTGTGCCAGAGTGTGAAAGGACAGTGTGTGACCCACAGTCCCAGAGTGTGATAGGACAGTGTGTGGCCCAGTGTCCCAGAGTGTGAAAAGACAGTGTGTGACCCAGTGTCCCAGAGTGTGAAAGGACAGTGTGTGACCCACTGTCCCAGAGTTTGAAAGGACAGTGTGTGACCCATTGTCCCAGAGTGTGAAAATATAGTTTGTGACCACTGTCCCAGAGTGTGAAAGGACAGTGTGTGACCCACTGTCCCAGAGTGTGAAAGGAGAGTGTGTGGCCCACTGTCCCAGAGTGCGAAAATATAGTTTGTGACCCACTGACCCAGAGTGTGAAAGGACAGTGTGTGACCCACTGACCCAGAGTGTTAAAGGACAGTGTGTGACCCACTGTCCCAGAGTGTGAAAGGACAGTGTGTGACCCACTGTCCCAGAGTGAGAAAGGACAGTGTGTGACCCACTGTCCCAGAGTGAGAAAGGACAGTGTGTGGCCCACTGTCCCAGAGTCTGAAAGGTCAGCGTGTGACCCACTGTCCCAGAGTGTGAATGGACAGTGTGTGACCCACTGTCCCAGAGTGTGAAAGGACAGTGTGTGTCCCACTGTGCCAGAGTGCGAAAGGACAGTGTGTGTCCCACTTTCCGAGAGTGTGAAAGGACAGTGTGTGACCCACTGTCCCAGAGATTGAAAGGACAGTGTGTGACCCACTGTCCCAGAGTGTGAAAATATAGTTTGTGACCCACTGTCCCAGAGTGTGAAAGGACAGTGTGTGACCCACTGTCTCAGAGTGTGAAAGGACAGTGTGTGACCCACTGTACCAGAGTGTGAAAATATAGTTTGTGACCCACTGTCCCAGAGTGTGAAAGGACAGTGTGTGACCCACTGTCCCAGAGTAAGAAAGGACAGTGTGTGACCCACTGTCCGAGAGTGAAAAAGGACAGTGTGTGATGCACTGTCACAGAGTGTGAAGGGACAGTGTGTGACCCACTGTCCCAGATGTGAAAGGACAGTGTGTGACCAACTCTCCTAGAGTATGAAAGGACAGTGTTTGACCCACTGTCCCAGAGTGTGAAAGGACAGTGTGTGACCCACTGTCCCAGCGTGTGAAAGGAGTGTGTGACCCACTGACCCAGAGTGTGAAAGGACAGTGTGTGACCCACTGTCCCAGAGTGTAAAAGGACAGTGTGTGACCCACTGTCCCAGAGACTGAAAGGACAGTGTGTGACCCACTGTCCCAGAGTATGAAAGGACAGTGTGTGACCCACTGTCCCAGAGTGTGAATGGACAGTGTGTGACCCATTGTCCCAGAGTGTGAAAGGAGTGTGTGAGCCAGTGTCCCAGATTGTGAATGGAGAGTGTGTGACCCAGTGTCCCAGCGTGGGAAAGGAGAGTGTGTGACCCACTGTCCCAGAGTGTGAAAGGACAGTGTGTGACCCACTGTCCCAGAGTGTGAAAAGACAGTGTGTGACCCACTGTCCCAGAGTGTGAAAGGAGTGTGTGACCCACTGTCCCAGAGTGTGAAAGGACAGTGTGTGACCCAGTGTCCCAGAGTGTGAAAGGACAGTCGGTGAACCCACCGTCCCAGATTGTGAAAGGACAGTGTGTGACCCAGTGTCCCAGAGTGTGAAGGGACAGTGTGTGACCCACTGTCCCAGACTGTGAAAGGACAGTGTGTGACCCACTGTCCCAGAGTGTGAGAGGACAGTGTGTGACCCACTGTCACAGAGAGCGAAAGGACAGTGTGTGACCCACTGTCCCAGAGTGAGAAAGGACAGTGTGTGACCCCTGTCCCAGAGTGTGAAAGGACAGTGTGTGACACACTGTCCCACAGTGTGAAAGGACAGTGTGTGACCCACTGTCCCAGAGTGAGAAAGGACAGTGTGTGACCCACTGTCCCAGAGTGAGAAAGGACAGTGTGTGGCCCACTGTCCCAGAGTCCGAAAGGACAGCGTGTGACCCACTGTCCCAGAGTGTGAATGGACAGTGTGTGACCCACTGTCCCAGAGTGTGAAAGGACAGTGTGTGACCCACTGTGCCAGAGTGCGAAAGGACAGTGTGTGTCCCACTTTCCGAGAGTGTGAAAGGACAGTGTGTGACCCACTGTCCCAGAGATTGAAAGGACAGTGTGTGACCCACTGTCCCAGAGTGTGAAAATATAGTTTGTGACCCACTGTCCCAGAGTGTGAAAGGACAGTGTGTGACCCACTGTCTCAGAGTGTGAAAGGACAGTGTGTGACCCACTGTACCAGAGGGTGAAAATATAGTTTGTGACCCACTGTCCCAGAGTGTGAAAGGACAGTGTGTGACCCGCTGTCCCAGAGTAAGAAAGGACAGTGTGTGACCCACTGTCCCAGAGTGAAAAAGGACAGTGTGTGATGCACTGTCACAGAGTGTGAAGGGACAGTGTGTGACCCACTGTCCCAGATGTGAAAGGACAGTGTGTGACCAACTCTCCTAGAGTATGAAAGGACACTGTTTGACCCACTGTCCCAGAGTGTGAAAGGACAGTGTGTGACCCACTGTCCCAGCGTGTGAAAGGAGTGTGTGACCCACTGACCCAGAGTGTGAAAGGACAGTGTGTGACCCACTGTCCCAGAGTGTGAAAGGACAGTGTGTGACCCACTGTCCCAGAGACTGAAAGGACAGTGTGTGACCCACTGTCCCAGAGTATGAAAGGACAGTGTGTGACCCACTGTCCCAGAGTGTGAATGGACAGTGTGTGACCCATTGTCCCAGAGTGTGAAAGGAGTGTGTGAGCCAGTGTCCCAGATTGTGAATGGAGAGTGTGTGACCCAGTGTCCCAGCGTGGGAAAGGAGAGTGTGTGACCCACTGTCCCAGAGTGTGAAAGGACAGTGTGTGACCCACTGTCCCAGAGTGTGAAAAGACAGTGTGTGACCCACTGTCCCAGAGTGTGAAAGGAGTGTGTGACCCACTGTCCCAGAGTGTGAAAGGACAGTGTGTGACCCAGTGTCCCAGAGTGTGAAAGGACAGTCGGTGAACCCACCGTCCCAGAGTGTGAAAGGACAGTGTGTGACCCAGTGTCCCAGAGTGTGAAGGGACAGTGTGTGCCCCACTGTCCCAGACTGTGAAAGGACAGTGTGTGACCCACTGTCCCAGAGTGTGAGAAGACAGTGTGTGACCCACTGTCCCAGAGAGCGAAAGGACAGTGTGTGACCCACTGTCCCAGAGTGAGAAAGGACAGTGTGTGACCCCTGTCCCAGAGTGTGAAAGGACAGTGTGTGACACACTGTCCCACAGTGTGAAAGGACAGTGTGTGACCCACTGTCCCAGAGTTTGAAAGTACAGTGTGTGACCCACTGTCCCAGAGTGTGAAAGGACAGTGTGTGACCCACTGTCCCAGAGTGTGAAAGGACAGTGTGTGACCCACTGTGCCAGAGTGTGAAAGGACAGTGTGTGACCCACTGTCCCAGAGTGTGAAAGGACAGTGTGTGACCCACTGTTCCAGAGTGTGAAAGGACAGTGTGTGACCCACTGGTCCAGAGTGAGAAAGAACAATGTGTGACACACCGTCCCAGAGTGTGAAAGGACAGTGTGTGACCCAATGTCCCAGAGTGTGATAGGACAGTGTGTGACCCACTGTCCCAGAGTGTGAAAGGACAGTGTGTGACCCACTGTGCCAGAGTGTGAAAGGACAGTGTGTGACCCACAGTCCCAGAGTGTGATAGGACAGTGTGTGGCCCAGTGTCCCAGAGTGTGAAAGGAAAGTGTGTGACCCAGTGTCCCAGAGTGTGAAAGGACAGTGTGTGACCCACTGTCCCAGAGTGTGAAAGGACAGTGTGTGACCTACTGTGCCAGAGTGCGAAAGGACAGTGTGTGTCCCACTGTCCCAGAGTGTGAAAGGACAGTGTGTGACCCACTGTCCCAGAGATTGAAAGGACAGTGTGTGACCCACTGTCCCAGAGTGTGAAAATATAGTTTGTGACCCACTGTCCCAGAGTGTGAAAGGACAGTGTGTGACCCACTGTCCCAGAGTGTGAAAGGACAGTGTGTGACCCACTGTACCAGAGTGTGAAAGGACAGTGTGTGACCCACTGTCCCAGTGAAAGAAAGGACAGTGTGTGACCCACTGTCCCAGAGTGAAAAAGGACAGTGTGTGATGCACTGTCCCAGAGTGTGAAGGGACAGTGTGTGACCCACTGTCCCAGATGTGAAAGGACAGTGTGTGACCAACTCTCCTAGAGTATGAAAGGACAGTGTTTGACCCACTGTCACAGAGTGTGAAAGGACAGTGTGTGACCCACTGTCCCAGCGTGTGAAAGGACAGTGTGTGACCCACATACCCAGAGTGTGAAAGGACAGTGTGTGACCCACTGTCCCAGAGTGTGAAAGGACAGTGTGTGACCCACAGTCCCAGAGACTGAAAGGACAGTGTGTGACCCACTGTCCCAGAGTATGAAAGGACAGTGTGTGACCCACTGTCCCAGAGTGTGAATGGACAGTGTGTGACCCATTGTCCCAGAGTGTGAAAGGAGTGTGTGAGCCAGTGTCCCAGATTGTGAATGGAGAGTGTGTGACCCAGTGTCCCAGCGTGGGAAAGGACAGTGTGTGACCCACTGTCCCAGAGTGTGAAAGGACAGTGTGTGACCCACTGTCCCAGAGTGTGAAAAGACAGTCTGTGACCCACTGTCCCAGAGTGTGAAAGGAGTGTGTGACCCACTGTCCCAGAGTGTGAAAGGACAGTGTGTGACCCAGTGTCCCAGAGTGTGAAAGGACAGTCGGTGAACCCACCGTCCCAGAGTGTGAAAGGACAGTGTGTGACCCAGTGTCCCAGAGTGTGAAGGGACAGTGTGTGACCCACTGTCCCAGACTGTGAAAGGACAGTGTGTGACCCACTGTCCCAGAGTGTGAGAGGACAGTGTGTGACCCACTGTCCCAGAGAGCGAAAGGACAGTGTGTGACCCACTGTCCCAGAGTGAGAAAGGACAGTGTGTGACCCCTGTCCCAGAGTGTGAAAGGACAGTGTGTGACACACTGTCCCACAGTGTGAAAGGACAGTGTGTGACCCACTGTCCCAGAGTTTGAAAGTACAGTGTGTGACCCACTGTCCCAGAGTGTGAAAGGACAGTGTGTGACCCACTGTCCCAGAGTGTGAAAGGACAGTGTGTGACCCACTGTGCCAGAGTGTGAAAGGACAGCGTGTGACCCACTGTCCCAGAGTGTGAAAGGACAGTGTGTGACCCACTGGTCCAGAGTGAGAAAGAACAATATGTGACACACCGTCCCAGAGTGTGAAAGGACAGTGTGTGACCCAATGTCCCAGAGTGTGATAGGACAGTGTGTGACCCACTGTCCCAGAGTGTGAAAGGACAGTGTGTGACCCACTGTGCCAGAGTGTGAAAGGACAGTGTGTGACCCACAGTCCCAGAGTGTGATAGGACAGTGTGTGGCTCAGTGTCCCAGAGTGTGAAAGGACAGTGTGTGACCCAGTGTCCCAGAGTGTGAAAGGACAGTGTGTGACCCACTGTCCCATAGTTTGAAAGGACAGTGTGTGACCCATTGTCCCAGAGTGTGAAAATATAGTTTGTGACCACTGTCCCAGAGTGTGAAAGGACAGTGTGTGACCCACTGTCCCAGAGTGTGAAAGGAGAGTGTGTGGCCCACTGTACCAGAGTGTGAAAATATAGTTTGTGACCCACTGTCCCAGAGTGTGAAAGGACAGTGTGTGACCCACTGTCCCAGAGTAAGAAAGGACAGTGTGTGACCCACTGTCCCAGAGTGAAAAAGGACAGCGTGTGACCCACTGTCCCAGAGTGCGAAAGGACAGTGTGTGACCCACTGTCCCAGAGTGTGAAAGGAGAGTGTGTGGCCCACTGTACCAGAGTGTGAAAATATAGTTTGTGACCCACTGTCCCAGAGTGTGAAAGGACAGTGTGTGACCCACTGTCCCAGAGTAAGAAAGGACAGTGTGTGACCCACTGTCCCAGAGTGAAAAAGGACAGCGTGTGACCCACTGTCCCAGAGTGCGAAAGGACAGTGTGTGACCCACTGTCCCAGAGTGTGAAGGGACAGTGTGTGACCCACTGTCCCAGATGTGAAAGGACAGTGTCTGACCAACTCTCCTAGAGTATGAAAGGACAGTGTTTGACCCACTGTCCCAGAGTGTGAAAGGACAGTGTGTGACCCAGTGTCCCAGAGTATGTAAGGTCAGTGTGTGACCCAGGATCCCTGAGTGAGAAAGGACAGTGTGTGACCCACTGTCCCAGTTTGTGAAAGGACAGTGTTTTTCCCCACTGTCCCAGAGTGTGAAAGGACAGTGTGTGACCCACTGGACCAGAGTTGAGAAAAGACCATGTGTGACCCACTGTCCCAGAGTGTGAAAGGACAGTGTGTGACCCACTGTCCCAGCGTGTGAAAGGAGTGTGTGACCCACTGACCCAGAGTGTGAAAGGACAGTGTGTGACCCACTGTCCCAGAGTGTGAAAGGACAGTGTGTGACCCACTGTCCCAGAGACTGAAAGGACAGTGTGTGACCCACTGTCCCAGAGTATGAAAGGACAGTGTGTGACCCACTGTCCCAGAGTGTGAATGGACAGTGTGTGACCCATTGTCCCAGAGTGTGAAAGGAGTGTGTGAGCCAGTGTCCCAGATTGTGAATGGAGAGTGTGTGACCCAGTGTCCCAGCGTGGGAAAGGACAGTGTGTGACCCACTGTCCCAGAGTGTGAAAGGACAGTGTGTGACCCACTGTCCCAGAGTGTGAAAAGACAGTGTGTGACCCACTGTCCCAGAGTGTGAAAGGAGTGTGTGACCCACTGTCCCAGAGTGTGAAAGGACAGTGTGTGACCCAGTGTCCCAGAGTGTGAAAGGACAGTCGGTGAACCCACCGTCCCAGAGTGTGAAAGGACAGTGTGTGACCCAGTGTCCCAGAGTGTGAAGGGACAGTGTGTGACCCACTGTCTCAGACTGTGAAAGGACAGTGTGTGACCCACTGTCCCAGAGAGCGAAAGGACAGTGTGTGACCCACTGTCCCAGAGTGAGAAAGGACAGTGTGTGACCCCTGTCCCAGACTGTGAAAGGACAGTGTGTGACACACTGTCCCACAGTGTGAAAGGACAGTGTGTGACCCACTGTCCCAGAGTTTGAAAGTACAGTGTGTGACCCACTGTCCCAGAGTGTGAAAGGACAGTGTGTGACCCACTGTCCCAGAGTGTGAAAGGACAGTGTGTGACCCACTGTGCCAGAGTGTGAAAGGACAGTGTGTGACCCACTGTCCCAGAGTGTGAAAGGACAGTGTGTGACCCACTGTTCCAGAGTGTGAAAGGACAGTGTGTGACCCACTGGTCCAGAGTGAGAAAGAACAATGTGTGACACACCGTCCCAGAGTGTGAAAGGACAGTGTGTGACCCAATGTCCCAGAGTGTGATAGGACAGTGTGTGACCCACTGTCCCAGAGTGTGAAAGGACAGTGTGTGACCCACTGTGCCAGAGTGTGAAAGGACAGTGTGTGACCCACAGTCCCAGAGTGTGATAGGACAGTGTGTGGCCCAGTGTCCCAGAGTGTGAAAGGACAGTGTGTGACCCAGTGTCCCAGAGTGTGAAAGGACAGTGTGTGACCCACTGTCCCAGAGTTTGAAAGGACAGTGTGTGACCCATTGTCCCAGAGTGTGAAAATATAGTTTGTGACCACTGTCCCAGAGTGTGAAAGGACAGTGTGTGACCCACTGTCCCAGAGTGTGAAAGGAGAGTGTGTGGCCCACTGTCCCAGAGTGTTAAAATATAGTTTGTGACCCACTGTCCCAGAGTGTGAAAGGACAGTGTGTGACCCACTGTCCCAGAGTGTTAAAGGACAGTGTGTGACCCACTGTCCCAGAGTGTGAAAGGACAGTGTGTGACCCACTGTCCCAGAGTGAGAAAGGAAAGTGTGTGACCCACTGTCCCAGAGTGAGAAAGGACAGTGTGTGGCCCACTGTCCCAGAGTCCGAAAGGACAGCGTGTGACCCACTGTCCCAGAGTGTGAATGGACAGTGTGTGACCCACTGTCCCAGAGTGTGAAAGGACAGTGTGTGACCCACTGTGCCAGAGTGCGAAAGGACAGTGTGTGTCCCACTTTCCGAGAGTGTGAAAGGACAGTGTGTGACCCACTGTCCCAGAGATTGAAAGGACAGTGTGTGACCCACTGTCCCAGAGTGTGAAAATATAGTTTGTGACCCACTGTCCCAGAGTGTGAAAGGACAGTGTGTGACCCACTGTACCAGAGTGTGAAAATATAGTTTGTGACCCACTGTCCCAGAGTGTGAAAGGACAGTGTGTGATCCACTGTCCCAGAGTAAGAAAGGACAGTGTGTGACCCACTGTCCCAGAGTGAAAAAGGACAGTGTGTGACCCAGTGTCACAGAGTGTGAAGGGACAGTGTGTGACCCACTGTCCCAGATGTGAAAGGACAGTGTGTGACCAACTCTCCTAGAGTATGAAAGGACAGTGTTTGACCCACTGTCCCAGAGTGTGAAAGGACAGTGTGTGACCCACTGTCCCAGCGTGTGAAAGGAGTGTGTGAGCCACTGACCCAGAGTGTGAAAGGACAGTGTGTGACCCACTGTCCCAGAGTGTGAAAGGACAGTGTGTGACCCATTGTCCCAGAGACTGAAAGGACAGTGTGTGACCCACTGTCCCAGAGTATGAAAGGACAGTGTGTGACCCACTGTCCCAGAGTGTGAATGGACAGTGTGTGACCCATTGTCCCAGAGTGTGAAAGGAGTGTGTGAGCCAGTGTCCCAGATTGTGAATGGAGAGTGTGTGACCCAGTGTCCCAGCGTGGGAAAGGAGAGTGTGTGACCCACTGTCCCAGAGTGTGAAAGGACAGTGTGTGACCCACTGTCCCAGAGTGTGAAAGGAGTGTGTGAGCCAGTGTCCCAGATTGTGAATGGAGAGTGTGTGACCCAGTGTCCCAGAGTGTGAAAGGAGTGTGTGACCCACTGTCCCAGAGTGTGAAAGGACAGTGTGTGACCCAGTGTCCCAGAGTGTGAAAGGACAGTCGGTGAACCCACCGTCCCAGAGTGTGAAAGGACAGTGTGTGACCCAGTGTCCCAGAGTGTGAAGGGACAGTGTGTGACCCACTGTCCCAGACTGTGAAAGGACAGTGTGTGACCCACTGTCCCAGAGTGTGAGAGGACAGTGTGTGACCCACTGTCCCAGAGAGCGAAAGGACAGTGTGTGACCCACTGTCCGAGAGTGAGAAAGGACAGTGTGTGACCCCTGTACCAGAGTGTGAAAGGACAGTGTGTGACACACTGTCCCACAGTGTGAAAGGACAGTGTGTGACCCACTGTCCCAGAGTTTGAAAGTACAGTGTGTGACCCACTGTCCCAGAGTGTGAAAGGACAGTGTGTGACCCACTGTCCCAGAGTGTGAAAGGACAGTGTGTGACCCACTGTGCCAGAGTGTGAAAGGACAGTGTGTGACCCACTGTCCCAGAGTGTGAAAGGACAGTGTGTGACCCACTGTTCCAGAGTGTGAAAGGACAGTGTGTGACCCACTGGTCCAGAGTGAGAAAGAACAATGTGTGACACACCGTCCCAGAGTGTGAAAGGACAGTGTGTGACCCAATGTCCCAGAGTGTGATAGGACAGTGTGTGACCCACTGTCCCAGAGTGTGAAAGGACAGTGTGTGACCCACTGTGCCAGAGTGTGAAAGGAGGTGTGTGACCCACAGTCCCAGAGTGTGATAGGACAGTGTGTGGCCCAGTGTCCCAGAGTGTGAAAGGACAGTGTGTGACCCAGTGTCCCAGAGTGTGAAAGGACAGTGTGTGACCCACTGTCCCAGAGTGTGAAAGGACAGTGTGTGACCCACTGTGCCAGAGTGCGAAAGGACAGTGTGTGTCCCACTGTCCCAGAGTGTGAAAGGACAGTGTGTGACCCACTGTCCCAGAGATTGAAAGGACAGTGTGTGACCCACTGTCCCAGAGTGTGAAAATATAGTTTGTGACCCACTGTCCCAGAGTGTGAAAGGACAGTGTGTGACCCACTGTCCCAGAGTGTGAAAGGACAGTGTGTGACCCACTGTACCAGAGTGAGAAAGGACAGTGTGTGACCCACTGTCCCAGAGTAAGAAAGGACAGTGTGTGACCCACTGTCCCAGAGTGAAAAAGGACAGTGTGTGATGCACTGTCCCAGAGTGTGAAGGGACAGTGTGTGACCCACTGTCCCAGATGTGAAAGGACAGTGTGTGACCCACTGTCCCAGAGTGTTAAAGTACAGTGTTTGACCCACTGTCCCAGAGTGTGAAAGGACAGTGTGTGACCCACTGTCCCAGCGTGTGAAAGGAGTGTGTGACCCACTGACCCAGAGTGTGAAAGGACAGTGTGTGACTCACTGTCCCAGAGTGTGAAAGGACAGTGTGTGACCCACTGTCCCAGAGACTGAAAGGACAGTGTGTGACCCACTGTCCCATAGTATGAAAGGACAGTGTGTGACCCACTGTCCCAGAGTGTGAATGGACAGTGTGTGACCCATTGTCCCAGAGTGTGAAAGGAGTGTGTGAGCCAGTGTCCCAGATTGTGAATGGAGAGTGTGTGACCCAGTGTCCCAGCGTGGGAAAGGACAGTGTGTGACCCACTGTCCCAGAGTGTGAAAGGACAGTGTGTGACCCACTGTCCCAGAGTGTGAAAGGAGTGTGTGACCCACTGTCACAGATTGTGAAAAGACAGTGTGTGACCCAGTGTCCCAGAGTGTGAAAGGACAGTCGGTGAACCCACCGTCCCAGAGTGTGAAAGGACAGTGTGTGACCCAGTGTCCCAGAGTGTGAAGGGACAGTGTGTGACCCACTGTCCCAGACTGTGAAAGGACAGTGTGTGACCCACTGTCCCAGAGTGTGAGAGGACAGTGTGTGACCCACTGTCCCAGAGAGCGAAAGGACAGTGTGTGACCCACTGTCCCAGAGTGAGAAAGGACAGTTTGTGACCCCTGTCCCAGAGTCTGAAAGGACAGTGTGCGACACACTGTCCCACAGTGTGAAAGGACAGTGTGTGACCCACTGTCCCAGAGTTTGAAAGTACAGTGTGTGACCCACTGTCCCAAAGTGTGAAAGGACAGTGTGTGACCCACTGTCCCAGAGTGTGAAAGGACAGTGTGTGACCCACTGTGCCAGAGTGTGAAAGGACAGCGTGTGACCCACTGTCCCAGAGTGTGAAAGGACAGTGTGTAACCCACTGTTCCAGAGTGTGAAAGGACAGTGTGTGACCCACTGGTCCAGAGTGAGAAAGAACAATGTGTGACACACCGTCCCAGAGTGTGAAAGGACAGTGTGTGACCCAATGTCCCAGAGTGTGATAGGACAGTGTGTGACCCACTGTCCCAGAGTGTGAAAGGACAGTGTGTGACCCACTGTGCCAGAGTGTGAAAGGACAGTGTGTGACCCACAGTCCCAGAGTGTGATAGGACAGTGTGTGGCCCAGTGTCCCAGAGTGTGAAAGGACAGTGTGTGACCCACTGTCCCAGAGTTTGAAAGGACAGTGTGTGACCCATTGTCCCAGAGTGTGAAAATATAGTTTGTGACCACTGTCCCAGAGTGTGAAAGGACAGTGTGTGACCCACTGTCCCAGAGTGTGAAAGGAGAGTGTGTGGCCCACTGTCCCAGAGTGTGAAAATATAGTTTGTGACCCTCTGTCCCAGAGTGTGAAAGGACAGTGTGTGACCCACTGTCCCAGAGTGATAAAGGACAGTGTGTGACCCACTGTCCCAGAGTGTGAAAGGACAGTGTGTGACCCACTGTCCCAGAGTGTGAAAGGACAGTGTGTGACCCACTGTCCCAGAGACTGAAAGGACAGTGTGTGACCCACTGTCCCAGAGTATGAAAGGACAGTGTGTGACCCACTGTCCCAGAGTGTGAATGGACAGTGTGTGACCCATTGTCCCAGAGTGTGAAAGGAGTGTGTGAGCCAGTGTCCCAGATTGTGAATGGAGAGTGTGTGACCCAGTGTCCCAGCGTGGGAAAGGACAGTGTGTGACCCACTGTCCCAGAGTGTGAAAGGACAGTGTGTGACCCACTGTCCCAGAGTGTGAAAAGACAGTGTGTGACCCACTGTCCCAGAGTGTGAAAGGAGTGTGTGACCCACTGTCCCAGAGTGTGAAAGGACAGTGTGTGACCCAGTGTCCCAGAGTGTGAAAGGACAGTCGGTGAACCCACCGTCCCAGAGTGTGAAAGGACAGTGTGTGACCCAGTGTCCCAGAGTGTGAAGGGACAGTGTGTGACCCACTGTCCCAGACTGTGAAAGGACAGTGTGTGACCCACTGTCCCAGAGTGGGAGAGGACAGTGTGTGACCCACTGTCCCAGAGAGCGAAAGGACAGTGTGTGACCCACTGTCCCAGAGTGAGAAAGGACAGTGTGTGACCCCTGTCCCAGAGTGTGAAAGGACAGTGTGTGACACACTGTCCCACAGTGTGAAAGGACAGTGTGTGACCCACTGTCCCAGAGTGTGAAAGTACAGTGTGTGACCCACTGTCCCAGAGTGTGAAAGGACAGTGTGTGACCCACTGGTCCAGAGTGAGAAAGAACAATGTGTGACACACCGTCCCAGAGTGTGAAAGGACAGTGTGTGACCCAATGTCCCAGAGTGTGATAGGACAGTGTGTGACCCACTGTCCCAGAGTGTGAAAGGACAGTGTGTGACCCACTGTGCCAGAGTGTGAAAGGACAGTGTGTGTCCCACAGTCCCAGAGTGTGATAGGACAGTGTGTGGCCCAGTGTCCCAGAGTGTGAAAGGACAGTGTGTGATCCAGTGTCCCAGAGTGTGAAAGGACAGTGTGTGACCCACTGTCCCAGAGTTTGAAAGGACAGTGTGTGACCCATTGTCCCAGAGTGTGAAAATATAGTTTGTGACCACTGTCCCAGAGTGTGAAAGGACAGTGTGTGACCCACTGTCCCAGAGTGTGAAAGGAGAGTGTGTGGCCCACTGTCCCAGAGTGTGAAAATATAGTTTGTGACCCTCTGTCCCAGAGTGTGAAAGGACAGTGTGTGACCCACTGTCCCAGAGTGATAAAGGACAGTGTGTGACCCACTGTCCCAGAGTGTGAAAGGACAGTGTGTGACCCACTGTCCCAGAGTGTGAAAGGACAGTGTGTGACCCACTGTCCCAGAGACTGAAAGGACAGTGTGTGACCCACTGTCCCAGAGTATGAAAGGACAGTGTGTGACCCACTGTCCCAGAGTGTGAATGGACAGTGTGTGACCCATTGTCCCAGAGTGTGAAAGGAGTGTGTGAGCCAGTGTCCCAGATTGTGAATGGAGAGTGTGTGACCCAGTGTCCCAGCGTGGGAAAGGACAGTGTGTGACCCACTGTCCCAGAGTGTGAAAGGACAGTGTGTGACCCACTGTCCCAGAGTGTGAAAAGACAGTGTGTGACCCACTGTCCCAGAGTGTGAAAGGAGTGTGTGACCCACTGTCCCAGAGTGTGAAAGAACAGTGTGTGACCCAGTGTCCCAGAGTGTGAAAGGACAGTCGGTGAACCCACCGTCCCAGAGTGTGAAAGGACAGTGTGTGACCCAGTGTCCCAGAGTGTGAAGGGACAGTGTGTGACCCACTGTCCCAGACTGTGAAAGGACAGTGTGTGACCCACTGTCCCAGAGTGTGAGAGGACAGTGTGTGACCCACTGTCCCAGAGAGCGAAAGGACAGTGTGTGACCCACTGTCCCAGAGTGAGAAAGGACAGTGTGTGACCCCTGTCCCAGAGTGTGAAAGGACAGTGTGTGACACACTGTCCCACAGTGTGAAAGGACAGTGTGTGACCCACTGTCCCAGAGTGTGAAAGTACAGTGTGTGACCCACTGTCCCAGAGTGTGAAAGGACAGTGTGTGACCCACTGGTCCAGAGTGAGAAAGAACAATGTGTGACACACCGTCCCAGAGTGTGAAAGGACAGTGTGTGACCCAATGTCCCAGAGTGTGATAGGACAGTGTGTGACCCACTGTCCCAGAGTGTGAAAGGACAGTGTGTGACCCACTGTGCCAGAGTGTGAAAGGACAGTGTGTGTCCCACAGTCCCAGAGTGTGATAGGACAGTGTGTGGCCCAGTGTCCCAGAGTGTGAAAGGACAGTGTGTGATCCAGTGTCCCAGAGTGTGAAAGGACAGTGTGTGACCCACTGTCCCAGAGTTTGAAAGGACAGTGTGTGACCCATTGTCCCAGAGTGTGAAAATATAGTTTGTGACCACTGTCCCAGAGTGTGAAAGGACAGTGTGTGACCCACTGTCCCAGAGTGTGAAAGGAGAGTGTGTGGCCCACTGTCCCAGAGTGTGAAAATATAGTTTGTGACCCACTGTCCCAGAGTGTGAAAGGACAGTGTGTGACCCACTGTCCCAGAGTGTTAAAGGACAGTGTGTGACCCACTGTACCAGAGTGTGAAAGGACAGTGTGTGACCCACTGTCCCAGAGTGAGAAAGGACAGTGTGTGACCCACTGTCCCAGAGTGAGAAAGGACAGTGTGTGGCCCACTGTCCCAGAGTCCGAAAGGACAGCGTGTGACCCACTGTCCCAGAGTGTGAATGGACAGTGTGTGACCCACTGTCCCAGAGTGTGAAAAGACAGTGTGTGACCCACTGTGCCAGAGTGCGAAAGGACAGTGTGTGTCCCACTTTCCGAGAGTGTGAAAGGACAGTGTGTGACCCACTGTCCCAGAGATTGAAAGGACAGTGTGTGACCCACTGTCCCAGAGTGTGAAAATATAGTTTGTGACCCACTGTCCCAGAGTGTGAAAGGACAGTGTGTGACCCACTGTCTCAGAGTGTGAAAGGACAGTGTGTGACCCACTGTACCAGAGTGTGAAAATATAGTTTGTGACCCACTGTCCCAGAGTGTGAAAGGACAGTGTGTGACCCACTGTCCCAGAGTAAGAAAGGACAGTGTGTGACCCACTGTCCCAGAGTGAAAAAGGACAGTGTGTGATGCACTGTCACAGAGTGTGAAGGGACAGTGTGTGACCCACTGTCCCAGGTGTGAAAGGACAGTGTGTGACCAACTCTCCTAGAGTATGAAAGGACAGTGTTTGACCCACTGTCCCAGAGTGTTAAAGGACAGTGTGTGACCCACTGTCCCAGCGTGTGAAAGGAGTGTGTGACCCACTGACCCAGAGTGTGAAAGGACAGTGTGTGACTCACTGTCCCTGAGTGTGAAAGGACAGTGTGTGACCCACTGTCCCAGAGACTGAAAGGACAGTGTGTGACCCACTGTCCCAGAGTATGAAAGGACAGTGTGTGACCCACTGTCCCAGAGTGTGAATGGACAGTGTGTGACCCATTGTCCCAGAGTGTGAAAGGAGTGTGTGAGCCAGTGTCCCAGATTGTGAATGGAGAGTGTGTGACCCAGTGTCCCAGCGTGGGAAAGGAGAGTGTGTGACCCACTGTCCCAGAGTGTGAAAGGACAGTGTGTGACCCACTGTCCCAGAGTGTGAAAAGACAGTGTGTGACCCACTGTCCCAGAGTGTGAAAGGAGTGTGTGACCCACTGTCCCAGAGTGTGAAAGGACAGTGTGTGACCCAGTGTCCCAGAGTGTGAAAGGACAGTCGGTGAACCCACCGTCCCAGAGTGTGAAAGGACAGTGTGTGACCCAGTGTCCCAGAGTGTGAGAGGACAGTGTGTGACCCACTGTCCCAGAGTGAGAAAGGACAGTGTGTGACCCCTGTCCCAGAGTGTGAAAGGACAGTGTGTGACACACTGTCCCACATTGTGAAAGGACAGTGTGTGACCCACTGTCCCAGAGTTTGAAAGTACAGTGTGTGACCCACTGTCCCAGAGTGTGAAAGGACAGTGTGTGACCCACTGTCCCAGAGTGTGAAAGGACAGTGTGTGACCCACTGTGCCAGAGTGTGAAAGGTCAGTGTGTGACCCACTGTCCCAGAGTGTGAAAGGACAGTGTGTGACCCACTGTTCCAGAGTGTGAAAGGACAGTGTGTGACCCACTGGTCCAGAGTGAGAAAGAACAATGTGTGACACACCGTCCCAGAGTGTGAAAGGACAGTGTGTGACCCAATGTCCCAGAGTGTGATAGGACAGTGTGTGACCCACTGTCCCAGAGTTTGAAAGGACAGTGTGTGACCCACTGTGCCAGAGTGTGAAAGGACAGTGTGTGACCCACAGTCCCAGAGTGTGATAGGACAGTGTGTGGCCCAGTGTCCCAGAGTGTGAAAGGACAGTGTGTGACCCAGTGTCCCAGAGTGTGAAAGGACAGTGTGTGACCCACTGTCCCAGAGTGTGAAAGGACAGTGTGTGACCCACTGTGCCAGAGTGCGAAAGGACAGTGTGTGTCCCACTGTCCCAGAGTGTGAAAGGACAGTGTGTGACCCACTGTCCCAGAGATTGAAAGGACAGTGTGTGACCCACTGTCCCAGAGTGTGAAAATATAGTTTGTGACCCACTGTCCCAGAGTGTGAAAGGACAGTGTGTGACCCACTGTACCAGAGTGTGAAAGGACAGTGTGTGACCCACTGTCCCAGAGTAAGAAAGGACAGTGTGTGACCCACTGTCCCAGAGTGAAAAAGGACAGTGTGTGATGCACTGTCCCAGAGTGTGAAGGGACAGTGTGTGACCCACTGTCCCAGATGTGAAAGGACAGTGTGTGACCAACTCTCCTAGAGTATGAAAGGACAGTGTTTGACCCACTGTCCCAGAGTGTGAAAGGACAGTGTGTGACCCACTGTCCCAGCGTGTGAAAGGAGTGTGTGACCCACTGACCCAGAGTGTCAAAGGACAGTGTGTGACCCACTGTCCCAGAGTGTGAAAGGACAGTGTGTGACCCACTGTCCCAGAGACTGAATGGACAGTGTGTGACCCATTGTCCCAGAGTGTGAAAGGAGTGTGTGAGCCAGTGTCCCAGATTGTGAATGGAGAGTGTGTGACCCAGTGTCCCAGCGTGGGAAAGGACAGTGTGTGACCCACTGTCCCAGAGTGTGAAAGGACAGTGTGTGACCCACTGTCCCAGAGTGTGAAAGGAGTGTGTGACCCACTGTCCCAGAGTGTGAAAGGACAGTGTGTGACCCAGTGTCCCAGAGTGTGAAAGGACAGTCGGTGAACCCACCGTCCCAGAGTGTGAAAGGACAGTGTGTGACCCAGTGTCCCAGAGTGTGAAGGAACAGTGTGTGACCCACTGTCCCAGAGTGTGAGAGGACAGTGTGTGACCCACTGTCCCAGAGAGCGAAAGGACAGTGTGTGACCCACTGTCCCAGAGTGAGAAAGGACAGTGTGTGACCCCTGTCCCAGAGTGTGAAAGGACAGTGTGTGACCCACTGTCCCACAGTGTGAAAGGACAGTGTGTGACCCACTGTCCCAGAGTGCGAAAGGACAGTGTGTGACCCAGTGTCCCAGAGTGTGACACGACAGTGTGTGACCGAGTGTCCCAGAGTGTGAAAGGACTGTGTGTGACCCACTGTCCCAGAGTGTGAAAGGACAGTGTGTGCCCCACTGTCCCAGAGTGTGAAAGGACAGTGTGTGACCCACTGTCCCAGAGTGTGAGAGGACAGTGTGTGAACAAGTGTCCCAGAGTGCGAAAGGACAGTGTGTGACCCACTGTCCCAGAGTGAGAAAGGACAGTGTGTGACCCCTGTCCGAGAGTGTGAAAGGACAGTGTGTGACCCACTGTCCCACAGTGTGAAAGGACAGTGTGTGACCCACTGTCCCACAGTGTGAAAGGACAATGTGAGACCCACTGTCCCAGAGTGTGAAAGGACAGTGTGTGACCCACTGTCCCAGAGTGTGAAAGGACAGTGTGTGACCCACTGTCCCAGAGTGTGAAAGGACAGTATGTGACCCAGTGACCGAGAGTGTGAATGAAAATTGTGTAACCCACTCTCCCAGAGTGTGAAAGGACAGTGTGTGACCCAGTGTCCCAGAGTGTGAAAGGACAGTGTGTGCTCCACTGTCCCAGAGTGTGAAAGGACAGTGTGGGACCCAGTGTCCCAGAGTGTGAAAGGACAGTGTGTGACCAACTGTCCCAGAGTGTGAAAGGACAGTGTGTGCTCCACTGTCCCAGAGTGTGAAAGGACAGTGTGTGACCCACTGTCCCAGAGTGTGAAAGGACAGTGTGTGCTCCACTGTCCCAGAGTGTGAAAGGACAGTGTGGGACCCAGTGTCCCAGAGTGTGAAAGGACAGTGTGTGACCCACTGTCCCAGAGTGTGAAAGGACAGTGTGTGCTCCACTGTCCCAGAGTGTGAAAGGACAGTGTGTGACCCACTGTCCCAGAGTGTGAAAGGACAGTGTGTGCTCCAATGTCCCAGAGTGTGAAAGGACAGTGTGGGACCCAGTGTCCCAGAGACTGAAAGGACAGTGTGTGCTCCACTGTCCCAGAGTGTGAAAGGACAGTGTGGGACCCAGTGTCCCAGAGTGTGAAAGGACAGTGTGTGCTCCACTGTCCCAGAGTGTGAAAGTACAGTGTGTGACCCATTGTCCCAGGGTGGACACAGGGGGCAGGACAGGGGGTCAGACTGGACAGGGGGCCGGATAGGGGGTCAGACTGGACACAGGGGGCAGGATAGGGGGTCAGACTGGACATGGGGCAGGATAGGGGGTCAGACTGGACACAGGGGGCAGGATAGGGGGTCAGACTGGACACAGGGGGCAGGATAGGGGGTCAGACTGGACACAGGGGGCAGGATAGGGGGTCAGACTGGACACAGGGGCCGGATAGGGGGTCAGACTGGACACAGGGGCCGGATAGGGGGTCAGACTGGACACAGGGGGCAGGATAGGGGGTCAGACTGGACAGGGGGCAGGATAGGGGGTCAGACTGGACAGGGGGCAGGATAGGGGGTCAGACTGGACACAGGGAGCAGGATAGGGGGTCAGACTGGACACAGGGGGCAGGATAGGGGGTCAGACTGGACACAGGGAGCAGGATAGGGGGTCAGACTGGACAGGGGGCAGGATAGGGGGTCAGACTGGACACAGGGGCCGGATAGAGGGTCAGACTGGACATGGGGCAGGATAGGGGGTCAGACTGGACACAGGGGGCAGGATAGGGGGTCAGACTGGACACAGGGGGCAGGATAGGGGGTCAGACTGGACAGGGGGCAGGATAGGGGGTCAGACTGGACACAGGGGCCGGATAGAGGGTCAGACTGGACATGGGGCAGGATAGGGGGTCAGACAGGACAGGGGGCAGGATAGGGGGTCAGACTGGACATGGGGCAGGATAGGGGGTCAGACTGGACACAGGGGGCAGGATAGGGGGTCAGACTGGACACAGGGGGCAGGATAGGGGGTCAGACTGGACACAGGGGCCGGATAGGGAGTCAGACTGGACACAGGGGGCAGGATAGGGGGTCAGACTGGACACAGGGGGCAGGATAGGGGGTCAGACTGGACAGGGGGCAGGATAGGGGGTCAGACTGGACAGGGGGCAGGATAGGGGGTCAGACTGGACACAGGGGCCGGATAGGGGGTCAGACTGGACAGGGGGCAGGATAGGGGGTCAGACTGGACACAGGGGGCCGGATAGGGGGTCAGACTGGACAGGGGGCAGGATAGGGGGTCAGACTGGACAGGGGGCAGGATAGGGGGTCAGACTGGACACAGGGGGCCGGATAGGGGGTCAGACTGGACAGGGGGCCGGATAGGGGGTCAGACTGGACAGGGGGCAGGATAGGGGGTCAGACTGGACACAGGGGGCAGGATAGGGGGTCAGACTGGACACAGGGGGCAGGATAGGGGGTCAGACTGGACAGGGGGCAGGATAGGGGGTCAGACTGGACAGGGGGCCGGATAGGGGGTCAGACTGGACACAGGGGGCAGGATCGGGGGTCAGACTGGACAGGGGGCAGGATAGGGGGTCAGACTGGACAGGGGGCAGGATAGGGGGTCAGACTGGACAGGGGGCAGGATAGGGGGTCAGACTGGACACAGGGGCCGGATAGGGGGTCAGACTGGACACAGGGGCCGGATAGGGGGTCAGACTGGACAGAACAAAGAACAAAGAAATATACAGCGGAGGGCCCTTCGGCCCTCAAATACTGTGCCAATCGCGTGTCCTATCGAGACCAACCGCCTGTCTCCTCCTATACCCCGTCTGTTCATGTGCCTATCCAGATAAGTCTTAAAGGTCGCTAACATATCTGCCTCAACCGCTTCACTTGGCAGCGCATTCCAGGCCACCACCACCCTCTGTGTAAAAAACTTCCCCCGCACATCTCCACTGAACCTTTCCCCCTTCACCTTGAACCTGTGCCCCATTGTAATTGTCATTTCCGGCCTGGGAAAAAGCCTCCAACTGTTCACCCTATCTGTACCCCGAATAATTTTATAAACTTCTATCAGGTCGCCCCTCAGCCTCCGTCTCTCTAGGGAGAACAATCCCAGTTTATTCAACCTCTCGTCACAGCGAATACTAGTTGGTTTAGCACAGTGGGCTAAACAGCTGGCTTGTAATGCAGAACAATGCCAGCAGCGCGGGTTCAATTCCTGTACCGGCCTCACCGAACAGGCGCCTGAATGTGGTGACTTGGGGCTTTTCACAGTAACTTTATTGAAGCCTACTTGTGACAATAAGCGATTATTATTATACCCTCCATAGCAGGGAGCATCCTGGTAAACCTTTTCTGTACTCTCTCCAAAGCCTCCACATCCTTCTGGTAAGCGGTGACCAGAATTGGACACAGTGGGCGGGATTCTCAACCCCCCGCCGGATCGGAGAATCGCCGGGGGCTGGCGTGAATACCGCCCCCGCCGGTTGCCAAATTCTCTGGCACCGGATATTCGGCTTGGGTGGGAATCGCGCCGCACCAGTTGGCGCCCCCCCCCCCCCCCCCCCGGCGATTCTCCGGCCCGGATGGGCCAAAGTCCCACTGCTGGAATGCCTGTCCCGCCGGCGAGATTCAAACCACCTACCTTACCGGCGGAACAAGGCGGCGCGGGCGGGCTCCGGGGTCCTGGGGGGGGCGCGTGGCGATTTGGCCCCGGTGGGGGGTTCCCCACGGTGGCCTGGCCGGCGATCGGGACCCACCGATCCGTGGGCGGGCCTGTGCCGTGGGGGCACTATTTCCCTTCCACCTTCACCATGGTCTCCACTATGGCGGAGGCGGAAGAGACCTCCTCCACTGCGCATGCGCGGGGATGCCGTGAGCGGCCGCTGACGCTCCCGCGCATGCGCCGCACGGCAAAGTCAGTTTCACGCCAGCTGGCAGGGCACCAAAGGCCTTTCCCGCCAGCTGGCGGGGCGGAAATCAGTCCGGCGGGGGCCTAGCCCCTCAAGGTTAGGGCTCGGCCCCTCAAGATGCGGAGGATTCCGCACCTTTGGGGCGGCGCGATGCCGGACTGATTCGCGCCGTTTTTGGCGCCGGTCGGCGGACATCGCGCTGATTGCGGAGAATTCCGCCCAGTATTCCAAATGTGGGCGAACCAACGTTCTATAAAACTGTAACATAATTTTTGAGCTTTTGTACTCGATACCCCGTCCGATGAAGGCAAGCATGCCATATGCTTTCTTTACCATCATTTCCACCTGTGCTGCCACTTTTAAGAATCTGTGAACCTGCAAGCCCAGATCTCTCGGTGTCTCTATGCTCCTGATGGGTCGGGGGTCAGACTGGGTCAGGGGGCAGGGCGGGGCAGGACTGCAAAGGTCAAAATGAAAAAGGTGTTGAATAAAAACTCAGCAATAGCTCGCCAGATGGTCAGTTAAGCATCAAGCAGGACTGTGAATGTGGATCACATAGAGAGCCAGAGCCGTTCCCATCTCCGTATTTTGCACTCCGCCACCTCCATCCCAGGAGCAGGCTGGGAGACGGGCAAAATCGGGTGGCATGGCGGACGGTGGTTATTGATGGCTATTTAGTGTTTTTTTCCGTTTCTGTTGACAGCGGGGTAAGGTGGGGGCGTGTGTGTGGTTGGGGGGGTGGGGGGGGGGGGTGTATGCTGAAATTCGGCACCTGGACAGGCAGATTGATAAAAACCCATTTGCCGGATATTCCGGCTGTTCCCGCGGGCAGGATTATCCGGACCCTCTGACGGCGATCCTCCGCCACAACTTCCACAGCGGCAGTGGATGGAAACAACGGCAATCTCCGTTGTGAGTGGCGGGACTGGAAAATCCCATCATTGACCAATGGCGGACCGTGATGGCGGAGTCCGGGATATTGTTGCGATTCGGTGAATAAGAGCCATGCCTTTTTGTTCTTCGACCAGCCTCTGCAATAACTCCCCCGAATTTGGGCACTGGTCCCAGAGCATGCAGGTTATGTTAAAATTGTATCAGACACTGGTTCAGCTTCACCTCGAGTATTGTCTCCAGTTCTGGGAGACAGGCTTCCAAAAGATTTGAAAGCATTAGAGAACGTAGACCGTAATACACAGGGGCAGAATTAGGCCACTCGGTCCATCGAGTCTGCTCCGCCATTCAATCATCAGCTTTATAGAGCCTTAGTTAGGCCACACTTAGAACATGGAACATAGAGCATTCCAGCGCAGTACAGGCCCTTCGGCCCTCGATGTTGCGCCGACCTGTGAAACCACCCTAAAGCCCATCTACACTATTCCCTTATTGTCCATATGTCTATCCAATGACCATTTAAATGCCCTTAATGTTGGCGAGTCCACTACTGTTCCAGGCAGGGCATTCCACGCCCTGACTACTCTCTGAGTAAAGAACCTACCTCTGACATCTGTCCTATATCTATCTCCCCTCAATTTAAAGCCATGTCCCCTCGTGCTAGACATCACCATCCGAGGAAAAAGGCTCTCACTGTCCACCCTATCCAATCCTCTGATCATCTTGTATGCCTCAATTAAGTCACCTCTTAACCTTCTTCTCTCTAATGAAAACAGCCTCAAGTCCCTCAGCCTTTCCTCATAAGATCTTCCCTCCATACCAGGCAGCATTCTGGTAAATCTCCTCTGCACCCTTTCCAATGCTTCCACATCCTTCCTATAATGCGGCGACCAGAATTGCACGCAATATTGCAAATACGGCCGCACCAGAGTTTTGTTCAGCTGCAACATGACCTCATGGCTCCGAAACTCAATCCCTCTACTAATAAAAGCTAACACATCGTACGCCTTCTTAACAACCCTCTCAACCTGGGTGGCAACTTTCAGGGATCTATGTACATGGACACCGAGATCTCTCTGCTCATCCACACTGCCAAGAATCTTACCATTAGCCCAGTACTCTGTCTTCCTGTTGTTCCTCCCAAAATGAATCACCTTACACTTTTCTGCATTAAACTCCATTTGCCACCTCTCAGCCCAGTGCTGCAGCTTATCTATGTCCCTCTGTAACTTGTAACATCCTTCCGCATTGACCACAACTCCACCGACTTTAGTGTCATCTGCAAATTTACTCACCCATCCTCAAGGTCATTTATAAAAATGACAAACAGCAGTAGCCCCAAAACAGATCCTTGTAGTACACCACTAGTAACTGGACTCCAGTCTGAACATTTCCCATCAACCACCACCCTTTGTCTTCTTCCAGCTAGCCAATTTGTGATCCAAACTGCTAAATCACCCTGAGTCCCCAGCCTCTGTATTTTCTGCAGTAGCCTACCATGGGGAACCTTATCAAACACTTTACTGAAATCCATATACACCACATCAACTGCTTTACCCTCATCCACCTGTTTGGTCACCTTCTCAAAGAACTCAATAAGGTTTGTGAGGAACGACCTACCCTTCACAAAACCGTGTTGACTATCTCTAATAAAATTATTCCTTTCCAGGTGATTATACATCCTATCTCTTATAAACCTTTCCAAGATTTTGCCCACAACAGAAGTAAGGCTCACTGGTCTATAGTTACCGGGGTTGTCTCTACTCCCCTTCTTGAACAAGGGCACAACATTTGCTATCCTCCAGTCTTCTGGCACTATTCCTGTAGACAAAGATGACTTAAAGATCAAAGCCAAAGGCTCAGCAATCTCCTCCCTAGCTTCCCAGAGAATACTAGGATAAATCCCATACGGCCCAGGGGACTTATCTATTTTCACACTTTCCAGAATTGCTAACACCTCCTCCTTATGAACCTCAAGCCCTTCTAGTCTAGTAGCCTGAATCTCAGTATTCTCCTCGACAACATTGTCTTTTTCTTGTGTGAATACTGACGAAAAATATTCATTTAACACCTCTGCTATCTCCTCGGACTCCAAGCACAACTTCCCACTACTGTCCTTGACTGGCCCTATTCTTACCCTTGTCATTCGTTTATTCCTGACATATCTATAGAAAGCTTTTGGGTTTTCCTTGATCCTGTCTGCCAAAGACCTCTCATGTCCCCTCCTGGCTCTTCTTAGCTCTCTCTTTAGCTCCTTCCTAGCTAACTTGTAACTCTCAAGTGCCCTAACTGAACCTTCATGTCTCATCTTTACATAAGCCTCCTTCTTCCTCTTGACAAGTGTTTTGACTGCTTTAGTAAATCACGTTTCCCTTGCTCGACCACTTCCTCCCTGCCTGACAGGTACATACTCATCAAGGACACGCAGTAGCTGTTCCTTGAACAAGCTCCACATTTCCATTGTGCCCATCCCCTGCAGTTTTCCTCTCCATCCGATGCATCCTAAGTCTTGCCTCATCGTATCATAATTGCCTTTCCCCCAGATATGTTGCCTCCCTGGTGCCAGGGTCCAGGATGTCTCCGAACGGGTAGAGGGCATCCTGAAGGGGAAGGGCAAACAGGCAGCGGTCGTTGTACATATTGGTACTGACGACATAGGCAGGAAGGGGCATGAGGTCCTGCAGCAGGAGTTCAGGGAGCTAGGCAGAAAGTTAAAAGACAGGACCTTGAGGGTTGTAATCTCGGGATTACTCCCTGTGCCACGTGCCAGTGAGGCTAGAAATAGGAAGATAGAGCAGCTAAACACGTGGCTAAACAGCTGGTGTAGGAGGGAGGGTTTCCGTTATCTGGACCACTGGGAGCTCTTCCGGGGCAGGTGTGACCTATATAAGAAGGACGGGTTGCATCTAAACTGGAGAGGCATAAATATCCTGGCCGCGAGGTTTGCTAGTGTCACACGGGAGGGTTTAAACTAGTATGGCAGGGGGGTGGGCACGGGAGCAATAGGTCAGAAGGGGAGAGCATTGAGGGAGAACTAGGGAATAGGGACAGTGGGGCTCTGAGGCAGAGCAGACGGGGAGAAGTTGCTGAACACAGCGGGTCTGGTGGCCTGAAGTGCATATGTTTTAATGCAAGGAGCAGTACGGGTAAGGCAGATGAACTTAGAGCTTGGATTAGTACTTGGAATTATGATATTGTTGCCATTACAGAGACCTGGTTGAGGGAAGGGCAGGATTGGCAGCTAAACGTTCCAGGATTTAGATGTTTCAGGTGGGATAGAGGGGGATGTAAAAGGGGTGGCGGAGTTGCGCTACTTGTTCGGGAGAATATCACAGCTGTACTGCGGGAGGACACCTCAGAGGGCAGTGAGGCTATATGGGTAGAGATCAGGAATAAGAAGGGTGCAGTCACAATGTTGGGGGTTTACTACAGGCCTCCCAACAGCCAGCGGGAGATAGAGGAGCAGATAGGTAGACAGATTTTGGAAAAGAGTAAAAACAACAGGGTTGTGGTGATGGGAGACTTCAACTTCCCCAATATTGACTGGGACTCACTTAGTGCCAGGGGCTTAGACGGGGCGGAGTTTGTAAGGAGCATCCAGGAGGGCTTCTTAAAACAATATGTAGACAGTCCAACTAGGGAAGGGGCGGTACTGGACCTGGTATTGGGGAATGAACCCGGCCAGGTGGTAGATGTTTCAGTAGGGGAGCATTTCGGGAACAGTGACCACAATTCAGTAAGTTTTAAAGTGCTGGTGTACAAGGATAAGAGTGGTCCTAGGATGAATGTGCTAAATTGGGGGAAGGCTAATTATAACAATATTAGGCGGGAACTGAAGAACATAGATTGGGGGCGGATGTTTGAGGGCAAATCAACATCTGACATGTGGGAGGCTTTCAAGTGTCAGTTGAAAGGAATTCAGGACCGGCATGTTCCTGTGAGGATGAAGGATAAATACGGCAATTTTCGGGAACCTTGGATAACGAGAGATATTGTAGGCCTCGTCAAAAAGAAAAAGGAGGCATTTGTCAGGGCTAAAAGGCTGGGAACAGACGAAGCCTGTGTGGAATATAAGGAAAGTAGGAAGGAACTTAAGCAAGGAGTCAGGAGGGCTAGAAGGGGTCACAAAAAGTCATTGGCAAATAGGGTTAAGGAGAATCCCAAGACTTTTTACACGTGCATAAAAAGCAAGAGGGTAGCCAGGGAAAGGGTTGGCCCACTGAAGGATAGGCAAGGGAATCTATGTGTGGGGCCAGAGGAAATGGGCGAGGTACTAAATGAATACTTTGCATCAGTATTCACCAAAGAGAAGAAATTGGTAGATGTTGAGTCTGGAGAAGGGTGTGTAGATAGCCTGGGTCTCATTGAGATCCAAAAAGACGAGGTGTTGGGTGTCTTAAAAAATATTAAGGTAGATAAGTCCCCAGGGCCTGATGGGATCTACCCCAGAATACTGAAGGAGGCTGGAGAGGAAATTGCTGAGGCCTTGACAGAAATCTTTGGATCCTCACTGTCTTCAGCTGATGTCCCGGAGGACTGGAGAATAGCCAATGTTGTTCCTCTGTTTAAGAAGGGTAGCAAGGATAATCCAGGGAACTACAGGCCGGTGAGCCTTACTTCAGTGGTAGGGAAATTACTGGAGAAAATTCTTCGAGACAGGATCTACTCCCATTTGGAAGCAAATGGACGTATTAGTGAGAGGCAGCATGGTTTTGTGAAGGGGAGGTCGTGTCTCACTAACTTGATAGAGTTTTTCGAGGAGGTCACTAAGATGATTGATGCAGGTAGGGCAGTGGATGTTGTCTATATGGACTGCAGTAAGGCCTTTGACAAGGTCCCTCATGGTAGACTAGTACAAAAGGTGAAGTCACACGGGATCAGGGGTGAACTGGCAAGGTGGATACAGAACTGGCTAGGTCATAGAAGGCAGAGAGTAGCAATGGAAGGATGCTTTTCTAATTGGAGGGCTGTGACCAGTGGTGTTCCACAGGGATCAGTGCTGGGACCTTTGCTGTTTGTAATATATATAAATGATTTGGAGGAAAATGTAACTGGTCTGATTAGTAAGTCTGCAGACAACACAAAGGTTGGTGGAATTGCGGATAGCGATGAGGACTGTCTGAGGATACAGCAGGATTTAGATTGTTTGGAGACTTGGGCGGAGAGATGGCAGATGGAGTTTAATCCGGACAAATGTGAGGTAATGCATTTTGGAAGGTCTAATGCAGGTAGGGTATATTCAGTGAATGGTAGAACCCTCAAGAGTATTGAAAGTCAAAGAGATCTAGGAGTACAGGTCCACAGGTCACTGAAAGTGGCAACACAGGTGGAGAAGGTAGTCAAGAAGGCATACGGCATGTTTGCCTTCATTGGCCAGGGCATTGAGTATAAGAATTGGCAAGTCATGTTGCAGCTGTATAGAACCTTAGTTAGGCCACACTTAGAGTATAGTGTTCAATTCTGTTCGCCACGCTACCAGAAGGATGTGGAGGCTTTAGAGAGGGTGCAGAAGAGATTTACCAGAATGGTGCCTGGTATGGAGGGCATTAGCTATGAGGAGCGGTTGAATAAACTCGGTTTGTTCTCACTGGAACGAAGGAGGTTGAGGGGCGACCTGATAGAGGTCTACAAAATTATGAGGGGCATAGACAGAGTGGATAGTCAGAGGCTTTTCCCCGGGGTAGAGGGGTCAATTACTAGGGGGCATAGGTTTAAGGTGAGAGGGGCAAGGTTTAGAGTAGATGTACGAGGCAAGTTGTTTACGCAGAGGGTAGTGGGTGCCTGGAACTTGCTACCGGAGAAGGTGGTGGAAGCAGGGACGATAGTGACATTTAAGGGGCATCTTGACAAATATATGAATAGGATGGGAATAGAGGGATACGGACCCAGGAAGTGTAGAAGATTGTAGTTTAGTCGGGCAGCATGGGTGGCACGGGCTTGGAGGGCCGAAGGGCCTGTTCCTGTGCTGTACATTTAGAACATAGAACATAGAACAATACAGCGCAGTACAGGCCCTTCGGCCCACGATGTTGCACCGAAACAAAAGCCATCTAACCTACACTATACCATTATCATCCATATGTTTATCCAATAAACTTTTAAATGCCCTCAATGTTGGCGAGTTCACTACTGTAGCAGGTAGGGCATTCCACGGCCTCACTACTCTTTGCGTAAAGAACCTACCCCTGACCTCTGTCCTATATCTACTACCCTTCAGTTTAAGGCTATGTCCCCTCGTGCTAGCCATTTCCATCCGCGGGAGAAGGCTCTCACTGTCCACCCTATCTAACCCACTGATCATTTTGTATGCCTCTATTAAGTCTCCTCTTAACCTTCTTCTCTCTAACGAAAACAACCTCAAGTCCATCAGCCTTTCCTCATAAGATTTTCCCTCCATACCAGGCAACATCCTGGTAAATCTCCTCTGCACCCGTTCCAAAGCCTCCACGTCCTTCCTATAATGCGGTGACCAGAACTGTACGCAATACTCCAAATGCGGCCGTACCAGAGTTCTGTACAGCTGCAACATGACCTCCTGACTCCGGAACTCAATCCCTCTACCAATAAAGGCCAACACTCCATAGGCCTTCTTCACCACCCTATCAACCTGGGTGGCAACTTTCAGGGATCTATGTACATGGACACCTAGATCCCTCTGCTCATCCACACTTTCAAGAACTTTTCCATTAGCCAAATATTCCACATTCCTGTTTTTCCTTCCAAAGTGAATCACCTCACACTTCTCTACATTGAACTCCATTTGCCACCTCTCAGCCCAGCACTGCAGCTTATCTATATCCCTCTGTAACCTGCTACTTCCTTCCACACTATCGACAACACCACCGACTTTAGTATCGTCTGCAAATTTACTCACCCACCCTTCTGCGCCTTCCTCTAGGTCATTGATAAAAATGACAAACAGCAACGGCCCCAGAACAGATCCTTGTGGTACTCCACTTGTGACAGAACTCCATTCTGAACATTTCCCATCAACCACCACCCTCTGTCTTCTTTCAGCTAGCCAATTTCTGATCCACATCTCTAAATCACCCTCAATCCCCAGCCTCCGTATTTTCTGCAATAGCCTACCGTGGGGAACCTTATCAAACGCTTTGCTGAAATCCATATACACCACATCAACTGCTCTACCCTCGTCTACCTGTTCAGTCACCTTCTCAAAGAACTCGATAAGGTTTGTGAGGCATGACCTACCCTTCACAAAGCCATGCTGACTATCCCTGATCATATTATTCCTATCTAGATGATTATAAATCTTGTCTCTTATAATCCCCTCCAAGACTTTACCCACTACAGACGTGAGGCTCACCGGTCTATAGTTGCCGGGGTTGTCTCTGCTCCCCTTTTTGAACAAAGGGACCACATTTGCTATCCTCCAGTCCTCTGGCACTATTCTTGTATCCAATGATGACATAAAAATCAAAGCCAATGGTCCAGCAATCTCTTCCCTGGCCTCCCAGAGAATCCTAGGATAAATCCCATCAGGTCCCGGGGACTTATCTATTTTCAGCCTGTCCAGAATTGCCAACACCTCTTCCCTACGTACCTCAATGCCATCTAATCTATTTACCTGGAGCTCAGCATTCTCCTCCACAACATTATCTTTTTCCTGAGTGAATACTGACGAAAAATATTCATTTAGTATCTCGCCTATCTCTTCAGACTCTACACACAACTTCCCATCCCTGTCCTTGACTGGTCCTACTCTTTCCCTAGTCATTCACTTATTCCTGACATACCTATAGAAAGCTTTTGGGTTTTCCTTGATCCTTCCTGCCAAATACTTCTCATGTCCCCTCCTTGCTCGTCTTAGCTCTCTCTTTAGATCCTTCCTCGCTACCTTGTAACTATCCATCGCCCCAACTGAAACTTCACACCTCATCTTCACATAGGCCTCCTTCTTCCTCTTAACAAGAGATTCCACTTCTTTGGTAAACCACGGTTCCCTCGCTCGGCACCTTCCTCCCTGCCTGACCGGTACATACTTATCAAGAACACGCAGTAGCTGATCCTTGAACAAGCTCCACTTATCCAGTGTGTCCAACACTTGCAGCCTACTTCTCCACCTTATCCCCCCCAAGTCACGTCTAATGGCATCATAATTTCCCTTCCCCCAGCTATAACTCTTGCCCTGCGGTGTATACTTATCCCTTTCCATCCTTAACGTAAACGTCACCGAATTGTGGTCACTGTCCCCAAAGTGCTCTCCTACCTCCAAATCCAACACCTGGCCTGGTTCATTACCCAAAACCAAATCCAATGTGGCCTCGCCTCTTGTTGGCCTGTCAACAAACTGTGTCAGGAAACCCTCCTGCACACACTGTACAAAAAACGACCCATCTAATGCACTCGAACTATATCTTTTCCAGTCAATATTTGGAAAGTTAAAGTCTCCCATAATAACTACCCTGTTACTTTCGCTCTTATCCAGGATCATCTTCGCCATCCTTTCCTCTACATCCCTAGGACTATTTGGAGGCCTATAGAAGACTCCCAACAGTGTGACCTCTCCTTTCATGTTTCTAACCTCAGCCTATACTACCTCGGAAGATGAGTCCCCATCTAGCATCCTCTCCGCCACCGTAATACTGCTCTTCACTAGCAGCGCCACACCTCCCCCTCTTTTGCCTCCTTCTCTGAGCTTACTAAAACACCTAAACCCCGGAACCTGCAACATCCATTCCTGTCCCTGCTCTATCCATGTATCCGAAATGGCCACAACATCAAAGTCCCAGGTACCAACCCATGCTGCCAGTTCCCCTACCTTGTTTCGTATACTCCTGGCATTGAAGTTTGACAAGGTCCCTCATGGTAGACTAGTACAAAAGGTGAAGTCACACGGGATCAGGGGTGATCTGGCAAGGTGGATACAGAACTGGCTAGGTCATAGAAGGCAGAGAGTAGCAATGGAAGGATGCTTTTCTAATTGGAGGGCTGTGACCAGTGGTGTTCCACAGGGATCAGTGCTGGGACCTTTGCTGTTTGTAATATATATAAATGATTTGGAGGAAAATGTAACTGGTCTGATTAGTAAGTTTGCAGACAACACAAAGGTTGGTGGAATTGCGGATAGCGATGAGGACTGTCTGAGGATACAGCAGGATTTAGATTGTTTGGAGACTTGGGCGGAGAGATGGCAGATGGAGTTTAATCCGGACAAATGTGAGGTAATGCATTTTGGAAGGTCTAATGCAGGTAGGGTATATTCAGTGAATGGTAGAACCCTCAAGAGTATTGAAAGTCAAAGAGATCTAGGAGTACAGGTCCACAGGTCACTGAAAGTGGCAACACAGGTGGAGAAGGTAGTCAAGAAGGCATACGGCATGTTTGCCTTCATTGGCCAGGGCATTGAGAATAAGAATTGGCAAGTCATGTTGCAGCTGTATAGAACCTTAGTTAGGCCACACTTAGAGTATAGTGTTCAATTCTGTTCGCCACGCTACCAGAAGGATGTGGAGGCTTTAGAGAGGGTGCAGAAGAGATTTACCAGAATGGTGCCTGGTATGGAGGGCATTAGCTATGAGGAGCGGTTGAATAAACTCGGTTTGTTCTCACTGGAACGAAGGAGGTTGAGGGGCGACCTGATAGAGGTCTACAAAATTATGAGGGGCATAGACAGAGTGGATAGTCAGAGGCTTTTCCCCGGGGTAGAGGGGTCAATTACTAGGGGGCATAGGTTTAAGGTGAGAGGGGCAAGGTTTAGAGTAGATGTACGAGGCAAGTTGTTTACGCAGAGGGTAGTGGGTGCCTGGAACTTGCTACCGGAGAAGGTGGTGGAAGCAGGGACGATAGTGACATTTAAGGGGCATCTTGACAAATATATGAATAGGATGGGAATAGAGGGATACGGACCCAGGAAGTGTAGAAGATTGTAGTTTAGTCGGGCAGCATGGGTGGCACGGGCTTGGAGGGCCGAAGGGCCTGTTCCTGTGCTGTACATTTAGAACATAGAACATAGAACAATACAGCGCGGTACAGGCCCTTCGGCCCACGATGTTGCACCGAAACAAAAGCCATCTAACCTACACTATACCATTATCATCCATATGTTTATCCAATAAACTTTTAAATGCCCTCAATGTTGGCGAGTTCACTACTGTAGCAGGTAGGGCATTCCACGGCCTCACTACTCTTTGCGTAAAGAACCTACCCCTGACCTCTGTCCTATATCTACTACCCTTCAGTTTAAGGCTATGTCCCCTCGTGCTAGCCATTTCCATCCGCGGGAGAAGGCTCTCACTGTCCACCCTATCTAACCCACTGATCATTTTGTATGCCTCTATTAAGTCTCCTCTTAACCTTCTTCTCTCTAACGAAAACAACCTCAAGTCCATCAGCCTTTCCTCATAAGATTTTCCCTCCATACCAGGCAACATCCTGGTAAATCTCCTCTGCACCCGTTCCAAAGCCTCCACGTCCTTCCTATAATGCGGTGACCAGAACTGTACGCAATACTCCAAATGCGGCCGTACCAGAGTTCTGTACAGCTGCAACATGACCTCCTGACTCCGGAACTCAATCCCTCTACCAATAAAGGCCAACACTCCATAGGCCTTCTTCACCACCCTATCAACCTGGGTGGCAACTTTCAGGGATCTATGTACATGGACACCTAGATCCCTCTGCTCATCCACACTTTCAAGAACTTTTCCATTAGCCAAATATTCCACATTCCTGTTTTTCCTTCCAAAGTGAATCACCTCACACTTCTCTACATTGAACTCCATTTGCCACCTCTCAGCCCAGCACTGCAGCTTATCTATATCCCTCTGTAACCTGCTACTTCCTTCCACACTATCGACAACACCACCGACTTTAGTATCGTCTGCAAATTTACTCACCCACCCTTCTGCGCCTTCCTCTAGGTCATTGATAAAAATGACAAACAGCAACGGCCCCAGAACAGATCCTTGTGGTACTCCACTTGTGACAGAACTCCATTCTGAACATTTCCCATCAACCACCACCCTCTGTCTTCTTTCAGCTAGCCAATTTCTGATCCACATCTCTAAATCACCCTCAATCCCCAGCCTCCGTATTTTCTGCAATAGCCTACCGTGGGGAACCTTATCAAACGCTTTGCTGAAATCCATATACACCACATCAACTGCTCTACCCTCGTCTACCTGTTCAGTCACCTTCTCAAAGAACTCGATAAGGTTTGTGAGGCATGACCTACCCTTCACAAAGCCATGCTGACTATCCCTGATCATATTATTCCTATCTAGATGATTATAAATCTTGTCTCTTATAATCCCCTCCAAGACTTTACCCACTACAGACGTGAGGCTCACCGGTCTATAGTTGCCGGGGTTGTCTCTGCTCCCCTTTTTGAACAAAGGGACCACATTTGCTATCCTCCAGTCCTCTGGCACTATTCTTGTATCCAATGATGACATAAAAATCAAAGCCAATGGTCCAGCAATCTCTTCCCTGGCCTCCCAGAGAATCCTAGGATAAATCCCATCAGGTCCCGGGGACTTATCTATTTTCAGCCTGTCCAGAATTGCCAACACCTCTTCCCTACGTACCTCAATGCCATCTAATCTATTTACCTGGAGCTCAGCATTCTCCTCCACAACATTATCTTTTTCCTGAGTGAATACTGACGAAAAATATTCATTTAGTATCTCGCCTATCTCTTCAGACTCTACACACAACTTCCCATCCCTGTCCTTGACTGGTCCTACTCTTTCCCTAGTCATTCACTTATTCCTGACATACCTATAGAAAGCTTTTGGGTTTTCCTTGATCCTTCCTGCCAAATACTTCTCATGTCCCCTCCTTGCTCGTCTTAGCTCTCTCTTTAGATCCTTCCTCGCTACCTTGTAACTATCCATCGCCCCAACTGAAACTTCACACCTCATCTTCACATAGGCCTCCTTCTTCCTCTTAACAAGAGATTCCACTTCTTTGGTAAACCACGGTTCCCTCGCTCGGCACCTTCCTCCCTGCCTGACCGGTACATACTTATCAAGAACACGCAGTAGCTGATCCTTGAACAAGCTCCACTTATCCAGTGTGTCCAACACTTGCAGCCTACTTCTCCACCTTATCCCCCCCAAGTCACGTCTAATGGCATCATAATTTCCCTTCCCCCAGCTATAACTCTTGCCCTGCGGTGTATACTTATCCCTTTCCATCCTTAACGTAAACGTCACCGAATTGTGGTCACTGTCCCCAAAGTGCTCTCCTACCTCCAAATCCAACACCTGGCCTGGTTCATTACCCAAAACCAAATCCAATGTGGCCTCGCCTCTTGTTGGCCTGTCAACAAACTGTGTCAGGAAACCCTCCTGCACACACTGTACAAAAAACGACCCATCTAATGCACTCGAACTATATCTTTTCCAGTCAATATTTGGAAAGTTAAAGTCTCCCATAATAACTACCCTGTTACTTTCGCTCTTATCCAGGATCATCTTCGCCATCCTTTCCTCTACATCCCTAGGACTATTTGGAGGCCTATAGAAGACTCCCAACAGTGTGACCTCTCCTTTCATGTTTCTAACCTCAGCCTATACTACCTCGGAAGATGAGTCCCCATCTAGCATCCTCTCCGCCACCGTAATACTGCTCTTCACTAGCAGCGCCACACCTCCCCCTCTTTTGCCTCCTTCTCTGAGCTTACTAAAACACCTAAACCCCGGAACCTGCAACATCCATTCCTGTCCCTGCTCTATCCATGTATCCGAAATGGCCACAACATCAAAGTCCCAGGTACCAACCCATGCTGCCAGTTCCCCTACCTTGTTTCGTATACTCCTGGCATTGAAGTTTGACAAGGTCCCTCATGGTAGACTAGTACAAAAGGTGAAGTCACACGGGATCAGGGGTGATCTGGCAAGGTGGATACAGAACTGGCTAGGTCATAGAAGGCAGAGAGTAGCAATGGAAGGATGCTTTTCTAATTGGAGGGCTGTGACCAGTGGTGTTCCACAGGGATCAGTGCTGGGACCTTTGCTGTTTGTAATATATATAAATGATTTGGAGGAAAATGTAACTGGTCTGATTAGTAAGTTTGCAGACAACACAAAGGTTGGTGGAATTGCGGATAGCGATGAGGACTGTCTGAGGATACAGCAGGATTTAGATTGTTTGGAGACTTGGGCGGAGAGATGGCAGATGGAGTTTAATCCGGACAAATGTGAGGTAATGCATTTTGGAAGGTCTAATGCAGGTAGGGTATATTCAGTGAATGGTAGAACCCTCAAGAGTATTGAAAGTCAAAGAGATCTAGGAGTACAGGTCCACAGGTCACTGAAAGTGGCAACACAGGTGGAGAAGGTAGTCAAGAAGGCATACGGCATGTTTGCCTTCATTGGCCAGGGCATTGAGTATAAGAATTGGCAAGTCATGTTGCAGCTGTATAGAACCTTAGTTAGGCCACACTTAGAGTATAGTGTTCAATTCTGTTCGCCACGCTACCAGAAGGATGTGGAGGCTTTAGAGAGGGTGCAGAAGAGATTTACCAGAATGGTGCCTGGTATGGAGGGCATTAGCTATGAGGAGCGGTTGAATAAACTCGGTTTGTTCTCACTGGAACGAAGGAGGTTGAGGGGCGACCTGATAGAGGTCTACAAAATTATGAGGGGCATAGACAGAGTGGATAGTCAGAGGCTTTTCCCCGGGGTAGAGGGGTCAATTACTAGGGGGCATAGGTTTAAGGTGAGAGGGGCAAGGTTTAGAGTAGATGTACGAGGCAAGTTGTTTACGCAGAGGGTAGTGGGTGCCTGGAACTTGCTACCGGAGAAGGTGGTGGAAGCAGGGACGATAGTGACATTTAAGGGGCATCTTGACAAATATATGAATAGGATGGGAATAGAGGGATACGGACCCAGGAAGTGTAGAAGATTGTAGTTTAGTCGGGCAGCATGGGTGGCACGGGCTTGGAGGGCCGAAGGGCCTGTTCCTGTGCTGTACATTTAGAACATAGAACATAGAACAATACAGCGCGGTACAGGCCCTTCGGCCCACGATGTTGCACCGAAACAAAAGCCATCTAACCTACACTATACCATTATCATCCATATGTTTATCCAATAAACTTTTAAATGCCCTCAATGTTGGCGAGTTCACTACTGTAGCAGGTAGGGCATTCCACGGCCTCACTACTCTTTGCGTAAAGAACCTACCCCTGACCTCTGTCCTATATCTACTACCCTTCAGTTTAAGGCTATGTCCCCTCGTGCTAGCCATTTCCATCCGCGGGAGAAGGCTCTCACTGTCCACCCTATCTAACCCACTGATCATTTTGTATGCCTCTATTAAGTCTCCTCTTAACCTTCTTCTCTCTAACGAAAACAACCTCAAGTCCATCAGCCTTTCCTCATAAGATTTTCCCTCCATACCAGGCAACATCCTGGTAAATCTCCTCTGCACCCGTTCCAAAGCCTCCACGTCCTTCCTATAATGCGGTGACCAGAACTGTACGCAATACTCCAAATGCGGCCGTACCAGAGTTCTGTACAGCTGCAACATGACCTCCTGACTCCGGAACTCAATCCCTCTACCAATAAAGGCCAACACTCCATAGGCCTTCTTCACCACCCTATCAACCTGGGTGGCAACTTTCAGGGATCTATGTACATGGACACCTAGATCCCTCTGCTCATCCACACTTTCAAGAACTTTTCCATTAGCCAAATATTCCACATTCCTGTTTTTCCTTCCAAAGTGAATCACCTCACACTTCTCTACATTGAACTCCATTTGCCACCTCTCAGCCCAGCACTGCAGCTTATCTATATCCCTCTGTAACCTGCTACTTCCTTCCACACTATCGACAACACCACCGACTTTAGTATCGTCTGCAAATTTACTCACCCACCCTTCTGCGCCTTCCTCTAGGTCATTGATAAAAATGACAAACAGCAACGGCCCCAGAACAGATCCTTGTGGTACTCCACTTGTGACAGAACTCCATTCTGAACATTTCCCATCAACCACCACCCTCTGTCTTCTTTCAGCTAGCCAATTTCTGATCCACATCTCTAAATCACCCTCAATCCCCAGCCTCCGTATTTTCTGCAATAGCCTACCGTGGGGAACCTTATCAAACGCTTTGCTGAAATCCATATACACCACATCAACTGCTCTACCCTCGTCTACCTGTTCAGTCACCTTCTCAAAGAACTCGATAAGGTTTGTGAGGCATGACCTACCCTTCACAAAGCCATGCTGACTATCCCTGATCATATTATTCCTATCTAGATGATTATAAATCTTGTCTCTTATAATCCCCTCCAAGACTTTACCCACTACAGACGTGAGGCTCACCGGTCTATAGTTGCCGGGGTTGTCTCTGCTCCCCTTTTTGAACAAAGGGACCACATTTGCTATCCTCCAGTCCTCTGGCACTATTCTTGTATCCAATGATGACATAAAAATCAAAGCCAATGGTCCAGCAATCTCTTCCCTGGCCTCCCAGAGAATCCTAGGATAAATCCCATCAGGTCCCGGGGACTTATCTATTTTCAGCCTGTCCAGAATTGCCAACACCTCTTCCCTACGTACCTCAATGCCATCTAATCTATTTACCTGGAGCTCAGCATTCTCCTCCACAACATTATCTTTTTCCTGAGTGAATACTGACGAAAAATATTCATTTAGTATCTCGCCTATCTCTTCAGACTCTACACACAACTTCCCATCCCTGTCCTTGACTGGTCCTACTCTTTCCCTAGTCATTCACTTATTCCTGACATACCTATAGAAAGCTTTTGGGTTTTCCTTGATCCTTCCTGCCAAATACTTCTCATGTCCCCTCCTTGCTCGTCTTAGCTCTCTCTTTAGATCCTTCCTCGCTACCTTGTAACTATCCATCGCCCCAACTGAAACTTCACACCTCATCTTCACATAGGCCTCCTTCTTCCTCTTAACAAGAGATTCCACTTCTTTGGTAAACCACGGTTCCCTCGCTCGGCACCTTCCTCCCTGCCTGACCGGTACATACTTATCAAGAACACGCAGTAGCTGATCCTTGAACAAGCTCCACTTATCCAGTGTGTCCAACACTTGCAGCCTACTTCTCCACCTTATCCCCCCCAAGTCACGTCTAATGGCATCATAATTTCCCTTCCCCCAGCTATAACTCTTGCCCTGCGGTGTATACTTATCCCTTTCCATCCTTAACGTAAACGTCACCGAATTGTGGTCACTGTCCCCAAAGTGCTCTCCTACCTCCAAATCCAACACCTGGCCTGGTTCATTACCCAAAACCAAATCCAATGTGGCCTCGCCTCTTGTTGGCCTGTCAACAAACTGTGTCAGGAAACCCTCCTGCACACACTGTACAAAAAACGACCCATCTAATGCACTCGAACTATATCTTTTCCAGTCAATATTTGGAAAGTTAAAGTCTCCCATAATAACTACCCTGTTACTTTCGCTCTTATCCAGGATCATCTTCGCCATCCTTTCCTCTACATCCCTAGGACTATTTGGAGGCCTATAGAAGACTCCCAACAGTGTGACCTCTCCTTTCATGTTTCTAACCTCAGCCTATACTACCTCGGAAGATGAGTCCCCATCTAGCATCCTCTCCGCCACCGTAATACTGCTCTTCACTAGCAGCGCCACACCTCCCCCTCTTTTGCCTCCTTCTCTGAGCTTACTAAAACACCTAAACCCCGGAACCTGCAACATCCATTCCTGTCCCTGCTCTATCCATGTCTCCGAAATGGCCACAACATCAAAGTCCCAGGTACCAACCCATGCTGCCAGTTCCCCTACCTTGTTTCGTATACTCCTGGCATTGAAGTAGACACACTTCAAACCACCTACCTGAACACTGGCCCCCTCCTGCGACGTCAAATCTGTGCTCCTGACCTCTATACTCTCATTCTCCCTTACCCTAAAACTACAATCCAGGTTCCCATGCCCCTGCTGCATTAGTTTAAACCCCCCCAAAGAGCACTAACAAATCTCCCCCCCAGGATATTTGTGCCCCGCAGGTTCAGATGTAGACCATCCTGTCTGTAGAGGTCCCACCTTCCCCAGAAAGAGCCCCAGTTAGCCAGAAATCTGAATCCCTCCCGCCTGCACCATCCCTGTTTCTTTGTTCTTTGTTCTATATAACTCTTGCCCTGCGGTATACACTTATCCCTTTCCATCACAAATTGTGGACACTATCACCAAAGTGCTCACCTACCTCCTGTTGCTCTTTTTAGCCTTAGTCCATTGGCTCTGATTACGTCACCTTTGCTCATGAGTCACCAGGTATCTTTATGATACCGCCACGTGGTTCAAGTTCAGGTTATGATTAATAACACAGCGCACCGCTTAGTAAGGATTAAAACAACGGTCATTTATTATATACAACAAGCAATATTAATACCCTAATACTACTTTCTATACAATAAACCTATCACTACTGGCCAATACTTAACTTAGGAAGAGCCCACCAGGTTAGGGAAACGAATGGCTTGTCCAATCAGATCTGGCCCGCGGGATTCAAAAGGCTGCTACAGGTCGGTGGCTAGGTGTCTCTACCGGATATCGATCGCTGGATTCAAACTTACTGCTGCCGGTGGCTGGTCTTGCGAAGGTCTCGAGCAGGCGAAGAGGAGAGAGAGAGATCTGAACTTGGACCTTCACTTTTATAGGGCCCAGGGGCTTCCCGCCTCCCGGGGCGGCCCTTGACACTGAGTCCCAAGTGATTGGATTTGTTCCCAATCACTGGGTCCGATATGTCCAATAACGGGGCGATTCCTCGATCGGGGGGTGGTCACTCACCTGTCTTTGTTTCGGCCACTGCAGGCGCCGACAGGTCTGGCCCGGTATTCAATTGCTAATATGTTGCAATTGTTCCCGGAGATAGCCGATTTAACTGTGGATGTCTGAATAGATTAGGTGTAAACAGTCCTGAATGCAACTGCGGATACCTGGGTTGATGGGCTGTTGATAGCCCTGAGTATCGATCTGGGCTACATTCCCAGAGCCCAATATGCAAAACTGTCTGCAGCTGCCTGCTTGTGTCTTGTTACCTGCTTTTCCCAGCAGTCTTTCGGGTTAGCCATTTCAAACTGGGTTTTGGCCAGATTAATCGCAACGCAGCCATTTTACGTGGCTACACTCCAAATCTAACACCTGTCCTGGTTCATTACCCAGTACCAAATCCAATATGGCCTCGCCTCTCGTTGGCCTATCTACATACTGTGTCAGGAAACCCTGAGGAATCTTACCGACTGTCCTGGCTTGAGACAATTCACACCTCTTTAACCTGGGGTTACCCCATCTCTGGATCTGTAAAGATTTAATCACCTGCTAATGCTCGCATTCCTAGCATTGTCTGGCATTTTTGAATTTGTTTATATATATGTTTCTGGAACAGACCTCTTCATTCACCTGAGGAAGGAGCAGCGCTCCGAAAGCTAGTGACATCGAAACAAACCTGTTGGACTTTAACCTGGTGGTGTAAGAGTTCGTACTATGAATAAGATGGGAATAGAGGGACATGGTCCCCGGAAGTATAGTTTTTTTTAGTTCAAATGGTGCAGGCTTGGAGGGCCAAAGGGCCTGTTCCTATGCTGTCATTTTCTTTGTTCTTTGATGCTAGATCCTGTAAATTCCAGATTTATGATGTAATTGAATTTAAATTCCCATCGGCTCCCCTGTTGGGATTTGAACTCATTTCTCTGGTGCTTTGGTCTGAGCCTTTGGATCCCTAGTTCGGTAACATCACCAGTCTGCTACCGTGGAGAGAGAGTCCTGGGCATCTGAGTTAGAGCCAATTATGGACTTGGCACCATTTACAAAATCATTTTTGCAATTACCAATTCGTAAAACATGTGCTTAATTCCTCTTCGTCTTCATTAACTGAAAGAAGAACATTGGTGGCGGCATTCTCCGTTCCTGAGACTAAGTGTTGCCGCCGGGGCAGAATTCGTGGACTGTCACGACAGCAAAGCTGGCGCCGAACCTGGATCGATTCAGCGGCCGTTGAGGGACTAGCACCGGGGCCACGTGGAACACAATCGATTCCAATGGGAAACGGTGCGGGATTGGCCGGGTCCGTGATTGACGGTCGGGGGGGCTGACGAGCTGCAGCCGCACACACACATCCCAGCCAACCAGATGGCACTGTTTGTGCTGGAGCGCGCCCGCACAGCTGATGGGTCGGCTGGGTCCAGAGGGCACCCAGGAGGGGGGATACCCATACGACCCGTGGCACTAAGTTCACAGTGGACTGTTAGCCGTGTGCGCAGCTGCATGGCTGCCTTGCCGGCTGCGGCAATGGTGTTCCGTGCCCGTCCACCCACAGCTCACCTCCTGGCCACCCTCCGCTACTCCCCCCGGCCCTGGCAGAAGCCCCCCCCCCCCCGGCCAGCGGCACAACCGTCAGCAAACTATGGCGATGTTGGACATTTTCCGGACCCTCTCTCTCTCCTTCACCGGCCACCACGCCAGTCTCACCATTTATAAAAGCACAAGTGAACCGCTCAGTCGGAAACCCGGCCCGTCGGAGGAGGAGCGTCGCGGAGACCCGGGAGAATACCAGGTCAGGCCCGCTAATGATATGCAACAGTAAACACTTGTGACAATAAAGATTTATATTATTACAACCGGTGTTTACTGTAGGTGCGTTCCGGACCGCATGGACGCTGCAGTCGAGGTGACGGAGCATTGCGATTTGGCGTCAAATAGGCGCCCGCCGTGATTTTAGTAGCGGAACATATTCTCCGCCCAATCGCGTTTCCCGATTTTGCCGTCAGCCAACGGGGAATCCCGCCCCGGACGAATGAAAATCAATTGGGTGACACAGAGTTGTCGGGAGAGGAATGTTCTCCGCGAAGTGAAACTGGTTGGTAACAGGACTATTCCCATCCTTCGTTGAGTGATCTTTGGCTGACAAAGAGCTGTTTTTGCAACCTGACCCCTGAGTCATTCAGTACCTAACCCAGGTGTGAAAGGTTCAATACCCATTAACCTGTTCCACATACCAGTCCCAGCCGCACAAAGCGCTGGATATGGGGCCCACCAACAGCCCCCTCGGCCTTTGAAGGAATCCCGCTGCGGAAAGATAAACAGACGCCTCCCGGCATTATTAACCCAGGCTGGGAATGATATTCCTTTGGGGGAAAATGTATCGAGAAAACCAAAGATCAAGACCAATCTTCCAGAAAAGGGGGATCACAAATCGCAACGTGGCTCCCGGAGAATTTGAATTGAGTCAGCAATCTGAAAATAATACCTGTAAAGGTGACCAGAGAGCTTTAGAATTGTTGTGATGGAAACTCCATTCCTATACCAATAGGCTTGCTCTAACTGTAAAGTAAATCAGCAAGTCATTAAGCCAAATTAAATCACTACTTAGGGAAACTGAGGGAACTCGTCCAGGTTCCTTAGACAGCACCTTCCAAAACCACGACCACTCCCATCTAGAAGGACAAGAGCAGCAGATACCTGGGAACCCCACCACCTGGAGGGTCCCCTCCGAGTCACGCACCACCCTGACCTGGAAATATATCGCCGTTCCTTCACTGTCGCTGGGGCAACATCCCGGAACTCCCTCCCTAACAGCACAGTGGGTGAAGATGGGAATAAATGCTGGTCATAGAATTTACAGTGTAGAAGGAGGCCATTCGGCCCATCGAGTCTGCACCGGCTCTTGGAAAGAGCACCCTACCCAAGGTCAACACCTCCACCCTATCCCCATAACCCAGTAACCCCACCCAACGCTAAGGGCAATTTTGGACACTAAGGGCAATTTAGCACGGCCAATCCACCTAACCTGCACATCTTTGGACTGTGGGAGGAAACCGGAGCACCCGGAGGAAACCCACGCACACACGGGGAGGACGTGCAGACTCCGCACAGACAGTGACCCAAGCCGGAATCGAACCTGGGACCCTGGAGTCGTGAAGCCACAGTGCTATCCGCTTGTGTAACCGTGCTGCCCCACAAATAGTCAAGGTAACCACGGTAACAAACAAACCCAGTCACCATACACCCACAGACATTAGCACACGCAGTCACAAATATATGCACGTGGACACCCACTGTCACAAAGATACCAGTCTCAGACACACCATCAGATATAGTCACAGACACATGCACACCCACAAATAAACAGACACACAGTCACACCCACAGTCACCTACACATCCAGAATCACAGCCACACCCCCAGACAAAAACATATCCACGATCAGAAACATACCCAGACACTAACACACACCCAGTCAGTCACAAGCTCCCCCAGTCACAGATGCACACAGTCAGACACACTCCCACAATCACACACACCCAGTCAGACACACCCACATCCAGTTAGAAACACTCTCAGACACTGACATTCCCAGTCACACTCACCCACAGTTCCACACACACACACAGTCAGACACACCCAGAGTCACAGACACACATAGTCCCAGACGCACAGTCAGACACAGCCGCACACAGTCAGGCACACCCAGAGTCACAGACGCACACAGTCAGACACACCCAGTCAGGCACACACAGTCAGGCACACCCAGTCACAGATACAGACAGTCAGACACACCCACATCCAGTTAGAAACACTCACAGACACTGACATTCCCAGTCACACTCACCCACAGTTCCACACATACACACAGTCAGACACAACCAGAGTCACAGACACACACAGTCAGACACACCCAGTCACAGACACACACAGTCAGACAAACCCAGTCACAGACACACACAGTCAGACAAACCCAGTCACAGACACACACAGTCAGACACACCCAGTCACAGACGCAGACGGTCAGACACACCCAGTCACAGACGCACGCAGTCAGGAACACCCAGTCACAGACACACAAAATCAGACACACCCAGTCACAGACATACACAGTCAGACACACCCAGTCACAGACATACACAGTCAGACACACCCAGTCACAGACACACACAGTCTGACACACCCAGTCACAGACACACAGTCAGACACACCCAGTCACAGACCCACACAATCAGACACACCCAGTCACAGACATACAGTCAGACACACCCAGTCTCACACACACACACAGTCAGACACACCCAGTCACAGACACACACAGTCAGGCACACCCAGTCACACACACACACAGTCAGGCACACCCAGTCACACACACACACAGTCAGGCACACCCAGTCAGAGACACACACACAGTCAGACACACCCAGTCAGAGACACAAACAGTCAGACACACCCAGTCACAGACACACACAGTCAGACACACCCAGTCACAGTCAGACACACCCAGTCACAGACACACACAGTCAGACACACCCAGTCACAGTCAAACACACCCAGTCACAGACACACACAGTCAGACACACCCAGTCACAGTCTGACACACCCAGTCACAGACACACACAGTCTGACACACTCAGTCACAGACGCACACAGTTAGACACAACCAGAGTCACAGGCACACACAGACAGGCACACTCAGTCACAGACGCACTCAGTCAGACACACCCAGTCACAGACACACACAGTCTGACACACCCAGTCACAGACACACACAGTCTGACACACCCAGTCACAGACACACACAGTCAGACACACCCAGTCAGAGACACACACGGTCAGATACACCCAGTCACAGACACACAGAGTCTGACACACCCAATCACAGATGCACACAGTCAGACACAGCCAGAGCCAGACACACACAGTCAGACACACTCCCACAATCACACATGCCCAGTCTGACACCCCCAGTCACAGACACACACAGTCAGACACAGCCAGATTCACAGCCGCACATAGTCAGACACACTCCCACAATCACACACGCCCAGTCAGACACACTCACATCCAGTTAGAAACACTCACAGACACTGACATACCCAGTCACACTCACCCACAGTTCCACACACACACAGTCAGACACAGCCAGAGTCACAGACGCACACAGTCAGACACATCCAGAGTCACAGACACACACAGTCAGACACACTCAGTCACAGACGCACACAATCAGACACACCCAGTCACAGACGCACACAATCAGACACTGAACTTCAGAAAGTCATTGACTGGAAGTCATCCCAGTGCATCAAAAGATCCGTATCCTTTTTTTCGCTTCAAACAACCGCGCAACCTCAAACGAACCATTGTTTGCAGCAAACTACACAGCCTTCAGAACAGTGACCACGACACCACACAACCCTGCCATGGCAATCTCTGCAAGACGTGCCAGATCATCGACAAGGATACCACCATTACACGTGAGAACACCACCCACCAGGTACGCGGTACATACTCGTGCGACTCGGCCAACGTTGTCTACCTCATACGCTGCAGGAAAGGATGTCCCGAAGCGTAGTACATTGCGAGACCATGCAGACGCTGCGACAACGAATGAACGGACATCGCGCGACAATCACCAGGCAGGAATGTTCCCTTCCAGTCGGGGAACACTTCAGCAGTCAAGGGCATTCAGCCTCTGATCTCCGGGTAAGTGTTCTCCAAGGCGGCCTTCAGGACGCGCGACAACGCAGAATCGCCGAGCAGAAACTTATAGCCAAGTTCCGCACACATGAGTGCGGCCTCAACAGGGACCTGGGATTCATGTCGCATTACATTCATCCCCCACCATCTGGCCTGCGAAATCCTACCAACTGTCCTGGCTTGAGACAATTCACACCTCTTTAACCTGGGGTTACCCCATCTCTGGATCTGTAAAGATTTAATCACCTGCTAATGCTCGCATTCCAAGCATTGTCTGGCATCTTTGAATCTGTCTATATATATGTTCCTGGAACAGACCTCTTCATTCACCTGAGGAAGGAGCAGCGCTCCGAAAGCTAGTGACATCGAAACATACCTGTTGGACTTTAACCTGGTGTTGTAAGACTTCGTACTGTTCTTTTTTTTTTGATCAGTATTTTCTTTCCCTTTCCACAGCCTTTCCCCTCTGTGTTGTTTGCCTATGTGTGTGTGTGTGTGTAGAGGGTGGGGCGAGTTAGGAAGGGGGTGTCGGGAAAGGGGTACTAGATGGACTGTTACATTTTGTACCTGTTTAATTATAATACTGGACATAATAAAAGGTTACTTGTGTTTTAAAGTAACAAACCTGGTGACTGCAGCCTATTGGGCTCAGCCAAGGACCTCAGGTATTTTAAATATGAATCTAGATTTGCCTGTGCAGCGACTCTGGGCCTAGTGGGGCTGGAATTGCCCGGGCCCCAGCTCAGGGCATTGTGACAATCTGGAGAAGGTTACTGCAAACAGTTTGTTGATGTGGACCGAGGGGTAAAGGGGTAAAGGTGTGAGCTTCTTGCACTTGTGATGAGAGGTTATGGTGAGATTGGGACTTGGCTTTTTAGCCGCTAAATTCCAAAGGGAAGTTTAGGAGTGACAAGGAAATTTTACAACTTACAAAGGATTTAAAAAAGTATGGGCAGAATTCTCCGCCCCCCGCCGGGTCGGAGAATCGGCGCTGCGCCGCGCGAATCGCTGGTCCACCGATCGGCAGGCCGCCCTCTCTGTCTGGGGGCCTCCTTTCCTCCGCGCCGGCTCCTGTCGCCTTGCGCCATTTGGCGTTGGGGCCGGCGCGGGGAAGAAGGCCACTGCGCCTGCGCGGAACCCGCGGCACCGGGTTCATGCCGGGTATCGGCAGCTGGAGGGGCGTGGGCCGCCCCCATCGCCGTGCTAGCCCCCTGTGGGCCGGAGAATGGGGTGCCAGAACGGGCGCCGACGCGGAGTAAAACACTCCCATTTTTACGCCGGCTTTGATACTTGGCCGCCTGGTGGGAGTATCGCGCCCTATTGAAAACTTGTCATTTGAACAAAGCAGCACAACAATATAATATAAAACAGATGCTTCAATTTACAATGTGAAAAGAACACAATCAAGGACACATCCAATCTTAACCCTCCCCACATTAAACTAAATTAAACCCAGAACAGCTGACAGTGACTTTCTCTTTAAAAAGGAAATAAATGGCTGCGATCTTAGGTAGAACCCTTTCACCGACCCTCTGACGGTGACCCCGTCTCCAAATGTAGAAACTCAATGTGGTCACCCAAGCAGGCCGAGGCACTGGGCGGGGGAGGAGAGCTCCCCACCCCAGCAGAACCCGCCTCCGGGCTATTAACGGGGCAAAGGCGAGGATATCCGCTTCCACCGCCGTCTGCAGCATCGGCAAGTCCACTGCCCCGAAAATGATCACCAGCGGACAAGGCTCCAGTTCGACATTAACATCTGACATGATGTTAAAGGGGGAGACCCAAAAACTTAACCACTTGGGACAAGACCTAAACATATGAGTGTGATTGGCCGGCCCCCGAGAATCCTGCTCACACTTGTTGTCCGCTCCCGAGGAAAAACACTCATCCTTGCCTTGGTCGGATGAGCTATGTGCACCCCACTGAACTGGATCAAACTAAGTCGGGCAGAGGAGGACATGGAGTTGACTCTGTGAAGAGCCTTGCTCCACACCTCCTCATCCGGAATAGGACCCAATTCTCCCTCCCATTTTATCTTCACCTCGTCCAACGGGGCCGAGTCCGCTGATAGGATCTGGCTATTCAAACCCCCCGGAATACTCCCCCCACAGACCCGGCAAAAGATAAAATTCTCTTCCAACAGGGACGATGGTGATGCCACGGGAAATGAAGTCTTCCTCAAAAAGTGTCTACCTGGAAATATCTAAACAAGTTGGTCCCAGGGAGTTGATATTTTCCCGATGGTTCCTCACAATTGGCAAACCTTCCCTCCACAAACAAGTCCCCAAACCGCTCCAGACCCTTCCCCTCCCAGGACCTCAACGTCAAGTCTAATCCCGCCGGCACAAAAAGATGATTGCAAAGGGTAAGGCCCAGCAACGACAAGGGGCTAAATTTGAAATGTTGTCTGAACTTGCCTCCAGATCCTCAGGGTGGACACCACCACTGGATTTGAAGAAAGCTTCGCAGGAGAGAATGGAAGCGAGGCAGGTACTAAAACACCTAAACTCATGCCCCTACAAGAACTCGCCTCCATTTGGCCCACGTGAGACTCAGATCATTAAGCCACCCCAGCACCTTCTCAATATTGGCAGCTCAATGATGCAGCTCCATTGCAGTGTTAATGTAAGCCTACTTGTGTCAGTAATAAAGATTATTATTATTACCCCAATTCAGCAGAAAATACCCCAAGCTCTATGCATTAGCGTGGAACTAGCTGCGGGGGCCCTATACAGCAAACAAATTCAAGAACTTTTCCCCAAATCCAAACCTCCCAAGGACCTCAGATACCCCACTCCACCCGATCAAACGCTTTCTCAGCATCCATAGAACATAGAACGTAGAACATTACAGCGCAGTACAGGCCCTTCGGCCCTCGATGTTGCGCCGACCTGTGAAACCACTCTAAAGCCCATCTACACTATTCCCTTATCGTCCATATGTCTATCCAATGACCATTTGAATGCCCTTAGTGTTGGCGAGTCCACTACTGTTGCAGGCAGGGCATTCTACGCCCTTACTACTCTCTGAGTAAAGAACCTACCTCTGACATCTGTCCTATATCTATCTCCCCTCAACTTAAAGCTATGTCCCCTCGTGCTAGACATCACCATCCGAGGAAAAAGCCCTCACTGTCCACCCTATCCAATCCTCTGATCATCTTTTATGCCTCAATTAAGTCACCTCTTAACCTTCTTCTCTCTAACAAAAACAGCCTCAAGTCCCTCAGCCTTTCCTCATAAGATCTTCCCTCCATACCAGGCAACATTCTGGTAAATCTCCTCTGCACCCTTTCCAATGCTTCCACATCCTTCCTATAATGCGGCGACCAGAATTGCACGCAATACTCCAAATGCGGCTGCACCAGAGTTTTGTACAGCTGTAACATGACCTCATGGCTCCGAAACTCAATCCCTCTACCAATAAAAGCTAACACACCGTACGCCTTCTTAACAACCCTCTCAACCTGAGTGGCAACTTTCAGGGATCGATGTACATGGACACCGAGATCTCTCTGCTCATCCACACTGCCAAGAATCTTACCATTAGCCCAGTACTCGGTCTTCCTGTTATTCCTTCCAAAATGAATCACCTCACACTTTTCTGCATTAAACTCTATTTGCCATCTCTCAGCCCAGCGCTGCAGCTTATCTATGTCCCTCTGTAACTTGTAACATCCTTCCGCACTGACCACAACTCCAACCGACTTTAGTGTCATCTGCAAATTTACTCACCCATCCTTCTACGCCCTCCTCCAGGTCATTTATAAAAATGACAAACAGCAGTGGCCCCAAAACAGATCCTTGTGGTACACCACTAGTAACTGGACTCCAGTCTGAACACTTCCCATCAACCACCACCCTTTATCTTCTTCCAGCTAGCCAATTTCTGATCCAAACTGCTAAATCACCCTGAATCCCATGCCCCTGTATTTTCTGTAGTAGCCTACCGTGGGGAACCTTATCAAATGTTTTACGGAAATCCATATACACCACATCAACTGCTTTACCCTCGTCCACCTGTTTGGTCACCTTCTCAAAGAACTCAATAAGGTTTGTGAGGCACGACCTACCCTTCACAAAACCGTGTTGACTATCTCTAATCAAATTATTCCTTTCCAGATGATTATACATCCTATCGCTTATAAACCTTTCCAAGACTTTGCCCACAACAGAAGTAAGGCTCACTGGTCTATAGTTACCGGGGTTGTCTCTACTTCCCTTCTTGAACAAGGGGACAACATTTGCTATCCTCCAGTCTTCTGGCACTATTCCTGTCGACAAAGATGACACAAAGATCAAAGCCAAAGGCTCAGCAATCTCCTCTCTAGCTTCCATGGACTCAATCACCTCTGGCCCAGGCATAAGAGAGGGGGAAAGGACAATATTTAACAGTCGATGTATATTGGCGGACAATTGATGACCTTTAACGAAGCTTGTCTGGTCCTCCTCAATGACCTCTTAGAGGTAGGGCTCAAACCGCAGTGTCAGCACCTTGTGAGCAATTTAGCGTCTGCGTTCAAAAGCAAAATGGGTCAAAACGACCCACATTCCGTAGGGTCCTTGTCCATCTTCCGGATCAGGGAAAGGGAGGCATGCACAAGCGTAACGGGCAGTGAGGTCAGGGGGAAGGAGTCATTGAATATATCCAATATTAACGTGATCAACTGGCCTGCAAGCCTCTTGGAAAATTCAATGGGGAAATCCATCAGGGCCGGAAGCCTCCCCTCTGCATTAACCCAACACATTTCAAGGGCTGTATTCTCTGATTCTGTGTCAATGTCCCACACTGGCGTGGGAATGGGGGCGTTTTACGTCAGAAAAATTGGCGCAAAACGGCCACTGATTCACCATTTTGCTGGGGGCCAGCGGGACGGCAGCGGAGAGCACCCGGCTCGCGCTGCCGATACGCCCCGGACAATTGGCGGGTCCGTGGCCGCGGATGTGCATGGCGGCCGCCGGCTGCACGCGGACCCGGCCCGCAAAATAGTCCCCCCCCCCCCCCCTTCGGACCACCCCTCACAGTGCCCCCGGCCCCGAATAACGTCCCCCCCCCCCACCGACTGCGGCGACGCTGGACTGAGTGAGACCACACGTGTCCCACGCCGTCGGGAACCCGGCCGATCTGGGGGCGGAGCATCGGGGTGCGGGCCTCAGGCAAGGTCCTGAGGCCGTCGATATGCCATCTGGCATTATCCTAGAGTACGCCACTGTGGTGGGGACGGAGCATAGTGAAAGCGGCGCCGCCCCCAGTTTGGGCGGGAACCCAGATTCCCCGGGCAGTCGCCGAACGTAATTTGGGCGTCGGTGAGCGGGGGATCCAGCCTCAGAATTTCTTCAGGGCCCAGTGAGTATTCCAACTCCTCCCAATGGGAAGGATAACACATCCCAAAACTCCGCCATGGCCAGCATGGTAGCACAGTGGTTAGCACTGTGGCTTCACAGCGCCAGGGTCCCAGGTTCGATTCCCCACTGGGTCACTGTCTGTGCGGAGTCTGCACGTCCTCCCCGTGTGTGCGTGGGTTTCCTCCGGGTGCTCCGGTTTCCTCCCACAGTCCAAAGATGGGTGGGTGGATTGGCCATGATAAATTTCCCTTGGGTGGGGTGGGGTTACTGGGTTAAGGGGATAGGGTGGAGGTGTGGGCTTGGGTAGGGAGCTCTTTCCAAGGGCCGGTGCAGACTCAATGAGCCGAATGGCCTCCTTCTGCACTGTAAATTCTATGATTCTATGAATCCTCCTACGGGGGCTCCGATCTATAGAGGTCCCTGTGGACTGTGCTACCCGAGTGCCTTATCTATTCAATCTCCCAGGAAGCAGCCTGCCGCCTCAGCTGATGGGCTAAATGGGGACTGGCCTTCTCCCCATGTTCATAAAACTCCCCCCTTGAGCGTCGCAGCTGGCCCACTGCCTTACCTCTTGACAGTAATTCAAATTCCATCTGTAGCTTTTTCCTACACGGCAGCAACTCAGGGATGGGGGCAAGTGAGTACTGATGGTCAACCTCGAGGATGGAGTCCACCAGCCTCTGCTTCTCCATCAAACAAAGAACAAAGAAATGTCCAGCACAGGAACAGGCCCTTCGGCCCTCCAAGCCCGTGCCGACCATGCTGCCCGACTAAACTACAATCTTCTACACTTCCTGGGTCCGTATCCCTCTATTCCCATCCTATTCATGTATTTGTCAAGATGCCCCTTAAATGTCACTATCGTCCCTGCTTCCACCACCTCCTCCGGTAGCGAGTTCCAGGCACCCACTACCTTCTGCGTAAAAAACTTGCCTCGTACATCTACTCTAAACCTTGCCCCTCTCACCTTAAACCTATGCCCCCTAGTAATTGACCCCTCTACCCTGGGGAAAAGCCTCTGACTATCCACTCTGTCTATGCCCCTCATAATTCTGTATACCTCTATCAGGTCTCCCCTCAACCTCCTTCGTTCCAGTGAGAACAAACCGAGTTTATTCAACCGCTCCTCATAGCTAATGCCCTCCATACCAGGCAACATCCTGGTAAATCTCTTCTGCACCCTCTCTAAAGCCTCCACATCCTTCTGGTAGTGTGGCGACCAGAATTGAACACTATACTCCAAGTGTGGCCTAACTAAGGTTCGATACAGCTGCAACATGACTTGCCAATTCTTATACTCAATGCCCCGGCCAATGAAGGCAAGCATGCCATATGCCTTCTTGACTACCTTCTCCAACTGTGTTGCCCCTTTCAGTGACCTGTGGACCTGTACTCCTAGATCTCTTTGACTTTCAATACTCTTGAGGGTTCTACCATTCACCGTATATTCCCTACTTGCGTTAGACCTTCCAAAATGCATTACCTCACATTTGTCCGGATTAAACTCCATCTGCCATCTCTCCGCCCAAGTCTCCAAACAATCTAAATCCTGCTGTATCCTCCGACAGTCCTCATCGCTATCCGCAATTCCACCAACCTTTGTGTCGTCTGCGGTTGGATAGGCTTGGATTGTTTTCTCTGGAGCAGAGAAGACTGAGGGGCGACCTGATCGAGGTGTCCAAGATTATGAGGGTCATGGACAGGGTGGATAGGGAGCAGCTGTATCCCTTAATTGAAGGGTCGATTACGAAGGGACACAAGTTCAAGGTGAGGGGCAGGAGGTTTGGGGGGATTTGAAAAAAACCTTTTTTAATCAAGAGGGTGGTGAGGGTCTGGAACGCCCTGCCTGGGAGGGTGGTAGAGGTGGGTTGCCTCACATCCTTTAAAAAGAACATTCGAGCCAAGGGCTGGCCAATAGGATTAGGTAGTTGGGTCAGGTGTTTTCCATGTGTTGGTGCAAACTCCCCTCCAGTGCATTCACATCCATTCTGTAATGAGGCAACGGGAAATGAATGCTAACATTGCTTCCTAACCGCCGACTGAACCTGTGTGTTAACCTGGAGAGAATGCTGAACTAGGACTCCTAAGTCCATTTGTGCTTCTCATTTCTGAAGAGTTTCCCATTTAGAAAGTGGTCTAAGCTGCTATTCTTTCTACCCAAGTGCACAGCGTCACACGTTTCCTCATTGTATTCAATCTGCCACTTCTTTGCCCACTCTCCTCGCCTGTCCAGGTCCTTCTACAGCCTCTCTGCTTTCTCAACACAACCCGTCCATCGACAGATCTTTGTATCATCTGCAAACTCAGCAACAATGTCCTCAGCTCCTTCTTCCAGATCGTTAATGCATATGGTGAATAGTTAGGGTCTTCACACAGACCCCTGAGGCACACCACTAGTCACCGGCTGCCATCCTGAAAAAGACCCCTTTATCCCCACCGTGCCTTCTCCCATCAGCCAATCCTGTATCCATGCCGGTACTGGGATGACAGACCTCCAACAACCACAAGTGTCTTTCTCTATGCCAGATATGACTCCAGATGCCATTAACAGAGAAAAGAAAGAGAAATACAAAGATTGATTTACTTCAGTGATTATTTTATTATTTAAACACTCTCATTTAAAGTTAGACACTGAGTCAATTCTGTTTAGTCGCTGATTTTCACATTATTATACTGTGGTAGCTGTGGTATCATGCTCTGGATTGTCACTGTGTATGTGTGCAAAGTGTTTGACCACTGACCTTAGCCAATTTGTCCTTTATCTTAGCTGACTGTCTGCTGGTTACGACTCTGTGCCGCAATGTCTGAACTCCACACTAATCCCAACATAAAAGCTGCCGCAGAGGTAAGCGTATGTGAAATAATGGCATTGGCTGTGCTTAGAAATTATGGAAGACAATTACACGTGTTACCCTTTAAGGCATTCTCGTCATTAACATTCGTTAGCAATGTCAATCTGTATTCAGTTTGATTTTAGAATAAGTCATTGAGTGCGACTGTATCAACTGCTGTGACTGGGCCCTAAATCAAGGGGCTCACAGATAGCTTTATGGCTGAGGAGGCTGTCTTCAGTTCTTCAAAGTTAAGAAGCCATTGCACCCAGTGCTGCCGCTCAACAATTCCAGCCACTTCCTTTCTCGGCCTAAATTGCTGCTGCTTTTGTATCTTCACATTCTTTACCTGGAGGCCAGAGAGAAGTTGTAGACGGGTTTGCACTGTGTCAGTCGAAAAGTCGGTTAGTCCTATCAATGTGAAGCTTTTATGGGTTCTCCTTGGAGGGGGCGTCGCGTGACAGTGTGAGGAAGCTGGATTAACACCAGTACCCAATCACCCGCTCTCGTCATGGTTTGGAGAAAGAGAAACATGAGAAAATGGACAACTCTTCACGAGTGTGATGAGGGATGAACTTCCACTAATGGAATTAAGGGATTTGGGGATCTTGTGGGAAGCGGAGTTGAAGTTGATGAACAATCATGATCTTGTTGAATGGTAGAGCAGGCTCGAAACGTCTACTACAACTTCTATTTATGTTCTAACGCGCTGCATTGAACCATTTGCAATCAGCACCAGGAGCAATGGGCTTTGGGGTGTGGCTTAGCACCACGCTGGATGGCACATTCATAACATTAGTCAACAGAAGTACATATTCATTTCTAAATTGGATGCTGGTATGAGACTCCATCAGTAATCTTCTGGTAATGTAGTTCAATGTTTCTGCTTGATTTTCAGACACCAGTAATTTATAAAAATAAGATAAGAACCATCTCGTTCTGTGAATATTTCCTAATTATCACCAATCATTGATCATGATTAATCAGATTTCCTCTTTACTTCTGGAGTAGCTGCTGTTGCTTGGAGCAACACAGACCGTCACAGCCCCTTATTATAAAAGACACTCTTGTCAGAAGTCGCTATCTTAATCTCGGGCTCCAGTTTGGAAGTTTCAATCTGCAAGATAAAAATGAAAGATCAGCAACAAAAACTTGCGTTTCTCCAGTGATCTTAACGTAACAAAAGGCCTCAAGGAATTGCACAGGGACATTATAAAACAAGAATAAGGCATCCAGTCACATAACGAGATATTGAATCAAGTGGCCAGAAGCTCATTCAAAGAGGCAGGTTTTAAGAAGCGTCTAAATTGAGGAGACAGAGGCTGAGCGATTTAGGGGGGATTCCAGAGTTTAGGCCTTTATCCGCCAATGGCACCGATGGAGGAGTGATTAAAAAGCTGGGGTGCTTCAGAGGCCAGAAGAAGGTGGGTTGTGGGGGTAGATATTACAGAGATGCGATGTGTGGGGGGGGGGGTAAAGAGTTAGGCAGGGGTGGAGCGGGGAATGAAGCCATGGAGGGATTAGAAAACGAGGATGAGAATTCTCTAATCTAGATTTGTTTGACCTGCCAGGACAATGCTGGACTATTCAAGTTCCAAGATCAAAAGGCATGGATAAATGTTTCAACAGCGTACAAGCTGAGGCAGGGGAACTGGGGCAATGTTATTGGAAGCAGAAATTGGTGACATTAGTGATGGTGCTGATACATGTAGAAGCACTCAGGATGCCACTTTTGTGTTGTATGTTAATTTCTTCTTGCCTCTCCCGAATGTACTGACTCAACCAGGTTCCACACGCCCTCTACTACCAAGCAAGCTTTCTTCAAAGCCAAGGTTCAGCAGTCTATTCGGCTGGGGAAGCCATGCCGCCTGTGTTCTATGCAGTAAACATCTTAGGCCTAACGTGGGTCAGAGAACACTCAATGGCTGCTTTCTACCTGGGGGATTGACCTAATACTAGCAACCAAACTTTGGTCTCCAAAGAGAAATTTAGGTTTGTAGAAAAACAATATTAGGGCCTCAATGTGACAGTGCTGACACCAAAAGGGGCACTGAAAACAAATCACACTGCCCCACTCTCTCCCCACAGCCCTGTATCAATCCCAAACTAATCCCACTGCCCCACTCTCTCCCCATAGCCCTGTATCAATCCCAAACTGATCCCACTGCCCCACTCTCTCCCCATAGCCCTGTATCAATCCCAAACTAATCCCACTGCCCCACTCTCTCCCCACAGCCCTGTATCAATTCCAAACTAGTCCCACTGCCCCACTCTCTCCCCACAGCCCTGTATCAATTCCAAACTAGTCCCACTGCCCCACTCTCTCCCCTTAGCCCTGTATCAATCCCAAACTAGTCCCACTGCCCCACTCTCTCCCCATAGCCCTGTATCGATCCCAAACTAATCTCACTGCCCCACTCACACCATAGCCCTGTATCAATCCCAAACTAACCCTACTGCCCCACTCTCTCCCCATAGCCTTGTATCAATCCCAAACTAATCCCACTGCCCCACTCTCTCCCAATAGCCTTGTATCAATCCCAAACTAATCCCACTGCCCCACTCTCCCCCCATAGCCTTGTATCAATCCCAAACTAATCCCACTGCCCCACTCTCTCCCCATAGCCCTGTATCAATCCCAAACTAATCCCACTGCCCCGCTTTCTCCCCATAGCCCACTATGAATCCCAAACTAATCCCACTGCCCCACTCTCTCCCCATAGCACACTATGAATCCCAAACTAATCCCACTGCCCCACTCTCTCCCCATAGCCCTGGATCAATCCCAAACAAATCCCACTGCCCCACTCTCTCCCCATAGTCCACTATCAATCCCAAACAAATCCCACTGTCCCACTCTCTCCCCATAGCCCACTATGAATCCCAAACTAATCCCATTGCACCACTCTCTCCCCATAGCCCTGGATCAATCCCAAACAAATCCCACTGCCCCACTCTCTCCCCATAGTCCACTATCAATCCCAAACTAATCCCACTGTCCCACTCTCTCCCCATAGCCCACTATGAATCCAAAACTAATCCCATTGCACCACTCTCTCCCCATAGCCCTGGATCAATCCCAAACAAATCCCACTGCCCCACTCTCTCCCCATAGTCCACTATCAATCCCAAACTAATCCCACTGTCCCACTCTCTCCCCATAGCCCACTATGAATCCCAAACTAATCCCATTGCACCACTCTCTCCCCATAGCCCTGGATCAATCCCAAACTAATCCCACTGCCCCACTCTCCCCCCATAGCCTTGTATCAATCCCAAACTAATCCCACTGCCCCACTCTCTCCCCATAGCCCTGTATCAATCCCAAACTAATCCCACTGCCCCACTCTCTCCCCATAGCCCTGTATCAATCCCAAACTAATCCCACTGCCCCACTCTCTCCCATAGCCCTGTATCAATCCCAAACTAATCCCACTGCCCCACTCTCTCCCCATAGCCCACTATGAATCCCAAACTAATCCCACTGCCCCACTCTCTCCCCATAGCCCTGTATCAATCCCAAACTAATCCCACTGCCCCACTCTCTCCCCATAGCCCACTATGAATCCCAAACTAATCCCACTGCCCCACTCTCTCCCCATAGCCCACTATGAATCCCAAACTAATCCCACTGCCCCACTCTCTCCCCATAGCCCTGGATCAGTCCCAAACAAATCCCACTGCCCCACTCTCTCCCCATAGTCCACTATCAATCCCAAACTAATCCCACTGTCCCACTCTCTCCCCATAGCCCACTATGAATCCTAAACTAATCCCATTGCACCACTCTCTCCCCATAGCCCTGGATTAATCCCAAACAAATCCCACTGCCCCACTCTCTCCCCATAGTCCACTATCAATCCCAAACTAATCCCACTGTCCCACTCTCTCCCCATAGCCCACTATGAATCCCAAACTAATCCCATTGCACCACTCTCTCCCCATAGCCCTGGATCAATCCCAAACAAATCCCACTGCCCCACTCTCTCCCCATAGTCCACTATCAATCCCAAACAAATCCCACTGTCCCACTCTCTCCCCATAGCCCACTATGAATCCCAAACTAATCCCATTGCACCACTCTCTCCCCATAGCTCTGGATCAATCCCAAACAAATCCCACTGCCCCACTCTCTCCCCATAGCCCACTATGAATCCAAAACTAATCCCATTGCACCACTCTCTCCCCATAGTCCACTATCAATCCCAAACTAATCCCACAGTCCCACTCTCTCCCCATAGCCCACTATGAATCCAAAAATAATCCCATTGCACCACTCTCTCCCCATCGCCCTGGATCAATCCCAAACAAATCCCACTGCCCCACTCTCTCCCCATAGTCCACTATCAATCCCAAACTAATCCCACTGTCCCACTCTCTCCCCATAGCCCACTATGAATCCCAAACTAATCCCACTGCCCCACTCTCTCCCCATAGCCCACTATCAATCCCAAACTAATCCCACTGCCCCACTCTCTCCCCATAGCCCACTATCAATCCCAAACTAATCCCACTGCCCCACTCTCTCCCCATATCCCTGTATCAATCCCAAACTAATCCCACTGCCCCACTCTCTCCCCATAGCCCACTATCAATCCCAAACTAATCCCACTGCCCCACTCTCTCCCTATAGCCCTGTATCAATCCCAAACTAATCCCACTGTCCCACTAACACCATAGCCCTGTATCAATCCCAAACTAATCTCACTGCCCCACTCTCTCCATAGCCCTGTATCAATACCAAACTAATCTCACTGCCCCACTCTCTCCACATAGCCCACTATCAATCCCAAACTAATCCCACTGCCCCACTAACACCATAGCCCTGTATCAATCCCAAACTAATCTCACTGCCCCACTCTCTCCATAGCCCTGTATCAATACCAAACTAATCTCACTGCCCCACTCTCTCCACATAGCCCACTATCAATCCCAAACTAATCCCACTGCCCCACTCACACCATAGCCCTGTATGAATCCCAAAGTAATCCCACTGCCCCACTCTCTCCCCATAGCCCTGTATCAATCCCAAACTAATCCAACTGCCCCACTCTCTCTCATAGCCCTGTATCAATCCCAAACTCATCTCACTGCCCCACTCTCTCCCCATAGCCCACTATCAATCCCAAACTAATCCCACTACCCCACTCTCTCCCCTTGGCCCTGCATCAATCCCAAACTAATACCACTGCCCCACTCTCCCCATAGCCCTGTATCAATCCCAAACTAATCTCACTGCCCCACTCTCTCCCCATAGCCCACATTCAATCCCAAACTAATCTCACTGACCCACTCTCTCCCCATAGCCCTGTATCAATCCCAAACTAATCTCACTGCCCCACTCACACCATAGCCCTGTATCAATCCAAAACTAATCTCACTGCCCCACTCTCTCCCCATAGCCCACTATCAATCCCAAACTAATCTCACTGCCCCACTCTCTCCCCATAGCCCACTATCAATCCCAAACTAATCCCACTGCCCCACTCACACCATAGCCCTGTATCAATCCCAAACTAATCCCACTGCCCCACTCTCTCCCCATAGCCCTGTATCAATCCCAAACTAATCTCACTGCCCCACTAACACCATAGCCCTGTATCAATCCCAAACTAATCTCACTGCCCCACTCTCTCCCCACAGCCCACTATCAATCACAAACTAATCCCACTGCCCCACTCTCTCCCCATAGCCCTGGATCAATCCCAAACAAATCCCACTGCCCCACTCTCTCCCCATAGTCCACTATCAATCCCAAACTAATCCCACTGTCCCACTCTCTCCCCATAGCCCACTATGAATCCAAAACTAATCCCATTGCACCACTCTCTCCCCATAGCCCTGGATCAATCCCAAACAAATCCCACTGCCCCACTCTCTCCCCATAGTCCACTATCAATCCCAAACTAACCCCACTGTCCCACTCTCTCCCCATAGCCCACTATGAATCCCAAACTAATCCCACTGCTCCACTCTCTCCCCATAGCCCACTATCAATCCCAAACTAATCCCACTGCCCCACTCTCTCCCCATAGCCCACTATCAATCCCAAACTAATCCCACTGCCCCACTCTCTCCCCATATCCCTGTATCAATCCCAAACTAATCCCACTGCCCCACTCTCTCCCTATAGCCCACTATCAATCCCAAACTAATCCCACTGCCCCACTCTCTCCCTATAGCCCTGTATCAATCCCAAACTAATCCCACTGTCCCACTAACACCATAGCCCTGTATCAATCCCAAACTAATCTCACTGCCCCACTCTCTCCATAACCCTGTATCAATACCAAACTAATCCCACTGCCCCACTCTCTCCACATAGCCCACTATCAATCCCAAACTAATCCCACTGCCCCACTCTCTCCCCATAGCCCTGCATCAATCCCAAGATAGTCCCACTGTCCCACTCTCTCCCCATAGCCCTGTATCGATCCCAAACTAATCCCACTGCCCCACTCACACCATAGCCCTGTATCAATACCAAACTAATCTCACTGCCCCACTCTCTCCACATAGCCCACTATCAATCCCAAACTAATCCCACTGCCCCACTCACACCATAGCCCTGTATCAATCCCAAACTAATCCCACTGCCCCACTCTCTCTCAATAGCCCTGTATCAATCCCAAACTAATCCCACTGCCCCACTCTCTCTCATAGCCATGTATCAATCCCAAACTAATCTCACTGCCCCACTCTCTCCCCATAGCCCACTATCAATCCCAAACTAATCCCACTACCCCACTCTCTCCCCTTGGCCCTGCATCAATCCCAAACTAATACCACTGCCCCACTCTCCCCATAGCCCTGTATCAATCCCAAACTAATCTCACTGCCCCACTCTCTCCCCATAGCCCACATTCAATCCCTAACTAATCTCACGGACCCACTCTCTCCCCATAGCCCTGTATCAATCCCAAACTAATCTCACTGCCCCACTCACACCATAGCCCTGTATCAATCCAAAACTAATCTCACTGCCCCACTCTCTCCCCATAGCCCACTATCAATCCCAAACTAATCTCACTGCCCCACTAACACCATAGCCCTGTATAAATCTGAAACTAATCTCACTGCCCCACTCTCTCCCCATAGCCCACTATCAATCCCAAACTAATCCCACTGCCCCACTCACACCATAGCCCTGTATCAATCCCAAACTAATCCCACTACCCCACTCTCTCCCCATAGCCCTGTATCAATCCCAAACTAATCCCACTTGCCCCACTCTCTCCATAGCCCTGTATCAACCCCAAACTAATCTCACTGCCCCACTCACACCATAGCCCTGTATCAATTCCAAACTAATCTCACTGCCCCACTCTCCCCCCATAGTCCTGTATCAATCCCAAACTAATCTCACTGCCCCACTAACACCATAGCCCACTATCAATCCCAAACTAATCCCACTGCCCCACTCTCTCCCTATAGCCCTGTATCAATCCCAAACTAATCCCACTGTCCCACTAACACCATAGCCCTGTATCAATCCCAAACTAATCTCACTGCCCCACTCTCTCCATAACCCTGTATCAATACCAAACTAATCCCACTGCCCCACTCTCTCCACATAGCCCACTATCAATCCCAAACTAATCCCACTGCCCCACTCTCTCCCCATAGCCCTGCATCAATCCCAAGATAGTCCCACTGTCCCACTCTCTCCCCATAGCCCTGTATCGATCCCAAACTAATCCCACTGCCCCACTCACACCATAGCCCTGTATCAATACCAAACTAATCTCACTGCCCCACTCTCTCCACATAGCCCACTATCAATCCCAAACTAATCCCACTGCCCCACTCACACCATAGCCCTGTATCAATCCCAAACTAATCCCACTGCCCCACTCTCTCTCCATAGCCCTGTATCAATCCCAAACTAATCCCACTGCCCCACTCTCTCTCATAGCCATGTATCAATCCCAAACTAATCTCACTGCCCCACTCTCTCCCCATAGCCCACTATCAATCCCAAACTAATCCCACTACCCCACTCTCTCCCCTTGGCCCTGCATCAATCCCAAACTAATACCACTGCCCCACTCTCCCCATAGCCCTGTATCAATCCCAAACTAATCTCACTGCCCCACTCTCTCCCCATAGCCCACATTCAATCCCTAACTAATCTCACTGACCCACTCTCTCCCCATAGCCCTGTATCAATCCCAAACTAATCTCACTGCCCCACTCACACCATAGCCCTGTATCAATCCAAAACTAATCTCACTGCCCCACTCTCTCCCCATAGCCCACTATCAATCCCAAACTAATCTCACTGCCCCACTAACACCATAGCCCTGTATAAATCTGAAACTAATCTCACTGCCCCACTCTCTCCCCATAGCCCACTATCAATCCCAAACTAATCCCACTTGCCCCACTCTCTCCATAGCCCTGTATCAACCCCAAACTAATCACACTGCCCCACTCACACCATAGCCCTGTATCAATTCCAAACTAATCTCACTGCCCCACTCTCCCCCCATAGTCCTGTATCAATCCCAAACTAATCTCACTGCCCCACTAACACCATAGCCCTGTATCAATCCCAAACTAATCTCACTGCCCCACTCTCTCCCCATAGCCCTGTATCAATCCCAAACTAATCTCACTTGCCCCACTCTCTCCATAGCCCTGTATCAACCCCAAACTAATCTCACTGCCCCACTCACACCATAGCCCTGTATCAATTCCAAACTAATCTCACTGCCCCACTCTACCCCCATCGTCCTGTATCAATCCCAAATTAATCTCACTGCCCCACTAACACCATAGCTCTGTATCAATCCCAAACTAATCCCACTGCCCCACTCTCTCCCCATAGCCCTGTATCAATCCCAAACTAATCTCACTTGCCCCACTCACACCATAGCCCTGTATCAATCCCAAACTAATCTCACTGCCCCACTCACACCATAGCCCAATATCAATCCCAAACTAATCTCACTGCCCCTCTCTCCCCATAGCCCTGTATCAATCCCAAACTTATCTCACTGCCCCACACTCTCCATAGCCCTGGATCAATCCCAAACTAATCTCACTGCCCACTCTCTGCCCATAGACCTGTATCAATCCCAAACTAATCTCACTGCCCCACTCTCTCCCCATAGCCCTGTATCAATCCCAAACTAATCCCACTGCCCCACTCTCTCCCCATAGCCCAGCATCAATCCCAAACTAATCCCACTGCCCCACACTCTCCCCATAGCCCCGCATCAATCCCAAACTAATCCCACTGCCCCACTCTCTCCCCATAGCCTTGTATCAATCCCAAACTAATCCCACTGCCCCACTCTCTCCCCATAGCCTTGTATCAATCCCCAAACTAATCCCACTGCCCCACTCTCTCCCCATAGCCCTTTATCAATCCCAAACTAATCCTACTGCCCCACTCTCTCCCCATATTCCTGTATCAATCCCAAACTAATAAGAACATAAGAACTAGGAGCAGGAGTAGGCCATCTGGCCCCTCGAGCCTGCTCCGCCATTCAATGAGATCATGGCTGATCTTTTGTGGACTCGGCTCCACTTTCCGGCCCGAACACCATAACCCTTTATTCCTTTATTCTTCAAAAACTATCTATCTTTATCTTAAAAACATTTAATGAAGGAGCCTCAACTGCTTCACTGGGCAAGGAATTCCATAGATTCACAACCCTTTGGGTGAAGAAGTTCCTCCTAAACTCAGTCCTAAATCTACTCCCCCTTATTTTGAGACTATGCCCCCTAGTTCTGCTTTCACCCGCCACTGGAAACAACCTGCCCGCATCTATCCTATCTATTCCCTTCATAATTTTATATGTTTCTATAAGATCCACCCGCATCCTTCTACATTCCAACAAGTACAGTCCCAGTCTACTCAACCTCTCCTCGTAATCCAACCCCTTCAGCTCTGGGATTAACCTAGTGAATCTCCTCTGCACACCCTCCAGTGCCAGTACGTCCTTTCTCAGGTAAGGAGACCAAAACTGAACACAATACTCCAGGTGTGGCCTCACTAACACCTTATACAATTGCAGCATGACCTCCCTAGTCTTAAACTCCATCCCTCCAGCAATGAAGGACAAAACTCCATTTGCCTTCTTAATCACCTGTTGCACCTATAAACCAACTTTCTGTGACACATGCACTAGGACACCCAGGTCCCTCTGCACAGTAGCTTGTTTCCATCCTATTTAGCATGGTGGCAGTGCCACACAACATGATGGAGAGCACCTTCAATGTGAAAGCGATGCTTTGTCTCAAACAAGGATCGTGTGGTGTTTACTTCTACCAATACTATTGTGGACAGATGGATCTGCGACATGTAGACTGGTGAGGATGTGGCCAAGTATTTGTCTCGCTTGTTTGTTCCCTCACCACCTGCCCAGACCCAGTTTAGTAGCTATGTTCTTTAAGACTCAGCTTGATCAGTAGTGGTGCTACTGAGCCACTCTTGGTGATAAGACATCGAAGTGCCCTATCCAGAGGTCACTCTGGCATTGCCACCCTCAGCGCTTCTTCATATTGGTGTTTCAGCAAAGAAGAGTACTGATTCATCCTCTGAGAGGTGAGGGGGTCGGTATATAGTAACCAGCAGGAGGTCTCCTTGCCCATATTTGACCTGGAGCCTGATCGCCTGAGACTTCAGGGTGTCCAGACTCTCTCGCTCTCTTGAGATAATCTTAGTTTCACAAGAACCTTTCTCTTTCTTGTCCTTACTCCCCAATCCCTGCCTCTCCTGATAATGACACGGTAGCATTATGGATAGCACAATTGCTTCACAGCTCCAGGGTCCCAGGTTCGAATCCCGGCTGGGTCACTGTCTGTGCGGAGTCTGCACATCCTCCCCGTGTGTGCGTGGGTTTCCTCCGGGTGCTCCGGTTTCCCCCCACAGTCCAAAGATGTGCGGGTTAGGTGGATTGGCCAGGATAAATTGCCCTTAGTGTCCAAAATTGCCCTAAGTGTTGGGTGGGGTTACTGGGTTATGGGGACAGGGTGGAGGTGTTGACCTTGGGTAGGGTGCTCTTTCCAAGAGCCGATGCAGACTCGATGGGCCGAATGGCCTCCTTCTGCACTGTAAATTCTATGACACATTCTTTGGGTACAGATCCTGTTATTGGGTTCCTCATTGCAGTTAAATCACCTAATCCAGCCAGCACCCATTGTCCACATAAGGGCAGAGCAAGAACAGAATAATTTGTCCCCCCCCTAACCCTTGGATACTGAAGCCGAACATCAGAATCAATCCCTCCAACCCCATTTTGGTTGAGAATCATTAATTTCACTCAGGCAAAGAACTAAAGTTCTGACTTTGCAAACTCTATGTCCTATCCTACCAAGCTGAGATCTGATCCCATATCCTTTCTGTCATCCATAGAATCCCTATTGCACAAAAGGAGGCCATTCGGCCCATTGAGCCTGCACCTATCCTCCAAAAGAGCCCTTTACCTCGGCTCACTGCCCTGCTCTATTCCCGTAGCCCTGCTCATTGATCATGGTCAACCCACCTACTCTGCACATCTATGGACTGTGGGAGGAAACCCACGTAGCCACGAGGAGAACGTGCAAAAGCCACACAGTCACTCAAAGCCAGAATTGAACTCGGGTCCCTGGCGCTGTGAGCCAACGGTGCCGACCACTGTGCCACTGTGCTGCCCCTGAAAAAAACATCTATATTCACCCACATAACATAACCTGTGTCTATCCCTCGTCCATCCCATCTGCTGTTGAAGCTCTCATTTGTATCTTTTTCACCACCAGATTCGACTATTTCAACATTCTCTTGACAGGCCCCCTACCCTAAACCCCATAATCCGCAGCAAATCCAACTGGCGTGTCTTGACTGACCTTCAGCTTGCTGATATGCTCTTTCCCATTTATTGCTGATATTCTGTCTCTCTCTGCTCCCGTTGTGATTCCCTCCTTTCCTTGCTGACACGGGGGTACAGTGGCTCCAGGCCGGTTTCGCTCAGTTGGCTGGACAGCTGGTTGCAGGACATGATGCAGAACAAGGCACACAGCGTGGGTTCAATACCCATACTGGCCGAGGTTATTCGTGAAGGCCCCACCTCCTGCCGTTTGCCTGGGACCCTCAGGTTAAATCACCACCAGTCAGTTCTCCCCCTCAAAGGGGAAAGCAGCCTATGGTCACCAGGGACTATGGCGATTTTACTTACTTGCTTACTTACAGCGCCAAGGACCCGGGGTCAATTCTGGCCTTGGGTCACTGTCTGTGCGGAGTCTGCACGCTCTCCCCATGTCTGCGTGGGTTTCCTCCGGGTGCTCCGGTTTCCTCCCACAGTCCAAAGATGTGCAGGTTAGGTGGATTGGCCGTGATAAATTGCCCCTTAGTTGCAGGTTCGATGGGGTTACGGGGATAGGGTGGGCCCATTTAGGGTGCTCTTTCAGAGGGTTGGCACAGACTCAATGGGCTAAATGATCTCCTACTGCGCTGAAGGGACTCTATGGCTCCTCGTGGTGCTGTTATGCCTGCTGCGACTCTGTCACAACTTGCATAGTATTACAAAGAAAGGGCTAAAGAACATTCCTAGCACAGAAGGGTCAGTCAGTTTAAGATCAGCAGTGGGTAAGATTTCCGAAACAAAATTGTCGGGCACTTGGAGGGGTTTGAGTTAATTAAGGAGAGCCAGCATTGGATTTCTAACTGGTAAATTATTCTGACTAATCGAACTGAATGTTTTGGTGAAGTGACAGAGAAGGTTGATGAAGGCAATGCCTTTATATTTACCAGGAAAACAAACATGGTGAATGTAGCATGAGTAGAAGGGATCAAAACGAATATAAAAATATTCAAGATAGAAAGGGGAAGATAACTGATAAATTAATCAGAAATAGGGAGGATTAAACCCCTGGTGTGGATGAATTGCACCTTCACATATTAAAAATAGTTCAGGAATGAAATAGCAGAAGCACTATTAGAAAGTGGAATAGTGCTAGAGGACAGGCGGAATGAAAATGTAATTATTATATTTCAAAAGGGCAACAGAGCTAGCCCAGAAAACTATCGGCCAATTAGTTTGAAACTGGTGGTAGGAAAGATACTGTAACCTTTACTCAAAAATGTAATATTAAAAAATCTAGACATAGTTGTTTGGTAGTACAGGACTTGAGTATTGTTGAGAAAAGAGCTATATTGTCAAAGCTTTCCATCTTGCACTCGTCAGGAACATTTTCAAGAGTAAAATGTACGGGAAAACAACAAATTTATACTCAATGAGCAGAGAGGGTTAATTGGTTGGGCAGTGCACCTGAACTGGTCGAGGCATTGCCATGGAGAATGAATGAGTTGATGGTGACTTACAGTTAACTGCCAAGCATTGGATTGGATTGGATTTGTTTATTGTCACGTGTACCGAGGTACAGTGAAAAGTATTTTTCTGCGAGCAGCTCAACAGATCATTAAGTACATGAGAAGAAAAGGGAATAAAAGAAAATACATAATAGGGCAACACAACATATCCAATGTAACTACATAAGCACTGGCATCGGATGAAGCATACAGGGTGTAGTGTTAATGAGATCAGTCCATAAGAGGGTCATTTAGGAGTCTGGTGACTGTGGGGAAGAAGCTGTTTTTGAGTCTGTTCGTGCGTGTTCTCAAACTTCTGCATCTCCTGCCCGATGGAAGAAGTTGGAAGAGTGAGTAAGCCGGGTGGGAGGGATCTTTGATTATGCTGCCCGCTTTCCCCAGGCAGCGGGAGGTGTAGATGGAGTCAATGGATGGGAGGCAGGTTTGTGTGATGGACTGGGGGGTGTTCACGACTCTCTGAAGTTTCTTGCGGTCCTGGGCCGAGCAGTTGCCATACCAGGCTGTGATGCAGCCTGATAGGATGCTTTCTATGGTGCATCTGTAAAAGTTGGTAAGAGTCGATGTGGACATGCCGAATTTCCTTAGTTTCCTGAGGAAGTATAGGCGCTGTTGTGCTTTCTTGGTGGTAGCGTCGACGTGGGTGGACCAGGACAGATTTTTGAGAGATGTGCACCCCTAGGAATTTGAAACTGCTAACCTCGGCCCCATTGATGCTGACAGGGGTGTGCACAGTACTTTGCTTCCTGAAGTCAATTACCAGCTCTTTAGTTTTGCTGGCATTGAGGGAGAGATTGTTGTTGTTACACCACTCCACTAGGTTCTCTATCTCCCTCCTGTATTTGGACTCATCGTTATTCGAGATCCGGCCCACTATGGTCATATCGTCAGCAAACTTGTAGATGGAGTTGGAACCAAGTTTTGCCACGCAGTCGTGTGTGTACAGGGTGTAGAGTAGGGGGCTAAGTACGCAGCCTTGCGGGGCGCCGGTGTTGAGGACTATTGTGGAGGAGGTGTTGTTGTTCAATGTGCAAACTCCACATAGACTGCCACCCCAGGTTGGAATTGACCCCGGGCCCCTGGTGCTATGAGGCAGCAATGCTAACCACTGTGCCATCAAACCGCCCTCAACGGCCACGTTTGGTGGCCAGGGATCAGCAAGGGGATAGAATGTATGGTCAACCGTTGTGAGCATTGTCAGACTCAGCAGACACTTCCATCTGCAGCTAGATTGGGAGTGGCGGTGGCAACTGTCGATGAGGCTCCACATCCATTTTGCGGGTCCTTTTATGGGAATGATATTTTTAATCGTTGTAAACACCCACTCAGAATGGTTGGATGTCCAGCCCATGTGTCTGACAACTGTGGCAGCCACTACTGACCAGTTGCACCAAATCTTTGCCATACACGGCCCACCAGAGGTGATAGTTTTGTGTTCTACATAGAAATATATATGGAAACTAAAAGCAGGATGAGGCCATTCGGCCCTTCGAGCCTGCTCTGCCATTCATTATGATCATGGCTGACCATCAAGTTCAATACCCTGATCCCGCCTTCCCCTCATATCTACATCTATTTCCTTCTTGAAATGAACACAATGTTTTGGCCTCAACTACTTTCTGTGGTCGCAAATTCCACAGATTCACCACTCTCTGGGTGAAGAAATTTCTCCTCACCTCAGTCCTAAAAGGTTTACCCCTTCTCCTCAAACTCCGACCCCTAGTTCTGGACAAAGATGCAAGATGATTTTTGAATGTGAGTCTTTGCAGGTAATTAAGTCTTTACAGGTCCCAACGGTGCGACTGGAGAGAGTGGTAATCCCAGGTTAAAGAGGTGTGAATTGTGTCAAGCCAGGACAGTTGGTAGGATTTCGCAGGCCAGATGGTGGGGGGGTGAATGTAATGAGACATGAACCCAAGGTCCCGGTTGAGGCCGTACTCATGTGTGCGGAACTTGGCTAGCAGTTTCTGCTCGGCGATTCTGCGTTGTCGCGCGTCCTGAAGGCCGCCTTGGAGAACGCTTACCCGGAGATCAGAGGCTGAATGCCCTTGACTGCTGAAGTGTTCCCCGACTGGAAGGGAACATTCCTGCTATGTTACACACGCATGAGTATGGCCTCAACCTTTCTGTTTGTCCTTCCTAAAAACTGAATAGCCCTCATTGTTTAGTTCCCATCCTTGGTCACCTTGAAGCCATGTCACCGTAATCCCAACTATGTCATACCCATTTACATCTAAGTGCACAACTAATTCATGCATTTTATGAGCAGCACGGTAGCAGAGTGGTTAGCACAGTTGCTACACAGCTGCAGGGTCCCAGGTTCGATTCCCAGCTTGGGTCACTGTCTGTGCGGAGTTTGCACGTTCTCCCCGTGTGTGCGTGGGTTTCCTCCGGGTGCTCCGGTTTCCTCCCACAGTCCAAAGATGTGCAGGTTAGGTGGATTGGCCGTGATAAATTGCCCTTAGTGTCCAAAAAGGTTTGGTGGGGTTACTTGGTTACGGGGATAAAGGGGATAGGATGGAGGCATGGGGCTTAAGTAGGCCCTTTCCAAGGGCCAGTGCAGACTCAATGGGCTGAATGGCCTCCTTCTGCGCTGTAAATTCTATAATTTTATGTATTATTTCAAATGCTTTGAGCATTCAGGTACAAAACCTTCAGCCTAATCCGTCTAACATTCCTTGGCCGCTCCTTACTATTTCTGACAGTTTCCGATGCAGGCCCTTGGTTTCTCGGTCTATCACTTTTCTTATTCCCCGTGCTGTGTTTTCCTCTTGTTCTTGATTCTCCCGCCTCTGAATTTGGCAGTGAGGCAAATACAGTAAGAGGGATTTTCCCTTCCGGGGACCGAGACCCCACTCCGGCAGGAGAACCGGCGCCAACCACTCCGGCGTCAACAGCCCCCGAAAGTACGTAATTCTCCGCACATCCGGGGGCTAGGTGGATGGCGGAGGGGTTGGCGCCGCTCCAGCTGGTGCCGAAGGGGCTGCGCGAGTTCGCGCAGGCGCCGAACGGCCTCCATGATCTCGCGCAGGCGCAGACCGGCCGGCGTATTTTGCCGCATGCGCAGGGGGGTGTCTTCTCCGTGCCGGCCATGGCGGCCCCCTACAGGGGCCGGCGCGGAAGGAATGAGTGCCCCCACGGCACAGGCCCGCCCGCAGATCGGTGGGCCCTGATCGCGGGCCAAGCCACCTTGGGGGGCCACCCCCGGGGTCGAATCCCATTGCCCCCCCCCCCCCCCCCCCCCCCCGAGGACCGCCCCAGCCGACTTACTTGCCAGGTCCCGCCGTGTGGGACCATGGCCTAACCCACGCCGGTGGGACTGGCCCAAAACGGACGGCCGCTCGGCCCATCGGGGCCCGGAGAATTGCTGGGGTTGGGGGCGCTGGCAACAGCCCCCGACCGGCTTGGCGTGAAGCCGCCCCCGCCCGAAAACCAGCGCCGGACAATACGGCAGCCGGCGTCGGGGCGAGATTCCCGCCGCCCCCCGGGGATTCTCCGACCCGGCAGGGGGGTCGCAGAATCCCACCCAATGTTAGCATTCATGACGAGAGGTCTAGAATACAAGAGCAGGGAGGCACTATCGAGGCCGTATCTAAGGAAGGATGTGCTGGCCTTGGAAAGGGTCCAGAGGAGGTTCATAAGAATGATCCCTGGAATGAAGAGCTTGTCGTATGAAGAGTGGTTGAGGATTCTGGGTCTGTACTCAATGGAGTTTAGAAGGATGAGGGGGAACCTTATTGAACTTACAGGATACTGCGAGGCCTGGATAGAGTGGACGTGGAGAGGATGTTTCCACTTGTAGGAAAAACTAGAACCAGAGGACACAATCTCAGACTAAAGATCCTTTAAAACAGAGATGAGGAGGAATTTCTTCCGCCAGAGGGTGGTGAATCTGTGGAACTCTTTGCCGCAGAAGGCTGTGGAGGGCAAATCACTGAGTGTCTTTAAGACAGAGATAGATAGGTTCTTGATTAATAAGGGGATCAGGGGTTATGGGGAGAAGGCAGGAGAATGGGGGTGAGAAAATATCAGCCATGATTGAATGGCGGAGCAGACTCGATGGGCCGAGTGGCCTAATTCTGCTCCTATGTCTTATGGTCTTATGAAGCCTTACATAGGTTCCCATCCCTCTCCCATATTAGTTTAAACCTCCCCAGCCTCCCAACTAGCTGTTTCACATTGTTACTATACAGTCGCAACACGAGTGGCATTCACCACTAACAGGATGTTGCCATCAAGGCAAAAAAACATTCTGCCGATCACTAAATGAGTAATGCTGTATATGAATTTCAATGCCAGTGTGATGCTGGGTTTGTACGCCTGTCATACCAAAAACAGCATTATCCCTTCTGTTATTTGCAACAGGCAGGGTACAGTCTGTATCTTGCAATACTCAAAATACAGTATCCAACATTAGATGTGATTCCGTGATTTGTGTGGTGAGCCACGTATGGCTATTGTATCTACTCATTGTTGTTCTATTATTACTATTGTCATCGACATCCACTATTGTATATACCTACAGTTGTTGCTGTTACTGTTGCTGTTGAATTGATGCGTTGATGCTGCTGTTGGCTCCGCCTGTGGCTCCGCCCCTCTGAGACAGGCTCTCAGTGTGGGAGAAGCTACAGGTTGGCACACATCTAGTTGAATTGATGGTCATCAATTTAATCAAGTAGTTTTTTTTTCACAAAGGACGCCGCTCTGAAACCTGGTCGTCTTGAACTCGACCCGCAGGCAGCTGAAGCTATGGCTATCTTCGAGCATCGGCTCAGTTGCTTTGAGGCCTACCTCGACTCCTCAGCCGCCTTGGTCTCCCCGGCACTCAAACAGCGTCTCCTCAATGCCCGGGTGAGCCGCAGGATTTTTCGGCTAATCAGGGAGGCGGCCTCATACACGGAGGCAATGGAGCTGCTCAAAGGACAGTTTGTGAGGCCGGTTAACGAGGTACTCGCTCGACACCTCCTGACCACGCGGCGTCAGCGCCAGGGTGAGTCGCTGGCGGAATATCTGCGCGAACTGAGGGCCTCGCTGGAAGTGGCCTTCCAGAGCATGGAGGCCTTTCCATCCGACTGCACGGCATCCTCGGGGGCGTCGGAGGCGCAGCCATCACCCGACAGGCATGATGCCACGCTGCGGAGTCTGTGAGCCTCAAGCTGGGCGTGCCCTATACCTGCGCCGCGCGGCAGCCTGCCAGCTGCGGAGGGCCAGCACCTGCCCAGCTCGGAACGCGACCTGCAACGAGTGTGGCATGAAAGGGCACTTTGCTAAGGTATACCTGGCCTGACCTAAAGTCCAAAAATCAAAAGCCTGCCAGGCCCAGCCTGAGGCTCACAGACCCCGCAGCGTGGCATCGTGCCTGCCGGGCCCACCCTCTTCTGACGCATCGTCCGCCTCATGCGACCTGTGGGGGCAGCCATCTTGGTCGACATCTTCGACGCCGCCCGGCACGTGCGACCGGTGGGGGCCGCCATTTTGGCCGACATCCTCGACGCCGCCCGCTACGTGCGTCTCATCGGGGTCACCATGTTGGGACCATCCCGCCACTGCCGCTACCGGTCGCCCGCAACTCGGCTCGATTCAGCTCGACCAGTCCCAGCCTTAACACCTTCAAAACTCCATGATGACCGCCTGACTCAATGGGCAGGAGACGTCCTGCCTCTTCGACTCCGGGAGCACAGATAGCTTCGTCCACCCGGATTTGGTAAGGCGCTGCTCCCTCCGGGTCCTCCCCGTCTCACAAACCATCTCCCTTGCTTCCGGATCACACTCCGTGCAGATTGTCGGTAATTGAATTGCTAACCTTGTGATACAGGGCGTCGAGTACACCGATTTCAAGCTTTACGTCCTCCCCCATCTCTGCGCCCCGCTACTAGGTTCAGACTTTCAATGCAACCTCCGAAGCCTGACCTTAAAATTCGGGGGACCCCTGCCCCCTCTCACCGTCTGCAGCCTCACAACCTTGAAGGTCGTCCCACCCTCGCTCTTCGCGAACCTCACCCCAGACGCCCGTCGCCACCCGGAGCAGACGGTACAATGCTCAAGACAAGGCCTTCATCAGGTCAGAGGTCCAGCGGCTCCTGAAGGAAGGGATCATTGAGGCCAGCAACAGCCCCTGGAGAGCGCAAGTGGTGGTCGTCAGGACCGGGGAGAAGAACCGGATGGTCATCGACTACAGTCAGACTATCAACCGGTACACGCAGCTCGATGCGTACCCTCTCCCCCGCATATCTGACATGGTCAATCAGATTGCGCACTACAGAGTCTTTTCCACGGTAGACTTGAAGTCTGCGTACCCACCAGCTCCCTACCCGCCCGGAGGACTGCCAATACACTGCCTTTGAGGCAGACGGCCGCCTCTTCCATTTCCTCGGGGTTCCCTTCGGCGTCACCTATGGGGTTTCGGTCTTCCAACGAACGATGGACCGAATGGTTGACAAGTACGGGCTGCGGGCCACATTCCCGTACTTGGATAATGTCACCATCTGCGGCCATGACCTGCAGGACCACGACACCAATCTTAGAAAATTCCTCCGCACCGCCCAACTCCTTAACCTGACGTACAATAAGGAGAAATGCATTTTCCGCACAACCCGGCTAGCCATCCTCGGCTATGTCGTGGAAAACGGAGTCCTAGGGCCTGACCCTGACCGCATGTGCCCCCTCCTGCAGCTCCCCCTTCCCCACTGCCCCAAGGCCCTGAAGAGATGTTGAGGTTCTTTTCTTACTATGCCCAGTGGGTCCCCAATTACGCAGACAAGGCCCGCCCTCTCATTAAGTCCACCATTCTTCCCCTGACGCTGAGACCTGCTTGGCTTTCAACCGCATCAGAGCCGACATTGCCAAGGCCACGATGCACACTGTGGATGAATCCCTTCCATTCCAGGTGGAGAACGATGCGTCTGACTTTGCTCTGGCCGCTACCCTCAACCAGGCAGGAAGGCTCGTGGCCTTTTTTTCCCATACCCTCCATGCCTCTGAGATTCGACACTCCTCTGTCGAAAAGGAGGCGCAAGCCATTGTGGAAGCTGTGTGACACTGGAGGCATTACCTGGCTGGCAGGAGATTCACTCGCCTCACAGACCAACGGTTGGTTGCCTTCATGTTTAACAGCACACAGCAGGGCAAAATTAAGAACGACAAGATTTTGCGGTGGAGGATCGAGCTCTCCGCCTATAACTACGAGATCTTGTATCGTCCTGGGAAGCTCAATGAGCCCACAGATGCCCTGTCCCGTGATATGTAGCCATCTGGGATGGCCACTTCCTGATTACAAAATGGACAATTTGCAAAGATTGCAGGGAAAAGGGACAATGCTGAGAAAACAAGCAGGTTCAGAGCTTGTCTGTTTATTGGAGCCGCAGCTCCCAGACAAGACCACAACTGTAGGCCCATTAGCATACCATCTCCGGGAACAAAAGAGTAACATTTGAGTAACCGATACTAAGGCAGACACCCCAGCGCCAGAGGAGACCGAAACAAAGCAGGCCAACGGCCATCTAGGACACGCCCAGCCATCAGGGCACCCACACCTTTATTGGATGAGATCAATATGAATGATCAAGAAATGGCCCAATTGATTGGGGCCAAGTTCAAGGCCCGCCCAAAAGAGCGCGAAGCCCCTTTGGGTAGAAGGAGCACCCAAGAGAGAATCGTTCTCTTGGACTCGGCTCTCAAAGCGGAGAGACCCGTCCACCAGCTGCACCAAGTAAGTCCAAGGTCAACGCTCGCTACCAGACAGACGACTTTAGCTGTTCCCCTGTACCAGTTTGACCCCAGCAGCCACAGAACCGAACAACGGCCATTGTTCCTCTGACTGAGGGGGCGCCCGAAGCTAAGTATAGGCTTTAGCAGTAGTGATAGTTTAGTCTGTAGAGTTCGTGCATGAGTATATTTAACTGTGTGTATAAATAAATAAGCATTGACTTTGAACTAACTAACTGGTGTACCGAGTCTTTGATCAGTATTCGGTTTTGAACCTTGTGGCGGCATCGAAGGATACCTGGCGACTCTAGAGCAAACGTAATAGAATTAAGGAAGGCAACCATATTGACCGTCATATTCAGAGCCAACCAAAGAGAGCAACATTTACTGGCGACTCTGGTGGGACTCGACCTAGAAGTGGCCTAGTCACTCCGAGAAAACCCAAATTTGAATTGGAATCCAATTGGAAACAAAAAACCACAAGTGTGAGAATGATACTGATCAAACCTCCGAGATTCGGATGTGTGTTAATGCATGCGTACTAACAGGGATATAAGATAAACCTGAGAGATTTTGTTGCGTAAAATTATCGGGACTTTTGTAGGCCGGAAAATAGCATAAGCCGTACCCGTGTTTACATCACCACTTTATCACCCCCTGTTCCAAATTCAGTAGAGAACCCAGAGATAGAGAGAAAATGGCAATGAAGGCAATGGAACGCCTTATGAACCCCCAAGAATTTGAGGTCGCAGCGACCAGTAGAGTAGGACAGTATGGGAAGAAGAGATCAAAGGAAAGGATGGCCCCTTTGAAGTGAATTCTGCGCCAATGAGGAAACAGGTCCCGGGAGTATAGGACATACTTGGTGGGAGAACCTGTCAGAGATTCATAAGAAGAGCTTGGGGAAAGCTCGCAAGCCAATGGCAATCGTGTCCTGCTTGGCACAATTGCGAGGCACAGAGGAGGTCGTTCGGACGCTCCGTAGAGAGATTAAGGAGAGAGACAGAAATAGTGAGGGAGATGTGAGCGAATTTGAGAAGGAGAATAAGGAGTTAAGAGAACAGTTAGCAGCGAGGGACAGAGAGGTGGATGATGCCAAGACGGCACACCAGTCTTGTCTCGCCCATTTGAGTAGTTTTCAGACCCAGTACGATAAGGCCTACCAGGACACGCAACACACGGTCTTGGTAAGACAAGAAACCGAACAACAGGTCGAGCAATTGCAGAAACAGTGCAATGATTTAAAAGCAGCCCTAAGAGCGCTCCACACTTCCACGACGGAACAAAGGCAGAGCTCCGTAGATCACGCAAAGTGCAGGAAGCAAATTGCAGAATTACAAACTCTGCTTTCTGTCCAGAACGTACGTTTGGACCTCAGTTAGACCAGGGAAACGTCCCCGATTGGCAGGAGATAAATGAAACTGCCCACAGATACGTACATGGGACATGTACGCAAGAAAAACCCCAGATAAGGAAAGCACCCCAACCCCACCGAACAGGTAGAACACACCCCCATGAACCCTATAACCACACACCGCAGGGCCGCAGCAGAAGGAAACGCAGATTTCCTATATACAACCCCGTTAACCGTGACCCAATTACGGGACGCGTGTGGTAAAATTACACCGTACCTTCCCACATCAGACCCCCACCAGTTTTTTGCTAGATTTAAACAGCAGGCTACCATGTACGGCCTGGACGAAAAGGAGCAAGTGAAGCTCACAGTTTTAAGCCTCGACCCTTCAGTCGTGGCAGCCCTTCCCGACTCACAGAATGTAGGAGGAGGCACACTCCAAGAAATGCACACAGTGATCCTAGATGCGATCGGCTATAACAGAGGAGACCCCGTAGAAGGCCTAAACAAGTGTAGTCAAAAGAAAACAGAGTACCCCACAGCGTTTGCTGGACGTTTGTAGATACATTTCACAGCAGTTTTCGGAGAGTTAGCCCGTGCCCATTTGTCCGCGGACAATATGGCCAAATGGCCTCGAATCCTAGTCTCTCATGCGACAGAGGCAGGACAGAGAGCTTGCGCAAATTACGACCCCTCAGACGAGAAATGGGTTTTGAAAAGATTGTCCCGCACTTGGGAACAATCCGTCCAAGGCAAACCCGCATTTGCAAAACCAGAGGAAGAGCAGGCAGACATGAATCCAGTTAGGATTCAGAACCCCGCATGGGTAAATGAGGGCAGGAACAGCCCACCGCAGCCTAAATCCCAGGAATGCTACAATTGTGGAGAGTGCAACGTGCCCCAAAAGCAGCAGAGAAACCAACAGACAGGCACCCTAAACAAGAATAGGGCAAAGCCAATCCATAGTGTTAATGCCCGTTCAGAGAACGCAGATATGAACGGCACCGACTATCGGTGTTCGGGCTCCCCAACTTGGGTCTGCGACACCCTTTGGGACAGGTCCGGTAGACCGGTAGTAGCAGGCAAAGTCCGGGGACACCCCGTAGAATTTCTTTGGGACACAGCTGGGTCCCACACCACACTCAATTCCTCCACGATGTTTCAGCGAGACACGTGGCCCACAACAGACACCATCACACTCAGAGGCTTTACAGGTAATTTACAACAAGGACACATCACAGCCCCTGTAGTGATACAAATAGGGAACATTACGACTAAACACCCCGTAGTTTTGGTCGATCTACTCCAGAGAGCTGAACACATCCTAGGAATTGACTTTATGAGCTCATTTGATCCGGTAAATTAATGTGTGTGGAGAATGGCAAAGGCAGCACGAGCCCCCGCCACGCTCACAGTTGGAGAGTATGCAAACAGAATCAGCGCAGTAGGAGACTTCTGGTTCGACCCTCGAGCCATTAGTCAGGACAAACAGGTTAAGGAAGTCCTGCAGCAACACAAAGCAGCATTTGCACAACACAAGCACGACTGTGGCAAGATAGCTGGCTTGGTGAACATTACAGGTCCCGATCCCAGACCCCAAAAGAGGTACAGTTTTCCCCAGGAAGCAGAGGGAGAGATCTCCAAAGTAATAGAGAGTCTGCTTGATCAAGCATACTCCGATCAGTAGCCTCCACAAATAACGCACCAAGTGGGCCCATCAGGAAACCCGATGGATCATGGCGACTGACCATTGATTACCGGGAACTGAACAAAGTAACCCCAGTAGCAGACCCCACCGTAGCCACGAGTCCCGAGACCATGCTCAAACAGGGACTCCAGTCAAAAAGATTTTCGGTTTTGGACATTAGCAACGGCTTTTGGTCCATTCCATTGGACAAAGCGTGCCAGTACAAATTCGCATTCACATTCCAGGGACAACAGTATACGTGGACGTGCCTTCCACAAGGCTTCCACAACTCCCCTTCCATTTTCCACCGACAGCTGGCAAATGGACTAGCAAAGTTTTACCGACCCGAATGTCTGGTCCAATATGTAGATGACTTGCTACTACAGACAGACACAAAGGGAGAGCACATTAGCTTCTCACCGAACTCCTAGGACTCCTAAAACAGATTGGATGTAAAGTCAACCCCAAGAAGGCCCAGATTTTGCAGGAAAAAGTGATTTACTTGGGTACAGTAATCACTCATAGTAAACGCGAGATCGAGCAAAAGACACTTGACTCGATCGTCAAATTGCCTCTTCCCCATAATGTCTCAGCCCTCCGGTCATTTCTAGGACTGGTTGGCTACTGCAGAAACCAGATTGACAGTTTCACCACAAAAGCAGCGCCGCTTTCCGAACTTCTCAAGAAACAGGCACCTTGGGAATGGCTTCCACAGCATACAGATGCCGTGGATGCTTTAAAAAGAGCCCTCAGCACAACCCCCGCACTACAGGTCCCAGATCCACTTTCCCCGTACGCAATCGAAGGAGCAAGCACCGACCGAACCCTTTCGGCCGTGCTCCTCCAGGAACGCCATGACCGATTAGGCCCCGTGGCATACGCCTCACGCGTGTTAGATCCTGTCGAGCAAGGATTTTCTGCCTGCGAAAGGCACCTGCTCGCAGTTTTTCGGGCAGTACAGTACTTCGCCTACATTACAGGACTCAACCCCATCACCATTCTCACTGAACACACCCCAACACAGATATTATTAGACGGTGCAGGAAAGGATGTCCCGAAGCGTGGTACATTGGCGAGACCATGCAGACGCTGCGACAACGAATGAACGGACATCGCGCAACAATCACCAGGCAGGAATGTTCCCTTCCAGTCGGGGAACACTTCAGCAGTCAAGGGCATTCAGCCTCTGATCTCCGGGTAAGCGTTCTCCAAGGCGGCCTTCAGGACCCGCGACAACGCAGAATCGCCGAGCAGAAACTTATAGCCAAGTTCCGCACACATGAGTGCGGCCTCAACCGGGACCTGGGATTCATGTCGCATTACATTCATCCCCCACCATCTGGCCTGCGAAATCCTACCAACTGTCCTGGCTTGATACAATTCACACCTCTTTAACCTGGGGTTACCCCATCTCTGGATCTGTAAAGATTTAATCACCTGCTAATGCTTGCATTCCTAGCATTGTTTGGCATCTTTGAATTTGTCTATATGTGTTTCTGGAACAGACCGCTTCATTCACCTGAGGAAGGAGCAGCGCTCCGAAAGCTAGTGACATCGAAACAAACCTGTTGGACTTTAACCTGGTGTTGTAAGACTTCGTACTGTAAATAAATAAGCATTGACTTTGAACTAACTAATTGGTGTACCGAGTCTTTGATCAGTATTCGGTTTTGAACCTTGACCGCCATATTCAGAGCCAACCAAAGAGAGCAACGGGTATCTGCGCCAACGCGCAAGCAGACCGGTTACAGGCTATCCACAATGACCTCTGTCATCCGGGGGTCACCCGGCTTCTCCACTTCGTCAAGGCCCGCAACCTGCCCTACTCCACTGAGTAGGTCAGGGCCATGACCAGGGACTGCCAAATCTGGGCAGAGTGCAAACCGCACTTCTATAGGCCAGACAAGGCCCACCTGGTGGAGGCCTCCCTCCCCTTCGAACGCCTCAGCATGGATTTCAAAGGGCCCCTCCCCTCCACTGACCGTAACGTGTACTTTCTCAAAGTTGTTGATGAGTACTCACGTTTTCCCTTTGCCATCCCAGCTCAGACATGACCTCTGCCACTGTCATAATGGCCCTCTGCAGCATCTTCACCCTGTTCGGTTTCCCTCCCTACATAGAGTGATGAGCTGCGTCAGTACCTGCTCAGTAAGGGCATCGCCTCAAACAGGACTACCAGCTACAACCCCCGGGGAAACAAGCTGGTGGAGTCTGGAAGGCCGTCCTTCTGGCCCTACAGTCTCGTAGCCTCCCAGTCTGCCACTGGCAGGAGTTCGTCCCCGATGCGTTCCACTCCACCCGGTCGTTCTTGTCTACTGCAACTAATGAGACCCCTCACGACCGGCTATTTGTCTTTCCCAGGACGTCGATCTCCGGGGTCTCGCTTCCGTCTTGGCTAGCAACACCTGGGCCTGTCCTCCTCCGGAAACACGTGAGGAGCCATAAGGCCGACCTCCTGGTCGAGAGGGTCCAGCATCACCACGCAAACCCTCAGTATGCCTACGTGGCACACTGCGAAGGACAGCAGGACACAGTCTCCCTCCGGGACCTGGCTCCCGCGGGTACCCCTGCGCCCACCATCACTGCGCCCCCTCCGTCTACCTCCCCATCTACACCAACATCGCTCCCTGGGTCCATTAGCTCCGCCCCTGCGCCGTCGCCCTGTCCGGGACCCTGTTGTGAGGACGACATCTCCCGGAGCCGAAGGTCTCGACACCTGTGCCCACACCCCAGCCGGGGGTGTGGCGTTCGCAGCGGACGATATGGGCTCCTGCGAAACTTAACCTATGAACCCGCTTCACCCCCGCCAGACCTTTTTTTTCCTTAACAGGGGGTGAATGTGGTGAGCCACGTATGGCTATTGTATATACTCATTGTTGTTCTATTATTACTATTGTCATCGACATCCACTATTGTATATACCTACTGTTGTTGCTGTTACTGTTGCAGTTGAATTGTTGTGTTGATGCTGCTGTTGGCTCCGCCTGTGGCTCCGCCCCTCTGAGGAGGTATATAACCGGCCGATCTGAGACAGGCTCTCAGTGCGGGAGAAGCTACAGGTTGGCACACATTTAGTCGATTAAAGCCACTGTTCTTTGGTGCAAACTGTCTCGACTGAATTGATGGTCACCAATTTGACAATTTGCTAAATAATCCTCAGTATGTTAAGAATTACGCTGACAACCAGTTTTAAGATTATCAGTTGGGCTCACAGTGTGGCGCATGCGTACTGGACGCTACATATATTAATACACAGGACCCTGTTGTTTGCAAACAGAAAGAAGCTGTACACACAAGATTAAAACAATAACGTCCAAAAGGTAGTATGAAGGTTTTGACGCTTGAACCGCAGTTTGCATCGATCTTGGTTGTTTACTTGGCAAACTTTACAGATTAGGTTCAAACTTATACAAGGTTTACTGCTTAACAACAGGCAGAATTTAAATTGGGTACAGGAGCTGGTGTCTCAGTTCTGTCTCATGGAGTTAAGTGGCTGCAAAAGATTACTCTGCAACCTTCATCAATCCAACTTCAAGGTCCAGGGGCAATCAAGCTAAAAATCAACGGTCAGATGGATACAACATTAAGGTAGAAAGGAAGAGAAATCTCTGAGACACAGAATGTCACTCAGAACCAGAATGCATTGTGCATCCCGGAGCTGCCTTCTTGGATTGCTGCAGCCCATGTGGTGCAACTTCACTCAGTGGTGTGGGAAGGACGTTCCAGGGTTTTGACCCAGTGACAGTGAAAGAATGGTGACATAGTTGCAAGTCAGGATGATAGGTGGCTTGGGGGAGAACTTGCAGGGGAGGTGGTGGCTTTGTGGCATTGTCACAGGTAGTGGACTAGTAACCTAGCGAGCCAGGTTTAAGCCCTGGGGAACTGGGTAAGAAATCCACCACAGCAGATGGTGAAATCTGAATTCGATTAAAAGTCTAATGATGGCCACCAAACCATTGTCGGTTGTCTTGAAAACTCATCTGGTTCACTAATATCCTTCAGGGAAGGAAATCTGCCAGCCTTACCTGGTCTGGCCTGCATGTGACTCCAGACCTACAGCAATGTGGTGGACTCTGAAATGTGTCATGTGAGAGTACCTTTAAGAAATGGGTGTTTAAGAAATGTACCTTTAAGAAATGGGTGTTTATAAATGGGTGTGTATATAAATATCTGTAGTGAGAGTACCTTTAAGAAATGGGTGTTTATAAATGGGTGTGTATATAAGTATCTGTAGTGAGAGTACCTTTAAGAAATGGGTGTTTATTACTGCAGTGATGTCAGAGAGGGGGTGGAGCTGGGTTGTCTGTCAGCTTTTTACTTTTGTTTTAGGCTGTTTGCTGCAGGGTGTGTTTTAGTTTAGTTTTCGGAGCTGGATAGCTGGTCACAGCCAGAAGGTGTATGAATCTCTCTCTGTGATCTAAAGACTGTAAATCGATCCTGGTGATTTAAAACTAATAACAGTAGTGACTTTAACCTGATGTGCTTCTGGTAAAAGGTGATTTAAGTCTTATGGATGTCAAAAGGAAAGCTTAAAGGATTACTTAGTGTTGTATTCTTTGGGAGTTGTATTTGAATTAATGGTTGCTAAGATGTTCACTGTATGTTTAAAAAGGTTAACTTGAGGTCATAGAATAAACATTGTTTTGCTTTAAAAAATACTTTTCCATTTCTGCTGTACCACACCTGTAGAGTGGGCCATGTGCTCCCCATACCACAATCTATTAAATGTTGTGGGTCAGGTAAACTCCATGATACACTTTGGGGTTCTCTAAACCCTGGCCCATAACAAATGGCCGAACAAGCCACTCAATTCAAGGGCAATTAGGGATGGGCAACAAATGCTGGCCTAACCAGAGATGCCCGCATCCCATGAAATTAATTTTAAAAAGCTGTTGGGGTTCCCATGTATCTGCTGCCCTTCTCGGTGGCAGAGGTCGTTGGATTGGAAGGTGCTGTCAAGCCTTGGTGAGTCACTGCAGTGCATCTTGCAGACAGGACATGCTGCTGCCACTGTAGATGTTTAAGGTGGTTGATGGGATACAAAAAGGTAGATGTTTTGTCCCGGATGGCATCCTTGATGTTGTTGGAGCTGCACTCATCCAGACAAGAGGAGAGTATTCCATCACACACCTTGTAAATGGACAGTTATTGGGAGTCAGGAGGTGAGTTACTCTCCGCAGAAATCCCAGCCTCCGACTTGCTGTTGTAGTATTGGTCACAGAGTCATACAGCACAGAAAAGGCCCTTCCGTCCGCCGAGTCTACACCGGTCAAAAACAACCACCTAACTATTCTAATCCCGTTTCCCAGCACTTGGCTCATAGCATTGTATGCCTTGGGATCGCATGTATCTCAGTACATTTCAGTTTCTGGTCGCTGGTAACCAGCAGGATTTGATAGAGGGGGATTCAGTGATGGTAATGCCATTGAATGTCAAGGGGAAATGGTTGGATTTTATAATTGGCACTTGTGAATGTTATGACTTGTGAATACCTTACCGAATTTTTCCCCCTTGATTCCCACTGACTCCAGTTTTCCGAGGGCTCCTTACCAAAGTTAGGCATGGCACTAAGAAGCTGAAAAATTCGAGGTATCTCTGCAAGTTCTCCTGGTTCTGGGCAATCGGCTTGTGTCGTACAACCTCGAGTTTGCCTGAGTCAGGACGGATTCGGAAACTTGAATAAGCTGAGCTGAGATAGATAATCTGATTTACATTCACCTGGAATTTCTTGTTGAAGACGAGTCCTTCATTTAGAGTACCCAATTCATTTTCTCTCTAATTAAGTGTTCAATCCACCTACCCTGCACATCTTTTGGGTTGTGGGGGCGAAACCCACGCAGACACGGGGAGAATGTGCAAACTCCACACGGACAGTGACCCAGAGCCGGGATCGAACCTGGGACCTCAGCGCCGCGAGTCTGCAGTGCTAACCCACTGCGCCACCGCGCTGCCTGATGAGTCCTTCATGACAAGTTCATGAGTGAGTGTGGATTTCGGTCACGCCCTTCTTTGGTTCTATCCATCACTGCAATATCATTGCCAACGCATACAGGAATATTTCCTGCAATTCTGTCCATATGCTGCTGGGACAGACCCTGACTAATGGACAAAGCAAAAGGTAATCTTCTGAATGGCATCCTGAAAGTAGCGAGTTCTTGAGATCCCTCTGCTAAATGAACATGCCCATATCCTCGTTTGACATCCAACTTGGAGAACAACTTTGCTCCTGAGCATTCGGGATTCAATTCCTCTCATTTTGAAACCCACTGGGGGCATCTCTTTTAAGCAAGGTTCAGACTAAGGGTACAAAGCATTCCCAGATTCGGGATTCAGTGACCATTACTCACAAACACAGCAAAGGTACAACTCCTCCACACACTGTCAGCTGCTGGTCACATGCTGCTTTACATCCTGCTCAATTGCACAGTCCCTTAAAGTGATATCACAATGACTACCACTTGGTATATAAAAAAGCTCTTTCGCACATTCCTCCCTGCGCCACTTGTCCAGAACGTTAAATCTGTGTCCCCTAATACTGGTACAATCAGCCAATGGGAACAGCCTTTCTTTGCCTACCTTACCGAATACTATCGAATTGTGTACATTTCTATCAAAAAGCCCAGCGTCTCCAACCTAAGCGTATTATTAATTATTATTAAGATAAAATCTCTCATCACTGGAACCATTCTGGTAGATCTCCATTCAACCCTCTTAGGGGCCTTCACATCCTTCCTAAAGTGACCAGAACTTGATGCAAATTCTCTAGTTGTGGCCCAACCAGATCTTTATAAATGTTCAGCATAACTTCCCTGCTTTTGTATTCAATGCCTCTATTTAAGAATTCAATATCCCATCTGCTTTGCTAACGAGGGGAGGCAGTGGTAATGTCGCTTGACTAGTAATCCAGAGACCCAGAGTCGTGCTCTGGGTACTGGGTTCAAATCCCACCCTGGCAGATGATAAAATTTGAATTCAATAAAAGGAACTGAGGCTGCATTGGAAAGGACAGGGACTGCAAGCTGCATTGGAGCCTGCAGCGGAAAGGACAGGGACTGCAAGCTGCATTGGAGCCTGCAGCGGAAAGGGCAGGGACTGCATTGGAAAGGACAGGGACTGCAAGCTGCATTGGAGCCTGCAGCGGAAAGGGCAGGGACTGCAAGCTGCATTGGAGCCTGCAGCGGAAAGGACAGGGACTGCAAGCTGCATTGGAGCCTGCAGCGGAAAGGACAGGGACTGCAAGCTGCATTGGAGCCTGCAGCGGAAAGGGCAGGGACTGCATTGGAAAGGACAGGGACTGCAAGCTGCATTGGAGCCTGCAGCGGAAAGGGCAGGGACTGCAAGCTGCATTGGAGCCTGCAGCGGAAAGGACAGGGACTGCAAGCTGCATTGGAGCCTGCAGCGGAAAGGACAGGGACTGCAAGCTGCATTGGAGCCTGCAGCGGAAAGGGCAGGGACTGCAAGCTGCATTGGAGCCTGCAGCGGAAAGGGCAGGGACTGCAAGCTGCATTGGAGCCTGCAGCGGAAAGGGCAGGGACTGCAAGCTGCATTGGAGCCTGCAGCGGAAAGGGCAGGGACTGCAAGCTGCATTGGAGCCTGCAGCGGAAAGGACAGGGACTGCAAGCTGCATTGGAGCCTGCAGCGGAAAGGGCAGGGACTGCAAGCTGCATTGGAGCCTGCAGCGGAAAGGGCAGGGACTGCAAGCTGCATTGGAGCCTGCAGCGGAAAGGGCAGGGACTGCAAGCTGCATTGGAGCCTGCAGCGGAAAGGGCAGGGACTGCAAGCTGCATTGGAGCCTGCAGCGGAAAGGGCAGGGACTGCAAGCTGCATTGGAGCCTGCAGCGGAAAGGGCAGGGACTGCAAGCTGCATTGGAGCCTGCAGCGGAAAGGGCAGGGACTGCAAGCTGCATTGGAGCCTGCAGCGGAAAGGGCAGGGACTGCAAGCTGCATTGGAGCCTGCAGCGGAAAGGGCAGGGACTGCAAGCTGCATTGGAGCCTGCAGCGGAAAGGGCAGGGACTGCAAGCTGCATTGGAGCCTGCAGCGGAAAGGGCAGGGACTGCAAGCTGCATTGGAGCCTGCAGCGGAAAGGGCAGGGACTGCAAGCTGCATTGGAGCCTGCAGCGGAAAGGGCAGGGACTGCAAGCTGCATTGGAGCCTGCAGCGGAAAGGGCAGGGACTGCAAGCTGCATTGGAGCCTGCAGCGGAAAGGACAGGGACTGCAAGCTGCATTGGAGCCTGCAGCGGAAAGGACAGGGACTGCAAGCTGCATTGGAGCCTGCAGCGGAAAGGACAGGGACTGCAAGCTGCATTGGAGCCTGCAGCGGAAAGGACAGGGACTGCAAGCTGCATTGGAGCCTGCAGCGGAAAGGACAGGGACTGCAAGCTGCATTGGAGCCTGCAGCGGAAAGGACAGGGACTGCAAGCTGCATTGGAGCCTGCAGCGGAAAGGACAGGGACTGCAAGCTGCATTGGAGCCTGCAGCGGAAAGGACAGGGACTGCAAGCTGCATTGGAGCCTGCAGCGGAAAGGACAGGGACTGCAAGCTGCATTGGAGCCTGCAGCGGAAAGGACAGGGACTGCAAGCTGCATTGGAGCCTGCAGCGGAAAGGACAGGGACTGCAAGCTGCATTGGAGCCTGCAGCGGAAAGGACAGGGACTGCAAGCTGCATTGGAGCCTGCAGCGGAAAGGACAGGGACTGCAAGCTGCATTGGAGCCTGCAGCGGAAAGGACAGGGACTGCAAGCTGCATTGGAGCCTGCAGCGGAAAGGGCAGGGACTGCAAGCTGCATTGGAGCCTGCAGCGGAAAGGGCAGGGACTGCAAGCTGCATTGGAGCCTGCAGCGGAAAGGGCAGGGACTGCAAGCTGCATTGGAGCCTGCAGCGGAAAGGGCAGGGACTGCAAGCTGCATTGGAGCCTGCAGCGGAAAGGGCAGGGACTGCAAGCTGCATTGGAGCCTGCAGCGGAAAGGGCAGGGACTGCAAGCTGCATTGGAGCCTGCAGCGGAAAGGGCAGGGACTGCAAGCTGCATTGGAGCCTGCAGCGGAAAGGGCAGGGACTGCAAGCTGCATTGGAGCCTGCAGCGGAAAGGGCAGGGACTGCAAGCTGCATTGGAGCCTGCAGCGGAAAGGGCAGGGACTGCAAGCTGCATTGGAGCCTGCAGCGGAAAGGGCAGGGACTGCAAGCTGCATTGGAGCCTGCAGCGGAAAGGGCAGGGACTGCAAGCTGCATTGGAGCCTGCAGCGGAAAGGGCAGGGACTGCAAGCTGCATTGGAGCCTGCAGCGGAAAGGACAGGGACTGCAAGCTGCATTGGAGCCTGCATTGGAAAGGGCAGGGACTGCAAGCTGCATTGGAGCCTGCAGCGGAAAGGGCAGGGACTGCAAGCTGCATTGGAGCCTGCAGCGGAAAGGGCAGGGACTGCAAGCTGCATTGGAGCCTGCATTGGAAAGGGCAGGGACTGCAAGCTGCATTGGAGCCTGCAGCGGAAAGGGCAGGGACTGCAAGCTGCATTGGAGCCTGCAGCGGAAAGGGCAGGGACTGCAAGCTGCATTGGAGCCTGCAGCGGAAAGGGCAGGGACTGCAAGCTGCATTGGAGCCTGCAGCGGAAAGGGCAGGGACTGCAAGCTGCATTGGAGCCTGCAGCGGAAAGGGCAGGGACTGCAAGCTGCATTGGAGCCTGCAGCGGAAAGGACAGGGACTGCAAGCTGCATTGGAGCCTGCAGCGGAAAGGACAGGGACTGCAAGCTGCATTGGAGCCTGCAGCGGAAAGGACAGGGACTGCAAGCTGCATTGGAGCCTGCAGCGGAAAGGACAGGGACTGCAAGCTGCATTGGAGCCTGCAGCGGAAAGGACAGGGACTGCAAGCTGCATTGGAGCCTGCAGCGGAAAGGACAGGGACTGCAAGCTGCATTGGAGCCTGCAGCGGAAAGGACAGGGACTGCAAGCTGCATTGGAGCCTGCAGCGGAAAGGACAGGGACTGCAAGCTGCATTGGAGCCTGCAGCGGAAAGGACAGGGACTGCAAGCTGCATTGGAGCCTGCAGCGGAAAGGACAGGGACTGCAAGCTGCATTGGAGCCTGCAGCGGAAAGGACAGGGACTGCAAGCTGCATTGGAGCCTGCAGCGGAAAGGGCAGGGACTGCAAGCTGCATTGGAGCCTGCAGCGGAAAGGGCAGGGACTGCAAGCTGCATTGGAGCCTGCAGCGGAAAGGACAGGGACTGCAAGCTGCATTGGAGCCTGCAGCGGAAAGGACAGGGACTGCATTGGAAGGACAGGGACGGCATTGGAAAGGACCTGGACTGCATTGGAAAGGACAGGGACTGCACTGGAAAGGACAGGGACTGCATTGGAAAGGACAGGGACTGCATTGGAAAGGACAGGGACGGCATTGGAAAGGACAGGGATGGCACTGGAAAGGACAGGGACGGCATTGGAAAGGACAGGGACTGCATTGGAAAGGACAGGGACGGCATTGGAAAGGACAGGGACGGCACTGGAAAGGACAGGGACTGCACTGGAAAGGGCAGGGACTGCACTGGAAAGGGCAGGGACTGCACTGGAAAGGACAGGGACGGCACTGGAAAGGGCAGGGACTGCACTGGAAAGGACAGGGGCGGCACTGGAAAGGACAGGGACTGCATTGGAAAGGACAGGGACGGCACTGGAAAGGACAGGGACGGCACTGGAAAGGACAGGGACTGCATTGGAAAGGACAGGGACGGCACTGGAAAGGACAGGGACTGCATTGGAAAGGACAGTGACTGCATTGGAAAGGACAGGGACTGCATTGGAAAGGACAGGGACTGCACTGGAAAGGACAGGGACGGCATTGGAAAGGACAGGGACTGCACTGGAAAGGACAGGGACGGCATTGGAAAGGACAGGGACTGCATTGGAAAGGACAGGGACGGCACTGGAAAGGGCAGGGACTGCACTGGAAAGGACAGGGACGGCACTGGAAAGGGCAGGGGCCGCACTGGAAAGGACAGGGACGGCACTGGAAAGGACAGGGACTGCATTGGAAAGGACAGGGACTGCACTGGAAAGGACAGGGACGCATTGGAAAGGACAGGGACTGCATTGGAAAGGACAGGGACTGCACTGGAAAGGACAGGGACTGCACTGGAAAGGACATGGGTGGCACTGGAAAGGACAGGGACTGCATTGGAAAGGACAGGGACTACATTGGAAAGGACAGGGACGGCATTGGAAAGGACAGGGACTGCATTGGAAAGGACAGGGACGGCACTGGAAAGGACGGACTGCATTGGATAGGACAGGGGTGGCATTGGAAAGGAGAGGGACTGCATTGGAAAGGACAGGGACGGCATTGGAAAGGACATGGACTGCATTGGAAAGGACAAGGACAGGGACTGCACTGGAAAGGACAGGGACAGCACTGGAAAGGGCAGGGACTGCACTGGAAAGGATAGGGGCGGCACAGGAAAGGACAGGTACTGCACTGGAAAGGACAGGGACGGCATTGGAAAGGACAGGGACTGCACTGGAAAGGACAGGAACTGCACTGTAAAGGACAGGGACGGCACTGGAAAGGACAGGGACTGCACTGGAAAGGACAGGGACTGCATTGGAAAGGACAGGGACTTCACTGGAAAGGACAGGGACGGCACTGTAAAGGACAGGGACGGCACTGGAAAGGACAGGGACTGCACTGGAAAGGGCAGGGACTGCACTGGAAAGGACAGGGACTGCACTGGAAAGGACAGGGACTGCACTGGAAAGGACAGGGACTGCACTGGAAAGGGCAGGGTCTGCAGTGGAAAGGGCAGGGACTGCACTGGAAAGGGCAGGGACTGCACTGGAAAGGACAGGGACGGCAGTGGAAATGACAGGGACTGCACTGGAAAGGACAGGGGCGGCACTGGAAAGGACAGGGACGGCATTGGAAAGGACAGGGACTGCATTGGAAAGGACAGGGACGGCACTGAAAAGGACAGGGACGGCACTGGAAAGGACAGGGACTGCATTGGAAAGGACAGGGACTGCACTGGAAAGGACATGGACGGCATTGGAAAGGACAGGGACTGCACTGGAAAGGACAGGGACGGCATTGGAAAGGACAGGGACGGCACTGGAAAGGCCAGGGACTGCACTGGAAAGGACAGGGACGGCACTGGAAAGGGCAGGGGCGGCACTGGAAAGGACAGGGACGGCACTGGAAAGGCCAGGGACTACATTGGAAGGACAGGGACAGCATTGGAAAGGACAGGGACTGCATTGGAAAGGACAGGGACTACATTGGAAAGGACAGGGACGGCATTGGAAAGGACAGGGACGGCACTGGAAAGGACAGGGACTGCATTGGATAGGACAGGGGTGGCATTGGAAAGGAGAGGGACTGCATTGGAAAGGACAGGAACGGCATTGGAAAGGACAGGGACTGCACTGGAAAGGACAGGGACTGCACTGGAAAGGACAGGAACGGCAGTGGAAAGGGCAGGGACTGTACTGGAAAGGACAGGGGCCGCATTGGAAAGGACAGGGACTGCATTGGAAAGGACAGGGACTGCATTGGAAAGGACAGGGACGGCATTGGAAAGGACAGGGATGGCACTGGAAAGGACAGGGACTGCATTGGAAAGGACAGGGACGGCATTGGAAAGGACAGGGATGGCACTGGAAAGGACAGGGACGGCATTGGAAAGGACAGGGACTGCATTGGAAAGGACAGGGACGGCACTGGAAAGGACAGGGACTGCACTGGAAAGGGCAGGGACTGCACTGGAAAGGGCAGGGACTGCACTGGAAAGGACAGGGACGGCACTGGAAAGGGCAGGGACTGCACTGGAAAGGACAGGGGCGGCACTGGAAAGGACAGGGACTGCATTGGAAAGGACAGGGACGGCACTGGAAAGGACAGGGACGGCACTGGAAAGGACAGGGACTGCATTGGAAAGGACAGGGACGGCACTGGAAAGGACAGGGACTGCATTGGAAAGGACAGTGACTGCATTGGAAAGGACAGGGACTGCATTGGAAAGGACAGGGACTGCACTGGAAAGGACAGGGACGGCATTGGAAAGGACAGGGACTACATTGGAAGGACAGGGACTGCATTGGAAAGGACAGGGACTGCACTGGAAAGGACAGGGACGGCATTGGAAAGGACAGGGACTGCATTGGAAAGGACAGGGACTGCACTGGAAAGGACAGGGACGGCATTGGAAAGGACAGGGACTGCATTGGAAAGGACAGGGACGGCACTGGAAAGGGCAGGGACTGCACTGGAAAGGACAGGGACGGCACTGGAAAGGGCAGGGGCCGCACTGGAAAGGACAGGGACGGCACTGGAAAGGACAGGGACTGCATTGGAAAGGACAGGGACTGCACTGGAAAGGACAGGGACGCATTGGAAAGGACAGGGACTGCATTGGAAAGGACAGGGACTGCACTGGAAAGGACAGGGACTGCACTGGAAAGGACATGGGCGGCATTGCAAAGGACAGGGGCGGCACTGGAAAGGACAGGGACGGCACTAGAAAGGACAGGGGTGGCACTGGAAAGGACAGGGACTGCATTGGAAAGGACAGGGACTACATTGGAAGGACAGGGACGGCATTGGAAAGGACAGGGACTGCATTGGAAAGGACAGGGACGGCACTGGAAAGGACGGACTGCATTGGATAGGACAGGGGTGGCATTGGAAAGGAGAGGGACTGCATTGGAAAGGACAGGGACGGCATTGGAAAGGACATGGACTGCATTGGAAAGGACAAGGACAGGGACTGCACTGGAAAGGACAGGGACAGCACTGGAAAGGGCAGGGACTGCACTGGAAAGGATAGGGGCGGCACAGGAAAGGACAGGTACTGCACTGGAAAGGACAGGGACGGCATTGGAAAGGACAGGGACTGCATTGGAAAGGACAGGGACGGCACTGGAAAGGACAGGGATGGCACTGTAAAGGACAGGGACGGCACTGGAAAGGACAGGGACTGCACTGGAAAGGGCAGGGACTGCACTGGAAAGGACAGGGACTGCACTGGAAAGGACAGGGACTGCACTGGAAAGGACAGGGACTGCACTGGAAAGGGCAGGGTCTGCAGTGGAAAGGGCAGGGACTGCACTGGAAAGGGCAGGGACTGCACTGGAAAGGACAGGGACGGCAGTGGAAATGACAGGGACTGCACTGGAAAGGACAGGGGCGGCACTGGAAAGGATAGGGACGGCATTGGAAAGGACAGGGACTGCATTGGAAAGGACAGGGACGGCACTGAAAAGGACAGGGACGGCACTGGAAAGGACAGGGACGGCATTGGAAAGGCCAGGGACGGCATTGGAAAGGACAGGGACGGCACTGGAAAGGCCAGGGACTGCACTGGAAAGGACAGGGACTGCACTGGAAAGGACAGGGACGGCATTGGAAAGGACAGGGACGGCACTGGAAAGGCCAGGGACTGCACTGGAAAGGACAGGGACGGCACTGGAAAGGGCAGGGGCGGCACTGGAAAGGACAGGGACGGCACTGTAAAAGCCAGGGACTGCACTGGAAAGGACAGGGACGGCACTGGAAAGGGCAGGGGCGGCACTGGAAAGGACAGGGACGGCACTGGAAAGGACAGGGGCGGCACTGGAAAGGACAGGGACTGCATTGAAGGACAGGGACGGCATTGGAAAGGACAGGGACTGCATTGGAAAGGACAGGGACTGCATTGGAAAGGACAGGGACTGCATTGGAAAGGACAGGGACTGCACTGGAAAGGACAGGGACGGCATTGGAAAGGACAGGGACTGCATTGGAAAGGACAGGGACTGCACTGGAAAGGACAGGGGCGGCATTGGAAAGGACAGGGGCGGCACTGGAAAGCACAGGGACGTCACTGGAAAGGACAGGGGTGGCACTGGAAAATACAGGGACTGCATTGGAAAGGACAGGGACTGCATTGGGAAGGACAGGGGCGGCATTGGAAAGGACAGGGACGGCATTGAAAAGGACAGGGGCGGCACTGGAAAGCACAGGGACGGCACTGGAAAGGACAGGGGTGGCACTGGAAAGGACAGGGACTGCATTGGAAAGGACAGGGACTGCATTGGAAAGGACAGGGACTGCACTGGAAAGGACAGGGACTGCACTGAAAGGACAGGGACTGCACTGGAAAGGACATGGACTGCACTGGAAAGGACAAGGACTGCACTGGAAAGGACATGGACTGCACTGGAAAGAACAGGGACTGCACTGGAAAGCACAGGGGTGGCACTGGAAAGGACAGGGACTGCATTGGAAAGGACAGGGACTGCATTGGAAAGGACAGGGTCGGCACTGGAAAGCACAGGGACGGCACTGGAAAGGACAGGGGTGGCACTGGAAAGGACAGGGACTGCATTGGAAAGGACAGGGACTGCACTGGAAAGGACAGGGACTGCACTGGCAAGGATAGGGGCGGCACTGGAAAGGACAGGGACGGCACTGGAAAGGACAGGGACGGCATTGGAAAGGACAGGGACGGCACTGGAAAGGGCAAGGACTGCACTGGAAAGGACAGGGACGGCACTGGAAAGGGCAGGGGCGGCACTGGAAAGGACAGGGACGGCACTGGAAAGGACAGGGACGGCACTGGAAAGGACAGGGACTGCATTGGAAAGGACAGGGACGGCATTGGAAAGGACAGGGACTGCACTGGAAAGGACAGGGACGGCATTGGAAAGGACAGGGACTGCAGTGGAAAGGACAGGGACTGCACTGGAAAGGACAGGGGCGGCATTGGAAAGGACAGGGGCGGCACTGGAAAGCACAGGGACGGCATTGGAAAGGACAGGGACTGCAGTGGAAAGGACAGGGACTGCACTGGAAAGGACAGGGGCGGCATTGGAAAGGACAGGGGCGGCACTGGAAAGGACAGGGGCGGCACTGGAAAGCACAGGGACGGCACTGGAAAGGACAGGGGTGGCACTGGAAAGGACAGGGACGGCACTGGAAAGGACAGGGACTGCATTGGAAAGGACAGGGACTGCATTGGAAAGGACAGGGACTGGACTGGAAGGGACAGGGACTGCTTTGGAAAGGACAGGGACTGCATTGGAAAGCACGGGGACTGCACTGGAAAGGACATGGGCGGCACTGGAAAGGACAGGGACTGCATTGGAAAGGACAGGGACTGCACTGGAAAGGACAGGGACTGCCAGTTGCATTGGAGGTTGAACTGGAAAGGACAGGGACTGCATTGGAAAGGACATGGACTGCAATCTGCATTGGAGGCTGCAGTGGAAAGGACAGGGACTGCACTGGAAAGGACAGGGACTGCACTGGAAAGGACAGGGACTGCATTGGAAAGGACAGGGACTGCAAGCTGCATTGGAGGCTGCACTGGAAAGGACAGGGACTGCATTCGAAAGGACAGGGACTGCAAGCTGCATTGGAGGCTGCAGTGGAAAGGACAGGGACTGCACTGGAAAGGACAGGGACTGCATTGGAAAGGACAGGGACTGCAATCTGCATTGGAGGCTGCAGTGGAAAGGACAGGGACTGCACTGGAAAGGACAGGGACTGCACTGGAAAGGACAGGGACTGCATTGGAAAGGACAGGGATGGCATTGGAAAGGACAGGGACGGCACTGGAAAGGACAGGGACTGCAATCTGCATTGGAGGCTGCAGTGGAAAGGACAGGGACTGCACTGGAAAGGACAGGGACTGCCCTGGAAAGGACAGGGACTGCATTGGAAAGGACAGGGGCGGCACTGGAAAGGACAGGGATGGCATTGGAAAGGACAGGGACGGCATTGGAAAGGAAAGGGACGGCACTGGAAAGGAAAGGGACGGCACTGGAAAGGACAGGGACTGCATTGGAAAGGACAGGGACTGCATTGGAAAGGACAGGGACTGCACTGGAAAGGACAGGGACTGCACTGGAAAGGACAAGGGCCACATTGGAAAGGACAGGGACTGCAGTGGAAAGGACGGGGACTGCACTGGAAAGGACAGGGACTGCACTGGAAAGGACAGGGACTGCACTGGAAAGGACAGGGACTGCAGTGGAAAGGACGGGGACTGCACTGGAAAGGACAGGAACTGCACTGGAAAGGACAGGGACTGCACTGGAAAGGACAAGGACCACTTTGGAAAGGACAGGGACTGCACTGGAAAGGACAGGGACTGCAGTGGAAAGGACGGGGACTGCACTGGAAAGGACAGGGACTGCACTGGAAAGGACAGGGACTGCATTGGAAAGGACAGGGACGGCACTGGAAAGGGCAAGGACTGCACTGGAAAGGACAGGGACGGCACTGGAAAGGGCAGGGGCGGCACTGGAAAGGACAGGGACGGCACTGGAAAGGACAGGGACGGCACTGGAAAGGACAGCGACGGCACTGGAAAGGACAGGGACTGCATTGGAAAGGACAGGGAATGCATTGGAAAGGACAGGGACTGCACTGGAAAGGACAGGGACGGCATTGGAAAGGACAGGGACTGCAGTGGAAAGGACAGGGACTGCACTGGAAAGGACAGGGGCGGCATTGGAAAGGACAGGGGCGGCACTGGAAAGCACAGGGACGGCATTGGAAAGGACAGGGACTGCAGTGGAAAGGACAGGGACTGCACTGGAAAGGACAGGGGCGGCATTGGAAAGGACAGGGGCGGCACTGGAAAGGACAGGGGCGGCACTGGAAAGCACAGGGACGGCACTGGAAAGGACAGGGGTGGCACTGGAAAGGACAGGGACGGCACTGGAAAGGACAGGGACTGCATTGGAAAGGACAGGGACTGCATTGGAAAGGACAGGGACTGCATTGGAAAGGACAGGGACTGGACTGGAAGGGACAGGGACTGCTTTGGAAAGGACAGGGACTGCATTGGAAAGCACAGGGACTGCACTGGAAAGGACATGGGCGGCACTGGAAAGGACAGGGACTGCATTGGAAAGGACAGGGACTGCACTGGAAAGGACAGGGACTGCAAGTTGCATTGGAGGCTGAACTGGAAAGGACAGGGACTGCATTGGAAAGGACATGGACTGCAATCTGCATTGGAGGCTGCAGTGGAAAGGACAGGGACTGCACTGGAAAGGACAGGGACTGCACTGGAAAGGACAGGGACTGCATTGGAAAGGACAGGGACTGCAAGCTGCATTGGAGGCTGCACTGGAAAGGACAGGGACTGCATTCGAAAGGACAGGGACTGCAAGCTGCATTGGAGGCTGCAGTGGAAAGGACAGGGACTGCACTGGAAAGGACAGGGACTGCATTGGAAAGGACAGGGACTGCAATCTGCATTGGAGGCTGCAGTGGAAAGGACAGGGACTGCACTGGAAAGGACAGGGACTGCACTGGAAAGGACAGGGACTGCATTGGAAAGGACAGGGATGGCATTGGAAAGGACAGGGACGGCACTGGAAAGGACAGGGACTGCAATCTGCATTGGAGGCTGCAGTGGAAAGGACAGGGACTGCACTGGAAAGGACAGGGACTGCCCTGGAAAGGACAGGGACTGCATTGGAAAGGACAGGGGCGGCACTGGAAAGGACAGGGATGGCATTGGAAAGGACAGGGACGGCATTGGAAAGGACAGGGATGGCATTGGAAAGGAAAGGGACGGCACTGGAAAGGACAGGGACTGCATTGGAAAGGACAGGGACTGCACTGGAAAGGACAGGGACTGCATTGGAAAGGACAGGGACTGCACTGGAAAGGACAGGGACTGCACTGGAAAGGACAAGGACCACATTGGAAAGGACAGGGACTGCAGTGGAAAGGACGGGGACTGCACTGGAAAGGACAGGGACTGCACTGGAAAGGACAGGGACTGCAGTGGAAAGGACAGGGACTGCAGTGGAAAGGACGGGGACTGCACTGGAAAGGACAGGAACTGCACTGGAAAGAACAGGGACTGCAGTGGAACGGACAGGGACTGCACTGGAAAGGACAGGAACTGCACTGGAAAGGACGGGGACTGCACTGGAAAGGACAGGGACTGCACTGGAAAGGACAGGAACTGCACTGGAAAGGACAGGGACTGCACTGGAAAGGACGGGGACTGCACTGGAAAGGACAGGAACTGCACTGGAAAGGACGGGGACTGCACTGGAAAGGACAGGGACTGCACTGGAAAGGACAGGAACTGCACTGGAAAGGACAGGGACTGCACTGGAAAGGACAAGGACCACATTGGAAAGAACAGGGACTGCAGTGGAACGGACGGGGACTGCACTGGAAAGGACAGGGACTGCACTGGAAAGGACAGGGACTGCATTGGAAAGGACAGGGACGGCATTGGAAAGGACAGCGACTGCCCTGGAATGGACAAGGACCACATTGGAAAGGACAGGGACTGCAGTCTGCATTGGAGGCTGCAGTGGAAAGGACAGGGACTGCACTGGAAAGGTCAAGGACCGCATTGGAAAGGACAGGGACTGCACTGGAAAGGACATGGACTGCACTGGAAAGGGCAGGGACTGCACTGGAAAGGACAAGGACCACATTGGAAAGGACAGGGACTGCAATCTGCATTGGAGGCTGCAGTGGAAAGGACAGGGACTGCACTGGAAAGGACAGGGACGGCATTGGAAAGGACAGGGACTGCACTGGAAAGGACAAGGACCACATTGGAAAGGACAGGGACTGCAATCTGCATTGGAGGCTGCAGTGGAAAGGACAGGGACTGCACTGGAAAGGACAGGGACGGCATTGGAAAGGACAGGGGCGGCACTGGAAAGGACAGGGACTGCACTGGAAAGGACAAGGACCACATTGGAAAGGACAGGGACTGCAGTTGAAAGGACGGGGACTGCACTGGAAAGGACAGGGACTGCACTGGAAAGGACAGAGACTGCACTGGAAAGGACAGGGACGGCATTGGAAAGGAGAGGGACTGCACTGGAAAGGACAGGGACGGCATTGGAAAGGACAGGGACTGCATTGGAAAGGACAGGGACGGCACTGGAAAGGACAGGGACGGCACTGGAAAGGACAGGGACGGCATTGGAAAGGACAGGGACTGCATTGGAAAGGACAGGGACGGCACTGGAAAGGACAGGGACGGCACTGGAAAGGACAGGGACGGCACTGGAAAGGACAGGGACGGCATTGGAAAGGAGAGGGACTGCACTGGAAAGGACAGGGACGGCACTGGAAAGGACAGGGACTGCATTGGAAAGGACAGGGACTGCATTGGAAAGGACAGGGACGGCACTGGAAAGGACGGGGACTGCACTGGAAAGGACAGGGACGGTATTGGAAAGGAGAGGGACTGCACTGGAAAGGACAGGGACGGCACTGGAAAGGACAGGGACTGCATTGGAAAGGACAGGGACGGCATTGGAAAGGACAGGGACTGCATTGGAAAGGACAGGGGCGGCACTGGAAAGGACAGGGACGGCACTGGAAAGGACAGGGACGGCATTGGAAAGGACGGGGACTGCACTGGAAAGGACAGGAACTGCACTGGAAAGGACAGGGACTGCACTGGAAAGGACAAGGACCACATTGGAAAGGACAGGGACTGCAGTGGAAAGGACGGGGACTGCACTGGAAAGGACAGGGACTGCACTGGAAAGGACAGGGACTGCATTGGAAAGGACAGGGACTGCCCTGGAATGGACAAGGACCACATTGGAAAGGACAGGGACTGCAATCTGCATTGGAGGCTGCAGTGGAAAGGACAGGGACTGCACTGGAAAGGACAGGGACGGCAGTGGAAAGGACAGGGACTGCACTGGAAAGGACAAGGACCACATTGGAAAGGACAGGGACTGCAATCTGCATTGGAGGCTGCAGTGGAAATGACAGGGACCTACCCAGAGCCTACATCCAAGGATCCCAGGATAAGATAAATTTTGCGTCTCCCAGGACAGGGGTGGGGAGTGGCACCCCAGGGGGGGTGGGCAGACAGGAGTGTGGGTGTAGGTGGGGAGAGGGGCAAGAAGGAGGATGGACTGTAGAGGATGGTTGTTCTGGTGGGGCGGGATGGGGGGTGCCGATGTTAAAGGGAAGTAGCTGAAAGAAACTCGCCCTGCCCCTTCCCCTCTGAGGCCTGAACAGAGTTTCTTTTTGGTCCTCCCTAATGAGTCTGACCTCCTCCCATATTGAGGCTGGCAAACATCCTTTAAATGGGCAATAATCCGAGAAATATGATCGCTACACGATCCATCGCCCCAAACCCCCTGCCCGCCTTCATATCTGCTGGGGGGGGGGGGGGGGTTAAACCTCTGCCCTAATGGATATTGTTTCTATCCTTCTGTTAATTATATCCCTTTATCCTCTGGTCACAGCATCAGTCTAATTAATATAGCTCGCACACACATCTCCTTTCGTTATGCAGCCTTGCTTCAGTTGTTCCTGCGACATTTGTTTCCTCACTCGGGCTGTTGCTGCCAGCCCTCTTTTGTTTTAGTTGCTGTGTTGTTGAAAAGGTTGTTTCATTTATTTTAAAGATTTGGTCATTTCATTTTTATATTTCTGTTTTATAACTATTTGTTCCCTGACTGTTGACGTTGCCCTTGATCCTGATCTTGGTCTGACCCCATCATCTGCTTCATTTGTCTTCAGACGTATCTGGCTTTCATCAGATTCCTTTCACTCTTAATCCTTGTTTGAAGTCTTCGCTATCTGCCCTCGCTGTTTCTGTTCTCTTCCTTTGCCAGTTGCTTCTCCCTCTCACACAATCGAGTTGAGTTTCCTTTTACTTTCCCTTTCTATTTTGCTTCCTGATTTCTCCCCTTTCGGCCTAGAAATTGCTGTGATGACATTTGTGAGCAAATGCGGAGCTCCTATGCCCGCTATTGTAACACAGCACTTAAGCCTTGAATTGTACGTGAGAAATGAGACACTCCTCCAGTAAATTGTTGGGGAAAGGAAGATCATTTGATCGCGTTAAGCATTCATGCATTATTATTAAAAACAGTAAATTTGAGATTTTATTAAAATTTCTCTTATTTTTGATTTGCAGCTCCCAGATCAAGCAAAAAGCTTCATCAGCGCTCCCTTTCATTTCCATCACACCTTTAACAAGCTACTGTCGCAACACCCTGGGGTAGTGCGAGGTTAATTCCAGCCCCACTTGATCTGGAGTTGCAACATAAGTGAAGTAAGATATTATGTAAATTACCCGAGGTCCTTGGCTGAGCCCAAGAAATTTCAGTTACCTGGGGCGGGATTCTCTGACCCCCCCGCCGGGTCAGAGAATCGCCGGGGGCTGGCGTGAATCCCGCCCCCGCTGGTTGCCGAAGTCTCCGGCACCAGAGATTCGGCGGGGGCGGGAATCGCGGCGCGCCGGTTGGCAGGCCCCCCCCGCTCGATTCTCCGGCCCGGATGGGCCGAGGTCCCGCCGATAAATTGCCTGTCCCGCCGGCGTAAATTAATGCACTTATTTACCGGCGGGACAAGGCGGAGCGGGCAGGCTCCGGGGTCCTGGGGGGGACGCGGGGCGATCTGGCCCCGGGGGGTGCCCCCACGGTGGCCTGGCCCGCGATGGTGGAGGCGGAAGAGACGCCCTCCTCTGCGCATGCGCGGGAAACTGTCAGCGGCCGCTGACGCTCCCGCGCATGCGCCGCCCGGGGATGTCACTTCCGCGCCGGCTGGCGGGGCAACAAAGGCCGTTTCCGCCAGCTGGCGGGGCGGAAATCCCTCCGGCGTCGGCCTAGCCCCTCAATGTTGGGGATCGGCCCCCAAAGATGCGGAGCATTCTGCACCTTTGGGGCGGCGCGATGCCCGTCTGATTGGCGCCGTTTTGGGCGCCAGTCGGCGGACATCGCGCCGTTTCGGGAGAACTTCGCCCTTGGGGCGGGATTCTCTGACCCCCTGTGCTGGGTCTGAGAATCGCCGGGGGCTGGCGGGAATCCCGCCCCCGCTGGTTGCCGAATTCTCCGGCACTAGATATTCGGCGGGGGCGGGAATCGCGCCAGGCCGGTTGGCGGGCCCCCCCCCCTCGGCGATTCTCCGGCCCGCGATGGGCCGAAGTCCCGCTGCTGGAATGCCTGTCCCGCCGGCGAGAATCAAACCACCTCTCTTATCGGCGGGGCTAGGCGGCGCGGGCGGGCACCGGGGTCCTGGGGGGCAGCGCGGGGCGATCTGGCCCCGGGGGGTGCCCCCACGGTGGCCTGGCCCGCGATCGGGGCCCACCGATCCGCGGGCGGGCCTGTTCTGTGGGGGAACTCTTTTCCCTCCGCCTAAAGGTGCGGAGAAATCTGCACCCTTGGGGTGGCCCGACGCTGGAGTGGTTCACCCCACTCCATCCCGCCGCGACCCGCCGCCCCGCCGGGTAGGGGAGAATCCCGGCCCAGGTTTGTAACTTTAAATCACAAGTAATCTTTTATCATGAACAGTATCTTTAAATAAACAGATAGAAAATGTAACGCATATCTACGACCCCTTTACCAACTCCCCCCGCCCCGCTCTCTACACTGGCTCCACTCTCTACACACACACAGACAAACAACACAGAGTGAAAAGGCTGTGGAAAGGGAAAGAGAATAGAAGTAAAAATAAAACCAGACGGATCTCTGATGCACTGGGATAACGTCCAGTCAATGTCTTTCTCAAGTTCAGGCTTTTGTTTTGGTACTTCTTCCTTCTGGGCTTGAGATAGTTTTCTCTGGCAAGGTTGTCTAATTTCTCTGCAGACTCAGCATCATTTCAGGTTCACAGCCAAGGGTGTACCAGGCACTCACTGCTTTCAGGACAATAGAGCAGTTCTTTCACTTCAGCATGTGGGAGAGAGAGTGAGAGAGGGAGAGACAGAGAGAGAGAGACAGAGAGAGAGAGAGAGAGACAAAGAGAGAGACAGAGAGAGAGAGAGAGGGAGAGGGGGAGAGTGTTCCTTTCACTTCTGAGGTGTAAATACTTCTGCTTAAAGCCACATCCTGATTATGGGTCCACGGAACAATAAATAGCAAAATAAAATAAATGGGAACAAAGGTTTTAACAGGATGGACCTTTACATTACATAAAAAGATATTGTGACATCTGACCAAAAGCTTGGAAAATAGGTAACGTTTAAGAATTCTCTTTGTGGTAGAAAGGGAAAAAGAGAGAAAGATTTATGGAGGGAATTGCAGAGCTCAGTCCCCTGGCAGCTGAAGGCATGACCGCTTTGGGTGGAATGATTAAAGCCATGCTGTGTAAGAGGTCAGAATTGGAGAGGGGCAGATATCTCAGAGGGTTGTCGGGCTAGAGATTGTGAAGAGGCTGGGGGTGTGGCCGCGGAGGGATTTGGACACAAATTAAAACCTGCACTGCTGCACTGGGGGTACCAATATGGGTCAGTGAGGACAGGAGTGATGGATGAGTTAGTGTAATATCCGGAATTTAAACAGCGAGTGGATGTGACTGGTCGTGACACACTTGACTTTGTTATTACCGTGCTATCTGGTGGGGTCCATCTGTTTTACTGCTGATTCTTCACTGAAAAGCAATTGCTGCCACTTTCCTTTCTGGCTGAGGATGTAATGGTTCGGGTATGACAATTCCCCCGCTGAGCACTAACAGTGAGGTGTGAGTCGCTGCTGTTTAAGCTTTTGTCTTCTTGCTCTCTCTCTCTCTCTCTCTCCCTCGCACTGTTATATACACACACTCATTGTCACATGCGGCATTTTAGTCACCGTGTTTTAACAGATTAACATTGAAAACCTACATAACATATCCTAAACCACCTCCGTTAACATTACGTCATTTTAAACCTGCCACACTTCCTCCTGACAATTCTGCCAAAAATGTTCAAGAACTTGCTCAATGATCAGAATGAGGGACAACGCTCACCCTTCCCCCTCCCACATGCAACAAAACAAAGGGATTAAAAACAATACCAATGGTGCCACCAAGGGGCGGCACAGTGGTTAGCACTGCTGCTTCACAGCACCAGGGTCCCGGGTTTGATTCCTGACTTGGGTCACTGTCTGCACGTTCTCCCCGTGTCTGCGTGGGTTTCCTCCGGGTGCTCCGGTTTCCTCCCACAAGTCCCGAAAGAAGTGCTGTTAGGTGAATTGGACATTCTGAATTCTCCCTCTGTGTACCCGAACAGGTGCCGGAATGTGGCAACCAGGGGATTTTCACAGTAACTTCATTGCCGTGTTAATGTAAGCCTACTTGTGACAATGATAAAGATTATTATTATGATGTGACCATCGGGAATTTCGGGAGAATTCCCGGAATCTACCGGCTGCATCCCATCCCGATTCTGCCGGACACGGCCGGTAAATTGCGCCCGCTGACTTTCAGATAAGATTTTAAATTAATGCTCTCTCGGGTGGATAGTGTCTTTAAGACAGAGATAGATAGGTTCTTGATTAATAAGGGGATCAGGGGTTATGGGGAGAAGGCAGGAGAATGGGGATGAGAAAATATCAGCCATGATTGAATGGCGGAGCAGACTCGATGGGCCGAGTGGCCTAATTCTGCTCCTATGCCTTATGGTCTTATGGTGAACGGCATTATTTCAGGGATGAGAATTCTTCTGCCCATCTCTGAAATAATGGTGACCTGGCCAAAATTTATTCTTCAACCACATTGCTAAAGCAGATCGCCTGGACATGACCTCATTGCCATTGTTGGGACCTTATGTAAATTCCATGACCTCAGGAGATCCCAAAGCATTGTACAGTTAGTTTACGACCGAAATGTTGTCACTGCCGTAATACCGAGCAAGGCAGTAGTATATCTAATGCACATCAATGTTCCACAAACAGCGGTGAAATAAATGATCAGGTAATCTGAATGAAATGAAATGAAAATCGCTTATTGTCACAAGTAGGCTTCAAATGAAGTTACTGTGAAAAGCCCCTAGTCGCCACATTCCGGCGCCTGTTCGGGGAGGCTGGTACGGGAATTGAACCCCCGCTACTGGCCTGCCTTGGTCTGCTTTAAAAGCCAGCTATTTAGTCCTGTGCTAAACCAGCCCCTTCTGCTCAATGGATGTTGGTTGAGGGATAGATATTGGCCACGATACTGAGGAAAACGCCAGTGCTCTTCATTAAGTAGTAACAGGGCATCTTTTATGCTCACTTTGAGAGGGCAGACATGGCCTCAGTGTAGTAGCTCATCCAAAAGATAGCACGTCCGACAGTGCAACCCTCTCTCAGTACCCCATTGGGAGGTTCAGCCTGGATTTAATGCTCGCATCTTCTGAGCTGGACTTGAGCACACAACCTTTCGATTCAGAGGTGAGAGCACTACCCACTGAGCTCAGGCTGACACTTCCAAGATGAAAGCTGTTGGATTGCTGGTTCATTAAAATCCTTCAATGACGGGGAAACTGCTGTCTTTATCTGGTCCGGCCTAAACATGACTCTAATCCCAGCTATGTGATGAACCCTTCTGAAATCACAGTTGTAAAAGTATAATTGCCAGAATTTGGCCCCAAACCAACCATGGTAGGTAATAAATCCAAGCCTTGTCTGCATCAGCAACGCCCTCAGAACAAATAATTAAACATACGCGCGCATTTGCAAAGGTTGTTAATCAGCCTCAGCTGGGGCAGGGCGAGTGCACAATCTGGGTAAATTGTGGCATTTTCAAGATGAAAGCCTGTCAGACACTGTACCTAATACGTTGTTTATATTTGTATTGTGAATCACATCTTATCATCAGGCACTCAGTCAAAAGGAAACTAGCTCTGGGTTAATTTGGGATGATACCAGAACTGGGAGGTTCGAACTATTAGCAAAGATTGACGAGGTTGGGGCTTTTTCCGTTGAAACAGGGGTGATCTGACAGAACCCCTGAAGGGTGTGGATAGAGGAGACAGCACGGAGATTTACCCCTTGTGGAGGGGACCGGAAATTGGGAGGAGGGGATGGGGGGGGGGGGGTTGTCATAATTAATGAATCCAGCAGGGAATTCAGGAGGAACATTGCGAGTGGTTTGAATGTTTAACCTGCTCTCAGGGGTATTGAGGGGGATAGCACAGATGCATTTAATGGGAATCTAGGTGAGTATAGGAGAGATAACGGGACAGAAAAACATGCTGAGAGGGTGAGATGGAGTGAAGTGAATGAAGCTGATGTGGAACGGAAACACCATTTCAGTCAGCGAAACAGAAGACACACTTTCTGTGATACAAATCCGAAATGAGTTGGTAATATCTCAGAACTCTTTCCACCCTGTAGTCCCACGGGACCGTTTTAGGCAATTTGCGCAAAGCAAGAAGATGTTAGATGAAGGACAAGTGCTGAAAAGGAGTCTGGGGTAATGTCCATACCTTTCTGTCTGCAAATGCTGCTGTGTTTTTTGGATTTGAGACTCATTGGAACACTGAGTCAGACGCTATTCAGCCTGTGTTACAAATTCTGAAAGGATATTTTTTAAAAAGCCTCCCAGAGTGTTAAAGGACAGTGTGTGACCCACTGTCACAGAGTGTGAAAGGACAGTGTGTGACCCACTGTCCCAGAGTGTGAAAGGACAGTGTGTGACCCACTGTCACAGAGTGTGAAAGGACAGTGTGTGGCCAACTGCCCCAGAGTGTGAAAGGACAGTGTGTGACCCACTGTCCCAGAGTGTGAAAGGACAGTGTGTGACCCACTGTCCCAGAGTGTGAAAGGACAGTGTGTGACCCACTGTCCCAGAGTGTGAAAGGACAGTGTGTGACCCACTCTCCCAGAGTGTGAAAGGACAGTGTGTGACCCACTGCCCCAGAGTGTGAAAGGGCAGTGTGTGACCCACTGTCCCAGAGTGAGAAAAGAGTGTGTGACCCACTGTCCCAGAGTGTGAAAGGACAGTGTGTGACCCACTGTCCCAGAGTGTGAAAGGACAGAGTGTGACCCAGTGTCCCAGAGTGTGAAAGGACAGAGTGTGACCCACTGTCCCAGAGTGAGAAAGGACAGTGTGTGACCCACTGTCCAGAAGTGTGAAAGGGCAGTGTGTGACCCACTGTCCCAGAGTGTGAAAGGACAGCGTGTGACCCACTGTCCCAGAGTGTGAAAGGACAGTGTGTGACCCACTGTCCCAGAGTGTGAAAGGACAGCGTGTGACCCACTGTCCCAGAGTGTGAAAGGACAGTGTGTGACCCACTGTCCCAGAGTGAGAAAGGACAGTGTGTGACCCACTGTCCAGAAGTGTGAAAGGGCAGTGTGTGACCCACTGTCCCAGAGTGTGAAAGGACAGCGTGTGACCCACTGTCCCAGAGTGTGAAAGGACAGTGTGTGACCCACTGTCCCAGAGTGTGAAAGGACAGTGTGTGACCCAGTGTCCCAGAGTGTGAAAGGACAGTGTGTGACCCACTGTCCCAGAGTGTGAAAGGACAGAGTGTGACCCACTGTCCCAGAGTGTGAAAGGACAGTGTGTGACCCACTGTCCCAGAGTGTGAAAGGACAGTGTGTGACCCACTGTCCCAGAGTGTGAAAGGACAGTGTGTGACCCACTGTCCCAGAGTGTGAAAGGACAGTGTGTGACCCACTGTCCCAGAGTGTGAAAGGACAGTGTTTGACCCACTGTCCCAGAGTGTGAAAGGACAGTTTGTGACCCACTGTCCCAGAGTGTGAAAGGACAGTGTGTGACACACTGTCCCAGAGCGTAAAAGGACATTGTGTGACCCACTCTCCCAGAGTGTGAAAGGACAGTGTGTGACCCACTGTCCCAGAGTGTGAAAGGACAGTGTGTGACCCACTGTCCCAGAGTGTGAAAGGACAGTGTGTGACCCACTGTCCCAGAGTGTGAAAGGACAGTGTGTGACCCACTGTCCCAGAGTGTTAAAGGACAGTGTGTGACCCACTGTCCCAGAGTGTGAAAGGACAGTGTGTGACCCACTGTCCCAGAGTGTGAAAGGACAGTGTGTGACCCACTGCCCCAGAGTGTGAAAGGACAGTGTGTGACCCACGGTCCCAGAGTGAGAAAGGAGTGTGTGACGCAGTGTCCCAGAGTGTGAAAGGACAGTGTGTGACCCACTGTCCGAGAGTGAGAAAGGACAGTGTGTGACCCACTGTCCAAGAGTGTGAAAGGACAGTGTGTGACCCACTGTCCCAGAGTGTGAAAGGACAGTGTGTGACCCACTGTCCCAGAGTGTGAAAGGACAGTGTGTGACCCACTGTCCCAGAGTGTGAAAGGACAGTGTGTGACCCACTGTCCCAGAGTGTGAAAGGACAGTGTGTGACCCACTGTCCCAGAGTGTAAATGGACAGTGTGTGACCCACTGTCCCAGTGTGTGAATGGACAGTGTGTGACCCACTGTCCCAGAGTGTGAATGGACAGCGTGTGACCCATTGTCCCAGTGTGTGAATTGACAGTGTGTGACCCACTGTCCCAGTGTGTGAATGGGCAGTGTGTGACCCACTGTCCCAGAGTGTGAAAGGACAGTGTGTGACCCACTGTCCCAGAGTGTGAAAGGACAGTGTGTGACCCACTGTCCCAGAGTGTGAAAGGACAGTGTGTGACCCACTCTCCCAGAGTGTGAAAGGACAGTGTGTGACCCACTGTCCCAGAGTGTGAAAGGACAGTGTGTGACCCACTGCCCCAGAGTGTGAAAGGACAGTGTGTGACCCACTGTCCCAGAGTGTGAAAGGACAGTGTTTGACCCACTGTCCCACAGTGCGAAAGGACAGTGTGTGACCCACTGTCACAGAGTGTGAAAGGACAGTGTGTGACCCACTGTCCCAGAGCGGGAAAGGACAGTGTGTGACCCACTCTCCCAGAGTGTGAAAGGACAGTGTGTGACCCACTGTCCCAGAGTGTGAAAGGACAGTGTGTGACCCACTGTCCCAGAGTGTGAAATGACAGTGTGTGACCCACTGTCCCAGAGTGTGAAAGGACAGTGTGTGGCCCACTGCCCCAGAGTGTGAAAGGACAGTGTGTGACCCACTGTCCCAGAGTGAGAAAGGAGTGTGTGACCCACTGTCCCAGAGTGTGAAAGGACAGTGTGTGACCCACTGTCCCAGAGTGTGAAAGGACAGAGTGTGACCCAGTGTCCCTGAGTGTGAAAGGACAGTGTGTGACCCACTGTCCCAGAGTGAGAAAGGACAGTGTGTGACACACTGTCCCAGAGTGTGAAAGGACAGTGTGTGACCCACTGTCCCAGAGTGTGAAAGGACAGTGTGTGACCCACTGTCCCAGAGTGTGAAAGGACAGTGTGTGACCGACTGTCCCAGAGTGTGAAAGGACAGTGTGTGACCCACTGTCCCAGAGTGTGAAAGGACAGTGTGTGACCCACTGTCCCAGTGTGAAAGGACAGTGTGTGGTCCACTATCCCAGAGTGTGAAAGGACAGTGTGTGACCCAGTGTCCCAGAGTGTGAAAGGACAGTGTGTGACCCACTGTTCCAGAGTGTGAAAGGACAGTGTGTGACCCACTGTCCCAGAGTGTGAAAGGACAGTGTGTGACCCACTGTCCCAGAGTGTGAAATGAAAGTGAGTGACCCACTGTCCAGAGTGTGAAAGGACAGCATGTGACCCACTGTCCCAGAGTGTGAAAGGACAGTGCGTGATCCAGTGTCCCAGAGTGTGAAAGGACAGCATGTGACCCACTGTCCCAGAGTGTGAAAGGACAGTGCGTGATCCAGTGTCCCAGAGTGTGAAAGGACAGTGTGTGACCCAGTGTCCCAGAGTGTGAAAGGACAGTGTGTGACCCACTGTCCCAGATTGTGAAAGGACAGTGTGTGACCCACTCTCCCAGAGTGTGAAAGGACAGTGTGTGACCCACTGTCCCAGAGTGTGAAAGGACAGTGTGTGACCCACTGTCCCAGAGTGTGAAAGGGCAGTGTGTGACCCACTGTCCCAGAGTGTGAAAGGACAGTGTGTGACCCACTCTCCCAGAGTGTGAAAGGACAGTGTGTGACCCACTGTCCCAGAGTGTGAAAGGACAGTGTGTGACCCACTGTCCCAGAGTGTGAAAGGGCAGTGTGTGACCCACTGTCCCAGAGTGTGAAAGGACAGTGTGTGGCCCACTGTCACAGAGTGTGAAAGGACAGTGTGTGACCCACTGTCCCAGTGTGTGAAAGGACAGTGTGTGACCCACTGTCCCAGAGTGTGAAAGGACAGTGTGTGACCCAGTGCCCCAGAGTGTGAAAGGACAGTGTGTGACCCACTGTCCCAGAGTGTGAAAGGACAGTGTGTGGCCCACTGTCCCAGAGTGTGAAAGGTCAGTGTGTGACCCACTGTCCCAGAGTGTGAAAGGTCAGTGTGTGACCCACTGCCCCAGAGTGTGAAAGGACAGTGTGTGACCCACTGTCCCAGAGTGTGAAATGAGTGTGTGACCCACTGTCCCAGAGTGAGAAAGGACAGTGTGTGACCCACTGCCCCAGAGTGTGAAAGGACAGTGTGTGACCCACTGTCCCAGAGTGTGAAAGGACAGTGTGTGGCCCACTGTCCCAGAGTGTGAAAGGACAGTGTGTGGCCCACTGACCCAGAGTGTGAAAGGACAGTGTGTGACCCACTGTCCCAGAGTGTGAAAGGTCAGTGTGTGACCCACTGTCCCAGAGTGTGAAAGGACGGTGTTTGACCCACTGTCCCAGAGTGTGAAATGAGTGTGTGACCCACTGTCCCAGAGTGTGAAAGGACAGTGTGTGACCCACTGTCCCAGAGTGTGAAAGGACAGTGTGTGACCCACTGTCCCAGAGTGTGAAAGGACAGTATGTGTCCCACTGTCCCAGAAGGTGAAAGGACAGTGTGTGACCCACTGTCCCAGAGTGTGAAAGGACAGTGTGTCCCCCACTGTCCCAGAGTGTGAAAGGACAGTGTGTGACCCACTGTCCCAGAGTGTGAACGGACAGTGTGTGATCCACTGTCCCAGAGTGTGAAAGGACAGTGTGTGACCCAATGTCCCAGAGTGAGAAAGGACAGTGTGTGGCCCACTGTCCCAGAGTGTGAAAGGACAGTGTGTGGCCCACTGCCCCAGAGTGTGAAAGGACAGTGTGTGACCCACTGTCCCAGAGTGTGAAATGAGTGTGTGACCCACTGTCCCAGAGTGTGAAAGGACAGTGTGTGACCCACTGTCCCAGAGTGTGAAAGGACAGTGTGTGACCCACTGTCCCAGAGTGTGAAAGGTCAATGTGTGACCCACTGTCCCAGAGTGTGAAAGGACAGTGTGTGACCCACTGTCCCAGAGTGTGAAATGAGTGTGTGACCCACTGTCCCAGAGTGTGAAAGGACAGTGTGTGACCCACTGTCCCAGAGTGTGAAAGGACAGTGTGTGACCCACTGTCCCAGAGTGTGAAAGGTCAGTGTGTGACCCACTGTCCCAGAGTGTGAAAGGACAGTGTGTGACCCACTGTCCCAGAGTGTGAAATGAGTGTGTGACCCACTGTCCCAGAGTGTGAAAGGACAGTGTGTGACCCACTGTCCCAGAGTGTGAAAGGACAGTGTGTGACCCACTGTCCCAGAGTGTGAAAGGACAGTGTGTGACCCACTGTCCCAGAGTGTGAAAGGACAGTGTGTGACCCACTGTCCCAGAGTGTGAAAGGACAGTGTCCCCCCCACTGTCCCAGAGTGTGAAAGGACAGTGTGTGACCCACTGTCCCAGAGTGTGAACGGACAGTGTGTGATCCACTGTCCCAGAGTGTGAAAGGACAGCGTGTGACCCACTGTCCCAGAGTGAGAAAGGACAGTGTCTGGCCCACTGTCCCAGAGTGTGAAAGGACAGTGTGTGACCCAGTGTTCCAGAGTATGAAAGGACAGTGTGTGACCCACTGTCCCAGAGTGTGAATGGACAGTGTGTGACCCACTGTCCCAGTGTGTGAATGGACAGTGTGTGACCCACTGCCCCAGAGTGTGAAAGGACAGTGTGTGACCCACTGTCCCAGAGTGTGAAATGAGTGTGTGACCCACTGTCCCAGAGTGTGAAATGACAGTGTGTGACCCAGTGTGTGAATGGACAGTGTGTGCCCCACTGTCCCAGAGTGTGAATGGACAGTGTGTGACCCACTGTCCCAGTGTGTGAATGGACAGTGTGTGACCCACTGTCCCAGTGTGTGAATGGACAGTGTGTGACCCACTGTCCCAGAGTGTGAAAGGACAGTGTGTGACCCACTGTCCCAGAGTGTGAAAGGGCAGTGTGTGACGCACTGTCCCAGAGTATGAAAGGACAGTGTGTGACCAACTGTCCCAGAGTGTGAATGGACAGTGTGTGACCCACTGTCCCAGTGTGTGAATGGACAGTGTGTGACCCATGTAAAGGTCTATTGACCTCGGGCGAATTTCCGGTCACCGGACGGGCAAGGCCGGAAAATCCCGTCCTGCAGAGGAATATAGATAGGCTAAGTGCGTGGGCAAAACTTGGCAGATGGACTGTAACGTTGGAAAATGTGGAGTTATGAACTTTGGATGGCAGAATAAAGAAGCTGAATATTATTTAAATGGAGAGAGATTGCAGAAAGCTGCAGCACAGAGGGATGTGGGGGTCCTCATGCATAAATCAAAAACCGCTGGCATGCATGTTCAGCAGGTAATCACCTTTATTTCAAAAGGAATGTATAAAAATAGGGAAGTCTTGCTAAAAATATATAAATTAGACCACAGTTGGAATCCTGTGAACCGTTTTGGTCCCCTTACTGGTATTGGAGGCAGTACAGAGAAAGTTCACTCGGTTGATCCAGATATGGACGGATTGTCCTGAGGGAAAGTTGAGTAGGTTATTGGAGTTCAGAAGAATGAGATGTGATCTATTGAGACAAATAGAAATCTCAGGGGGTCTGACAGTGTAGATGCTGAAAGGTTGTTTCCCTTGTGGGGGAGTCTAGAACCAGAGGGAATAATCCCAGCCAAGCTCATATCAAAGCTCCAAAACCTAGGACTTGGCTCCCCACTCTGCAACTGGATCCTCGACTTTCTGACTCACAGACTACAATCAGTAAGAATGAACAACAACACCTCCTCCATAGTCTTCAATACCGGGGCCCCGCATGGCTGCGTACTTAGCCCCCTACTCTACTCCCTGTACACACACGACTGCGTGGCAAAACCTGGTTCCAACTCCATCTACAAGTTTGGTGACAATACGACCATAGTGATCTCGAATAACGATGAGTCCGAATACAGGAGGGAGATAGAGAACCAAGTGGAGTGGTGTAGCGACAACAATCTCTCCCTCAATGCCAGCAAAACTAAAGAGCTGGTCCTTGACTTCAGGAAGCAAAGTACTGTACACACCCCTGTCAGCATCAACGAGGCCGAGGTGGAGATGGTTAGCAGTTTCAAATTCCTGGGGGTGCACATCGCCAAAAATCTGTCCTGGTCCACCCACGTCGACGCTACCACCAAGAAAGCACAACAGCGCCTATACTTCCTCAGGAGACTAAGGAAATTCGGCATGTCCACATTGGCTCTTACCAACTTTTACAGATGCACCATAGAAAGCATCCTACCGGGCTGCATCACAGCCTGGTATGGCAACTGCTCGGCCCAGGACCGCAAGAAACTTCAGAGAGTCGTGAACACAGCCCAGACCATCACACGAACCTGCCCCCCATCCATTGGCTCCATCAACACCTCCCGCTGCCTGAGGAAAGCGGGCAGCATAATCAAAGATCCCTCCCACCCGGCTTACTCACTCTTCCAACTTCTTCCATCGGGGCGGGAGATACAGAAGTCTGAGAACACGCACGAACAGACTCAAAAACAGCTTCTTCCCCACTGTCACCAGACTCCTAAATGACCCTCTTATGGACTGACCTCATTAACACTACACCCTGTATGCTTCATCCATTGCCGGTGTTTATGTAGTTACATTGTATATGTTGTGTTGCCCTATTATGTATTTTCTTTTATTCCCTTTTCTTCTCATGTACTTAATGATCTGTTGAGCTGCTCGCAGAAAAATACTTTTCACTGTACCTCGGTACACGTGACAATAAACAAATCCAAATCCAGAGTCAGGGTTCGCCCATTTCAGACAGAGATGAGGAGGAATTTCTTCTTTCAGAGGGCAGTGAATCTGTGACATTCTTAATGACCCAGACCCAGTAAAATATGTTCAAGGCTGAGATAGATAGATTTTTGATCTAAGGAATCTAAAATTATGGGGATAAGGCGGGAAAGCGGATCTGATGATCACATCAGATCAATTATGATCTCATTGAATGGCGGAGCAGACCTGATGGGCCGAATGGCCTACCTCTGCTGCTGTGTCTTATCGTCTAAATAATTGGCCCTTTATCCTGGCGACTGATTCCGATTCCCTGAGCATTCGAAAGAATCTCTCAGTCTCCATGTTGTCTTACCCTTCAGTATTTTGTGGCTTTCAATTAGATTGCCTCCCATTTTCCTAAATTCCAGAGGATATAGAAACAATTAACTCAGCCTCGCATCAGAGGATAACCCCTCTCATCCCAGGGAGCAATTCAGTGAATCCTCCCTGGAGCATCTCAAATGCAAGTATATCCTTTCTTAAACAGCTGCAACCCTGCCGCCCCCATTCCCTCTTGACAGCAACGAGATCTCCACCCCACACGGTATTCTGGCTGTGGGGCGCCATCGAACATCCTCGTTGCGCCTGACTCGGCGATGCGACAAGGCCGTTTAATCTCGTGAGAGGCCTCTCGTGGGAGTTGCGATGCCTCGCAAGATCTCATGGAATAATTAGGCTCATTTAAACATGTCGGTGCCCGGTTTCCCCGAGGCCCGGGAGCGATAGCCTGCGCCTGGGAGACCTTGCCATGACGCCGTTTAGCCCTGGTCCACACAAATGTGCACCAGGTGCAATGGCACTTGGAGGGATTGTCTCCCAGGCCATCGGAGGCTCCCGCCCGGGTGGTTGGGCTCTGGGCAGGGTAGTACCCTGTCACCTGGGCACCCTGGCACTGTCACCTTGGCACTGCCAGGCTGGCCGTGCCAAGGTGCCCAGATGCCCAGGTTGCATGTGCCAGGGATCGGGCCCGGGATGTCCTGCGCTTAAGAGGTGGGCATGAGGTAAGTTGGGGCAGTGGGCGTGTCCAGAGGCTGCGGTGTGCTGTCTGAGGGGCCAGGAGATCGGAGCGGCATTTAAAGAGCTGAGGTATCAGTGCAGGAAATGAGGCCAGTGCGGCCTAGGCGGGGCATTCTCCACCAAGACCAGATAAAAGGCGTCCCGTTTGGTAGCGAGATGTTCTCGGCGCTGTAGGCTCTGTTTTTTGCACGTTAAATCGCACCCGCTGTCTCATCAAAACCCTGTACAACTGTGTAGAATCAAACTAAGAAGTTTTACAACATGAGGTTAAAGTGCAACAGGTTTGTTTCGAATCCCTGGGCGGGATTCTCCGAAATGGAGGCAGAGTGTTCGCGCTGTCGAGGTTCGCGCTGTCGAGGTCGGCCCCTATCCCGACTGATTCAGGGCCCGATAATGGGCTAGGAGCGGCGCCGCGTCATTTACACGCGCCAGGCCTTGGAGCCGCGTAAAGGCGGCGCCGCATTCATGATGCGGCCGGCGCTGCATAACTGGTGTCACCCGCGCATGCGTGGTTGCCGTCCTCTCCGAGTCCGCCCCGCAAGAAGATGTCAGACGGATCTTGCAGGGCTGTGGAAGAAAGGAGGTCCTCCTTCAGAGAGGACTGCCCGACGATCGATGGGCACCGATCGCGGGCCACACCCTATTTGAGGCACCCCCCCCGGTGCAGGATCCCCCCCCCCCAGCGTTGCCGCGCTGTTCCCGCCGGCAGCGACAAGGTGTGGACGACGCCGGGGGGAACCTGTCGTTTTGGGCTGACCGCTCGGCCCATCCAGGCCTGATAATAGCAGGGGTGCCGGAGAATCGACATTTTGGGTGCCTAGGGCGATTCTCCGGCCTGCGCCGCGCGGAACTCGACGGGGCCGTTCTCGCCCCTTGGGAGAATCGCGGGAGGACGCCGGACCGGCGTCGCGGGAACATTTGGCGACCCAGGCGATTCTCCCAACCGGCGCGGGAGCGGAGAATCGCGTCCCCTATCTTTCGGAGAGCATCTACTTCCTCAGGTGAAGGATAGAATCACAGAATGTACAGTGCAGACGGAGGCCATTCGGCCCATCGCGTCTGTCCAGCCCTTAGAAAAAGCACCCTCCATAAGCCCACACCTCCACCCTACCCCTGTCACCTAGTAACCCCCCCCCAACATTTTTCACACTAAGGTCAATTTGGATTATCATAGAATTTACAGTGCAGAAGGAGGCCATTCGGCCCATCAAGTGTGCACCGGCTCTTGGAAAGAGCACCCTACCCAAGGTCAACACCTCCACCCTATCCCCATAACCCAGTAACCCCACCCAACACTAAGGGAAATTTTGGACACGAAGGGCAATTTATCATGGCCAATCCACCTAACCTGCACATCTTTGGACTGTGGGAGGAAACCGGAGCACCCGGAGGAAACCCACACACACACGGGGAGGAAAGTGCAAACTCCACACAGTCAGCCGAGGCTGGAATTGAACCCTGGCCCCGGCGCTGTGGGGCAGCAGTGCTAACCACTGTGCCACCGTGCTGCCCTGTACTTCATTCCTGTTGTGCGATCTCCTTGCAATAAAGGCCAACATGCCATTTGCCTTCCTAATTGCTTGCTGCACCTGCATGCTAACTTGCTGCATCCCTCATAGGAACACATTGAAGTCGCTTTGTACATCAACATTGACAAGCTTCACACCTTTTTTAAAAATTCTGCATTTTTATTCTTACGACCAAAGTGAATAATTTCACACTTGGCCACATTATACTCCCTCTGCCATCTTGTTGCCCACTCACCTTACCTGTCTGTATGTCTACGCAGACTCTCTGTGTCCAGCCCACAGCTTACCTTCCCACTCAGCTTTGTAGCATCAGCAAACGTAGATATATAACTCTCTGTCATTGCTCTGTCTGGGCTAGCCATACAAATACTGTGGGCTGGATTCTCCGATTTTGGGGCTATGTCCGGAGTATGTGTCTAGTCTTACGACCAAAATGTCAGTGCCGCCCCGCACCGACACTCCACCGGAGGGGGGGCTCGCAGCCATGCCACGTAATGCCCCTTGCTTTACCTGCAGGTATGGACGGAGAATTGCTGGGTCTGTGGCCACACAGGCGCGCGGCGGCGACCTCCGGCGGCCGTGCCATGCAACATGGCGCCAGCCGCGCGCGGATTTGGCCTGCCAGATAATGCCCCCTTGTCACCCCCTCGCCACCCCTGACCATCTCCCACCAGTCCCCCCAGCCCCCGCCGAAGCACTCCCGGCTAGTGGAACAGCCCCCCCCCCACCCCCCCCCCCCCGGGCTGTGGTGGTGCTGGACAGAGTCCGCAGCCGCCACGCGAGGTCCCAGCAAACTGTGAGCACACGCGCCCCACGCCATCGAGAAGTCGGCCCAATGGGTGCGAAGCATCAGGGGGAGGACCTCAGGTGATTCTTGAGGCTGTTTTTGAGGAGGAGGGGCGGGGTGGGGGGTGGGGGAGTATCTGCACAATGGCACCGCCCACAATTTTGGTGTAAAAACGGATTCTCCGGCCAATCGCCGAACGCGATTTCGACGTCGGCAATCGGAGAATCCAGCCCTGTGGCTACCAGAGCAAGTGAAAGGCTAGAAATTCTCTGACAAGTAACTCACCTCCTGACCCCCCCCAAAACCTGTCCACCATCTACAAGGCACAAGTCAGGAGTGTTATGGAACACTCTCCACTGGCCTGGATGAGTACAGCTCCAACAACACTCAAGAAGCTTAACACCATCCAGGACAAAGCAGCCGCTTGATTGCTCCCCTTTCCACAAACATTCAAACCCTCCACCACCGACAGACAGTGACAGCCGTGTGGACCATCTACAAGATGCGCTGCAGTAACTCACCAAGGTTCCTTAGACAGCACCTTCCAAACCCACGATCACTACCATCTAGAAGGACAAGGGCAGCAGATACCTGGGAACCCCACCACCTGGAGGTTCCCCTCCAAGTCACTCACCAGCCTGATTTGGAAATATATCGCCGTTCCTTCACTGTCACTGGGTCAAAATCCTGGAACTCCCTCCCTAACAGCACTGTGGGTGTACCTACACCACAGGGACTGCAGCGGTTCAAGAAGGCAGCTCACCACCACCTGAAGGCCAATTAAGGATGGGAAATAAATGCTGGCCTCACCAACATCCCAGAAAATGAATTTTTAAAAAACTAACACAGATTGTAAATAGCAGAGCCCCAACATTGATCCTTGTGAAACTCCATTATTACAGACTGCCAACGGAAAGCACCTAGTTTATGTCCACTCTGTTTTCTATCCCATCTCCAATTATCTGTCCATGTTTATATATTATCCGTAACTTAATCAGCCCATATCATTCCACCTAACCTTTTTTATGGCATCTTAATGACTGCCGTTTGGAAATCCCGGGGTACTAGATCTGTTGCTTCTCCTTCATCTACACTGCTAATTACAACCTCAAAACGTCTAATCAATTTGTCAAACAGGGTTTCCCATTTGCAAAACCATGCTGACTTGTTCTAATCACACTGGAGAGGATTTTCCCGGCATGTTCGTCGCAGATGCAAATCCCATCATGGCCATTAACTCTCGTGAAAGGGTTGTAACGGGATCTGTGGTGGCGAAAGCTCAGAACATGACGCATTTTACAAATGCATTGCTAAGATTTGTTCAACAATAGATTCCAGCATTTTCCCAAAGCTGATATTCAGGCCAGTTCACTGTTTTCTCTCTCCCTCCTTTCTTGGAAAATGTGTCACGTTTGGCAACTTTTAATCTAATTTGGGCAGCACGGTAGCACAAGTGGTTAGCACTGTGGCTTCACAGCGCCAGGGTCCCAGGTTCGATTCCCCGCTGGGTCACTGTCTGTGCGGAGTCTGCACGTCCTCCCCGTGTCTGCGTGGGTTTCCTCCCACAGTCCAAAGATGTGCAGGTTAGGTGGACTGGCCATGATAAATTGCCCTTAGTGACCAAAAAAAGTTAGAAGGGGTTATTGCATTACGGGGATAGGGTGGAAGTGAGGGCTTAAGTGGGTCGGTGCAGACTCGATGGGCCGTATGGCCTCCTTCTGCACTGGATTTTCTATGTTCTAATGGGACCATTCCCGAGTGTCAGGAAGTTTGGAAAATCCTAGAGCATGAAAGGACAGTATAACCCATTGTGTGAGAGTGTGACAAAAATAGTGAGTGACCCATTGTTCCAGAGTGTGTAAAAAAATGGGCCCCATTGTTCCAGAGTGTGAAGCAAATAGCGTGTAACCCACTGTCCCTGAGTGAGAAAGGACATTGTGTGACCCACTGTCCCAGAGTGTGAAAGGACAGTGTGTGACCCACTGTCCCAGAGAGTGAAATGACAGTGTGTGACCCACTGTCCCAGAGAGTGAAAGGACAGTGTGTGACCCACTGTCCCAGAGTGTGAAAGGACATTGTGTGACCCACTGTCCCAGAGAGTGAAAGGACAGTGTGTGACCCACTGTCCCAGAGAGTGAAAGGACAGTGTGTGACCCACTGTCCCAGAGAGTGAAAGGACAGTGTGTGACCCACTGTCCCAGAGAGTGAAAGGACAGTGTGTGACCCACTGTCTCAGAGAGTGAAAGGACAGTGTGTGACACACGGTCCCAGAGTGTGAAAGGACAGTGTGTGAAAGGTCAGTGTGTGACCCACTGTCCCAGAGTGTGAAAGGACAGTGTGTGACCCACTGTCCCAGAGTGTGAAAGGACAGTGTGTGACCCACTGTCCCAGAGAGTGAAAGGACAGTGTGTGACCCACTGTCCCAGAGAGTGAAAGGACAGTGTGTGACCCACTGTCCCAGAGTGTGAAAGGACAGTGTGAAAGGACAGTGTGTGACCCACTGTCCCAGAGTGTGAAAGGACAGTGTGTGACCCACTGTCCCAGAGTGGGAAAGGACAGTGAGTGACCCACTGTCCCAGAGTGTGAAAGGACAGTGTGTGACCCACTGTCCCAGAGTGTGAAAGGACAGTGTGTGACCCACTGTCCCAGAGTGTGAACGGACAGTGTGTGACCCACTGTCCCAGGGTGTGAAAGGACAGTGTGTGACCCACTTTCCCAGAGTGTGAAAGGACAGTGTTTGACCCACAGTCCCAGAGTGTGAAAGGACAGTGTGTGTCCCACTGGCCCAGAGTGTGAAAGGACAGTGTGTGACCCACTGTCCCAGAGTGTGAAAGGACAGTGTGTGAAAGGTCAGTGTGTGACCCACTGTCCCAGAGTGTGAAAGGACAGTGTGTGACCCACTGTCCCAGAGTGTTAAAGGACAGTGTGTGACCCACTGTCCCAGAGTGTGAAAGGACTGTGTGTGACCCACTGTCCCAGAGTGCGAAAGGACAGTGTTTGACCCACTGCCCAAGAGTCCGAAAGGACAGTGCTTGACCCACTGTCCCAGAGTGTGAAAGGACAGTCTGTGACCCACTGTCCCAGAGTGTGAAAGGAGAGTGTGTGACCCACTGTCCCAGAGTGTGAAAGGACAGTGTGTGACCCACTGTCCCATAGTGTGAAAGGACAGTATGTGACCCACTGTCCCAGAGTGTGAAAGGACAGTGTGTGACCCACTGTCCCAGAGTGCGAAAGGACAGTGTTTGACCCACTGCCCAAGAGTCTGAAAGGACAGTGTTTGACCCACTGTCCCAGAGTGTGAAAGGACAGTGTGTGACCCACTGTCCCATAGTGTGAAAGGACAGTGTGTGACCCACTGTCCCAGAGTGCGAAAGGACAGTGTTTGACCCACTGCCCAAGAGTCCGAAAGGACAGTGCTTGACCCACTGTCCCAGAGTGTGAAAGGACAGTATGTGACCCACTGTCCCAGAGTGTGAAAGGACAGTGTGAGACTTGGATCCCAGAGTGTGAAAGGACAGTGTGTGACACACTGTCCCAGAGTGTGAAAGGACAGTGTGTGACCCACTGTCCCAGAGTGCGAAAGGACAGTGTTTGACCCACTGCCCAAGAGTCCGAAAGGACAGTGTTTGACCCACTGTCCCAGAGTTTGATAGGACAGTGTGTGACCCACTGCCCAAGAGTCCGAAAGGACAGTGTTTGACCCACTGTCCCAGAGTGTGAAAGGACAGTGTGTGACACACTGTCCCAGAGTGTGAAAGGACAGTGTGTGACCCACTGTCCCAGAGTGTGAGAGGACAGTGTGTGACCGAGTGTCCCAGAGTGTGAAAGGACAGTGTGTGACCCACTGTCCCAGAGTGTGAAAGGACAGTGTGTGACGCACTGTCCCAGAGTGTGAAAGGACAGTGGGTGACCCACTGTCCCAGAGTGTGAAAGGACAGTGTTTGACCCAGTGTCCCAGAGTGTGAAAGGACAGTGTGTGACCCAGTGTCCCAGAGTGTGAAAGGACAGTGTGTGACCCACTGTCCCAGCGTGTGAAAGGACAGTGTGTGACCCACTGTCCCAGAGTGTGAAACGACAGTGTGTGACCCACTGTCCCAGAGTGTGAAAGGACAGTGTGTGACCCACTGTCCCAGAGTGTGAAAGGACAGTGTTTGACCCACTGTCCCAGAGTGTGAAAGGACAGTGTGTGACCCAGTGTCCCAGAGTGTGAAAGGACAGTGTGTGACCCACTGTCCCAGAGTGTGAAAGGACAGTGTGTGACCCACTGTCCCAGAGTGTGAAAGGACAGTGTGTGACCCACTGTCCCAGAGTGTGAAAGGACAGTGTGTGACCCACTGTCCCAGAGTGTGAAAGGACAGTGTGTGACCCACTGTCCCAGAGTGTGAAAGGACAGTGTGTGACCCACTGTCACTGTTCCATAAAGTGAAAGGACAATTCCTAACACACTGCCCCACTCGTTTTGGCAGTCGGTGGTTGAGAGAATATACTAACTCTTTCACAGTGATCCTGCAGTACAAAAGTGACTGCACTTCAAAATTACTTCAGTGAATACCAAGCGTTTTGGGATCCTCTATGGTCATGAAAGATGCTGCAGAAATTCTGAACCCAGTGCTTCCAAATCTGTGTACTTAGTTGCCAGAGAGAAAGTTCAAGGAAGGGGATCCAATCATTTCTTGCAACTGGTGCAATGTTTATTTGCTTACACTATGGCATGCTACATTGTCCCCGCTCCATTTATTTTTAACCCGGGGGTGTGAAGCAACACATAAAAACCCGTAACACTCACTCCTTTGCTTACTTTCACCTTGTGTGAAGTAAAGCCTGAAGTTGAAGTGTAAGACGAAGAAGTTGATGTCTTACTGAGGCGAAGCCTGACATGCATTATGGGAAGCAACACCTCATTTGTTCAAACTGCACATATGTTTCATTCCAGCACCATATGGCATTCTAAGCTATTTACAGTAATAAATAATTCTTAATCAGCATTTAACCTCTGTAAAATGTTTTAGAGATCTAATCACCGTCTAGATAGCACTAATGACAGAAAAAAAGTATAAACACAGTCAGAGATGAAATATACAAAGAGACTGTGCTGGGATTTTGGAGGTTCATTAAATGACATTTTTGTCAATTTTATTTGCTTCAAGGATGAAGGATTATTACTGGGAATGGGACACATTTCAGTTCGGGCAGCCAATGTATTCTCCACTCCCTGGCCCTTCTGAGTCAGTGCTCCCACCTTCAGAGGGACATCATAGGGTAACGGAGGACGGCTGCACTAGAGCTCCTGAGAGAGGGACATCCCGTGCTGCTAACGGAGGACGGCTGCATTGGAGCTCCTGAGAGTTGGGGAGGAACGGGCCAGTGGTTGGGTGGAGATCCTCTAGTGGTTCACTGCAGGAACAGTGGTCGGCACGCCCCAAATGTCCCCCAGTTTCCTCTTGTTATTTTGCTCCCCCCACTCCTCCAATGCTACTCTCACCTACACCTCTTCTGGACCCATCAGTTGTATCCATTTGTCCTTGCATCATCATCCCCTTTGCCATTAAATCACTCCTGCCCTCCATGTCGTCACAGGCCCTTGCTTTCACCATTTTCACTGGCTCTGGAATTACTTAAAACAGTATGTGGGCATCTTTGGACAGTCCAGCTTTGATTCTCCACTTCCAGTTGTGAGATTGTGGACCATCTTCTTAACAACTGGCAGCAGTTAATAACATTGGTGTTGAACTGGCATCACACATAGGCCAGACCAGACAGCGATGATGAATTTCCTTCTCAAAAGTACATCAATGTACCAGGTAGGCTTTGATGACAATGCGGTCGTTACAAGGTCACCATTACTGAGACTAGTTTTCCCCCCTGGTATTTATTAACTGAAGTTAAATACCCCAGGTACTGGTGGGGTTCAAACTCATGTCTACAGATCACCGGCGAAATTCTCCCCCAACGGCGCGATGTCCGTCGACTGGCGCCGTTCCCGCGCATGCGCCAGGAAACTGTCAGCGGCCGCTGTCAGTTTCCCGCGCATGCGCAGTGGGGAGAGTCTCTTCCGCCTCCGCCATGGTGGAGGCCGTAGCGGAGGCGGAAGGGAAAGAGTGCCCACACGGCACAGGCCCGCCCGCGGATCGGTGGGCCCCGATCACGGGCCAGGCCACCGTGGGGGCACCCCCCGGGGTCAGATCGCCCCGCGCCCCCCCCAGGACCCTGGAGCCCGCCCACGCCGCCTGGTCCCGCCGGTAAATACCAGGTTTGATTTACGCCGGCGGGACAGGCAATTTCTGGGCGGGACTTCGGCCCATCCGGGCCAGAGAATCCAGCGGGGGGGTCCCGCCAACCGGCGCGGCCCGATTCCCGCCCCCGCCCAATCTCCGGTACCGGAGACTTCGGCGGGGGCGGGATTCACGGCGGCCTACGGCCATTCTCCGACCCAGCGGGGGGTCGGAGAATGACGCCCCACAAGTCCAGGTTTCTGGATTCAATTCCAGTACCGGAAGTCTACAGAGGGATTTGGATAGGCTAAGTGAATGGGCTAGGGTCTGGCAGATGGAATACAATGAAATGAATGAAAATCGCTTATTGTCACGAGTAGGCTTCAATGAAGTTACTGTGAAAAGCCCCTAGTCGCCACATTCCGGCACCTGTTCGGGGAGGCTGGTACGGGAATTGAACCGTGCTGCTGGCCTGCCTTGGTCTGCTTTAAAAGCCAGCGATTTAGCCCAGTGAGCTAAACCAGCCCCTAATGTTGACAAATGTGAGGTTATCCATTTTGGTAGGAATAACAGCAAAAGGGATTATTATTTAAATGATAAAATATTAAAACATGCTGCTGTGCAGAGAGACCTGGATGTGCTAGTGCATGAGTCACAAAAGGTTGGTTGACAGGTGCAACAGGTGATTAAGAAGGCAAATGCAATTTTGTCCTTCATTGCTAGAGGGATGGAGTTTAAGACTAGGGAGGTTCTGCTGCAATTGTATAAGGTGTTAGTGAGGCCACACCTGGAGTATTGTGTTCAGTTTTGGTCTCCTTACTTGAGAAAGGACGTACTAGCACTGGAGGGTGTGCAGAGGAGATTCACTAGGTTAATCCCAGAGCTGAAGGGGTTGGATTACGAGGAGAGGTTGAGTAGACTGGGACTGTACTCGTTGGAATTTAGAAGGATGAGGGGGGATCTTATAGAAACATAAGATTATGAAGGAAATAGATAGGATAGATGCGGGCAGGTTGTTTCCACTGGCGGGTGAAAGCAGAACTAGAGGGCATAGCCTCAAAATAAGGGGAAGTAGATTTAGGACTGGGTTTAGGAGGAACTTCTTCACCCAAAGGGTTGTGAATCTATGGAATTCCTTGCCCAGTGAAGCAGTTGAGGCTCCTTCATTAAATATTTTAAAGATAAAGATAGATAGTTTTTTGAAGAATAAAGGGATTAAGGGTTATGGTGTTCGGGCTGGAAAGTGGAGCTGAGTCCACAAAAGATCAGCCATGATCTCATTGAATGGTGGAGCAGGCTCGAGGGGCCAGATGGCCTACTCCTGCTCCTAGGTCTTATGTACTATAATCACTATGCTTCTGTTCCCGAAAGCTAATGTATAAAGCAAAACTGTTACATCACTAACATCGTCTGGTTCTGATGAAGGCCAGGAAATCAACCTGAAATGTTAATTCTATTTTCTCTCTCCGCAGATGCTGCAAGATCTGCTGAGTTTTTCCAGCATTTTCTCTTCTTATTTCAGATTTTCAGCATTTGCATATTTTGCTTTTGTTGAAGGGATATTAGGACAGATGGCTAAAAATTCTGATTACAAAGCTGGATTTTAAGATAGGTGGAGGGATTTAGGGAGGGAATTCCAGAGTTTAAGGACTAGACAGGCGAGGGCTTGGCACCCAAGGGTGGATCAAAGGAAATTCAGGACACACCAGGGGCCAGAATGTGAGGAACGCAGAGAGCGAGGGATTTGTATGTGTTCCAGTGATAAGCGGGGGCAAAGCTGTGGAAAGATGTGACCATGGGGATGCAAATTCTACATTTGAGGCGCTGCTGCAAACATCAGTACAAAAAAATAACTTTATTTCATTTATCCATATGCAGATGTGGAGTTCCTTGCAAAGGACAGCATTTATTGTCCATCCCTAATTGATCATGCAAAGGTGGTGGGAAGCCCCCTTGTACTACTGCAGTCCATGTGGTGTAGGACAGGGGGGCTTGAGGGGCCATAGGAGTTGTTCTGGCATCTTTCTTTGTCAAGAGGATGTGAGGGGTGCCGCACCCAGAGTGCTGTTTGGAAGTTCCTGAATTGTGTCCCAGTAGCAGTGAAGGAATAATCATATAGTTCAGGATGGTGTGTGGCTTGGGCTAGGAACTTGCAGGTGGTGATGTTCCCAAGCTTCAGCTGCCCTTGCCCTTTTAGGTGGCAATGGTTGTGGATTTGGCACGTGCTGTTGAAGGAGGCTGGGGGAGGTTGCAGGTGATGATGTTCCCAAGATTCAGCTGCCTCTTCTTTTTCGGGTTACCAAACAGTGGTACCTGTACCCCCACAGGGGTATGCAAGAGATCTCAAAGAACAAAAGAACAAAGAAAAGTACAGCACAGGAACAGGCCCTTCGGCCCTCCAAGCCCGTGCTGACCGACTAAACTAAAATCTTCTACACTTCCTGGGTCCGTATCCCTCTATTCCCATCCTATTCATGTATTTGTCAAGATGCCCCTTAAATGTCACTATCGTCCCTGCTTCCACCACCTCCTCCGGCAGCGAGTTCCAGGCACCCACTACCCTCTGTGTATACATAAATACATAAGAACTAGGAGCAGGAGTAGGCCATCTGGCCCCTCGAGCCTGCTCCGCCATTCAATGAGATCATGGCTGATCTTTTGTGGACTCAGCTCCACTTTCCGGCCCGAACACCATAACCCTTAATCCCTTTATTCTTCAAAAAACTATCTATCTTTATCTTAAAAACATTTAATGAAGGAGCCTCGACTGCTTCACTGGGCAAGGAATTCCATAGATTCACAACACTTTAGGTGAAGAAGTTCCTCCTAAACTCAGTCCTAAATCTACTTCCCCTTATTTTGAGCCAAGCCCCCTAGTTCTGCTTTCACCCGCCAGTGGAAACAACCTGCCCGCATCTATCCTATCTGTTCCCTTCATAATCTTATATGTTTCTATAAGATTCCCCCCCACTTCCTTCTAAATTCCAACGAGTACAGTCCCAGTCTACCCAACCTCTCCTCGTAATCCAACCCCTTCAGCTCTGGGATTAACCTAGTGAATCTCCTCTGCACACCCTCCAGCGCCAGTACGTCCTTTCTCAGGTAAGGAGACCAAAACTGAACACAATACTCCAGGTGTGGCCTCACTAACACCTTATACAATTGTAGCATGACCTCCCTAGTCTTAAACTCCATCCCTCTAGCAATGAAGGACAACATTCCATTTGCCTTCTTAATCACCTGTTGCACCTGTAAACCAAAATTTTGCGACTCATGCACTAGCACACCCAGGTCTCTGCACAGCAGCATATTTTAATATTTTATCATTTAAATAATAATCCCTTTTGCTATTATTCCGACCAAAATGGATAACCTCACATTTGTCAACATTGTATTCCATCTGCCAGACCCTAGCCCATTCACCTAACCTATCCAAATCCCTCTGCAGACTTCCGGTATCTTCTGCACTTTTTGCTTTACCACTCATCTTAGTGTTGTCTGCAAACTTGGACACATTGCACTTGGTCCCCAGCTCCAAATCATCTATGTAAATTGTGAACAATTGTGGGCCCAGCACTGAACCCTGAGGGACACCACTAGCTACTGATTGCCAACCAGAGAAACACCCATTAATCCCCACTCTTTGCTTTCTATTAATTAACCAACACTCTATCCGTGTAAAAAACCTGCCTCGTACATCTCATCTAAACCTTGCCCCTCGCACCTTCAACCTATGCCCCATAGTAATTGACCCCTCTACCCTGGGAAAAAGCCTCTGACTATCCACTCTGTCTATGCCCCTCAGACTTTTGTAGACCTCTAACAGGTCGCCCCTCAACCTCCGTCGTTCCAGTGAGAACAAACCGAGTTTATTCAACCGCTCCTCATAGCTAATGCCCTCCATACCAGGCAACATTCTGGTAAATCTCTTCTGCACCCTCTCTAAAGCCTCCACATCCTTCTGGGAGTGTGGCGACCACAATTGAACACTATACTCCAAGTGTGGCCTAACTAAGGTTCTATACAGCTGCAACATGACTTGCCAATTCTTATACTCAATGCCCCGGCCAATGAAGGCAAGCATGCCGTATGCCTTCTTGACTACCTTCTCCACCTGTGTTGCCCCTTTCAGTGACCTGTGGACCTGTACACCGAGATCTCTCTGACTGTCAATACTCTTGAGGGTTCTACCATTCACTGTATATTCCCTACCTGCATTAGACCTTCCAAAATGCATCTCGGGGAGTTGAACAAAATTGTTGAATGATGGTTCTAAGGTTTATTGAAAACATTGCATCACTCTTCCCTCAGAATCTGAACACAGGTCAGAATGCAGGTTCAGAGCTGCATAGACCCTCTCCTCCCTCTGTCCTCACTGTGTTCAAGTTGCACTGTATCCAATTTGAACTTAATTAGGGTTGATTTTCCTGATGATCTCTCCGTTTTATCGTTGCAAAGGCCAGAATAGCCTTCCATCAGTGCAAGTCCAAGCCTCGTAACAAGAGTATTGCCCTGCCTGTTCCCAATAGCCCCTCATGCTCCCTTGCCAACATGTGCCTCCCCAATAACCTCTGAGGCCCCTCATGTCCCCATGCCAAGGTATGCCTCCCCAAATGTCCCCTGTGGCACCCCATACCATGCTATGTTCCCAAATGGCCCCTCCTGCCTCATGCCAAAGAATGCCTCCTAAACTACCCATATGGCGTCTCATGACCCTATTCGAAGCTATAGCACCTCCATTCACCCACTGTACACGATATAGAAGTGATGGACACTATAGTGATAGTAGGCCATGTAAAAAAAGCTTTAAAAGTAAACGGTCATTCATTGATAATTTTCCATTTTCATAAAACAACGTTTTACCCCAGTCCAATGGAAGTGTCAATCATCTTAACATTTTCAAGCTTAAATTGCTGAAACGGCAGGCACTTGAAAGCTCTTTAACTGTCAATTTTACAAAGTTTATTTGCACAACGAGATCAAAATGCTAGAGCTGTCAAACAAGCAATGTTTTCTCTGCCCTCAGGTGTTTCAGTACTCTAATGGATGTCTGGGTTTTCAGCCAAGAATACATATGAGGCTTGGTTGCGAGCCCAGGGATACCGTTGAAACACCTTAGCCCCAGAGAAAAAAACTGCTTGATTGACATCTCTGGCTCTCTGATCTCTGCTGTCAATTGCATAATGTTTATAATTATGCATAAACATATACACGGTTAAGATATTTCAAGTGCCTAAAGTTTCTTCCAATGACACTACAAAGAGCTAGATGATTGACACTTTTATTGCTGTGCAGTAAAAGGGCTTTGTGGAAAGTTATGAATAAATGACTATGTTTAAAGCTTTTCTTTAAAAACACATCCTCCAGTCACTATGGGGTTTATTGGTGCTATACATTGGAAATGCCGCAGTTTGGCATGAGGCATGAGGTGCCATGTGGTTCGGAGGAGAGTCAGAGTTTGTCACGGGGGCATTAAGAGCCATTGGGGCTTGGCATAGGGGGATGAAGGAGGACCTTCTGGTCCTAGCTTTCAAAAGCTTCCCTCATGCAGACTATTTTTCACCCATGACTCTTTGAGATGGCCTGGCTCCATGGTGCCAGCCCTTCAACAGTCATTGAATCGGTCCAGGTACGGCGGCAGTTTTGCTGTCGCTGAAGTCCACAAATCCTGCCCCGGCATCGATATTAACCGCAGGATCACTGTGGGCGAGACGCGGACAATGGGCCTGACCCCATGAAAATTGCGGCGGTGTAGATTATCATAGAATTTACAGTGCAGAAGGAGGTCATTCGGCCCATCGAGTCTGCACCGGCTCTTGGAAAGAGCACCCTACCCAAGGTCAACACTTCCATCCTATCCCCATAACCCAGTAACCCCACCCAATAGTAAGGGCAATTTTGGTCACTAAGGGCAATTTATCAAGGCCAATCTACCTAGCATGCACATCTTTGGACTGTGGGAGGAAACCGGAGCACCCGGAGGAAACCCACGCAGACACGGGGAGGATGTGCAGACTCCGCACAGACAGTAACCCAAGCCGGAATCGAACCTGCAGAACATGCCTATCGCCACAATGGAGCTGGACAGGTCGGGATTGCAAGGGTGTGCGTGTGGTCTGAACCAGGACCCTTAAAAGGTCCTGGTGAAAATCAGAAACCCCAGAAATGAGACCCTCCCGTCCCCGACCATTTTTAAATGGCTCCCAAGTCATCTGGACAAAGCGAAAATCTAGACCATTATGTATAAGTGGCCAAACATTTTGTGAAAAAGCTGCGGCGGAATTCTCCATCCTTGAAGGGCGGGATTCTCTAGCCGTGCCCGCCCGGCGACCAGAGAATCCTGACTGAGGTCAATGGACTTTTCCATTATCCGCGTCTCGCCCATGGCGATCTTGCGGTGGGCGTGGCTGAGAAATCCAGCCCTACATATTGATGCCGGGGCAGGATTTGTGGCATCTACGACAGCAAAACTGGTGCCGCACTTGGACCGATTCAGCGACTGTTCAGGGGCGAGCACCGAAGCCACGTGGAATACAATCGATTCCAATGAGAAGGGGTGCAGGATTCACCGGGTCCGCCATTGACACTCAGGAGGCTGACAAGCAGATACACATTGCACTCCCCACACACACCATCCCAGCCAGCAGGATGGCAGCAAGATTAGTAGCACCCGGTTTTATGGACTTCAAGCTTGAGACCCTGCTGGACGCCATGGAGGAGAGGTAGGCTACCCAGTACCCCGGCCCAGAAGACGGCGCCATCAACAGCACTGTCCAGACAGGCCTGCAAAACAGGAAAACAAGCTGCACAACCTCCTCGCGGCGGCCAGGCTGTACTGTGCCTCTGGCACCAACCCACGTCCCACACACCCATAACTATACCCCCCCACAGTCCGGAGAACGCCCTCCCCACAACCCGCAGAACTCCCACTCTGCACCACATGCCGGTATCCATATTGGCCGCCATGGCCAGGTGCCCTGGCCACTGAAGCCACCAGCTACCCACCCCCTTGGCTGCATGGGTCGGACAGTCAAACACTGTGTGTTTTCTGTTTCCACACACCCCCACTTCCCAGGATAGATCGCCCATAACCGCCGGGAGCGGGAACAGACTGGAGGGGGACCGCTGGACCTGTGGCCCCTCACCGCAGCAGAGCAGGGGGCCCTGGACGTCATTGGCGGGTCCGAGAAAAGGGTAGTCGCTAGGGCAGAGATTGGTGTCGGGCGAGGAACTGAGACCCCTCCGCGTTGCGGTTCCCTGTGATAAAAATGTAAACAACGCCCCCCCCCCCCCCCCCCCCACACCACCCTCACCCCCACTCCACCCTCATCCCCAACCCCACCCTCACCCCGACAAACCCTCACTCCCAAACCACCCCCTTACCACCGGTCCACACCCGCCCAATACCACACTCGCGTCTTGTCTTGTGTCTTGCAGGAGCTGCAGGTGATGGGGCGGCTCCTTCTGGCGTCCCCCGCCCCCAGCCACAGCCAGAATCCCAGGTGCCGCCCAGCGACAAGGGCACTGACACGGACGCGAGCCATCATCCCGAAACCCAGGACACCCCAGAGCTGGAGTCCGATGATGGCACTGATTTCCCACCACAGCTGTCTCCAAAACCCTCCACCGTCCCACAGACACTCACCTCGGTTGGGCAAGTTAGTGAAGAGGCTCCTGCAGCACTATATGGTGCACACCACTCATAGATACATACAGAGATACATACATAGATACATATAGAGATACATACATAGATACATACAGAGATACATACAGAGACACATACAGAGACACATACAGAGATACATACAGAGATACATACATAGATACATACAGAGATACATACATAGATACATACAGAGACACATACAGAGACACATACAGAGACACATACATAGATACATACATAGATACATAGAAGATAGGAACAGGAGGAGGGCCCTTCGAGCCCACTCCGCCATTCATCACGAACATCGCTATCATCCAACTCAATAGCCTAATCCTGCTTTCTCCCCATAGCCTTTGATCCCATTCTCCCAAAGTGCTATATCCAGCCGCCTCTTGAATATATTCAATGTTTTAGCATCAACTACTTCCTGTGGTAATGAATTCCACAGGCTCACCACTCTTTGTGTGAACAAATGTCTCCTTATCTCTGTCCGAAATGGTTTACCCTGAATCCTCAGTCTGTGACCCTATGGTTCTCGACACACCCATCATTGGTAACATCTACCCTGCATCTACCCTGTCCAGTCCTGTTAGAATTTTATAAGTCTCTATGAGAACCCCCCTCATTCTTCTGAACTCCAGCGAGAACAATCCCAACCATGTCAATCTCTCCTCGTACGTCAGTCCCGCCATCCCTGGAATCAGTCTGGTAAACCTTCGCTGCTCTCCCTCGAGAGCAAGAACATCCTTCCTCAGAGAAGGAGACCAAAACTGCACACAATACTCCAGGTGTGGCCTCACCAAGGCCCTGTATAATTGCAGCAACACATCCCTGCTTTTATACTCGAAACCTCTCGCAATGAAGACCAACATACTATTAGCCTTCTTTACCGCCTGCTGCACCTACATGCTTACCTTCAGCGACTGGTGCACAAGGACACCCAGGTCCCGCTGCACACTCCCCTCTCCCAATTTACAACCATTCAGGTAGTAATCTGCCTTCCTGTTTTTGCTTCCAAAGTGAATAACCTCACACTTATCCAAATTATATTGCATCTGCCATTGGTTTGCCCACTCGCCCAACGTGTCCAGATCATGCTGTAGGATCTCTGCATCCTCGTCACAATTCACCCTCCCACCTAACTTGGTATCATCTGCAAACTTTGAGATGTTACATTTTGTTCCCTCATCCAAATCATTAATATATATTGTGAATAGCTGGGGTCCCAGCACCGATCCCTGTGGTACCCCACTGGTTACTGCCTGCCAATTTGAAAAGGACCCATTAATCCCTACTCTTTGTTTCCTCTCTGCCAACCAGTTTTCTATCCACCTCAATACATTTCCCCCAATCCCATGCACTTTAATTTTGCACAATAATTTCTTATGCGGGACTTTGTCAAACACCTTCTGAAAGTCCAAATATACCACATCGACTGGCTCCCCCTTGTCGACTGTACTGGTTACATCTTCAAAGAATTCCAACAGATTTGTTAAGCATGATTTTCCCTTCATAAATCCATGCTGACTCTGACTGATCCTGCCACAGCTTTCTAAATGTTCCACTATAAAGTCCTTGATAATGGATTTTCCCCACTCCCGATGTTAGGTTTACTGGTCTATAATTCCCTGTTTTCTCTGCACCTCCCTTTTTGAATATCGGAGTGATGTGAGCTACCCTCCAATCTGCAGGGACAGTTCCAGAGTCTATCGAATCCCGGAAGATGACCACCAATGCATCCACTATCTCCAGAGCCGCCTCCTTAAGCACTCTGGGATGCAGGTTCTCAGGCCCTGGGGATTTATCCGCCTTCAATCCCATCAATTTTCCCAGCACCATTTCTCAACTACTATTGATTTCCCTCAGTTCTTCCCTATCACTGAACCTTCCATTCTCCAACATTTCTGGTACCTGAATTGTGTTCTTTTTTGTAAAGACAGAACCAAAGTATGTATTCAATTGCTCAGCCATTTCTTTGTCCCTTATTATGCATTCCCCTGTTTCTATCTGTAGGGGGCCTACATTTTTCTTTACCAATCTCTTTCTCTTCACATATCTGCACAAACTCTTAGTGCCAGTCTTTATGCTCCCTGCAAGCCTCCTTTCGTACTGTACTTTCCCCTTCTTAATCCCTTCGTCCTTCTTTGCTGAATTCTAAACTGCTCCCAATCCTCAGATCTATTTTTTTTCTTGGCCAATCTTTATGCTTCTTCCTTGTATCAGATGCTATTTCTAATTTCCTTTGTAAGCCATAGATTGGCCCTCTTTCCCCCTTTGCTTTTGTGCCAGACAGGAATGCACAGTTGCTGTAGTTCCCCCATGCGTTCCTTGAATGTTTGCCATTGTCTATCCACTGTCATCCCTTTGTTAATTTCCTCTTTAACCAGCAGTACCACACCATCACCTTTTATTTTATGCCTGTCCTTCCTAAATACTGAAAACCCTGGGACATTCAGTTCAGATGCTCCTATGCAGCAGGTGGAGAACTCCCGAGGGGACGGACGGTCGGAGGATAGGTCAACCCCAGGGTCTAGCTGCCGTCCAGACGGGTTTCAGGCATTGCCCAGGTGCTGGTCAATGTGGCACTGACGCTGAGAGAGGTGGCCCAGTCTCAGAGGGAGATGGCGCAGTCACTGGCTGATGTGGCACAGACCCAGAAGGTGGTGGCACAGTCGCAGTGTGATGTGGCACAGTCTCAGATGGAGGTGGTCCACTCCCTGTGCTCCATGGCTGCGAGCATGCAGACTCTGGCTGAAATGGCAACGGGCCTCCAGGACTGACAGCGCGAGGTGGCGGGGCAGCCTCAGGGGATAGCTCTGCTCGCATGGGGTAGCCCGGGGGCCATCAGGCACCTCGAGGGAGGAGGTGATGGGGCCTGAAGGGTGCAGCTGGTTGGGGGGGGGGTGGCATGAGGGCTGGGGTGGGAGCACCCATACGGCCCGTGTCACTCTGCGGAACCAGTGCCATGGTGGATGGTCAGTGGGGTGCACAGCAAGATGGCTGCTTGCAGGGCGCGGCAATGGTGGTTCGTGCCTGGACACCGCCCCAGTCCCGGGGGCCTCGGCCTGTCCCCTGGTCTCTCCCCCGCAGCCCTTGAAGTGCCCCACCCCACCCTCAGCCAGCCCAGGGTCCAGCCCGGCAGCCCAGGGTCCGTGTCCTCCCTCCTCGCTGTGCCTCAGCAGCCACAGTGCCTGTTTCTTAATTTGTAAAAGCACAAGTGAACTGTCGGGAATTTGCCCCAATGGAGGTGGAGAATCGCCGAGGCCCCAGAGAACACGGGGTCAGGCCCGCGAATGATATATAACACAGACGTGTTTCGGAACGCAGTGACGCTGTCGAAGCACTGGAGACTTGCGATTTGGCGTGAACCAGGCGCCAGCCACAAATTCGGCGTCAAAATCGATTCTCTGCCCTATCACGTTTCCCGATTCCGGCGTCGGAGAACCCGTCCCTGGATTTTAAGGAAGGTCTTATCCACCTGAATCTGGAGTGTTCCAGGTAAAACATGGCCATAAGACCAGAAGGCATAGGAGCAGAATTAGGCCACTCGGCCCATCGAGTCTGCTCCGCCGTTCAATCATGGCTGATATTTTCTCACCCCCATTCTCCTGCCTTCTCCCCATAACCCCTGATCCCCTTATTAATCAAGAACCTATCTATCTCTGTCTTAAAGACACTCAGTGAATTGGCCTCCACAGCCTTCTGCGGCAAAGAGTTCCACAGATTCACCACCCTCTGGCTGAAGAAATTCCTCCTCATCTCTGTTTTAAAGGATCGTCCCTTTAGTCTGAGATTGTGCCCTCTGCTTCTAGTTTTTCCTACAAGTGGAAACATCCTCTCCACACCCACTCTATCCAGGCCTCGCAGTATCCTGTAAGTTTCAATAAGGTTCCCCCTCATCCTTCTAAACTCCATTGAGTACAGACCCAGAGTTCTCAACCGTTCCTCATACGACAAGTTCTTCATTCCAGGGATCATTCTTGTGAACCTCTTCGGGACCCTCCTCTGGCATGGGTCAGGAAACCCTGACTAGCTGAACTTTGACAAGCAAATTGCTCTTTGTGTCTGATTCCCCTGACCTGTTTGAAATCAGCCCTATTCCTCTCAGAGCACTAGTGAAAGGAATTTGGGCCTATTCTGCCCCGAGTTCTCTAACATGTATCTCCTCACCTTCCTCTGGCAGTATACAGGCAATTAACAGTCAAGCTGAGCTGTACTCATTGCGACTTCATGATTAGCCTGGTCTTATCTCTCTATTGTTTCCAACCTCTTCACTTAGCTAAGTGGCTGACCAAATTCTCCCATTTTTGGCTACATACAGAGAGGCACAAGAACAGTGTAAATGAGATTCTGAAGAAGTTGACAGAGAAAAACATTTTCCTCTGATGGGGGGAGTATGGAATAAGAATGCATGACCTGAAACTTGGAGCCATGTTGTCAGGGATGATGTCAGGAAGCACTATTTCAACACACAAGAGGCAGAAGAAATCTGGAACTCTCTCCCTCGACATTGATTACTGGAATTGAAACAACGGGCTTGATTCAACTAAATGGGGTGAAAGTCCCATAGCACGTTAGCCGCACTCTCCGGTTAGCCGCGTATTTCCCGGCACTTATCCCTTCAAACTTTTGACCTGGACACACATGCGCAGTATTTAAATGGGCCCTTGCAGTGCCCTCTAGACTGCGATGTGGCTCTGTTCATGCCCAGCATAGTGGGAACATTAGTGGAAAGGCGTCCTCCTGTTTCTATTTAACATTCCTGTGAAGCCGAATGGCCTCCTTCTACCCCTGTGCAACAGTTTTGTGGATGTGAATGGCCTCGCTCTAACCCTGTGCAATAGGTACCAACACAGCTTGGTTTTGAAACAGAGATTCTGTTTACTTCTTTTGCGTTTAGCAAAGTGTGATACATTTTATTCAAATAGATGGTTGCCATCGAACGTTGAATTCTCCCTCACACATCTCTTGGGCCAATAGCGAAGTGTCATATTGCTGCAGCTGTTGTGTGAGGATAGGAGTGGAGAAGGGGCAATTGTTAAATAGTGCTATAATTGCTCAACTAATCTCTGCACAACTCCTTGCGGTGATGTGAGGAGGGAAGTGAATTAAGTAGGATTCTGTCACTATAGTTAATTGTAATGGCTGTGCAGCCATCTCAGATGGCCACCTGCAAAGGACCATGGGAATTATGGCCAACCCAGGACTCAGACACACTCAGAGCTTGTGTGTGTATTTGCGACCCAGATTGCTAGACGCGATCGAAACCCCCGCTCGTTTGCATTCTAATTGCCCATTTCCCCAGAACAAAAGGACTGTATTCAGGTAACCGATACAGATACAGACTAACCGGCGCCACTCCCTTTACTCAGGAAGCCCAAACAGCCAAGGTCAATGATCGCTTGGGACATGCCCAGCCATCAAGGCACCCGCCCCTCTATTGGCCAAAATCGAAGGCAGTGATCGAAGCCTGTCGAATTATTGGGTCCAAAGCTAAGGACCGCCCCAAAGATCGCTACCAGACGGATGAGCCCAGCAGAAACGAAGCCATTTCTTCTACCCAGCCACGCAAGACCCGGACAAAGGCCTTGTTCATCTGCAAAGAGCCGGTTGCCCTGAAGTTAAGTATAGGTTATTGTAGTTGTTAGATGTACTTTAACTTGTAGTGTTTTATGTTGCATGTCGAATTAATCCTTGTGTATGAATAAACTATCTTTGAACTGACTAACTGGTTGTTTGGTCTTTGCTCTCTATCCGGTAAAGCCTTGTGGTGGTATCATTTGATACCTGGTGACTCTGGAAAGCAATATTATCATTAATAACTGCCATATCTAGTTAATTTGGCAACATTATTGATGCCGATTGGTGGGATAGTATTCCACTCATTAAAAAGAGCAACATCATTGGTGACTGTGGTGCCGATTGGCAACAGCTGTTGGATTGGTTCAGCTGGTAGCACTCCGAGCGAGAGGCTTGTAGATGGAGGCCGATGTTAGAAATTGGAGCACAAAGTCCAGTCTGGTGCTTCAATCCAGCACTGGGAGCTACGTTTCAGAGACGGGCCGGGCATCTTCCCCGCAGCGTCGTAGCTTGTCAATTTAAAGCGAAGGAGGACAAAGGTCTGGACAATATATTTTATGCAGAGGCCTTGCAAGAGATGCTCACACCCCATAACAATAAACCAAATTGCTCCAGTAATACATCCTGGGTTCAACGGAAGACGAAGGGTATTTGAGGCTCAATGCTAGCCTGAGGAAGATCACCAAGGGCTGGATTCTCCGTTTTTGGGACTATGTCCCCCACGCCGTCGTAAAAACCCTGGCCTTTCACGCCAGAAAAATTGGCGTCAAAAGGCCCCATATTCACAGCCCTGCAGGGTGCTTGCAGGGACCTGTCGTGAATCCAGCAGCTTTAGCGGCAGATACGGGCCCCCGCATTTCCGGGTCAGAGGCCGTGTATGTGCACGGCAGCGGCCTCCAGTGGCTGTGCCATGCTCCATGGCGGACTCAGACCGCGGAGCTGGACCTCCTAAATAGCCCAGTCCTGTACGAGGCCCCCTCTGCCCTCTGATCGGCCCGCTCCCGATCATGGCGACCGCGGACTCGCGAGTATCCTGAACGGCAGGACCACATTAGAAAAACACTGTCGGGACTTTGGCCGGTCGAGGGCGGAGAATAGCGGGGAGGGCCTCTGGCAATGGCCACAGGTAGGGGATATGCGGTGATGAGTACTCCTTGAGTACGCCAGTTTTCCGGGAACCGGCGCCGGTCCCAATTCCGTGCGCGCAAAGGGATTCTCCGCCCTGGCGCCGGACGCGATTTTGACGTCGGGGCGCGGAGGATTCCGCCCCTTATCTTTTGATTAGACACTTCATAGCCTTTGGGATTTAATATTGTGTTCAACAATTTCAGACCTTAATCTCGGCCCCCTACATTTTGTTTCCTTGTTTTTGCATGTGTCGCTCTAAATCTTGTTTTTCTCATTTTTATTTTCAGGCAGCCGTTCATCAGTCTGCCATTCCCACCTTCTCAGGACACATCTTTTACATAGCAATTAGGAGCAGGAGAAGGCCATTCGGCCCCTCGAGCCTGCTCCGCCGTTCAATAAGACCATGGCTGATCTGAATGTAACCTCAACCCCATATTCTTGCCACCCTGATAACCTTTCACCCCCCTTGCTAATAAAGATTCTATCTTGCTCTGCCTCAAAAAAAGCCACTGCGTTTTGAGAAAGAGAATTCCAAAGACTCACAACTTTCTGAGGGGAGAAACTCTACTCATTTCTGTCTGAAATGAGCAACCCCTTATTTTTAAACAGTGACCCCTCATTCTCGATTCTCCCACAAGAGGACACGTCCTCTCCACATCCGCCCTGTCAATAACCCATCAGGATCGTAAAGGTTTCAATCGCTTCTTAGTTTTATAAACTCCAGTGGATACAAATCTAATCGACAACCTTTCTTCAATAGACAACCCACCCATTCCTGGCATTAGTCATGTAAACCTTCTCTGAACTGCTTCCAATGCATTGAAATCTTTTGTTAAACGAGTAGGCCAATACTGAATATAGATACAGTCTCACCAATGCCGTGAACAACTGAGCCATCACCTCCCTACTTTTGTAATCAATTCCCTTCACAATAAACAATAAGATTCTATTAGGTTTTCTGATTACTTGCTGTACCTGCATACTAGCCTTTTGTGATTTGTGCTCAGGCCTCAACCAATTGCTGTGTGAAGAAGGTTTTTCTCATGTCGCCTTTGCTTCTTCTTGCCAATTACTTCAAATCTGTGCTCTTGTTTCTTGTATGGGGACAGCTTCTCCCTATCGACTCTATCCTGAGCCCTCGTGATTCTGAATATCTTCATGAAACTACCTCTCAGCTTTCTTTTGGCCAAGGAAAACAATTGCAACCTCTCCAATCGATCTTTGTAACTGAAGTCCCTCATCCCTGGAACGATCCTCGTGAATCTTTTCTGCATTCTCTCCAACGCCTACATGCTTCCTAAATTGCAGTGCCCAGAACACAATACTCCAGCTGAGGCCAGACTATTGTCTTACTACATAACTACCCTGCTTTTGTACTCTATTCCCCGATTAATATGCTGCATGTTTTCTTAACCTTGCTCTCAACCTGTCCTGCCACATTCAATGACTCATGCATATATAGTGTCAGGTCCCTCTGCTTCTGCTCCCCTTTAGAATTGTTCTACTTTTCCTTTTACCACCCATTTGCTACTTATATGCTTATCGAAGACTTGGGGATTCTCTTTTCTACTCACAGCCAATCTCTTCATCCTCCCTCTTTGCTTCTCTTTGTTGCTTTTTCACTTTCCCTCTGAACCTGCCACATTTAGTCTGGTTCGCAATTGCACTTTCTGACTGACATCGACATAAGCATACTCAGTAAGGCATTTGATAAGGTTCCCCACGGTAGGCTCATTCAGAAAGTTAGGGGGCATGGGATACAGGGAAATTTGGCAGTCTGGATACAGAATTGGCTGGCCGAAAGAAGACAGCGAGTGGTAGTGGATGGAAAGTATTCGCCTGGAGGTCGGTGACCAGTGGTGTCCCGCAGGGATCTGTGCTGGGACCTCTGCTCTTTGTGGTTTTCTATAAATGAAGGAAGAGAGGTGACTTGATAGGGGTGTACAAGGTGATAAGAGGCGTGGATAGAGTGGATAGCCGGATACTTTTTCCCAGGGCGGAATTGGCTGTTACGAGGGGGACATAATGTTAAGGTGATTGGAGGAAGGTATTGGGGCAGGTTCTTTACACAGAGAGTGGTGGGTGTGTGGAATGCACTGCCAGCAGAGGTGGTGGAGTCAGAGTCATTAGAGACATTTAAGCGACTCTTAGAGAGGCACATGGACAGCAGTAAATTGAAGGTTAGGTGGATCTTACATTTGGATAAATGGTCGGCACAACATCGTGGGCAGAAGGGCCTGTACTGTGCTGGACTGTTCTATGTTCTGGTCAGCACGGTAGCACAGTGGTTGGCACTGTTGCTTCACAGTGGCAGGGACCCAGGTTTGATTCCTGGCTTGGGTCACTGTCTGTGTGGAGTCCGCAATTTCTCCCCGTGTCTGCGTGGGTTTGCTCCGGGTGCTCCGGTTTCCTCCCACAAGTCCCGAAAGACGTGCTGTTAGGTGAATTGGACATTCTGAATTCTCCCTCTGTGTACCCGAACAGGCGGCGGAATGTGGCGCCTAGGAGATTTCCACAGTAACTTCATTGCAATGTTAATGTTAGCCTACTTGTGACAATAAAGATTATCATTATTATTTTTGCTTCTTTATCTGAATTTTTACCTCTTTGGTCACGCAGGGAGCTCTGGATGCATTTCCCCCACCTTTCCCTTTTGAGGGAATAAACCTTGGCTGTGCCTGACCACTTTCTTTTTTGAAGGCATCCCAGTGCCCTGGTCCCGATTTTCCAGTCAGCCTTTGATTCCAATTAATTCCGCCCAGGTCCGTTCTTACCCCAGTCAAGTTGGTTTTCCCCCAGTTAATTATTCTTATCTGGATTGGCCTTTGTCCTTTCTCCAGTCAGCCTGAATCTCAGAATATGATGATCACTGTCCCCAAAATGTTCTCTTTCTGACACTTGATCCACCTCACTCCAAGGAGCCAGTTCTAGCAGTGCCTCCCCTCCCGTGGGCCTGAAAACTGCTGGAGAACATTTTCCTGAACACACTCCAGGAACTCTTGCCCCTCTCTATACCACGAATATCATAGTCTGCATTTGGATCATTAAAGGGCAAAGTCCCCCATTATAACTAAACTAATTTTTGCACCTCTCCATAATTTAATTTCAAGTTTGTTTCTTTTACAGGCCTTCCTTTTGATTTCCCTTTGTTCCAATTTCTTTTGTTTGCTTTTATTATTTTTGGTCTGTGGACTCTGAATCAGAATGCGCCTTTAAACAGTGGACTTAATCTGAGGCAGCCTGTGAGGTCAGGACAGTGTGTTGCAGGATTTGTTCTTTTGAAGAGGAGAATGCAAACTTGTCAGCGACGAAGGAATCTTAAGAACCAGCTTTGGAGGAAGTCGGTTCGATTGGCTGGCAACCTGTGGATTGGCCAGGGACAGTGTTCTGCCTGACAACAGTCAGTGATTGGTTCCTGCTGGATGTTTCTGAGAGAACGGGGCAGAAGTGATTAGACCTGGAAAGAAGATGGATCTCTCTCTCTCTCTCTGCAAGGACTAAGACCAGTGACTTCCTGGCACATCTTTACTGTATAGATGAAATAATCTTGTATCTATAAAGAGATTAAATAGCCTTGCCAGAGAAAACCCTCTCGAGCTTCAAAGGAAGAAGCATTGAAACGTAAAGCTTAAACTCCTGAAAGACTTTAATAAGAACCATCATAGTGCATTGGATATCTTTTATTCTTTTTATTTTATCATAATTTTTCTTCCCTCTTCACCACCCTTTTCCTCTATGTTGTCTGTGTATGTGTGTATATATTTATACATATATCTATGTAGAATGGGGCGAGCAGGAAAGGAGTAGGTTTGGGTAAGGGTATTAGGTAGTCAGTTACATTTTGTCAGTTTAATTATATTACTGTTAACTAAAAGGTTATTTGTGTTAAACGTACAAACCTGGTGACTGTAGTTTATTAGGCTCAGTCAAGGTCCGCAGGTACTTTAAAATAACGTCTCTAAGACCATAAGACATAGGAGCAGAATGAGGCCACTTGGCCCATCGAGTCTGATCCGCCATTCAATCATGGCTGATATTTTCTCATCCCCATTCTCCTGCCTTCTCCCCATAACCCCTGATCCCCTTATTAATCAACAACCTATCTATCTCTGTCTTAAAGACACTCAGTGATTTGGCCTCCACAGCCTTCTGCAGCAAAGAGTTCCACAGATTCACCGCCCTCTGGCTGAAGAAATTCCTCCTCATCTCAGTTTTAAAGGATCGTCCCTTTAGTCTGAGATGGTGCCCTCTGCTTCTAGTTTTTCCTACAAGTGGAAACATCCTCTCCACAGCCACTCTATCCAGGCCTCGCAGTATCCTGTAAGTTTCAAATAGATCCCCCCTCATCCTTCTAAACTCCAACGAGTACAGACCCAGTCCTCAAACGTTCCTCATACGACAAGTTCTTCATTCCAGGGATCATTCTTGTGAACCACCTCTGGACCCTTTCCAAGGCCAGCACATCCTTCCTTAGATACGGGGCCCAAAACTGCTCACAATACTCCAAATGGGGTCTGACCAGAGCCTTATACAGCCTCAGAAGCACATCCCTGGTCTTGAAATTCTCGCCCTCTTAACATGAATGATAACATTGCATTTGCCTTCCTAACTGCCGACTGAACCTGCACATTAACCTTAAGAGAATCATGAACAAGGACTCCCAAGTCCCTTTGTGCTTCTGCTTTCCAAAGCATTTCCCCATTTAGAAAATAGTCTATGCCTAGATTCCTCCTTCCAAAGTACATAACCTCACACTTTTCCACATTGTATTTCATCTGCCACTTCATTGCCCACTCTCCTAGCTTGTCCAAATCCTTCTGCAGCTCCCTTGCTTCCTCAATACTACCTGTCCCTCGACAGATCTTGGTATCATCTGCAAACTGAGCAACAGTATCTTCAGTTCCTTCTTCCAGATCATTAATGTATATTGTGAAAAGTTGTGGTCCCAGCACAGACCCCTGAGGCACACCACTAGTCACCGGCTGCCATCCTGAAAAAGACCCCTTATCCCCATTCTCTGCCTTCTGCCAGTCAGCCAATCCTCTATCCGTGCCAGGATCTTACCCTTAACACCATGGGCTCTTAACTTATTTAACAGTCTCCTATGAGGCTCCATGTCAAAGGCCTTCTGAAAATCTAAATAAATCACGTCCACTGGTTCTCCTTTGTCTAACTTCCTTGTTAACTCCTCAAAGAACTCTAACAGATTTGTCAGACATGACCTCGCTTTGACGAAGCCGTGCTGACTCAGTCCTATTTTATCATGCACTTCCAAGTACTTCGCAATCCCATCTTTAATAACAGACTCTAAAATCTTACCCATGACCGAAGTCAGGCTAACCGGCCTATAATTTCCCATCTTCTGCCTCCCTCCCTTCTTAAACATTGGTGTTACATTCGCCACCTTCCAGTCCTCTGGGATCCTTCCTGCCTCCAGTGATTCCTGAAAGAGAATCACTCATTTCACTTGTGTTGTGACTCCAGGTCCAGTGGGGCTGGAATTGACTGTGCTCTTGCCCAAGTGGTTGTGACATCCTCGACATCCTTCCCACTAGTTGGTACCCACACTGAGACGACACTGAGCAATGTAATTCACCTTCTTTCCTCCTTAGCTCCAGCCAAATAGATTCTGTCCTTGACCCCTCGGGGACATCCTCTTTCTCCAGAACTGCAATCAGTGATCAAGAATGCCAGCCCACTCCTTTTTCTTCCTTTTGCAAGACACTGTGTATCCATGAATATTTAACACCTGGTCCCATCCTTCTTTGAACCAGGTCTTTGTTACAGGCACATCATCATACTTCCACATGGCAACTGAAACTCACCAATCTTAGTCACCACGCTCCGTGAATTCATGTACATGCATATTCACCCTTGGTGGAAGTTTCCATTCTGGAGTCGAAGTCCGGCGGTGGCCGGGAAAGTCAGCATGATTCCTGCAACTGAACACGTATGATCGTGATTCCTGCAACTGAACACGTATGATCGTGATTCCTGCAACTGAACACGTACGAACATGATTCCTGCGCTGAACACACATGATCGGCTGCTTGTCAACTCCGCGTGGAGCTCAGTGAATCTCATGGTGGGGCGGACAGGAAGTTGCCCGTCTCTTCATTACCTCATGGGGTCGAAGGTCCTGGCACCACATTTGAAGGGCACATGGAAACACATTAACTCATTGAAGGCCAGTGGTCCTCCAGTGTCCTGGGGGCTGCAGCTGGTACTGGGAAAGATCACAGACATACGAGGACATCTCGGACATTTGTCTTTCGCTCATCTTTAGACAGATGCACCGCCTGTGATATACCCATGACCGGGCCAATGCTCGCTCTTTCAGTGTTCCATGTTCACCAGCTTCTTGACCTTAGACAGGCCCCACTGCCTCTTGCTGCTCAGACACTGTGCCAAACAGTGACAGGCCCTCCTCCTTATCTGGATGAGAACTGTTACCATGGCAGGATTGCCTGCAGCCTGCATTATCAACGTCTCAGTGGATGTGAGAACAAATTGATGTAATATATTTAATGAGCATATCCTATACAGGTTTCCCTCCATTTCAACGCTAACAGGCAATTTACCCTTCAGGTAAAGGACATTCTGGAGGTCTGGAGATGGGGGTTCCTTCTGTTCATACATGAATACATGTGGAGACATTGCTCTTTGACCAGGGTGATGAGAGCCATTTGCAATAAGCTTCACGCGGACAGTTTTCTGCTATCTCCACCGCCCTCGAGACCCTATGGAGAAAGCATTGCCTTGGCAGCATAGAAAGGCGAATCACATGATCCCTTGTCAGCCATGACCATTAGCCAGAAAAAGTTGGCTGCCTTCCGCCAGCTCTTGGAGGTATTCCCACTGCCTCCTTCCCTCCATCCCTGACACTGCCTGCTGCTGATGGGACATAGTACAGAATGAATGGCAGCTCTGCATCTTGCGAGGATCTTGATGTTATGAAATCGAGTTTAGAACATATTTGCTGCAATGTGGGCTTCACCACAGATCGGAGGACACAATTGAGTATCTTTGACATCCAATTGCCTCATAATTATTAGGGTGTCCCTTTAGTTGGCCTTGAACACGACCCATCTGAAAAGCCTCCCCTCCCACCTCAAGGGGTTTCACTGACTGACTAACTGCATGATCAAGGAAGGTTTGGAAAAATATGCACACCACCTTTCAAACAGGATTGGCCACCTCCTACCCTCCCACTGTCAGCCTACAACATCTCCCCCATCATCATCGACCCACCCAATATCATCATTCCTCTCCTGTCACCCTTGAACCTTCCCCGATGACCCTGGATGCCATCATGATGCACCTACACACATCTTTCCTCCCCTCAGAGCTGACACCCATTACTGTCTCCAATCCCACCCTGCCCCTGTTCCCTCCCATTATCCGAGCCATCTTCTCCTCCTCCATGACCCACCCAATGAAACCTTTACCTGCCAGACTCTTGCTCTCGACATGCCACCCTACCTCATCTGACTACCCCTATGACTGTGACTCTACATTCCTATCACCAGGATCCGGAGTTCTCCCCACAGGAACCCACTGTCAAAACCAACCCCGCCCTTAAAGGTAATTCTCCTTCTCTTCCTTGGACACTATTCCCTACCTTCCCCCATAAGCTTACCTCCCCTATCCAGCTTCACTCCACTCTCTCCCCCAATCTTTATCTGCCTCCCTTGGCTAGCCTTGGTGCAGCGTTCTCTGACGGCACTCGTGTGAAGTTATGCGAGGGCGTCAAGAAGGAGAAAATAACACCTGCGGACATCAAAGCCGTTGATTAAGTGAAGCTTGCGAGATGTACACCAGCTGTATACAGTCAGGATACAGATTGTTCTAAATCCTCGCTGGCCGGGCGCGTTATTTGGAGGGGGAAGGTAATTCTGCTCAGTTGCCATTCGTGAAATGTAAACGTGGTTCGCGACGTAGAGCAGACATCCACTCGGCACTTCTGGCTGAAGATTGTTGCGAATGCCTCAGCCTTGTCTTTTGCACATACGTGCTGTGCTCCTCCATCACCTGATATTACCTCCCGGCTCCCACACACGTCCCAAGTTAGGTTAAACGATCCCCAATAGCACGATCAAAGCGTCCTGCAAGAAACCCAGTCCTGGCTCAATTTAGGTGCAGCCAGTCCAGGTCCCAACTCCCCCAGAGCCAGAACCAATGTCATAAGAATGTAAAATCCTCCTTCCCGGGCCACCCATTCATCTGCTTTACCCGTGTATGTGGCACAGATAGTAATCCAGAGATTACTACTTAGGGGTTTTGCTTTCTCATTTCCTTCCTGGCTCCCCAAATTCTGACTGCAGGATCACATCTTTCATCCTGCCTATGTCATTTATATCAATGTAGACTATGACTGTTCTCTGCTTACCGTCCCCCCCCTCCCTTTCTGCCGTTCTGCAGCCACTCAGAGACTTCCTTGACCCCAGCATCAGGGAGACAACTCTGTTGCTCCCTCCACAGACGTTGCCTGACCTGCTGAGCGTCCCCAGCATTTTCTGTTCTTATTTCAGATTTCCACCATCCACAGTATTTTGCTTGTGTCGTAGAGTGTTAGAGGGATGGGTTGAGGTGGAAGGCTGAGGGTATTAGCGAGAGATGGGCTCTGATCAGAGTGCGCAGAGGGTTTCGCCGGGTCATTCCTGTTCTGAACTTGGAATTCCTGGTACTCCAGTTTCTGTGTCGTATGAGACGATAAGAAATAAGGGCAGGGGGCCCTTTAATTCAGTAAGGTCGTGGCTGATTTTCTACCTCAATTCCACCTTTTTTGCACTATAGCCAATTTTGAAGAGGTGAGGAAAGCACGCTGGAGGGAAAGTAGTTGATAATCCTCTTCACCCTGCCAAAATGTTGGCCACGTTCAGCGGTGGACAGGGGCGCAGTCCTTACTTTCCCCCAGATCAGTGAATATTTTGTTTGCATTGTATGCGAGTAGCATTGCACCGAGAGGCAGCCTTGTGCAACAGCAGGGGAATTTGGAGAAAGGCTCCGTCTTGCTTTCTGGGCACATTGATATTAACTTGCACGAAGATGCTCTCACTAGCTGTCGTGAGGACAGACACCTGCGGAGCAATAGCTGTTGTAGTGCTGAAACGGCTCTCGTTGTTTTGTGAGTCATTAGGTACTGACTTGATTAACCTTTAATGCGCTGTCTGCTCACTGCTGGGCTGACGGCTTGCACAGTGCTGCAAACAAACTGAATAAAAGAAACAAAACCGACTGCTTTGCGCCTGGATCTGGCTTGGTGACGGATTTGGGTTTTTTTTTTACAGATCTTCTTTCCTTCTCTCCAGAAGGCGTTGGCTCCTTGCTGGGGTACAGCTCCACCGATGCCAAGTATTCTCAGCTGCCTCACCCAACAACCCATTCCTCACTCGTGAAAAAAAAACACTTGCATTTGTATAGTGCCTTTCACAACCTCAGGGGTTTGTTTGAAGGAGGGCTGGGGTAAGTACACAACAGAGAAAGGAATGAGGCTCTGCTGATCGGGTGACATGAAGATGGGTGGGAAGAGGCCCCTATGGAGCTGGGCCAAATGGCCTGATTCTGTGCTGTAAATTCGATGTTATTGAAGTACTTTTGAAGTGTAGCCCCTGCTGTAATGCAGGGGCACACTGCAGCCCATTTACACGCAGCAAAGTCCCCCAAAGTGACCAGTTTACTGAGAGTTGGTTTTGGCACAGACAACTCACCTGCACTTCTGCCAAATAGTGCCATAGGATTTAACATTCATCTGAGAAGGGAGATGTGGCTTTAGTTTCATCTAAAGATGGTACCTCTGCCAGTGCAGCATCCCCTTTGCGCTGCTGGAGTGTCAGCACGGATTCTGAGCTGAGGTCTGATGCAGCGTGCTCCCATTGAACTACAGTTGATACCCAACTCTTCGCACTGAATTGCTTAGTTCTTAGACAGCTTGGGGAGATGGTCCTGTCATCCTCACACCACAGTAGGGGGTCACTGGATAGCTATCAGAAGCTGGGATCTCAGTATAATGGTGTGGGTGATTAACCCCTGCATACTTTTCCGTAACATCACCCTTTGGTCAGCTCACCTGCTGTTGAAACTCTTATCCAAACCTTTATTCCCTCAAGATCCAACTCTTCCTGTGCCCGCCAGGCCTGACACCCACCTTGTGCTCTCCATAAACATGAGGTCATCGAAAACTCTTCAGTCTTTATCCTATCTTGCCTTTTTCTTATTTTGCACAACAACCTCGGTCACCCACCATCCCTGGGCTGGTTTAGCACACTGGGCTGGTTTAGCACACTGGGGTGGTTTATCACACTGGGCTGGTTTATCACACTGGGCTGGTTTATCACACTGGGCTGGTTTATCACACTGGGCTGGTTTAGCACACTGGGCTGGTTTATCACACTGGGGCTGGTTTATCACACTGGGCTGGTTTATCACACTGGGGTTGGTTTATCACACTGGGCGGTTTATCACACTGGGCTGGTTTATCGCACTGGGCTGGTTTATCACACTGGGCTGGTTTATCACACTGGGCTGGTTTAGCACACTCGGCTGGTTTATCACACTGGGCTGGTTTATCACACTGGGCTGGTTTATCACACTGGGCTGGTTTATCACACAGGGCTGGTTTAGCGCACTGGGCTGGTTTATCACACTGGGCTGGTTAATCACACTGGGCTGGTTTAGCACACTGGGCTGGTTTATCACACTGGGCTGGTTTATCACACTGGGCTGGTTTAGCACACTGGGCTGGTTTATCACACTGGGCTGGTTTATCACACTGGGGCTGGTTTAGCACACTGGGCTGGTTTATCACACTGGGGCTGGTTTATCACACTGGGCTGGTTTATCACACTGGGCTGGTTTATCACACTGGGCTGGTTTATCACACTGGGCTGGTTTATCACACTGGGCTGGTTTATCTGGTTTGGATTTCGGCGGCAGCGGTGCGCAGGGGCCTTCTGGGAGGTGAGTAGTTAGTTTAAAAGCTCTTACCTTTACAGGAGCAGCCCTTTGGATTTCGGCGGCAGCGGTGCGCAGGGGCCTTCTGGGAGGTGAGTAATTAGTTTAAAAGCTCTTACCTTTACAGGAGCAGCCCATTGGATTTCGGCGGCAGCGGTGCGCAGGGGCCTTCTGGGAGGTGAGTAGTTAGTTTAAAAGCTCTTACCTTTACAGGAGCAGCCCATTGGATTTCGGCGGCAGCGGTGCGCAGGGGCCTTCTGGGAGGTGAGTAGTTAGTTTAAAAGCTCTTACCTTTACAGGAGCAGCCCATTGGATTTCGGCGGCAGCGGTGCGCAGGGGCCTTCTTGGAGGTGAGTAGTGAGTTTAAAAACCTTACCTTTACAGGAGCAGCCCTTTGGATTTCGGCGGCAGCGGTGCGCAGGGGCCTTCTGGGAGGTGAGTAGTTAGTTTAAAAGCTCTTACCTTTACAGGAGCAGCCCATTGGATTTCGGCGGCAGCGGTGCGCAGGGGCCTTCTGGGAGGTGAGTAGTTAGTTTAAAAGCTCTTACCTTTACAGGAGCAGCCCATTGGATTTCGGCGGCAGCGGTGCGCAGGGGCCTTCTTGGAGGTGAGTAGTGAGTTTAAAAACCTCACCTTTACAGGAGCAGCCCTTTGGATTTCGGCGGCAGCGGTGCGCAGGGGCCTTCTGGGAGGTGAGTAGTTAGTTTAAAAGCTCTTACCTTTACAGGAGCAGCCCATTGGATTTCGGCGGGAACCGGAAGTTCGACCTCTGGCAAGTCCCCCCCCCCCCCCCCCCCCCAATAAATTCTGGTGGAGAGGAAACCCGAGACACTACACGTGTAGTGTCTCCCACCCACCCTCCTCCTCTAACCTAATAATAAGACCCATTGGTGTAAGGTAAGTGCCATATTATATTATATATTATTAGCATTGTGCAGGCCAAGGATTGGAGGTGGAGGAGCAGTCTCTGTCAGCGAGAGAACCTGAGAACATCTCAGAAGGTAAGCAAGTGATTTTTACTTTTATACCTTTTTTCAAATTGTGTGTGTCGGGGGGGACAGAAAAGCTGTGACCTGAGTGGCTGGTTGGGATTCTAACCTAAATTTTTTTGACTATTTGGGAACTAATTAAACATAATAACTTAATTATAATTTAGAGGATATCTAAGCCAGAGATCGGAGGATATTATAGTTAGCTATCGCATTTCTATTAGAAATCTAGTGCTAGGAAACAGATAGTTGACAGTAACTTTGTAATTTAAAAAAAAAAAAAGTATTTATAAAAAAAAAAGACAAATTTTAATTTTAATTAATTGACGCAATGTCAGTTAGAGGGGTACTGTGCTCTGACTGTGAGATGTGGCAGGTCCGGGAGGCTTCCAGCGTCCTGGATGGCTTCATCTGCAGAAAGTGCACCCAACTGCAGCTCCTCACAGACCGCATGGTTCGGTTGGAGCAGCAATTGGATGCACTTAGGAGCATGCAGGTGGCGGAAAGCGTCATAGATCGCAGTTATGTAAGTGTGGTCACACCCAAGGTGCAGGCAGAGAAATGGGTGACCACCAGAAAGGGCAGGCAGTCAGTGCAGGAATCCCCTGTGGTTGTCCCCCTCTCGAACAGATATACCCCTTTGGATACTGTCGGGGGGGATAGCCTATCAGGGGAAAACAGCAGCAGCCAGAGCAGTGGCACCACGGCTGGCTCTGATGTTCAGAAGGGAGGGTCAAAGCGCAGAAGAGTAATAGTTATAGGGGACTCTATAGTCAGGGGAACAGATAGGCGCTTCTGTGGACGTGAAAGAGACTCCAGGATGGTATGTTGCCTCCCTGGTGCCAGGGTCCAGGATGTCTCCGAACGGGTAGAGGGAATCCTGAAGGGGGAGGGCAAACAGGTAGAGGTCGTTGTACATATTGGTACTAACGACATAGGCAGGAAGAGGCATGAGGTCCTGCAGCAGGAGTTCAGGGAGCTAGGCAGAAAGTTAAAAGACAGGACCTCGAGGGTTGTAATCTCGGGATTACTCCCTGTGCCACGTGCCAGTGAGGCTAGAAATAGGAAGATAGAGCAGACAAACACGTGGCTAAACAGCTGGTGTAGGAGGGAGGGTTTCGGTTATCTGGACCACTGGGAGCTCTTCCGGGGCAGGTGTGACCTGTATAAGATGGACGGGTTGCATCTAAACCGGAGACGCATAAATATCCTGGCCGCGAGATTTGCTAGTGTCACACGGGAGGGTTTAAACTAGTATGGCAGGGGGGTGGGCACGGGAGCAATAGGTCAGAAGGTGAGAGCGTTGAGGGAGAACTAGGGAATATGGACAGTGTGGCTCTGAGGCAGAGCAGACAGGGAGAAGTTGCTGAACACAGCGGGTCTGGTGGCCTGAAGTGCATATGTTTTAATGCAAGGAGCATTACGGGTAAGGCAGATGAACTTAGAGCTTGGATTACTACTTGGAACTATGATGTTGTTGCCATTACAGAGACCTGGTTGAGGGAAGGGCAGGATTGGCAGCTAAACGTTCCAGGATTTAGATGTTTCAGGCGGGATAGAGGGGGATGTAAAAGGGGAGGCGGAGTTGCGCTACTTATTCAGGAGAGTATCACAGCTATACAGCGAGAGGACACCTCAGAGGGCAGTGAGGCTATATGGGTAGAGATCAGGAATAAGAAGGGTGCAGTCACAATGTTGGGGGTATACTACAGGCCTCCCAACAGCCAGCGGGAGATAGAGGAGCAGATAGGTAGACAGATTTTGGAAAAGAGTAAAAACAACAGGGTTGTGGTGATGGGAGACTTCAACTTCCCCAATATTGACTGGGACTCACTTAGTGCCAGAGGCTTAGACGGGGCAGAGTTTGTAAGGAGCATCCAGGAGGGCTTCTTAAAACAATATGTAAACAGTCCAACTAGGGAAGAGGCGGTACTGGACCTGGTATTGGGGAATGAGCCCGGCCAGGTGGTAGATGTTTCAGTAGGGGAGCATTTCGGTAACAGTGACCACAATTCAGTAAGTTTTAAAGTACTGGTGGACAAGGATAAGAGTGGTCCGAGGATGAATGTGCTAAATTGGGGGAAGGCTAATTATAACAATATTAGGCGGGAACTGAAGAGCATAGATTGGGGGCGGATGTTTGAGGGCAAATCAACATCTGACATGTGGGAGGCTTTCAAGTGTCAGTTGATAGGAATACAGGACAGGCATGTTCCTGTGAGGAAGAAAGACAAATACGGCAATTTTCGGGAACCTTGGATGACGAATGATATTGTAGGCCTCGTCAAAAAGAAAAAGGAGGCATTTGTCAGGGCTAAAAGGCTGGGAACAGACGAAGCCTGTGTGGCATATAAGGAAAGTAGGAAGGAACTTAAGCAGGGAGTCAGGAGGGCTAGAAGGGGTCATGAAAAGTCATTGGCAAATAGGGTTAAGGAAAATCCCAAGGCTTTTTACACTTACATAAAAAGCAAGAGGGTAGCCAGGGAAAGGGTTGGCCCACTGAAGGATAGGCAAGGGAATCTATGTGTGGAGCCAGAGGAAATGGGCGAGGTACTAAATGAATACTTTGCATCAGTATTCACCAAAGAGAAGGAATTGGTAGATGTTGAGTCTGGAGAAGGGGGTGTAGATAGCCTGGGTCACATTGTGATCCAAAAAGACGAGGTGTTGGGTGTCTTAAAAAATATTAAGGTAGATAAGTCCCCAGGGCCGGATGGGATCTACCCCAGAATACTGAAGGAGGCTGGAGAGGAAATTGCTGAGGCCTTGACAGAAATCTTTGGATCCTCGCTGTCTTCAGGGGATGTCCCGGAGGACTGGAGAATAGCCAATGTTGTTCCTCTGTTTAAGAAGGGTGGCAGGGCTAATCCCGGGAACTACAGGCCGGTGAGCCTTACTTCAGTGGTAGGGAAATTACTGGAGAGAATTCTTCGAGACAGGATCTACTCCCATTTGGAAGCAAATGGACGTATTAGTGAGAGGCAGCACGGTTTTGTGAAGGGGAGGTCGTGTCTCACTAACTTGATAGAGTTTTTCGAGGAGGTCACTAAGATGATTGATGCAGGTAGGGCAGTAGATGTTGTCTATATGGACTTCAGTAAGGCCTTTGACAAGGTCCCTCATGGTAGACTAGTACAAAAGGTGAAGTCACACGGGATCAGGGGTGAACTGGCAAGGTGGATACAGAACTGGCTAGGCCATAGAAGGCAGAGGGTAGCAATGGAGGGATGCTTTTCTAATTGGAGGGCTGTGACCAGTGGTGTTCCACAGGGATCAGTGCTGGGACCTTTGCTCTTTGTAGTATATATAAATGATTTGGAGGAAAATGTAACTGGTCTGATTAGTAAGTTTGCAGACGACACAAAGGTTGGTGGAATTGCGGATAGCGATGAGGACTGTCTGAGGATACAGCAGGATTTAGATTGTCTGGAGACTTGGGCGGAGAGATGGCAGATGGAGTTTAACCTGGACAAATGTGAGGTAATGCATTTTGGAAGGGCTAATGCAGGTAGGGAATATACAGTGAATGGTAGAACCCTCAAGAGTATTGAAAGTCAAAGAGATCTAGGAGTACAGGTCCACAGATCACTGAAAGGGGCTACACAGGTGGAGAAGGTAGTCAAGAAGGCATACGGCATGCTTGCCTTCATTGGCCGGGGCATTGAGTATAAGAATTGGCAAGTCATGTTGCAGCTGTATAGAACCTTAGTTAGGCCACACTTGGAGTATAGTGTTCAATTCTGGTCGCCACACTACCAGAAGGATGTGGAGGCTTTAGAGAGGGTGCAGAAGAGATTTACCAGAATGTTGCCTGGTATGGAGGGCATAAGCTATGAGGAGCGATTGAATAAACTCGGTTTGTTCTCACTGGAACGAAGGAGGTTGAGGGGCGACCTGATAGAGGTATACAAAATTATGAGGGGCATAGACAGAGTGGATAGTCAGAGGCTTTTCCCCAGGGTAGAGGGGTCAATTACTAGGGGGCATAGGTTTAAGGTGAGAGGGGCAAAGTTTAGAGTAGATGTACGAGGCAAGTTTTTTACGCAGAGGGTAGTGGGTGCCTGGAACTCACTACCGGAGGAGGTAGTGGAGGCAGGGACGATAGGGACATTTAAGGGGCATCTTGACAAATATATGAATAGGATGGGAATAGAAGGATACGGACCCAGGAAGTGTAGAAGATTGTAGTTTACTCGGGCAGTATGGTCGGCACGGGCTTGGAGGGCCGAAGGGCCTGTTCCTGTGCTGTACATTTCTTTGTTCTTTGTTCTTTGTATCACACTGGGGCTGGTTTAGCGCACTGGGCTGGTTTATCACACTGGGCTGGTTTATCACACTGGGCTGGTTTATCACACTGGGCTGGTTTATCACACTGGGGCTGGTTCAGCACACTGGGCTGGTTTATCACACTGGGCTGGTTTATCACACTGGACTGGTTTAGCACACTGGGCTGGTTTATCACACTGGGCTGGTTTATCACACTGGGGCTGGTTCAGCACACTGGGCTGGTTTATCACACTGGGCTGGTTTATCACACTGGACTGGTTTAGCACACTGGGCTGGTTTAGCACACTGGGCTGGTTTAGCACACTGGGGCTGGTTTAGCACACTGGGCTGGTTTATCACACTGGGCTGGTTTAGCACACTGGGCTGGTTTAGCACACTGGGCTGGTTTATCACACTGGGGCTGGTTTATCACACTGGGGCTGGTTCAGCACACTGGGCTGGTTTATCACACTGGGCTGGTTTATCACACTGGGCTGGTTTAGCACACTGGGCTGGTTTATCACACTGGGGCTGGTTTATCACACTGGGCTGGTTTATCACACTGGGCTGGTTTATCACACTGGGCTGGTTTAGCACACTGGGGCTGGTTTATCACACTGGGCTGGTTTAGCACACTGGGCTGGTTTATCACACTGGGCTGGTTTATCACACTGGGCTGGTTTAGCGCACTGGGCTGGTTTATCACACTGGGCTGGTTTATCACACTGGGCTGGTTTATCACACTGGGGCTGGTTTAGCGCACTGGGCTGGTTTAGCACACTGGGGCTGGTTTAGCACACTGGGCTGGTTTATCACACTGGGCTGGTTTATCACACTGGGCTGGTTTATCACACTGGGCTGGTTTATCACACTGGGCTGGTTTATCACACTGGGGCTGGTTTAGCGCACTGGGCTGGTTTATCACACTGGGCTGGTTTATCACACTGGGCTGGTTTAGCACACTGGGCTGGTTTATCACACTGGGGCTGGTTTAGCGCACTGGGCTGGTTTATCACACTGGGCTGGTTTATCACACTGGGCTGGTTTATCACACTGGGGCTGGTTTAGCGCACTGGGCTGGTTTATCACACTGGGCTGGTTTATCACACTGGGCTGGTTTAGCACACTGGGCTGGTTTATCACACTGGGGCTGGTTTAGCGCACTGGGCTGGTTTATCACACTGGGCTAGTTTATCACACTGGGCTGGTTTAGCACACTGGGCTGGTTTATCACACTGGGCTGGTTTATCACACTGGGGCTGGATTATCACACTGGGCTGGTTTATCACACTGGGCTGGTTTAGCACACTGGGCTGGTTTATCACACTGGGCTGGTTTATCACACTGGGCTGGTTTAGCACTCTGGGCTGGTTTATCACACTGGGCTGGTTTAGCACACTGGGCTGGTTTATCACACTGGGCTGGTTTATCACACTGGGCTGGTTTAGCGCACTGGGCTGGGTTATCACACTGGGCTGGTTTATCACACTGGGCTGGTTTATCACACTGGGACTGGTTTATCACACTGGGCTGGTTTAGCACACTGGGCTGGTTTATCACACTGGGCTGGTTTATCACACTGGGCTGGTTTAGCACTCTGGGCTGGTTTATCACACTGGGCTGGTTTAGCACACTGGGCTGGTTTATCACACTGGGCTGGTTTATCACACTGGGCTGGTTTATCACACTGGGATGGTTTAGCGCACTGGGCTGGTTTATCACACTGGGGCTGGTTTAGCACACTGGGCTGGTTTATCACACTGGGCTGGTTTATCACACTGGGCTGGTTTATCACACTGGGCTGGTTTAGCACACTGGGCTGGTTTAGCACACTGGGCTGGTTTATCACACTGGGCTGGTTTAGCACACTGGGCTGGTTTAGCACACTGGGCTGGTTTATCACACTGGGCTGGTTTATCACACTGGGCTGGTTTATCACACTGGGCTGGTTTAGCACACTGGGCTGGTTTATCACACTGGGCTGGTTTATCACACTGGGGCTGGTTTAGCACACTGGGGCTGGTTTATCACACTGGGCTGGTTTATCACACTGGGCTGGTTTATCACACTGGGGCTGGTTTAGCACACTGGGCTGGTTTATCACACTGGGCTGGTTTAGCACACTGGGCTGGTTTATCACACTGGGCTGGTTTATCACACTGGGCTGGTTTATCACACTGGGCTGGTTTATCACACTGGGCTTGTTTAGCACACTGGGCTGGTTTATCACACTGGGCTGGTTTATCACACTGAGCTGGTTCAGCACACTAGGCTGGTTTAGCACACTGGGCTGGTTTATCACACTGGGCTGGTTTATCACACTGGGCTGGTTTAGCGCACTGGGCTGGTTTAGCACACTGGGGCTGGTTTAGCGCACTGGGCTGGTTTATCACACTGGGCTGGTTTATCACACTGGGCTGGTTTAGCGCACTGGGCTGGTTTATCACAATGGGCTGGTTTATCACACTGAGTTGGTTCAGCACACTGGGCTGGTTTATCACACTAGGCTGGTTTAGCACACTGGTCTGGTTTATCACACTGGGCTGGTTTATCACACTGGGGCTGGTTTAGCACACTGAGCTGGTTCAGCACACTGGGCTGGTTTATCACACTAGGCTGGTTTAGCACACTGGGCTGGTTTAGCACACTGGGCTGGTTTATCACACTGGGCTGGTTTATCACACTGGGCTGGTTTAGCACACTGGGCTGGTTTATCACACTGGGCTGGTTTAGCACACTGGGCTGGTTGATCACACTGTGCTGGTTTAGCACACTGGGCTGGTTTATCACACTGGGCTGGTTTAGCACACTGGCCTGGTTTATCACACTGGGCTGGTTTATCACACTGGGCTGGTTTAGCACACTGGGCTGGTTTAGCACACTGGGCTGGTTTATCACACTGGGCTGGTTTAGCACACTGGGCTGGTTTAGCACACTGGGCTGGTTTATCACACTGGGCTGGTTTATCACACTGGGCTGGTTTATCACACTGGGGCTAGTTTAGCACACTGGGCTGGTTTAGCACACTGGGCTGGTTTAGCACACTGGGCTGGTTTATCACACTGGGCTGGTTTAGCACACTGGGCTGGTTTATCACACTGGGCTGGTTTATCACACTGGGCTGGTTTAGCACACTGGGCTGGTTTATCACACTGGGCTGGTTTATCACACTGGGCTGGTTTAGCACACTGGGCTGGTTTATCACACTGGGCTGGTTTATCACACTGGGCTGGTTTAGCACACTGGGCTGGTTTATCACACTGGGCTGGTTTATCACACTGGGGCTGGTTTAGCACACTGGGCTGGTTTATCACACTGGGCTGGTTTATCACACTGGGCTGGTTTATCACACTGGGGCTGGTTTAGCACACTGGGCTGGTTTAGCACACTGGGCTGGTTTATCACACTGGGCTGGTTTATCACACTAGGCTGGTTTAGCACACTGGGCTGGTTTATCACACTGGGGCTGGTTTATCACACTGGGCTGGTTTAGCACACTCGGCTGGTTTATCACACTGGGGCTGGTTTATCACACTGGGCTGGTTTATCACACTGGGCTGGTTTAGCACACTGGGCTGGTTTATCACACTGGGCTGGTTTATCACACTGGGCTGGTTTAGCACTGGGCTGGTTTAGCACACTGGGGCTGGTTTATCACACTGGGCTGGTTTAGCACACTGGGCTGGTTTAGCACACTGGGCTGGTTTAGCACACTGGGCTGGTTTAGCACACTGGGGCTGGTTTATCACACTGGGCTGGTTTAGCACACTGGGCTGGTTTATCACACTGGGGCTGGTTTATCACACTGGGCTGGTTTAGCACACTGGGCTGGTTTAGCACACTGGGGCTGGTTTATCACACTGGGCTGGTTTATCACACTGGGCTGGTTTAGCACACTGGGCTGGTTTAGCACACTGGGCTGGTTTATCACACTGGGGCTGGTTTAGCACACTGGGGCTGGTTTATCACACTGGGCTGGTTTAGCACACTGGGCTGGTTTATCACACTGGGCTGGTTTAGCACACTGGGCTGGTTTATCACACTGGGCTGGTTTATCACACTGGGCTGGTTTATCACACTGGGCTGGTTTATCACACTGGGCTGGTTTAGCACACTGGGCTGGTTTATCACACTGGGCTGGTTTAGCACACTGGGCTGGTTTATCACACTGGGCTGGTTTATCAGGGCTGGTTTATCACACTGGGCTGGTTTATCACACTAGGCTGGTTTATCACACTGGGCTGGGTTATCACACTGGGCTGGTTTAGCACACTAGGCCGGTTTAGCACACTGGGCTGGTTTATCACACTGGGCTGGTTTATCACACTGGGCTGGTTTATCACACTGGGCTGGTTTAGCACACTGGGCTGGTTTAGCGCAATGGGGCTGGTTTAGCACACTGGGCTGGTTTAGCACACTGGGCTGGTTTAGCACACTGGGCTGGTTTAGCGCACTGGGGCTGGTTTAGCACACGGGGCTGGTTTAGCACACGGGGCTGGTTTAGCACACTGGGCTGGTTTATCACACTAGGCTGGTTTAGCACACTGGGGCTGGTTTAGCACACTGGGCTGGTTTAGCACACTGGGCTGGTTTATCACACTGGGCTGGTTTAGCACACTGGGGCTGGTTTAGCACACTGGGCTGGTTTAGCGCACTGGGCTGGTTTAGCACACTGGGCTGGTTTATCACACTGGGCTGGTTTATCACACTAGGCTGGTTTAGCGCACTGGGCTGGTTTATCACACTGGGCTGGTTTATCACACTGGGCTGGTTTATCACACTGGGCTGGTTTATCACACTGGGCTGGTTTATCACACTGGGCTGGTTTAGCACACTGGGCTGGTTTATCACACTGAGCTGGTTTATCACACTGGGCTGGTTTATCACACTGGGCTGGTTTATCACACTGGGCTGGTTTATCACACTGGGCTGGTTTAGCACACTGGGCTGGTTTAGCACACTGGGCTGGTTTATCACACTGGGGCTGGTTTATCACACTGGGCTGGTTTATTGCACTGGGCTGGTTTAGCACACTGGGCTGGTTTATCACACTGGGGCTGGTTTATCACACTGGGCTGGTTTAGCACACTGGGCTGGTTTATCACACTGGGGCTGGTTTATCACACTGGGCTGGTTTATCACACTGGGGCTGGTTTATCACACTGGGCTGGTTTATCACACTGGGCTGGTTTGTCACACTGGGCTGGTTTATCACACTGGGCTGGTTTAGCACACTGGGCTGGTTTATCACACTGGGCTGGTTTATCACACTGGGCTGGTTTAGCACACTGGGCTGGTTTATCACACTAGGCTGGTTTATCACACTAGGCTGGTTTAGCACACTGGGCTGGTTTAGCACACTGGGGCTGGTTTATCACACTGGGCTGGTTTAGCGCACTGGGCTGGTTTAGCACACTGGGCTGGTTTATCACACTGGGCTGGTTTATCACACTGGGCTGGTTTATCACACTGGGCTGGTTTATCACACTGGGCTGGTTTATCACACTGGGCTGGTTTAGCACACTGGGCTGGTTTATCACACTGGGCTGGTTTATCACACTGGGGTTGGTTTAGCACACTGGGCTGGTTTATCACACTGGGCTGGTTTATCACACTGGGGCTAGTTTATCACACTGGGCTGGTTTATCACACTGGGCTGGTTTATCACACTGGGCTGGTTTAGCACACTGGGCTGGTTTATCACACTGGACTGGTTTATCACACTGGGCTGGTTTAGCACACTGGGCTGGTTTAGCACACTGGGCTGGTTTAGCACACTAGGCTGGTTTATCACACTGGGCTGGTTTACCACACTGGGGCTGGTTTATCACACTGGGCTGGTTTAGCACACTGGGCTGGTTTATCACACTGGGCTGGTTTACCACACTGGGCTGGTTTAGCACACTAGGCTGGTTTAGCACACTGGGCTGGTTTAGCACACTGGGCTGGTTTAGCACACTAGGCTGGTTTAGCACACTGGGGCTGGTTTAGCACACTGGGGCTGGTTTAGCACACTGGGCTGGTTTATCACACTGGGCTGGTTTAGCACACTGGGCTGGTTTAGCACACTGAGCTGGTTTATCACACTGGGCTGGTTTATCACACTGGGCTGGTTTATCACACTGGGCTGGTTTAGCACACTGGGCTGGTTTAGCACACTGGGCTGGTTTAGCACACTGGGCTGGTTTATCACACTGGGATTGGTTTATCACACTGGGCTGGTTTAGCACACTCGGCTGGTTTAGCACACTGGGCTGGTTTAGCACACTGGGCTGGTTTATCACACTGGGCTGGTTTATCACACTGGGGCTGGTTTAGCACACTGGGGCTGGTTTATCACACTGGGCTGGTTTATCACACTGGGCTGGTTTATCACACTGGGCTGGTTTATCACACTGAGCTGGTTTATCACACTGGGCTGGTTTAGCACACTGGGGCTGGTTTATCACACTGGGCTGGTTTAGCACACTGGGCTGGTTTATCACACTGGGCTGGTTTAGCACACTGGGCTGGTTTATCACACTGGGCTGGTTTATCACACTGGGGCTGGTTTAGCACACTGGGCTGGTTTATCACACTGGGCTGGTTTATCACACTGGGCTGGTTTATCACACTGGGGCTGGTTTAGCACACTGGGCTGGTTTAGCACACTGGGCTGGTTTATCACACTGGGCTGGTTTATCACACTAGGCTGGTTTAGCACACTGGGCTGGTTTATCACACTGGGGCTGGTTTATCACACTGGGCTGGTTTAGCACACTCGGCTGGTTTATCACACTGGGGCTGGTTTATCACACTGGGCTGGTTTATCACACTGGGCTGGTTTAGCACACTGGGCTGGTTTATCACACTGGGCTGGTTTATCACACTGGGCTGGTTTAGCACTGGGCTGGTTTAGCACACTGGGGCTGGTTTATCACACTGGGCTGGTTTAGCACACTGGGCTGGTTTAGCACACTGGGCTGGTTTAGCACACTGGGCTGGTTTAGCACACTGGGGCTGATTTATCACACTGGGCTGGTTTAGCACACTGGGCTGGTTTATCACACTGGGGCTGGTTTATCACACTGGGCTGGTTTAGCACACTGGGCTGGTTTAGCACACTGGGGCTGGTTTATCACACTGGGCTGGTTTATCACACTGGGCTGGTTTAGCACACTGGGCTGGTTTAGCACACTGGGCTGGTTTATCACACTGGGGCTGGTTTAGCACACTGGGGCTGGTTTATCACACTGGGCTGGTTTAGCACACTGGGCTGGTTTATCACACTGGGCTGGTTTATCACACTGGGCTGGTTTATCACACTGGGCTGGTTTATCACACTGGGCTGGTTTATCACACTGGGCTGGTTTAGCACACTGGGCTGGTTTATCACACTGGGCTGGTTTATCACACTGGGCTGGTTTATCAGGGCTGGTTTATCACACTGGGCTGGTTTATCACACTAGGCTGGTTTATCACACTGGGCTGGTTTATCACACTGGGCTGGTTTAGCACACTAGGCTGGTTTAGCACACTGGGCTGGTTTAGCGCACTGGGGCTGGTTTAGCACACGGGGCTGGTTTAGCACACGGGGCTGGTTTAGCACACTGGGCTGGTTTATCACACTGGGCTGGTTTATCACACTGGGGCTGGTTTAGCACACTGGGCTGGTTTAGCGCACTGGGCTGGTTTAGCACACTGGGCTGGTTTAGCGCACTGGGCTGGTTTAGCACACTGGGCTGGTTTATCACACTGGGCTGGTTTATCACACTAGGCTGGTTTAGCGCACTGGGCTGGTTTATCACACTGGGCTGGTTTATCACACTGGGCTGGTTTATCACACTGGGCTGGTTTATCACACTGGGCTGGTTTAGCACACTGGGCTGGTTTATCACACTGAGCTGGTTTATCACACTGGGCTGGTTTATCACACTGGGCTGGTTTATCACACTGGGCTGGTTTATCACACTGGGCTGGTTTAGCACACTGGGCTGGTTTATCACACTGGGGCTGGTTTATCACACTGGGCTGGTTTATTACACTGGGCTGGTTTAGCACACTGGGCTGGTTTAGCACACTGGGCTGGTTTATCACACTGGGGCTGGTTTATCACACTGGGCTGGTTTAGCACACTGGGCTGGTTTATCACACTGGGGCTGGTTTATCACACTGGGCTGGTTTATCACACTGGGGCTGGTTTATCACACTGGGCTGGTTTATCACACTGGGCTGGTTTGTCACACTGGGCTGGTTTATCACACTGGGCTGGTTTAGCACACTGGGCTGGTTTATCACACTGGGCTGGTTTATCACACTGGGCTGGTTTAGCACACTGGGCTGGTTTATCACACTAGGCTGGTTTAGCACACTGGGCTGGTTTAGCACACTGGGGCTGGATTATCACACTGGGCTGGTTTAGCGCACTGGGCTGGTTTAGCACACTGGGCTGGTTTAGCACACTGGGCTGGTTTATCACACTGGGCTGGTTTAGCACACTGGGCTGGTTTATCACACTGGGCTGGTTTATCACACTGGGCTGGTTTATCACACTGGGCTGGTTTAGCACACTGGGCTGGTTTAGCACACTGGGCTGGTTTATCACACTGGGGTTGGTTTATCACACTGGGCTGGTTTATCACACTGGGCTGGTTTATCACACTGGGGCTGGTTTATCACACTGGGCTGGTTTATCACACTGGGCTGGTTTAGCACACTGGGCTGGTTTATCACACTGGGCTGGTTTATCACACTGGGCTGGTTTAGCACACTGGGCTGGTTTAGCACACTAGGCTGGTTTATCACACTGGGCTGGTTTACCACACTGGGGCTGGTTTATCACACTGGGCTGGTTTAGCACACTGGGCTGGTTTATCACACTGGGGCTGGTTTATCACACTGGGCTGGTTTACCACACTGGGCTGGTTTAGCACACTAGGCTGGTTTAGCACACTGGGCTGGTTTAGCACACTGGGCTGGTTTAGCACACTAGGCTGGTTTAGCACACTGGAGCTGGTTTAGCACACTGGGGCTGGTTTAGCACACTGGGCTGGTTTATCACACTGGGCTGGTTTAGCACACTGGGCTGGTTTAGCACACTGAGCTGGTTTATCACACTGGGCTGGTTTATCACACTGGGCTGGTTTAGCACACTGGGGCTGGTTTATCACACTGGGCTGGTTTATCACACTGGGGCTGGTTTATCACACTGGGCTGGTTTAGCACACTGGGCTGGTTTAGCACACTGGGCTGGTTTAGCACACTGGGGCTGGTTTAGAACACTGGGCTGGTTTAGCACACTGGGCTGGTTTAGCACACTGGGCTGGTTTATCACACTGGGCTGGTTTAGCACACTGGGCTGGTTTATCACACTGGGCTGGTTTATCACACTGGGCTGGTTTATCACACTGGGGCTGGTTTAGCACACTGGGCTGGTTTATCACACTGGGCTGGTTTAGCACACTGGGGCTGGTTTATCACACTGGGCTGGTTTATCACACTGGGCTGGTTTATCACACTGGGCTGGTTTAGCACACTGGGCTGGTTTAGCACACTGGGCTGGTTTATCACACTGGGCTGGTTTATCACACTGGGCTGGTTTATCACACTGGGCTGGTTTAGCACACTGGTCTGGTTTATCACACTGGGCTGGTTTATCACACTGGGCTGGTTTATCACACTGGGCTGGTTTATCACACTGGGGCTGGTTTATCACACTGGGGCTGGTTTATCACACTGGGCTGGTTTATCCCACTGGGCTGGTTTATCACACTGGGCTGATTTATCACACTGGGCTGGTTTATCACATTGGGCTGGTTTATCACACTGGGCTGGTTTATCACACTAGGCTGGTTTAGCACACTGGGGCTGGTTTAGCACACTGGGCTGGTTTATCACACTGGGCTGGTTTAGCACACTGGGCTGGTTTAGCACACTGGGGCTGGTTTATCACACTGGGCTGGTTTATCACACCGGGGCTGGTTTAGCACACTGGGCTGGTTTATCACACTGGGCTGGTTTATCACACTGGGCTGGTTTATCACACTGGGCTGGTTTAGCACACTGGGGCTGGTTTAGCACACTGGGGCTGGTTTAGCACACTGGGCTGGTTTAGCACACTGGGGCTGGTTTAGCACACTGGGCTGGTTTAGCACACTGGGCTGGTTTAGCACACTGGGCTGGTTTAGCACACTGGGCTGGTTTATCACACTAGGCTGGTTTAGGACACTGGGCTGGTTTAGCACACTGGGGCTGGTTTATCACACTGGGCTGGTTTATCACACTAGGCTGGTTTATCACACTGGGCTGGTTTAGCACACTGGGGCTGGTTTATCACACTGGGCTGGTTTATCACACTGGGCTGGTTTAGCACACTGTGCTGGTTTAGCACACTGGGCTGGTTTAGCACACTGGGCTGGTTTAGCACACTGGGCTGGTTTAGCACACTGGGCTGGTTTAGCACACTGGGCTGGTTTAGCACACTGGGCTGGTTTAGCACACTGGGCTGGTTTAGCGCACTGGGCTGGTTTATCACACTGGGCTGGTTTAGCACACTGGGCTGGTTTAGCACACTGGGCTGGTTTAGCACACCGGGCTGGTTTAGCACACTGGGCTGGTTTAGCACACTGGGCTGGTTTAGCACACTGGGCTGGTTTAGCACACTGGGCTGGTTTATCACACTAGGCTGGTTTAGCACACTGGGCTGGTTTAGCACACTGGGCTGGTTTAGCACACTGGGCTGGTTTAGCACACTGGGCTGGTTTAGCACACTGGGCTGGTTTAGCACACCGGGGCTGGTTTATCACACTGGGCTGGTTTATCAAACTGGGGCTGGTTTAGCACACTGGGCTGGTTTAGCACACCGGGGCTGGTTTATCACACTGGGCTGGTTTATCACACTGGGCTGGTTTAGCACACTGGGCTGGTTTATCACACTGGGCTGGTTTAGCACACTGGGGCTGGTTTAGCACACTGGGCTGGTTTATCACACTGGGCTGGTTTATCACACTGGGCTGGTTTAGCACACTGGGGCTGGTGTAGCACACTGGGCTGGTTTAGCACACTGGGCTGGTTTAGCACACTGGGCTGGTTTAGCACACTGGGCTGGTTTATCACACTGGGGCTGGTTTATCACACTGGGCTGGTTTATCACACTGGGGCTGGTTTATCACACTGGGCTGGTTTAGCACACTGGGCTGGTTTAGCACACTGGGCTGGTTTATCACACTGGGCTGGTTTAGCACACTGGGCTGGTTTATCACACTGGGCTGGTTTATCACACTGGGCTGGTTTATCACACTGGGGCTGGTTTATCACACTGGGCTGGTTTAGCACACTGGGCTGGTTTATCACACTGGGCTGGTTTATCACACTGGGCTGGTTTATCACACTGGGGCTGGTTTATCACACTGGGCTGGTTTAGCACACTGGGCTGGTTTATCACACTGGGCTGGTTTAGCACACTGGGGCTGGTTTATCACACTGGGCTGGTTTATCACACTGGGGCTGGTTTAGCACACTGGGCTGGTTTATCACACTGGGCTGGTTTAGCACACTGGGCTGGTTTAGCGCACTGGGCTGGTTTATCACACTGGGCTGGTTTATCACACTGGGCTGGTTTAGCACACTGGGGCTGGTTTAGCACACTGGGCTGGTTTAGCACACTGGGCTGGTTTATCACACTAGGCTGGTTTAGCACACTGGGGCTGGTTTAGCACACTGGGCTGGTTTAGCACACTGGGCTGGTTTAGCACACTGGGCTGGTTTAGCACACTGGGGCTGGTTTAGCACACTGGGCTGGTTTAGCACACTGGGCTGGTTTAGCACACTAGGCTGGTTTAGCACACTGGGCTGGTTTAGCACACTGGGCTGGTTTATCACACTGGGCTGGTTTATCACACTGAGCTGGTTTATCACACTGGGCTGGTTTATCACACTGGGCTGGTTTATCACACTGGGCTGGTTTAGCACACTGGGCTGGTTTAGCACACTGGGCTGGTTTATCACACTGGGGCTGGTTTATCACACTGGGCTGGTTTATCACACTGGGCTGGTTTAGCACACTGGGCTGGTTTAGCACACTGGGCTGGTTTATCACACTGGGGCTGGTTTATCACACTGGGCTGGTTTAGCACACTGGGCTGGTTTATCACACTGGGGCTGGTTTATCACACTGGGCTGGTTTATCACACTGGGGCTGGTTTATCACACTGGGCTGGTTTATCACACTGGGCTGGTTTATCACACTGGGCTGGTTTATCACACTGGGCTGGTTTAGCACACTGGGCTGGTTTATCACACTGGGCTGGTTTATCACACTGGGCTGGTTTAGCACACTGGGCTGGTTTATCACACTGAGCTGGTTTAGCACACTGGGCTGGTTTATCACACTGGGCTGGTTTAGCACACTGGGCTGGTTTATCACACTGGGCTGGTTTAGCGCACTGGGCTGGTTTAGCACACTGGGCTGGTTTATCACACTGGGCTGGTTTAGCACACTGGGCTGGTTTATCACACTGGGCTGGTTTAGCACACTGGGCTGGTTTATCACACTGGGCTGGTTTATCACACTGGGCTGGTTTATCACACTGGGCTGGTTTATCACACTGGGCTGGTTTATCACACTGGGCTGGTTTAGCACACTAGGCTGGTTTAGCACACTGGGCTGGTTTAGCACACTGGGCTGGTTTAGCACACTGGGCTGGTTTATCACACTGGGGCTGGTTTATCACACTGGGCTGGTTTATCACACTGGGCTGGTTTATCACACTGGGGCTGGTTTATCACACTGGGCTGGTTTATCACACTGGGCTGGTTTATCACACTGGGCTGGTTTATCACACTGGGCTGGTTTATCACACTGGGCTGGTTTAGCACACTGGGCTGGTTTATCACACTGGGCTGGTTTAGCACACTAGGCTGGTTTAGCACACTGGGCTGGTTTAGCACACTGGGGCTGGTTTATCACACTGGGCTGGTTTATCACACTGGGCTGGTTTATCACACTGGGCTGGTTTATCACACTGGGCTGGTTTATCACACTGGGCTGGTTTAGCACACTGGGGCTGGTTTAGCACACTGGGCTGGTTTATCACACTGGGCTGGTTTATCACACTGGGCTGGTTTATCACACTGGGCTGGTTTAGCACACTGGGCTGGTTTATCACACTGGGCTGGTTTAGCACACTGGGCTGGTTTAGCACACTGGGCTGGTTTATCACACTGGGCTGGTTTAGCACACTGGGGCTGGTTTAGCACACTGGGCTGGTTTAGCACACTGGGCTGGTTTAGCACACTGGGCTGGTTTATCACACTGGGCTGGTTTAGCACACTGGGGCTGGTTTAGCGCACTGGGCTGGTTTAGCACACTGGGCTGGTTTATCACACTGGACTGGTTTATCACACTGGGGCTGGTTTATCACACTGGGCTGGTTTATCACACTGGGCTGGTTTAGCACACTGGGCTGGTTTAGCGCACTGGGCTGGTTTAGCACACTGGGGCTGGTTTAGCGCACTGGGCTGGTTTATCACACTGGGCTGGTTTAGCGCACTGGGCTGGTTTATCACACTGGACTGGTTTAGCGCACTGGGCTGGTTTATCACACTGGGCTGGTTTAGCGCACTGGGCTGGTTTATCACACTGGGCTGGTTTCGCACACTGGGCTGGTTTATCACACTGGGCTGGTTTATCACACTGGGCTGGTTTATCACACTGGGGCTGGTTTATCACACTGGGCTGGTTTAGCACACTGGGCTGGTTTATCACACTGGGCTGGTTTAGCACACTGGGCTGGTTTATCACACTGGGCTGGTTTATCACACTGGGCTGGTTTAGCACACTGGGCTGGTTTAGCGCACTGGGCTGGTTTATCACACTGGGCTGGTTTAGCGCACTGGGCTGGTTTATCACACTGGGCTGGTTTAGCGCACTGGGCTGGTTTATCACACTGGGCTGGTTTAGCACACTGGGCTGGTTTATCACACTGGGCTGGTTTATCACACTGGGCTGGTTTAGCACACTAGGCTGGTTTAGCACACTGGGCTGGTTTAGCGCACTGGGGCTGGTTTAGCACACGGGGCTGGTTTAGCACACGGGGCTGGTTTAGCACACTGGGCTGGTTTATCACACTAGGCTGGTTTAGCACACTGGGGCTGGTTTAGCACACTGGGCTGGTTTAGCACACTGGGCTGGTTTATCACACTGGGCTGGTTTAGCACACTGGGGCTGGTTTAGCACACTGGGCTGGTTTATCACACTGGGCTGGTTTAGCACACTGGGCTGGTTTAGCACATTGGGCTGGTTTATCACACTGAGCTGGTTTATCACACTGGGCTGGTTTATCACAGTGGGCTGGTTTATCACACTGGGCTGGTTTAGCACACTGGGGCTGGTTTATCACACTGGGCTGGTTTATCACACTGGGCTGGTTTATCACACTGAGCTGGCTTATCACACTGGGCTGGTTTATCACACTGGGCTGGTTTATCACACTGGGCTGGTTTAGCACACTGGGGCTGGTTTATCACACTGGGCTGGTTTAGCACACTGGGCTGGTTTAGCACACTGGGCTGGTTTATCACACTGAGCTGGTTTATCACACTGGGCTGGTTTATCACACTGGGCTGGTTTATCACACTGGGTTGGTTTATCACACTAGGCTGGTTTAGCACACTGGGCTGGTTTAGCACACTGGGCTGGTTTATCACACTGGGGCTGGTTTATCACACTGGGCTGGTTTAGCACACTGGGCTGGTTTAGCACACTGGGCTGGTTTATCACACTGGGGCTGGTTTATCACACTGGGCTGGTTTAGCACACTGGGCTGGTTTATCACACTGGGCTGGTTTATCACACTGGGGCTGGTTTATCACACTGGGCTGGTTTATCACACTGGGCTGGTTTGTCACACTGGGCTGGTTTATCACACTGGGCTGGTTTAGCACACTGGGCTGGTTTATCACACTGGGCTGGTTTATCACACTGGGCTGGTTTAGCACACTGGGCTGGTTTATCACACTAGGCTGGTTTAGCACACTGGGCTGGTTTATCACACTGGGGCTGGTTTATCACACTGGGCTGGTTTAGCGCACTGGGCTGGTTTAGCACACTGGGCTGGTTTAGCACACTGGGCTGGTTTATCACACTGGGCTGGTTTATCACACTGGGGCTGGTTTATCACACTGGGCTGGTTTAGCACACTGGGCTGGTTTATCACACTGGGGCTGGTTTATCACACTGGGCTGGTATAGCACACTGGGCTGGTTTACCACACTGGGCTGGTTTATCACACTGGGCTGGTTTAGCACACTGGGCTGGTTTATCACACTGGGGCTGGTTTATCACACCGGGCTGGTTTATCACACTGGGGCTGGTTTAGCACACTGGGCTGGTTTATCACACTGGGACTGGGTTATCACACTGGGCTGGTTTATCACACTGGGCTGGTTTATCACACTGGGCTGGTTTAGCACACTGGGCTGGTTTATCACACTGGGACTGGTTTATCACACTGGGCTGGTTTATCACACTGGGCTGGTTTAGCACACTGGGCTGGTTTAGCACACTGGGCTGGTTTATCACACTGGGGCTGGTTTATCACACTGGGCTGGTTTAGCACACTGGGCTGGTTTATCACACTGGGCTGGTTTATCACACTAGGCTGGTTTAGCACACTGGGCTGGTTTAGCGCACTGGGGCTGGTTTATCACACCGGGCTGGTTTATCACACTGGGCTGGTTTAGCACACTGGGCTGGTTTATCACACTGGGCTGGTTTAGCACTGGGCTGGTTTAGCACACTGGGCTGGTTTATCACACTGGGCTGGTTTATCACACTGGGCTGCTTTATCACACTGGGGCTGGTTTATCACACTGGGCTGGTTTAGCACACTGGGCTGGTTTATCACACTGGGCTGGTTTATCACACTGGGGCTGGTTTAGCACACTGGGCTGGTTTATCACACTGGGCTGGTTTATCACTCTGGGCTGGTTTAGCACACTGGGCTGGTTTAACACACTGGGCTGGTTTATCACACTGGGCTGGTTTAGCACACTGGGCTGGTTTATCACACTGGGCTGGTTTATCACACTGGGGCTGGTTTAGCACACTGGGCTGGTTTATCACACTGGGCTGGTTTATCACTCTGGGCTGGTTTAGCACACTGGGCTGGTTTATCACACTGGGCTGGTTTATCACACTGGGCTGGTTTATCACACAAGGCTGGTTTAGCACACTGGGGCTGGTTTAGCACACTGGGCTGGTTTATCACACTGGGCTGGTTTAGCACACTGGGCTGGTTTAGCACACTGGGGCTGGTTTATCACACTGGGCTGGTTTATCACACCGGGGCTGGTTTAGCACACTGGGCTGGTTTATCACACTGGGCTGGTTTATCACACTAGGCTGGTTTATCACACTGGGCTGGTTTATCACACTGGGCTGGTTTAGCACACTGGGGCTGGTTTAGCACACTGGGCTGGTTTAGCACACTGGGGCTGGTTTAGCACACTGGGCTGGTTTAGCACACTGGGCTGGTTTAGCACACTGGGCTGGTTTATCACACTGGGCTGGTTTAGCACACTGGGCTGGTTTATCACACTGGGGCTGGTTTATCACACTGGGCTGGTTTAGCACACTGGGGCTGGTTTATCACACTGGGGCTGGTTTATCACACTGGGGCTGGTTTAGCACACTAGGCTGGTTTAGCACACTGGGCTGGTTTAGCACACTGGGGCTGGTTTATCACACTGGGCTGGTTTATCACACTGGGCTGGTTTATCTCACTAGGCTGGTTTAGCACACTGGGCTGGTTTAGCACACTGGGCTGGTTTATCACACTGGGCTGGTTTAGCACACTGGGCTGGTTTATCACACTGGGCTGGTTTATCACACTGGGCTGGTTTATCACTCTGGGCTGGTTTAGCACACTGGGCTGGTTTAGCACACTGAGCTGGTTTAGCGCACTGGGCTGGTTTATCACACTGGGCTGGTTTATCACACTGGGCTGGTTTATCACACTGGACTGGTTTAGCACACTGGGCTGGTTTAGCACACTGGGCTGGTTTATCACACTGGGGCTGGTTTAGCACACTGGGCTGGTTTAGCACACTGGGCTGGTTTATCACACTGGGCTGGTTTAGCACACTGGGCTGGTTTAGCATACTGGGCTGGTTTATCACACTGGGGCTGGTTTAGCACACTGGGCTGGTTTAGCACACTGGGCTGGTTTAGCACACTGGGCTGGTTTAGCACACTGGGCTGGTTTAGCACACTGGGCTGGTTTATCACACTGGGCTGGTTTATCACACTGGGCTGGTTTAGCACACTGGGCTGGTTTATCACACTGGGGCTGGTTTAGCACACTGGGCTGGTTTATCACACTGGGCTGGTTTATCACACTGGGGCTGGTTTATCACACTGGGCTGGTTTAGCACACTGGGCTGGTTTATCACACTGGGGCTGGTTTAGCACACTGGGCTGGTTTAGCACACTGGGGCTGGTTTAGCACACTGGGCTGGTTTAGCACACTGGGCTGGTTTAGCACACTGGGCTGGTTTATCACACTGGGCTGGTTTAGCACACTGGGCTGGTTTAGCACACTGGACTGGTTTATCACACTGGGGCTGGTTTAGCACACTGGGCTGGTTTAGCACACTGGGCTGGTTTAGCACACTGGGCTGGTTTAGCACACTGGGCTGGTTTAGCACACTGGGCTGGTTTATCACACTGGGCTGGTTTAGCACACTGGGCTGGTTTATCACACTGGGCTGGTTTAGCACACTGGGGCTGGTTTAGCACACTGGGGCTGGTTTAGCACACTGGGCTGGTTTAGCACACTGGGCTGGTTTAGCACACTGGGCTGGTTTAGCGCACTGGGGCTGGTTTAGCACACTGGGCTGGTTTAGCACACTGGGCTGGTTTAGCACACTGGGCTGGTTTAGCACACTGGGCTGGTTTAGCACACTGGGCTGGTTTATCACACTGGGCTGGTTTAGCACACTGGGCTGGTTTAGCACACTGGCTGGTTTAGCACACTGGGCTGGTTTATCACACTGGGCTGGTTTATCACACTGGGCTGGTTTATCACACTGGGGCTGGTTTATCACACTGGGGCTGGTTTATCACACTGGGGCTGGTTTAGCACACTGGGCTGGTTTATCACACTGGGCTGGTTTATCACACTGGGCTGGTTTAGCACACTGGGCTGGTTTAGCACACTGGGCTGGTTCATCACACTGGGCTGGTTTAGCGCACTGGGCTGGTTTATCACACTGGGGCTGGTTTATCACACTGGGCTGGTTTATCACACTGGGCTGGTTTATCACACTGGGGCTGGTTTAGCACACTGGGCTGGTTTATCACACTGGGCTGGTTTATCACACTGGGCTGGTTTAGCACACTGGGCTGGTTCATCACACTGGGCTGGTTCATCACACTGGGGCTGGTTTATCACACTGCGGCTGGTTTATCACACTGGGGCTGGTTTATCACACTGGGGCTGGTTTAGCACACTGGGCTGGTTTATCACACTGGGCTGGTTTATCACACTGGGCTGGTTTATCACACTGCGGCTGGTTTATCACACTGGGGCTGGTTTATCACACTGGGGCTGGTTTAGCACACTGGGCTGGTTTATCACACTGGGCTGGTTTATCACACTGGGCTGGTTTATCACACTGAGCTGGTTTAGCACACTGGGCTGGTTTAGCACACTGGGCTGGTTCATCACACTGGGCTGGTTTAGCGCACTGGGCTGGTTTATCACACTGGGGCTGGTTTATCACACTGGGCTGGTTTATCACACTGGGGCTGGTTTAGCACACTGGGCTGGTTTATCACACTGGGCTGGTTTATCACACTGGGCTGGTTCATCACACTGGGGCTGGTTTATCACACTGCGGCTGGTTTATCACACTGGGGCTGGTTTATCACACTGGGGCTGGTTTATCACACTGGGCTGGTTTAGCACACTGGGCTGGTTTAGCACACTGGGCTGGTTTATCACACTGGGGCTGGTTTATCACACTGGGGCTGGTTTAGCACACTGGGCTGGTTTATCACACTGGGCTGGTTTATCACACTGGGCTGGTTTATCACACTGGGCTGGTTTAGCACACTGGGCTGGTTTAGCACACTGGGCTGGTTTAGCACACTGGGCTGGTTTATCAGACTGGGCTGGTTTAGCACACTGGGCTGGTTTATCACACTGGGCTGGTTTCGCACACTGGGCTGGTTTATCACACTGGGCTGGTTTATCACACTGAGCTGGTTTAGCACACTGGGGTTGGTTTAGCACACTGGGGCTGGTTTAGCACACTGGGCTGGTTTATCACACTGGGACTGGTTTATCACACTGGGCTGGTTTATCATACTGGGGCTGGTTTATCACACTGGGGCTGGTTTATCACACTGAGCTGGTTTAGCACACGGGGGCTGGTTTATCACACTGGGGCTGGTTTATCACACTGAGCTGGTTTAGCACACTGGGGCTGGTTTAGCACACTGGGCTGGTTTATCACACTGGGACTGGTTTATCACACTGGGCTGGTTTATCATACTGGGGCTGGTTTAGCACACCGGGGCTGGTTTAGCACACTGGGCTGGTTTAGCACACTGGGCTGGTTTAGCACACTGGGCACACTCGGCGGGTTTAGCGCACTGGGCTGGTTTATCACACTGGGGCTGGTTTAGCACACTGGGCACACTCGGCGGGTTTAGCGCACTGGGCTGGTTTATCACACTGGGGCTGGATTAGCACACTGGGCACACTCGGCTGGTTTACCGCACTGGGCTGGTTTATCACACTGGGCTGGTTTAGCACACTGGGCTGGTTTATCACACTGGGGCTGGTTTAGCACTCTGGGCTGGTTTAGCACACTGGGCTGGTTTATCATACTGGGCTGGTTTATCACACTGGGGCTGGTTTAGCACACTGGGGCTGGTTTAGCACACTGGGGCTGGTTTAGCACACTGGGGCTGGTTTAGCACACTGGGGCTGGTTTAGCACACTGGGCTGGTTTAGCACACTGGGGCTGGTTTAGCACACTGGGCTGGTTTATCACACTGGGCTGGTTTAGCACACTGGGCTGGTTTAGCACACTGGGCTGGTTTATCACACTGGGCTGGTTTAGCATACTGGGCTGGTTTAGCACACTGGGCTGGTTTATCACACTGGGCTGGTTTATTACACTGGGCTGGTTTAGCACACTGGGCTGGTTTAGCACACTGGGCTGGTTTATCACACTGGGGCTGGTTTAGCACTCTGGGCTGGTTTAGCACACTGGGTTGGTTTATCACACTGGGCTGGTTAAGCACACTGGGCTGGTTTATCACACTGGGCTGGTTTATCACACTGGGCTGGTTTAGCACACTGGGCTGGTTTAGCACACTGGGCTGGTTTATCACACTGGGGCTGGTTTAGCACACTGGGTTGGTTTATCACACTGGGCTGGTTTATCACACTGGGCTGCTTTATCACACTGGGCTGGTTTAGCACACTGGGCTGGTTTATCACACTGGGCTGGTTTATCACACTGGGCTGCTTTATCACACTGGGACTGGTTTATCACACTGGGCTGGTTTATCACACTGGGCTGGTTTATCACACTGGGCTGGTTTATCACACTGGGGCTGGTTTATCACACTGGGCTGGTTTATCACACTGGGCTGGTATATCACACTGGGCTGGTTTATCACACTGGGCTGGTTTATCACACTGGGGCTGGTTTAGCACACTGGGCTGGTTTATCACACTGGGCTGGTTTAGCGCACTGGGCTGGTTTATCACACTGGGCTGGTTTATCACACTGAGCTGGTTTATCACACTGGGCTGGTTTATCACACTGGGGCTGGTTTAGCACACTGGGCTGGTTTATCACACTGGGCTGGTTTAGCGCACTGGGCTGGTTTAGCACACTGGGCTGGTTTATCACACTGGGCTGGTTTAGCACACTGGCTGGTTTAGCACACAGGGCTGGTTTAGCACACTGGGCTGGTTTAGCACACTGGGCTGGTTTAGCGCACTGGGCTGGTTTAGCGCACTGGGCTGGTTTATCACACTGGGCTGGTTTATCACACTGGGCTGGTTTATCACACTGGGCTGGTTTATCACACTGGGGCTGGTTTAGCACACTGGGCTGGTTTATCACACTGGGCTGGTTTAGCGCACTGGGCTGGTTTAGCACACTGGGCTGGTTTATCACACTGGGCTGGTTTAGCACACTGGCTGGTTTAGCACACTGGGCTGGTTTAGCACACTGGGCTGGTTTAGCACACTGGGCTGGTTTAGCACACTGGGGCTGGTATATCACACTGGGCTGGTTTAACACACTGTGCTGGTTTATCACACTGGGCTGGTTTATCACACTGGGCTGGTTTATCACACTGAGCTGGTTTAGCACACTGGGCTGGTTTATCACACTGGGCTGCTTTATCACACTGGGCTGGTTTAGCACACTGGGCTGGTTTATCACACTGGGCTGGTTTATCACACTGGGCTGGTTTATCACACTGGGCTGCTTTATCACACTGGGACTGGTTTATCACACTGGGCTGGTTTATCACACTGGGCTGGTTTATCACACTGGGCTGGTTTATCACACTGGGGCTGGTTTATCACACTGGGCTGGTTTATCACACTGGGCTGGTATATCACACTGGGCTGGTTTATCACACTGGGCTGGTTTATCACACTGGGGCTGGTTTAGCACACTGGGCTGGTTTATCACACTGGGCTGGTTTAGCGCACTGGGCTGGTTTATCACACTGGGCTGGTTTATCACACTGAGCTGGTTTATCACACTGGGCTGGTTTATCACACTGGGGCTGGTTTAGCACACTGGGCTGGTTTATCACACTGGGCTGGTTTAGCGCACTGGGCTGGTTTAGCACACTGGGCTGGTTTATCACACTGGGCTGGTTTAGCACACTGGCTGGTTTAGCACACTGGGCTGGTTTAGCACACTGGGCTGGTTTAGCACACTGGGCTGGTTTAGCGCACTGGGCTGGTTTAGCACACTGGGCTGGTTTATCACACTGGGCTGGTTTATCACACTGGGCTGGTTTATCACACTGAGCTGGTTTATCACACTGGGCTGGTTTATCACACTGGGGCTGGTTTAGCACACTGGGCTGGTTTATCACACTGGGCTGGTTTAGCGCACTGGGCTGGTTTAGCACACTGGGCTGGTTTATCACACTGGGCTGGTTTAGCACACTGGCTGGTTTAGCACACTGGGCTGGTTTAGCACACTGGGCTGGTTTAGCACACTGGGCTGGTTTAGCACACTGGGGCTGGTATATCACACTGGGCTGGTTTAACACACTGTGCTGGTTTATCACACTGGGCTGGTTTATCACACTGGGCTGGTTTATCACACTGAGCTGGTTTAGCACACTGGGCTGGTTTATCACACTGGGCTGGTTTAGCACACTGGGCTGGTTTATCACACTGGGCTGGTTTAGCACACTGGGCTGGTTTAGCACACTGGGCTGGTTTAGCACAAAGGGCTGGTTTATCACACTGGGCTGGTTTAGCACACTGGGCTGGTTTATCACACTGGGCTGGTTTAGCACACTGGGCTGGTTTAGCACACTGGGCTGGTTTATCACACTGGGGCTGGTTTATCACACTGGGGATGGTTTATCACACTGGGCTGGTTTATCACACTGGGCTGGTTTATCACACTGGACTGGTTTATCACACTGGGCTGGTTTAGCACACTGGGCTGGTTTATCACACTGGGCTGGTTTATCACACTGGGGCTGGTTTATCACACTGGGCTGGTTTATCACACTGGGGCTGGTTTATCACACTGGGCTGGTTTAGCACACTGGGCTGGTTTAGCACACTGGGCTGGTTTATCACACTGGGCTGGTTTATCACACTGGGCTGGTTTAGCACACTGGGCTGGTTTATCACACTGGGCTGGTTTATCACACTGTGCTGGTTTAGCGCACTGGGGCTGGTTTATCACACTGGGCTGGTTTAGCGCACTGGGCTGGTTTAGCACACTGGGCTGGTTTAGCACACTGGGCTGGTTTAGCACACTGTGCTGGTTTAGCGCACTGGGCTGGTTTATCACACTGGGCTGGTTTATCACACTGGGCTGGTTTAGCACACTGGGCTGGTTTAGCACACTGGGCTGGTTTATCACACTGAGCTGGTTTATCACACTGGGCTGGTTTATCACACTGGGCTGGTTTATCACACTGGGCTGGTTTAGCACACTGGGCTGGTTTAGCACACTGGGCTGGTTTATCACACTGGGCTGGTTTAGCACACTGGGCTGGTTTAGCACACTGGGCTGGTTTATCACACTGGGCTGGTTTATCACACTGGGCTGGTTTATCACACTGGGCTGGTTTATCACACTGGGACTGGTTTATCACACTGGGCTGGTTTATCACACTGGGCTGGTTTATCACACTGGGCTGGTTTATCACACTGAGCTGGTTTATCACACTGGGCTGGTTTATCACACTGGGCTGGTTTAGCACACTGGGCTGGTTTATCACACTGGGCTGGTTTATCACACTGGGCTGGTTTAGCACACTGGGCTGGTTTATCACACTGGGCTGGTTTAGCACACTGGGCTGGTTTATCACACAGGGCTGGTTTATCACACTGGGCTGGTTTATCACACTGGGCTGGTTTATCACACTGGGCTGGTTTATCACACTGGGCTGGTTTAGCACACTGGGCTGGTTTAGCACACTGGGCTGGTTTAGCACACTGGGCTGGTTTAGCACACTGGGCTGCTTGAGCACACTGGGCTGGTTGAGCACACTGGGGCTGGTTTAGCACACTGGGCTGGTTTAGCACACTGGGCTGGTTTAGCACACTGGGCTGGTGTAGCACACTGGGCTGGTGTAGCACACTGGGCTGGTTTATCACACTGGGCTGGTTTATCACACTGGGCTGGTTTATCACACTGGGGCTGGTTTATCACACTGGGGCTGGTTTATCACACTGGGCTGGTTTAGCACACTGGGCTGGTTTGTCACACTGGGCTGGTGTAGCACACTGGGCTGGTTTAGCACACTGGGCTGGTTTATCACACCGGGGCTGGTTTATCACACCGGGGCTGGTTTAGCACACTGGGCCGGTGTAGCACACTGGGCCGGTTTAGCACACTGGCCTGGTTTATCACACTGGGGCTGGTTTAGCACACTGGGCTGGTGTAGCACACTGGGCTGGTTTAGCACACTGGGCTGGTTTATCACACCGGGGCTGGTTTAGCACACTGTGCTGGTTTATCACACTGTGCTGGTTTATCACACTGGGCTGGTTTATCACACTGGGGCTGGTTTAGCACACTGGGCTGGTGTAGCACACTACTGGGCTGGTTTATCACACTGGGGCTGGTTTATCACACTGGGCTGGTTTAGCACACTGGGCTGGTTTAGCACACTGGGGCTGGTTTAGCACACTGTGCTGGTTTATCACACTGTGCTGGTTTATCACACTGTGCTGGTTTAGCACACTGGGCTGGTTTATCACACTGGGCTGGTTTAGCACACTGGGCTGGTTTATCACACTGGGCTGGTTTAGCGCACTGGGCTGGTTTATCACACTGGGCTGGTTTAGCACACTGGGCTGGTTTATCACACTGGGCTGGTTTATCACACTGGGCTGGTTTAGCACACTGGGCTGGTTTATCACACTGGGGCTGGTTTAGCACACTGGGCTGGTGTAGCACACTACTGGGCTGGTTTATCACACCGGGGCTGGTTTAGCACACTGGGCTGGTTTATCACACTGGGCTGGTTTAGCACACTGGGCTGGTTTATCACACTGGGGCTGGTTTAGCACACTGGGCTGGTTTAGCACACTGGGCTGGTTTATCACACTGGGCTGGTTTATCACACTGGGCTGGTTTAGCACACTGTGCTGGTTTATCACACTGGGCTGGTTTAGCACACTGGGCTGGTTTATCACACTGTGCTGGTTTATCACACTGGGCTGGTTTAGCACACTGGGCTGGTTTAGCACACTGGGCTGGTTTATCACACTGTGCTGGTTTATCACACTGGGCTGGTTTAGCACACTGGGCTGGTTTATCACACTGTGCTGGTTTAGCGCACTGGGCTGGTTTAGCACACTGGGCTGGTTTATCACACTGGGCTGGTTTATCACACTGGGGCTGGTTTAGCACACTGGGCTGGTTTATCACACTGGGGCTGGTTTAGCACACTGGGCTGGTTTATCACACTGGGCTGGTTTATCACACTGGACTGGTTTATCACACTGGGCTGGTTTATCACACTGGGCTGGTTTAGCACACTGGGCTGGTTTATCACACTGGGCTGGTTTAGCACACTGGGCTGGTTTATCACACTGGGCTGGTTTAGCACACTGGGCTGGTTTATCACACTGGGCTGGTTTAGCACACTGGGCTGGTTCATCACACTGGGCTGGTTCATCACACTGGGCTGGTTTTTCACACTGGGCTGGTTTATCACACTGGGGCTGGTTTATCACACTGGGCTGGTTTAGCACACTGGGCTGGTTTAGCACACTGGGCTGGTTTAGCACACTGGGCTGGTTTATCACACTGGGCTGGTTTAGCACACTGGGCTGGTTTTTCACACTGGGCTGGTTTATCACACTGGGCTGGTTTATCACACTGGGCTGGTTTATCATACTGGGCTGGTTTATCACACTGGGGCTGGTTTATCACACTGGGGCTGGTTTATCACACTGGGGCTGGTTTATCACACTGGGCTGGTTTATCACACTGGGCTGGTTTATCACACTGGGGCTGGTTTATCACACTGGGGCTGGTTGATCACACTGGGCTGGTTTATCACACTGGGCTGGTTTATCACACTGGGCTGGTTTATCATACTGGGCTGGTTTATCACACTGGGGCTGGTTTATCACACTGGGCTGGTTTAGCACACTGGGGCTGGTTTATCACACTGAGCTCGTTTAGCGCACTGGGCTGGTTTATCACACTGGGCTGGTTTATCACACTGGGCTGGTTTATCACACTGGGGCTGGTTTATCACACTGGGCTGGTTTAGCACACTGGGCTGGTTTAGCACACTGGGCTGGTTTAGCACACTGGGCTGGTTTAGCGCACTGGGCTGGTTTAGCACACTGGGCTGGTTTATCACACTGGGCTGGTTTATCACACTGGGGCTGGTTTATCACACTGGGGCTGGTTTATCACACTGGGCTGGTTTATCACACGGGCTGGTTTATCACACTGGGCTGGTTTATCACACTGGGGCTGGTTTATCACACTGGGCTGGTTTAGCACACTGGGCTGGTTTAGCACACTGGGCTGGGTTATCACACTGGGCTGGTATATCACACTGGGTTGGTTTAGCACACTGGGTCTGGTTTAGCACACTGGGCTGGTTTAGCACACTGGGCTGGTTTATCACACTGGGCTGGTTTAGCACACTGGGGCTGGTTTATCACACTGGGGCTGGTTTATCACACTGGGCTGGTTTAGCACACTGGGCTGGTTTATCACACTGGGCTGGTTTATCACACAGGGCTGGTTTAGCACACTGGGCTGGTTTATCACACTGGGCTGGTTTATCACACTGGGCTGGTTTATCACACTGGGGCTGGTTTATCACACTGGGGCTGGTTTAGCACACTGGGCTGGTTTATCACACTGGGGCTGGTTCAGCACACTGGGCTGGTTTATCACACTGGGCTGGTTTATCACACTGGGCTGGTTTATCACACTGGGGCTGGTTCAGCACACTGGGCTGGTTTATCACACTGGGCTGGTTTATCACACTGGGCTGCATTATCACACTGGGCTGGTTTATCACACTGGGCTGGTTTATCACACTGGGGCTGGTTTAGCACACTGGGTCTGGTTTAGCACACTGGGCTGGTTTAGCACACTGGGCTGGTTTATCACACTGGGCTGGTTTATCACACTGGGCTGGTTTATCACACTGGGGCTGGTTCAGCACACTGGGGCTGGTTTATCACACTGGGCTGGTTTATCACATTGGGCTGGTTTATCACACTGGGCTGGTTTATCACACTGGGCTGGTTTATCACACTGGGGCTGGTTTATCACACTGGGCTGGTTTATCACACTGGGGCTGGTTTAGCACACTGGGGCTGGTTTATCACACTGGGCTGGTTTATCACACTGGGTTGGTTTAGCACACTGGGGCTGGTTTATAACACTGGGCTGGTTTATCACACTGGGCTGGTTTATCACACTGGGCTGGTTTATCACACTGGGGCTGGTTTATCACACTGGGGCTGGTTTATCACACTGGGCTGGTTTATCACACTGGGCTGGTTTATCACACTGGGCTGGTTTATCACACTGGGGCTGGTTTAGCACACTGGGCTGGTTTAGCACACTGGGCTGGTTTAGCACACTGGGCTGGTTTAGCACACTGGGCTGGTTTAGCACACTGGGCTGGTTTAGCACACTGGGCTGGTTTAGCACACTGGGGCTGGTTTATCACACTGGGGCTGGTTTATCACACTGGGCTGATTTAGCACACTGGGCTGGTTTAGCACACTGGGCTGGTTTAGCACACTGGGCTGGTTTAGCACACTGGGCTGGTTTATCACACTGGGCTGGTTTATCACACTGGGCTGGTTTAGCACACTGGGCTGGTTTATCACACTGGGCTGGTTTATCACACTGGGCTGGTTTAGCACACTGGGCTGGTTTAGCACACTGGGGCTGGTTTATCACACTGGGGCTGGTTTATCACACTGGGCTGGTTTAGCACACTGGGCTGGTTTAGCACACTGGGCTGGTTTAGCACACTGGGCTGGTTTAGCACACTGGGCTGGTTTATCACACTGGGGCTGGTTTAGCACACTGGGCTGGTTTAGCACACTGGGCTGGTTTATCACACTGGGGCTGGTTTAGCACACTGGGCTGGTTTATCACACTGGGCTGGTTTAGCACACTGGGCTGGTTTATCACACTGGGCTGGTTTATCACACTGGGCTGGTTTAGCACACTGGGCTGGTTTAGCACACTGGGGCTGGTTTAGCACACTGGGCTGGTTTAGCACACTGGGCTGGTTTATCACACTGGGGCTGGTTTAGCACACTGGGCTGGTTTATCACACTGGGGCTGGTTTATCACACTGGGCTGGTTTAGCGCACTGGGCTGGTTTATCACACTGGGCTGGTTTATCACACTGGGGCTGGTTTAGCACACTGGGCTGGTTTAGCACACTGAGCTGGTTTAGCACACTGGGCTGGTTTAGCACACTGGGCTGGTTCAGCACACTGTGCTGGTTTATCACACTGGGCTGGTTTATCACACTGGGCTGGTTTAGCACACTGGGCTGGTTCAGCACACTGTGCTGGTTCATCACACAGGGCTGGTTTATCACACTGGGCTGGTTTATCACACTGGGCTGGTTTAGCACACTGGGCTGGTTTATCACACTGGGCTGGTTTATCACACTGGGCTGGTTTATCACACTGGGGCTGGTTTAGCACACTGGGCTGGTTTAGCACACTGGGGCTGGTTTCGCACACTGGGCTGGTTTATCACACTGGGCTGGTTTATCACACTGGGGCTGGTTTAGCACACTGAGCTGGTTTAGCACACTGGGCTGGTTTATCACACTGGGCTGGTTTAGCACACTGAGCTGGTTTATCACACTGGGGCTGGTTTATCACACTGGGCTGGTTTAGCACACTGGGGCTGGTTTATCACACTAGGCTGGTTTATCACACTAGGCTGGTTTATCACACTGGGCTGGTTTAGCACACTGAGCTGGTTTATCACACTGGGGCTGGTTTATCACACTGGGCTGGTTTAGCACACTGGGCTGGTTTATCACACTGGGCTGGTTTAGCACACTGGGCTGGTTCAGCACACTGGGCTGGTTTAGCACACTGGGCTGGTTTATCACACTGGGCTGGTTTATCACACTGGGCTGGTTTATCACACTGGGGCTGGTTCAGCACACTGGGCTGGTTTAGCACACTGGGGCTGGTTTAGCACACTGGGCTGGTTTATCACACTGGGGCTGGTTTAGCACACTGGGCTGGTTTAGCGCACTGGGGCTGGTTTAGCACACTGGGCTGGTTTAGCGCACTGGGCTGGTTTAGCACACTGGGCTGGTTTATCACACTGGGCTGGTTTAGCGCACTGGGCTGGTTTATCACACTGGGCTGGTTTATCACACTGGGCTGGTTTAGCACACTGGGCTGGTTTATCACACTGGGGCTGGTTTAGCACACTGGGGCTGGTTTATCACACTGGGCTGGTTTATCACACTGGGCTGGTTTATCACACTGGGCTGGTTTATCACACTGGGCTGGTTTAGCACACTGGGCTGGTTTATCACACTGGGCTGGTTTATCACACTGGGCTGGTTTAGCACACTGGGCTGGTTTAGCACACTGGGCTGGTTTAGCACACTGGGCTGGTTTAGCACACTGGGCTGGTTTATCACACTGGGCTGGTTTAGCACACTGGGCTGGTTGATCACACTGGGCTGGTTTATCACACTGGGCTGGTTTAGCACACTGGGCTGGTTTATCACACTGGGCTGGTTTATCACACTGGGCTGGTTTAGCACACTGGGCTGGTTTATCACACTGGGGCTGGTTTAGCACACTGGGGCTGGTTTAGCACACTGGGCTGGTTTATCACACTGGGCTGGTTTATCACACTGGGCTGGTTTAGCACACTGGGCTGGTTTAGCACACTGGGCTGGTTTATCACACTGGGCTGGTTTATCACACTGGGCTGGTTTAGCACACTGGGCTGGTTTAGCACACTGGGCTGGTTTATCACACTGGGGCTGGTTTAGCACACTGGGCTGGTTTAGCACTCTGGGCTGGTTTATCACACTGGGCTGGTTTATCACACTGGGCTGGTTTAGCACACTGGGCTGGTTTAGCACACTGGGCTGGTTTATCACACTGGGCTGGTTTATCACACTGGGCTGGTTAGCACACTGGGCTGGTTTAGCACACTGGGCTGGTTTATCACACTGGGGCTGGTTTAGCACACTGGGGCTGGTTTAGCACACTGGGTTGGTTTATCACACTGGGCTGGTTTATCACACTGGGCTGGTTTAGCACACTGGGCTGGTTTAGCACACTGGGCTGGTTTAGCGCACTGGGGCTGGTTTATCACACTGGGCTGGTTTAGCACACTGGGGCTGGTTTATCACACTGGGCTGGTTTAGCACACTGGGCTGGTTTATCACACTGGGGCTGGTTTATCACACTGGGCTGGTTTAGCACACTGGGCTGGTTTAGCACACTGATCTGGTTTAGCACACTGGGCTGGTTCAGCACACTGGGCTGGTTTATCACACTGGGCTGGTTTATCACACTGGGCTGGTTTATCACACTGGGGCTGGTTTATCACACTGGGCTGGTTTATCACACTGGGGCTGGTTTAGCACACTGGGCTGGTTTATCACACTGGGCTGGTTTATCACACTGGGCTGGTTTATCACACTGGGGCTGGTTTATCACACTGGGCTGGTTTATCACACTGGGGCTGGTTTATCACACTGGGGCTGGTTTATCACACTGGGCTGGTTTATCACACTGGGCTGGTTCAGCACACTGGGCTGGTTTATCACACTGGGCTGGTTTATCACACTGGGCTGGTTTATCACACTGGGGCTGGTTTATCACACTGGGGCTGGTTTATCACACTGGGCTGGTTTATCACACTGGGCTGGTTTAGCACACTGGGGCTGGTTTAGCACACTGGGCTGGTTTATCACACTGGGCTGGTTTAGCACACTGTGCTGGTTTATCACACTGGGCTGGTTTATCACACTGGGCTGGTTTAGCACACTGGGGCTGGTTTATCACACTGGGCTGGTTTAGCACACTGGGCTGGTTTAGCACACTGGGCTGGTTTAGCACACTGGGCTGGTTTAGCACACTGGGCTGGTTTAGCACACTGGGCTGGTTTCGCACACTGGGCTGGTTTAGCACACTGAGCTGGTTTAGCACACTGGGCTGGTTCAGCACACTGGGCTGGTTTAGCACACTGAGCTGGTTTAGCACACTGGGCTGGTTTATCACACTGGGCTGGTTTATCACACTGGGCTGGTTTATCACACTGGGCTGGTTTAGCACACTGGGGCTGGTTTATCACACTGGGGCTGGTTTATCACACTGGGCTGGTTTATCACACTGGGCTGGTTTATCACACTGGGCTGGTTTAGCACACTGGGGCTGGTTTATCACACTGGGCTGGTTTAGCACACTGGGCTGGTTTAGCACACTGGGCTGGTTTAGCACACTGGGTTGGTTTAGCACACTGGGGCTGGTTTATCACACTGGGCTGGTTTAGCGCACTCGGCTGGTTTAGCACACTGGGCTGGTTTAGCACACTGGGCTGGTTTAGCACACTGGGCTGGTTTATCACACTGGGGCTGGTTTATCACACTGGGCTGGTTTATCACACTGGGCTGGTTTAGCACACTGGGCTGGTTTATCACACTGGGGCTGGTTTATCACACTGGGGCTGGTTTATCACTCTGGGCTGGTTCATCACACTGGGGCTGGTTTATCACTCTGGGCTGGTTTATCACACTGGGCTGGTTTATCACACTGGGCTGGTTTATCACACTGGGCTGGTTTAGCACACTGGGCTGGTTTATCACACTGGGATGGTTTATCACACTGGGCTGGTTTATCACACTGGGCTGGTTTATCACACTGGGCTGGTTTATCACACTGGGATGGTTTAGCACACTGGGCTGGTTTAGCACACTGGGCTGGTTTATCACACTGGGGCTGGTTTAGCACACTGGGCTGGTTTATCACACTGGGCTGGTTTAGCACACTGGGCTGGTTTATCACACTGGGCTGGTTTATCACACTGGGCTGGTTTAGCACACTGGGCTGGTTTAGCACACTGGGGCTGGTTTAGCACACTGGGCTGGTTTAGCACACTGGGCTGGTTTATCACACTGGGGCTGGTTTAGCACACTGGGCTGGTTTATCACACTGGGGCTGGTTTATCACACTGGGCTGGTTTAGCGCACTGGGCTGGTTTATCACACTGGGCTGGTTTATCACACTGGGGCTGGTTTAGCACACTGGGCTGGTTTAGCACACTGAGCTGGTTTAGCACACTGGGCTGGTTTAGCACACTGGGCTGGTTCAGCACACTGTGCTGGTTTATCACACTGGGCTGGTTTATCACACTGGGCTGGTTTAGCACACTGGGCTGGTTCAGCACACTGTGCTGGTTCATCACACAGGGCTGGTTTATCACACTGGGCTGGTTTATCACACTGGGCTGGTTTAGCACACTGGGCTGGTTTATCACACTGGGCTGGTTTATCACACTGGGCTGGTTTATCACACTGGGGCTGGTTTAGCACACTGGGCTGGTTTAGCACACTGGGGCTGGTTTCGCACACTGGGCTGGTTTATCACACTGGGCTGGTTTATCACACTGGGGCTGGTTTAGCACACTGAGCTGGTTTAGCACACTGGGCTGGTTTATCACACTGGGCTGGTTTAGCACACTGAGCTGGTTTATCACACTGGGGCTGGTTTATCACACTGGGCTGGTTTAGCACACTGGGGCTGGTTTATCACACTAGGCTGGTTTATCACACTAGGCTGGTTTATCACACTGGGCTGGTTTAGCACACTGAGCTGGTTTATCACACTGGGGCTGGTTTATCACACTGGGCTGGTTTAGCACACTGGGCTGGTTTATCACACTGGGCTGGTTTAGCACACTGGGCTGGTTCAGCACACTGGGCTGGTTTAGCACACTGGGCTGGTTTATCACACTGGGCTGGTTTATCACACTGGGCTGGTTTATCACACTGGGGCTGGTTCAGCACACTGGGCTGGTTTAGCACACTGGGGCTGGTTTAGCACACTGGGCTGGTTTATCACACTGGGGCTGGTTTAGCACACTGGGCTGGTTTAGCGCACTGGGGCTGGTTTAGCACACTGGGCTGGTTTAGCGCACTGGGCTGGTTTAGCACACTGGGCTGGTTTATCACACTGGGCTGGTTTAGCGCACTGGGCTGGTTTATCACACTGGGCTGGTTTATCACACTGGGCTGGTTTAGCACACTGGGCTGGTTTATCACACTGGGGCTGGTTTAGCACACTGGGGCTGGTTTATCACACTGGGCTGGTTTATCACACTGGGCTGGTTTATCACACTGGGCTGGTTTATCACACTGGGCTGGTTTAGCACACTGGGCTGGTTTATCACACTGGGCTGGTTTATCACACTGGGCTGGTTTAGCACACTGGGCTGGTTTAGCACACTGGGCTGGTTTAGCACACTGGGCTGGTTTAGCACACTGGGCTGGTTTATCACACTGGGCTGGTTTAGCACACTGGGCTGGTTGATCACACTGGGCTGGTTTATCACACTGGGCTGGTTTAGCACACTGGGCTGGTTTATCACACTGGGCTGGTTTATCACACTGGGCTGGTTTAGCACACTGGGCTGGTTTATCACACTGGGGCTGGTTTAGCACACTGGGGCTGGTTTAGCACACTGGGCTGGTTTATCACACTGGGCTGGTTTATCACACTGGGCTGGTTTAGCACACTGGGCTGGTTTAGCACACTGGGCTGGTTTATCACACTGGGCTGGTTTATCACACTGGGCTGGTTTAGCACACTGGGCTGGTTTAGCACACTGGGCTGGTTTATCACACTGGGGCTGGTTTAGCACACTGGGCTGGTTTAGCACTCTGGGCTGGTTTATCACACTGGGCTGGTTTATCACACTGGGCTGGTTTAGCACACTGGGCTGGTTTAGCACACTGGGCTGGTTTATCACACTGGGCTGGTTTATCACACTGGGCTGGTTAGCACACTGGGCTGGTTTAGCACACTGGGCTGGTTTATCACACTGGGGCTGGTTTAGCACACTGGGGCTGGTTTAGCACACTGGGTTGGTTTATCACACTGGGCTGGTTTATCACACTGGGCTGGTTTAGCACACTGGGCTGGTTTAGCACACTGGGCTGGTTTAGCGCACTGGGGCTGGTTTATCACACTGGGCTGGTTTAGCACACTGGGGCTGGTTTATCACACTGGGCTGGTTTAGCACACTGGGCTGGTTTATCACACTGGGGCTGGTTTATCACACTGGGCTGGTTTAGCACACTGGGCTGGTTTAGCACACTGATCTGGTTTAGCACACTGGGCTGGTTCAGCACACTGGGCTGGTTTATCACACTGGGCTGGTTTATCACACTGGGCTGGTTTATCACACTGGGGCTGGTTTATCACACTGGGCTGGTTTATCACACTGGGGCTGGTTTAGCACACTGGGCTGGTTTATCACACTGGGCTGGTTTATCACACTGGGCTGGTTTATCACACTGGGGCTGGTTTATCACACTGGGCTGGTTTATCACACTGGGGCTGGTTTATCACACTGGGGCTGGTTTATCACACTGGGCTGGTTTATCACACTGGGCTGGTTCAGCACACTGGGCTGGTTTATCACACTGGGCTGGTTTATCACACTGGGCTGGTTTATCACACTGGGGCTGGTTTATCACACTGGGGCTGGTTTATCACACTGGGCTGGTTTATCACACTGGGCTGGTTTAGCACACTGGGGCTGGTTTAGCACACTGGGCTGGTTTATCACACTGGGCTGGTTTAGCACACTGTGCTGGTTTATCACACTGGGCTGGTTTATCACACTGGGCTGGTTTAGCACACTGGGGCTGGTTTATCACACTGGGCTGGTTTAGCACACTGGGCTGGTTTAGCACACTGGGCTGGTTTAGCACACTGGGCTGGTTTAGCACACTGGGCTGGTTTAGCACACTGGGCTGGTTTCGCACACTGGGCTGGTTTAGCACACTGAGCTGGTTTAGCACACTGGGCTGGTTCAGCACACTGGGCTGGTTTAGCACACTGAGCTGGTTTAGCACACTGGGCTGGTTTATCACACTGGGCTGGTTTATCACACTGGGCTGGTTTATCACACTGGGCTGGTTTAGCACACTGGGGCTGGTTTATCACACTGGGGCTGGTTTATCACACTGGGCTGGTTTATCACACTGGGCTGGTTTATCACACTGGGCTGGTTTAGCACACTGGGGCTGGTTTATCACACTGGGCTGGTTTAGCACACTGGGCTGGTTTAGCACACTGGGCTGGTTTAGCACACTGGGTTGGTTTAGCACACTGGGGCTGGTTTATCACACTGGGCTGGTTTAGCGCACTCGGCTGGTTTAGCACACTGGGCTGGTTTAGCACACTGGGCTGGTTTAGCACACTGGGCTGGTTTATCACACTGGGGCTGGTTTATCACACTGGGCTGGTTTATCACACTGGGCTGGTTTAGCACACTGGGCTGGTTTATCACACTGGGGCTGGTTTATCACACTGGGGCTGGTTTATCACTCTGGGCTGGTTCATCACACTGGGGCTGGTTTATCACTCTGGGCTGGTTTATCACACTGGGCTGGTTTATCACACTGGGCTGGTTTATCACACTGGGCTGGTTTAGCACACTGGGCTGGTTTATCACACTGGGATGGTTTATCACACTGGGCTGGTTTATCACACTGGGCTGGTTTATCACACTGGGCTGGTTTATCACACTGGGATGGTTTATCACACTGGGCTGGTTTATCACACTGGGCTGGTTTAGCACACTGGGCTGGTTTATCACACTGGGATGGTTTATCACACTGGGCTGGTTTATCACACTGGGCTGGTTTATCACACTGGGCTGGTTTATCACTCTGGGCTGGTTTAGCACACTGGGCTGGTTTAGCACACTGGGGCTGGTTTATCACACTGGGCTGGTTTAGCACACTGGGCTGGTTTAGCACACTGGGCTGGTTTATCACACTGGGGCTGGTTTATCACACTGGGGCTGGTTTATCACACTGGGCTGGTTTAGCGCACTGGGCTGGTTTAGCACACTGGGCTGGTTTATCACACTGGGGCTGGTTTATCACACTGGGCTGGTTTAGCGCACTCGGCTGGTTTATCACACTGGGCTGGTTTAGCACACTGGGCTGGTTTAGCACACTGGGCTGGTTTATCACACTGGGGCTGGTTTATCACACTGGGCTGGTTTAGCACACTGGGGCTGGTTTATCACACTGGGCTGGTTTATCACACTGGGGCTGGTTTATCACACTGGGCTGGTTTATCACACTGGGCTGGTTTATCACACTGGGCTGGTTTATCACACTGGGCTGGTTTAGCACACTGGGCTGGTTTAGCACACTGGGCTGGTTTATCACACTGGGGCTGGTTTATCACACTGGGCTGGTTTATCACACTGGGGCTGGTTTATCACACTGGGCTGGTTTATCACACTGGGGCTGGTTTATCACACTGGGGCTGGTTTATCACACTGGGCTGGTTTATCACACTGGGCTGGTTTATCACACTGGGCTGGTTTAGCACACTGGGCTGGTTTATCACACTGGGCTGGTTTAGCACACTGGGCTGGTTTATCACACTGGGCTGGTTTATCACACTGGGCTGGTTTAGCACACTGGGCTGGTTTAGCACACCGGGCTGGTTTATCACACCGGGCTGGTTTAGCACACTGGGCTGGTTTATCACACTGGGCTGGTTTATCACACTGGGCTGGTTTATCACACTGGGCTGGTTTAGCACACTGGGCTGGTTTATCACACTGGGCTGGTTTAGCACACTGGGCTGGTTTATCACACTGGGCTGGTTTAGCACACTGGGCTGGTTTAGCACACCGGGCTGGTTTATCACACCGGGCTGGTTTAGCACACTGGGCTGGTTTATCACACTGGGCTGGTTTATCACACTGGGCTGGTTTATCACACTGTGCTGGTTTATCACACTGAGCTGGTTTATCACACTGGGCTGGTTTAGCACACTGGGCTGGTTTGGCACACTGGGCTGGTTTATCACACTGGGCTGGTTTATCACTCTGGGCTGGTTTATCACACTGGGCTGGTTTATCACACTGGGCTGGTTTATCACACTGGGCTGGTTTATCATACTGGGCTGGTTTATCACACTGGGCTGGTTTATCACACTGGGCTGGTTTATCACACTGGGCTGGTTTATCACACTGTGCTGGTTTATCACACTGAGCTGGTTTATCACACTGGGCTGGTTTATCACACTGGGGCTGGTTTAGCACACTGGGCTGGTTCATCACACTGGGCTGGTTTAGCGCACTGGGGCTGGTTTATCAAACTGGGGCTGGTTTATCACACTGGGGCTGGTTTATCACACTGGGCTGGTTTATCACACTGGGGCTGGTTTATCACACTGGGGCTGGTTTAGCACACTGGGGCTGGTTTAGCACACTGGGCTGGTTCATCACACTGGGCTGGTTTAGCGCACTGGGGCTGGTTTATCACACTGGGGCTGGTTTATCACACTGGGCTGGTTTATCACACTGGGGCTGGTTTATCACACTGGGCTGGTTTATCACACTGGGCTGGTTTATCACACTGTGCTGGTTTAGCACACTGGGATGGTTTATCACACTGGGCTGGTTTAGCACACTGGGCTGGTTTAGCACACTGGGCTGGTTTAGCACACTGGGCTGGTTTAGCACACTGGGGCTGGTTTAGCACACTGGGCTGGTTTATCACACTGGGCTGGTTTATCACACTGGGCTGGTTTATCACACTGGGCTGGTTTATCACACTGGGGCTGGTTTATCACACTGGGCTGGTTTAGCACACTGGGCTGGTTTAGCACACTGGGGCTGGTTTAGCACACTGGGCTGGTTTATCACACTGGGCTGGTTTATCACACTGGGCTGGTTTATCACACTGGGCTGGTTTATCACACTGGGCTGGTTTAGCACACTGGGCTGGTTTAGCACACTGGGCTGGTTTATCACACTGGGCTGGTTTAGCACACTGGGCTGGTTTAGCACACTGGGCTGGTTTAGCACACTGGGCTGGTTTATCACACTGGGCTGGTTTATCACACTGGGCTGGTTTATCACACTGGGGCTGGTTTAGCACACTGGGGCTGGTTTAGCACACTGGGCTGGTTTAGCACACTGGGCTGGTTTAGCACACTGGGGCTGGTTTAGCACACTGGGCTAGTTTAGCACACTGGGGCTGGTTTATCACACTGAGCTGGTTTATCACACTGGGCTGGTTTAGCACACTGGGTTGGTTTATCACACTGGGCTGGTTTATCACACTGGGGCTGGTTTAGCACACTGGGCTGGTTTAGCACACTGGGCTGGTTTATCACACTGGGCTGGTTTATCACACTGGGCTGGTTTATCACACTGGGCTGGTTTATCACACTGGGGCTGGTTTAGCACGCTGGGCTGGTTTAGCACACTGGGCTGGTTTATCACACTGAGCTGGTTTATCACACTGGGCTGGTTTATCACACTGAGCTGATTTATCACACTGTGCTGGTTTAGCACACTGGGGCTGGTTTAGCACACTAGGCTGGTTTAGCACACTGGGGCTGGTTTATCACACTGGGCTGGTTTAGCACACTGGGCTGGTTTAGCACACTGGGGCTGGTTTAGCACACTGGGCTGGTTTATCACACTGAGCTGGTTTATCACACTGGGCTGGTTCATCACACTGAGCTGGTTTATCACACTGTGCTGGTTTAGCACACTGGGGCTGGTTTAGCACACTAGGCTGGTTTAGCACACTGGGCTGGTTTATCACACTGGGCTGGTTTAGCACACTGGGGCTGGTTTATCACACTGGGCTGGTTTATCACACTGGGCTGGTTTATCACACTGTGCTGGTTTAGCACACTGGGGCTGGTTTAGCACACTGGGCTGGTTCATCACACTGGGGCTGGTTTAGCACACTGGGCTGGTTTAGCACACTGGGCTAAATCACTGGCTTTTAAAGCAGACCAAGGCAGGCCAGCAGCACGGTTCAATTCCCGTACCAGCCTCCCCGAACAGGCGCCGGAATGTGGCGACTAGGGGCTTTTCACAGTCACTTCATTGAAGCCTACTTGTGACAATAAGCGATTTTCATTTTCATGTCTCCACTGATCTACGTTGTCTCTCCAGCGGTTGGCATGGTGGTGCCACGTGCATTTGCCCCCTCCCGGTTGCCCCCCATCCACCGCTGCGGAGGATCACCCACCTCCAGTCGAGAGACCCCACCCCCCTCCGCCGGGCACAGAGGCAGCAAGCCCAGTGCCCCCGGGCTCACTGCCTGTGAGCAAAGATGGTTACTCACCTCCCCACAGATGCCCTTCCGCCAGGTTGACGTTTTTCACAAGGAGCACTAATCGGCGCCAGGGTGACCACTTGCTGGGAAGGCCGATGAGTGACGAGAGGCTGTTGGATATGAGGTGGCTCTCCTTGATTGTACGGAAATGGGGCTTAAGTGGTGATAATTGGTTTCTCCCTCGCTACGGTGCAATCCCAATTTTGCCAGGGGGAGCGGGCTGGTTGCATCGCAAACTGTTTGGCGCCTGGAGGGATCTCGTTTTTGGCCTCTCCCGCTTTTCGCTGGCCTCGTTTCGCTTGCCAGCCGAAATCTTGACAACAGACTGTAGGGTCATCAGAGTCCGAAAAAAACCGGCAAATGATTCTCTCGGGTGCTGAAGTTTCGTTATCGATCTCAGGAAGGATTTATTGGCCTCGGACGGAATACAGCACAGATTCACCAGAATTGTACCAAGACCTAAGGAGTTAAATTCTGAGGACGGATTGAATAAACTTAGCTTTGCATTCCCTTCCGTTTTGAAGGTTGAGGCCTTTGACATAATAAAAGGATTTGACATGTAAACACAGAGAAACAATTTCCACAGCCGGGGGAAGTGGGGGGGGGGGGAGGATTCAGAATAAGGGGACACATTTGAAAGATTACAGCAGGCTTTCAGGATGAAACCAGGAAGCACTTTTTGAAATGAAAATCGCTTATTGTCACAAGTAGGCTTCAATGAAGTGACTGTGAAAAGCCCCTAGTCGCCACATTCCGGCGCCTGTTCGGGGAGGCTGGTACGGGAATTGAACCTTGCTGCTGGCCTGTCTTGGTCTGCTTTCAAAGCCAGCGATTTAGCCCCGTGCTAAACAGCCCCTACGTTTTCAGGTAAAGGGAGGTGGAAATCTGGAACTCCCTCCCTCAAAAGGCCATGCTTGTTGGGGGTCAATTGAAACTTTCAACTCTGAGACTGCTAGATTTTGATTCGGTGAGGGATCAAAGACAGGGAAATGAAGTTGAGTTTAACTGATCAATGAGAACAGTTTGGAAGGGCTGAATGGCTTGTTAGTGTTCCCAAGACAGGGCTGCTGGCATGTCTGAAATTTCCTGTGCTCAAATATTTATAAGTCAGAGCAAAAGGGCGACAGGGTAGCACAGTGGTTAGCACTGTTGCTTCACAGCACCGGGGTCCCAGGTTCGATTCCCTGCTGGGTCACTGTCTGTGCGGAGTCTGCACGTTCTCCCCGTGTCTGCGTGGGGTTCCTCCGGGTGCTCCGATTTCCTCCCACAAGTCCCGAAAGACGTGCTGTTAGGCGAATTGGACATTCTGAATTCTCCCTCGGTGTACCCGAACAGGCGCCGGAGTATGGCGACTAGGGGCTTTTCACAGTAACTTCATTGCAGTGTTAATGCAAGCCTACTTGTGACAATAATAAAGATTATGTAATTTACAGAGGATTATGTACATGATCTTTCCATCAAGGCACTGAAACTATTTTTAAAAAACTTCTATTATAATGCTCCTCATGAGTGTCTTTCAAAAGCATCACAAAATGTTATGCACAGCCATTGATGTTATGTTGATTAAAAACAGCAGCCCCTTTGTGCACAGTAAGATCCCGCAAAACTCCAGGATGAATGGCCAGCAAATAGCTTTCCAGCGGTTTAGGGTGAGGAAGGAACATTGGGCAGGCCACCTGGACAACTCCCTGCCCTTCCTTGAGGATTGGCATGTGGCCTTTAACATCCACCCGAACTATCTGCAAAGGATGGCACGACTGGCAATGCAGCCCTCCCTCAGTGCCACACTAGAACGACAGCCCCTGGAATGGAGCCTGAACTGATGACCCGCTAACTCACAGGCCAGTGCTACCATCGAGCCAAACTGACGCTTGGTGAGACCAAAGCACCCAGAAGGGCAGAATAAAATCACACCAGCTGTCCAAAACCTCAAGTACGAATACAGAATATTCCCTGAATGAAGCACAAAATACTTTTCCCCTTTCGTGAAAAATGAGCAAAGAATTAACAATGGGAATTTGAATAAACAACAAGCATTGAGCTTTCTGCAGGATTTTCTTTTGATATGCTTCAATCTCCGTCTCTGCAGTTCAGCTGTGCTGTGTCCAGCCCCTAAGGCATCATTAGGGAACTGGCTCTGTGCCAACTCCAGCAATACCCCTGCACATTCCTCTTCACACCTTTCCCGATGAGGGGAGAGAAGTGATCAGCAGCGACAAACAAGGCATCTGCTTCCCTATCAGCGGTGTCTCTCGCTCCGAAGCTTGACAATGCCTCCAGCTCCACAGGTCCTAGCTGGCTTCCTACACCAACCCCAGCTGGGACCAAAGCACCATTTGTTCATCACCTAGCCTGGATTACAGGGAAAAATGACACAAAAAAAGAAAATTTCCCCCGGAAAAATTAGCACCACTGATTTATGCTAAGTGAATAACTCATTCTCAGTAATTGTCGATCAAGGTTATAATTGTGGGTGAATGGATCTAATAACCTGTTTATACTGTACACATGCTTCCAGTGACAGTATAACCCAGTGTCTTGCATTTGGATTGCACCATTTATACTGCGTGATGCATTTGGAGACTGACAGCATCGGAACAACTCTGCGCTTAAACCTTGTGCATCCGGTGTTGTGAATATACCTTTACCATTCTGGCGAGTGAGCTTCTTTGGTGCTGGTATGAAGGGGCTGCGCAAGTCGGCAGTATGAAAGGGAAACTTGTGTTGGCGCTGGTTGGAAATTAAGGGAAAGTGGATCGCTGAACCAGCGCTAATAAATGCTTTTCCTCAGGTCCCCCTGACTCTTTCAAAGGAGCCTCTCTCATTGGGAGCATGCTGTTGGTCAATATATGCTGGAAAGTAAAACTCCCCTTATTCTGCGAATGAGATAGCTGCCTTAACATTGATCCTTTAGCTACATTCCAAATCTAGGGCCCCAATCACCAATCTCACAAAGGTTTCCCCCTGTAGTTGCCCCAAGAGCACATCATATGCAATTAAAACCAGCAGAAAGACTTCCATTCCATAAGTCAGCTCGATCGGTGCAGCACTTGTAACACTCAAAAAACTCAACAGCACTCAGGGACAAGCAGGCCCACTTGGCCGGGTGTCCGCATCTAATGTTTCCTCCCCCGAAGTCAGGCTGCAGCACGTACCACCTACAGGATGAACGACAGCAACTAGCCAAAGCTTCAATAGTATATTCCAAACCCTCAACCTCTATCACCTAAAAGTACCAAAGCAGCACATGGATGCGTAGACCCCACCATCTCCAAATTTCCCTGCGGGTCATACCCCTTCCTGACTTAAACGTATATTACTTCATCATCTCTGGGTCAGGGCCCTGCAACTCCCACCCTAACAGCACCGTGGGAACACTTTCACCGCAAAGACTGCACCATGTAAAAGGGGAGCGCACTGCCACCTTCTCGGGGGCAAGTAAGGATGGGGAATATACGCGGGTCTAGCCAGCGAAGTCCTGAGAACGAATGTAAAAAATAAATCATAATAAAATTGGCCAGCCTAAGCACCCTTTGGTAGCCGGATAATTTCTTGCACAATGTATCCATGTGCTGGGTCTTCTGCTGGTTCCTGGTCTTGGGATCGAACTATATTTCCCTTCCTGGCTGGGATCAAGCTTTCCTTTGACCTTTTTGAGGTCTGGTGAGGTGTAATAAAAAGATGCCAGTCATGTTCATTCCAACCACCACCTGCAGGAAGGCACTTTACATTTTTTTGTTCGACCTGCATCTGAGGTGCAGAGCTGCCAAATGGAACCAAATCCCCTTCAGCCTCCGAGTGATATTCAAGGCCGTCACTGGGAATGGGAGTGGTTGTGGAACCTCGCCACGGAATGCCGCTGAATTGTTCATCCACAGTCACAACTGGGTGTGGCAAGACTTTAGTGGGCAGCACGGTAGCATGGTGGTTAGCACTAATTGCTTTGCAGCTCCAGGGTCCCAGGTTCGATTCCCGGCTTGGGTCACTGTCTGTGCGGAGTCTGCACGTCCTCCCCGTGTCTGCGTGGGTTTCCTCCGGGTGCTCCGGTTTCCTCCCACAGTCCAAAGATGTGCAGGTTAGGTGGACTGGCCATGATAAATTGCCCTTAGTGTCCAAATTGCCCTTAGTGTGGGTGGGGTTACTGGGTTGTGGGAATAGGGTGGAGGTGTGGAGCTTGGGTAGGGTGCTCTTTCGAAGAGCCGGTGCAGACTCGATGGGCCGAATGGCCCCCTTCTGCACTGTAAATTCTATGATTCTATGAAAAAACATGTTTTGTTGGGTACAGGATCAGTGAAAGTCCTGCTTGACTTATGCTGCTCTTTGCTAGCCTGTCCGGTGCCTTCCCAAGATTGCCACCATATTTTAATGGTTTCTTTTGCTGCTACTGGCATGCTTTTTTCCACTCCTCATTAAACCAGAGCTGGTGATTTGGCATGAAGGTGATGGAGGAGTCGGGGTATGTCAATGGCATTAGTTACAATTTAGCTGCTGCAGAGGGCACCAGGACCTCATGGATGCCTTATTCTATCCCACTTAGCAGAATAACTTCAGGGTCAACTATATTGGTGTGGAACTGAAGTTACACACAGGGCAGAGCAGGTACGGTAGACTCCCTTTCCTAAAAGGAAATTGTGAACCTGTTGTGTTTTTACAACAATCCTACAGCTTGGTGGTGACTTTTACTGCCAAAGCTCTTTTATTTCCAGATTTCTAAATTGAATGCAAAGACTCAGACTGATATCAAGGGCTTTGAACTCACATTCTGTGGTCAGTGACACAAGCACAGCACTATCATTACTCCACAATAAATACAGATGTCATTGCTCAGCGTTGCAAAAGAAGCCAGTTGGACAAGGTACAGGAGGGTGGCTGGTCTCTGCAGGACTTGCAAGAGTTCAAGAGAGGATTAAATGCGCAGTGGAAAAAAAATAATGATCGGGTTGCGGGTTCCTCTGGCGACCGTTTGACACCATCCCAGGTGGTTGTACCGGTCCAGAGCAGTGGACTAAACTGTCACATTCTCCAAAACCGGCGGCCTCTACGACCTAGAAGGACCAGGCGGGAGCAGCAAGGCCTGACCGTTCCCCTCCGTGTAACAAACACCATCCTGTCTTGGGCTAATTTCGCTGTTCAATCACTTTTGCTGGGTTAGAATGCTGCTACTCACAGCGCTGATCAATTAGAGATGGGCTTGCCCTTGCCAGCAAAGCCCATGTCCCGGAATAAATGGAATTAAAAAAAAACCATGAGGATTCTGCAAACCAGAATTTCTCGTTTGTTTTGCTCCAGTTCCCTTTCTCATACTTTTCAAATAAGGCACCTTTGAGGCGTGTGTACGCTTGGCACGCTGCCTGCCCCAAATTCAGCAGTGATGATGATCGTTCTCCCTGCCTCCATACCACCTCCACCTTCCCAGTCCTCTTTCTTCTCCTCTCCCTCTGTCACCGCTCACCCCCCCCCCCCCCCCCCTCGCCCCGGCTGGGCTGGCAACACCCCACCAAAGACAAAGAATACTTTAAAAGGTGCGTTGCTAAAGAGCTGCGCCTTTATTTTACGGGTCCTTTATTTGAGAAAGCGATTTCCTGCTTGTCAAAATCTTACTTGGCAAACGTTCGGTTTCCCCTGTGGGTAGTGTCTGGGTGTGAAGGAAAGGCCAAAGGGTGAATAAACTGTATTCTGAAGTGTCTCTTCATCAGGAAGCCCTCCTTGGGCCTGTGAATGCTGTTGGTTGCTGTTTTTTCTCTGTAACAGCTGTTCCAGATAGAAACAGCTTCAACCACCAAAGAGATGTTTTTTTTAAACTGCATATCTTGTGTGAACTTTTAAAAAGTACAGAAATACAGCAGGATCTCGAGACAAATTTCTGAGATGGCAGCAGTGTGAAACTTAAGTTCAATATTTCCTTTGCCTGAATATTAAGTTCTTCAAAGTGAGGACTATTAGTAGTGCGGACAGGTGACAATTTCATTTTGAGCATCCAATATCCCATCAAACACTCCCAGGACAGGCACAGCACGGGGTTGGATACAGAGTAAAGCTCCCTCTACACTGTCCCCATCAAACACTCCCAGGACAGGTACAGCACGGGGTTAGATACAGAGTAAAGCTACCTCTACACTGTCCCATCAAACACTCCCAGGACAGGTACAGTACGGGGTTAGATACAGAGTAAAGCTCCCTCTACACTGTCCCATCAAACACTCCCAGGCAAGGTACAGCACGGGGTTAGATACAGAGTAAAGCTACCTCTACACTGTCCCATCAAACACTCCCAGGACAGGTACAGCACGGGGTTAGATACAGAGTAAAATTCCCTCTACATTGTCCCATCAAACACTCCCAGGACAGGTACAGCACGGGGTTAGATACAGAGTAAAGTTCCCTCTACATTGTCCCATCAAACACTCCCAGGACAGGTACAGCACGGGGTTAGATACAGAGTAAAGCTCCCTCTACACTGTCCCATCAAACATTCCCAGGACAGGTACAGCACGGCGTTAGATACAGAGTAAAGCTCCCTCTACACTGTCCGTTAAACACTCCCAGGACAGGTACAGCACGGGCTAGATACAGAATAAAGCTCCCTCTACACTGTCCCCATCAAACACTCCCAGGACAGGTACAGCACGGGGTTAGATACAGAGTAAAGCTCCCTCTAAACTGTCCCCATCAAACACTCCCAGGACAGGTACAGCACGGCGTTAGATACAGAGTAAACCTCCCTCTACACTGTCCCATCAAACACTCCCAGGACAGGTACAGCACGGGCTAGATACAGAGTAAAGCTCCCTCTACACTGTCCCCATCAAACACTCCCAGGACAGGTACAGCACGGCGTTAGATACAGAGTAAACCTCCCTCTACACTGTCCCATCAAACACTCCCAGGACAGGTACACCACGGGCTAGATACAGAGTAAAGTTCCTCTACACTGTCCCCATCAAACACTCCCAGGACAGGTACAGCACGGCGTTAGATACAGAGTAAAGCTCCCTCTACACTGTCCCCATTAAACACTCCCAGGACAGGTACAGCGCGGGGTTAGATACAGAGTAAAGCTCCCTCTCTACTGTCCCCATCAAACACTCCCAGGACAGGTACAGCACCGGGTTAGATACAGAATAAAGCTCCCTCTACACTGTCCCCATTAAACACTCTCAGGACAGGTACAGCACGGGGTTAGATACAGAGTAAAGCTCCCTCTACACTGTCCCCATCAAACACTCCCAGGACAGGTACAGCGCGGGGTTAGATACAGAGTAAAGCTCCCTCTACACTGTCCCCATTAAACACTCCCAGGACAGGTACAGCACGGGGTTAGATACAGAGTAAAGCTCCCTCTACACTGTCCCCATTAAACACTCCCAGGACAGGTACAGCACGGGGTTAGATACAGAGTAAAGCTCCCTCTACACTGTCCCCATCAAACACTCCCAGGACAGGTACAGCGCGGGGTTAGATACAGAGTAAAGCTCCCTCTACACTGTCCCCATCAAACACTCCCAGGACAGGTACAGCGCGGGGTTAGATACAGAGTAAAGCTCCCTCTACACTGTCCCCATTAAACACTCCCAGGACAGGTACAGCACGGGGTTAGATACAGAGTAAAGCTCCCTCTACACTGTCCCCATCAAACATCCCAGGACAGATACAGCACGGGGTTAGATACAGAGTAAAGCTCCCTCTACACTGTCCTCATCAAACACTCCCAGGACAGGTACAGCACGGGGTTAGATACAGAGTAAAGCTCCCTCTACACTGTCCCCATCAAACACTCCCAGGACAGGTACAGCACGGGGTTAGATACAGAGTAAAGCTCCCTCTACACTGTCCCCATCAAACACTCCCAGGACAGGTACAGCACGGGGTTAGATACAGAGTAAAGCTCCCTCTACACTGTCCCCATCAAACACTCCCAGGACAGGTACAGCACGGGGTTAGATACAGAGTAAAGCTCCCTCGACACTGTCCCCATCAAACACTCCCAGGACAGGTACAGCACGGGGTTAGATACAGAGTAAAGTTCCTCTACACTGTCCCCATCAAACACTCCCAGGACAGGTACAGCACGGGGTTAGATACAGAGTAAAGCTCCCTCTACACTGTCCCCATCAAACACTCCCAGGACAGGTACAGCACGGGGTTAGATACAGAGTAAAGCTCCCTCTACACTGTCCCCATCAAACACTCCCAGGACAGGTACAGCACGGGGTTAGATACAGAGTAAAGCTCCCTCGACACTGTCCCCATCAAACACTCCCAGGACAGGTAAAGCACGGGGTTAGATACAGAGTAAAGTTCCTCTACACTGTCCCCATCAAACACTCCCAGGACAGGTACAGCACGGGGTTAGATACAGAGTAAAGCTCCCTCTACACTGCCCCATCATTTCCAGGATAGATATAGTACAGATACAGAATATTCACATATTCACATAACAATGTTCATATCCCAAGGAGGTTAAGAACGGTAGCTACCTGAATGGTATTTCAGAAAACGTTCTCTATCTAAATTGTTTATATTCACTGACCTGAGACATCTGTGGGAAGAGGCTGATGGCGACAGGCAGTGCGAATGCAAATGCTGCAAGGCATACGAGGCTATGTACAGGAAGAGCCAGTCTCGGATGTGCTTTCAGCATCCATGTTCTGTGCAGAAAGATAGATAGGTAAGTACCGTCCTTGTCATCCTCAACTGCTTAGGTATGAATGTTGTCTATTTTCTCCAATTGTGTCCTCTTCTCTCCTGTAAGCACAAATTCCTAATGAAGTATCGGACCCAAAGAAGCTCAACTAAGTGAATGTTCCTCAATAGAGAATTCACCGGGAAACATGGGAAATTGGACTTAGGAGCAGGAGTTGGCTATTTGGCCCTTCGAGCCTGCTCCACCAATCAATAAGATCGTGGCTGAACTGATTGTGTTCTCAACTCCATTGTGCCATCTGCCCCATAACCTTTGTCTCCCTTATCGACGAAAAATTCATCTCATCCAATGACCAGAGTGGCATGCTGGCGCATTGCTACCTCACGGTGCCTAGGACCCGGTTCCGATCCCGGCTCTGGGTCACTGTCCATGTGGAGTGTGCACATTCTCCCCGTGGCACGGTGGCACAGTGGTTAGCACTGCCGCCTCACATCTCCAGGGTCCCAGGTTCGATTCCGGATCGGGTCACTGTGTGTGTGGAGTCTGCACGTTCTCCCCGTGTCTGCGTGGGTTTCCTCCGGGTGCTCCGGTTTCCTCCCACAGTCCAAAGATGTGCGGGTTTGGTGGATTGGCCATGATAAATTGCTCCTTCGTGTCCAAAAGGTTAGGTGGGGTTACTGGGTTACGGGGATAGGGTGGAGGTGTGGGCTTGGGTAGGGTGTTCTTTCCAGGGGCCGGTGCAGACTCGATGGGCCGAGTGGTCTCCTTCTGCACTGTAAATTCTAAGATTCTATGTGGTCTGACTAACATCCTGCAGCATAATTTCCCTATTTATGTGTTCCATACAAATACCTAGTCATTACGTATGTTCAAGACAGAGATGAACAGGTTCAAGTTATTTAAAACAAATCAAGGGATTTGGGGATAGAGCCGGAAAATGGCATTGAGGTAGAAGATAGGCTAAGATCCAGTTCTGTGGCGAGTAGGCCCGAGGGGCCGAATGGCCTGTTCCTGCTCCTTCCTAATCACTTGCTGTTCCTGCATACTAATCTTTTGGAATTCAAGCACCGGCCCTGCCAGATCCCTCTGTATCACTGAATTCTGCAATCTCTCGCGATTTAAATCATCCTCTGCTTTTCTATTTTTCCTGCCAAAGTGGATAAGTTCACATTTTCCCACATTATCCTCTATCTGCCAAATTTTCCAGCCACTTAACCTCTGTCTTTCTTTTTGCAGACTCCTTGGGGTGGGATTTACCGACAACACTGCCACATTTTCTGGGCGCAGAAGGGGGTCGCCGTTGTCAACGGGATGTTCCGGTCACAGCATCCCTTGTCACTGGGAAACCTGTGTTCGGCGTGGGTTTGGAATTTCCCGCCGGAGTGAAGAGCCGGTAAATCCCGTCCCTTATGTCATCTTCACAACATACTCTCGTCCCCATCCAAATGCCATCAGCAAATTTAGCGACCTTACATTGGCTCCTTCATCGATGAACCGCTGCTTTTCCTGATATATTAATGGCCGCGAGCTTGGTGTATGGGGCACAATTTCAAAATCTGCCGTCAACACGGAACTTGTAAGTGAGCTGTGAGGAGGATAGAGTAGAACCTCAAAAGGATGTAGACAGGTTGGCGGAATTAATGGACAAATGGCAGATGGAATTTAATGCAGAGAAGTGTGAAGCGATTGACACGGCAGGAAGAACACATAGAAAATGCAAAATAAGCACGGTAGCGCAGTGGGTTAGCACTGCTGCCTCACGGCACCGAGGTCCCAGGCTCGATCCCGGCTCTGGGTCACTGTCCGTGTGGACTTTGCACATTCTCCCCGTGTCTGCGTGGATTTAGCCCCCACAACCCAAAAAAAGATGTGCAGGTTAGGTGGATTGGCCACGCTAAATTGCCCCTAAATTGGAAAAAATGAATTGGGTACTCTAAATTTATAAAGAAACTACAAAATAAAAGATACATCTCTGAAGGAGGTGCAGGAGCAAAGGGATCTAAGTGTATATGTGCATAAATCATTGAAGGTGACAGGACAAGTTGATAGTGTGATTAACAAAGCACACAGTCCCCAGGGGTTTATCAATAAGGACAGAGGGTACAAAAGCAAGGAAATAATGTTAAAGCAGTCTAAAACACTGGATTGGACTTAACTCGAGAATTGTGTCCATTTCTGGGTGTCCCACATAAGGAAAGATTTGATGGCATTAGACAGAGTGCGGAATAATTCATGAAAGTGCTTCCAGGGATGGCGAACTTCAGTTACGTTGCTAGATTGGAGAAGTTAGGACGTGGTTCTCCTCGACGAACAGGAGGTTGAGAGATATGATCGAGGTGTTGAAAACCATGAGGGGTCTGGACAGTGTAGACCGGGAGAAACTGTTCTAATTGTTGTTAATTTATTGATTTATACCTGGCCTGGGAGCGAGTGAGTGGTCGCTAACTTTGCTGATGACACCAAGATAGGTGAGGAAATAAAAGCAAAATACTGTAGATGCTGGAAATCTGAAATAAAAACACAAAATGCTGGATAAACTCAGCAGGTCTGGCAGCATCTGAGGAGAGAGAAACACATTTAACATTCTGCATCCCTATGACTCTTCTGAAGAACTGAAAAGAGATAGAAATGTTGTGAATTATATAGTTGGAGAAGGGTGGAGGAGGCGGGGCAGAACAGAAGGTTGGGGATAAGTTGGAGCTAAGGACAGATTGACAAAGATGTTGTGGGTACAAGAATGTCTTGTATCCAGAAACAATAATTTAAGACAAAATTAATAATCGCATGAACAAATGTGCATTAATTAAGGAAAGTGGGAGGGCAGCAGGGTGGCGCAGTGGGTTAGCACTGCTGCCTACGGCGCTGAGGACCCGGGTTTGAATCCCGGCCCTGGGTCACTGTCCGTGTGGAGTTTGCACATTCTTTCATTCAGATGAAATATTTCATCGTTCCTTCATGGTTGCTGGGTCAAAATCCTGGTACTTCCTCCCTCACAGCACTGTCGCTGTACCTGCACCAAAGCGACCTCAGATGTTCAAGAAGGCCAGTTCACCACCACCTTTTCAAGGGCAGTTAGGGATGGGTAATAAATGCTGGCCTTTCCAGTGTTGCCCCATCCCATAAAATAATAAAATAAAAACTTGATTAGAAATTTACCGAATGGCAGGAAACAGAGAGTAATGGTTCATGGATGTTTCTCCGGCTGGACAAAGGTTTGTAAAGGAATTCCCCAGGGATCAGGTTTTCTGATATACATTAATGGCCAAGGCCTTGTTGTACAGGGCAGACATTTAGATCATTGAAGGTGGCAGGCAAGTTGAGAGAGTGATTTAAAAAACATAGAGCCATTGGCTTTATTCATTGGGGCAGAAAGTACAAGAGCAAGGAGCAGGTGTTGGCGGCGGCAAGGTGACACTGCCGCCTCACAGTGCCAGGGACTTGGGTTCAATTCCACCTCCGGGTGCTCCGGTTTCCTCCCACAGTCCAAAGATGTGCAGGTTAGCTGGATTGGCCATGCTAAATTGCCCATTGGTGTCCCTTAGTTTAGGTCAGGTCACAGGGATAGGGCAGGGGAACAGGCCTAGGGAGGGTGCTCTTTCAGAGGCTTGGTGCAGACTAATGGGCCAAATGGCCAAGACGCTGTGTTTGAACTTGTATAAGACACTAGTTCGGCCTCAGGTGGCATACTATGCCCAGTTCTTTGTGCCACTCTTCAGAAAAAAATGTGAAGGTGTGAAGAGAGCGCAGAAAAGATTCACGAGAATGGTTTCAGGGATGAAGGATTAGAGTTACGTTGTAGGCTGGAGAAGTTTGGACTGTTTTCCTTTCAGAAGAGAATGTCGAGAGGAGATTTGATAGAGGTATTCAAAATCATGAGAGATCAGGACAGTGTAGATAGGGAGACAGTGTCCTCACTCTGAAAGGATGAAGAACAATACCAGCACAGATTTAAAGTAATTTGCAAAATAAGCAAAAACAATATGAAAAAAAATGAAGCAGAAAGTAGTTAAAGTCGGGAATGCACTGACAGATTGTGGTAGAAGTAGGTTCAACTGAAGCATTCAAAAGAGAATTAGACTGTTATTAGAAAAGGAACAATTGCAAGGAGAAGGCGGGACAATGGCACCATGTAAATGACTCACTCTGAGAGCTGGTACTGAAAAGATGGGCTGAATGGCCCCTTCTGCATTGAAAAACTGCTGTGATTCGATGGGCTGAATGGCCTCCTCTTGTTTCTACATAACAGATCTGAGGGCTTGAATGGCCTCTCCCTTTTCCTATATGACGGGGACAAGCGACTGAATGGCCTGTTGCTACGATTCAGTCGCCTGCCTGCGTCCTCGTGCCTGCTTCTGGTAACCCCAGCACTAGTCAAGGACCTTCAGGAAGAGGGAAGAAAATTAGAAATGGAAAGACCAAAAAAAACCTTGTTAAATTACTGAGAGACAGAAGAAGAAGCCTTTTAATTGCTGCCTTGCCAAAAGCAATTTGAAGTGCTGCAATGACTGATAGGAAAATGATGTGTGAACTCCCTGCATGCTTTACTCTCAGAACAGGTCACAAATCAGTCATCAGACGGTCCTAATTAAGGGTGCTCTGCCACAATTAAGCTACTAATTATTGCATATAACTTCCCATTCTAATTGGAAGTGCGTTTTCCTGGAATGCCGGGAAGAAATGGATTCACATCAAATTCGAAACGGCATTTCCTTGTCTCACAGTCGTCAACATTGGTAAGAGTCAGCTTGAACACATGCAGGAGGATGAAGATTAAGGACAGATGGAGAGACCAATGTTCTGAGCCTGTGCTGTTGTCGAGAAGCCTGAAGAGCAATTGACCTTGTCAGTTGTAGGAGCATTATCTGTGATGTTCAGCTTATGCAGACTATACCAAGGGCTGAATTATATGAGGTGCAGGTTTCCAAATACCCCCCACCGCCCCCCAAACCCTGGTTAAAAGGTCGGTGAGGCGGGGGAGCATGCAGAGGGGGAAACCGGCCGCCCTGCAGCTATGGTGATTAGTTGGCTGGGAGCAGCAGTTCCACCGCTCAGGAACAGGAAGACCTTCCCTAGAGAGCTGCCAATCAGAGGCTGTATTCGCATGGCACAAAGCCATTGACTGAACAAATTCCAATAAAGGCCTGAGAACAGGAAGAGCGGGAGCTGAGTGGGAGCAGGATATGAAGAATGGCGGAAGAAGAGTTTCTATGTTCTATAGAACGGAGCAGGATGAGGGGCGACTTGATAGAGGTTTATAAGATGATCAGGGGAATAGATAGTGTAGACAGTCAGAGACTTTTTCCCCAAGTGGAACAAACCGTTACAAGGGGACATCAATTTAAGGTGAAAGGTGGAAGATATAGGAGGGATATCAGAGTAGGTTCTTTACCCAGAGAGTAGTGGGGCATGGAATGCACTGCCTGTGGAAGTAGTTGAGTCGGAAACATTGGAGAGGTACATGGATTATGGTAGAATGCTGGGGTGTAGACTGATTTGTTCTTAATCTAGGACAAACGTTCGGCACAACATCGTGGGCCGAAGGGCCTGTTCAGTGCTGTATTTTCTATGTTCTAAGAGGCTCAGACCATGAGGCTTGGGAGCTGAACAGGATCGAAGCAGGATATAGATAGAGCTCCTTTGGGGGCAGGCCAGCCGAGTTTGAATCATGGGTTCAGAAGAAATCAAAGTGTGACACCACAGGAAAGCAGGTAAGAGATTAGTTGGTTAGGGTTAGGGTTAACCTAACCCTAACCCTAACTTCTCTCTTTTTTCCCCCCTTTCTATTTTCTCTCTGAACAAGGGCATTAGTTTAAACTAAGAGCCGGGAATTCAAGTATTTCATCTGGGGTACATAAAACAGTCAGTGAATTAATAATAAGTATTAGCACAGAGCAGCTTCGCCTGAATGGCGATTTTACCAAGTGCAAGGGAATTTCGCAAGTGTGGGAGCTCGGTAAGGTGGGGCTAATTGGTGCTGTTTGACAAGTAAAACATAAATTTAAACAAATTGTTTCAAATTAGGTCTGTGAACCAAGTTACAGTAGAGGCAGTAAAGCATATACCTAAATTTAATAAATTAAACAAGGTTATTACCTAGATTATAAGCTATAAATGGGCAATTAAGAGATTTTAAGCACCTAATTAGTTAAACAAAATACAACAGGGTTGGCAGGGCAGGTGGTATGTTGCAGCTGTAGCATGTGGGATGTGTTGGACATCAGCACAGTGGGCTAAACAGCTGGCTTGCAATGCAGAACAATGCCAGCAGCGCGGGTTGAATTCCTGTACCGGCCTCCCCGAATAGGTGCCGGAATGTGGCGACTAGGGGCTTTTCACAGTAACTTCATTGAAGCCTACTTGTGACAATAAGCGATTATTATTAACAACCATATCTGCTGTAAGTGTCTGCCACTCGGAGGTGATAAGGTAGTATCTGAGCTTCACACCGTGGCGGGGATTGGTTGGGAGAGTAAGGAAGAGACCTGTGTTCCAGGAGGTAGTCACACCCCTTAAATTAAACTCTTCACATTTTCAGGTCAGGGTGAGATGATGTGGAATACAACCAAAGAATTTCTGAGTCTCATTATCGGCAAGTTTGGAGGGTGTTTCCCCCCCCCCCCACCCACCCGGGCTTTTTGGGTGAAATTCACACCGCTATGCACCCACGCTTAGGGCACGATCTAACCAAGCAGAATCAGAATCCGTTCTGGGCGGGTGCAGCCGGGAATGACCTCACTATCTCACGGCACTCTGTTGCGATTCCGGGCCTCGGCAGGGAACGCCACCACCTCCCCACCAAGCCCCCCACCCAGTGTCTCTACCAGCCTGTCAATGCCAGTTGGGTACACTGGCAGTGTCTGGCAGGCACCTGACTGGCCCAGGTGGCACCAGTGCCAGAGTGCCACCCTGCCCGGAGGCCGACCACCTGGGGGGGCGAGACTGGCTCCTCAGAGATTAGGCCTCCATTTTGAAAGGCTGCCCTGATCACTACGTGAGTTTGAGGGTCGCCCATACACTCCACACTTGGACAATGTCACGCCCTGCACACATGGACATTACCCCTCCCCCAGATTGAGGGCTTGCTTTGGGGTTGCTGGGGGCCCACCTTTTGTGGCTCCCCATCCCCCCTTTCAGGCCCTCCTCCCTTTTCAGGTCCCCCCCTTTCAGGAACCCCCCCAACCCTTATGAGGCCCCTTCATATCCGCACTTCATCCCCTAATCCTACATACTCCTCTCATCCCCTCATTTGGTGGGCATGGTCTCCCTCAGTCCCCGACCCTTGGCAGTGCTGCCTGGGCACCCTGGCACTGCGTGGCGGCAGTGCCAAGGTGCCAGGCTGGCAATACCAAGGTGGCTGCGTGCCAGAGGGAGAGCCAGGTGGCGATTCTGCCCCATCCCCAACCATCCAGAGATCACCAATTGGCTAGGAGACACCCCCCCCCCCACGTGCAGTTACACCTGGTCCACGTTTGTGTGTTCCAGTACCAAATGACGCACTAGCGCAGTCTCCCAGGTGGGGCAGTTCGGTTCCGGGCACCGGAGAATCCTGCAGATGCTTATTTCAATGAGCCGAGATCCAGTGAGGTCGAAATCCAGGTTGCGACGTCGCGCGATGTTCGGTTGAATCTTGGTGACGTTTCAAACATCGCCAATCTTGCGAGAGGCCTCTTGGGAGATTCAACGGCCCTGTCCTGACACCAAGTCGGGCATGACGAGGCCGTTAAATCGTGCCCGACGAGTGAGGCAGGTAGTATTGGGGGAGCCTCAACCGTTGCACCTATCCAGCTCTCATTGAATAAAGGAGCAGACTCAATGGGCTGTATGGCCTACTTTTGTCCTATGTCTTAGGCCTTAACAGCTGGGAAGTTCTTGCATGGACAAGAGCAGAGGTTACAGGGAGGTGAACACTGACTTGAGCACTGTGGTACCTAGGGCCATTTAAATTGTGGGAGTAAGAAGAAATGCAGTTTGCAAAGTGTACAGTTAGGGGATAGATACTGTTCTCTGTAGCCGGCCTGAAGGCTGTATTGCCTACCCAGTATCAGGGTTAAGGACATCTCCTCGCTGCTAGAAAAGCATCTGGAATGAGAGAGGTCTGCAGAGGTATCAATGACCTCAGACTGAGGGAGGGTTCCGCTGAGGGATTATGAACAGCTGGAGGCTGAATTAAAATGCAGAATCACACGGGTAATCTTGGATAACTAACTGAGCCACGAACAAACTGGCACAGGGTGAAAAAGAGAGTTGAATGCATGGTTCAAAGGTTGGTGCGGGAGAAATGGGTTTCAACTCAAGGGACACTGGCCCCAGCACTGAGGAAAGAGAGAGCCGTATCATTTGGGACTGGATTCACTTGAACCACCTGGGACTAGTGTTCCAGGGAGTCAAATAATTACGGCTGTAGAAAGGGCTTCAAATTAACTAGCTGGGGTGAGGCTCGAAGTGAGGGGGAATTTAGGGAAATAAAGAGAAAGTGCAGGGGGCAGGACAGGTAATGATAATCGCAGTGTGACAGGGAGGGACAGAGCTTACAACACAAGAATGAATAGAGTCAGAGAAGAGGAAAAATAGTAAAAAGACAAAAGCTCTTTACCTGAATGCATGCAACATTCGCAACAAAATAGGTCAATTGATGGCACAAATAGAAAGAAATGGGTATGCTCTGATAACCATTACAGAGATATGATTGCAAGGTGACGAAGGTCAGGAACTGAATATTCAAAGGTACTTGAAATTTCGGAAAGGTAGGAAGAAAGGTAAAGGAGGTGAGGAGCTGGGTTTACAGAAAGGATGAGTGAGAAATGATCTTGGCGAGGACGATCGAAACGTCGAATGGATAAGAAATAACAAAGGGAAGAAGTCCCTGGTGGACGTTAGTCTATAAATCCCCTAACAGTAGTTATGCTGTAGGTCCGAGTAGTACAGCAATTATTGTGGGCAACTTTAATCGTCATACAGATTGGAGAAATTAAACTGGCAAGGACCATGAGACATAGGAGCAGAATTAGGCCACTCGGCCCATCGAGTCTGCTCCGCCGTTCAATCATGGCTGATATTTTCTCATCCCCATTCTCCTGCGTTCTCCCCAGAACCCCTGATCCCCTTATTAATCAAGAACTTATCTATCTCTGTCTTAAAGACACTCAGTGATTTGGCCTCCACAGCCTTCTGCGGCAAAGAGTTCCACAGATTCCCCACCCTTTGGCTGAAGAAATTCCTCCTCATCTCTGTTTTAAAGGATCGTCCCTTTAGTCTGAGATGGTGTCCTCGGGTTCTAGTTTTTCCTACAAGTGGAAACATCCTCTCCACGTCCACTCTATCCAGGGAAGGCTGTGTCTGACTAATTTGATTGGATTTTTCATGAAGGAGGGTCAATGAAGGTAGGGTGGTTAATGTAGCCTACACAGATTTTCGCATGACTGCTTGCTAGGTCTCACATGGAAGATGGATCAGAAAGTTCAAAGCTCATTATATCCAAAGGGAGAGTGGCAAGTTAGATCCAAAGTGAGCTCAAGCAGCACGGTGGCACAGTGGTTAGCACTGCTGCCTCACAGCGCGAGGGACCCGGATTAGATTCCAACCTCAGGTGACTGTGTGGAGTTTGCACATTCTCGTGGGTCTCCTCCGGGTGCTCCGGTTTCCTCCCACAGTCCAAAGATGTGCAGGTTAGGTGGATTGGCCATGATAAATTGCCTCTTTGTGTCGAAAGGTTAGGTGGGGTTGCGGGGTAGGGCAGGGCATTGGGCCTGAGTGGAGTGCTCTTTCAGAGGGTCAGTGCAGACTCAATGGGCTGAATGGCCTCCTCTTGCACTGTAGAGATTCTATGAGCAGCAGGACTAAAGGGTTACGGTTGACAGTTGCTTTTGTGACTGGAAAGCTACTTCCAGTAAGGGTCCTTTGCTGGTGATGGTACATATTGATATTTTATTTTTTGCCGATGATACTACAATTGGCTGTGTGGTTGACAATGTGGATGAAAGCTGTAGACTGAAGGAAGGTATCAATGGATAGGTCAGGGGAAATGATATGAAACATGGAATTCAACCTGGAGAACTGAGATTTGCGGAGGACAAACAAGGTAAGGGAATATAACACAGAGACCAGAATTGTTCACACGTCTTCCAGTGTGGTCGAACCAAGAATCTACACAAATTTAGCATAACTTCTCTTCAATTCTATTCCTTTAGAAAGGAATCCCATTTCTTTGTTTGCTCTTTTATGGCCTTATGAACCCGCATTGTTACTTTCAGTATTTTATGTGCTGCACTCCTCAATCTCTTTGCTTCCTCATTTAGGTACAATTTCCAAGGAGTATGCGACCTACATTTTTCTTGCTAAAATGAACTACCTCACGTGTAATTGCATCAAACCTAAATTTCCAATTCTGCATTCCACTCTGCAAGTTTATTCATCTTTTCCTGCATTTTGTCACACTCCACGTCACCAATTTAATGTCGTTCCCAATTTAAAAATTGTACTCTCAATTCCTGAGTCCAAAGTGTTCATATAAATGTCAACCATGGTCTTGGCCCTGGCCCTTGTGGAACACCACCTTTTTCAAATTATTTGAATGAGGTCAAATTGAACCAAACAAATGGCTGTTAAACAAGTCATTATGGAGCTCATTACCTCAAACCCAGCTTGGTTAATGAGTCTTTAGCGTGACCATGCCAGCTTGGGTATGTTATCACTGTAAACAGTTGCATCAATAAACATGTTCATTACTATAAAAAGAAAAACTCTCAATATTTTAATCTGTTCCACTTGAAAGGATTCATGTTTCCAAAACAGGCACAGTTTTGGCTGTGCAACCTTATATGAGTTATCAGATTAGTGAATACACCTTCTGTTGTGGCACCTGGATTGTAATTTCCCTTTAGTTTTTTACCTAAAATATATAAATTTCTTTCGTTGGAATTTTTGTGCTTCTCCTGGTGAGCGAAGTTAGTGGCTGGCAAGGAAACATGGGAAAAAATGATGTCAAGGCCCATTTTGAGATGCCAGTGTCATGATGTGCGATCACTCTGCTCCCGGCTGCGTTAGTGTCATGCTGCCTCCTGGATCAAATTGATTTCAGGTGCAGTTCAGCACGGAACTCGCTGCTGACCAGACACTTTTTCAGGAAAGCATGTTTATTTTTCATCAAATGAGATGTTTTTGAATCCACCGGCTGGAAACTCGAACGGAAAGTCTAAATACAAAGACTTTGAATATAGAACATAGAACATACAGTGTAGAAGGAGGCCATTCGGCCCATCGAGTCTGCACCGACCCACTTAAGCCCTCACTTCCCCCCCTGTCCCTGTAACCCAATAACCCCATCTAACCTTTTTGGCCACTAAGGGCAATTTATCATGGCCAACTTGCACGTCTTTGGACTGTGGGAGGAAACTGGAGCACCCGGAGGAAACCCACGCAAACACGGGGAGAACGTGCAGACTCCGCACAGACAGTGTCCCAGCGGAGAATCGAACCTGGGACCCTGGCGCTGTGAAGCCACTGTGCTATCCACTTGTGCTACCGTGCTGCCCTTCCAAAGGAAGGGCCAAACTGGACTTGAAACGTTCACTCAGTTTCTCTCTCCACAGAGGCTGCCAGACCTGCTGAGCTTTTCCAGCATTTTCTGTTTTTGTTTCTGAATGTGGGTATGGACAGCTACATCATCTGCGGACTTGTGAATGCAGCTGAACATTGGGTCATCATCAGCGAAGATCACCACTACTGACCTTATGACGGAGAGAAGGTCATTAATCAAGCGGCTGAAGAAATCCACTCGAGGATTCAAAAGAAACCGCTTCATCCAAAATGTATTAATGTGGTGGGACCCGTTATCACAGGGAGTGGTTTAAGTGAATCGTGGGGGGGGGGGGGGAGTTGCCTGGAAAATGACCCTCCTCAGGCCTCTGGTGGGAAGGGGGTGGCACCTCCTTTGGAAATGTAAAACAAAACTCCACAAGGTCTTCCCTCACTGCTCTCTCCCCCTCTCCCCCTTGGGCTCTCCAACAACATTCCCCTCTTCCCCCACCTATCCTCCTCCTAGGCCTCACCTCCCATACCTACGCTGAGACTCCTACTATTATCTGGTCCTGGAACGTAGACTCAGGTGACTGATAGTAGGCCCAGACCTTCCACTGCAGCTTCTGGCACTGCGAGGACCAGAGAGCTACCAGCCAATCTGATAGGCCAGCAGCTCTCTGAAGCTGGACTTCCTCCCATGTGCAAGTCTCACCTCCAGCCAGTTGGCGTAGTGTTAAATGGCAGTGGAGCAGCCTTGCATTGGCAAGCGGGCACTCTCCATGGACTCTTTGTGTGGTGGGTCGGGAAACTCCACCATCCGAAGAATCCTGACTACTATGATTTCAATGTTTCCAGGGCTCCATGATGCCACATTGGGTCAAACAGTCTTGATGCCAAGGGCAGTCACTCATATCTCGCCTCTGGAAATCAGCTCTCCTGTCACGTTTGGATCAAGACTCCAATGAGGTCTTGACCTGAGTGGCGCTGGTGGAACCCAAACTGAGATTTGATGAGCAGCCTATTGGTGAGTAAATGCTACTCGATAGCACTATTGGTGAGTAAATGCTACTCGATAGCACTATTGGTGAGTAAATGCTACTCGATAGCACTATTGGTGAGTAAATGCTACTCGATAGCACTATTGGTGACAATTTCCACCATTTTGCCGATTGAGAGTAGACTGATGGGACTGATCGGACTGGATTTATTCTGCATCTTGTGGATAGGACATCTCTGGACAATATTTCACAGTCAGGTAATAGATGCCAATGTTGTAGCTGTACTAGAACCACTTGGCTAGGATTGTGGCTAGTTCTGGCACACAAGTCTTCTGTATTATTACCAGAATGTTGTTAGGGCCCATTTAGCAGTTCCAGTGAGGGCAACAGAGAGAAGATGGAGAATAGGGGAAATAAGTGTGGGAAGGCTTGAGTGTTGACAGTGAACAAAGAAATGGTCACCTCCCATAGGGCAAGAAAGAGACAATGGAAGGGTTAAATTGTATGTATGTAAATGCACGGAGTGTAGTGAACAAAACTGGGGAACTGGAAGCAGAAATTTCTCTCGGGCCTATGACATAGTAGCATTGATAGAAACGTGGTTCAAGCCAGAACAGGAGTGGATACTTAATACCCTGGGTTATTAGGTTTTTTAGTAGAAACATGGTGGGTAAAAAGGGAGGAGGTGCAGCAGTCTTGGTCAAAGTTAGTATCATAGTCCTTGAACGAGATGCAGTTCCTGAATTAGAATCTCTATGGTTGGGGTGAGAAGCAGGAATGAGCAGCGACCTTGTTTAGTATTTATTATTGACCTCCAAATAGCGGGGAGGAAGTGGAAGAGAGAATTTGTAGGCAGAATATGGAAACCTGCAGGGCAAGCAGGGCTGTGATAGTGGGTGATTTCAATTACCCCAGGGTAGAGTGGGAAAAGGGTAGAGTGTGGAGCACAGGAGGGGAGAAATTCCTGCAGTGTGTGCAGGAAAACTTTCTGGGGCAGTACATTTCCAGTCCTACCAGGGAGCAAGCTGTGCTGGTTCTGGTCCTAGGAAATGAGGCACGGCTGCTGGAGAACGTCAGAGTGGGGGAGCAGTTGGGAACTAGCGATCATAATATAATACGATTCAATATTAAGTTGGAAAAGGATAAAAATCAGATCCGAGACTAGAAAAGGGCAAATTTTAGGGATCTAAAAGTTGAACTGGAGCAGGTTGATTGGAAACACATTTCGGTGGATAAAGCAGTGGATGAAAAATTGGAGACTTTCAATTGGAGAGATGAATAGGGTGCAAGCTAGATAATAGTTGTTGCTGTTCAGGGCACCTGTTCAGGGAGGCCGGTACGGGAATTGAACCCGCGCTGCTGGCCTTGTTCTGCATTACAAGCCAGTGTTTAGCCCACTGTGCTAAACCAGCCCCTGATACATACCCATGATAAATAAATATGGGGTATTCAAAGCTAGAGTACAAAGGATATTGATGATAAAATAAGGAAGAAAAAAGGGGCATATGATGCATGCTGGAATAATAATAACAATAGAAATCAGGAAGTATATGTCAAATGCAAGAGAGAGGCTAAGGCTGGAATAAGAAAGGATAAGAGGCATGAGGAAAGGATTGTGCTAAAACATACAGTAAAATGTTCTTCAATCATATCAATGGTAAAAGATTAGTTAAGGACAGAGTGGGGCCCATAAGGGACAAGCAGGGTAAACGGCTCACTGAAGCGCAGGGTATGGCAGTGGTACTAAATGAGCTCTTTACTTCTGTCTTTACCAAATTCGAAGATGGTGACAATGGCATGGTTGAAAATGTGGGTGTTGAGCAACTGAGCAGTATAGTGAGAGATCAAGAAAGGGTGCTAAAAAGACTGGCAGCAGTCCAGGTAGAGAAGTCACCAGGTCCAGATGGGATGCACCTAGATTGCTGAGAAATGGAAGGAAGCGTTTGCGGAGTTGTTGACAGAAACTTTTCAGGTCTCTCTGAACATACTGTTCTTGGGGAAATGCACAACAGTAATGTGGGGGTTGTTTAAGGAGCACTTGCTGCGAGTGCTGAATTGTTTTGTCCCACTGAGACGAGGAAGGAATGGTAAGGTGAAGGAGCCTTGGATGACAAGAGAAGTGGAGCTTCTAGTCAAGAGGAAGAAGGAAGCTTACGTAAGGTTGAGGAAGCAAGGATCTGACTCGGCTCTAGAGGGTTACAAGGTAGCCAGGAAGGAATTCACAAATGGACTGAGGAGAGCTAGAAGGAGGCATGAAAAAGCCCTGGTGGGAAGGATTAGGGAAAACCCCAAGGCTTTCTACACTTATGTGAGAAATAAGAGGATGATCAGAGTGAGAGTAGGGCCGATCAGGGATAGTGGAGGGAACTTGTGCCTAGAGTCTGAAGAGATGGGGGAGGCCCTAAATGAATATTTTGCTTCAGTATTCACTAGAGAGAGGACCCTTGTTGCCCATGAGAACAGTGTGAACCAGGTTAATAGACTCGAACAGGTTATATTAAGAAGGAGGATGTGCTGGAGATTTTGAAAAGCATCAGGATAGGTAAGTCCCCTGGGCCTGACGGGATATACCCAAGGTTACTACGGGAAGCGAGGGGGGAGATTGCTGCGCCATTGGCGATGATCTTTGCGTCCTCACTCTCCACTGGAGTAGTACCGGATGATTGGAGGGAGGCGAATGTTGTTCCCCTATTCAAGATAGGGAATAGGGAAATCCTTGGGAATTACAGACCCATCAGTCTTACGTCTGTGGTGAGCAAAATATTGGAAAGGATTTTGAGAGATAGGATTTATGATTATTTAGAAAAACATAGTTTGATTAAAGATAGTCAGCATGGCTTTGTGAGAGGCAGGTCATGCCTCACAAACCTCATTGAATTCTTTGAGGATGTGACGAGACACATTGATGAAGGTCAGGCAGTGGATGTGGTGTATATGGATTTCAGTAAGGCATTTGATAAGGTTCCCCATGGTAGGCTCATTCAGAAAGTTAGGGGGCATGGGATACAGGGAAATTTGGCTGTCTGGATACAGAATTGGCTGGCCGAAAGAAGACAGCGAGTGGTAGTGGATGGAAAGTATTCTGCCTGGAGGTCGATGACCAGTGGTGTCCCGCAAGAATCTGTTCTGGGACCTCTGCTCTTTGTGTTTTTTATAAATGACTTGGATGAGGAAGTGGAACGGTGGATTAGTAAGTTTGCCGATGACACAAAGGTTGGTGGAGTTGTAGATAGTGTTGAGGGTTGTTGCAGGTTACAACAGGACATTGACAGGATGTAGAGCTGGGCTGAGAAGTGGCAGATGGAGTTCAACCTTGATAAATGTGAAGTGATTCATTTTGGAAGGTCGAATTTGAATGCTGAATACAGGGTTAAAGGCAGGATTCTTGGAAGTGTGGAGGAACAGAGGGATCTTGGGGTCCACGTACATAGATCCCTCAAAGTTGCCACCCAGGTTGATAGGGTTGTTAAGAAGGCGTATGGTGATTTGGCTTTCATTAACAGGGGGATTGAGTTTAAGTGCCGCAAGGTTTTGATGCAGCTTTATATAACCCTGGTTAGACCACACTTGGAATATTGTGTCCAGCTCTCGTTGCCTCATTATGGGAAGGATGTGGATGCTTTGGAGAGGGTACAGAGGAGATTTACCAGGATGCTGCCTGGACTGGTGGGCATGTCTTATGAAGAAAGGTTGAGGGAGCGAGGGCTTTTCTCACTGGAGCGAAGAAGGCTGAGAGGTGACTTGATAGAGGTGTACAAGGTGATGAGAGCCATGGATAGAGTGGATAGCCAGAGACTTTTCCCCAGGGCAGAAATGGCTGTTACGAGGGGACATAATTTTAAGGTGATTGGAGGAAGGTATTGGGGAGATGTCAGGGGTAGTTTCTTTACACAGAGAGTGGTGGGTGTGTGGAATGCACTGCCAGCGGAGGTGATGGAGTCAGTCATTAGGGACGTTTAAGCGACTCTTAGACAGGCAGTAGATTGAAGGAATGTAGGTTAGGTGGATCTTAGATAAGGATAAATGGTCAGCACAACATCGTGGGCTGAAGGGCCTGTACTGTGCTGGACTGTTCTATGTTCTATATTGACCTGTTGGCTTGACATCAATAGTGGGAAAACTGATGGAGGCCCTAATATGGGATGAGATAAATATACACTTAGAGAAAAAATAAGTTAATATTAGATAATCAACATAGCTTTGACAAGGGCAGGTCATGTCTGACAAAGTTAATTGAGTTCTTTGACGAGGTGACACAGGCTGTGGATGAGGGTAGTGCCGTGGATGTTGTATATTTGGATTTTCAGAAAGCATTTGATACGGTGCCACATGGCAGGTTGGTTAGCAAATTCAAAATGTTTGGGACTGATGGGTCCTTGGCAGCGAGGATTGGAAGTTGGTTGAGAGATAGGAAACTGAGGGTAGGTATCAATGGGCATTTCTCAGACTGGAGATGAGTTGAAAGTGGTGTTCCCCAGGGTTCACTGTTGTGATCCTTGCTTTTCCTGATTTATATAAACGATTTAGAGGTGGGTGTTGAGGGCAAAATCTCTAAATTTGCAGATGATACTAAGCTTGGGAGAATAGTGAATTGTGAGGATGATGCTGAGCGACATTAGAGGGACATTGACAAGTTGGCAAAATGGGCAGACACCTGGCAGATGAACTTCAATGTAGAGAAATGTGAGGTCATGCGTTTTGGTAGAAGGAACACGGGGAGACAATCGAGGCTCAATGGTACAGGAGGGGAGTACAGGAGCAGAGGAACCGAGGGGTTCAAGTGCATCATTCTCTGAAGGTGGCCAGGCAAGTTGAAACAGTTGTTAAGAAGGCTGATAGCATCCTTGGGTTTATAAATAGAGGCATAGAATATAAAAGCAAGGAAGTGATGCTACACCTCTACAAATCATTGGTCAGACCACATTTGGAGTATTGTGTTCAGTTCTGGGCACCTTATTTAAGGAAGGATGTTAAATCCCTGGAGAGAGTGCGGAGATGATTTACTAGAATGATACCAGGAATGAGGAATTTTAGATGCAAGGATAGATTGGAAAAATTGGGCTTGTTCTCCTTGGAGCTGAGAAGGTTAAGAGGCGACCTTATTGAGGTGTTCAAAATTCTGAACAATTTTGACAGGGGTAAAGAAGGATATTCTGTTTCCAGTCGTTGGTATGTCAGTGACCAGGGGTCAGAATGTCAAGATGGTCAGCAAGAGAGCTGGGAGTGAGATGAGGAGAAACTTCTTTACTCAGAGAGTTGTTGGGGTTTGGAATGCCCTGCCTGGGAGAGTGGATTCTGTAACATTATGGGAAATGTTCAGAATACAAAAGGTTAATGTCATATCATAATTAACCACTAGATGGAGCTAGATGCAGAACTATATAAAGCATTGACTCACAGACTTCTGGGATACGGCTGGAGAGGAGAGCTTGGAGTAGTGAGAGAGATCAGAGTACAATTATAGATAGAGTGTAGAGATTAGTATTAGTTGAGTGCAGATTGTAGATTACTAGATTACTGTTTCCTCTCGGAGTAGGGGTCAAGCTTTAATAAGTAGTGCAAATAAATGTTAGCTTTGTTAATGAACTTAGCTTTTGTGGTCTTTATGAACACTACGACATCCGTCCTGATAACAAGAATCACAAGGAACACCATGGATTCCATAGGAGGTTTCAAAAGCTGGATACATATTTGAAAGGGATTAATTTACGGCGATCGGGCTGGGGAATGGGACTAGCTGGGTAGCTCTTCTGGGAGCCGGTTTGGACACGATGGGACCGAATGGCCTCCTTCTGTGCTGAAAATAACAAAACATAATTCCCCCGCTGCTGATGGTCCATAATGCCTCATGGATGCACAGTTTTGAGCTGCTAGATTTCTTCTGAATATATCCCATTTAGGGGCACAAAGTACAACACAAATAGGGAGGTTACGCTTCAGTTGTACAGGGCATTTGTGAGACCACATCTGTGGAGTATTGTGTACAGCGTTGGTCTCCTTATTTAAGGAAGTATGTAAATGGGTTGGAAACAGTTCAGAGGAAGTCTACTTGACTAATATCAGGAATGGGCGGGTTGCCTGGAACCACGAATTCAGAAGAGTAAGAGGCGACTTGATCAAAACAGATAAGATTGGGAAGGGTATTGACAGGGTGCATATGAAGAGGATGTTTCCTCTTGTGGGAGAATCGAGAACTCAAGAGTCACTGTTTCAAAATAAGGGGTCGGCCATTGAAAATGGGGATGAGGAGAAAGGTTTTCTCTCAGAGGGTTGTCTCCGGAACTCTTTCCTCAAAAGGCGGTGGAAGCAGAACCGTTGCATATTTTTAATTCTTGATAAACAAGGGAGTGAAAGGTTCTCGGGGGTAGGTGGGACTGTGGAGTTCAGGTCACAATCAGATCAGTCATCAGTTGAAGCATGATGCTCACTGAGGGGCTGGTTTAGCTCACTGGGCTAAATCGCTGGCTTTGAAAGCAGACCACGACAGGCCAGCAGCACGGTTCAATTCCCGTACCAGCCTCCCCGAACAGGTGCCGGAATGTGGCGACTAGGGGCTTTTCACAGTAACTTCATTTGAACCCTACTTGTGACAATAAGCGATTTTCATTTCATTTTCATTTCACTGGTAATCAGCAGGAGCCCAAATCTTGAGCTGATGCCCGGAGTGAATGTAGTCAATATTGAGGACTCCCAGGTCCACTCCTTCCCAATTGTGTTTGTTTCCAGGGATACGGGTAAAAGGCAGGGCTATGGCACCGGCTCGTTTGGAGGACTAGTGCAGACATGATGGGTGAAATGGCCTCCTTCTGCACCGTAACAATTCTGTGATCCTTAATAAGACTAGCATTTTATTTATTTGATTGAATTTAAACTCCCCACTGCCATGGCATGATTTGAACTCATGGGCGGGATTTTCCCCTACCCGGCGGGGCGGGCCGTACCGGCGGCAAGGAGTGGCGTGAACCACTCCGGCGTCGGGCCGCCCCAAAGGTGTGGAATCCTTCCTCGGGAAGGGGCTTGGTGCCACGCCACTCGGCGCCGGAGGGCCTCCGCCGGCTGGCGCGAGTTGGCGCATGCGCGGGAGTGCCAGCATGTGTTGGCGTCATCCCAGCGCATGTGCAGGGGGGATCATCTCTGCATCGGCCATGGCGGAGGACCACACCAGCCAACACAAAGGAATAGAGTGCCCCCATGGCACAGGCCCGCCCGCAGGTCGGTGGGCCCCGATTGCGGGCCAGACCACCGTGGGGGCAACTCCCGGGGCCAGATCCCCCTGCGCCCCCCCGAGGATTGGATCCCGGAGGCCGCCCGCAGAGCCAGGTACCGCCAGTAAGGACCTACTCTAATTTACGCCGACGGGACCGGCAAAAACTGGTGGCCGCTCGGCCCATCGCGGGCTGGAGAATCGCCGGGCCACCGACCGGTGCGATTCCCGTCCCCGTCAAATCTCCGGCGCCGGAGAATTCGGCAGCCGGCGGGGGCCGGATTCACGCCACCCCCCGGCGATTCTCTGACCTGGCGGGGGGTTGGAGGATCCCGCCCATATCTGCGGATCATTAGTCCAGGCCTCTAGATTACCAGTGCAATAATAAAAGCAAAATGCTACCATTCCCAACAACATATCTTCACATGAGATCTCCTACCAACTGCACCACTGACTTCTATCTCACCCTTGCGCACCTACCAATGCTGCCAACCTCACACTCACCTCTCACTATTTCCTCTTATTTCCAGCTATTGCAGGCACGTCACACTGCAGGGTAGGGTGTTGCATCACAATGTAGAACACATGGGGGGGACAGATGTGCATGTGTCATCTGGACCTCTGGATGAGACGATGCTCTGCATCCTGGGGCCGGCTCTGACCAAGGCTGTTGTTGCTTTCCATCCCACCCATGTTACCCACTCCAATCCTCCCCTCCTGCATTTCTGCTTTCACATACCCAAGATTAATTCACCACTGCAGCTTCAGGATGAAGGCTGACGAATATTACTGGCCTCTGATAAAGAAGCATCATCACTTCAACTGACATTCACAGATACTGGCTCAGATACTGGCACGGGTGTGTGTCTTCGACTGAGGGAATCAGGATCTGTACACGGTAAGTTACTGTTGTCATGTGAGGGTACCTTTAAGAAATGGGTGTTATAAATGGGTGTGTATATAAATATCTGCAGTGAGAGTACCTTTAAGAAATTAGTGTTTACTACTGCAGTGATGTCAGAGAGTGGGTGGAGCTGGGCTGTCTGTCAGCTTTTTACTTTCGTTTTTGAGCAGGCTGCAGGGTGTGTTGTAGTTTCATTTTAAGTGTTGGAGCTGAAGCCAGACCAAGCAGGTGTACTGCTGTTCTCTCTGCCATCAAAAGACTATCTCTTGATCATTTGGTGAATTCAGAAATATAAATGTTTTCAATCGTGACTTTAACCTGATGTGCTTCTGATAAAGGTTTTGTTTTTAACTTGTATGGATGTTAAAAGGAAAGCTTAAAGGTTTACTTAGTGTTGTATTCTTTGGGGGTTGTATTTGAATTGATGGTTGCTAAGATGTTCACTGTACGTTTTTAAAAAGTTAACTTGAGTTCATGGAATAAACATTGTTTTGCCTTAAAAAATACGTTTCCATTTCTGCTGTACCACACCTGTAGAGTGGGCCGTGTGCTCCCCATACCACAATCTAGTAAAAGTTGTGGGTCAGGTGAACTCCATGATACACTTTGGGGTTCTCTAAACCCTGGCCCAGAACACTGTGCATGAGTGGTCTGTGGCCAGACTAGGGGTGGGTGGATAGTGTGTACACCAACTCCCAGAAGGTAAGGCTGCAGGTGAGTCCTGTTGCAGAGGACTCAGGTTAGAACTTCAATTGGGTTGCGTACAGGAGAACACTGATGGTCATTCCTTGGTGCAGTGGAATTGCCAGATAACCTGTTGTCACTGCAGTAAGGGTCCTTCCTGTTTAAAAATAATAATAATATTTATTGTCACAAGTAGGCTTACATTAACACTGCAATGAAGTTACTGTGCAAAGCCCCTAGTCGCCACATTCCGGCATCTGTTCGAGTACTTGGGAGGGTGAATTCAGAATGTCCAAATTCCCTAACAGCATCTTTCGGGACTTGCGGGAAGAAACCGGAACACCCGGAGGAAACCCGGGCAGACACAGGGAGAACGTACAGACTCCGCACAGACAGTGACTCAAGCTGGGAATCGAACCTGGGACCCTGTCGCTGTGAAGCCACAATGCTAACCGCTGTACTACCGTATTCATCTGCTACATACCATCCCTACATCCTTGTGGCCAAAATCCCAAAATAAATGCCATCTAATTAAAACCATCCCACAAGAATTTTCCCCAACAACACCCCCAAAAATACCATTGAACTATTCACCCTTGTGTATTCTCTTAGTGTCTGTCTTAGTGTTCCTACACTCTGCTACCCAAGTCACTGCAGCATGGCTGGGGAATGGCTGCAGACTTTCATTGGGAAATATGGCAGATAGCCATGCAGGACAACCTCATGTAGCCCTGGGCCTTGTGGACCAGGCTTTGGACTGCACCATCTCCGTAAGCAGTTTGCTGACTGAAGAGAAAGGTGGCTGATGAGAAAAAGAAACATGAATTAACCTCCCAAAAGCAATTAGGAGGATGATGAGAGGTGGATGAGGAGCAGAAGACTGATGGTAACTCTGGCTTCAATTTTTGTTGGTATCTTTGAAAAATAATGGTCCTGGCTGGTTTCAAGAGGAATAAATGGACATGGAGCAGAAAGTAAAGGAGAAGTTGGGAGAACTGGCCAAAGCCACAATCCATAAGGTGTAGGAGCAGAAGTGGGCCATTCAGCCCATCGTGTCTGCTCCACCATTCAATGTGATCATGACTGATCTGATATAATCCTCAATTCCGCTTTCCCACCTTCTTCCCATAACCCTTGATTCTCCCATTGATTAAAAATCTGTCTATCGCAGCCTTTAACGACCCGGCCTCGACAGCTCTCTGTGGAAAGAATTCCACAGATTCACTACCCTCTGAGAGAAGAAATTCCTCCTCATCTCTGTCTTAAATGGGCGATCCCTTACTCTGAGGTTATGCCCTCTGGTCCTAGACTCTCCCACAAGAGGAAACATCTCTCAGCATCTACCCTGTCGAGCCCCCTGAGAATCCGACATGACCCAATAAGGTCATTCTTCTAAACTCATGAGTACAGACCCAACCTACTCAACCTTTCCTCATAAGAAAATCCTTCCAAACCTGGAATCTCTGGACAGCCTCCAATGCCAGTAATTATAATAATAATCTTTATTAGTGTCACGAGTAGGCTTCCATTAACACTGCAATGAAGTTACTGTGAAAAGCCCCTAGTCGCCACACTCCGGCGTCTGTTCGGGTACATTGAGCGAAAATTCAGAATGTCCAATTCACCTAACAGCACGTCTTTCGGGACTTGTGGGAGGAAACCGGAGCACCCGGAGGAAACCCACGCAGACACGGGGAGAACGTGCAGACTCTGCACAGACAGTGACCCAAGCCGGGAATCGTATCCGGGACCCTGGCGCTGTGAAGCAACAGTGCTAACCACTGTGTTACCGTGCTGCCCATATTAGATAAGGGACTCAGGTGGATGATCCATCTCGGTCTCCTCCAGGGGTCCCCAGCATCACAGATGTCAGTCTTCAGCCAAGGCGATTCACTCCACGTGATATCAGGAAATGGCTGAAGGCACTGGGTACTGCAAAGGCAATGGGCCCTGACAATATCCCGGTAATAGTACTGAAGATTTGTGCTCCAGAACTTGCTGCGCCCCCAGCCAAGCTGTTCCAGTTCAGCTACATCACTGGCACCTACCCGGCAATGTGGAAATTGCCCAGGTGTGTCCTGTGCACAAGAAACAGGACAAATCCAACCCAGCCCAACTACCCAGTCGACTCTCCATCATGAACAATGTGATGGAAGGAGTCATCAACACTGGCGGCATGGTGGCACAGTGGCTAGCACTGCTGCCTCACAGCACCAGGGATCCGGGTTCAATTCCAGCCTCGGGTAACTACCTGTCTGGAGTTTGCACTTTCTCCCCGTATCTGCATGGGTCACAGTGCAAAGATGTACAGATTAGGTGGATTGGTGTCGATAAAATTGTCTTTAGTGTCGAGGGATGTGTAGGTTAGGTGGAGCTGTGGGGAGAGGGAAGGGTAGTGGACCTGGGGTAGATTTGATGGGCCAGATGGCCTCCTTCTGCATTGTAGAGATTATGTGAACCATGCTATCAAGCAGCAAATACTAAGCAATGGACGCTCAGTTTGGGTTCCGCCAGGGTCACTCAGTTCCTGACTTCATTACAGCCTTGGTTCAAACATGGACAAAAGAGCTGAACTCCAGAGGTGAGGTGAGAGTGACTGCCCTCGACATCAAGGCAGCATTTGACCGAGTACCAAGGAGATCTAGTTGAATTGGAGTCAATGGGAATCAGGGGGGGAACCTCTCCGCTGGTTGGAGTCATACCCGGCACAAAGGAAGATGGTTGTGGTGGTTGGAGGTCAATCATCTCAGCTCCAGGACATCACTGCAGGAGTTCCTCAGGGGAGGGTCCTCGACCCAACCTTCTTCAGCTGCTTCATCAATGACCTCCCTTCCATCATAAGGTCAGAAGGGATGTTTGCGGATGACGCACAATGTTCAGCACCATTCGCGACTCCTCAGATAATGAAGCAGTCCGTGTCCAAATGCAGAAAGACATGGACAATATACAAGTGGCAAGTTATATTTGTGCCACACAAGTGCCAGGCAATGACTGTCTCCGACAAGAGAGGATCTAACCATCGCCCCTTGACATTCAATGGCATCACCCTCGCTGAATCCCCCAGAATCAACATCCTAGGGGTTACCATTGATCAGAAACTGAACTGGACCCAGCCACATTAATACTGTGGCTACCAGGGCAGGTCAAAGGCTGGGATTCCTACGGTGAGTAACTCACCTCCTGACCCCCAAAGCCTGTCCACCATCTCCAAGGCACAATTCAGGAGTGTGGTGGAATACTCTCCACTTGCCTGGGTGAGTGCAGCTCCAACAACACTCAAGAAGTTCAACACCATCCAGGACAAAGCAGCCCGCTTGATTGCTCCCCTTTCCACAAACATTCAAACCCTCCACCACCGACGAACAGTGGCAGCCGTGTGTACCATCTACAAGATGCTCTGCAGTAACCAACCAAGGCTCTTCAGACAGCACCTTCCAAACCCACGATCACTACCATCTAGAAGGACAAGAGCAGCAGATACCTGGGAACCACACCACCTGGAGGTTCCCCTCCAAGTCACTCACCACCCTGACTGGGAAATATATCGCCGTTCCTTCACTGTCGCTGGGGCAACATCCTGGAACTCCCTCCCTAACAGCACAGTGGGTGTACCTACACCTCAGGGAGTGTAGCGATTCAAGAAGGCAGCTCACCACCACCTTCTGAAGGGCAACTAAGGATGGGCAATAAATGCCGGCCTAACCAGCGACACCCACATAAGAACATAAGAACTAGGAGCAGGAGTAGGCCACCTGGCCCCTCGAGCCTGCTCCGCTATTCAATGAGATCATGGCTGATCTTTTGTGGACTCAGCTCCACTTTCCGGCCCGAACACCATAACCCTTAATCCCTTTATTCTTCAAAAAACTATCTATCTTTATCTTAAAAACATTTAATGAAGGAGCCTCAACTGCTTCACTGGGCAGGAAATTCCATAGATTCACAATCCTTTGGGTGAAGAAGTTCCTCCTAAACTCAGTCCTAAATCTACCTCCCCTTATTTTGAGGCTATGCCCCCGAGTTCTGCTTTCACCCGCCAGTGGAAACATCACGTAAATGAATCTTAAAAAACTGTTCACAATCAGTCAAAGAAGTAGGTTTTGTGGCCTTTGAAAGTAGTGGTGGGGGAGGGTTTAGAGAGTGAGTTTCAGAGACTTGGGGACAGCAGGAGAGATATAGCGATGAGATGCTAGACCAGCAGTGTTAGACTGGAAAGAGGAAGAAACGTAGATTAGAGCCAGGATTCTCCGATCCCGCGGCCAAGTTCTGACGGCGGTGTCAAAAGCGGCGCGAGCCACTCCGGCGACAACGGACCTCCAGGTCCAGGTATTCACCCCTTCCTAGGGGGCCAGTACGGCGCCGGAGTGGTGTCTGTTGCTCCGGCGCTCAAAAGCCGGCACGCCATGACGGGCAGGGGTCCACGTATACGCGCCACGGCCGGTGCGAGTCTGCGCATGCGCGTGGGTTCCCGTCTCCGCTCTGGCCCCCTAGGGCAATATGGCAGAGCCCTACAGGGGCCCGGCACGGAGGAACATAGGCCCCCCTCAGAATTAGCCCGCCTGCCGATCGGTAGGCCCCGCTCGCAGGCCTGCCCACCGTGGAGGCCCCCCCCGGAGTCAGATCCCCCGCTCCCCCACCAGGACGGCCCCCGCAGCCAGAACTCCGAGGTCCCGCCGGGTGGGACCGTACGTAACCCATGCCGGCGGGACTTGGCCGAACTCAGCGGGCATTCGGCCCATCGAGGTGCGGAGAATCGCCGGGGGGGTGGGGCGCGCTTTCACCAGCTGCCGACTGGCGCGGTGGTGATCCCGCGAGCGCCAGAGACGTCGGAGCTGTGTGCCGTAAACTGTTTAAGGTAAGATGGAAAAAGGGAGACTGGATGAAATCAGGTGCTGATTTGCCCAATATTTATCCCTCAAGCAACATCACCATTCAGATCACCTGCTTATTTATCTCAGTGTTGTTTGTGGGATGTTGCTGTACACAAGTAGCTGCTGGGTTCCCTATACTGCGAAAGTAAATACCTCAAAAGTATTTAATTGTCTGTGAAGTGCTTTGGGAGATCCTGAGATTGTGAAATTATCGAGAGAAACACGAGTCCTGACCTTCTCCTTTGAAGGTGTGACTGAGAGGTCTAGTAGCTGTAGGAGGTGGGGTACGACAAGGGCCGGTGATATTCCCAAGGTGAGAGTAACTAGTTTGGCAATGACAGAATACAACATTTGGGGCTTAACTCTAGAACGAGCAGGATATCGAGCTGCTTTGGGTTCAGTCTGAGTGAGCAGCTGGGATGAGAAATGGATTCAGCACCTGACGTGTGAAGCGTCTGATAGGAGCCAAAAGAGAATGGCTTGTGTCTTGTCAATGTTTAGCTGGAGAAAGTTGTGCCTTGCCCAAGGCATGGTGTGTGCCAGGCAGTCAGACAGGCAGCACAATGCTAGTTGTGATGTGGTGGCATTGTGGTTATTTTACTGGACCAGTAATCCCGAGAGGGTGTGGGAAATTGAATTCTGCGGCTGGAAATAAAATCTGGAATCAGTGAAAGTGACCACGAACCCGTAAGATTGTCGTAAAAACCCAAATGACTAATACGTTGGAAACCAGCTGTCCTTACGCTGCCTGAACCGAGATATCACTGCAGTCCCACACCGAGGTGATTGGTTGTTGACTGACCTCTAATTTGGCCTGATACCCACTCAGAGGTACAAAACCTCTTTCAGAAGGGAGGCCTCGCACGGCTACAGGCCATTGTGGATGGGCAACTAAATTTCGTGCACCAGAAATTGGGGCTTGACACTGGGGCACAGCATAAAAAATATTAAAAGAGGCAAATTGACCAAACAAAAGTTCGATCTGGGTGGAAACTCAAACAGGAGCTATTTTGGGGGGGGGTCAGAAGATGGTCATTAGGCTATGAACAGCCTCACCTACCCTGCTTTACACTGTATTCCTCCATCTCCGTGCTCTCCAGAAATGCATCTAATTGGTCCTGAATTTCCTGCCTTAACCTCGGTGGGAGAAACGGTCGAAATGAAAATGGGAAGAATTTCTGCGGAAATCCCGGATCACTGCCTTTTGACCCCGTTTATAACGTCTGCTCCAATGTCCTTTCCTGGTAACTTTATCCACAACTCGATTTCCTTCTTGTGTGGAAACATTCCTCCTTCGTTGCCCTGACACTCCTCCTCTTTTTAAGCTTGCTGGCACGTGAATCCTTCACCATAGTAAATACCTTTGGCTGTGTGAACTTTTCTCAATCCCCTTGACTGGGGCTGCGAGCCTGTACGTGTGACTCTGTGCTGCAAATTGGCAAGTGGTGTGTCGAAGGGTGAAGTGTGCCAGTGCAACATGACATTTAGCTGAGGGTATTTTCGTGGGCGAGGTACGTTTACGTTTATGCCTCTAATTCACTTCCATGTGCGAAACAAACAGCCGAGCGGCAGGTTGAGGTGTTTATTAGCAAGTGAAAGCTGTCTGATGCAGAGAACATGCTGGAGACGTCTAAATTTATCACTATTATAGCAGCTCTCGGTGAGTTCACATTGAAAGGGAAAGTTACAAAACAACAAATAATGAATGGTGAAAGCTCATTCAGCCAGTGCAAACCATTCACTGCAACTTCATTATCGAGGCTGAACTCAATTAGAACTTCCTGAGGAAGATGTTTTAAATTAGTTATAATTTCACAGAAGTTAAAATGCGCTGGCCAACGACCGCATAACAAATGAATCGCCTCGGCCTCAATCCACCCATATAATAATTGCCCTGCTTTCCTGCCAGAAAATCTTTTATTTCTGAAGGGGCAAAGTGAAAGAACGAACTGGGCATGGTAGCTTTGTGGTTATGTCACTGCATCTGGAGACCTGGACTAACAAGGCAAAGAATGTGGCCGGGATTCTCCGGTCGGCGGGATTCACTTTTCCCGCTGGTTTCCATGCAGCGTGGGGTGGCATCAAGGGGAAATCCCTGGGGGAACAGAGAACCCCACCCTCTGACTTCAAATCCCACCATGTCAGAATTGAAATTCACTTTGCAGAAAGAGGTTTTCTTTTACTAAAGTGGCCACGAAGCTGTCGCAAAAACGCAACTGCTTCACGAATGCCTTTAAGGGAGGAAGCCATGCCCATTCCTGCCTGGTCTGGGGCTAGGGAGGCCTGCCCATTCCTGCTGGTCTGGGACTAGGGAGCCCTGCCCATTCCTGCCTGGTCTGGGGCTAGGGAGGCCTGCCCATTCCTGCTGGTCTGGGGCTAGGGAGGCCTGCCCATTCCTGCTGGTCTGGGACTAGGGAGCCCTGCCCATTCCTGCTGGTCTGGGGCTAGGGAGCCCTGCCCATTCCTGCTGGTCTGGGGCTAGGGAGACCTGCCCATTCTTGCCTGGTCTAGGGCTAGGGAGACATGCCCATTCCTGCCTGGTCTGGGGCTAGGGAGCCCTGCCATTCTTGCCTGGTCTAGGGCTAGGGAGACCTGCCCATTCTTGCCTGGTCTGGGGCTAGGGAGACCTGCCATTCCTGCCTGGTCTGGGACTCTGGAGACCTGTCCATTCCTGCCTGGTCTAGGGCTAGGGAGACCTGCCATTCCTGCCTGGTCTGGGGCTAGGGAGCCCTGCGATTCTTGCCTGGTCTGGGACTCTGGAGACCTGTCCATTCCTGCCTGGTCTAGGGCTAGGGAGACCTGCCATTCCTGCCTGGTCTGGGGCTAGGGAGCCCTGCGATTCTTGCCTGGTCTGGGACTCTGGAGACCTGTCCATTCCTGCCTGGTCTGGGACTCTGGAGACCTGTCCATTCCTGCCTGGTCTGGGGCTAGGGAGACCTGCCATTCCTGCCTGGTCTGGGACTCTGGAGACCTGTCCATTCCTGCCTGGTCTAGGGCTAGGGAGACCTGCCATTCCTGCCTGGTCTGGGGCTAGGGAGCCCTGCGATTCTTGCCTGGTCTGGGGCTAAGGAGACCTGCCGTTCCTGCTGGTCTGGGGCTAGGGAGACCTGCCATTCCTGCTGGTCTGGGGCTCGGGAGACCTGCCATTCCTGCCTGGTCTGGGGCTCGGGAGACCTGCCATTCCTGCCTGGGCTAGGACTCCGGAGACCTGCCATTCCTGCCTGGGCTGGGGCTCTGGAGACCTGCCCATTCCTGCCTGGCCTGGTGTAGGGAGCCCTGCCATTCCTGCTGGTCCGGGGCTAGGGAGACCTGCCTATTCCTGCCTGGCCTGGGGCTAGGGAGACCTGCCCATTCCTGCTGGCCTGGGGCTAGGCAGCCCTGCCATTCTTGCCTGGTCTGGGGCTAGGGAGACCTGCCCATTCCTGCCTGGTCTGGGGCTAGGGAGACCTGCCATTCTTGCCTGGTCTGGGGCTAGGGAGACCTGCCCATTCCTGCCTGGTCTGGGGCTAGGGAGACCTGCCATTCTTGCCTGGTCTGGGGCTAGGGAGACCTGCCCATTCCTGCTGGTCTGGGGCTAGGGAGACCTGCCCATTCCTGCCTGGTCTGGGGCTAGGGAGACCTGCCATTCTTGCCTGGTCTGGGGCTAGGGAGACCTGCCCATTCCTGCCTGGCCTGGTGTAGGGAGCCCTGCCATTCCTGCCTGGTCTGGGGCTAGGGAGACCTGCTGTTCCTGCTGGTCTGGGGCTAGGGAGACCAGCCATTCCTGCCTGGTCTGGGGCGAGGGAGACCTGCCCATTCCTGCCTGGTCTGGGGCGAGGGAGACCTGCCATTCCTGCCTGGTCTGGGGCGAGGGAGACCTGCCCATTCTTGCCTGGTCTGGGGCGAGGGAGACCTGCCATTCCTGCCTGGTCTGGGGCGAGGGAGACCTGCCATTCCTGCCTGGTCTGGGGCTAGGGAGACCTGCCCATTCCTGCCGGGTCTGGGGCTATAGATGATGCCAGTGCCAGACCCATGCTGGCATTATTAACGTTCTACTGCCCACTGAAGCAGGCAAGCTGGCACTGACACCCAACATCAAACTGCATTTAAATAGCACCTTTAACACGATACAATGACCCAGGGCACTTAACAGGATTGTAATCCAACAGACATTGACTCCCAGCCACAAAACGTGAGATTCAGGCGGGTCACAGGTGACCTCAAAGAGTTAGGTCTGAAATGGGAAAGACTAGTGGTGGAGAGATTTAGGGAGGGAATTTCAGAGCTGAGGGTCGAGATACTTCAAAGATGAGACGATGGAAGTCAGGAATCATAAGAAGTCAGAATTGGAGGGATACAGAGACCTTGATGTTGGGAGAGTGAGGCAGGGGTTGTAAAGCTCGTGACAAAGATACGGGAGAGTGAAGCCATGAAGGGTTTTCACACCGCGTTCTGGTTTTGTTTCTCTGCTGCAACTATCTTCCCCGACCTCTTCCCCCGTCTACTCCACCTTCAACTCTAACTATAGATGTGAAGAACTCATGGATTCCTTTGTCACTCGGTTGAGATTGTTGATCAGCTGCCAGTTAATTCCATTTCCCCAAGCTCACTGAGCTAAACTTCCTCTAAAAATCCTCATGGCCCTTGCATCCTTCTCAAGTTTCTCTCCGATCTCCTCATGTTCTCTTGAGCTCAGCTGGTCCATGAGACCAATCCCATAATTCCTCAACCCTACAGCTGACCACCCAACTTCCCTTCCTGGTTCCAATGTTAACCGCTTATGTCAACAGTCCTCTCTCTTCAGGTGTTGACCCTTGCTTTAAACGTGCCATTATCAGCCCTCCCCTCAACTTTGCAAACATCTTTGCAAACGACTGCGCCATCTGCAATCCTGTTTTCCTCTACAAAGTCCTTGAACATGTTTCCACCTCCCAAATCATTGCCAATCTTTCCCGGAGCTCCATGTTTGAATTCTTCTAATCAAACCTTTCGCCCAGCCACAGGACTGAAATATCCTTTATCAGGTACAAATGACATCCTCTATAATTGTGAAAAAGATAAACAATGTTCTCCTCGACCTGGTGTAGTCATTGGCAAAGGTTGGGAACATCACCCTTCCTCCAAGACTTCTGCACTGTTATCCAGGTGTGTGGCAAAGCTCTCACCTGGTTCCACTCTTACCTATCCAATCAGAGCCAGAGAATCGCCTGCAATGGCTCACTTGCTGTCCCTGCATAGTTATCTCTGGTGTCCCCCAAGGATGTATCCTTGGCTCCCTTCTATTTCTCATCTACATGTTGCCTCTCAGAGACCTGAGAGATGTTGATGGCGCCCAGATCTATCTCACCAGTGCCTTCCTCGACTCCTCCACTGTCTCCAGATATGCTACATGTTTGACATCCAGTACTGGATGAGCAGAATACTTATCCAAATAAATATTAAGATGACAGTAGTCATTGTTTTGGGTCCCCGCCACCAACTGCAACCCTCTCCCTGGCAACAGGCCGGCACTCATCCAGTCTGTTCACAACCTTGGTGTCAGATTTCCTGAGATCAGCTTCCAATTGCACGCTCGCAGTAAGACCACCTGTTTCTACCTCTGCTACATTGCCCGATTCCACTCCTGTCTCAGTTTATCTGCTGCTGAAACTCTAGATGTCCCAATTAGTCTCCTATATGGTGGTTAGCACTGTTGCTTCACAGCGCCAAGGTCTCAGGTTCGATTCCGGCTTGGGTCACTGTCTGTGCGGAGTCTGCGCGTTCTCCACGTGTCTGCGAGGGTTTCCTCCGGGTGCTCCGGTTTCCACAAGTCCCGAAATACGTGCTTGTTTGGTGAATTGGACATTCTGAATTCTCCCTCTGTGTACCCGAACAGGCGCCTGAGTGTGGCGACTAGGGGACTTTCACAGTAACTTCATTGCAGTGTTAATGTCACCCTACTTTAGTCAATAAACAGATTATTATTATTAATATTATTACAATGCACTCCTGACTAACCTCCCACATTCTTTCCTGGGATGGCCACTGTAACCTTGTCCAAGATCTTGACTTTCCGAATCAACACTACTAGATTTGCAAAAGCTAGAGTTGCTGAGTCCAATAGAACAGAAGAAGGTCTGGCAAAATTCTGGGCTGTCATCTAGACCAATGTCTGGGGTACTGGAGGACAGCCAAAGGGTCAGAGTCACAGGAGTCAGCGCCTGCAGATGAGGTGTGGAAACTATCAAAGTAACAATGGGACCAACGACAACACTTACTTCTCCAGCAGTGACATAATAACCGGGGGCAGCACCAGGATAGGGATAGGGAGGACTATTCTAGTCATGGCAGTCTCCATTAGTGCCTGCAAGAAAATACAAACATAATTCTAATAAATATATTTCAACTTAGTCACGATACATAGATTCCCTCAGAGCACATTGGTACCTCTCATGCTGCTGTGCCAAAGATACAGGGTTTTTGTGATAATTTTGACATAAAAATCATCCTGCTGATTGGATTTTCCGCGTCAATGTCGAGCTTGTGGCTAATTATATGAGGGACACTAGTGCTGAGCAACAAAAGATGTGCCTATTTCAGACATTCAGTGTCCCATCAAACACTCCCAGGACAGGTACAGCACGGGGTTAGGTACAGAGTAAAGATCCCTCTACACTGTCCCTATCAAACACTCCCAGGACAGGTACAGCACGGGGTCAGATACAGAGTAAAGCTCCCTCTACACTGTCCCCATCAAACACTCCCAGGACAGGTACAGCACGGGGTTAGATACAGAGTAAAGCTCCCTCTACACTGTCCCCATCAAACACTCCCAGGACAGGTACTGCACGGGGTTAGATACAGAGTAAAGCTCCCTCTACACTGTCCCATCAAACATTCCCAGGACAGGTACAGCTTGGGGTTAGATACAGAGTAAAGCTCCCTCTACACTGTCCCCATCAAACACTCCCAGGACAGGTACAGCACGGCGTTAGATACAGAGTAAAGCTCCCTCTACACTGTCCCATCAAACACTCCCAGGACAGGTACAGCTTGGGGTTAGATACAGAGTAAAACTTCCTCTACACTGTCCCCATCAAACACTCCCAGGGCGGGTACAGCACGGGCTAGACACAGAGTAAAGCTCCCTCTACACTGTCCCCATCAAACACTCCCAGGACAGGTACAGCACGGGGTTAGATACAGGGTAAAGCTCCCTCTACACTGTCCCCATCAAACATTCCCAGGACAGGTACAGCACGGGGTTAGATACAGAGTAAAGCTCCCTCTACACTGTCCCCATCAAACACTCCCAGGACAGCCACAGCAAGGAGTTAAATACAGAGTAAAGCTCCCTCTACACTGTCCCCATCAAACACTCCCAGGACAGGTACAGCACGGGGTTAGATATAGAGTAAAGCTCCCTCTACATTGTCCCCATCAAACTCTCCCAGGACAGATGCAGCACGGGGTTAGATACAGAGTAAAGCTCGCTCCACACTGTCCCCATCAAACACTCCCAGGACAGGTACAGCACGGGGTTAGATACAGAGTAAAGCTCCCTCTACACTGTCCCCATCAAACACTCCCAGGACAGGTACAGCACGGGTTAGATACAGAGTAAAACTCCCTCTACACTGTCCCATCAAACACTCCCAGGACAGGTGCAGCACGGGGTTAGATACAGAGTAAAGCTCCCTCTACACTGTCCCCATCAAACATTCCCAGGACAGGTACAGCAAGGGGTTAGATACAGAGTAAAGCTCCCTCTATACTGTCCCCATCAAATACTCCCAGGACAGCCACAGCACGGGGTTAAATACAGAGTAAAGCTCCCTCTACACTGTCCCCATCAAACACTCCCAGGACAGGTACAGCACGGGGTTAGATATAGAGTAAAGCTCCCTCTACATTGTCCCCATCAAACTCTCCCAGGACAGATGCAGCACGGGGTTAGATAAAGAGTAAAGCTCGCTCCACACTGTCCCCATCAAACACTCCCAGGACAGGTACAGCACGGGGTAAGATACAGAGTAAAACTCCCTCTACACTGTCCCATCAAACACTCCCAGGACAGGTGCAGCACGGGGTTAGATACAGAGTAAAGCTCCCTCGACACTGTCCCCATCAAACACTCCCAGGACAGGTACAGCACGGGGTTAGATACAGAGTAAAGCTCCCTCTACACTGGCCCCATCAAACACTCCCAGGACAGGTGCAGCACGGGGTTAGATAAAGAGTAAAGCTCCCTCTACACTGTCCCCATCAAACACTCCCAGGACAGGTACAGCACAGGGTTAGATATAGAGTAAAGCTCCCTCTACATTGTCCCCATCAAACATTCCCAGGACAGGTACAGCACAGGGTCAGATACAGAGTAAAGCTCCCTCTATACTGTCCCCATCAAATACTCCCAGGACAGCCACAGCACGGGGTTAAATAAAGAGTAAACTCCCTCTACACTGTCCCCATCAAACACTCCCAGGACAGGTACAGCACGGGGTTAGATAAAGAGTAAAGCTCCCTCTACACTGTCCCCATCAAACACTCCCAGGACAGGTCCAGCACGGGGTTAGATACAGAGTAAAGCTCCCTCTACACTGTCCCCATCAAACATTCCCAGGACAGATACAGCCCGGTGTTAGATACAGAGTAAAGCTCCCTCTACACTGTCCCCATCAAACACTCCCAGGACAGATACAGCACGGTGTTAGATACAGATTAAAGCTCCCTCTACACTGTCCCCATCAAACACTCCCAGGACAGGTAAAGCATGGGGTTAGATACAGAGTAAAGCTCCCTCGACACTGTCCCCATCAAACACTCCCAGGACAGATACAGCACGGTGTTAGATACAGATTAAAGCTGCCTCTACACTGTCCCCATCAAACACTCCCAGGACAGGTACAGCACGGGGTTAGATACAGAGTAAAGCTCCCTCTCCACTGTCCCCATCAAACACTCCCAGGACAGGTACAGCACGGGGTTAGATACAGATTAAAGCTCCCTCTACACTGTCCCCATCAAACACTCCCAGGACAGATACAGCACGGGGTTAGATACAGAGTAAAGCTCCCTCTAAACTGTTCTATCAAACACTCTCAGGACAGGTATAGCACGGGGTTAGATACAGATTAAAGCTCCCTCTACACTGTCCCATCAAACTCTCCCAGGGCAGGTACAGCAGGGGGTTAGATACAGAGTAAAGCTCGCTCTACACTGTCCCCATCAAACACTCCCAGGCCAGGTACAGCACGGGGTTAGATACAGATTAAAGCTCCCTCTACACTGTCCCCATCAAACACTCCCAGGACAGATACAGCACGGTGTTAGATACAGATTGAAGCTGCCTCTACACTGTCCCCGTCAAACACTCCCAGGACAGGAACAGCACGGGGTTAGATAAAGAGTAAAGCTCCCTCTACACTGTCCCCATCAAACACTCCCAGGACAGGTACAGCACGGGGTTAGATATAGAGTAAAGCTCCCTCTACATTGTCCCCATCAAACTCTCCCAGGACAGGTGCAGCACGGGGTTAGATACAGAGTAAAGCTCGCTCTACACTGTCCCCATCAAACACTCCCAGGCCAGGTACAGCACGGGGTTAGACACAGAGTAAAGCTCCCTCTACACTGTCCCCCATCAAACACCCCCAGGGACAGGTACAGAACGGGGTTAGATACAGAGTAAAGCTCCCTCTACACTGTCCTCATCAAACACTCCCAGGACAGGTACAGCATGGGGTTAGATACAGAGTAAAGCTCCCTCTACACTGTCCCCATCAAACACTCCCAGGACAGGTCCAGCACGGGGTTAGATACAGAGTAAAGCTCCCTCTACAGTGTCCCCATCAAACATTCCCAGGACAGATACAGCCCGGTGTTAGATACAGAGTAAAGCTCCCTCTACAGTGTCCCCATCAAACACTCCCAGGACAGATACAGCACGGTGTTAGATACAGATTAAAGCTCCCTCTACACTGTCCCCATCAAACACTCCCAGGACAGGTACAGCATGGGGTTAGATACAGAGTAAAGCTCCCTCTACACTGTCCCCATCAAACACTCCCAGGACAGGTCCAGCACGGGGTTAGATACAGAGTAAAGCTCCCTCTACACTGTCCCCATCAAACATTCCCAGGACAGATACAGCCCGGTGTTAGATACAGAGTAAAGCTCCCTCTACACTGTCCCCATCAAACACTCCCAGGACAGATACAGCACGGTGTTAGATACAGATTAAAGCTCCCTCTACACTGTCCCCATCAAACACTCCCAGGACAGGTACAGCACGGGGTTAGATACAGATTAAAGCTCCCTCTGCACTGTCCCCATCAAACACTCCCAGGACAGGTACAGCATGGGGTTAGATACAGAGTAAAGCTCCCTCGACACTGTCCCCATCAAACACTCCCAGGACAGATACAGCACGGTGTTAGATACAGATTAAAGCTGCCTCTACACTGTCCCCATCAAACACTCCCAGGACAGGTACAGCACGGGGTTAGATACAGAGTAAAGCTCCCTCTCCACTGTCCCCATCAAACACTCCCAGGACAGGTACAGCACGGGGTTAGATACAGATTAAAGCTCCCTCTACACTGTCCCCATCAAACACTCCCAGGACAGATACAGCACGGGGTTAGATACAGAGTAAAGCTCCCTCTAAACTGTCCTATCAAACACTCTCAGGACAGGTGCAGCACGGGGTTAGATACAGATTAAAGCTGCCTCTACACTGTCCCCATCAAACACTCCCAGGACAGGTACAGCACGGGGTTAGATACAGAGTAAAGCTCCCTCTCCACTGTCCCCATCAAACACTCCCAGGACAGGTACGGCACGGGGTTAGATACAGATTAAAGCTCCCTCTACACTGTCCCCATCAAACACTCCCAGGACAGATACAGCACGGGGTTAGATACAGAGTAAAGCTCCCTCTAAACTGTCCTATCAAACACTCTCAGGACAGGTACAGCACAGGGTTAGATACAGAGTAAAGCTCCCTCTACACTGTCCCCATCAAACACTCCCCAGGACAGGTACAGCACGGGGTTAGATACAGATTAAAGCTCCCTCTACACTGTCCCCATCAAACACTCCCAGGACAGATACAGCACGGGGTTAGATACAGATTAAAGCTGCCTCTACACAATCTCGATTAATGTACTAAAGCTCAGCGCCTCAGTAGAGCAAGATCCTATTATGATATGTTTATTTGCATTTGCAGCTGGCATATCTAATCTTAAGGAAGTAAATCGAAACATTATTTATGTGTGGAGGCAGCAACAAAAGTTGCTGCGTTTTGAGGCAGGCTGTTTACAGTGCCGGCCATGGCTCTCTGGGCTTTGCCCCTGGTTGGATACTAATGGTCCTCACCATCAGCTGTGAGTTAGGTGTGGGCTAGCTGGATGGCTGTGGCTGGTTGGTCAGCTGCAGGCTGGTTGGACGGCTTTCTGGCTCTGGGCTGGTTCGTTAGCTATGGGTTGGATGACTGGCTGCTCTGGTCTCTCTTTCCTGTTCTGCTACAGTCCCTGCTTCAGCTGCTGCTCTGTTGTCTTCCTGTCCTCTCTCTGCTGTCTTCCTGTCCTCTCTCTGCCTTCTTCCTGTCCTCTCTCTGCCTTCTTCCTGTCCTCTCTCTGCTGTCTTCCTGTCCTCTCTCTGCCTTCTTCCTGTCCTCTCTCTGCCTTCTTCCTGTCCTCTCTCTGCCTTCTTCCTGTCCTCGCTCTGCCTTCTTCCTGTCCTCTCTCTGCTGTCTTCTCTCCTCAGCTCAAACTATAAGTTGAGAAACAGAAAAGCGAAACAATGGAGATGCTGGGAATCTGAAATTGAAACAGGAAATGTTGGAAACACTCAGCAAGAGAGTCGAATACATCGATGATCTTTGGTCAAAGCCAACGACACTAAGATATCAGGGGCTCATAACTCCATAGTTAATTCCATATTACTACTGATCTTATCATAGAATTTACAGTGGAGAAGGAGGCCATTCGGCCCATCGGGTCTGCACCGGCCCTTGGAAAGAGCACGCTACTTAAGCCCTCACTTCCACCCTATCCCTGTAACCCAGTAATCCCTCCTAACCTTTTTTGGACACTAAGGGCAATTTAGCGTGGCGTCTTTGGACTGTGGGAGAAAACCGGAGGAAACACCTTTGCCTCCTTACTGTATCCGTATTAAAATTGCCCTGAGTGTTGGGTGGGGTTACTGGGTTATGGGGATAGGGTGGAGGGGTTGACCTTGGGTAGGGTGCTATTTCCAAGAGCCGGTGGAGACTCGATGGGCCGAATGGCCTCCTTCTGCACTGTAAATTCTATGATTCTATGATCTATGAAACCCACGCAGACACGAAGAATGTGCCGACTCCGCACAGACAGTGACCCAAGCCGGGAATTGAACCTGGAGCTGTGAAGCAACTGTGCTAACCACCGTGCCGCCCGATCTTCTGAGTGTTTAAAGCATTTATTAATTGCGGACCTCTTAACTCGTACTATCTTTAAATCTTTTTGCCCCAGAAAGTGCTGGTTTTGTGTCTGGATGTGTTCTTCAGGGGCTGCCAACGTGAGTCACTGCACAATACACTTGCAAAACAGCAAGAAAGGGGAGACCCCTCATAATGTTGAGGTCCCATTCGTGTCGGAGCGGGATGATCAGACCTCAGGGGGAGTTTTGCAATGTGGTGCTCCCAATGGGGAGTGGATCCTGAGAAACTGTGGCATGTAGCCTCCGCTTCCCATCTGTAAATTTGAAGGGATCGTGCATTTCTGGTATCCCAGGGTATGGTCCTTGGGATAGCTGCTCCCCACTGAGATTACAGAAACATCCCAATAATACGGGCACAGTAAGGATGCAGAGGTGTTTGAAGTTTAGCTGGAATTGGATGGGCAGTGACCAGGGGCTGTGTCGACAAAATATAGACAATAAACAAGAAACAAAATAAAGACTTGTATTTCTTTCATGACCTCAGGATGTCTCAAAGTGCTTTACAGACAATGAGGTAACATCTGAACTGTTGCCAGCTCCCACGTGTTGTCTGTTTTCGTAACGTTGATTGAGAGACAAATATTAGTCTGGACACTGGGGAGAACTCTGTCCTCTTTTACATTTATCTGAGAGGGCAGACAGGGTCACTTCATAGATTCCCTGCAGTGCAGAAGGAGGCCATTCAGCCCATCGAGTCGGCACCCACCCTCTCAGCATAACGTTTCACCCGAAAGATGGCACCTCCGACAGTGCAGCACTCCCTCAGCACTGTCCTGTTGCTAACTGTGATTCTGCACTCAAATCTCTGCAGTGGAACATAACGTGCTGACTCGGGGAAGTGCTACCCACTGAACATGACTGAGACCAAATTGATGCAACAAAGATAGAGATGCTGGGTGGGCACGGTAGCGCAGTGATTAGATCATAGAATTTTATTTACGGTGCAGAAGGAGGCCATTCGGCCCATCGAGTCTGCACCAGCTCTTGGAAAGAGCACCCTACCCAAGGTCAACCCCTCCACCCTATCCCCAGTAACCCCACCCAACACTAAGGGCAATTTTGGACACTAAGGGCAATTTATCATGGCCAATCCACCTAACCCGCACATCTTTGGACTGTGGGAGGAAACCGGAGCACCCGGAGGATACCCACGCACACACGGGGAGGATGTGCAGACTCCGCACAGACAGTGACCCAAGCCGGAATCGAACCTGGGACCCTGGCGCTGTGAAGCAATTGTGCTATCCACAATGCTACCGTGCTGCCCAACCTATGGTTAGCACTGCTACCTCACGGCATCAAGGACCCCGGTTCGATTCTGGCCCCGGGTCATTGTCCATGTGGAGTTTGCACATTCTCCCGTGTTGCCTTTGCCTATGGATTTACATTGTGCATTTATGTATGCCCTATGTTTTATTTCATGTATGGAATGATCTGTCTGGACTGTACACAGAACAAGACTTTTCACTGTACCTCGGTGCACGTGACAATAAAACAAACCCAATCCAATCCAAATCCGTGGCTATGTGGGTCCGACCCCCACAACCCAAAGATGTGCAGGGTAGGTGGGTCGGCCACGTTAAATTACCCCTTAATTGGAACAAATTTTAAAACAAATAAGATAGAGATGTTGGTGGCACAGATTGCATATTGGATGAGAAGCCACTTCCTTACTGACTGAACGTATACAGAAAGGGTTCAAAGAGCTACTCAAGTTTTGGTATTTAGAGGAGAAACTGTAAATGGGACAATGTAGGGACTTGACAGGCACTGAATACTGGTGGGCCTTTCTGGAGGAAACATGCAGGTTCCTCACCAGCTCTCTAGCCAGTTGGCAAAACTCGCTATGCCTCCATAAAATCTCCCCAATGTTTATCCTTCCACTGATAACACTGACCTACTTCTCGTAGCTTCTGCTTTTTATTTGAGGAAGTGTCAGGCCAAGTGATCAAAAGATTGTTTGAAAATTCACTGGTAGATTTTGAGACATGTCCCAAAGGAATTTGGAGAGGATTGAGGAGAGTTAATGACTGAAGCGGCTGAAGTTACAGCCGCTAATGGTGGGGACGAGGAAAATCGTGATATGCAAAGGGGCGGAAGGGGCAAATAGCAAAGCACAGAGTCAAACACGTACGTGTTGGGCAGCAACCCTGGAGGATCCAATGACATTTCCGTCCACGTCCAACACGGAGATCCCTTCCTCCAGCTCACTATGCCTCATCAGCACCACGTTGCAGACATTAGCAGTTGCTGCAGGAAATCAAAATACACAAGAGCACTCAGAAATATTCTGGGACAGAATCCTACATCATAGGAAGAGGCTATTGTACCCATAATGCCTTCGCCAGTGACAGCCAACCTTCCACGTTATCTGCAGGCCCCCCTATTGCATATGGGGGTTCTAATTCTCCAGAATATGTACAAGGTTTTCTATTTGCCTAAATGTATATGCAAGGTCTCCCATGCCCCACTAACATGTCCGGGGAGGCTTTTTCCTACAATATAAACAGGGACTGCTGTTCAGTGTAATATTCATGGGGCCCTGCTACTTCTATAATATACAAAGGGACAGAGGGGGAGAGAGAGAGAAATGTGTGTAAGAGCAAGCGGAAAAGTGAAAGAAAACATACTAGCTATATCAATTACACACCTGTTGTAGTTTTAGCTGTTTAAATTACAGACAATCTATAAATAAGGAGGCATATTAAACTGAAATTTGTCACACCTGGTCTCTGTCATTAACCTTATCAAAATGTTTGGGTTGGAAAGATTGTGGCTAAAGTTGTGGGTAATGGTCGAGTATGGCTCTCTTCCACACAAAGGGACAGAAATTCTTTAAGAAATCCAAAGCAGGCCCTCTCTGTGAAAGTAAATATTTCGGTGCTCTGCCATGTTATGCTGTTGTGAATTGGTGCTGAGGAGCGCAGTCCGAGGGGTGGCGAGGCGATAAATACCCTCCCAACAATTGCTGTCATGGTGCCGAAGGGGGTCCTTCATGGGAGGGGGGCTTGTGCTGGGCTGGAGGGGCTCAGGTCGAGGGTCTGCCCTGGGATGGGGTTCCTTTGGCTGCCCTCCCCATCTGCAGCTGTCAAAATCCATTAAACACTCACTCAGTGTGTAAAAGTTAAAGTTTTCCAATAATAAAGTGAAAATGTGCTCATCTGTACCCCTATGCCATTTGGACACTCGCTCTATCTCATAATACACATCCTGAATAAGAAAGTGAAAATGAGGAGCGGAGAATCGGCGCCATTTGGCACGGCGCCGGTCGCGGGCCGCTGTCCATGGCCGGCCCGCCGATTCCCCGGCCCAGATAGGCCGAGCGGAAATGGCAGAGTCCCGCTGGCGCCGTTCACACCTGCTCGCAGGCGGCGGGAACTCCGCCCCTGTGGGGGCCAGAATCGCTACTGCCCGCGCCCGTTTCGCGCCGTCGTGAAACGCGACGGCGTTCACGACAGCGCGAACACTCCATCTCCATTTTGGAAAATCACGCCCTGTCTCTTTGTTCTGGAGTGCTGCATAGAAAGTGAAGGGGCTGTACTTCCAATTCAGCAATTAACCAGCAGTTCTTCCCTTGAGAACGGGGGTGGGGGGGGAGCTGAATGAGGGGCCTGGGAGGGTCGAATTGTGGCCTAGACTGGGTGACGTGAAGGGGAGTTCTGAGAGGGGGGCCTTGCCACTGATTAGGGTGCCCTGCCTGCGATCAGGGGAGGGGGTTGCTGCAGCAGCTAATGGAGATCGTTGCGTCCTTTAAAAACATTGCTCCGATCTCAGAGGAGGGGGACCTGTCCGAAAGATTAGGACCCGCTCCTCTACACTGCAGAGTGCATGCATCCCCGTATTCCATGGGATGGCACCTTGGGGATGTTCCTAATGCCAGCGGACACCAGACCAGATTCTCTGCTGGCAGGAGCACTTCTGAGCAGACAATCCCAGCCCTGGCTCCAGCTGAGTGTCATGTGAGGGTCCCTTTAAGAAATAGGTGTTTACAAATGGGTGTGTATATAAGTATCTATAGTGAGAGTACCTTTAAGAAATGGGTGTTTATTACTGCAGTGATGTCAGAGAGTGGGTGGAGCTGGGCTGTCTGTCAACTTTTTACTTTCGATTTAGGCTGTTTGCTGCAGGGTGTGTTTTAGTTTAGTTTTCAGAGCTTAATAGCTGCAGTCACAGCCAGAAGGTGTATTAGAGTCTCTGTAATCTAAAGACTGTAAATTGATCCTGGTGATTTAAAACTAATAACAGTAGTGACTTTAACTTGATGTGCTTCTGGTAAAAGGTGTTTTAAGTCTTATGGATGTTAAAAGGAAAGCTTAAAGGATTACTTAGTGTTGTATTCTTTGGGGGTCGTATTTGAATTAATGATTGCTAAGATGTTCACTGTATGTTTTAAAAAGGTTAACTTGAGTTCATAGAATAAACATTGTTTTGCTTTAAAAAATACTTTTCCATTTCTGCTGTCCCACACCTGTAGAGTGGGTCGTGTGCTCCCCATACCACAATCTAGTAAAAGTTGTGGGGCAGGTGAACTCCATGATACACTTTGGGATTCTCTAAAACCTGGCCCATAACATGAGTCTCTGGCAGACTCTGACAGGGCAGCACGGTAGCATGGTGGTTAGCACAATTGCTTCACAGCTCCAGGGTCCCAGGTTCGATTCCCGGCTTGGGTCACTGTCTGTGCGGAGTCTGCACATCCTCCCCGTGTGTGCGTGGGTTTCCTCCGGGTGCTCCGGTTTCCTCCCACAGTCCAAAGATGTGCAGGTTAGGTGGATTGGCCATGATAAATTGCCCTTAGTGTCCATAATTGCCCTTGGTGTTGGGTGGGGTTACTGGGTTACGGGGACGGGGTGGAGGTGTGGACTTGGGTAGGGTGCTCTTTCCAAGAGCCGGTGCAGACTCGATGGGCCGAATGGCCTCCTTCTGCACTGTAAATTCTATGTAATCTATTTTGGTGTGAATCTATCATATCCCGAACAACACTTTCTCCAAGGCACCTTTGTCCAAAGCATCTAACCAAATCTTGTTCCATGGAAAATAACAAAGCAATTTTCAAAGCAAAGAGAAAAATTACTCGATTAGCAACAAGTGTTCTGTTGATAGTTAGAAAATATCAACAATCTAACCAATGAGAAAATGAGAGCCTGGACAAAGAGATTATGAGACAGGTAGAGGAAGAAATACAGATATATATGCCAGAGTTTTCTGCTCATACTAATTTAAAAAAAAATTTAGAGTACCCAATTAATTTTATCCAATTAAGGGGCAATTTAGTGATCTACTCTGCACATCTTTGGGTTGTGGGGGTGAGACCCAAGCAGACACGGGGGGTATGTGCAAACTCCACACAGAGGCCGGTATTGAACCTGGGACCTCGGCGCCGTGAGGCAGCAGTGCTAACCACTGTGCCACCGTGCTGCCCTAGCTCATCCCTAATTTAAACCTTTGAAACTAAATGTGTTAAATTTTGCCTCCAAGTATCACCAGTGTTTTGTTTTTGGTTGGAAAATGCGAACCTTCCAAACGTGAATACTCCCAGTGGCCACGGCTCAAATCTCGTGCTGCTGGGCCTACAGAGCTGCCAGCCACCCCGTGCTGGGACTTCATCTCCAGATTCGGGGCCTTTTCTGGTGCGGGGATTCGGGTCGGAATTCTCCCATTTTGTGACTAAGCGCAGCGGTGGGCTGCTCCCGTCCTGTGTACCAGAATATTAATTATGCACAAGCGAGTTCCCCACCAACCCCCCCTGGCAGGTCATCAGCCTCAAGAGGAAGTCTGTTCTTTCATTCAACCTGGGGAGGGGAGGGGGGGAGAAAGGAGAACCCTGTACTCCCCAACCCCAGGCACAGTCCTGATTAGACGGCGACAGAGGAGGGTCTATGAAGACCGGTTTGGCATGGGGATGGAAGTCGGAGCCAATCTGGCCCCGGCGGTGTGGTTAACACTGCATCAGGAGCAGTGCAGCACTATGGAAGAAAGTTGCTGCGCTCATCCTGAAAGTCCCTGGCAAACTGAGGACGGCCTTGTGCACGCTGGTCTTTAGCGATTGGGTTTGACGCCGACATCATTTGCTGCTGGCGTGACGCAAGATCGAAAGACCTGAATGAATGCCGGCGGGTAGGGTTTTTTACTTGAGCATTCATGAGATGCGAATGAATGTAAATTGCATTCGCGCGACCTGCCAATAACCAGCCATTGGGAGAATTACAACAGGATTTTACACCAACGCTTCCCAACTTTTATGGTCCTGCCAGATTTAATGCACCTGCCTGCCACCGAACCCGCTGTGGGCAGTTTGGGAGAATTCCGCTCTGTGTCAGCTGCCTGCTCCAAGGAAGCGGGCAGCTCATGAGACTAACTAAGGCCCCACCTGGGAGCTATTTTGAGGCAGCCTCAGTATTTTACAGACTCTCAGTGGAAGGCTAGTGGTTCACGACTCCGGATGCTCCATGCCCCAGGGCTGTGGGGCTGTGAGGCTACAGCCTTGTTAGTGAATAGGCCGGTGGAGGTGTTTACCCTTCATCCCGGGGTCTCTTCTGGCTTTGTGAGTCTTCAATGCAACCCTCCGATGTTGGGGGCGGGATTCTCCGCTGCGCCAGTAGCGCACCCACGCCCTCGGGTTTCCCGGCGGTATGGGGTGGCCACAATGGGGAATCCCAGTGGCAGGTTGCGGGGACGGAGAATCCCGCTGCCGGCGAAGGCGCGCCGCTGAGGAACACGTGGCGGATCGGAGAATCCCGCCCAAGGAGTCTTTATGGTTCCTGACTAGTCGCAGCAATACAACCTCCACCAGAGAGGCTCCCGAGTTGCAGCCCCTCTGATTACAGCATTGAGAACCTGCCCTCCTTCGTAGGATGGTAAACATGGGAGTGGTCAACTTGGAGTCATTAATTACCCATTTTTACACCATCCTTTTCCTCAGCATTATGAAAAGTATTATGAAAGTATTCAACGAAAAAGAAGAAAACACAGGTTTTCCACTCCTGTCAGGGGCAGGAATCGTAGCGGTCAGGGGCAGAAACGTTAGCATGATGGAAAAAGGTGTCAGCGGGAAACTAGCTTGCAATTTATTCTCCCGACAGCGGGTTGAAGGTGGGTTGAGTTTCCCACTGATCTTGATCAGGAACCATGGGTGGGATTCTCTAATCCCGCGGCAGTGTCCACGCCGTCGCGTTTTACGACGGTGTGAACGGGCCGACCCGATGACTAATTCTGGCCCCTCCAGGGAGCCAGCACAGCGAACCGCTCCAGCTCCCGGTGTGAACTGGGCGCCGTGGGATCCGCACGTGCGCAGTGGCTTCCTTCAGTGGCTGGGGGCCTCCTTTCCTACGCGCCGGCCCCTGTAGCCCTGCGCCATGTTGCGTCGGGGCCGGCGCGTAAGAAAGGAGGCCCCCAGCCAGAGAGGCCGGCCCGTCGATCGGTGGGCCCTGATCGCGGGCCTGGCCACATCGGAGGCCACCCCGGGGTCGGACCCCCCCCTCCCCCCTCCTCCCCTACAGGCCGCCCTCCCCAACCCTTCCACGCCGGTTGAGAGCAGGTGTGGACGGCGCCGGCGGGACTCGCCGTTTCCACGACGGCCGCTCGGCCCATCCCGGGCCGAGAATCGCGGGCCGGCCGCGTAGAGCGGTCCCTGACCGGCACCGCGCCAGTGGCTCTGCGGAGAATCGTGTGCCGGCGTAGGGGCGGCGTGGCGCTATTCGCACTGGTTGCGGGGATTTTCCGGCCCAGCTCCGGACTGAGAGAATCCCGCCCCAATTTCATTCACTTGCCCCTCATGAAAGCTCAGTAAAAGACTTTCTCTAGAATTATGCGGATAATTAGATCAGTCTGTTTCCCAACTGGATAAGCTTCATCAATGACATCACGTTTATCAGATGCTGCTTTTGTCTAACTTTAAGGGAATTGCTGTGAGATTTCAGGGGCGAGATTCTCCGAACCCCCGCCGGGTCGGAGAATCGCCGGGGGCTGGCGTGAATCCCGTCCCCGCCGGTTGCCGAATTCTCCGGCACCGGATATTCGGCGGGGGCCGGAATTGCGCCGCGCCGGTTGCCGAATTCTCTGGGACCCGAGATTCGGCGGGGGCGGGAATCGCGCCGCGCCGGTTGGCGGGCCCCCCCCCGCTCGATTCTCCGGCCTGGATGGGCCGAAGTCCCGCCGTTAAAATGCCTGTCCCGCCGACGTAGATTAAACCACCTACCTTACCGGCGGGAGAAGGCGGCGCGGGCGGGCTCCGGGGTCCTGGGGGGGGGCGCGGGGCGATCTGGCCCCGGGGGGGTGTCCCCATGGTGGCCTGGCCCGTGATCGGGGCCCACCGATCCGCGGGCGGGCCTGTGCCGTGGGGGCACTCTCTCTCTTCCGCCTCCGCCACGTTCTCCACCATGGCGGAGGCGGAAGAGACTCCCTCCACTGCGCATGCGCGGGAATGCCGTCAGCAGCTGCTGACGCTCCCGCGCATGCGCCGCCCGGAGATGTCATTTCCGCGCCAGCTGGCGGGGCACCAAAGGCCTTTTCCGCCAGCTGGCGGGGCGGAAATTCGTCCGGCGCCGACCTAGCCCCTTAAGGTTGGGGCTCGGCCCCCAAAGATGCGGAGCATTCCGCACCTTTGGGGCGGCGCGATGCCCGTCTGATTTGCGCCGTTTTGAGCGCCAGTCGGCGGACATCGCACCGTTTCCGGAGAATTTCGCCCCAGATGCTTGTATCAGAGATTGTACCAAGGCTGGGCACAGGTGGCTATACCAGTGGGGAGGTGAATGGCCGAGGCAAGGCGGGAGGAGGCAGTGGAATACGGGAGGGAGGGAAAAAAACAGAGGCAGGACTTGGAGTTGGAGTTAGGGGGGTTGTCAAGGAACAGAGTGGAGTGGTGAAAGACTGTCCTGAGTCAAGGGTTGTCAGACTGTCCAAGGAAGAGCCTGAGATTATTCTGGGGCTCAGCCTACAATGTTGGGCGCAATAGATGAAGAAAGAAGAGAAATCGGCAGCGGGATTCTCCAACCCCCCCCCCCCGGCAATTCTCCGGGCCCCGATGGGCCGAGCGGCCGTCCGTTTTGGGCCAGTCCCACCGGTGTGGGTTAGGCCATGGTCCCACACGGCGGGACCTGGCAAGTAAGTCGGCTGGTGCGGTCCTCGGGGGGGGGGGGGGATCCGACCCTGGGGGGGGCCCCCACGGTGTCCTGGGCCCGCAATCGGGGCCCACCGATCTGCGGGCGGACCTGTGTGTGGGGGCACTCCTTCCTTCCGCGCCGGCCCGTGTAGGGCTCCGCCATGGCCGGCGTGGAGAAGAGAACCCCCGCGCATGCGCCAGAATACGCCGGTCGGTCTGCGCATGTGCGTAACCACGCCGGCGGTTCCGCGCATGCGCGAACTCACACAGTCCCTTCGGCGCCGGCTGGTGCGGCGACAACCTCTCCAACGTCCACCTACCCCATTCCGCACTTTCAGGGGCTGTTGACGCTGGAGAGGTTGGAGCCGGTTTTCCCGTCGGCATGGGGACTTAGTTCCCGGAAAGGAGAATCCCGCCCCGGATCTCTAACGTCGCGATCTCAGGATTACTACCAGTGCCGGGTGCTTGTCAGAGTAGAAATAGCAGGATATATCAGATAAATACATGGCTGAAGTGATGGTGTGAGGGGGAGGGTTTCAGATTCCTGGGGCATTGGGACCCGTCCAAACTGGAAAGGTTACACCTGGGCAGGACCGGGACTGATGTCCTATGGGGAGTATTTGCTGGAGTGGTTGGGGAGAGTTTAAACGAATATGGCAGGGGAATGGGAACCTCTGCAAGGAGTCAGAGGAGGAGCAAATAAGGACAAAAACAAAAGACAGAAAGGGGAATAAAAAAAGTGATAGGCAGATAAACCAAGAGGCAATTTCAAACAGGGCCACAGTGAAAAATATTGGGAGCGGGACTAGTAACGTTAAAAAGACAAGCTCGAAGGCTTTGCGACTTAATGCATTCGCAATAATGTGAATGAACTAATCGCGCAAATAGATGTGAACGGGTATGACATAGTCGGGATTACGGAGACATGGCTGCAGGGTGACCAGGGATGGGAACGGAATGTTCAGGGGTATTCAGTATTGAGGAAAGACAGACAAAAAGCAAAAGGCAGTGGAGTTACATTCTGGTCAAGGAGGATACAATAGTGAGGGAGGATATTAGCTCCGACAATGCGGAATCTGTATGGGTAAAGCTGAGGAACAGCAAGAGTCAAAAAACATTAGTGGCCGTCATATATAGACCAAAAGCTGCAGTGATATTGTTGGGAATGGCATTAAATAGGAAATTAGACATGTATGTGATAAAGGAACAACTGTAATTATGGGTGATTTTAACCTGCATATAGATTGGAAAATCAAATTAGCCACAATAATAAATAATAACATTTTATTGTCACGAAAAGCCCCTAGTCGCCACATTCCAGCGCTTGTTCGGGTAAGCTGGTACGGGAATTGAACCCGTGCTACTGGCCTTGTTCTGCATCACAAACCAGCTGTCTAGCCCACTGAGCTAAACCAGCCCTGGTTTACTGGAGGAGGAATTCCTGGAGCGTATCTGGGATGGTTTGCTAAATCAATATGTTGAGAAGCTCATCGAGAGAACAGGCCATCCTAGACTGGGTACTGTGCAATGAGAACAAATCACTGCCAATCTAGTTGTGCGAGACCCCTTAGGGATGAGCGACCATAATATGATAGAATTTTTCATCAAGATGAAGAGTGAAGGGTGGCACGGTGGCGCAGTGGGTTAGCACTGCTGCCTCACGGCGCCGAGGTCCCAGGTGCGATCTCGGCTCTGGGTCACTGTCCGTGTGGAGTTTGCACATTCTCCCCGTCTTTGCGTGGGTTTCACCCCCACAACCCAAAAGATGTGCCGGGTAGGTGGATTGGCCACGCTAAATTGGCCCTTATTTGGGAAAAAAATATTCAATACTCTAAATTTTTTTTTTTTTTTAAAGCTGGAGAGTGAAGTAGTTGATTCTGAGACTGGGGTCCTGAATCTTAATAAAGGAAACTACGATAAAATGAGGCGTGAGTAGGCAATGATCGATTTGTGAATGTTACTTAAAGGGATGACAATGGATAGGCAATGGCAAACAATCAAAGAGTGCATGGAGGAACTGCAGCAATTGTTTATTCCTGTCTGGCACAAAGTAAGACAGTAAAGGTGGCCAATCATGTCTTACAAGGGAAATTAGGGATAGTATTCGATCCAGGCAAGTAGCATACAAATTGGCCAAGAAAAATAACAGGTCTGAGGATTGGGAACTGTTTAGAATTCAGCAAAGGTAGGCCAAGGAATTGATTAAGAAGGGGAAAATAGAGTATGAGAGTAAGCTTTCAGGTAATATAAAAACTGACTGTAAAAGTTTCTATAAGTACGTGAAGAGAAAAAGATTGGTGAAGACAAATGTAGGTCCCTTAGTCAGAAACAGTCAGGGGACAAAGAAATGGCTGAGCAACTAATTACATACTTTGGCTCTGTCTTCACAAATGAGGACACAAATAAGATACCAGAAATGTTGGGGAATGCAGGGTTTAGTGATAGGGAGGAACTGAAGGTGATCAATATCATTAGAGAATTGATGGAATTGAAGGCTCATAAATCCCCAGGGCCTGATAATTTACAGAGTCAGCATGGATTTATGAAGGGGAAATCATGCTTGACAAATCTACTGTAATTATTTGAGGATGTTGCTAATAGAGTTGATAAAAGGGAGCCAGTGGATGTGGTTATTTGGACTTTCAGAAGGCTTTTGACAAAGTCCCGTATAAGAGATTAGCGTGTAAAATAAAAGCATATGGAATTGCGGGAAGTGTATTGAGATGAATAGAAAACTGGTTAGCAGACAGGAAACAAAGAGTAGGAATTAATGAGTCATTTTCAAATTGGCAGGCACTGACGAGTGGGGTACCGCAGGGATCGGCGCTGGGACCCCAGCTATTCACAATATATATTAATGATTTAGATGAGGGAACATAATGTCATATCCCCAAATTTGCAGATGGCACCAAGTTGGGTGGGAGGGTGAGCTGTGAGGAGGATGCAGAGATCCTTCAGTGAGATTTGGACAGGCTGAGTGAGTGGGGAAATGAATGGCAGATGCAGTATAATGTGGATAAATGTGGGTATGTCCGCTTTGGTAGCAAAAACAGGAAGGCAGACTATTATCTGAATGGCCAGAAATTAGGAGAGGGGATGGTGCAGCGAGACCTGGGTTTCCTCCTACACCAGTCACTGAAGGTAAGCATGCAGGTGCAGCAGGCGGTAAAGAAGGCAAGCTGTATGCTGGCCTTCATTGCGAGAGGATTCGAATACAGGAGCAGGGATGTGTTGCTGCAATTATACTGGGCCTTGGTGTAGTTCTAGCTGTAGGGGGAGTGCAGCGAAGGTTTACCAGACTGATCCCTGAAATGGCAGGACTGACTTATGAGGAGAGATTGAGTCAGTTAGGATTGTATTTGCTGAAGTTCAGAAGAATGAGGGGGGATCTCATAGAAACCGATAAAATTCTAACAGGACTGGACAGGGTAGATGCAGAAGGGATGTTCCCGGTGGTGGGGGTGTCCAGAACCAGGGGTCACAGTCTGAGGATACGGGTAGACCATGTAGGGCAGAGATGAGGAGAACCCAGAGAGTGGTTACCCTGTGGAGTTCGTTACCACAAGTAGTTGAGGCCAAAACATTGTATGGTTTCAAGAAGCAGTTAGATACAGCACTTAGGGTGAAGGGATTAAAGGCTATGGGGGAAAGCGGGATTAGGCTATTGAGTTGGATGATCAGCCATGATCGTAATGAATGGTGGAGCAGGCTTGAAGGGCCGAATGGCTTACTCCTGTTTTGTCTATATTAAGTAGACTGTGCTACGGCTATGCGGGCCATGTTAGAAGGCTCTGCATGACACATATATCTTAGTCCTGCTCTTGGGCATTGGAAGGCGTCACTGGGCAGATAGCACAGTCACGGTCAGGGAGGCACCTGCATCCTGTAAGTTGGGAGCTGAAAAGATATGGGGGGGTGGTCTCATGGGGGAGGAGAGCATTGGGGGTGGGTGGGGGTGGCTGGTTCCCGGAAAGTCAGGTTGAACCGTGGCCCTGAGCGAGGGGGGGGGGGGGGGGGGTGACAAAGGGTATGGCAACATCACCATTAAAGGATTTAGGAGGGAGGATGGGAATATCAACATGAACAATGATGGGTTCAAGGATAACTGGGAGAGGTTGGTTAGTGATAGGAGGAAGGGGGGTTAGGAGGTGACGAAGATGGTCGGGTCTTGGTGGATGATAGGAGAGATTGCTGGTCCCTCACATGAATAGTCGCAGCATCATTTATGAGTTTACCGTGCAATGATATAGTTCAAAAATTAAGCTGGAGAAAAACAAATCGATCGGGCACGGTCTCCAGAGCGTGTGGGAGGAGTTCAGCATAGATATCTTGGCTGATTGAAGAGGAACCCTGTAACTATATTGCTCATCCATGGAGAGCATGGTTTAGCTGAGCGCTGGACTTGAGGGTCTCACACACAATGAATGAGCTTGGCTCCTTTTATAATGGTGCAGATCGAGGTGACAATCCATTAGGTTTAGATACTGCAGTGCCCATGACCTTAATTGACATCCGATCTTCACAGAGGCTTATTCCTTGTGGAGAAACAACACCATTGGAGGCCGTGGTGCCCTGCTTGCCTCTCGTCGAGCCACTGCTGGAAACCAGGGCAAGATTGATGGAATGCAGGTCGATAAGACCATAAGGCATAGAAGCAGAATTAGGCCACTCGGCCCATCGAGTCTGCTCCACAATTCAATCATGGCTGATACTTTCTCATCCCCATTCTCCTGCCTTCTCCCCATATGAAATGAAATGAAAATCACTTATTGTCACAAGTAGGCTTCAATGAAGTTACTGTGAAAAGCCCCTAGTTGCCACATTCCGGCGCCTGTTCGGGGAGGCTGGTACGGGAATTGAACCGTGCTGCTGGCCTGCCTTGGTCTGCTTTCAAAGCCAGCGATTTAGCCCAGTGTGCTAAACCATAACCCCTAACCCCGTTATTAATCAAGAACCTATCTATATCCAAGCACAAATCTGGCAAAAACTCTGTTCTGCTGGGCTTGGGTTTCCAAGGTAGCCGTCACTCTTCCACTGGAGACTTCAATACCCACGTATGCCAGAGCCAAGACACCATGTAGAATGTGGGGCGGCACAGTGGTTAGCACTGCTGCCTCACAGCACCAGGGACCAGAGTTTGATTCTGACCTTGGGTGACTGTCCAAAGTACCAGGCAAAATCCCAGAAAACTATTTTTATGGAACTCAATTTAATCAAACACTAAGTCAGAGGCCTTGACCTGATCCGTCTGCCTGTAATAGTCACCATTGCTTTTTAAAACAATATATATACCCTGATTAACAAGGCCATGTAGATACACATACAGACACTGTTTTACAGTAACTGTGTAGATGGTATGCAGGATATTTTATGTTTTTTGTACATACATACACAGCGAGAGAGATATGCACAGACTTGTAAATACATGAAAGTGTGTGTGCGTATTGAAGTGCATTATGTATGTGTGCAAGAGTGTGTATGTGTGTCTGCACGTGCGCACATGTAGCCTAGGGAGTAAATTACTACATTGATCTCCCAGATATTAAAAAGACCTAAATCATTAGACAGGAGAGGGTTAACCATCACATAAGCAAACAAATTAATTAGCGCATGAGCTCACAATCAGGCCTCCCAAGGCTTTCACAACACAGGACGCCTCTGAGAGTTCTGACAACAGCTGCTGGTACATGTCTCTGAATGGAAGCCAGGCCAGCTCTCTCCCATGCCTGCAATGACAAAACGTTCTGGAACTCGCACAGTTTTCAAATCAGTAGGCTGTGAGCAGCTCCGAGGAGATATCGGCTGACAAGAGATAAATACTAACGAAGGCCGGGGTATCGCCTGCGGAGGAAAACCAACACCAAGCGAAGCTCCAAGGGACAGCAGCTTGAGCTCCTGGTATTTACCACAGCACAGGAAGAACATACAGAGTGGGGAGAATATGGAATTCGCGACCACATGGAGTGGCTGAGGCAAAAAAGCGTAGCAGCGTTTCAGGGGAAGCTAGATATGTACACGAGGCAAAGAGGAATAGAATAATATGTTGACAGAGTGAAATGACGCAGAGTGGGCGGAGGCACTTCTGTGGCATAAATTCCAGCATAGACCTGATGGCTCGAATGGCCCCTTGTTGCTCCATCGCAGAATCAAATTGGTTTTAGCTATCTTGAAGACAGATTTTCTCTCATCTTCTGAGACTCCATGCCAAATTGACAATTCTGGAAGATTATACCAGAAGGAAAGATTTGATGTTGACAATTGCTTCTTACTGTAATTTTTGTCAGGAATAGACAACAATCTCAGGCTTCTGTCCATTGATTCGACACACGGTAATCTGCAATAAAATTACAGGCATTTCACATTCTCACTGGCTCTTAGAAGGTTGAGAATCTCTGGAAATCTCTTCTTCAAAAGGCAGTGGAAGCTAAATCTTTGAATAATCTTAAGGCAGAGCGAGATAGACTCTTGATTAACAAGGGGGGAGGGGTGAAGATTATTGGGTTTTCGGCAGGAATGTGGGGTTGAGGTCACAATCAGACCAGTCATGATTTTATTGAATGGTGGAGCAGGCTTGAGGGGCCGAGTGGCCTTCTCCTGCTTCTAATTCATCTGTCCGGATGTAAAACCAGGGTCCCTGGTCGTGCACTCAGCTCCTGTGCGGACCAACTGGCCGATGGACATCTTCAACCTCTGCCTACTCTGTTCCGAGTTTCCCAACTGCTTCAAGAAGACCACCATCATACCGGTGTCAAAGAAGAACCAGGCAACGTACCTCAATGACTACCGTCTGGTGGCCTTGACATCGATCATTATGAAGTACTTCGAGAGGTTGGTCATGAGACACATCAACTCCATACTCCCAGAACGCCTTGATCCACTGCAATTCGCATAACGCCACAACCGGTCCACATCAGACGCCATCTCCCTGGCTCTACACTCACACTGGAGCATCTCGATAACAAGGACTCCTGCGTCAGACTCCAATTCATTGACTACAGCTCCGCCTTCAACATCATAATCCCAGCCAAGCTCCTATCAAAACCCCAAAACCTAAGACTTGGCTCCCCACTCTGCAACTGGATCCCCGACTTTCTGGCCAACAGACCACAATCAGTAAGAATGAACAACAACACCTCCTCCACAATAGTCCTCAACACCGGCGCCCCGCAAGGCTGCGTACTTAGCCCCCTATTCTACTCCCTGTACACACACAACTGCGTGGCAAAACTTGGCTCCAACTCCATCTACAAGTTTGCTGACGATACAACCATAGTGGGCCGGATCTCAAATAACGATGAGTCCGAATACAGGAGGGAGATAGAGAACCTAGTGGAGTGGTGTAGCGACAACAATCTCTCCCTCAATGTCAGCAAAACTAAGAGCTGGTAATTGACTTCAGGAAGCAAAGTACTGTACACACCCCTGTCAGCATCAACGGGGCCGAGGTGGAGATGGTTAACAGCTTCAAATTCCTAGGGGTGCACATCTCCAAAAATCTGTCCTGGTCCACCCACGTCGACGCTACCACCAAGAAAGCACAACAGCGCCTATACTTCCTCAGGAAACTAAGGAAATTCGGCATGTCCACATTAACCCTTACCACCTTTTACAGATGCACCATAGAAAGCATCCTATCGGGCTGCATCACTGCCTGGTATGGCAACTGCTCGGCCCAGGACCGCAAGAAACTTCAGAGAATCGTGAACACAGCCCAGTCCATCACACGAACCCGCCCCCCATCCATTGACTCCATCTACACCTCCCGCTGCCTGGGGAAAGCGGGCAGCATAATCAAAGACCCTCCCACCCGGCTTATTCACTCTTCCAACTTCTTCCATCGGGCAGGAGATACAGAAGTCTGAGAACACGCACGAACAGACTGAAAAACAGCTTCTTCCTCACTGTCACCAGACTCCTGAACGACTCTCTTATGGACTGACCTCATTAACACTACACCCTGTATGCTTCATCCGATGCCAGTGTCTATGTATTTACATTGTGTATTTATGTTTGTCCTATGCTTTTTGTCACGTATGGAATATTCTGTCTGGACTGTACGCAGAACAATACTTTCGCTGTACTTTGGTACACGTGACAATAAACCAATCCAAATCCACATTCTGTTTAAAATGCACCTAAACTGACTGAGTTTAAATTGATCACATTTGGCCTCAAATGGAGAGATTGCCCATTTAGTCCGGAAAATGTTTTAACAGAGCTAGCAGTCCATAGGCATCATTCTCTGGTCATGTTGCACCTGGGGTAAATCCCACCATGTCGGGAGAATTGTGGGAGAGGCCGGAAACAGGATTTGCATGAGGCGCAAAACTGTCTCCGATTCTCCTGGCCTGCTGCAGCTGGCATGACCAGCACCTCACCCAAAAAGGGCGAGATATTGATCACGGGTTAATTTGCATTCATTTTAACTTCATTAGTGAGATTAAAGTTGAATGCAGCGGCCTCCCAGCATTCCCAAAGTCTTTGGCACTTGTCTACTCAATAATCACAGTCACCAGGTTTGTAAGTTAAAACACAATTCCTGTTTATTTATACCAAGAACTATCATGACATATGCAGTAAATACAACTGGATAGTAACAACGTGGTACCTACGACCCCCTTTAAATGTCCCACCCTCTATACACACATATAAGACAGACAAACACAAAGGGGGAAGGGGTGAAAAATAATAAAGATGAAAGTCAAAAGATAAGAGTCTTTGCTTTGGATGGTGTTTCTTTAGCTCACTTTTTTCACAGCAAGTTTGCAGATTAGTCCTTGATTTTGGTCAGTAATAGTTCTCTTTGTTGAATCACTCATTCATTCAGGATCCCTGTCGTGTAGAACAATGCAGTACTCACAGGCAATCTGGACGAACACTTTATTTCTCATCAAACTGGGCCTTCACCTCCAGCTTCGCAGTCAGGCCTCTATCTTTCTGCAGAGAGAGGTGGCCGGTTCCGCCTTTTGCATTTCAGGAGGGAGAGAGTTATCTGGTTCTTGCTTGAGAGAATCACAGGCCTCAAAGGAGAGGGTTCAGCTCGATCTTTTTGGAGAGGATAAGCAACAGTTTTCTGGAGAGGATTTAGCTGGATCTTTCACCTGCGTCGTCAAAATCTAAACTGATAGTTGCTTGGATCTCTGAACCATCCCACTGGGAGAAGCTCCAATCACCACCTATTACGCGGCAGAGCTCAGCGCTTTGGGCCAATTCATTGGCCACCAGTCAAATGGGGCTGGTTAGCACACTGGGATAATTCGCTGGCTTTTAAAGCAGACCAAGACAGGCCAGCAGCACGGTTCGATTCCCGTACCAGCCTCCCCGAACAGGCGCCGGAATGTGGCGACTAGGGGCTTTTCACAGTAACTTCATTGAAGCCGACTTGTGACAATAAGCGATTTTCATTTAATTTCATTTTCATTTTCAAATCAATCCAACCGAGTCCCAGCCAATCTCTGTCAATGATGCGGGACAGTCTACAACTCCAGTACGATTCAGCACAGGTTTCTGTTTGAATTAAAGGCACAGGCCACTGCTTTTGTCTGTTTAAGAACAAAGAAAGAACAAAGAACAAAGAAATGTACAGCACAGGAACAGGCCCTTCGGCCCTCCAAGCCCGTGCCGACCATACTGCCCGACTAAACTACAATCTTCTACACTTCCTGGGTCCGTATCCTTCTATTCCCATCCTATTCATATATTTGTCAAGATGCCCCTTAAATGTCCCTATCGTCCCTGCTTCCACCACCTCCTCCGGTAGCGAGTTCCAGGTACCCACTACCCTCTGCGTAAAAAACTTGCCTCGTACATCTACTCTAAACCTTGCCCCTCTCACCTTAAACCTATGCCCCCTAGTAATTGACCCCTCTACCCTGGGGAAAAGCCTCTGACTATCCACTCTCTCTATGCCCCTCATAATTTTGTATACCTCTATCAGGTCGCCCCTCAACCTCCTTCGTTCCAGTGAGAACAAACCGAGTTTATTCAATCGCTCCTCATAGCTTATGCCCTCCATACCAGGCAACATTCTGGTAAATCTCTTCTGCACCCTCTCTAAAGCCTCCACATCCTTCTGGTAGTGTGGCGACCAGAATTGAACACTATACTCCAAGTGTGGCCTAACTAAGGTTCTATACAGCTGCAACATGACTTGCCAATTCTTATACTCAATGCCCCGGCCAATGAAGGCAAGCATACCGTATGCCTTCTTGACTACCTTCTCCACCTGTGTTGCCCCTTTCAATGACCTGTGGACCTGTACTCCTAGATCTCTTTGACTTTCAATACTCTTGAGGGTTCTACCATTCACTGTATATTCCCTACCTGCATTAGACCTTCCAAAATGCATTACCTCACATTTGTCCGGATTAAACTCCATCTGCCATCTCTCCGCCCAAGTCTCCAGACAATCTAAATCCTGCTGTATCCTCAGACAGTCCTCATCGCTATCCGCAATTCCACCAACCTTTGTGTCATCTGCAAACTTACTAATCAGACCAGTTACATTTTCCTCCAAATCATTTATATATACTACAAAGAGCAAAGGTCCCAGCACTGATCCCTGTGGAACACCACTGGTCACAGCCCTCCAATTAGAAAAGCATCCCTCCATTGCTACCCTCTGCCTTCTATGGCCTAGCCAGTTCTGTATCCACCTTGCCAGTTCACCCCTGATCCCGTGTGACTTCACCTTTTGTACTAGTCTACCATGAGGGACCTTGTCAAAGGCCTTACTGAAGTCCATATAGACAACATCTACTGCCCTACCTGCATCAATCATCTTAGTGACCTCCTCGAAAAACTCTATCAAGTTAGTGAGACACGACCTCCCCTTCACAAAACCGTGCTGCCTCTCACTAATACGTCCATTTGCTTCCAAATGGGAGTAGATCCTGTCTCTAAGAATTCTCTGCAGTAATTTCCCTACCACTGAAGTAAGGCTCACCAGCCTGTAGTTCCCGGGATTATCCTTGCTACCCTTCTTAAACAGAGGAACAACATTGGCTATTCTCCAGTCCTCCGGGACATCCCCTGAAGACAGCGAGGATCCAAAGATTTCTGTCAAGGCCTCAGCAATTTCCTCTCCAGCCTCCTTCAGTATTCTGGGGTAGATCCCATCAGGCCCTGGGGACTTATCTACCTTAATATTTTTTAAGACATCCAACACCTCGTCTTTTTGGATCACAATGTGACCCAGGCTATCTACACCCCCTTCTCCAGACTCAACATCTACCAATTCCTTCTCTTTGGTGAATACTGATGCAAAGTATTCATTTAGTACCTCGCCCATTTCCTCTGGCTCCACACATAGATTCCCTTGCCCATCCTTCAGTGGGCCAACCCTTTCCCTGGCTACCCTCTTGCTTTTTATGTACGTGTAAAAAGCCTTGGGATTTTCCTTAACCCTATTTGCTAATGACTTTTCGTGACCCCTTCTAGCCCTCCTGACTCCTTGCTTAAGTTCCTTCCTACTTTCCTTATATGCCACACAGGCTTCGTCTGTTCCCAGCCTTTTAGCCCTGACAAATGCCTCCTTTTTCTTTTTGACGAGGCCTACAATATCACTCGTCATCCAAGGTTCCCGAAAATTGCCGTATTTATCTTTCTTCCTCACAGGAACATGCCGGTCCTGTATTCCTTTCAACTGACACTTGAAAGCCTCCCACATGTCAGATGTTGATTTGCCCTCAAACATCCGCCCCCAATCTATGTTCTTCAGTTCCCGCCTAATATTGTTATAATTAGCCTTCCCCCAATTTAGCACATTCATCCTCGGACCACTCTTATCCTTGTCCACCAGTACTTTAAAACTTACTGAATTGTGGTCACTGTTACCGAAATGCTCCCCTACTGAAACATCTACCACCTGGCCGGGCTCATTCCCCAATACCAGGTCCAGTACCGCCCCTTCCCTAGTTGGACTGTTTACATATTGTTTTAAGAAGCCCTCCTGGATGCTCCTTACAAACTCCGCCCCGTCTAAGCCCCTGGCACTAAGTGAGTCCCAGTCAATATTGGGGAAGTTGAAGTCTCCCATCACCACAACCCTGTTGTTTTTACTTTTTTCCAAAATCTGTCTACCTATCTGCTCCTCTATCTCCCGCTGGCTGTTGGGAGGCCTGTAGTATACCCCCAATTAGCGGTTTAAATTAGCAACACAGGCGGCCTTAAAGACACATGACCATAAATCATCCATGGATCAAAAATGTAACGCCAAAAATAAAAAAGGAAATAAAGGAGTAAACAGGGAACAAAGAGGAAGGACCCTACAACTGAGATACCGGAGGAGTTTCACTACCCTGTTCTTTAGCCATAACCCTGCAAACATTGCCTTTTCAGGTATATATTGAACTCCCTTTTAAAAATTTCAGTTTCAACCTCACTTTCAGGCAATGTATTTCAGATGTAGTAACACTCTACAAAAAAAGGCTCCTCGTCTGCCCTGGTCCTTAGGTCAACTATTTTAGGTCCATGTCTGGGGATATCGTGTGCACGGTGTCCTTATCTGGGGAAGGATGTTCTTGCTATGGAGGGAGCGCAGCGAAGGTTCACCAGGCTGATTCCTGGGATGGCGGTTAGGATCATCATAGAATTTACAGTGCAGAAGGAGGCCATTCGGCCCATCGAGTCTGCACCGGCTCTTGGAAAGAGCACCCTACCCAAGGTCAACACCTCCACCATATCCCCATAACCCAGTAACCCCACCCAACACTAAGGGCAATTTAGCATGGCCAATCCACCTAACCTGCACATCTTTGGACTGTGGGAGGAAACCGGAGCACCTGGAGGAAACCCACGCAGACACGGGGAGAACGTGCAGACTCCACACAGACAGTGACCCAAGCCGGAATCGAACCTGGGATCCTGGAGCTGTGAAGCAATTATGCTATCCACAATGCTACCGTGCTGCCCCGGTATATTCATTGGAGGTTGGAAGAGTGAGAGGGGATCTCATAGAAACTTATAAAATTCTAACAGGATTAGACAGGGTAGATTCAGAAAGAATGTTCCCGATGGTGGGGGAGTCCAGAACTAGGGGTCATAGTTTGAGGATAAGGGGTAAACCTTTTAGGACTGAGGTGAGGAGAAATTTCTTCACCCAGAGAGCGGTGAATCTGTGGAATTCGCTGTCACAGAAGGGAGTTGAAGTCAAAATGTTGTGTAATTTCAAGAAAGAATTAGATATAGCTCTTGGGGCTAAAGGGATCAAGGATATGGGGAGAAGGCGGGACCAGGGTATTGAACTTGACGATCAGCCATGATCATAATGAATGGCGTAACTCGAAGGGCCGAATGGCCTCCTCCTGCTTCTACTTTCTATGTCTTCCGGTTACAGGCCTTACTGCCAGTGGGCACAGTTTCCCCTATTGCCCAATTAGAAGCTCTCGGAATTTTCACTAGCTGTATTAAAATTCCTCTTCATCGTCTCGGTTTTATTCAGAATTCCTCTGATAATGAAGAAACCCAGCCTGAAACATCTGTCCCACAAATGTGTGAAAGCACTGACCCTCACAAACAATGAAAAAAGCAACCACCCCTTTCTCGTAGTTTCTATTTTGGTTTACTGTGTTCGTGTCATTGGTTGCATGGAATCTGTTGAGAGATAGTGTGTGCAATTTGGAAGTAACTTTTGACAGACATGAATCACACAGTACCAGCCAGAAGTTGACTGCTACCTTTTGTCCTCTCTACTTCTTCTCAGGCAGTCCCTTGGGACCGAGGATGATTTGCTTCCACTCCAGTTCAATTAGTTCGGAGATGGCTGACACCTCCAATGCGTGAATAGCAGGCTCTGACACATGTGGACAGGTGGTGCTTGAAGGGTCAGGTAGAGGAGTAATTGGGAGGTTTGTGCGCTCCCGTCAACATCTCGATTTTGCCTCTGTACCTTCCCAAAGAAGATCTTGATGGGTTCAGTGTCTTCTTAAATAAACCTTCTCCATTTTGGCCGGTCATAAGCCAGGGACTCTTCGAAGTTGGCGGGGATGTTTGGTCTCTCGAGGGATGCTTTGAGGAGAAACCTAAAGTGTATCCCTTGTCCTCTTGAAAGTCTCTTGCTGCAACCACGTTCTGAGTAGAGTAGCTGCCAGGCAGACGACCATCGTGTCCCACCCAGTGGAGCTGGTCGAGAGTGTTGGCTTGCAGAAGATGATGCTGTCGGCTCCTGATTTGGAGCACTTTGAGAAGGCACCGCTGCTGAACTTCTCCAGCGCTTTTATCCTACATGTTTATCATGAGTAATGCATAAGGCACTACTAAGTACAAATGAGGTCAGTTTGGTTTGGACTTTATAAAAATGAACACTCTGAAAGGTGTAATGAAGCCGTTAACAGGGACATTGCATATGTTTTATTAAATGGCAAGATGACAGTACGGTGTTTGAAGTGAGACCTACTTAAAAGTCAGGCAGTGTCAGTGCACATGGAAATGTCAACGGACCACAAAACAAATATTATAGACAGCGATGAGGGTGTTGTGAGGGGGCACCACTCTTTATTTACTTAAACTGAGGGAATATTTACTTTAATCCCTCTTTTTTCCCTCCTCTCCTGTAGGTGCTGGCTTGCTGAGGGGTAGGTTCATAGACCAATGTCTTGCTCAACCATCCTTCATGTGTGGTCCCAGTGACTGGAAGCAAGTTGATTGCGGAGTTGAGCTTCCTCCTGTCCGAGGTGCTGACAAACAAGAACTTAGCAGCAGGCATACCAATTTTTAGAGGGAAAATCCTGGATGCTAGGATTAGTACCTGGATCCCAGGTGCTAGGCCTTTTCTCATTAGAACGGAGAAGGATGAGGGGCGACTTGATAGAGGTTTGTAAGATGATCAGGGGAATAGATAGAGTAGACAGTCAGAGACTCTTTCCCCGGGTGGAACAAACCATTACAAGGGGACATAAATTTAAGGTGAAAGGTGGAAGATATAGGAGGGATATCAGAGGTAGGTTCTTTACCCAGAGAGTAGTGGGGGCATGGAATGCACTGCCTGTGGAAGTAGTTGAGTCGGACCTTCAAGCGGCTTTTGGAGAGGTACATGGATTATGGTAGAATGATGGAGTGTAGATTCATTTGTTCTTAATCTAGGACAAAAGTTCGGCACAACATCGTGGGCCGAAGGGCCTGTTCTGTGCTGTATTTTTCTATGTTCTATATTCTATACTAGGGGCCATAAACATAAGCTAACTACTCACAAATTGAATAAGAAATTCTGGGCAAGATTTACCCAGCCAGTGGTGAAACTATGGAGCTCTTAATGAATGGAGTGGTTAACATGAATACATTTCAGGGGAACTCTCTCAGTACATGAGAGAGAAAGCAATAGAAGGATATGCAAAGAGGGTAAGGTGCAGTAAGGCAGAAGGAGGCTCATGTGGAGCACAAATGACTTCTTTCTGCTGCAACTTCGATTTAATTCGACATAAAAGGCTTTCATTTATATCATGTCTGTTGTAGTCAATATTTTCCTGCTTCTGTAGTAGAAAGATTCAACAACGCTCGTTGAGACAAAAGAACACGGCTTTATTTACGAAGAGACTGCATGCAGTAATGGCTGAAACCTGAGGTCAGAGAGCGATTAGGGAAACTGCTGATTCCTTCTCAAGTCCGCGCTTTTACAGAAAATCAGTTCCGTATTTATACATTATCATTATCAAGATTGCGTGACTACAGCTTAGTCAGGAATTCGATCGGAAGTCGAGACGGAAGCAATGCCTGCTGACCTTATTGGGCTCTTTGTCGCATCACTCATACCATTATCTTGTCCTTGGAGGGAACATTGAGAGGTCGGAGGAGACTTATTTCTTCCTGACCTTATCTTGTCTTATGCCTACGGCCCTGGGTTATGATGAGTTAGTCTTATCAGGAGTTGCCGAGATTCGGTATTTAGGAATGGCTTGACATTCTCTGATCTTATTCGTACTTCAAGTTATGCAGAGTCGGCCTTATTAGTCTTACAGGGGTCTGAAATGGTTAGGGCAGCATTTCTTACATTGTATCAAACATTTTGACCAGTCTTCCCATTGACCAGTTTTCCCATCATGCCATTACTTTATTCGTACCATATCACACGTCTTTTTATGTTCTGAACATGTCCCAGTGCACTTTAAAACATTAAAAAAATTATTTAAAAGGACGTGAAACTGTCCAGACCAGCATTTATTGCCCATTTGGCAAAGGGTAATCTGGACTCGAAATGTTCGCTCTTTTCTCTCCCGACAGATGCTGCCAGACCTGCCGAGATTTTCCAGCATTTTCTCTTTGGTTTCAGATTCAGCATCCGCAGTAATTTGCGTTTATTTATTGCCCATCCCTAATTGCCCTCGAGAAGGCGGTGATGGATTGCCTTCTTGAACCGCTGCAGTCCCTGAGGTGTAGGTAGCATGGGAGCACAGTGGTTAGCACAGTTACTCCACAGTTCCAGGGTCCCAGGTTTGCTTCCCAGTCACTGTCTGTGCGGAGTCTGCACCTTCTCCCCGTCTCTGCGTGGGTTTCCTCCGGGTGCTCCCGTTTCCACTCAGTCTGTATAGGTTAGGTGGGATTGGCCATGATAAATTACGCTTAGTCTCCAAAAAGTTTAGGTGGGGTTTCTGGGATAGGGTGGAAGCTTGGGCTTAAGTAGGGTGCTCTTTCCAAGAGCTGGTGCAGACGATGGGCCGAATGGCCTCCTTCTGCACTGTAAATGCTAAGATTCTGCACACATAGTGCTGTTCGGGAGGGGGTTGCAGGTTTTTGACTCAGTCACAGTGAGGAACATCCTCAGAATTCCCCCCATGTAGCCCTGTGGGTGTACCTACACAACATGGACTGCATCTCTTTCAATTAAATGCTTTTTCAGTGCAGCCACAGTCGAACAGTAGGAAACATCGTCAGTTATTTGTTCACAGAAAGCTCCCACAAACAGAACTGTGGCAATGAGGGTGAATACTACCCAGAACTCTGGGGAGAACTCCCCTGCTTTCGTTATGAATAGCGTATTTTACACACGCCTGAGGAGGAAGACTGGGCATCAGTTTAATGCCTTCCCTGAAAGAAGAAGAAAGAAGAAGAAAATCGCTTATTGTCACGAGTAGGCTTCAATGAAGTTACTGTGACGAGCCCCTAGTCGCCACATTCCGGCGCCGGTTCGGGGAGGCCGGTACGGGAATTGAACCGTGCTGCTGGCCTGCCTTGGGTTGCGTTCAAAGCCAGTGATTCAGCAGTCCTTCAGAAAGACAGCACCGCTCAGTGCAGCACTCCTTCAGAAAGACAGCACCTCTCACAGTGCAGCAGTCCTTCAGAAAGACAGCACCGCTCAGTGCAGCACTCCTTCAGAAAGACAGCACCTCTCACAGTGCAGCAGTCCTTCAGAAAGGCAGCACCTCTCTCAGTGCAGCAGTCCTTCAGAAAGACAGCACCTCTCACAGTGCAGCACTCCTTCAGAAAGACAGCACCTCTCACAGTGCAGCAGTCCTTCAGAAAGACAGCACCTCTCACAGTGCAGCAGTCCTTCAGAAAGACAGCACCTCGCACAGTGCAGCACTCCTTCAGAAAGGCAGCACCTCTCTCAGTGCAGCAGTCCTTCAGAAAGGCAGCACCTCTCTCAGTGCAGCAGTCCTTCAGAAAGACAGCACCTCTCACAGTGCAGCACTCCTTCAGAAAGACAGCACCTCTCACAGTGCAGCAGTCCTTCAGAAAGACAGCACCTCTCACAGTGCAGCACTCCTTCAGAAAGACAGCACCTCGCACAGTGCAGCACTCCTTCAGAAAGGCAGCACCTCTCTCAGTGCAGCAGTCCTTCAGAAAGGCAGCACCTCTCTCAGTGCAGCAGTCCTTCAGAAAGACAGCACCTCTCACAGTGCAGCACTCCTTCAGAAAGACAGCACCTCTCACAGTGCAGCAGTCCTTCAGAAAGACAGCACCTCTCACTGTGCAGCAGTCCTTCAGAAAGACAGCACCTCTCACAGTGCAGCAGTCCTTCAGAAAGACAGCACCTCTCACAGTGCAGCAGTCCTTCAGAAAGACAGCACCTCTCACAGTGCAACACTCCTTCAGAAAGACAGCACCTCTCACAGTGCAGCACTCCTTCAGAAAGACAGCACCTCTCACAGTGCAGCAGTCCTTCAGAAAGACAGCACCTCTCACAGTGCAGCAGTCCTTCAGAAAGACAGCACCTCGCACAGTGCAGCACTCCTTCAGAAAGACAGCACCTCTCACAGTGCAGCACTCCTTCAGAAAGACAGCACCTCTCACAGTGCAGCAGTCCTTCAGAAAGACAGCACCTCTCACAGTGCAGCAGTCCTTCAGAAAGACAGTACCTCTCACAGTGCAGCAGTCCTTCAGAAAGACAGCACCTCTCACAGTGCAGCAGTCCTTCAGAAAGACAGCACCTCTCACAGTGCAGCACTCCTTCAGAAAGACAGCACCTCGCACAGTGCAGCAGTCCATCAGAAAGACAGCACCTCGCACAGTGCAGCACTCCTTCAGAAAGACAGCACCTCTCACAGTGCAGCAGTCCTTCAGAAAGACAGCACCTCTCACAGTGCAGCAGTCCTTCAGAAAGACAGCACCTCTCACAGTGCAGCAGTCCTTCAGAAAGACAGCACCTCTCACAGTGCAGCAGTCCTTCAGAAAGACAGCACCTCTCACAGTGCAGCAGTCCTTCAGAAAGACAGCACCTCTCACAGTGCAGCAGTCCTTCAGAAAGACAGCACCTCTCACAGTGCAGCAGTCCTTCAGAAAGACAGCACCTCTCACAGTGCAGCAGTCCTTCAGAAAGACAGCACCTCTCACAGTGCAGCACTCCTTTAGAAAGACAGCACCTTGCACAGTGCAGCACTCCTTCAGAAAGACAGCACCTCTCACAGTGCAGCACTCCTTCAGAAAGACAGCACCTCTCACAGTGCAGCACTCCTTCAGAAAGACAGCACCTCGCACAGTGCAGCAGTCCTTCAGAAAGACAGCACCTCTCACAGTGCAGCAGTCCTTCAGAAAGACAGCACCTCTCACAGTGCAGCACTCCTTCAGAAAGACAGCACCTCTCACAGTGCAGCACTCCTTCAGAAAGACAGCACCTCTCACAGTGCAGCAGTCCGTCAGAAAGACAGCACCACGCACAGTGCAGCAATCCTTCAGAAAGACAGCACCTCTCACAGTGCAGCAGTCCATCACAAAGACAGCACCTCTCACAGTGCAGCAGTCCATCAGAAAGACAGCACCTCGCACAGTGCAGCAGTCCTTCAGAAAGACAGCACCTCTCACAGTGCAGCACTCCTTCAGAAAGACAGCACCTCTCACAGTGCAGCAGTCCTTCAGAAAGACAGCACCACTCACAGTGCAGCACTCCTTCAGAAAGACAGCACCTCTCACAGTGCAGCAGTCCATCACAAAGACAGCACCTCTCACAGTGCAGCAGTCCATCACAAAGACAGCACCTCTCACAGTGCAGCAGTCCTTCAGAAAGACAGCACCTCGCACAGTGCAGTCCTTCAGAAAGACAGCACCTCTCACACTGCAGTCCTTCAGATAGACAGCATCTCTCTCAGTGCAGCACTCCTTCAGAAAGACAGCACCTCTCACAGTGCAGCAGTCCATCAGAAAGACAGCACCTCTCACAGTGCAGCAGTCCATCAGCAGAAAGACAGCACCTCTCACAGTGCAGCAGTCCTTCAGAAAGACAGCACCTCACACAGTGCAGCACTCCTTCAGAAAGACAGCACCTCTCACACTGCAGTCCTTCAGATAGACAGCATCTCTCTCAGTGCAGCACTCCTTCAGAAAGACAGCACCTCTCACAGTGCAGCACTCCTTCAGAAAGACAGCACCTCTCACAGTGCAGCAGTCCTTCAGAAAGACAGCACCTCTCACAGTGCAGCAGTCCATCAGAAAGACAGCACCTCTCACAGTGCAGCAGTCCTTCAGATAGACAGCATCTCTCTCAGTGCAGCACTCCTTCAGAAAGACAGCACCTCTCACAGTGCAGCAGTCCATCAGAAAGACAGCACCTCTCACAGTGCAGCAGTCCATCAGCAGAAAGACAGCACCTCTCACAGTGCAGCAGTCCATCAGCAGAAAGACAGCACCTCTCACAGTGCAGCAGTCCATCAGAAAGACAGCACCTCTCACAGTCCAGCAGTCCTTCAGATAGACAGCATCTCTCTCAGTGCAGCACTCCTTCAGAAAGACAGCACCTCTCACTGTGCAGCAGTCCTTCAGAAAGACAGCACCTCTCACAGTGCAGCACTCCTTCAGAAAGACAGCACCTCTCACAGTGCAGCAGTCCTTCAGAAAGACAGCACCTCTCACAGTGCAGCACTCCTTCAGAAAGACAGCACCTCTCACAGTGCAGCACTCCTTCAGAAAGACAGCACCTCTCACAGTCCAGCAGTCCTTCAGATAGACAGCATCTCTCTCAGTGCAGCAGTCCTTCAGAAAGACAGCACCTCTCACAGTGCAGCACTCCTTCAGAAAGACAGCACCTCGCACAGTGCAGCACTCCTTCAGAAAGACAGCACCTCTCACAGTGCAGCAGTCCATCAGAAAGACAGCACCTCTCACAGTGCAGCAGTCCATCAGCAGAAAGACAGCACCTCACACAGTGCAGCACTCCTTCAGAAAGACAGCACCTCTCACACTGCAGTCCTTCAGATAGACAGCATCTCTCTCAGTGCAGCACTCCTTCAGAAAGACAGCACCTCTCACAGTGCAGCAGTCCATCAGAAAGACAGCACCTCTCACAGTGCAGCAGTCCTTCAGAAAGACAGCACCTCTCACAGTGCAGCACTCCTTCAGAAAGACAGCACCTCTCACAGTGCAGCATCCTTCAGAAAGACAGCACCTCTCACAGTGCAGCAGTCCTTCAGAAAGACAGCACCTCGCACAGTGCAGCACTCCTTCAGAAAGACAGCACCTCTCTCAGTGCAGCACTCCTTCAGAAAGACAGCACCTCTCACAGTGCAGCAGTCCTTCAGAAAGACAGCACCTCTCACAGTGCAGCAGTCCTTCAGAAAGACAGCACCTCGCACAGTGCAGCAGTCCTTCAGAAAGACAGCACATCTCACAGTGCAGCACTCCTTCAGAAAGACAGCACCTCTCACAGTGCAGCAGTCCTTCAGAAAGACAGCACCTCTCACAGTGCAGCAGTCCTTCAGAAAGACAGCACCTCTCACAGTGCAGCAGTCCTTCAGAAAGACAGCACCTCGCACAGTGCAGCAGTCCTTCAGAAAGACAGCACCTCGCACAGTGCAGCAGTCCTTCAGAAAGACAGCACCACTCACAGTGCAGCAGTCCTTCAGAAAGATAGCACCTCTCACAGTGCAGCAGTCCTTCAGAAAGACAGCACCTCTCACAGTGCAGCAGTCCTTCAGAAAGACAGCACCTCTCACAGTGCAGCACTCCTTCAGAAAGACAGCACCTCTCACAGTGCAGCAGTCCTTCAGAAAGACAGCACCTCGCACAGTGCAGCAGTCCTTCAGAAAGACAGCACCACTCACAGTGCAGCAGTCCTTCAGAAAGATAGCACCTCTCACAGTGCAGCAGTCCTTCAGAAAGACAGCACCACTCACAGTGCAGCACTCCTTCAGAAAGACAGCACCTCTCACAGTGCAGCAGTCCTTCTGAAAGACAGCACCACTCACAGTGCAGCACTCCTTCAGAAAGACAGCACCTCTCACAGTGCAGCACTCCTTCAGAAAGACAGCACCTCTCACAGTGCAGCAGTCCTTCAGAAAGACAGCACGTCTCACAGTGCAGCACTCCTTCAGAAAGACAGCACCTCTCACAGTGCAGCAGTCCTTCAGAAAGACAGCACCTCACACAGTGCAGCACTCCTTCAGAAAGACAGCACCTATCACAGTGCAGCACTCCTTCAGAAAGACAGCACCTCTCACAGTGCAGCAGTCCTTCAGAAAGACAGCACGTCTCACAGTGCAGCACTCCTTCAGAAAGACCGCACCTCTCACAGTGCAGCACTCCTTCAGAAAGACAGCACCTCTCACAGTGCAGCAGTCCTTCAGAAAGACAGCACCTCTCACACAGTGCAGTCCTTCAGAAAGACAGCACCTCTCACAGTGCAGCACTCCTTCAGAAAGACAGCACCTCTCACAGTGCAGCAGTCCTTCAGAAAGACAGCACCTCTCACAGTGCAGCAGTCCTTCAGAAAGACAGCACCTCACACAGTGCAGCAGTCCTTCAGAAAGACAGCACCTCTCACTGTGCAGCAGTCCTTCAGAAAGACAGCACCTCTCACTGTGCAGCAGTCCTTCAGAAAGACAGCACCTCTCACAGTGCAGCACTCCTTCAGAAAGACAGCACCTCTCACAGTGCAGCAGTCCTTCAGAAAGACAGCACCTCTCACAGTGCAGCACTCCTTCAGAAAGACAGCACCTCTCACAGTGCAGCAGTCCTTCAGAAAGACAGCACCTCTCACAGTGCAGCACTCCTTCAGAAAGACAGCACCTCTCACAGTGCAGCAGTCCTTCAGAAAGACAGCACCTCTCACAGTGCAGCACTCCTTCAGAAAGACAGCACCTCTCACAGTGCAGCAGTCCTTCAGAAAGACAGCACCTCTCACAGTGCAGCAGTCCTTCAGAAAGACAGCACCTCTCACAGTGCAGCAGTCCTTCAGAAAGACAGCACCTCTCACAGTGCAGCACTCCTTCAGAAAGACAGCACCTCTCACAGTGCAGCAGTCCTTCAGAAAGACAGCACCTCTCAAGGTGCAGCAATCCTTCAGAAAGACAGCACCTCTCACAGTGCAGCAGTCCTTCAGAAAGACAGCACCTCTCACAGTGCAGTCCTTCAGAAAGACAGCACCTCTCACAGTGCAGCACTCCTTCAGAAAGACAGCACCTCTCACAGTGCAGCAGTCCTTCAGAAAGACAGCACATCTCACATTGCAGCAGTCCTTCAGAAAGACAGCACCTCTCACAGTGCAGCACTCCTTCAGAAAGACAGCACCTCTCACAGTGCAGCAGTCCTTCAGAAAGACAGCACCTCTCACAGTGCAGCAATCCTTCAGAAAGACAGCACCTCTCACAGTGCAGCAGTCCTTCAGAAAGACAGCACCTCTCACAGTGCAGTCCTTCAGAAAGACAGCACCTCTCACAGTGCAGCACTCCTTCAGAAAGACAGCACCTCTCATAGTGCAGTCCTTCAGAAAGACAGCACCTCTCACAGTGCAGCACTCCTTCAGAAAGACAGCACCTCTCACAGTGCAGCAGTCCTTCAGAAAGACAGCACCTCTCACAGTGCAGCACTCCTTCAGAAAGACAGCACATCTCACATTGCAGCAGTCCTTCAGAAAGACAGCACCTCTCACAGTGCAGCTCTCCTTCAGAAAGACAGCACATCTCACATTGCAGCAGTCCTTCAGAAAGACAGCACCTCTCACAGTGCAGCTCTCCTTCAGAAAGACAGCACCTCTCACAGTGCAGCAGTCCTTCAGAAAGACAGCACCTCTCACAGTGCAGCACTCCTTCAGAAAGACAGCACCTCTCACAGTGCAGCAATCCTTCAGAAAGACAGCACCTCTCACAGTGCAGCACTCCTTCAGAAAGACAGCACCTCTCACTGTGCAGCAGTCCTTCAGATAGACAGCACATCTCACAGTGCTGCAGTCCTTCAGAAAGACAGCACCTCTCACAGTGCAGCAGTCCTTCAGAAAGACAGCACCTCTTACAGTGCAGCAGTCCTTCAGAAAGACAGCACCCCTCACAGTGCAGCACTCCTTCAGAAAGACAGCACCCCTCACAGTGCAGCAGTCCTTCAGAAAGACAGCACCTCTCACAGTGCAGCAGTCCTTCAGAAAGACAGCACCTCTCACAGTGCAGCAGTCCTTCAGAAAGACAGCACCTCTTACAGTGCAGCAGTCCTTCAGAAAGACAGCACCCCTCACAGTGCAGCACTCCTTCAGAAAGACAGCACCCCTCACAGTGCAGCCGTCCTTCAGAAAGACAGCACCTCTCACAGTGCAGCAATCCTTCAGAAAGACAGCACCTCTCACAGTGCAGCAGTCCTTCAGAAAGACAGCACCTCTCACAGTGCAGCAGTCCTTCAGAAAGACAGCACCTCTCACAGTGCAGCAGTCCTTCAGAAAGACAGCACCTTGCACAGTGCAGCAATCCTTCAGAAAGACAGCACCTCTCACAGTGCAGCAGTCCTTCAGAAAGACAGCACCTCTCACAGTGCAGCAGTCCTTCAGAAAGACAGCACCTCTCACAGTGCAGCAGTCCTTCAGAAAGACAGCACCTCTCACAGTGCAGCAGTCCTTCAGAAAGACAGCACCTCTCACAGTGCAGTCCTTCAGAAAGACAGCACCTCTCACAGTGCAGCACTCCTTCAGAAAGACAGCACCTCTCACAGTGCAGCACTCCTTCAGAAAGACAGCACCTCTCACAGTGCAGCAGTCCTTCAGAAAGACAGCACCTCTCACAGTGCAGCAGTCCTTCAGAAAGACAGCACCTCTCACAGTGCAGCAGTCCTTCAGAAAGACAGCACCTCTCACAGTGCAGCAGTCCTTCAGAAAGACAGCACCTCTCACAGTGCAGCAGTCCTTCAGAAAGACAGCACCTCTCACAGTGCAGCAGTCCTTCAGAAAGACAGCACCTCTCACAGTGCAGCAGTCCTTCAGAAAGACAGCACCTCTCACAGTGCAGCAGTCCTTCAGAAAGACAGCACCTCTCACAGTGCAGCAGTCCTTCAGAAAGACAGCACCTCTCACAGTGCAGCAGTCCTTCAGAAAGACAGCACCTCTCACAGTGCAGCAGTCCTTCAGAAAGACAGCACCTCTCACAGTGCAGCTCTCCTTCAGAAAGACAGCACCTCTCACAGTGCAGCAGTCCTTCAGAAAGACAGCACCTCTCACAGTGCAGCAGTCCTTCAGAAAGACAGCACCTCTCACAGTGCAGCACTCCTTCAGAAAGACAGCACCTCTCACAGTGCAGCAGTCCTTCAGAAAGACAGCACCTCTCACAGTGCAGCAGTCCTTCAGAAAGACAGCACCTCTCACAGTGCAGCAGTCCTTCAGAAAGACAGCACCTCTCACAGTGCAGCACTCCTTCAGAAAGACAGCACCTCTCACAGTGCAGCAGTCCTTCAGAAAGACAGCACCTCTCACAGTGCAGCACTCCTTCAGAAAGACAGCACCTCGCACAGTGCAGCAGTCCTTCAGAAAGACAGCACCTCTCACAGTGCAGCACTCCTTCAGAAAGACAGCACCTCTCACAGTGCAGCACTCCTTCAGAAAGACAGCACCTCGCACAGTGCAGCAGTCCTTCAGAAAGACAGCACCTCTCACAGTGCAGCACTCCTTCAGAAAGACAGCACCTCTCACAGTGCAGCAGTCCTTCAGAAAGACAGCACCTCTCACAGTGCAGCAGTCCTTCAGAAAGACAGCACCTCGCACAGTGCAGCAATCCTTCAGAAAGACAGCACCTCTCACAGTGCAGCAGTCCTTCAGAAAGACAGCACCTCTCACAGTGCAGCAATCCTTCAGAAAGACAGCACCTCTCACAGTGCAGCATTCCTTCAGAAAGACAGCACCTCTCACAGTGCAGCACTCCTTCAGAAAGTCAGCACCTCTCACAGTGCAGCAGTCCTTCAGATAGACAGCACCTCTCACAGTGCAGCACTCCTTCAGAAAGACAGCACCTCTCACAGTGCAGCAGTCCTTCAGAAAGACAGCACCTCTCACAGTGCAGCACTCCTTCAGAAAGACAGCACCTCTCACAGTGCAGCAGTCCTTCAGAAAGACAGCACCTCTCACAGTGCAGCAGTCCTTCAAAAAGACAGCACCTCTCACAGTGCAGCAGTCCTTCAGAAAGACAGCACCTCTCACAGTGCAGCAGTCCTTCAGAAAGACAGCACCTCTCACAGTGCAGCAGTCCTTCAGAAAGACAGCACCTCTCACAGTGCAGCAGTCCTTCAGAAAGACAGCACCTCGCACAGTGCAGCACTCCTTCAGAAAGACAGCACCTCTCACACTGCAGCACTCCTTCAGAAAGACAGCACCTCTCACAGTGCAGCACTCCTTCAGAAAGACAGCACCTCTCACAGTGCAGCAGTCCTTCAGAAAGACAGCACCTCTCACAGTGCAGCAGTCCTTCAGAAAGACAGCACCTCTCACTGTGCAGCAGTCCTTCAGAAAGACAGCACCTCTCACTGTGCAGCAGTCCTTCAGAAAGACAGCACCTCTCACAGTGCAGCACTCCTTCAGAAAGACAGCACCTCTCACAGTGCAGCACTCCTTCAGAAAGACAGCACCTCTCACTGTGCAGCACTCCTTCAGAAAGGCAGCACCTCTCACAGTGCAGCAGTCCTTCAGAAAGACAGCACCTCTCACAGTGCAGCAGTCCTTCAGAAATACAGCACCTCGCACAGTGCAGCACTCCTTCAGAAAGACAGCACCTCTCACAGTGCAGCAGTCCTTCAGAAAGACAGCACCTCTCACTGTGCAGCAGTCCTTCAGAAAGACAGCACCTCTCACAGTGCAGCACTCCTTCAGAAAGACAGCACCTCTCACAGTGCAGCAGTCCTTCAGAAAGACAGCACCTCTCACAGTGCAGCAGTCCTTCAGAAAGACAGCACCTCTCACAGTGCAGCACTCCTTCAGAAAGACAGCAGCTCTCACTGTGCAGCACTCCTTCAGAAAGGCAGCACCTCTCACAGTGCAGCAGTCCTTCAGAAAGACAGCACCTCTCACAGTGCAGCAGTCCTTCAGAAATACAGCACCTCGCACAGTGCAGCACTCCTTCAGAAAGACAGCACCTCTCACAGTGCAGCAGTCCTTCAGAAAGACAGCACCTCTCACAGTGCAGCAGTCCTTCAGAAAGACAGCACCTCTCACAGTACAGCAGTCCTTCAGAAAGACAGCACCTCTCACAGTGCAGCACTCCTTCAGAAAGACAGCACCTCTCACAGTGCAGCAGTCCTTCAAAAAGACAGCACCTCTCACAGTGCAGCAGTCCTTCAGAAATACAGCACCTCGCACAGTGCAGCACTCCTTCAGAAAGACAGCACCTCACACAGTGCAGCACTCCTTCAGAAAGACAGCACCTCTCACAGTGCAGCAGTCCTTCAAAAAGACAGCACCTCTCACAGTGCAGCAGTCCTTCAGAAATACAGCACCTCGCACAGTGCAGCACTCCTTCAGAAAGACAGCACCTCTCACAGTGCAGCAGTCCTTCAGAAATACAGCACCTCTCACAGTGCAGCAGTCCGTCAGAAAGACAGCACCTCTCACTGTGCAGACCTTCAGAAAGACAGCACCTCGCACAGTGCAGCACTCCTTCAGAAAGACAGCACCTCTCACAGTGCAGCACTCCTTCAGAAAGACAGCACCTCTCACAGTGCAGCACTCCTTCAGAAAGACAGCACCTCGCACAGTGCAGCACTCCTTCAGAAAGACAGCACCTCTCACAGTGCAGCAGTCCTTCAGAAATACAGCACCTCGCACAGTGCAGCACTCCTTCAGAAAGACAGCACCTCTCACAGTGCAGCAGTCCTTCAGAAATACAGCACCTCTCACAGTGCAGCAGTCCGTCAGAAAGACAGCACCTCGCACAGTGCAGCACTCCTTCAGAAAGACAGCACCTCTCACAGTGCAGTACTCCTTCAGAAAGACAGCACCTCGCACAGTGCAGCACTCCTTCAGAAAGACAGCACCTCTCACAGTGCAGCAGTCCTTCAGAAAGACAGCACCTCTCACTGTGCAGCAGTCCTTCAGAAAGACAGCACCTCTCACAGTGCAGCAGTCCTTCAGAAAGACAGCACCTCTCACTGTGCAGCAGTCCTTCAGAAAGACAGCACCTCGCACAGTGCAGCACTCCTTCAGAAAGACAGCACCTCTCACAGTGCAGCACTCCTTCAGAAAGACAGCACCTCTCACTGTGCAGCAGTCCTTCAGAAAGACAGCACCTCTCACAGTGCAGCACTCCTTCAGAAAGACAGCACCTCTCACAGTGCAGCAGTCCTTCAGAAAGACAGCACCTCTCACAGTGCAGCACTCCTTCAGAAAGACAGCACCTTGCACAGTGCAGCACTCCTTCAGATAGACAGCACCTCTCACAGTGCAGCAGTCCTTCAGAAAGACAGCACCTTGCACAGTGCAGCAGTCCTTCAGAAAGACAGCAGCTCTCACAGTGCAGCACTCCTTCAGATAGACAGCACCTCTCACAGTGCAGCAGTCCTTCAGAAAGACAGCACCTTGCACAGTGCAGCAGTCCTTCAGAAAGACAGCAGCTCTCACAGTTCAGCACTCCTTCAGAAAGTCAGCACCTCTCACAGTGCAGCAGTCCTTCAGAAAGACAGCACCTCGCACAGTGCAGCACTCCTTCAGAAAGACAGCAGCTCTCACAGTGCAGCACTCCTTCAGAAAGACAGCACCTCTCACAGTGCAGCACTCCTTCAGAAAGACAGCACCTCTCACAGTGCAGCACTCCTTCAGAAAGACAGCACCTCTCACACTGCAGCACTCCTTCAGAAAGACAGCACCTCGCACAGTGCAGCAGTCCTTCAGAAAGACAGCACCTCTCACAGTGCAGCACTCCTTCAGAAAGACAGCACCTCTCACACTGCAGCACTCCTTCAGAAAGACAGCACCTCTCACAGTGCAGCACTCCTTCAGAAAGACAGCACCTCTCACAGTGCAGCAGTCCTTCAGAAAGACAGCACCTCTCACAGTGCAGCAGTCCTTCAGAAAGACAGCACCTTGCACAGTGCAGCAATCCTTCAGAAAGACAGCACCTCTCACAGTGCAGCACTCCTTCAGAAAGACAGCACCTCTCACAGTGCAGCACTCCTTCAGAAAGACAGCACCTCTCACAGTGCAGCAGTCCTTCAGAAAGACAGCACCTTGCACAGTGCAGCAATCCTTCAGAAAGACAGCACCTCTCACAGTGCAGCACTCCTTCAGAAAGACAGCACCTCTCACAGTGCAGTCCTTCAGAAAGACAGCACCTCGCACAGTGCAGCAGTCCTTCAGAAAGACAGCACCTTGCACAGTGCAGCAATCCTTCAGAAAGACAGCACCTCTCACAGTGCAGCAGTCCTTCAGAAAGACAGCACCTCTCACAGTGCAGCAGTCCTTCAGAAAGACAGCACCTTGCACAGTGCAGCAATCCTTCAGAAAGACAGCACCTCTCACAGTGCAGCAGTCCGTCAGAAAGACAGCACCTCTCACAGTGCAGCACTCCTTCAGAAAGACAGCACCTCGCACAGTGCAGCAGTCCATCAGAAAGACAGCACCTCACACAGTGCAGCACTCCTTCAGAAAGACAGCACCTCTCACAGTGCAGCAGTCCGTCAGAAAGACAGCAACTCCCGCAGTGCAGCAGTCCGTCAGAAAGACAGCACCTCTCACAGTGCAGCAGTCCGTCAGAAAGACAGCACCTCACACAGTGCAGCAGTCCTTCAGAAAGACAGCACCTCTCACAGTGCAGCAGTCCGTCAGAAAGACAGCAACTCCCGCAGTGCAGCAGTCCGTCAGAAAGACAGCACCTCTCACAGTGCAGCAGTCCGTCAGAAAGACAGCACCTCTCACAGTGCAGCAGTCCTTCAGAAAGACAGCACCTTGCACAGTGCAGCAGTCCTTCAGAAAGACAGCAGCTCTCACAGTTCAGCACTCCTTCAGAAAGTCAGCACCTCTCACAGTGCAGCAGTCCTTCAGAAAGACAGCACCTCGCACAGTGCAGCAGTCCTTCAGAAAGACAGCACCTCTCACAGTGCAGCAGTCCTTCAGAAAGACAGCACCTCTCACAGTGCAGCAGTCCTTCAGAAAGACAGCACCTTGCACAGTGCAGCACTCCTTCAGAAAGACAGCACCTTGCACAGTGCAGCAGTCCTTCAGAAAGACAGCAGCTCTCACAGTTCAGCACTCCTTCAGAAAGTCAGCACCTCTCACAGTGCAGCAGTCCTTCAGAAAGACAGCACCTCGCACAGTGCAGCAGTCCTTCAGAAAGACAGCACCTCTCACAGTGCAGCAGTCCTTCAGAAAGACAGCACCTCTCACAGTGCAGCAGTCCTTCAGAGAGACAGCACCTCTCACAGTGCAGCAGTCCTTCAGAAAGACAGCACCTTGCACAGTGCAGCACTCCTTCACAAAGACAGCACCTTGCACAGTGCAGCAGTCCTTCAGAAAGACAGCAGCTCTCACAGTTCAGCACTCCTTCAGAAAGTCAGCACCTCTCACAGTGCAGCAGTCCTTCAGAAAGACAGCACCTCGCACAGTGCAGCAGTCCTTCAGAAAGACAGCACCTCTCACAGTGCAGCAGTCCTTCAGAAAGACAGCACCTCTCACAGTGCAGCACTCCTTCAGAAAGACAGCACCTCTCACAGTGCAGCAGTCCTTCAGAAAGACAGCACCTCTCACAGTGCAGCAGTCCTTCAGAAAGACTGCACCTCTCACACTGCAGCACTCCTTCAGAAAGACAGCACCTCGCACAGTGCAGCACTCCTTCAGAAAGACAGCACCTCTCACAGTGCAGCTCTCCTTCAGAAAGACAGCACCTCTCACAGTGCAGCACTCCTTCAGAAAGACAGCACCTCGCACAGTGCAGCACTCCTTCAGAAAGACAGCACCTCTCACAGTGCAGCACTCCTTCAGAAAGACAGCAACTCCCGCAGTGCAGCAGTCCGTCAGAAAGACAGCACCTCTCACAGTGCAGCAGTCCGTCAGAAAGACAGCACCTCTCACAGTGCAGCAGTCCTTCAGAAAGACAGCACCTCGCACAGTGCAGCACTCCTTCAGAAAGACAGCACCTCTCACGGTGCAGCAGTCCTTCAGAAAGACAGCACCTCTCACAGTGCAGCAGTCCTTCAGAAAGACAGCACCTCTCACAGTGCAGCAGTCCTTCAGAAAGACAGCACCTCTCACAGTGCAGCACTCCTTCAGAAAGACAGCACCTCGCACAGTGCAGCAATCCTTCAGAAAGACAGCACCTCTCACAGTGCAGCAGTCCTTCAGAAAGGCAGCACCTCACACAGTGCAGCAGTCCTTCAGAAAGACAGCACCTCGCACAGTGCAGCACTCCTTCAGAAAGACAGCACCTCTCACAGTGCAGCAGTCCGTCAGAAAGACAGCAACTCCCGCAGTGCAGCAGTCCGTCAGAAAGACAGCACCTCTCACAGTGCAGCAGTCCGTCAGAAAGACAGCACCTCACACAGTGCAGCAGTCCTTCAGAAAGACAGCACCTCGCACAGTGCAGCAGTCCTTCAGAAAGACAGCACCTCTCACAGTGCAGCACTCCTTCAGAAAGACAGCACCTCTCACAGTGCAGCAGTCCTTCAGAAAGACAGCACCTCTCACAGTGCAGCACTCCTTCAGAAAGACAGCACCTCTCACAGTGCAGCAGTCCGTCAGAAAGACAGCACCTCTCACATTGCAGCAATCCTTCAGAAAGACAGCACCTCTCACAGTGCAGCAGTCCTTCAGAAAGACAGCACCTCTCACAGTGCAGCAGTCCTTCAGAAAGACAGCACCTCTCACAGTGCAGCACTCCTTCAGAAAGACAGCACCTCTCACAGTGCAGCAGTCCTTCAGAAAGACAGCACCTCTCACAGTGCAGCAGTCCTTCAGAAAGACAGCACCTCTCACAGTGCAGCAGTCCTTCAGAAAGACAGCACCTCTCACACTGCAGCACTCCTTCAGAAAGACAGCACCTCTCACAGAGCAGCAGTCCTTCAGAAAGACAGCACCTCTCACACTGCAGCAATCCTTCAGAAAGACAGCACCTCTCACAGTGCAGCAGTCCTTCAGAAAGACAGCACCTCTCACAGTGCAGCAGTCCTTCAGAAAGACAGCACCTCTCACAGTGCAGCACTCCTTCAGAAAGACAGCACCTCTCACAGTGCAGCAGTCCTTCAGAAAGACAGCACCTCTCACAGTGCAGCAGTCCTTCAGAAAGACAGCACCTCTCACAGTGCAGCACTCCTTCAGAAAGACAGCACCTCTCACAGTGCAGCACTCCTTCAGAAAGACAGCACCTCTCACACTGCAGCACTCCTTCAGAAAGACAGCACCTCTCACAGTGCAGCAGTCCTTCAGAAAGACAGCACCTCTCACAGTGCAGCAGTCCTTCAGAAAGACAGCACCTCTCACAGTGCAGCACTCCTTCAGAAAGACAGCACCTCTCACACTGCAGCACTCCTTCAGAAAGACAGCACCTCTCACAGTGCAGCACTCCTTCAGAAAGACAGCACCTCTCACAGTGCAGCACTCCTTCAGAAAGACAGCACCTCTCACAGTGCAGCAGTCCTTCAGAAAGACAGCACCTCGCACAGTGCAGCACTCCTTCAGAAAGACAGCACCTCTCACAGTGCACTCCTTCAGAAAGACAGCACCTCGCACAGTGCAGCAATCCTTCAGAAAGACAGCACCTCTCACTGTGCAGCAGTCCTTCAGAAAGACAGCACCTCTCACAGTGCAGCAGTCCTTCAGAAAGACAGCACCTCTCACAGTGCAGCAGTCCATCAGAAAGACAGCACCTCTCACAGTGCAGCAGTCCTTCAGAAAGACAGCACCTCTCACTGTGCAGCAGTCCTTCAGAAAGACAGCACCTCTCACAGTGCACTCCTTCAGAAAGACAGCACCTCGCACAGTGCAGCAATCCTTCAGAAAGACAGCACCTCTCACTGTGCAGCAGTCCTTCAGAAAGACAGCACCTCTCACAGTGCAGCAGTCCTTCAGAAAGACAGCACCTCTCACAGTGCAGCAGTCCATCAGAAAGACAGCACCTCTCACAGTGCAGCAGTCCTTCAGAAAGACAGCACCTCTCACTGTGCAGCAGTCCTTCAGAAAGACAGCACCTCTCACAGTGCAGCAGTCCTTCAGAAAGACAGCACCTCACACAGTGCAGCACTCCTTCAGAAAGACAGCACCTCTCACAGTGCAGCACTCCTTCAGAAAGACAGCACCTCTCACAGTGCACTCCTTCAGAAAGACAGCACCTCGCACAGTGCAGCAATCCTTCAGAAAGACAGCACCTCTCACAGTGCAGCACTCCTTCAGAAAGACAGCACCTCTCACAGTGCAGCAGTCCTTCAGAAAGACAGCACCTCGCACAGTGCAGCAATCCTTCAGAAAGACAGCACCTCACACAGTGCAGCACTCCTTCAGAAAGACAGCACCTCTCACAGTGCAGCAGTCCTTCAGAAAGACAGCACCTCTCACAGTGCAGCAATCCTTCAGAAAGACAGCACCTCTCACAGTGCAGCAGTCCTTCAGAAAGACAGCACCTTGCACAGTGCAGCACTCCTTCAGAAAGACAGCACCTTGCACAGTGCAGCAGTCCTTCAGAAAGACAGCAGCTCTCACAGTTCAGCACTCCTTCAGAAAGTCAGCACCTCTCACAGTGCAGCAGTCCTTCAGAAAGACAGCACCTCGCACAGTGCAGCAGTCCTTCAGAAAGACAGCACCTCTCACAGTGCAGCAGTCCTTCAGAAAGACAGCACCTCTCACAGTGCAGCAGTCCTTCAGAAAGACAGCACCTCTCACAGTGCAGCAGTCCTTCAGAAAGACAGCACCTTGCACAGTGCAGCACTCCTTCACAAAGACAGCACCTTGCACAGTGCAGCAGTCCTTCAGAAAGACAGCAGCTCTCACAGTTCAGCACTCCTTCAGAAAGTCAGCACCTCTCACAGTGCAGCAGTCCTTCAGAAAGACAGCACCTCGCACAGTGCAGCAGTCCTTCAGAAAGACAGCACCTCTCACAGTGCAGCAGTCCTTCAGAAAGACAGCACCTCTCACAGTGCAGCACTCCTTCAGAAAGACAGCACCTCTCACAGTGCAGCAGTCCTTCAGAAAGACAGCACCTCTCACAGTGCAGCAGTCCTTCAGAAAGACAGCACCTCTCACACTGCAGCACTCCTTCAGAAAGACAGCACCTCGCACAGTGCAGCACTCCTTCAGAAAGACAGCACCTCTCACAGTGCAGCTCTCCTTCAGAAAGACAGCACCTCTCACAGTGCAGCACTCCTTCAGAAAGACAGCACCTCGCACAGTGCAGCACTCCTTCAGAAAGACAGCACCTCTCACAGTGCAGCACTCCTCCAGAAAGACAGCAACTCCCGCAGTGCAGCAGTCCGTCAGAAAGACAGCACCTCTCACAGTGCAGCAGTCCGTCAGAAAGACAGCACCTCTCACAGTGCAGCAGTCCTTCAGAAAGACAGCACCTCGCACAGTGCAGCACTCCTTCAGAAAGACAGCACCTCTCACAGTGCAGCAGTCCTTCAGAAAGACAGCACCTCTCACAGTGCAGCAGTCCTTCAGAAAGACAGCACCTCTCACAGTGCAGCAGTCCTTCAGAAAGACAGCACCTCTCACAGTGCAGCACTCCTTCAGAAAGACAGCACCTCGCACAGTGCAGCAATCCTTCAGAAAGACAGCACCTCTCACAGTGCAGCAGTCCTTCAGAAAGGCAGCACCTCACACAGTGCAGCAGTCCTTCAGAAAGACAGCACCTCGCACAGTGCAGCACTCCTTCAGAAAGACAGCACCTCTCACAGTGCAGCAGTCCGTCAGAAAGACAGCAACTCCCGCAGTGCAGCAGTCCGTCAGAAAGACAGCACCTCTCACAGTGCAGCAGTCCGTCAGAAAGACAGCACCTCACACAGTGCAGCAGTCCTTCAGAAAGACAGCACCTCGCACAGTGCAGCAGTCCTTCAGAAAGACAGCACCTCTCACAGTGCAGCACTCCTTCAGAAAGACAGCACCTCTCACAGTGCAGCAGTCCTTCAGAAAGACAGCACCTCTCACAGTGCAGCACTCCTTCAGAAAGACAGCACCTCTCACAGTGCAGCAGTCAGTCAGAAAGACAGCACCTCTCACACTGCAGCAATCCTTCAGAAAGACAGCACCTCTCACAGTGCAGCAGTCCTTCAGAAAGACAGCACCTCTCACAGTGCAGCAGTCCTTCAGAAAGACAGCACCTCTCACAGTGCAGCACTCCTTCAGAAAGACAGCACCTCTCACAGTGCAGCAGTCCTTCAGAAAGACAGCACCTCTCACAGTGCAGCAGTCCTTCAGAAAGACAGCACCTCTCACAGTGCAGCAGTCCTTCAGAAAGACAGCACCTCTCACACTGCAGCACTCCTTCAGAAAGACAGCACCTCTCACAGTGCAGCACTCCTTCAGAAAGACAGCACCTCTCACAGTGCAGCAGTCCTTCAGAAAGACAGCACCTCTCACAGTGCAGCAGTCCTTCAGAAAGACAGCACCTCTCACAGTGCAGCAGTCCTTCAGAAAGACAGCACCTCTCACACTGCAGCACTCCTTCAGAAAGACAGCACCTCTCACAGAGCAGCAGTCCTTCAGAAAGACAGCACCTCTCACACTGCAGCAATCCTTCAGAAAGACAGCACCTCTCACAGTGCAGCAGTCCTTCAGAAAGACAGCACCTCTCACAGTGCAGCAGTCCTTCAGAAAGACAGCACCTCTCACAGTGCAGCACTCCTTCAGAAAGACAGCACCTCTCACAGTGCAGCAGTCCTTCAGAAAGACAGCACCTCTCACAGTGCAGCAGTCCTTCAGAAAGACAGCACCTCTCACAGTGCAGCACTCCTTCAGAAAGACAGCACCTCTCACAGTGCAGCACTCCTTCAGAAAGACAGCACCTCTCACACTGCAGCACTCCTTCAGAAAGACAGCACCTCTCACAGTGCAGCAGTCCTTCAGAAAGACAGCACCTCTCACAGTGCAGCAGTCCTTCAGAAAGACAGCACCTCTCACACTGCAGCACTCCTTCAGAAAGACAGCACCTCTCACAGTGCAGCACTCCTTCAGAAAGACAGCACTTCTCACAGTGCAGCACTCCTTCAGAAAGACAGCACCTCTCACAGTGCAGCACTCCTTCAGAAAGACAGCACCTCTCACAGTGCACTCCTTCAGAAAGACAGCACCTCGCACAGTGCAGCAATCCTTCAGAAAGACAGCACCTCTCACTGTGCAGCAGTCCTTCAGAAAGACAGCACCTCTCACAGTGCAGCAGTTCTTCAGAAAGACAGCACCTCTCACAGTGCAGCAGTCCATCAGAAAGACAGCACCTCTCACAGTGCAGCAGTCCTTCAGAAAGACAGCACCTCTCACTGTGCAGCAGTCCTTCAGAAAGACAGCACCTCTCACAGTGCAGCAGTCCTTCAGAAAGACAGCACCTCACACAGTGCAGCACTCCTTCAGAAAGACAGCACCTCTCACAGTGCAGCACTCCTTCAGAAAGACAGCACCTCTCACAGTGCACTCCTTCAGAAAGACAGCACCTCGCACAGTGCAGCAATCCTTCAGAAAGACAGCACCTCTCACAGTGCAGCACTCCTTCAGAAAGACAGCACCTCTCACAGTGCAGCAGTCCTTCAGAAAGACAGCACCTCGCACAGTGCAGCAATCCTTCAGAAAGACAGCACCTCACACAGTGCAGCACTCCTTCAGAAAGACAGCACCTCTCACAGTGCAGCAGTCCTTCAGAAAGACATCACCTCTCACAGTGCAGCAATCCTTCAGAAAGACAGCACCTCTCACAGTGCAGCAGTCCTTCAGAAAGACAGCACCTCGCACAGTGCAGCAGTCCTTCAGAAAGACAGCACCTCGCACAGTGCAGCAATCCTTCAGAAAGACAGCACCTCTCACAGTGCAGCAGTCCTTCAGAAAGACAGCACCTCTCACAGTGCAGCAGTCCTTCAGAAAGACAGCACCTCTCACTGTGCAGCACTCCTTCAGAAAGACAGCACCTCTCACAGTGCAGCACTCCTTCAGAAAGACAGCACCTCTCACTGTGCAGCAGTCCTTCAGAAAGACAGCACCTCTCACAGTGCAGCAGTCCTTCAGAAAGACCGCACCTCGCACAGTGCAGCACTCCTTCAGAAAGACAACACCTCTCACAGTGCAGCAGTCCTTCAGAAAGACAGCACCTCTCACAGTGCAGCAGTCCTTCAGAAAGACAGCACCTCTCACAGTGCAGCACTCCTTCAGAAAGACAGCACCTCGCACAGTGCAGCAGTCCTTCAGAGAGACAGCACCTCGCACAGTGCAGTCCTTCAGAAAGACAGCACCTCTCACAGTGCAGCAGTCCTTCAGAAAGACAGCACCTCTCACAGTGCAGTCCTTCAGAAAGACAGCACCTCTCACAGTGCAGCACTCCTTCAGAAAGACAGCACCTCTCACAGTGCAGCACTCCTTCAGAAAGACAGCACCTCTCACAGTGCAGCAGTCCTTCAGAAAGACAGCACCTCGCACAGTGCAGCAGTCCTTCAGAAAGACAGCACCTCTCACTGTGCAGCAGTCCTTCAGAAAGACAGCACCTCTCACAGTGCAGCACTCCTTCAGAAAGACAGCACCTCGCACAGTGCAGCACTCCTTCAGAAAGACAGCACCTCTCACAGTGCAGCACTCCTTCAGAAAGACAGCACCTCGCACAGTGCAGCACTCCTTCAGAAAGACAGCACCTCGCACAGTGCAGCAGTCCTTCAGAAAGACAGCACCTCTCACTGTGCAGCAGTCCTTCAGAAAGACAGCACCTCTCACAGTGCAGCAGTCCTTCAGAAAGACAGCACCTCTCACAGTGCAGCACTCCTTCAGAAAGACAGCACCTCTCACAGTGCAGCAGTCCTTCAGAAAGACAGCACCTCTCACAGTGCAGCACTCCTTCAGAAAGACAGCACCTCTCACAGTGCAGCAGTCCTTCAGAAAGACAGCACCTCGCACAGTGCAGCAGTCCTTCAGAAAGACAGCACCTCTCACTGTGCAGCAGTCCTTCAGAAAGACAGCACCTCTCACAGTGCAGCACTCCTTCAGAAAGACAGCACCTCGCACAGTGCAGCACTCCTTCAGAAAGACAGCACCTCTCACAGTGCAGCAGTCCTTCAGAAAGACAGCACCTCTCACAGTGCAGCACTCCTTCAGAAAGACAGCACCTCGCACAGTGCAGCACTCCTTCAGAAAGACAGCACCTCTCACAGTGCAGCACTCCTTCAGAAAGACAGCACCTCGCACAGTGCAGCACTCCTTCAGAAAGGCAGCACCTCTCACAGTGCAGCAGTCCTTCAGAAAGACAGCACCTCGCACAGTGCAGCAATCCTTCAGAAAGACAGCATCTCTCACAGTGCAGCAGTCCTTCAGAAAGACAGCACCTCGCACAGTGCAGCACTCCTTCAGAAAGACAGCACCTCTCACAGTGCAGTCCTTCAGAAAGACAGCACCTTGCACAGTGCAGCAATCCTTCAGAAAGACAGCACCTCTCACAGTGCAGCAGTCCTTCAGAAAGACAGCACCTCTCACAGTGCAGCAGTCCTTCAGAAAGACAGCACCTCTCACAGTGCAGCAGTCCTTCAGAAAGACAGCACCTCTCACAGTGCAGCACTCCTTCAGAAAGACAGCACCACTCACAGTGCAGCAGTCCTTCAGAAAGACAGCACCTCTCACAGTGCAGTCCTTCAGAAAGACAGCACCTCTCACAGTGCAGCAGTCCTTCAGAAAGACAGCACCTCACACAGTGCAGCACTCCTTCAGAAAGACAGCACCTCACACAGTGCAGCACTCCTTCAGAAAGACAGCACCTCTCACAGTGCAGCACTCCTTCAGAAAGACAGCACCTCGCACAGTGCAGCAGTCCTTCAGAAAGACAGCACCTCTCACAGTGCAGTCCTTCAGAAAGACAGCACCTCGCACAGTGCAGCACTCCTTCAGAAAGACAGCACCTCTCACAGTGCAGCAGTCCTTCAGAAAGACAGCACCTCTCACAGTGCAGCACTCCTTCAGAAAGACAGCACCTCGCACAGTGCAGCAGTCCTTCAGAAAGGCAGCACCTCTCACAGTGCAGCACTCCTTCAGAAAGACAGCACCTCTCACAGTGCAGCAGTCCTTCAGAAAGACAGCACCTCTCACAGTGCAGCACTCCTTCAGAAAGACAGCACCTCTCACAGTGCAGCTCTCCTTCAGAAAGACAGCACCTCTCACAGTGCAGCACTCCTTTAGAAAGACAGCACCTCTCACAGTGCAGCACTCCTTCAGAAAGACAGCACCTCGCACAGTGCAGCAGTCCTTCAGAAAGACAGCACCTCTCACAGTGCAGCACTCCTTCAGAAAGACAGCACCTCTCACAGTGCAGCTCTCCTTCAGAAAGACAGCACCTCTCACAGTGCAGCACTCCTTCAGAAAGACAGGACCTCGCACAGTGCAGCACTCCTTCAGAAAGACAGCACCTCGCACAGTGCAGCAGTCCTTCAGAAAGACAGCACCTCTCACAGTGCAGCAGTCCTTCAGAAAGACAGCACCTCGCACAGTGCAGCACTCCTTCAGAAAGACAGCACCTCGCACAGTGCAGCAGTCCTTCAGAAAGACAGCACCTCTCACAGTGCAGCAGTCCTTCAGAAAGACAGCACCTCTCACAGTGCAGCACTCCTTCAGAAAGACAGCACATCTCACAGTGCAGCAGTCCTTCAGAAAGACAGCACCTCTCACAGTGCAGCAGTCCTTCAGAAAGACAGCACCTCTCACAGTGCAGCACTCCTTCAGAAAGGCAGCACCTCTCACAGTGCAGCACTCCTTCAGAAAGACAGCACCTCTCACAGTGCAGCACTCCTTCAGAAAGACAGCACCTCTCACAGTGCAGTCCTTCAGAAAGACAGCACCTCTCACAGTGCAGCAGTCCTTCAGAAAGACAGCACCTCTCACAGTGCAGCACTCCTTCAGAAAGACAGCACCTCGCACAGTGCAGCAGTCCTTCAGAAAGACAGCACCTCTCACAGTGCAGCAGTCCTTCAGAAAGACAGCACCTCGCACAGTGCAGCACTCCTTCAGAAAGACAGCACCTCTCACAGTGCAGCACTCCTTCAGAAAGACAGCACCTCGCACAGTGCAGCACTCCTTCAGAAAGACAGCACCTCGCACAGTGCAGCAGTCCTTCAGAAAGACAGCACCTCTCACAGTGCAGCAGTCCTTCAGAAAGACAGCACCTCTCACAGTGCAGCACTCCTTCAGAAAGACAGCACCTCGCACAGTGCAGCAGTCCTTCAGAAAGACAGCACCTCTCACAGTGCAGCAGTCCTTCAGAAAGACAGCACCTCGCACAGTGCAGCAGTCCGTCAGAAAGACAGCACCTCTCACAGTGCAGCAGTCCTTCAGAAAGACAGCACCTCTCACAGTGCAGCAGTCCGTCAGAAAGACAGCACCTCTCACAGTGCAGCAGTCCTTCAGAAAGACAGCACATTGCACAGTGCAGCAATCCTTCAGAAAGACAGCACCTTGCACAGTGCAGCAGTCCTTCAGAAAGACAGCACCTCTCACAGTGCAGCAGTCCTTCAGAAAGACAGCACCTCTCACAGTGCAGCAGTCCTTCAGAAAGACAGCACCTCTCACAGTGCAGCAGTCCTTCAGAAAGACAGCACCTCTCACAGTGCAGCAGTCCTTCAGAAAGACAGCACCTCTCACAGTGCAGCAGTCCTTCAGAAAGACAGCACCTCGCACAGTGCAGCAGTCCTTCAGAAAGACAGCACCTCTCACAGTGCAGCAGTCCTTCAGAAAGACAGCACCTCTCACAGTGCAGCACTCCTTCAGAAAGACAGCACCTCTCACAGTGCAGCACTCCTTCAGAAAGACAGCACCTCTCACAGTGCACTCCTTCAGAAAGACAGCACCTCTCACAGTGCAGCACTCCTTCAGAAAGACAGCAACTCCCGCAGTGCAGCAGTCCGTCAGAAAGACAGCACCTCTCACAGTGCAGCAGTCCGTCAGAAAGACAGCACCTCTCACAGTGCAGCAGTCCTTCAGAAAGACAGCACCTCGCACAGTGCAGCACTCCTTCAGAAAGACAGCACCTCTCACAGTGCAGCAGTCCTTCAGAAAGACAGCACCTCTCACAGTGCAGCAGTCCTTCAGAAAGACAGCACCTCTCACAGTGCAGCAGTCCTTCAGAAAGACAGCACCTCTCACAGTGCAGCACTCCTTCAGAAAGACAGCACCTCGCACAGTGCAGCAATCCTTCAGAAAGACAGCACCTCTCACAGTGCAGCAGTCCTTCAGAAAGGCAGCACCTCACACAGTGCAGCAGTCCTTCAGAAAGACAGCACCTCGCACAGTGCAGCACTCCTTCAGAAAGACAGCACCTCTCACAGTGCAGCAGTCCGTCAGAAAGACAGCAACTCCCGCAGTGCAGCAGTCCGTCAGAAAGACAGCACCTCTCACAGTGCAGCAGTCCGTCAGAAAGACAGCACCTCACACAGTGCAGCAGTCCTTCAGAAAGACAGCACCTCGCACAGTGCAGCAGTCCTTCAGAAAGACAGCACCTCTCACAGTGCAGCACTCCTTCAGAAAGACAGCACCTCTCACAGTGCAGCAGTCCTTCAGAAAGACAGCACCTCTCACAGTGCAGCACTCCTTCAGAAAGACAGCACCTCTCACAGTGCAGCAGTCCGTCAGAAAGACAGCACCTCTCACAGAGCAGCAGTCCTTCAGAAAGACAGCACCTCTCACACTGCAGCAATCCTTCAGAAAGACAGCACCTCTCACAGTGCAGCAGTCCTTCAGAAAGACAGCACCTCTCACAGTGCAGCAGTCCTTCAGAAAGACAGCACCTCTCACAGTGCAGCACTCCTTCAGAAAGACAGCACCTCTCACAGTGCAGCAGTCCTTCAGAAAGACAGCACCTCTCACAGTGCAGCAGTCCTTCAGAAAGACAGCACCTCTCACAGTGCAGCACTCCTTCAGAAAGACAGCACCTCTCACAGTGCAGCACTCCTTCAGAAAGACAGCACCTCTCACACTGCAGCACTCCTTCAGAAAGACAGCACCTCTCACAGTGCAGCAGTCCTTCAGAAAGACAGCACCTCGCACAGTGCAGCACTCCTTCAGAAAGACAGCACCTCTCACAGTGCACTCCTTCAGAAAGACAGCACCTCGCACAGTGCAGCAATCCTTCAGAAAGACAGCACCTCTCACTGTGCAGCAGTCCTTCAGAAAGACAGCACCTCTCACAGTGCAGCAGTCCTTCAGAAAGACAGCACCTCTCACAGTGCAGCAGTCCATCAGAAAGACAGCACCTCTCACAGTGCAGCACTCCTTCAGAAAGACAGCACCTCTCACTGTGCAGCAGTCCTTCAGAAAGACAGCACCTCTCACAGTGCAGCAGTCCTTCAGAAAGACAGCACCTCACACAGTGCAGCACTCCTTCAGAAAGACAGCACCTCTCACAGTGCAGCACTCCTTCAGAAAGACAGCACCTCTCACAGTGCACTCCTTCAGAAAGACAGCACCTCGCACAGTGCAGCAATCCTTCAGAAAGACAGCACCTCTCACAGTGCAGCACTCCTTCAGAAAGACAGCACCTCTCACAGTGCAGCAGTCCTTCAGAAAGACAGCACCTCGCACAGTGCAGCAATCCTTCAGAAAGACAGCACCTCACACAGTGCAGCACTCCTTCAGAAAGACAGCACCTCTCACAGTGCAGCAGTCCTTCAGAAAGACAGCACCTCTCACAGTGCACTCCTTCAGAAAGACAGCACCTCGCACAGTGCAGCAATCCTTCAGAAAGACAGCACCTCTCACAGTGCAGCAGTCCTTCAGAAAGACAGCACCTCTCACAGTGCAGCAGTCCTTCAGAAAGACAGCACCTCTCACTGTGCAGCACTCCTTCAGAAAGACAGCACCTCTCACAGTGCAGCACTCCTTCAGAAAGACAGCACCTCTCACTGTGCAGCAGTCCTTCAGAAAGACAGCACCTCTCACAGTGCAGCAGTCCTTCAGAAAGACAGCACCTCGCACAGTGCAGCACTCCTTCAGAAAGACAGCACCTCTCACAGTGCAGCAGTCCTTCAGAAAGACAGCACCTCTCACAGTGCAGCAGTCCTTCAGAAAGACAGCACCTCTCACAGTGCAGCACTCCTTCAGAAAGACAGCACCTCGCACAGTGCAGCAGTCCTTCAGAGAGACAGCACCTCGCACAGTGCAGTCCTTCAGAAAGACAGCACCTCTCACAGTGCAGCAGTCCTTCAGAAAGACAGCACCTCTCACAGTGCAGCAGTCCTTCAGAAAGACAGCACCTCTCACAGTGCAGTCCTTCAGAAAGACAGCACCTCTCACAGTGCAGCACTCCTTCAGAAAGACAGCACCTCTCACAGTGCAGCACTCCTTCAGAAAGACAGCACCTCTCACAGTGCAGCAGTCCTTCAGAAAGACAGCACCTCGCACAGTGCAGCAGTCCTTCAGAAAGACAGCACCTCTCACTGTGCAGCAGTCCTTCAGAAAGACAGCACCTCTCACAGTGCAGCACTCCTTCAGAAAGACAGCACCTCGCACAGTGCAGCACTCCTTCAGAAAGACAGCACCTCGCACAGTGCAGCAGTCCTTCAGAAAGACAGCACCTCTCACTGTGCAGCAGTCCTTCAGAAAGACAGCACCTCTCACAGTGCAGCAGTCCTTCAGAAAGACAGCACCTCTCACAGTGCAGCACTCCTTCAGAAAGACAGCACCTCTCACAGTGCAGCAGTCCTTCAGAAAGACAGCACCTCTCACAGTGCAGCACTCCTTCAGAAAGACAGCACCTCTCACAGTGCAGCAGTCCTTCAGAAAGACAGCACCTCGCACAGTGCAGCAGTCCTTCAGAAAGACAGCACCTCTCACTGTGCAGCAGTCCTTCAGAAAGACAGCACCTCTCACAGTGCAGCACTCCTTCAGAAAGACAGCACCTCGCACAGTGCAGCACTCCTTCAGAAAGACAGCACCTCTCACAGTGCAGCAGTCCTTCAGAAAGACAGCACCTCTCACAGTGCAGCACTCCTTCAGAAAGACAGCACCTCGCACAGTGCAGCACTCCTTCAGAAAGACAGCACCTCTCACAGTGCAGCACTCCTTCAGAAAGACAGCACCTCGCACAGTGCAGCAATCCTTCAGAAAGACAGCACCTCGCACAGTGCAGCACTCCTTCAGAAAGACAGCACCTCTCACAGTGCAGCACTCCTTCAGAAAGACAGCACCTCGCACAGTGCAGCAATCCTTCAGAAAGACAGCACCTCGCACAGTGCAGCAGTCCTTCAGAAAGACAGCACCTCTCACTGTGCAGCAGTCCTTCAGAAAGACAGCACCTCTCACAGTGCAGCACTCCTTCAGAAAGACAGCACCTCGCACAGTGCAGCACTCCTTCAGAAAGACAGCACCTCTCACAGTGCAGCAGTCCTTCAGAAAGACAGCACCTCTCACAGTGCAGCACTCCTTCAGAAAGACAGCACCTCGCACAGTGCAGCACTCCTTCAGAAAGGCAGCACCTCTCACAGTGCAGCAGTCCTTCAGAAAGACAGCACCTCGCACAGTGCAGCAATCCTTCAGAAAGACAGCATCTCTCACAGTGCAGCAGTCCTTCAGAAAGACAGCACCTCGCACAGTGCAGCACTCCTTCAGAAAGACAGCACCTCTCACAGTGCAGTCCTTCAGAAAGACAGCACCTTGCACAGTGCAGCAGTCCTTCAGAAAGACAGCACCTCTCACAGTGCAGCAGTCCTTCAGAAAGACAGCACCTCTCACAGTGCAGCAGTCCTTCAGAAAGACAGCACCTCTCACAGTGCAGCACTCCTTCAGAAAGACAGCACCACTCACAGTGCAGCAGTCCTTCAGAAAGACAGCACCTCTCACAGTGCAGTCCTTCATAAAGACAGCACCTCTCACAGTGCAGCAGTCCTTCAGAAAGACAGCACCTTGCACAGTGCAGCACTCCTTCAGAAAGACAGCACCTCACACAGTGCAGCACTCCTTCAGAAAGACAGCACCTCTCACAGTGCAGCACTCCTTCAGAAAGACAGCACCTCGCACAGTGCAGCAGTCCTTCAGAAAGACAGCACCTCTCACTGTGCAGCAGTCCTTCAGAAAGACAGCACCTCTCACAGTGCAGCACTCCTTCAGAAAGACAGCACCTCTCACAGTGCAGCTCTCCTTCAGAAAGACAGCACCTCTCACAGTGCAGCACTCCTTCAGAAAGACAGCACCTCGCACAGTGCAGCACTCCTTCAGAAAGACAGCACCTCGCACAGTGCAGCAGTCCTTCAGAAAGACAGCACCTCTCACAGTGCAGCAGTCCTTCAGAAAGACAGCACCTCGCACAGTGCAGCACTCCTTCAGAAAGACAGCACCTCGCACAGTGCAGCAGTCCTTCAGAAAGACAGCACCTCTCACAGTGCAGCAGTCCTTCAGAAAGACAGCACCTCTCACAGTGCAGCACTCCTTCAGAAAGACAGCACCTCTCACAGTGCAGCAGTCCTTCAGAAAGACAGCACCTCTCACAGTGCAGCAGTCCTTCAGAAAGACAGCACATCTCACAGTGCAGCAGTCCTTCAGAAAGACAGCACCTCTCACAGTGCAGCACTCCTTCAGAAAGGCAGCACCTCTCACAGTGCAGCAGTCCTTCAGAAAGACAGCACCTCTCACAGTGCAGCAGTCCTTCAGAAAGACAGCACCTCTCACAGTGCAGCACTCCTTCAGAAAGGCAGCACCTCTCACAGTGCAGCACTCCTTCAGAAAGACAGCACCTCTCACAGTGCAGCACTCCTTCAGAAAGACAGCACCTCTCACAGTGCAGTCCTTCAGAAAGACAGCACCTCTCACAGTGCAGCAGTCCTTCAGAAAGACAGCACCTCTCACAGTGCAGCACTCCTTCAGAAAGACAGCACCTCTCACAGTGCAGCACTCCTTCAGAAAGACAGCACCTTTCACTGTGCAGCACTCCTTCAGAAAGACAGCACCTCTCACTGTGCAGCACTCCTTCAGAAAGACAGCACCTCTCACAGTGCAGCACTCCTTCAGAAAGACAGCACCTCTCACTGTGCAGCACTCCTTCAGAAAGACAGCACCTCTCACAGTGCAGCACTCCTTCAGAAAGACAGCACCTCTCACAGTGCAGCAGTCCTTCAGAAAGACAGCACCTCTCACAGTGCAGCAGTCCTTCAGAAAGACAGCACCTCTCACAGTGCAGCAGTCCTTCAGAAAGACAGCACCTCTCACAGTGCAGCAGTCCTTCAGAAAGACAGCACCTCACACAGTGCAGCAGTCCGTCAGAAAGACAGCACCTCTCACAGTGCAGCAGTCCTTCAGAAAGACAGCACCTCTCAGTGCAGCAGTCCTTCAGAAAGACAGCACATTGCACAGTGCAGCAATCCTTCAGAAAGACAGCACCTTGCACAGTGCAGCAGTCCTTCAGAAAGACAGCACCTCTCACAGTGCAGCAGTCCTTCAGAAAGACAGCACCTCTCTCAGTGCAGCAGTCCTTCAGAAAGACAGCACCTCGCACAGTGCAGCAGTCCTTCAGAAAGACAGCACCTCTCACAGTGCAGCAGTCCTTCAGAAAGACAGCACCTCTCACAGTGCAGCAGTCATTCAGAAAGACAGCACCTCTCACAGTGCAGCAGTCATTCAGAAAGACAGCACCTCGCACAGTGCAGCAGTCCTTCAGAAAGACAGCACCTCTCACAGTGCAGCAGTCCTTCAGAAAGACAGCACCTCTCACAGTGCAGCAGTCCTTCAGAAAGACAGCACCTCGCACAGTGCAGCAGTCCTTCAGAAAGACAGCACCTCTCACAGTGCAGCAGTCCTTCAGAAAGACAGCACCTCTCACAGTGCAGCACTCCTTCAGAAAGACAGCACCTCTCACAGTGCACTCCTTCAGAAAGACAGCACCTCTCACAGTGCAGCACTCCTTCAGAAAGACAGCACCTCTCACAGTGCAGCAGTCCTTCAGAAAGACAGCACCTCTCACAGTGCAGCACTCCTTCAGAAAGACAGCACCTCTCACAGTGCAGCAGTCCTTCAGAAAGACAGCACCTCGCACAGTGCAGCAGTCCTTCAGAAAGACAGCACCTCTCATAGTGCAGCACTCCTTCAGAAAGACAGCACCTCTCATAGTGCAGCACTCCTTCAGAAAGACAGCACCTCTCATAGTGCAGCACTCCTTCAGAAAGACAGCACCTCTCACAGTGCAGCACTCCTTCAGAAAGACAGCACCTCTCACAGTGCAGCACTCCTTCAGAAAGACAGCACCTCGCACAGTGCAGCAGTCCTTCAGAAAGACAGCACCTCGCACAGTGCAGCACTCCTTCAGAAAGACAGCACCTCTCACAGTGCAGCACTCCTTCAGAAAGACAGCACCTCTCACAGTGCAGCACTCCTTCAGAAAGACAGCACCTCTCACAGTGCAGCAGTCCTTCAGAAAGACAGCACCTCTCACAGTGCAGCAGTCCTTCAGAAAGACAGCACCTCTCACAGTGCAGCAGTCCTTCAGAAAGACAGCACCTCTCACAGTGCAGCAGTCCTTCAGAAAGACAGCACCTCGCACAGTGCAGCAGTCCTTCAGATAGACAGCACCTCGCACAGTGCAGCATCCTTCAGTACCACAGTGTCAGCTTAGATTTTTCTGCTCAAGTCTCTGACGCGAGACCTGAGCTCAATACCTTCTGACTCAGGCGAGAGTGTGATCTACTGAGCTACACTGACACATAGTGATAGGTAGCATCAGTAATTCCCAGCAACACACATGGGAAGTTGTGCATTAGCTGATTCACAGAAATGTATTTGATGTGAGGTTAGATGAGGATATGATGGGTGGGAGGAGTCCGAATGGAACATAAACCAATGCGCCTGAATGGTATGTAGCTGTGCTGTAAATTCTACGATCAATTTGTCTGAGGGCACAGGCACTGAAGCAAATGACACTATTTAAAGATGGTTTTAGATTTCTCTCTGGACTGAAGCTGCACAGTCCATAAACACTTTGGTAATTTGAGGAAAGGCATCTTCGTCCTTTAATAAAATCAACGGAAATTAGAGCTAGACTGTTCAGAAATTAAATCAGAAACACTTTTTCACACAAAGGGTACTGGAAATTTGAAACTTTTTCCCCCAAAGACTTTGGGTAACTGGGGATCAATTGAAATTTCCAACACGGAGATTGATAGCAAGTATGAATATGGAGAACAGATAAGTGAATGAAGTTAAGATACAGATCAGCTATAATCTAATTGAAGGGCAGTGGCTAGCACTGCTGACCCCCAGCGCCAGGGACCCACCCAGGTTCCATTCCGGCCTCGGGTGACTGTGTGCGGAGTTTGCATGTTCTCCCCGTGTCTGAGTGGGTTTCCTCCGGGTGCTCCGGTTTCCTTCCACAGTCCAAAGATGTGTCGTTTAGGTGGATTGGTCATGATAAAATGCCCATAATAATAAGAATGTTTATTTTTGTCACAAGTAGGCTTACATTAGCACTGTAATGAAAAGCCCCTAGTCGCCACATTCCGGCACCTGTTCGGGTACACCGAGGGAGAATTCAGAATACCCAATTCACCTAACAGCACGTCTTTCGGGACTTGCGGGATGAAACCGGAGCACCCGGAGGGAACCCACGCCGACACGGAGAGAACGTGCAGACTCCGCACAGACAGTGGCCCAAGCCGGAATCGAACCTAGGACCCTGGAGTTGTGAAGCAACAGTGCCAACCACTGTGCTACTGTGCCGCCCCAATCAATATTGATGAATGTCGACAACATGAAAACTGCCCCAAAGACAACTGACGAACTAACTGTTCTGGTTGTCATTAATCAGATAGACTGGACATTGAACAAAATTTCCACAGATATTAATTATTTTCTGAGATATTCAGATGGTGATGTGGTCATGGGCTGGATTCTCAGGTCGGCGACGCCGAAATCGCATTCGGCGATCAGCCTGAGAAACAAAGTTCCCGACCAAATCGGGGGCGGCGCCGTTCTCGCCGTACCCCACCTCCTCCAAAGCGGCATATTCGGAGAGTACGTCGCGCGACGTATCAACGGCCTCAGGACATTGCCTGAGGCCCGCCCCCCGATGCTCCGCCCCCCGATCGGCCGAGTTCCCGGCGGCGGCGGTCACGTGTGCTCTTAATCGTCGGGAACGCGGCGTGGCAGCCGCGGACTCAGTCCAGCGCCGCCGCAGTCATGGAGGGCCGATCCCCGGGCAGGGGGACTTTCACAGTGGCTGGGGGCACTCTGGGGAGGTGGTCCGGGGCACGCGAGCCGTCCAAAGGGGGGGGGGGGGCACTACTTTGCAGGCCGGGTCCACGTGCTGCTTCCGCCACGTACACGGCGCAGCCGCTGTGGTGCGCATGCGCGGCCACGGAAATTCTCCGGGCCGTATCGGCAGCTAGAGCTGGGTGCTCTACGCTGCCGGAATGCTAGCCCCCAGCTACATGGAGAATCGGTGGGCGTTTTACGCCATCGTTCCCATGCCGGCGTGGGGGACATTGCCTCAGAATCTGAGAATCCAGCCACATGTCTCCACAATCAGAAGACATGCCATTGCAGTCACTCCATGGAGACCGTATCTCCAATAATGTAGTTCTTACTGCAATGGCAGCCAATTCCCTCTCACTGAAGCTGCCTCCATGGTGTCGGGGACACAAACCCTGCTGACACGCCAGCAGCAGCAACCGCACTGCAGCAAGATCTACAGAAGATCGTTCAAGCTATTTGTCTGCACGGAGACATTGTCTCGGTTGTTTTGCTGTTTCCTCACCGAGAACACAACAAACACATTGTACCAGTGCCCGCTTCAGTTGTCTCCGCGTTTCTCTTTGTTCGAATCTAGTTTGAATACATTTAGATGCTTTGTTTCTGCTTATATTCACCTCTAAATTCTCCAGGCTTGTTTTTGAGGGATTGTAAAGTTTGTCCAAATTGATTTCTGTCTGCATGAGTGAGGGAGAGATCTCCCAGAGTATTCCTACTGCTCCCTGACTGTTTACTGTGGAATCCCTGCCCCGGTTTGTGCTCATTCACCGAGGGCTCGGACATACTCTGACTCCCACATCTGCTGAGCTTGGCGGTGGGTTCTCTGATGGTCTCTGTCTGATTCATGATGGTCTGTTTTTGTGACAGGGTGGTCTTCCGGAGTTCGAGTATAGTCACGTTGATGTCTGGACCATTTCTCTACATTGGGACAGAGCACATGGGGTCCATTGTCCAGGGGGATGGACGTGCAGATAAACCACGTCTGGGCCACAGCTTTGACCAGTGTGAAGGTGAGGGTGAGGAATCCTCCAAAGGTTCCGCAGGACATGGGAAAGGGGTGACACGGCTGGGGGGGGGGGGACGACGACAACTGCGAGGTTTACAGGAGCGACATTTTTAAATACCCCATATTGATATTGCAGTTTCATTGGCGGGATTGCTCAGATGCCACGATATTGAGAGGGTAGCCGCCATCGGTTTCAGAACAACTCCAGGAGCTTCAAGCTCTCCCAACACTGCGACTACAAGGAGGCGCTTAGAAACCTTTCTCATTCTGTTACTTTTTCTGTCAGATAATAATTCACAAATCTCTACCCCTTCTTCCGTCAAATAATTGCTCCCTCTAGAGGACTGAACTGACATTTTAGACAGGATTTTCCCTGCAGGCTTCTGAACACAGCCATTGGGAAACTCTGCGTTAGCGGCTGATGGACGCAGCTAGAAGCAATCCTATCTTTCGGGAACACCGTGATCCTTGGCTCCGCGTCCCTTCTGACAGCCACCCCACAGCGACCCACCGGCCAATCGCAACCCGGTCGTGAGGGCATAGTGGGGGCACTGGAGTCACCTGCAGGTCCAAAGCAGGCAGGAGTTTCCGGTTTTCATCCATGGCGGACACTACTCAGCCAGTTGGGCTTTTGTAACAATCCAGCAACTTTCAGTCATTTTCTTTGGCATCAAATTAGCTCAATTTCAACATATCCGGTGAATGAGGTTTGAACGCTGCTGGATTATTAGTCCAGTAGCACAATGTTTAAACAAACCGAATCCCTTCACAGCGGCATCTTGGTACCAGATGGTGATTACGGTACAGGAGGGTGATGGTGCAGGACTGGGTACAGGAGGGTGATGGTGCAGGGCTGGGTACAGGAGGGTGATGGTGCAGGACTGGGTACAGGAGGGTGATGGCGCAGGACTGGGTACAGGAGGGTGATGGTGCAGGACTGGGTACAGGAGGGTGATGGCGCAGGACTGGGTACAGGAGGGTGATGGTGCAGAACTGGGTACAGGAGGGTGATGGTGCAGGACTGGGTACAGGAGGGTGATGGTGCAGGACTGGGTACAGGTGGGTGATGGTGCAGGACTGGGTACAGGTGGGTGATGGTGCAGGACTGGGTACAGGAGGGTGATGGTGCAGGACTGGGTACAGGAGGGTGATGCTGCAGGGCTGGGTACAGGAGGGTGATGGTGCAGGACTGGGTACATGTGGGTGATGGTGCAGGACTGGGTACAGGAGGGTGATGGTGCAGGGCTGGGTACAGGAGGGTGATGGTGCAGGACTGGGTACAGGAGGGTGATGGTGCAGGACTGGGTACAGGAGGGTGATGGCGCAGGACTGGGTACAGGAGGGTGATGGTGCAGGACTGGGTACAGGAGGGTGATGGCGCAGGACTGGGTACAGGAGGGTGATGGTGCAGAACTGGGTACAGGAGGGTGATGGTGCAGGACTGGGTACAGGAGGGTGATGGTGCAGGACTGGGTACAGGTGGGTGATGGTGCAGGACTGGGTACAGGTGGGTGATGGTGCAGGACTGGGTACAGGAGGGTGATGGTGCAGGACTGGGTACAGGAGGGTCATGCTGCAGGGCTGGGTACAGGAGGGTGATGGTGCGGGGCTGGGTACAGGAGGGTGATGGTGCAGGACTGGGTACAGGAGGGTGATGGTGCAGGACTGGGTACAGGAGGGTGATGCTGCAGGACTGGGTACAGGAGGGTGATGGTGCAGGACTGGGTACAGGAGGGTGATGGCGCAGGGCTGGGTACAGGGGGGTGATGGTGCAGGACTGGGTACAGGAGGGTGATGGTGCAGGACTGGGTACAGGAGGGTGATGGTGCAGGACTGGGTACAGGAGGGTGATGGTGCAGGACTGGGTACAGGAGGGTGATGGTGCAGGACTGGGTACAGGAGGGTGATGGTGCAGGGCTGGGTACAGGAGGGTGATGGCGCAGGGCTGGGTAAAGGAGGGTGATGGCGCAGGGCTGGGTACAGGAGTGTGATGGCGCAGGACTGGGTACAGGAGGGTGATGGTGCAGGACTGGGTACAGGAGGGTGATGGCGCAGGGCTGGGTACAGGAGGGTGATGGTGCAGGGCTGGGTACAGGAGGGTGATGGCGCAGGACTGGGTACAGGAGGGCGATGGCGCAGGACTGGGTACAGGAGGGTGATGGTGCAGAACTGGTACAGGAGGGTGATGGCGCAGGGCTGGGTACAGGAGGGTGATGGTGCAGGGCTGGGTACAGGAGGGTGATGGTGCAGGACTGGGTACAGGAGGGTGATGGCGCAGGACTGGGTACAGGAGGGTGATGGCGCGGGACTGGGTACAGGAGGGTGATGGTGCAGGTCTGGGTACAGGGGGGTGATGGCGCGGGACTGGGTACAGGGGGGTGATGGCGCGGGACTGGGTACAGGAGGGTGATGGTGCAGGGCTGGGTACAGGAGGGTGATGGCGCAGGACTGGGTACAGGAGGGTGATGGCGCGGGACTGGGTACAGGGGGGTGATGGTGCAGGACTGGGTACAGGAGGGTGATGGTGCAGGACTGGGTACAGGAGGGTGATGGCGCGGGACTGGGTACAGGAGGGTGATGATGCAGGACTGGGTACAGGAGGGTGATGGCGCGGGACTGGGTACAGGAGGGTGATGGTGCAGGACTGGGTACAGGAGGGTGATGGCACGGGACTGGGTACAGGAGGGTGATGGTGCAGGCCTGGGTACAGGAGGGTGATGGCACGGGACTGGGTACAGGAGTGTGATGGTGCGGGACTGGGTACAGGAGGGTGATGGCGCGGGACTGGGTACAGGAGGGTGATGGTGCAGGACTGGGTACAGGGGGGTGATGGCGCGGGACTGGGTACAGGAGGGTGATGGCGCGGGACTGGGTACAGGAGGGTGATGGTGCAGGACTGGGTACAGGAGGGTGATGGTGCAGGGCTGGGTACAGGAGGGTGATGGTGCAGGACTGGGTACAGGAGGGTGATGGTGCAGGACTGGGTACAGGAGGGTGATGGTGCAGGACTGGGTACAGGAGGGTGATGGTGCAGGGCTGGGTACAGGAGGGTGATGGTGCAGGGCTGGGTACAGGAGGGTGATGGTGCAGGACTGGGTACAGGAGGGTGATGGTGCAGGACTGGGTACAGGAGGGTGATGGTGCAGGACTGGGTACAGGAGGGTGATGGTGCAGGACTGGGTACAGGAGAGTGATGGCGCAGGACTGGGTACAGGAGGGTGATGGCGCAGGGCTGAGTACAGGAGGGTGATGGTGCAGGACTGGGTACAGGAGGGTGATGGCGCGGGACTGGGTACAGGAGGGTGATGGCGCAGGACTGGGTACAGGAGGGTGATGGCGCGGGACTGGGTACAGGAGGGTGATGGTGCAGGACTGGGTACAGGAGGGTGATGGCGCGGGACTGGGTACAGGAGGGTGATGGTGCAGGACTGGGTACAGGAGGGTGATGGTGCAGGACTGGGTACAGGAGGGTGATGGTGCAGGACTGAGTACAGGAGGGTGATGGTGCAGGACTGAGTACAGGAGGGTGATGGTGCAGGACTGGGTACAGGAGGGTGATTGTGCAGGACTGGGTACAGGAGGGTGATGGTGCAGAACTGGGTACAGAAGGGTGATGGAGCAGGACTGGGTACAGGAGGGTGATGGTGCAGAACTGGGTACAGGAGGGTGATGGTGCAGGACTGAGTACAGGAGGGTGATGGTGCAGGACTGGGTACAGGAGGGTGATGGCGCGGGACTGGGTACAGGAGGGTGATGGTGCAGGACTGGGTACAGGAGGGTGATGGTGCAGGACTGGGTACAGGAGGGTGATGGTGCAGGACTGGGTACAGGAGGGTGATGGTGCAGGACTGGGTACAGGAGGGTGATGCTGCAGGGCTGGGTATAGGAGGGTGATGGTGCAGGACTGAGTACAGGAGGGTGATGCTGCAGGGCTGGGTACAGGAGGGTGATGGTGAAGGGCTGGGTACAGGAGGGTGATGGTGCAGGACTGGGTACAGGAGGGTGATGGTGCAGGACTGGGTACAGGAGGGTGATGGTGCAGGACTGGGTACAGGAGGGTGATGGTGCAGGACTGGGTACAGGAGGGTGATGCTGCAGGGCTGGGTACAGGAGGGTGATGGCGCGGGACTGGGTACAGGGGGGTGATGGTGCGGGCTGGGTACAGGAGGGTGATGGTGCAGGACTGGGTACTGGAGGGTGATGGTGCAGGACTGGGTACAGGAGGGTGATGGTGCAGGACTGGGTACAGGAGGGTGATGGCGCAGGACTGGGTGCAGGAGGGTGATGGTGCAGGGCTGGGTACAGGAGGGTGATGGCGCGGGACTGGGTACAGGATGGTGATGGCACAGGACTGGGTACAGGAGGGTGATGGTGCAGGACTGAGTACAGGAGGGTGATGGTGCAGGACTGGGTACAGGAGGGTGATGGCGCAGGGCTGGGTACAGGGGGGTGATGGTGCAGGGCTGGGTAAAGGAGGGTGATGGCGCAGGGCTGGGTACAGGAGTGTGATGGCGCAGGACTAGGTACAGGAGGGTGATGGTGCAGGACTGGGTACAGGAGGGTGATGGCGCAGGGCTGGGTACAGGAGGGTGATGGTGCAGGGCTGGGTACAGGAGGGTGATGGCGCAGGACTGGGTACAGGAGGGCGATGGCGCAGGACTGGGTACAGGAGGGTGATGGTGCAGAACTGGTACAGGAGGGTGATGGCGCAGGGCTGGGTACAGGAGGGTGATGGTGCAGGGCTGGGTACAGGAGGGTGATGGTGCAGGACTGGGTACAGGAGGGTGATGGCGCAGGACTGGGTACAGGAGGGTGATGGCGCGGGACTGGGTACAGGAGGGTGATGGTGCAGGTCTGGGTACAGGGGGGTGATGGCGCGGGACTGGGTACAGGGGGGTGATGGCGCGGGACTGGGTACAGGAGGGTGATGGTGCAGGGCTGGGTACAGGAGGGTGATGGCGCAGGACTGGGTACAGGAGGGTGATGGCGCGGGACTGGGTACAGGGGGGTGATGGTGCAGGACTGGGTACAGGAGGGTGATGGTGCAGGACTGGGTACAGGAGGGTGATGGCGCGGGACTGGGTACAGGAGGGTGATGATGCAGGACTGGGTACAGGAGGGTGATGGCGCGGGACTGGGTACAGGAGGGTGATGGTGCAGGACTGGGTACAGGAGGGTGATGGCACGGGACTGGGTACAGGAGGGTGATGGTGCAGGCCAGGGTACAGGAGGGTGATGGCACGGGACTGGGTACAGGAGTGTGATGGTGCGGGACTGGGTACAGGAGGGTGATGGCGCGGGACTGGGTACAGGAGGGTGATGGTGCAGGACTGGGTACAGGGGGGTGATGGCGCGGGACTGGGTACAGGAGGGTGATGGCGCGGGACTGGGTACAGGAGGGTGATGGTGCAGGACTGGGTACAGGAGGGTGATGGTGCAGGGCTGGGTACAGGAGGGTGATGGTGCAGGACTGGGTACAGGAGGGTGATGGTGCAGGGCTGGGTACAGGAGGGTGATGGTGCAGGACTGGGTACAGGAGGGTGATGGTGCAGGGCTGGGTACAGGAGGGTGATGGTGCAGGGCTGGGTACAGGAGGGTGATGGTGCAGGACTGGGTACAGGAGGGTGATGGTGCAGGACTGGGTACAGGAGGGTGATGGTGCAGGACTGGGTACAGGAGGGTGATGGTGCAGGACTGGGTACAGGAGAGTGATGGCGCAGGACTGGGTACAGGAGGGTGATGGCGCAGGGCTGAGTACAGGAGGGTGATGGTGCAGGACTGGGTACAGGAGGGTGATGGCGCGGGACTGGGTACAGGAGGGTGATGGCGCAGGACTGGGTACAGGAGGGTGATGGCGCGGGACTGGGTACAGGAGGGTGATGGTGCAGGACTGGGTACAGGAGGGTGATGGCGCGGGACTGGGTACAGGAGGGTGATGGTGCAGGACTGGGTACAGGAGGGTGATGGTGCAGGACTGGGTACAGGAGGGTGATGGTGCAGGACTGAGTACAGGAGGGTGATGGTGCAGGACTGAGTACAGGAGGGTGATGGTGCAGGACTGGGTACAGGAGGGTGATTGTGCAGGACTGGGTACAGGAGGGTGATGGTGCAGAACTGGGTACAGGAGGGTGATGGTGCAGAACTGGGTACAGGAGGGTGATGGTGCAGGACTGAGTACAGGAGGGTGATGGTGCAGGACTGAGTACAGGAGGGTGATGCTGCAGGGCTGGGTACAGGAGGGTGATGGTGAAGGGCTGGGTACAGGAGGGTGATGGCGCGGGACTGGGTACAGGGGGGTGATGGTGCGGGCTGGGTACAGGAGGGTGATGGTGCAGGACTGGGTACTGGAGGGTGATGGTGCAGGACTGGGTACAGGAGGGTGATGGTGCAGGACTGGGTACAGGAGGGTGCTGGCGCAGGACTGGGTGCAGGAGGGTGATGGTGCAGGGCTGGGTACAGGAGGGTGATGGCGCGGGACTGGGTACAGGATGGTGATGGCACAGGACTGGGTACAGGAGGGTGATGGTGCAGGACTGAGTACAGGAGGGTGATGGTGCAGGACTGGGTACAGGAGGGTGATGGTGCAGGAATGGGTACAGGAGGGTGATGGCGCGGGACTGGGTACAGGAGGGTGATGGTGCAGGGCTGGGTACAGGAGGGTGATGGCGCGGGACTGGGTACAGGAGGGTGATGGTGCAGGACTGAGTACAGGAGGGTGATGGTGCAGGACTGAGTACAGGAGGGTGATGGTGCAGGACTGAGTACAGGAGGGTGATGGTGCAGGACTGGGTACAGGAGGGTGATGGTGCAGGACTGGGTACAGGAGGGTGATGGTGCAGGACTGGGTACAGGAGGGTGATGGTGCAGGACTGGGTACAGGAGGGTGATGGTGCAGGACTGGGTACAGGAGGGTGATGGTGCAGGGCTGGGTACAGGAGGGTGATGGTGCAGGACTGGGTACAGGAGGGTGATGGTGCAGGACTGAGTACAGGAGGGTGATGGTGCAGGACTGAGTACAGGAGGGTGATGGTGCAGGACTGGGTACAGGAGGGTGATGGTGCAGGGCTGGGTACAGGAGGGTGATGGTGCAGGACTGGGTACAGGAGGGTGATGGTGCAGGACTGGGTACAGGAGGGTGATGGTGCAGGGCTGGGTACAGGAGGGTGATGGTGCAGGACTGGGTACAGGAGGGTGATGGTGCAGGACTGGGTACAGGAGGGTGATGGTGCAGGGCTGGGTACAGGAGGGTGATGGTGCAGGACTGGGTACAGGAGGGTGATGGTGCAGGACTGGGTACAGGAGGGTGATGGTGCAGGGCTGGGTACAGGAGGGTGATGGCGCGGGACTGGGTACAGGAGGGTGATGGTGCAGGACTGGGTACAGGAGGGTGATGGTGCAGGACTGGGTACAGGAGGGTGATGGTGCAGGACTGGGTACAGGAGGGTGATGGTGCAGGGCTGGGTACAGGAGGGTGATGGCGCGGGACTGGGTACAGGTGGGTGATGGCGCAGGACTTGGTACAGGAGGGTGATGGTGCAGGACTGGGTACAGGAGGGTGATGGCGCAGGACTGGGTACAGGAGGGTGATGGTGCAGGACTGGGTACAGGAGGGTGATGGCGCAGGACTGGGTACAGGAGGGTGATGGTGCAGGACTGGGTACAGGAGGGTGATGGTGCAGGACTGAGTACAGGAGGGTGATGGTGCAGGGCTGGGTACAGGAGGGTGATGGTGCAGGACTGGGTACAGGAGGGTGATGGTGCAGGACTGGGTACAGGAGGGTGATGGTGCAGGGCTGGGTACAGGAGGGTGATGGTGCAGGACTGGGTACAGGAGGGTGATGGTGCAGGGCTGGGTACAGGAGGGTGATGGCGCGGGACTGGGTACAGGAGGGTGATGGTGCAGGACTGGGTACAGGAGGGTGATGGTGCAGGACTGGGTACAGGAGGGTGATGGTGCAGGGCTGGGTACAGGGGGGTGATGGCGCGGGACTGGGTACAGGAGGGTGATGGTGCAGGACTGGGTACAGGAGGGTGATGGTGCAAGGCTGGGTACAGGAGGGTGATGGCGCGGGACTGGGTACAGGAGGGTGATGGCGCAGGACTGGGTACAGGAGGGTGATGGTGTAGGGCTGGGTACAGGAGGGTGATGGCGCGGGACTGGGTACAGGAGGGTGATGGTGCAGGACTGGGTACAGGAGGGTGATGGTGCAGGACTGGGTACAGGAGGGTGATGGCGCAGGACTGGGTACAGGAGGGTGATGGTGCAGGACTGGGTACAGGAGGGTGATGGTGCAGGACTGGGTACAGGAGGGTGATGGTGCAGGACTGGGTACAGGAGGGTGATGGTGCAGGACTGGGTACAGGAGGGTGATGGTGCAGGACTGGGTACAGGAGGGTGATGGTGCAGGACTGAGTACAGGAGGGTGATGGTGCAGGACTGGGTACAGGAGGGTGATGGTGCAGGACTGAGTACAGGAGGGTGATGGTGCAGGACTGGGTACAGGAGGGTGATGGTGCAGGACTGGGTACAGGAGGGTGATGGCGCAGGACTGGGTACAGGAGGGTGATGGTGCAGGACTGGGTACAGGAGGGTGATGGTGCAGGACTGGGTACAGGAGGGTGATGGCGCGGGACTGGGTACAGGAGGGTGATGGTACAGGACTGGGTACAGGAGGGTGATGGTGCAGGACTGGGTACAGGAGGGTGATGGTGCAGGACTGGGTACAGGAGGGTGATGGTGCAGGACTGGGTACAGGAGGGTGATGGCGCGGGACTGGGTACAGGAGGGTGATGGTGCAGGACTGGGTACAGGAGGGTGATGGTGCAGGACTGGGTACAGGAGGGTGATGGTGCAGGACTGGGTACAGGAGGGTGATGGTGCAGGACTGAGTACAGGAGGGTGATGGTGCAGGACTGGGTACAGGAGGGTGATGGTGCAGGACTGGGTACAGGAGGGTGATGGTGCAGGACTGAGTACAGGAGGGTGATGGTGCGGGACTGGGTACAGGAGGGTGATGGTGCAGGACTGGGTACAGGAGGGTGATGGTGCGGGGCTGGGTACAGGAGGGTGATGGCGCAGGACTGGGTACAGGAGGGTGATGGTGCAGGACTGGGTACAGGAGGGTGATGGCACAGGACTGGGTACAGGAGGGTGATGGTGCAGGACTGGGTACAGGAGGGTGATGGTGCAGGACTGGGTACAGGAGGGTGATGGCACAGGACTGGGTACAGGAGGGTGATGGTGCAGGACTGAGTACAGGAGGGTGATGGTGCAGGACTGGGTACAGGAGGGTGATGGTGCAGGACTGGGTACAGGAGGGTGATGGTGCAGGACTGGGTACAGGAGGGTGATGGCACAGGACTGGGTACAGGAGGGTGATGGTGCAGGACTGAGTACAGGAGGGTGATGGCACAGGACTGGGTACAGGAGGGTGATGGTGCAGGACTGGGTACAGGAGGGTGATGGTGCAGGACTGAGTACACAATCCTTGACACAGTTCCCCACAAATCAAAATGAAAAAACCCCGTCCAGCTGCACAGCTGAACGAAATGAAAAGCACAGGGCAGCCGTGAGGAAAGCTGCTGGCTGCAGCTGCAGGGGTTGCAGACTGGAGGCAGGATGGTGTTGGGGGATGGTGTCCTATTTGGGGACAAACAGTAGTTCAGCATACGTTTCAAAACAAACATTGCGGAGGATTGATCCTCCTAATCTGATCTGGAGACAGCAGTGATCACCACAAAGGAAGCTAACCCAAGAGCTCGATATATTATGTAATGGGCAGCAGGGTAGCACAAGTGGATAGCACTGTGGCTTCTCAGCCCCAGGGTCCCAGATTCGATTCCCCGCTGGGTCACTGTCTGTGCGGAGTCTGCACGTACTCCCCGTGTCTGCGTGGGTTTCCTCCGGGTGCTCCTGTTTCCTCCCACAGTCCAAAGACGTGCAGGTTAAGTGGACTGGCCATGATAAATTGCCCCTAGTGAACAAAGGTCAGGAGGGGTTATTGGGTTGTGGGGATAGGGTAGAAGTGAGGGCTTAAGTGGGTCGGTGCAGACTTGATGGGCCGAATGGCCTCTTTCTGCACTGTATGTTCTCTGTAAGGCTTCAGACATATCGTATTAAATGCGCCAATGATGTATTATACAGTACTTCAGGTATGAACTGTATAATACATCAGGTATATAATGTTGAATGGCTCAGGTATGTAACATGGCTTAGTGAACATGTTAGGTATGTAACATTGAACACGCATGTTATATACCATGCCTGGTGTTCACTGTTGAAAAGTAACTTTATATTGCTGCTCTTGCAATTTTGTTTTCAACATTTGGCTGCTGCGGCTGGTCTCTGTACTTGGCTCAGTGATACTGCCGGACACCACAGTATCCACACAAGGCTGAATTCGGGTTATCAATGTTGGCTAAATACACAAGATCATAAGATAAAGGAGCAGAATTAGGCCACTCGGCCCATCGAGTCTGCTCCGCCATTCGATCATGGCTGATATTTTTCTCATCCCCATTCTCCTGCCTTCTCCCCATAACCCCTGATCCGCTTATTAATCAAGAACCTATCTGTCTCTGTCTTAAAGACACTCAGTGATTTGGCCTCCACAGCCTTCTGCGGCAAAGATTCACCACCCTCTGGCTAAAGAAATTCCTACTCCTCTTAGTTTTAAAGGCTCGTCCTTTCAGTCTGAGGCTGTGCCCTCGAGTTCTACTCTCCCCTACTAGTGGATACATTCCAATCGAGTCAATCCATCGCCTGACTTCCTGTCTCAATTGGCAATACCATCTTCATCATGTCCCACACCAACCGGCAAAGTGAACAGACTGGGTTATTCTTGGTTTGTCAGTCAAACATTCTTTTTCTTTCATCTCCAATATTGTCCAACAAACAACAAAAATCTTTAAAGAATCCCCGATGGTTTTTCTGCTGGATTTCTTGGTGTCGTGTCCTAGAATTTATGCTTCAATTTCTCGTCACTCCAGCACAAACAGATCCTGGCTTTTCCTTTTGAGCATCGGTGATAGTTAATAAATCTGGAATTGAAAGCTTGGCTCAGATTGTGAAACGGAATTCAAATTTCAGCAGCTGCCGTAGTGGGATTTGAACCCATTAGCCTGGGTTTCTGGATAGCTGGTCCAGTGACAATACCACTAAGCAACTGTTTGAGATGGCTGGTAAGCCCAATGAGCAACATAAAGACTCTGACACACATGGGCAGGTGGTGCTTGGGGGGTTGGGAAATGTGAGTTGTTGGAAGGTCTTGTAGCCACCTGGGATGGCCACTTACAACCAGGGACAGAGAAACTCGCAAAGCCTAGCGGGTAAAATGGACAAAGCAAGACCCAGGCCGGCTCAGAGCCTGAAATGTATATTTGCAAGCAAGGAGTCCAGACGGTATCGAAACTCCGACCAATTAGCATTTTGATGGCCCATCTCCACCAAGACAAAAGACTGGTACTCGAGCAACCGGTACAGTCCCAGACATTTTGGCGCCACTCCCTGTTCAGCTGAAGCGTAAACAACAGGGTCAGTGACCGCTTGGGACACGCCCAGCCATCCAGGCCCACGCCCATTTATTGGTTAGGAATCAAACAGAGTGATCAGGCATCACACAATTAGTGGGGTCCAAACTGAAGGACCGCCCAAAAGAGCGTGAAAACCCCCAAGTATAAGAAGAGAGTCCGCCATATGTTCGTCTTCTCTTGGACCTGGTGCCCCGGCCACGACCATCTCCAATCACAGCAGCACCAGAAGCAAGTCCAAGTTCAACGCTCGCTCCCAGACGGATGAGCCCAGCTGAACAGCAGTTACTTCTCCAGACCCGATAGACCCAGAATCGAACAACGGCCACTGTTTCTCTGACCTAAGCCGGATGCCTGAAGTTAAGTACAGGTTGTCTTAGTCGATAGGTGTAGTTAACTAGTAGTGTTTATGTTGCATGTTAATTGTGTGTAAATAAAGTACCCTTGACCTTGAACTAACTAGTGTTTGGCTCTTTGATCGATAGCCGGTTGAACCTTGTGGTGGTATCATTCGATACCTGGCGACTCTGAGCATGAGAACATAGATATCAAAAGAAAGGAGGGCGAACCCACTGATAGCCATAGTTAGAACAGAGCCACAGGAATAGGAAGGCAACAGTTTGTGTGCTCTCGCTGACACTCAATTTCACCTGTGTGTTCCCTGAAAAGTATGAGTGATGCACTTTGGAAGGAGTAACAAGACAAAGGAGCACTCAATGAATGGCAGGGCAATCGGAAGCTCAGGGGTTAGAAGCGATCTTAGGGTGCTTGTCCACGGATACCTGAAGTCGGCAGGTTAGGTTATTAGGATAGCTAAGAAGGCATCCGTGACACTTGCCTTCATCGGTCGGGACACAGATTATAAAAGCAAGGAGGTTACGTCAGAACGGTACAAGACTTTGGTTACGCCACAGTAACATAGTAAGGAAGTGATTGCACTGGAGGGGGTGCAGACGAGATTCACCAGCATGTTGCCTGGGATGGAGCATCTGAAATATGAAGAGAGGCTGGATAGGCTTGGGTTGTTTTGTTAAGAACAGAGAAGGCTGAGGGAGGACCAGATTGAGGTGTATAAAATTATGATGGGCATATATAGGGTAGATAGGAAGGAATGAAAAGATTATGAGGGGTATGGAGAGGATGGATTGGAAGCAGCTATTCCCCTTAGTTGAAGGGTTAATGACAGAGGCAGAACGGTAGCATAGTGGTTAGCACTGTTGCTTCACAGCTCCAGGGTCCCAGGTTTGATTCCGGCTTGGGTCACTGTCTGTGCGGAGTCTGCACATCCTCCCTGTGTGTGCGTGGGTTTCCTCCGGGTGCTCCGGTTTCCTCCCACAGTCCAAAGATGTGCAGGTTAGGTGGATTGGCCATGATAAATTGCCCTTAGTGTCCAAAATTGCCCTTAGTGTTGGGTGGGGTTACTGGGTTATGGGGATAGGGTGGAGGGGTTGACCTTGGGTAGGGTGCTCTTTCCAAGAGCCGATGCAGACTCGATGGGCCAATTGGCCTCCTTCTGCACTGCAAATTCTATGAAACAAGAGGGCATATTTTTAAGGTGAAGTTTAGTGGGGATTTGAGGAAATTATTCTTTATAAGGGCAGGAAACCTCACAACCTTTAAAAAGTATATGGATAAGCATTTGAAATGTGATAACATTCAAGGCAATGGACAAGTTCTGGAAGGTGGGATTAGTGTAGATTTGGTGTAATTGTTGGTGCAGACGCGATTGGCTGAAGGGTCTCTTCTGTACTGTATGACTAAGATGTGAACAGTGCCTTCTTCATTTTGGTTGGTCACAAGTCATTAATCGGCAGGGACGGTTGACCTCAGCATGGATGCTGTGGGGACATCCTTAAAGCATTTCAGCTGCTGCAGTGGGAGTGCCCTGCCTCGACTGTGTTCTGAGTTGAGAGGTTGCTTCAGGGGTCTGGTGTCAGACATACAAAGGAAATATCTTGCCTCATGGAGCTGGTTTTGAGTGATTATAATGGGCGGCACGGTAGCACAAGTGGCTAGCACTGTGGCTTCACAGCGCCAGGGTCCCAGGTTCGATTTCTGGCTTGGGTCACTGTCTGTGTGGAGTCTGCACGTTCTCCCCGTGTCTGCGTGGGTTTCCTCCCACAGTCCAAAGACGTGCGGGTTAGGTGGATTGGCCGTGTTAAATTGCCACTAGTGTCCAAAAAGGTTGGGAGGGGTTATTGGGTTACAGGGATAGGGTGAAAGTGAGGGCTAAAGTGGGTCGGTGCAGACTCGATGGGCCGAATGGCCTCCTTCTGCACTGTATGTTCTATTCTATCTCAGTGAAATCCGGGGTTGGACAAGGCTATGTCATTGCACCAACCCTCTTCTCCCTCTTCCTCGCTGCAATACTGCACCTCAGACCTCCAGGAAGTTACCCACAGACGGAGAGATAATTCAAAGGACTGACAGGAAACTGTTTGGCCTACACCAACTTCAATCCAAAACTAAACTCTCTCCAACTTCAGTGACACAGCTTCCGTATGTAGATGACGCTTGTGGGTGCACTCGCATAAACTGAGCTCCAAGTCATTGCTAACTCCTTCTCCAAAGCAGATGAGAAAATAATAAAGTGTTTCACTCAGCCATCCGGAAATCCAACCAGCTCCCACAGCACACAATCTGCCCCCACTGAGTTTTAAAATTCTTTTACTGGGTATGTGTGCCGCCGGCTAGGCGAGGTCACTGGTCAGCTCCAGGAAAATTGGACCATTTTTCACATTGAAGGCAGCCAGAGACAGCAAAGCACAGAGTAACTAGTGTGGTGACGCAGGAGCAGATGAGAAAACAGTGAGAGGCTGGGAAAGGGAATGCAAATGCGTGTGGAAAGAGTGGCAGGGGCAAAGAGGGATGGTGGAAATAGCAATGAGCAGATATTCACAGGACAAGTGCCAAAGGTATCGATGAGGAAAAAGGTGACAGTACAAATCTCACGTACCTACAGCGGGGAATGGTACAAACCTCTGGATCAGGGAACGGGTGGCAGGGTTAAACCTGTTGGCCTTCTTGATGAAAACATTCAGGCCTACCTTCAAACAAAAGGAAAGAAAACATCAGACAGGGCCTGAATTAAAACAATATCCTTCATCAAAACCCCAGAATCTGGAAGCTGCAAAATCCACTTCCTTTCACAAAAAAGAGAGGATAGTGTCCAAAACCTTCGGAGCAGTATATTATCATAGACCCTGTGCGGAGTCTGCACGTCCTCCCCGTGTCTGCGTGGGTTTCCTCCGGGTGCTCCGGTTTCCTCCCACAGTCCAAAGATGTGCAGGTTAGGTGGACTGGCCATGATCAATTGCCCTGAGTGTCCAAAATTGCCCTGAGTGTTGGGTGGGGTTACTGGGTTATGGGGATCGTGTGGAGGTGTGGACTTGGGTTGGGTGCTCTTTCCAAGAGCTGGTGCAGACTCGATGGGCCGAATGGCCTCCTTCTGCACTGTAAATTCTATGATTCTATGAATTGGACATTCTGAATTCTCTCTCAGTGTACCTGAACAGGCGCCCGGAATGTGGCGACTAGGGGCTTTTCACAGTAACTTCATTGCAGTGTAAACATAAGCCTACTTGTGACACTAATAAAGATTATTATTATTACTGAATGCGCTGACTGATCAAGGCCAGCATGCCAAAACCTTCTTCACTGCCAGATCTACCTATGACTCCACGCTTAGAGAACCGTGCACCTGAACTCCAAGGTCCTTCTGTTCCACGATACTCCCTAAGGTCCTGCCATTCATCGTGAAAGTCCTACCTTGATTTGACTTTCCCAAAATGCAACACCTCACATTTCTCTGTATTGAACTGCATTCGCCATTTCTCGGCCCACTTCCCCAGCTGATCAAGATCCTGCTGCAGATTTATGATAACCTTCCTCGCTGTCTACAATACCATCTATTTTAGTGTAATTTGCAAACTTGCTGATCATGCCTCGTACATCCTCATCCAAGTCGTTGATAGAGATAACAAACAGCAATCGGTCCGGCACTGAGACCGAGACACGCCACTAGTCACAGGCCTCCAGTCCGACAAGCATCCTTCCACCATCACCCTCTGTTTCCGATCACCCAGCTAATTGGATAACCAATTTGCCAGCTCTCCCTGGATTCCATGTGATCTAACCTTCCAAAGCAGCCTATCATGTGGAACTTTATCAAAGGCCTTACTGAAGTCAACACAGACTACGTCTACCTCCCTGCCCTCATCAACCTTCCTGGTCGCTTCATCAAGGAACTCTAACAAATTTGTAAGGCACGCACAAATCCGTGCTGAGTATTGCTGTCTTTCTAAATGCCTGTATGTCTTATCCCTCAGAATCCTCTCCAGTAACTTACCCACCACAGATGTGAGGCTTACCGGTCTATAATTCCCAGCTTTTTCTTTGCAGCCCTTCTTCAATAAGGGCACAACATTTGTTATCTTCCAGTCTTCTGGTACCTCACCCGTGGCTAACGATGATGCAAATATCTCAGCCAGGGCTCCCGCAATCTCTTATCCAGCCTCACGCAGTGTTCTTGGATATACCTGGTCAGGACCAGATTATCCACCATCATACATTTTAATAAGTCCATCACCTCCTCTACTGTATTGCGAACTGTCCCCAATATATCACCATTAACCTTCCCAGGTTCCCAAGTCTTCCTGTCTTTCTCCACGGTTAACGCAGAGGAGAAATATTCATTGAGAACCTCGCCCATCTCCTGCGGGTCCACACATATGTGTCCACTTTGATCCTTGAGGGGTCTCCCTCTCTAGATATTCTTTTTCCTTTAATATACTTAAAGAATGCCTTTGGATTGCAAACAATGAGAGAGATATGATAAACCGCTGAGGTGATTAGGGGAACCCAAAACTGGGTATTAAAACCTTGTAAGATTTTGAGGAAACGTTTGAATCCTAGGAACCGAACTGGAGCAGGAGCTTTTGCGGTAATGCTTTATTTTGTCAGCCAGGTCAAAGTGGGAAGGAATAGCAAGTAGGACACAGTATTTGGAGGAACACTAACCATAACAATACTATTGGTAAATGTAAACAGGAAGAAAGGAAGAGGAGTGAGATTGATTGATCTGAGGTGAATCAGATGGTGAGTTCTCTTGTATTTGTTGAGCTGTAAAAGAACAACTTCAGACTAGACCACTTTCATCACATTCTCATCTAAGCCAAGCAAGTCAGCTTTCCTCATCAAACCTTTTATCATATCGCATCCTGACTCAATTTCTCCAATATCCTCTTCTGTCCTCCATTCCACACTAAACGTGTCCAAAAGTCACCATTTGTATCTCGTCAAGAACTAAATCACTTCAAGCTTCACAGACCTCGGCAGGTTTCCGATGCCCAAGATTAAATTTTAAAAATTTGTCCTTCCACCCTCTTGCCCCTCGGCTAGATATTTTAGGAATGGTGCCAAAGTCTTGGAGAGGTTGACAATAGAAATTTACTAGAATGCTAGGGTGGGGAAATAATACCCAAAGTATTTATGCTCGTATTCCAGAGCCACAGACTCAGAGACCTGGTGGAGGGGGTGCTGATGTTATGGGGCCTACAACAGCAGGAAACGTGGGAGACAACGTTTATAAGAAGACAATTAAAATAAAAAGTGGGCCGGATTTCTGCTCCTACATCTTATGGTCCCAATTAGGCGGGAGCTGAAATTCTGCTTTCTGGATGGCAGGTTCAAAATTAGAGATTAACGCATTGGCGTGTTTCCAGTGGGTTGGGTCCCAAACCGTCCTCTGGCAGGTTCCAATTAGTCAGACATTTGCATGCAGTGAATACTCATATTAAAACTTCTTGTAATGATGTCTGATCTTCATGATAAAGTCAGTGGCGCACAAGAATCCCATGTACATTTAATGGAGAGTGAATTGCAGAAACTCAACATTGGGCAGGATTTTCCATCCAGCCCCTTCCCGCGGCCCCGCCGTGGCTTGTTCTCCGGCAGTGGGGGCGGCTCACCATTGATCGCTGGCAGGGTCTTGTGGTCACACCGATGTCTCCCACGTTGTGCGTGGCTTGCCCAGCCCACCGTCAGGGAACCGGCTGCGGGGGTGTCCTTTGGCAGATCGGAAGCTCCCGGCGACGGGAAGGGCTGGAAACTCCCGCCTATTGTCTCTTCCACAATAAAGGAAATGTCCCTATCTCCCCGGTGATCATCAATGCATGCCAACTACGAGGCATGCCAGTATACTGAGATAGTCTGAACAAAGAACAATGATGCACAAATGAATAAAGTGAAACCCAAATATTTCAAGTGAATTTAAATCTGGAAAACACCCATGCCAGCTTTGTGATAAGTCTCATGTTAATAGCAATGGAGTTCAGTCGGAGGGTTTTGACCGTGATGGAGAGCTTCCCTATTTGCCCAGGAGGCTCTTTTATAGTCCCTCAGTAGCTGGAGACTTGTCAGCTGCTGGCATGTTTCACCTTTGAAAAGCTTACCCATTCTGGCCTATATGTGACTCCAAACCCACAGAAACTGGCTGGTGTCTTGACCATTCTCCGAAATGGCCCAATAAGCCACGTGGTTGCAGGAACATTGCTGTGAAAAAAATTGAATAATAGAAGAGGCAAATGAACCACTGAGCACAGAACTAGGCAGCGGCTGGTTTAGCACACTGGGCTAAATAGCTGGCTTTGAAAGCAGACCAAGGCAGGCCAGCAGCACGGTTCAATTCCCGTAGCAGCCTCCCCGAACAGGCGCCGGAATGTGGCGACTAGGGGCGTTTCACAGTAACTTCATTTGAAGCCTGCTTGTGACTTGAAATATTTGGGTTTCACTTGATTCATTTCATTTTCATTCACGCAGCCCTGGAAACACTGTGACGTCCTCCTCAATGACACTGGGAGACTTGTGCTAAAAGCGATATGGCTGTTCCACAGGCGAGTCAAATAATAGCCTGAGATAGTCATATTCACTGAATCACACCTTTCAACCAATCTCGGAGGCGGCATCACCACCAACGTTCAGTACATCCTGGAAGAAGTGGCCCTGGGAGTCCTCAACATTGACTCCAAACTCCAAAAGATCTTGCGGCATCAGGTAAGATATGGACAAGAGAAACACCTTGTTTCTCTACCACCCTCCCTCAGCTGATGAATTAGTACTCCTCCATGTCGACCATCACTTGGAAGAATCACGGAGGGTAGCAAGAGCACAGAGTGCACTCTGGCTGGGGACTTCAAGCCTCAGGAATAACTTGGTATTGCCACTACTGATCAGGGTGTCGGGGTACTGAAGGACATAGCTGCCACACTGGGCTAACAGCAGATGGTGAGGAAACCAAAATAAGAGGAAACTCACCCTCATCCTTATTGCTACAAATATACCTATCGATGAGATTAGTGGTAGGGGTGACCACATCATAGTCCTTGTCGAAACAAAATCCCATCTTCATACATGAGAAACCCTCCACCAGGATCTGTGAAACCACCACCATAATAAAAGGGGTAGATTCAGAACAGATCCTGTAACTGGGTACCCATGAGGCCAAAAGCATCAGCAGAATTGTATTCAACCACAATTCGTAACCTCATGGTCCGACGTACCCCTCAAAATAACATTGCCATCAAGCCAGGGGGCCACTGCTAGCTCATTGTAGAGTGCAGGGAACATGCTAGAAGCTGCACCAGGAATACCTAAAAATGAGGCTCCAAGATTTGAAGCTCCAGGATTACAAGCATGGATGGCTAGTCCAGTTGAGTTTCTGGTCAATGGTAACCCCCAGGATGCTGATGGTAGGGGATTCAGCGATGGTAAAGCCTTTGAATGTCAAGGGCCAACGGTTAGATTGTCTCCAACCACCACAACCATTTTCCTCTGTGCCAGGTCTGACTCCAACCAATGGAGAATTTTCCCTCCGATTCCCACCAACTCGCAGCTTTCTCGAGGTCCTTGATGTCATTCCCGGTCAAATACTACCTTGAGATCTTGGGCCTGTTGTCCAGGTCTTTCTTTTTTGGTATTGTCATGGGATGTGGGCATTTGTGTCAGGGACAGCATTTATTGTCCGTCCCTAATCTCCCTTGAACTGAGTGACTAGGCTCTTTCAGAGGGCAGTTAAGAGTAAATCACACTGCTATGAATCCAGAGTCACATATACTGGGTAAGGACGGCAGATTTCCTCTCCTGATGGACATGAGGAAACCAGATCGTTATTTATGACAATTGGCGACAGTTTCAAGGTCACTATTTCTGACACTCTCTTTCCAATCCTGATTGATCAATCAAATTTTTAAAATTCCTCTGCTGTGTACTCTGAGCATTAGCCTGGGCCTCTAGATTACTAATCCAGTGACATTAGTATTGCACCATGTGGTAGTATGCATTAGGGGTCATGTGGGACTGTGAAGCTATGATGTCATTGGCTGACAGATCCCGGGTCCTGGTTGGACGTTGACCTCTAGCTCCGCCCTGAAGGCGGAGTATAAGTACTGGAGTCCTCCCCCGCAGGCAGTCTACTACCGAACTGCGGGGGAAACAGTCACGCTTAATAAAGCCTCATCGACTTCACCCTATTCGTCTCTCGGAGTCTTTGTGCGCTACAATTTATTAAGCGTGACTAAAAAGGACTATGGAGCTCAGGATCATCCCGGAATGCCTGAGGATCAGCCCCCACGCAGTGAACGCGGCAGCAGCTTTCAAGCACTGGCAGACTTGTTTTGAGGCCTACCTCAGAACGGCCACCGGCCGGGTCACAGAAGACCAAAAACTACAGGTCCTGCACTCGAGGTTAAGCACAGAGATTTTCTCTTTCATCGAAGACGCAGAGGATTTCCAGACGGCATTCGCAGCACTAAAAAGTCTCTATGTCCGCCCAGTAAACCAGATCTACGCTCGCTATCAACTCGCAACGAGACGGCAAAGTCCCGGAGAATCGATAGATGAATTCTACGCCGCGCTACTAATTTTGGGACGAGCCTGCAGCTGCCCGTCGGTGAACGCAAATGAACACACGGACATGTTAATGCGCGATGCTTTTGTGGCAGGTATGAACTCCTCCCAAATCCGCCAAAGACTTCTAGAAAAAGAGTCGCTAGGACTCTCAGAGGCACGGGCCCTAGCAGCCTCCCTAGACGTGGCCGCGCGAAATACCCGCGCCTACGGCCCCGACCGCGCGGCAGCCCATTGGGCTCCGTACGTACCCGTCGCAACAAACCCACCCCCCACCCCACAGGCTTGCGCGGTCCAAACACCAAGTCGCACCGGGGGCGCCCGCTGCTATTTCTGCGGCCAGGCGAAACACCCCCGGCAGCGCTGCCCGGCCCGCGCAGCGATCTGCAAGAGCTGCGGGAAAAAGGGCCATTTCGCGGTTGTGTGCCGGTCCCGCGAGGTCGCCGCTGTCCCGGGAGAACAGGGAGCCCTGCACGCCGCTTACGCTCCCCAACCCCCCCTGCGCCCCATGTGCGACCCGCAGGCGCAGCCACTCTGGGTCCCGACCACCCCGGTCCCGGGAGAACAGGGAGCCCTGCACGCCGCTTACGCTCCCCAACCCCCCCCCCCCGCGCCCCACGTATGACCCGCCGGCGCTACCAATTTGGGTCCCGACCACCGCTGTCCCCAGAGATGAGGGAACCCCGCGCGTTCCTAACGCTCCCCAACCCCCCCAGCGCCCCATGTGCGACCCGCAGGCGCAGCCATTTTGGGTCCCGGCCACCACGAGGGGAGGAAGGGCGCCGCCATCTTGGACCACCCCAGACCTGTACGGCGCATGGGGGCGGCCATTTTGTCCACCCCCACCGCCATCTTGTGACCCCCCAGCCATGTGCGATGCATGGGGGCAGCCATTTTGTTCAACCCCGACGCCACCTTGGACGGCAACAACGGACCCCAGTGTCGATGGCTCCACGGGGTTCGAAGAAGACGCTCAACTACTACAACCACGTCTCGCTTCAATAACGCTGGACCAAGCTCGGCCCCGGACACTCCAGACGACGACGACAACGGTGCTGATAAACGGGCACGAGACACCATGCCTAGTCGACTCCGGGAGCACGGAGAGCTTTATCCACCCCGACACGGTAAGACGCTGTTCTTTGACCACCCATCCCAGCGCACAAAAGATTTCCCTAGCTGCAGGATCCCACTCCGTACAGATCAAAGGCTTCTGCATAGTTACCCTAACGGTGCAGGGGAGGGAGTTCAAAAACTACAGGCTCTACGTCCTTCCCCAACTCTGCGCCCCCACATTACTGGGATTAGACTTCCAGTGCAATCTACAGAGCCTTACCTTCAAATTCGGCGGCCCAATACCCCCACTCACTATCTGCGGCCTCGCAACCCTCAAGGTGCAACCCCCGTCCTTGTTTGCAAACCTCACCCCGGATTGCAAACCCGTCGCCACTAGGAGCAGACGGTACAGCGCCCAGGACCGGACCTTCATTCGGTCCGAAGTCCAGCGGCTACTAAAGGAAGGCATAATCCAGGCCAGCAATAGTCCCTGGAGAGCACAGGTGGTAGTAGGAAAGACAGGGGAGAAGCAAAGGATGGTCATAGATTATAGCCAGACCATCAACAGGTACACACAACTAGACACGTACCCTCTTCCCCGCATATCCGACATGGTCAATCGGATTGCCCAGTATAAAGTCTTCTCCACTGTGGACCTCAAGTCCGCCTACCATCAGCTCCCCATCCGCCCAAGTGACCGCAAGTACACAACCTTCGAGGCAGACGGGCGATTATACCATTTCCTAAGGGTCCCATTTGGCGTCACAAACGGGGTCTCGGTCTTCCAACGAGAGATGGACCGAATGGTTGATCATCACGTGTTGCGGGCCACGTTCCCGTATCTCGACAATGTAACCATCTGCGGCCACGATCAGCAGGACCACGACGCCAACCTCCAAAAATTCCTCCAGACCGCTAAAGCCTTGAACCTCACGTACAACGAGGACAAGTGCGTTTTTAGCACCAACCGGCTAGCCATCCTGGGCTACGTAGTGCGCAATGGGATAATAGGCCCCGACCCCGAACGTATGCGCGCCCTCATGGAATTTCCCCTCCCGCACTGCTCAAAAGCCCTGAAACGCTGCCTGGGGTTTTTTTCATACTACGCCCAGTGGGTCCCCCAGTACGCAGACAAGGCCCGCCCCCTAATACAGACCACGACCTTCCCTCTGTCGACAGAGGCTCGCCAGGCCTTCAGCCGCATCAAAGCGGATATCGCAAAGGCCACGATGCGCGCCATCGACGAGTCCCTCCCCTTCCAGGTCGAGAGCGACGCCTCCGACGTAGCTCTAGCGGCCACCCTTAACCAAGCGGGCAGACCCGTGGCCTTTTTCTCCCGAACCCTCCACGCTTCAGAAATCCGCCACTCCTCAGTGGAAAAGGAAGCCCAAGCCATAGTGGAAGCTGTGCGACATTGGAGGGATTACAATGCCGGCAGGAGATTCACTCTCCTCACGGACCAACGGTCGGTAGCCTTCATGTTCGATAATGCACAGAGGGGCAAAATCAAAAACGACAAGATCTTAAGGTGGAGGATCGAGCTCTCCACCTTCAACTACGAGATCTTGTATCGCCCGGAAAGCTGAACGAGCCGTCCGATGCCCTATCCCGCGGCACATGTGCCAACGCACAAATTAACCGCCTCCAAACCCTCCACGAGGACCTCTGCCACCCGGGGGTCACTCGGTTTTACCACTTTATCAAGTCCCGCAACCTCCCATACTCCTTAGAGGAGGTCCGTACAGTCACAAGGAACTGCCACATCTGCGCAGAGTGCAAACCGCATTTTTTCAGGCCGGATGGTGCGCACCTGATTAAGGCTTCCCGCCCCTTTGAACGCCTTAGTCTGGATTTCAAAGGACCCCTCCCCTCCACCGACCGCAACATATACTTCCTTAATGTGGTGGACGAGTACTCCCGCTTCCCATTCGCCATCCCCTGTTCTGACATGACCGCGGCCACAGTCATTAAAGCCCTGAACACCATATTCATACTGTTCGGTTGCCCCGCATATGTCCACAGCGACAGGGGGTCCTCCTTCATGAGTGACGAGCTGCGCCAGTTCCTGCTCAGCAACGGGATAGCCTCGAGCAGGACGACCAGCTACAACCCCCGGGGGAACGGGCAAGTAGAGAGGGAGAACGGCACGGTCTGGAAGACCGTCCTACTGGCCCGACGGTCCAGGGACCTCCCAGTTTCACGGTGGCAGGAGGTCCTTCCGGACGCCCTCCACTCCATCCGGTCACTACTGTGTACTAGCACTAACCAAACGCCTCATGAGCGCCTCCTTGTCTTCCCCAGGAAGTCCTCCTCTGGAACGTCGCTGCCGACCTGGCTGGCGGCCCCAGGACCCATCTTGCTCCGAAAGCATGTGCGGGCGCACAAGTCGGACCCGTTGGTCGAAAGGGTTCACCTCCTTCACGCGAACCCGCAGTACGCTTACGTGGAGTACCCCGACAGCCGACAGGACACGGTCTCTCTGCGAGATCTGGCGCCCGCCGGCAACACACACACCCCCCCGACACCAATCACCCAACCCCCCCCCTTCCTGCCACCGCCGCACCCCGCGACCGCCCCCTTCCCAGGAGGATCAGTCCTCCTCCCAGGCCCGACCAGGAATGAAGCCCAAGCTGAAACCGTAAGGCTCCCGGAGAAGACAACACCGAAACAAGCACCACCACCACCACCGGGGCCGAGGCGATCGACACGGACGACCAGACCGCCCGACCGACTCGTGGCGTCGATCTAACAGTACAATGTGGACTTTGTGGACTTTTAACGAGAACATTTTGTCTTTTCCTGACGATTACTGTAAATAGTTTGAAACAAAAAAAAAAACCTTGTACATACTGTTATAACATGTGAAAGTTTTCCTCCCAGGACCAGCCTTGTAAACCCTTACCACCATGCGAAGCATCACCCCGCCGGGTTCATTTTTAACAAGGGGTGAATGTGGTAGTATGCATTAGGGGTCATGTGGGACTGTGAAGCCATGATGTCATTGGCTGACAGATCCCGGGTCCTGGTTGGACGTTGACCTCTAGCTCTGCCCTGAAGGCGGAGTATAAGTACCTGGAGTCCTCCCCCGCAGGCAGTCTACTACCGAACTGCGGGGGAAACAGTCACGCTTAATAAAGACTCATCGACTTCACCCTATTCGTCTCTCGGAGTCTTTGTGCGCTACACACCATCACCTGCCTTCAAAGTATGACTGCTTCATTAACTGAGGAGTTCCAAAAGAAATTGAATACTGCGGAATCATCAGCGGACATCTCTACTTCTGACCGCACAATGAGTGAAGATCTTTGATGAAGGTGGCTGGGCCTCGAATACTGCCCTGAGGAACTCGCACTGTGGTGTCCGGGCCTGAGATGATTGGCCTCCAACTACCCCAAACATCTTCCTTTATATTCGGAATGAGTCCCCCACCCCACCCCTATTTCACACTGACTTCTATTTACATGGCGTGGAACCTTCCCTTCTTGGCAGCTATCTTGCTCGCACAGAGGGGAATCCCCTTGGGCCAGTTCAACGAGCATATTAAACCAGGGGACGCTTTCAGATCAAGGCCAAAGTCTGCAGTTTAAACCCAAAATCTGCAATGCTGCAGCAGCCAGCAAGACAGTATTGAAAGGGACACATGGATCATACAAGGGTTTAAAACAGGTTCCTTACAATACATATGGCCATTCACCCTCCTGAGCATGCTGCACCATTTAATTAGATCATGGCTATTCTGACAGTAACCTCAAATCTGCATCCAGTCTCTCCCCACCCCTGATAACCTATCACTCCCTTGCTTACCAAGAATCTATCCACTTGGGCCTTAAAAATACTCTGACTGCTTCCATCACCTTTCCAGGAAGAGAGTTCCAAAGACTCACAACCCTCTGGGAGAAAAAGCTTTGCCTCGTCTCCGTTTTAAATAGGCGACGCCTGATTTTAAATAGTGACCCCCCTAGTCCCAGATTCTCCTCTTGAAACATCCCCTCCACATCCAACCTGTCAACAGCAACCAGGCTCTTATATGCTTCGATCAGGTGTACAATGCGAGGCTCTGCAAAGGCACACTGAAGCATGGCTCTCACACCAAGGCATGGCTAACATGCAGACCCAAGGCCAGAACAGTGAGGCACAGCCAGGGCATCTGGCATCGAGTCACGGGAAACAGGACTTGCCAGTGCTGCAAGAACAGACAAGAGTAAAATAACACGAGCAATAGTTTATATGTGAGACAGGATTAAATCTTGTTTTCTGACAGTTTTAAATTGGTGTAGAAACAGGCTGCAAAATAAACTCTGCCCATTTGAAGAACTGCCACAGCCCAATACAATAGCAACCAAAACTGACAAAACAATCGTCTTGTTGCGTGTGGCACGCCATTCACCAAACACTGGCTTTCAGAGTATCGAGTTGGGGTAAAGGATACCCTGTTGCGCTTTCAGATTGAAGTTCTCTCAACTTGCCAAAGGTCGTGAGCCGCAATTTCAATTCCATAGCACTTGTTTATCCCTTAAGTACCAATCAACCTCTTGTAAGCTCCAACTGAATCCCAGCTACAGCAGCAGTTTTTTGGGAAGACCGATCTTCGCTACCCTTTGTGTAATCTAGATTTCACTCGTAAATAGCCTCGATCGAAATTTAAAGTTATGCTCACTTTTTCAGAATTTCTTCACCAGAAGAAATAGATTCCCTCTACCTATCTTCACAAATCCTGTAATCACTTGGAAGGAGAGTCCACTGAAAACAGGACTTAAAGAATAATGTTTTATGGAACGTATTCAAGGATGCAAAAAAGGCAGCGCAATTTAGAGAGGTCAGAATTAGCTCACAGAGATCTTGGAGGGTAGGATCACTGAAGGAGTTTACAGAGATACGCAAACTTGAGTAGGCCCTGAAGGGGTTTGAACACAAGATATTAAATTATAAGGCATTGATAGGCCGGGAACCAATTTAAATCAGAGAGCACAATGGGTGATAGGTGAATGCAGCAGAAAATCCTTTGCGGCAAAGAACAGGTATTGGGGTTTTGATGCACTCCCTACACCCATTTCTAGCCATGTGTATTGCCCTAGACATGCCCCCAAAATGCAGGAATGATACAAGCTTTTTGTTGCATTTGGAGGGTGAGAGATATTTATGAGAGAAAGACTATAAAAAATAGAAACAGGAGTAGGCCATTCGGCCCCTTGATCCTCCTCCACCTTCAATAGGATTATGGCTAATCTGACATTCCTCACATCCACTTTCCTGCCCTTTCCCCATAACCCTCGATTCCCTAACTGATCAAGAATCTATCTATCTCAGCCTTAAATATACACAGGACTCTGCTCCCATGACTCTCCATGGCAAGGACCTCCAAAGACTCACAACCCTCAGAGAAGAAATTGACACCCTGTTATTCTGAGACTCTGCCCTCTGGTCCTAGACTCTGCTATGAGGGGAAACATCTCCTTTGCATTTACCCTGTTAAGTCCCTTAAAATTCCTATATGTTCAATGAGGTCACCTCTCATTCTTCTAAATTCCAATGAGTAGAGTCCAACCTGTTTTAACCTTTGTTCACAACGCAACCTCTCCATACCGGGGATCATCCTAGTGAACCTTATCGGAACTGTCTCCAATGCAATAATATCTTTCCTTAAAAAAGGGGACCAAAGCTGCTTACAGTGCTCCAGATGTGGTCTCACCAGTACTTTGTACAGTTGCAGCAAGGGGGAGGCGGTGGCATAGTGGTATTGTTGCTGGAATCAGAGATTCCAGGAAGATATGGGGAACCAGGTTCGAATCCCACCACGGCAGGTGATGGAATTTAAACTCAATAAAATATCTGAAATCAAAAGTCTAATGTGGTTAAAAACCCATCTCGTTCACTAATGTCCTTTAGGGAAGGAAATCTGCCGTCCTTACCCGGTCTCGCCTACATGTGACTCCAGACCTGCATAGGACCAGAGGGCAGAGTCTCAGAATAACAGGGTTGACTCTTAACTGCCGATTAGGGATGGGCAATAAATGCGGGCACAGCCTGCGATGCCCACGTCCCATGAACGAATAAAAAAACAACTCTTATACTCCTGGCGGGATTCTATTCTGTGACAAGTCCCCCAAGTCCCTTTGTGTTGCAAATTTCTGGACAAAATGAACAGCTTTTCTCTCATTGTACTCCATTTGCCAACTTTTTGCCCACTTACTTAACCTATCAATATCTCTTTGAAAACTGTTTGTATCCCTCTCGCAACCAGCACGGTAGCATTGTGGATAGCACAATTGCTTCACAGCTCCGGGGTCCCAGGTTTGATTCCTGACTTGGGTCACTGTCTGTGCGGAGTCTGCACGTTCTCCCCGTGCCTGCGTGGGTTTCCTCCGGGTGCTCCGGTTTCCTCCCACAGTCCAAAGATGTGCAGGGTAGGTGGATTGGCCATGCTAAATTGCCCTTAGTGTCCAAAATTGCCCTTAGTGTTGGGTGGGGTTACTGGGTTAAGGGGATAGGGTAGAGGTGTGGTCTTGGGTAGGATGCTCTTTCCAAGAGCCGGTGCAGACTCGATGGGCCGAATGGCCTCCTTCTGCTCTGTAAATTCTATGATTCTATGAACCCTCAAGGGTTACTTGGGTACGTTGTCAAGTATCCCAGACGACAGGTTTTGGGTGAACCAAAAACATAATGTGTGGGGGAAGGGGAGAGAGATAGAACATTAAAATAATTGGTTTGTCTTCACCAATGAATGAAAATCTGCATTAAAAGAATGATTGTAATTCCTACCTGATAAAAAACAATGTTCTCCACTCAGGGAACTTCAAATTGAAGGTAAAAAGTCTTTCCTTTCAAGTTCATTTTCTTGTGCTATTTTTTCATCAGTTATTTGTCCCTTGTGAAGGTGCCCCTGTAGCTGCGGATTATCCCACCTCTTCCTCTGATAATTGTTTGAGAACAGTGTGGCTGTACTCCAGTGACATTGTGTGAATTGAATGGCACAAAGCAGCAGCATCTTTCACACGGCAGGCAGCAGCAACCCACTGGGCCCTCAGTGAGGCTCTGAAGGCTGAGGTAGTTGGGCGGGGGGGCGGGGATCTCCGCTCAAACAACTGGCAAATCAAACTCTAAGGCAGTCTGAAGTTAAGGAGAAAAATATGTGCTGTATATTCAGCCTGCTTTCTGTATAGGAACTGGGAGAGAGATCAGCTTCGGCTTTCGTTGTGTCGGTATCGCAGACTAATATCCATATCCCACCCGCATTCACATGGGCAATGCTTGCTAAACCAGGCAGAGTCCTGAGAATTAAAATGGAAATAATCTAAAGATGGGTCTTGAAGATTTGAACTGCTGAGGCTGTGATTAGTTCTTTTGCCAGCTTCTTCCATTGTGGGATTGTCCTTGGGAAGAAAGATTGTTGATACCCATTTGTTTGCAAAATAGTGTCTTGTAGTTTGTGTGGGTGGCTATCTCGTTTTGTCATTGCTGGAGGATGCCAGGTACGTGTTTGTGTCAATTCCCACCACAGTCCATTCCAGAGTTCGTAAAACACGGTCAGTCTATTTTCCTCCATGTGTTGCAGCGATTCCCCTTCCAAATCTTTAATCAAGGGCGTGACACTTGTCTATTTCAACAAAGAACAAAGAAATGTACAGCACAGGAACAGGCCCTTCGGCCCTCCAAGCCCGTGCCGACCATACTGCCCGACTAAACTACAATCTTCTACACTTCCTGGGTCCGTATCCTTCTATTCCCATCCTATTCATATATTTGTCAAGATGCCCCTTAAATGTCCCTATCGTCCCTGCTTCCACTACCTCCTCCGGTAGTGAGTTCCAGGCACCCACTACCCGATGCGTAAAAAACTTGCCTCGTACATCTACTCTAAACCTTGCCCCTCTCACCTTAAACCTATGACCCCTAGTAATTGACCCCTCTACCCCGGGGAAAAGCCTCTGACTGTCCACTCTGTCTATGCCCCTCATAATTTTGTATACCTCTATCAGGTCGCCCCTCAACCTCCTTCGTTCCAGTGAGAACAAACCGAGTTTATTCAATCGCTCCTCATAGCTTATGCCCTCCATACCAGGCAACATTCTGGTAAATCTCTTCTGCACCCTCTCTAAAGCCTCCACATCCTTCTGGTAGTGTGGCGACCAGAATTGAACACTATACTCCAAGTGTGGCCTAACTAAGGTTCTATACAGCTGCAACATGACTTGCCAATTCTTATACTCAATGCCCCGGCCAATGAAGGCAAGCATGCCGTATGCCTTCTTGACTACCTTCTCCACCTGTGTTGCCCCTTTCAATGACCTGTGGACCTGTACTCCTAGATCTCTTTGACTTTCAATACTCTTGAGGGTTCTACCATTCACTGTATATTCCCTACCTGCATTAGCCCTTCCAAAATGCATTACCTCACATTTGTCCGGATTAAACTCCATCTGCCATCTCTCCGCCCAAGTCTCCAGACAATCTAAATCCTGCTGTATCCTCAGACAGTCCTCATCGCGATCCGCAATTCCACCAACCTTTGTGTCGTCTGCAAACTTACTAATCAGACCAGTTACATTTTCCTCCAAATCATTTATATATACTACAAACAGCAAAGGTCCCAACACTGATCCCTGTGGAACACCACTGGTCACAGCCCTCCAATTAGAAAAGCATCCCTCCATTGCTACCCTCTGCCTTCTATAGCCTAGCCAGTTCTGTATCCACCTTGCCAGTTCACCCCTGATCCCGTGTGACTTCACCTTTTGTACTAGTCTACCATGAGGGACCTTGTCAAAGGCCTTACTGAAGTCCATATAGACAACATCTACTGCCCTACCTGCATCAATCATCTTAGTGACCTCCTCGAAAAACTCTATCAAGTTAGTGAGACACGACCTCCCCTTCACAAAACCGTGCTGCCTCTCACTAATACGTCCATTTGCTTCCAAATGGGAGTAGATCCTGTCTCGAAGAATTCTCTCCAGTAATTTCCCTACCACTGAAGTAAGGCTCACCGGCCTGTAGTTCCCGGGATTATCCTTGCTACCCTTCTTAAACAGAGGAACAACATTGGCTATTCTCCAGTCCTCCGGGACATCCCCTGAAGACAGCGAGGATCCAAAGATTTCTGTCAAGGCCTCAGCAATTTCCTCTCCAGCCTCCTTCAGTATTCTGGGGTAGATCCCATCAGGCCCTGGGGACTTATCTACCTTAATATTTTTTAAGACACCCAACACCTCGTCTTTTTGGATCACAATGTGACCCAGGCTATCTACACCCCCTTCTCCAGACTCAACATCTGCCAATTCCTTCTCTTTGGTGAATACTGATACAAAGTATTCATTTAGTACCTCGCCCATTTCCTCTGGCTCCACACATAGATTCCCTTGCCTATCCTTCAGTGGGCCAACCCTTTCCCTGGCTACCCTCTTGCTTTTTATGTACGTGTAAAAAGCCTTGGGATTTTCCTTAACCCTATTTGCCAATGACTTTTCATGACCCCTTCTAGCCCTCCTGACTCCTTGCTTAAGTTCCTTCCTACTTTCCTTATATGCCACACAGGCTTCGTCTGTTCCCAGCCTTTTAGCCCTGACAAATGCCTCCTTTTTCTTTTTGACGAGGCCTACAATATCACTCGTCATCCAAGGTTCCCGAAAATTGCCGTATTTATCTTTCTTCCTCACAGGAACATGCCTGTCCTGTATTCCTTTCAACTGACACTTGAAAGCCTCCCACATGTCAGATGTTGATTTGCCCTCAAACATCCGCCCCCAATCTATGTTCTTCAGTTCCCGCCTAATATTGTTATAATTAGCCTTCCCCCAATTTAGCACATTCATCCTCGGACGACTCTTATCCTTGTCCACCAGTACTTTAAAACTTACTGAATTGTGGTCACTGTTACCGAAATGCTCCCCTACTGAAACATCTACCACCTGGCCGGGCTCATTCCCCAATACCAGGTCCAGTACCGCCCCTTCCCTAGTTGGACTGTTTACATATTGTTTTAAGAAGCCCTCCTGGATGCTCCTTACAAACTCCGCCCCGTCTAAGCCCCTGGCACTAAGTGAGTCCCAGTCAATATTGGGGAAGTTGAAGTCTGCCATCACCACAACCCTGTTGTTTTTACTCTTTTCCAAAATCTGTCTACCTATCTGCTCCTCTATCTCCCGCTGGCTGTTGGGAGGCCTGTAGTATACCCCCAACATTGTGACTGCACCCTTCTTATTCCTGATCTCTACCCATATAGCCTCACTGCCCTCTGAGGTGTCCTCTCGCAGTATAGCTGTGATATTCTCCCGAACAAGTAGCGCAACTCCGCCTCCCTTTTACATCCCCCTCTATCCCGCCTGAAACATCTAAATCCTGGAACGTTTAGCTGCCAATCCTGCCCTTCCCTCAACCAGGTCTCTGTAATGGCAACAACATCATAGTTCCAAGTACTAATCCAAGCTCTAAGTTCATCTGCCTTACCCGTAATGCTCCTTGCATTAAAACATATGCACTTCAGGCCACCAGACCCGCTGTGTTCAGCAACTTCTCCCCGTCTGCTCTGCCTCAGAGCCACACTGTCCCTATTCCCTAGTTCTCCCTCAATGCTCTCGCCTTCTGACCTATTGCTCCCGTGCCCACCCCCCTGCCATACTAGTTTAAACCCTCCCGTGTGACACTAGCAAACCTCACGGCCAGGATATTTATGCCTCTCCGGTTTAGATGCAACCCGTCCATCTTATACAGGTCACACCTGCCCCGGAAGAGCTCCCAGTGGTCCAGATAACGGAAACCCTCCCTCCTACACCAGCTGTTTAGCCACGTGTTTGTCTGCTCTATCTTCCTATTTCTAGCCTCACTGGCACGTGGCACAGGGAGTAATCCCGAGATTACAACCCTCGAGGTCCTGTCTTTTAACTTTCTGCCTAGCTCCCTGAACTCCTGCTGCAGGACCTCATGCCCCTTCCTGCCTATGTCGTTAGTACCAATATGTACAACGACCTCTGCCTGTTTGCCCTCCCCCTTCAGGATTCCCTCTACCCGTTCGGAGACATCCTGGACCCTGGCACCAGGGAGGCAACATACCATCCTGGAGTCTCTTTCACGTCCACAGAAGCGCCTATCTGTGCCCCTGACTATAGAGTCCCCTATTACTATTACTCTTCTGCGCTTTGACCCTCCCTTCTGAACATCAGAGCCAGCCGTGGTGCCACTGCTCTGGCTGCTGCTGTTTTCCCCTGATAGGCTATCCCCCCCGACAGTATCCAAAGGGGTATATCTGTTCGAGAGGGGGACAACCACAGGGGATTCCTGCACTGACTGCCTGCCCTTTCTGGTGGTCACCCATTTCTCTGCCTGCACCTTGGGTGTGACCACATTTACATAACTGCGATCTATGACGCTTTCCGCCACCTGCATGCTCCTAAGTGCATCCAATTGCTGCTCCAACCGAACCATGCGGTCTGTGAGGAGCTGCAGTTGGGTGCACTTTCTGCAGATGAAGCCATCCGGGACGCTGGAAGCCTCCCGGACCTGCCACATCTCACAGTCAGAGCACAGCACCCCTCTAACTGACATTGCGTCAATTAATTAAAATTAAAATTTGCCTTTTTTTTTTATAAATACTTTTTTTTTTAAATTGCAAAGTTACTGTCAACTATCTGTTTCCTAGCACTAGATTTCTAATAGAAATGCGATAGCTAACTATAATACTCTCCGATCTCTGGCTTAGATATCCTCTAAATTATAATTAAGTTATGATGTTTAATTAGTTCCCAAATACACAAATTTTTTTTAAAATTTAGGTTAGAATCCCAACCAGCCACTCTGGCCACAGCTTTTCTGTGATGTCACTTCAGTTTCCCCCCGACACACACAATTTGAAAAAAGGTCTAAAAGTAAAAATAAGTAAAAATCACTTACTTATCTTCTTACCTTCTGAGTGTCTGAGATGTTCTCAGGTTCTCTCGCTGACAGAGACTGCTCCTCCACCTCCGAACCTTGACCTGCACAATGCTAATAATATAATAATAATATAATATGGCACTTACCTTACACCAATGGGTCTTATTATTAGATTAGAGGAGGAGGGCGGGTGGGAGACACTACACGTGTAGTGTCTCGGGTTTCCTCTCCACCAGAATTTATTGGTTGGGGGGGGCGGGGGGACTTGCCAGAGGTCGAACTTCCCATACTCATTCGGGAATTTGGATTGCTTCAGGCGTATTTCTGTCTCTTGCCATATGAGGATCCACGCACAACTTGCTCACCACAGGATTGGATGAACAAGTATTTGGTAATCTATAACCCGGATAATTTTGTTGCAATACCCAAGACTCCTCATCAGAAATCCAAGAAACCTGTCTGTTTTGGATGTCATCTGCAGATTGCGGAATCTGCATTTAAGATTGTTTTTCAGATGAATTCCCAATTGTGTAGATACTTGTTGGAGAATTTGATTACAGAACTTTAAACTATCTGTTGGTAGGTCCTTTTGATTAGTGATGCCCATGGCATTTTTTGGCACTGAATGCCATCTTCAGTTGATCCTGCTATTTTTGCAATTCCACAAGACCATTTTGCAGTGAATTGATAAGATGTTGAGTTTTTGTCAAAGCGTCAGCCACACAGTCATCTGCAAATAGTCATACCTTGATTTTTAACTTGTCAGGAAGATAATTTCTGTAGTTAAGAATAAAGATTCTTATACAGCTCCCTGGGCACTCTCTGGAGGACCTCTCTAGCATGACTCCTCATCACACACCAGTCTTCATCATCTCTTGGTAGGTAAGTTCCGGATCCAATTTAATAAAGTCCCGCAGATTCCATAGTAGTGGACAGAGCTTGTCAAGGCTTTTGAGAAATCTAGCATTGGATTGGATTTGTTTATTGTCACGTGTACCGAGGTACAGTGAAAAGTATTTTTCTGCTTGCAGCTCAAATGGATCATTTAGTCCATGAAAAGAAAATGCGTAATAGGACAACACAAGGTACACCATGTAAATACATAGACAATTGGGCAGCACAGTAGCACAATGGTTGGCACTGTTGCTTCACAGCGCCAGGGTCCCAGGTTTCATTCCAGGCTTGGGTCATTGTCTGTGCGGAGTGTGCACGTTCTCCCAGTGTCTGCGTGGGTTTCCTCCGGGTGCTCCGGTTTCCTCCCCCAAGTCCTGAAAGACGTGCTGTTAGGTGAATTGGACATTCTGAATTCTCCCTCTGCGTAACCGAACAGGCGCCGGAGTGTGGTGACTAGGGGCTTTTCACAGTAACTTCATTGCAATGTTAATGTAAGCCTACTTGTGACAATAAAGGTTATTATTATGTAAATACGAGTAGATTAACCTCTTTGAAGACTTGAAGCTAGGTCATCGACAGTCTGTTAAAGCTGTAAAAGCCTGAAAACTAGGCTCATATTGTGAAATCCATGACATAAGAATGAACAGTTATATTCAAGCAATTTGCAAATGATGTGGTTGAGAGATACCTGTCTGTATCTGTCTGTATGGCTGATTCAATCCCCTTTTTTGAAAATGCCACAGATGTTAGCTTGTCTCCACTAGTCTGGTCACTAGCCAGAGTTGATTGACTCTTGAAATCTGAGACTGGTCAATATTGGAGCCAGTTCTTCAGCGGCTAACTTTAAAATCCAGGGAGTTACAGGGTGAATTCTAAATGAAGGGTTTTTGGTGTTCATGATGGATTGGATAGGATTTGTTTATTGTCACATGTACCGAGGTACAGTGAAAAGTATTGTTCTGCGTGCAGGTCAGACAGATCATTCTGTACATGGGAAGAAAATGCATAACAGGATAAACATAAAATACACAATGTAAATACACAGACACAGGCATCGGATGAATCGTACTACTCAGTAGAGAAGATGTGTGGAGAGATCAGTTCAGTCCATAAGAGGGTCGTTTAGGAGTCTGGTAACAGCGGGGAAGAAGCTGATTTTGAACCTGTTTGTCCGCGTTCTCAGACTTTTGTATCTCCTGCCCGATGGAAGAAGTTGGAAGAGTGAGTAAGCCGGGTGGGAGGAGTCTTTGGTTATGCTGCCCAGCGAATAAGACCCCGAGAGTAAGGAGAGGGTTCCTGGAACGCAGTAGGGACCGAGGAGGGTTGGTGCTGCCAAACCTGGGGAGCTACTACTGGGCAGCAAATGTGGCGATGATCCGCAAGTGGGTTATGGAGGGAGAGGGGGCGGCATGGAAGAGGATGGAGATGGCGTCCTGTAAAGAAACGAGCCTGGGGGCGTTGGTGACGGCACCGCTGCCGCTCTCGCCGACAAAGTATACCACGAGCCCGGTGCAATGGGAGCATCGGTGTGGTCCCCGATCAGGGGTAACCACCGGTTTGTCCCGGGGAAGATGGACGGGGGGTTCCAGAGCTGGCATCGGGCGGGGATTGGAAGAATGGGGGACCTGTTCATCGACGGGACGTTTGCAAGCCTAGGGGCACTGGAGGAGAAGTTTGAGTTACCCCTGGGAAATGCCTTTAGATATATGCAGGTGAGGGCTTTTGTGAGGCGACAGGTGAGGGAATTCCCGTTGCTCCCGGCACAAGAAGTTCGAGATAGGGTGATCTCGGGTGCATGGGTCGGGGAGGGCAAGGTGTCGGAAATACACCAGGAGTTGAAAGAGGGGGAAGCGCTGGTAGAAGAGTTGAAGGGTAAATGGGAGGAGGAGCTGGGGGAGGAGATCGAGGAAGGTCTGTGGGCTGATGCCCTAGGTAGGGTTAATTCCTCCTCCTCGTGTGCCAGGCTCAGCCTGATACAATTTAAGGTGGTCCACAGAGCGCACTTGACGGGGGCGAGGTTGAGTAGGTTCTTTGGGGTAGAGGACAGATGTGGAAGGTGCTCAGGGAGCCCGGCGAACCATGTCCATATGTTTTGGTCATGCCCGGCACTGGAGGGGTTCTGGAGAGGAGTGGCGGGAGCAATATCTCAGGTGGTGAAAGTCCGGGTCAAGCCAAGCTGGGGGCTAGCAATATTTGGAGTAGTGGACGAACCGGGAGTGCAGGAGGCGAAAGAGGCCGGCATTCTGGCCTTTGCGTCCCGAGTAGCCCGGCGAAGGATCTTGCTAATGTGGAAGGAGGCGAAGCCCCCCAGCCTGGAGGCCTGGATAAATGATATGGCTGGGTTCATAAAGTTGGAGAGGATTAAGTTCGCCTTGAGAGGGTCTGTGCAGGGGTTCTACAGGCGGTGGCAACCGTTCCTAGACTATCTCGCGGAGCGTTAGAGGAAGGTCGGTCAGCAGCAGCAGCAACCTTGGGGGAGGGGGGGGGGGGAAGGGGGGACTGCCTGGGAGGGTGGATGAGCAAGAGATAACATGAAGGGTTGGGGAAACTGGCACGTACGGGTGAGGGCCAGTGTACAAAGCTGTGTAAATATATCATTTTGCCATGTATATATCTTGCTCTGCGCGATTTCTCGTTTTTTTTGTTATGGGGGGGGGGGGGGGTGTTATTGTTTGTAAGGGAGAAAAATTGTGTTAAAAAACTTTAATAAATATATATATTTTTAAAAGATTATGCTGCCCGCTTTCCCAACGCAGCAGGAGGTGTAGATGGAGTCAATGGATGGTAGGCGGGTTCACGTGATGGACTGGGCTGTGTTCACGACTCTCTGTAGTTTCTTATGGTCTTGGGCCGACCATCCCTGGTCTAATGTACTGGCCCAGGACCTCCCTGATGCTCTGTGGCATAGCCCGTGATGTCATTTTGATGGGTTTGGAAAGCAGCCAATTGGTGTCTCTGAAATTCTGTTCCTGATTGGCATTGGTGGAGCTTTTCAGAAAATTCTGGAACAGAAGGCAGTCTCCATGTTGACTCAGTTCTGTGGAATCCTGGGAAGCAGCACACAACAGGTCTTAGTTCTCGCTGTCCCCTCTCTGGCTAGCGATTTAAAATGATTCTAGCCAGCCTGAGGGAAGTTCCACTGGAAGCTAAAGCAGATCTCTCTCAGCTGGGGACTTGTAACAAAAATACTTCCATCTTCCTGTGGGCAAATAGTCCTTTCTGTTCTGCTTCAGCAACTGGGAGACCAGATCTCTGAATTCTCTCTCCTCTGCTGGATTCCTCCTGAGGGTTCAGAATAAGGAGGGGCTGTATAAAAGCCCACGTTAAAACCCTCATGCTGAGGCCTGTAGTTTTAACCCAGTGAGGCTGATAGTCCATCTGGTGAACGCAAGCTAGAATTGCAGAGACCAAGGGGAACCATCAGTGTGAGACTGAGGTTAGTCAAGTGGAAATGACTCCTCAGAGAGAGTCCTCTATAGCCGGTTCTAATTGAACCCAAACATTAGAAGATCCAAACCAACTGATGATTGCAACATGTCACGTCCGTGGAAGACCCCTGGCTACAAAGACCGCTACCTCAGCAGCAAAGAACCATCTCACGCCCTTTAATCCCTGTTATTTTCCATCCTTCCCTACGCCCACTGTGTGTTTGTCTTGTGTGTGTCTAACGGGTTAGTTAGATTAACAGATCATTGTTCCTTTCTTACCATTATATTTCATCTTTTTCCTTGTAATAAATAACGTTTTTTAATGTTTTACTTACAAATCTGGTGCCTGCAACTTATTGGAGCAGTCAAGTGTCAAGGACCTCCAGAAAATACACAAATTATTGATTAGGTCACTTATTTTGGGACTCTGGAGGTCTGTGGGGCTGTAATTGACTGCACACTCACCCAGGGTGTCGTAGCATAAATTGGGGGCTTGTCTGGGATTAGAAACATTGGAAGGTGAATCTGGGGTAAACTGTAAATTACAAAGAGACACCAGGGGCAGGATTCTCCGATATAGATGCGATGTCCGCCGACTGGCGCCCAAAACGGCGCAAATCCCACCTGCATCGCCCCGCCCCAAACATCGCTAAGTCTCCGGCCCGGAATGAGCTAGCAGCGACGTGACGCTATCCGCGCTGGCTCACGTGGTTCACGCCGTGCGGAGTGACGGCTCATTAGACGCGCTGCTCCCCCCACCCGACCAGAAGACCCAACCGGATGGCCGCCCGCCGCTCAGCCCCGAGGTTCCAGTCCCACGACACTGAGGCGCTCCTGGACGCAGTGGAGCAGAGGAGGGAGGCCCTGTATCCCAGACACGGCCGCAGAGTCGCCCCACGCCACAGCCGGCATCTGTGGAGGGAGGTGGCAGAGGCCGTCAGCGCTGTGGCCCTGACACCACCAACAGGCACCCAGTGCCACAAGGTGAACAACCTCGTCAGGGCAGCCAGGGTGAGCCCCACCCCCCCGCCCGATATCCATACCCCCCATATCCCCCTCTCCATATCCCCCCTCCCCCATATTCCCCCCTCCCCCATATTCCCCCCTCCCCCATATTCCCCCCTTCCCCATATTCCCCCCTTCCCCATATTCCCCCCTCCCCCATATTCCCCCCTCCCCCATATTCCCCCCTTCCCCATATTCCCCCCTTCCCCATATCCCCCTCCCCCATATCCCCCCTCCCCCATATCCCCCCTCCCCCATATCCCCCCTCCCCCATATCCCCAAGTGAATCCAGCCCTAACCTTAACCTCTGCAATACACGCGCAACCGATGGCGTGCATTCATATACCTGCCTAACACTGTTGCCTTTTACCTCTGCCACCCCCCCCCCCCCCCAACAGGAGAAGCGCGCACACAACACCAGGGAGCATGTGAGGACTGGAGGAGGCCCAGCTGATGAGAGGCCACTGACCGAACATGAGGAAAGGGCCCTGGAACTGGCTGGCGGACCTGAGGACCGGGAGGTTGCTGATGCAGAGGTCGTGGGCCCACCAGCAAGTGAGCCACCAACAGCCCGTCCCCATATCCCCCCTCCCCCATATCCCCCCTCCCCCATATCACCTGATCACTGCCTGATGTCTAACCATGCATGCTTCATTGTGTATCGCAGGACCAAACGTCGAGGCACCCATCCCCGCAGATGCAGACCGCCCTCATGATGCCCCTCGGAGACCACGGGAGACGGAGAGACCCGGACCCGCTGGCATGCGACGCCCGCACGATGCCCCTCGGAGACCACGGGAGACGGAGAGACCCGGACCCTCTGGCATGCGACGCCCGCACGATGCCGCTCAGAGACCACGGGAGACGGAGAGACCTGGAGCAACAGGGAGATGGCGCCCCCGTCTCATGCGGGTGCGGCGACGCAGGCGTGTGCCACCGAGCGACGAGAGGGGCAGCCACAGGCCCCCGTCACAGCCGAGCCACGAAACCACAACCCAGGACACCCCTACCCAGGACACCCCGACCCAGGAAACTGAAATACAGGACAGTGACACAGATTGGATGGGTGGAGACGAACTGCCACCCCAAAGTTCCATGGACTCAGAGTCGGACGATGCGCACGACACAACGCCACTGCTGTCTCCAACACCCTCCACCATCGCAGAGACGCTCACCTCGGTTGGGCACTTTAGTGATGAGGCGTCTGGTATGCACAACACAGCTGTCCCGGTACAGCAGGTGGAGGTAGGAACAGCAGAGGGGCCGGGCGGTCGGAGGGCAGCCCAGCCCAAGCGAACATCTGCCGCCCAGATGGATCCTGGGTTCCTGGAGTTACCACACCCACCCATAAGTCCGATGCAACCACCGAACCTGGGACGAGCGAAGAGGGTGACGGCCAGCTTGCGGCGGCTGCAGTCGCAGGTGGAGGAGTCCACCCGTGTCCAGGAGCTGGCAGTGGTGCCGGTCATGCATGCCACCAAGGCCGGCACCGCGACCGCACGGGTGGCGTCCGCGGTGGAGGCAATGGGTGCGACGGTGTCAGACATGGGGAACGGTTTGCGAGGCCTGGGGCTTTCCGTGTAGGCGGCGTCTGTGGCCCAGGGCATGGCTGCCCTCTCACAGGAGGCCATGAGCCAGCGCCAGCGGCAGATGGCAGAGGGGCTCAACTCCGTGGCACAGTCTCTGAAGGCCATGGCCCAGTCTCAGCAGTCCATAGCCCAGTCTCAGGAGGCCATGGCCCAGTCTCAACAGTCCATAGCCCAGTCTCTGCAGGCCATGGCCCAGTCTCTGCAGGCCATGGCCCAATCTCTGCAGGCCATGGCCCAGTCTCAGCAGGCCATCGCTGAGGGCATCGGCGCCAGTGGCCATGTGCGAGCCGGCGTCGCACTGTCGCAGACAGGGTTCGACAACCCCCTGAGCTCCATGGCTGCAAAACTTCAGACCCCTGTCGATACCAGCACGGGCCTCCAGGACTGGCAGCGCCACATGTCGGGGGGGCGTCGGATGGCCATTCCGTTCGCATCCCCCACCCATGTAGAGGCCTGGGGGCCATCGGGAACCCCGAGGGAGGAGGAGGTGCTGGGGCCCGTTCAGGGTCCCATTGTAGGGGAGGTCCCGGAACACCTCAACACCTCGGGCTCCCCCCCTGCCGTCCCAGGTGCATCGGGTGGGCAACGGGCAGGACAGGCTGTCAGCTCGCCATCCCAATCGCCCGGGCCGCAGCCTGGCCCATCTAGGCCAGGACGCCCCAGGAAACGGCCGCCAAAGGGATCCCATGTCAGAGGGCAGGAATCGCAGGAGTCCACCTCCAGTTCTGCTGTACCGTCTGGGGAACCACCTAGGCGTCGTCAAAGGGCCCGTAAGGCCAAACAATTAGACACTGAGTAAGTTGGCACGGGTGCAGGGCACAGATGAGTTTTAGGGGCAAGGGCACGTGCATGAACTCCGTTCGTTATTAAAGTCAATGTTACACCTACAGAAGCTGCCTTTGTGCTCTGTCCAAAGCGTGCGGGGGTGTCATGTACGTTGAGCGCAAGTGTGTGTGTGAGGGGTGGTCTTACCTCAGCCCCAGGTGAGTCTGCCCCCTTCCCCCTGGGCCGCCATCAACATCCCCCGGGCAGAGGATGGGACCGTGCGCTGCAGTATCACAGCCGCATGCAGGGATGGTCCGGGTGGATGGTGGTACTGTGGCCATGGGTCAGACATCGTCCAACGATGTGGAGCCAGGAGCTCATCGCAGGGCGGGTTGTCATCATCCTCCAGGGCCTGCAATAGACACGCGTCCACCGGCAACTGTGCGAGCCCGGCCGTTGTGCCGCAGGTGGATCGGCAATGGGGGGCTGGTGTTCATGCGGGTGGGGTGGGTGGGGTTGGGGAGGGGGGTGAGGGTGCTGGGTGGGTGGATGGGTGGGGGGTGTGGGTGGTCGGGTGTTGCCATGGTGTGCGGTCTGTGGCCATACTACCCGATTCCCACGCCCATCTAGTCAGTGAAGCGGGCGTCTATCAGCCTGTCCAGTGCCCGCTGGCCCAGCCGGTAACGGTGGACAGCCACCCGCCCATGTCTAGCCCATCTGCCCTGACCATTGCCCCCATCCCCCTCATCTGGGGAGGACTGCGCCTCTTCCTGCTGCTCCTCCACTCCACCCTCCTCTGCCTGCGGCACATCGCCCCTCTGCTGGGCTATATTGTGCAGGACGCAGCACACCACAATGATGCGGCCGACCCTATCTGACCGATACTGGAGGGCGCCCCCAGAGAGGTCCAGGCACCTGAAACGCATCTTCAGCACGCCAAAGCACCTCTCTAGCACTCCCCTTGTCGCTACATGGGCATGATTGTAGCGGTTCTCCACCTCATTGCGTGGCCTCCATATAGGCGTCATCAGCCACGATCGCAATGGGTAGCCCCTGTCGCTCAGCAACCAGCCCCTCAGCCGGGGATGGCGTCCCTCGTCCATGCCAGGGATGTATGACCGGGACAACACGTATGAGTCGTGTACACTGCCTGGGTGACGGGCGCAGACGTGCAGGATCATCATGTATGCAGACCACCTGTATGTTCATCGAATAGGTCCCCTTCCTATTGGTGAACACGGCCCTGTTATCTGCAGGTGGCCGCACGGCGACGTGCATCCCATCAATCGCGCCTTGGACCATGGGGAAGCCGGCCACGGCAGAGATGCCCACGGCCCGGGCATCTTGGCTGGCCCGGTCCACAGGGAAGCGGATGTAGCGGTGCGCAATGGCATATAGGGCGTCTGTCACTGCCCGGATGCACCGGTGTCTGCGATATGCTGGATAGGTCCCCACTCGGTGCCTGGAATGACCCCGTTGCATAAAAATTCAGGGCCACCGTAACCTTGACGAACACGGGGAGAGGGTGTCCCCCTGCCAGTGCCACGCGGTGACAGGTGTGCCAGCAGGTGGCAGATGTGTGCCACGGTTTCCCGGCTCATCCGGAGTCTCCTCCTGCATTCCCGGTCCGTGAGGTCCTGGTATGAATGCCGGGGCCGGTACACACGGGGCGCCCTCGGGTGCCTCCGTTGCCGTGGGGCCGCGGCGTCCTCCTCCCCCTCCTCGTCCTGTCGGACGGGTGTCCCTCCAGCCTGGGCGGCTGCCGTCTGCCCCTCTGCGGCAGTCTACGCCGCCTCTCTGGCACGCTCCTCCTCCTCCTCCTCATCCAGGGCAACATGGACATTAGCGGCTGCCGTCACGGCGGCCAACATCGCTGGCTGGCCGGAAAACATGACGGCCTGTGGCTAGGGGTGGGGGGGGAGGGTGGGGGGGGGGGGGGGGGAGGAGAGAACGACGACATGTCATCATTGCCCATACCCCCTCCTCCCCCCAGCCAGGTGGCATGGACCACATGGGTCCGACTGTTGGAGGCTGGCACCTGGCCATGTGGACCAACTCACTAGCCCTCGCAACCCCCCTCCCCGGCACGGACCCCCCCCCTCCCCGGCACGCACCTCCCCGTCCCCCTCCCCGGCACGCACCTCCCCGTCCCCCTCCCCGGCACGGACCCCCCCCCCTCCCACAGACCCCCGTCCCCGGCCCCCTCCCTGGCACTCATCCTCCCATCCACGGCACTCATCCCCCTCCTGGCACTCCCCCGGAGCCCACCCCACTCTAACCCCCCCTGCCGCACACACAACCCTACACACACCTCTCCCCCACACATACAGACTGCGGCCACGCCATCACCTCTCCAGCGGCCAACCCCCCAGGCCGTCACCCGCCTCCACGCTGGTCGGCGTCAACCTTGAGCACTGGTTGACGCCGATTTAAAGGTGTTTTGATTTACGCCGACGTGACCCGTGGTCCCATCGGCGGGACTTCGGCCCATCCGGCCGGGAGAATATCGGCAGCCCCGAAATCCATTGCCTCGCGCCCACCCGTGCCATTCTCCGAGGCGTGCGCCGCGATTGACGCCCCGCCGACTTTTCTCCCTTCGATCCCGATCCCGGTGGGGGGGTCGGAGAATCTCGCCCCAGGTTTGTAGTAATATAACAGGATGGCCATGGTACCTGCCCAGCATTTTCTCCAGATGGATGACTTAACTCTGGTTCAACTATTGGGGCTTACAAAGACAAACTTGCTGAGGTGGCAGGTGAATTACAAATGATGGGACCAGCTAAAGCTGCTTATTGGTTAATTCACTTGTGTTGGGACTCCGGGATCTGTGGGACTGGAATTGACCACACACTTGCCAAGGGTGTCGTAACACAGACAATTTAGGGGTTAAACAAACTGATGAAAAAAATTATTGATAGCACGGAGTCAGAGGGAACATCCATAACCTGGCCGAGTTACATTGTCCCAGTCAGACATTTTTTTAAATTCAGAGTATCCAATTTTTCCAATTAAGGGACAATTTAGTATGGCCAAATCCACCTACCCTGCACATTTTTTGCGTCATGAGGGTGAGACCCACGCAGACACAGGGAGAATGTGCAAACTCCACATGGACAGTGACCCTGGGCCGGGATCGAACCAGGGACCTCAGCGCCGTGAGGCAGCAGTGCTAACCAATGCACCACTATGCTGCCTACATCCCAGTTAGACTTAAACCCGTTAGTGGGAATACACAGGATGCCTCCCGATTCATCGTTCTTTGAGACACTCCTTGTCTGACCAGTTATTAGCCCATTACACAATCTGAGGGCTTCTTTTCCATCAATGGGAGGTTAGTTGCATAAGACTAGCAGGAGTCTGCTCTTTTGTATAAACACGAGTGGACAATCAAACAGCCAATATAATGATGATGGGTTCAAGCCTGGAAACCCCAGCAGGGAACCTTCGTTTGAGGGGTGGCGAACCTTAGAGAGAGAAAGAGAGAGAGAAAGAAAGGATCCTGTTTTGAACAGATACAAGGAATTGATTGAGAGAGGTCACGAAAGTTGTCACCGAGGCAAGCTTTGGAAAAGGGTTCAGAACAAATTTCCCTAACAGAAAAAAAATTGCTTCATAAATGCAAATATTGCCTTTGCCTCTCTGTGTAAGTGGAATGAGATCTGCATGTTTATTTAAACTGCTGTTTAATGGGAACTGGTGTGTTAAGGTTAGGAAACTACATGTAATCTGTTATTGCTGGGTTTGAATTTTAAACGTTTAAATATTGTTTTGTTTTCTTTTTTTTAATAAAGTTTGTTTATAAAATAACCAAGCCCTATTTCTTAGATTATTACTCCTGGAACAAATCGATCTTTCCGCACCGCCATAAAAACTTAAAAAAGTTACAGCTATGGTCCTGTTCCTCAGCCACTGTTGAGAGATGACCACGTGTCCGTCACACATGATACACACTGTGCATTGATGGTGGAGGAAGGGAATCCTTATGATGGTTGATGGGATGCCGATCAAGCAGGCCTCGTTGTTCTGGATGGCGTCATGGTTCATGCATCCAGGCAAGTGCTCTCTCCATCTGTTATGCCACCTTCATTGATCTATGCACTTATACGCCCAGGTCCCTCTTCTCCTACACACCTTGAAGAATTGTACCCCTTATTTTATATTGTCTCCCCATGTTCTTCCTACCAAATGCATCACCTCACTCTTCTCCAAATTGAACTTCTTCTGCCTTGGGATTCTCAAAGGATAGTGGAGAATTGGAATACCCGAGAATGCTGGGAATACTGGCAGTCAATTGACATTTTCAAGAATTAGATTGATAGATTCTTATTATCTTAGGTTATTGTTATAACCCACAAGTACCCTATTGGGTGGGAACAATGTATAGTTGTGGGGTATATAAAGCCGGCCAGTTAGGCACCGGCAAGGCAGACCCAGTTGGGATCTACCGTTTGATGCTCATAATAGTTACTTTAAATAAATTAAGTTTCTTTGAACTACTTGGTGTGGACTCTTTCATGGCCTTATAAAAGTTATGAAGGTCCATGGATCAAAGAATGCGTAGAGTTGAGGTACAGATCAGCAGTGACCTAACTGAATGGATGAGCAGGTTGAGGAGCTCAGTGGCCTCCAATGACAATGCTCAGAATGGGGGGCACATTAGCACAGTGGTTGCTTCACAGCTCCAGGGTCCCAGGTTCGATTCCCGGCTTGGGTCACTGTCTGTGTGGAGTCTGCACATCCTCCCCGTGTGTGCGTGGGTTTCCTCCGGGTGCTCCGGTTTCCTCCCACAGTCCAAAGACGTGCAGGTTAGGTGGATTGGCCACGCTAAATTGCCTTTAGTGTCCAAAAAGGTTGGATGGGATTACTGGGTTACGGTGAAGGTGTGGACTTAGATAGGGTGCTCTTTCCAAGGGCCGGTACAGACTCGATGGGCTGAATGGCCTCCTTCTGCACTGTAAATTCTATGATTTTATGAGAATGCTTGGATTCTGAACTCAGCTGTACAATTCCAGTCAGATTGTCAGTAAAAGTAAACCCTCATTCCCAACAACATCTGGTTCATCTTCAACGCCAATGTTTTGTGCCTCGATTTTATCAAGTTGACTTTAGTCAGTGTTCCCCTGAAGTTTTCTCCATCATTCCGCCTGTGCTGCAAATACACCATTCCACAGAGTTTTCCTACCCTTGCTATATAAACATAGTTCACAGAAACTCTCCCGCAGTGTGTGCCACCTGGCTGAGCCATGCGCTTTTAAAGATCATTAACTATGTGAATCTGTGTGAACCTGATCAAAATCACCCGACTGATGGGAGAATCGAGCGTTCCATGGTATGATGAGTTTTTATCTGCAGGCAAAGTCACTTCAGTGAGAAGCGTTCGGCCTGTGCAGGTGGGGTAAACAGCACGCAACAACACTTTAACTCAAATCTATGTTTTTGCTAAAGTTGGTGAAAGGAGGGAAAACGCATCCCCGGTTCAGGATTAATATTATAGTACTAAACCGAACCTTCCTGGTTGGAAAGCCTCGTCACAGCGTCACACAGTACAGAAAGGAATCATTCAGCTGATTGTGCCTGTGTTGGTTTTGGTCATAAAACACACTGCATCAAGAAAAATTGTTTAGCCACTTGTTATAAATTCCTGTGGTTACTGACCCTGATCCTTATTTGTTCGATCCCAACAACCCCCCCCCCACCCCCCCCCCCCCCCCCCGCCACCCCCCGTTTTGTTTCAACATCCGTGTTTGCTTCAGTCACACTGTGTGACCTGCAGCCAGATTAAAGTGGTTGGTGTGGAACTGCCGTGCCCCATGTCTGCAAAAGCCTGAACAGGTCACACATGGATGTACAGAGATGGCAAGAGTACTCACTGCTATTGAGACTGCGCTGGTGACTGCTCCAATGTAACCCAAGATGAACTTAGATACTGGCGTTGGCTGTTGAGGATGGGAAGAAGAGAGAGAAAACAATTATTTTAAAGAAAGTGAAAATTCAGCATCTGACTCTAAACTGCAACAACTTATATTATCCAGCACCTTTAACATAATGAAACGTCGCAAAGCGCTGCCCAGGGGCATTATAAAATGAAATACGACAGCCAGCCACATCAGGGTGTATTCGGCCAGTACACCAAATGTTTGGTCAAAGAGATAGTTTTAAAGCAGTGTCTTCAAGGAGGGTAAGAAGGCAGAGAGGAATGTGGGGAGGGAATCCCAGGCATCGGGCCTATGCAGTTGAAGGAATGATTAATATCAAGACGTCCAAGGTGCCAGAATTAGAAGAACACAGATATCTTAAGAGGTGAAAAAAGAGACATGCTATCAAAGCTTTTCATCTTGCACTCATCAGGACAGCTACGCAAGATAAACTAACAGGAAAGGGAATAACAATTGCAGCGTGGCTTACTTACGCATTTTAGAAGCCACATATATTCACACACAAGATCGTGTCTTTTGCAGATTGAAGGGGAGTATGTCCACGCCTTGCGCCTTTTTCAATTAAACAAGAGCTTGGGTGCTACCATTCCCTGGTTTGATCCCCAGGGCAGTACCTTGACCAGAGCCGAGCTGCCTGGCTTGAATTTGGAATAGAAGCTTGGTAGTTAACAGTTCTCTGCTGCATTCTCCATGGGAACATCTCCACCAATCAGAGTCCACTTGCCTACCATTCAGCACACTCTTCTCAAGCAGTATAAATCGTTGTTCACCTTTACTGTTGGTTTATCTTGTGTAGTTATTCTGATGAGTACAAGGCAAAAAACTGCATAGCATATCCCTTTGTTCAGCAATACTCCAGTCCTGTTTTACCAAATGACTATTTATATATTGGAGGTTTGTGGAGCTGGTGATTACAGAGGTAAAAAGGGGCAAGGCCATGGAAGGATTTGAAAATCAAGGATGGGAATTTTAAAATCAGGACTGTTGCTTGACTGGAGCCAATATAAGTCAGTGAGCACTGGGACAATAAATGAACTGGACTGTGGACAAGGCAAGACACGGACAGAGGAGTTCAAGTTTAATCTCAAGTTTACGGAGGGTAGCATGTGGGAGGCCAGCCAGGAATGGGTAGCAATAGTCATTTGGAGGCAAGACAAAAATGAGGGCTTCAGCAAAGTTGCCGATGTTAAATAGAGGTGGATATACGCAGTATTAGTGACGCCACAAATGTGTGGTTGGAAACTCAAAGTCAGGATCAAATGTAACACTGCGAACAGACTGGTATAGTCTCACACTGTAGCCAGGGAGAGATATGGAGGGCATTGCTAAGGAATGAAGTTTGGAGCAGGGATCGAAAACAATGGCTTCAGTTTTCCTAACATTTAAATGAAGGAAATTTCAGCTCATTCACGACTGAATGCAGTCTGATCATTTAGCAATGGTAGAGGAGTTGTGAGAGATGGTTTCGCGGTAGAGCTGGGTGTTGCAGGTACAGATGCAAAAACAACACCCTTTCAGATGATGGCACTGCTGAGAAGCAAATGGGAGGGGACTAAAGATATATCATTGGAGGACACCAGAGGTAATGGTGCTGGAGTGAGAATTGAATGGAAGACAGTGTAAGTGACGCTCTGGCTCCATTGCACAAACAAGAATTGAAGTAGGTGTGAGCAGTCCCATCCAGCAGGATAATGGTGGGGAGGGTTGGAGGATGATGGTGTAGTCAATCATGTCAAAGGATACAGACAGGTTGAAGAAGATGAGAAGGAATGGTTTACCTTTGTCACCGTCACACAGGATGTCATTTGTGACTTTGCTATAAGTGTTTTCAGTACTATGATGGCACATAAGCCTAACCAGAGGGATTCAAACACGGAGTTGTGGGAAAGATGGGTACAGATTTGGAAGGCAACAACACTTTCCAGGACTTTGGAGAGAAAAGGGAGAATGTATTAATGGGCTGGATTCTCCGCTGCCCGATCCATGGTGCGAGAATTGTGATCGGGCGGAGAATGTCGTGGAGTAAAAATTTATTTTTATTTTTTTAAATCGGGATTTGTGCCGGCGCTGAATCGGACACGATGCTCCGGTTCCCCGCTGGCGGCGGCAGCAAGGTTGTTGCTCCATGCCAGCGGTGCCAGGTGGCAGCGAGGTTGTTGCTCTGCCATGCCAGCGGTGCCAGGCAGCAGCGACATTGTTGCTCTGCCATGCCAGCGGTGCCAGGCGGCAGCGATGTTGTTGCCCCGTGCCAGCGATGCCATGGCAGCAGCGAAATTGTTGCCCCATGCCAGCGGTGCCAGGCGGCAGCGATGTTGTTGCCCCGTGCCAGCGATGCCAAGGCAGCAGCGACATTGTTGCCCCATGCCAGCGGTGCCAAGGCAGCGACGTTGTTGCCCCGTGCCAGCGGTGCCATGCAGATCCGTCATTTGCATGAATTTGACTACGATTAATGGGTTGGACACCAGATGCTCCACCCTTCAGGTGGGAGTGAATGGGTGCAAGTATTTATGAGCGGGGCCTGGGCGCCTTGGCTGTTGAGAGGGAACAGGAAAGTAAGATAACTCGCAAAGCATTTTGGGCTTGCTGGGAGGCGGGCTGCAGGAGTAGCAGGGAACGACTTGGTGGCAAGTCTGTGCACTCAGGGTGTCGCCCTCGGGGTGGTCAGACCGCCATTGCTGCAATATGTCAATGAAACCTAATTCTTGGCCCAGCCTGTCCATGCCGCCCAATTTATACTACCAAGCTAATCCTAATTGCCCGCATTCGGCCCATTTCCCTCTATACCCACCCTGCCTCTACTACTGCCTTTGGCAGCTCGTTCCAGACACTCACCACCCTCTGTGTGAAAAAATTGCCCCTCTGGTCTCTTTTGTGTCTCTTCCCACTCACCTTAAACCTATGCCCTCTAGTTTTAGACTCCCTTACCTTTAGGAAAAGATGTTGACGTTATCTATGCCCCTCATTATTTTATAGACGTCTATAAGATCACCCGAAAGCCTCCTACGCTCCAGGGAAAAAAGTCCCAGTCTATCCAGCCTCTCCTTTATACTCAAACTATCAAGTCCTGGTAGCATCCTCGTAAATCTCTTCTGCACTCTTTCTAGTTTAACAATATCCTTTCTATAATAGGGTGACCAGAACTGTACACAGTATTCCAAGTGAGGCCTTACTAATGTCTTGTACAACATCAACAAGATGTCCCAACTCCTGTATTCAATGTTCTGACCAATGAAACTAAGCATGCTGAATGCCTTCTTCACCACCCTGTCCACCTGTGACTCCACTTTCAAGGAGCTATGAACCTGTACCCCTAGATATTTTTGTTCTATAACTCTCCCCAACTCCCTACCATTAACTGAGTAGGTCCTACCCCGATTCGATCTACCAAATTGCGTCACCTCACATTTACCTAAATTAAACTCCATCTGCCATTCATCGGCCCACTGGCCCAATTGGTCAAGATCCCGTTGCAATTCTAGATAATCTTCTTCACTGTCCACTATGCCACCAATCTAGGTGTCATCTGCAAACTTACTAAGCATACCTCCTAAATTCTCATCCAAATCATTAATATAAATAACAAATAACAGTGGACCCAGCACAGATCCCTGAGGCACAGCGCTGGTCACAGGCCTTCAGTTTGAAAAACAACCCTCTTTTGTTGTCAAGCCAATTTTGTATCCAATTGGCTACCTCACCCTGGATCCTGTGAGATTTAACCTTACGCAACAACCTACCATGTGGTACCTTGTCAAAGGCCTTGCTAAAGTCCATGTAGACAACGTCGACTGTACTGCCCTCATATATCTTCTTGGTTACCCATTCAAAAACTCAATCAAATTGGTGAGACATGATTTTCCACTCACAAAGCCCTGCTGACTGTCCCTAATCAGTCGTTGCTTCTCTAAATGCCTGTAGTTCCTGTCTCTCAGAATACCTTCTAACAACTTACACACCACAGGCATTAGGCTCACCGGTCTGTAGTTCCCAGACTTTTCCCTGCAGCTTTTCTTAAACTAGGGCACAGCGTTTGCTACCCTCCAATCTTTAGGCATCTCACCCATGGCTGTCAACAATTCAAATATCTCTGCTAGGGACCACAATTTCCTCACTAGCCTCCCGCAATGTCTTGGGATATATTTCATCAGGTCTCGGGGATTTATCTACATTGATGTGCTTTAAGACTTCCAGCACCTCCTTCTCTGTGATATGTACAATCCTCAAGACATCACCATTTATTTCCCCAAGTTCTCAAACATCCATGCCTTTCTTAACAGTAACTACCGATGAAAAATATTAATTTAGGATCTCACCCACCTTTTGTGGATCCACACATAGGTGACCTTGCAGATCCTCAAGAGGCCCTACTCACTCCCTCGTTACTCTTTTGCCCTTTATGTATTTGGAGAAGCTCTTTTGATTCTCCTTTGCCTCATCTGCTAAAGCAATCTCGTGTCCCCTTTTGCCCTCCTGATTTCTCACTTAACTCTACTCCGACAACCTCTATACTCTTCAAAGGAGTCACTTGATCCCAACCGCCGATGCATGTCATATCCTTCTTCCTTTTGACCAAGGCCTCAATATCCCCAGTCATCCAGAGTCCCCGACTTCTACCAGCCTTGACCTTCACTCGAACAGGAACCGTGAACCCTGGTTAATCTTTGAACAGACTCCCCCAATCAACGTTTGAAAGTTCCTGTCGAAAACCATCAAAATTGGCCTTGCCCCAATTTAGAATTTTAACTCTTGGGCCAGACCTATCATTCTCCACAGCTATCTTAAAACTAATGGAATTATGGTCACTGGGCCCAAAGTGATCCCTCACTAACACTTCCGTCACATGCCCTTCCTTATTCCCCAAGAGGAGGTCAAGTTTTGCCCCCTCTCTAGTCGGGCCATTCACATATTGAATGAGGAATTCTTCCTGAATACACTCAACAAATTTCTCCCCATCTAAGCCCCTGATGGCTGTCCCAGTCAATGTTGGGAAAGTTAAAGTCCCAACCATTACCACCCTATGTTTCTTGCGGCTATCTGTAATCTCCTTACATATTTGCTCCTCAATTTCCCGATGACTAATTAGGGGCAGGCAGTACAGTCCTAACAAAGTGATCTCTCCCCTCTTATTTTTCAGTTTTAACCATATAGACTCAAGTGGGCGAACCCTCAGATATATCTCCTCTCAGTACTGCCGTAATCTGTACCCCGAAACATTGAGCTGTCAGTCCTGCCCTTCCCGTAGCCATGTTTTAGTAATAGCTATAATATCCCAGTCCCATGTATCCATCCATGTCCGGAGTTCATCTGCCTTGCCCGTCAGGCCTCTTGCATTGAAATAAATGCAGTTTAATCTAGACTTCCCTTGCTCTTTGCCCTGTTTTCTCAGACCATCAGTTAGTCATGTTTTGTACACTCTCCCTGTGTTTTATTTCTCTTAGCCTTGCTGGACCCATTCACTGAGTTCTCCACAGTCTCTGTTCTCTGTACTGTGGCCCTTTTGTCTTTACTCTTCTTCTAAACTCATAAATTGACCTCCAAACGTTACCTCTCTTAAGTTTGCCCTTGCCATTTAATATTCAGGTTTTTAAAGGCATCACCTGATCATAAGTTCTTTAGTTGTCTCACCTCTTACTCTGTTCAGCCTTGGTGTTGCTCCAGCACTGTCGGCCTTGACCGCGCGAGTTTAATTCCTCAATGTGCATCAGTGCATTGTGCTATATCTCAGGTACATAGTGTGCGCCTGCTTCCACTCAGCAAAGAGTAACAACCATGAATCAGTATCCTGCTCATCTTTGAGAACCAGGTGGTGCATAAGAAGATAAAACTAAGAGCAGGAGTGAAACATACAGCTCTCAAGGCTACCCCATTATTCAATAAGATCATGGCTGATCTTTTACAGGAACTCCCCTTTCCCACCCTATCCCCTTATCCCCCGGATTGCCTTCGTAACCAAAAATCAATTGATTTCATGGTCAAATATACTCAGCAACTGAGTTCTCTGGGGTAGAGAATTTGAAACGTTCACAACCCTCCTGAGTGAAGAAATTTCTAATTTCCGTCTTCAATGGAATTCCGTCTTACCCTGAGACTATGACCCCCCCAGTTCTCTCCAACCAGGGAAAATTGCCTCTCCAGCACTCTCTCAGTGCCACAAGATATTGCCCATACACGGACTTGTGTGGAAACAATGGAACAGGTTACAATTCAAAGCCATCTCACCTTTGTTGCGTTCCTGTTTGCATAGTTCACACAGGCGTTGTGACTTTGATTCAGCCACTACAAGGAAGAAAGACAAATCATCAATATCGATCCAAATTCTCAGTCAAGCGGGTGGACTACAATCCAAAGGCAACCCTTTACAAATAAAGAAGCAATTTTGGATCCCCCGAATGAACTGAAACAGAGCTCTGCAGACAGGCAAATTTTAGGCTCACTCCCCGATCCCGACTGAGGTAGTTCATATTAGTCCGGATGGCAACTGACCTCAGCAGGTTTGGTCTCAAAGAAAGTAAAACAACAAAATCAGTGTGTGTTCCTTTTCCCGATTCTTATCCAATGACCCCGACAGATCAAAAAATCGACTGTGATGGGAAAGCTTGCCAATTCGAAATGTCCAAGTTTATAAAGGAATGGCCACTTCCTGCACTAACCTCAAATTGCCTTTGTACGTAAGTCTGTCAATCTCCCTCTTGAATATACTCGCTAGCTTTCGGAGCATAGCTCCTTCATCAGGCGATGAAAGCTCCGAAAGGTAGCGATTCCAAACAAACCTGTCGGACTTTAACCTGGTGTTGTGAGACTTCTTACTGTGCCCACCCCAGTCACCACATCTTGAATATTCTCAAGTCTCTGAGCATCCATGAATCTCTGGAGTACAGCATTCACTCTCGAGTGAAGACATTTCTCCTCAACTCCGTCTCTAATGGCTGACCTCCTGTGCTGAGAATGCGACCACGTGCAACTGCATCCCATCAAGAGTCAGCACCTCCCGGGGAGCAGGAGGGGAGGGGATGACCTTTCTAAGTAACAACAACAAACATATGGATTGCATCTGCCAGTTAGGTTACATCCTCAAAGGATTCCAGTGAATTAATTAGGCGTGACCTGAATTTCATAAACTAGGCTAGTTTGGATTTAATGCCATTAATTGCTTCCTTTTTAATGGGCTTCAATGTTTTTCCGACTGCAGATGTAAGACTCCTATCATTGTTTTGATCTCTGCTCAATTGGACCACTGGAATCTCAAGTATTTACAATCATCTGTGGGTCAGCCTTTCCCTGTATCTCATTTTGTTCGCTATTCTTGGATGCATTCCATTTAGTTTGCCTCATGAATATTCAGCGGCTCTGAGGTTTTCCCTTGCCCTAAGAGGTGGATAGATTGCTGGTAATCAAGGGGCTGATAGGTTATCAGGGGCTGGGGATGCAGATTTGAGGTTACTCGCAGATCAGCCAATCTTTTATTAAATGCAGGAGCAGCTATGAGGGGCTGAATGGCCTATCCCTGCTCTGTTTGTTTGACCGGATGTAGCGAGGTTTATAAATTACGGAAGTTCCCAAATAGTGTTGCCTCCATTTTCATTTTAGCACAGTTACTGTATATACTTAGTACTTTTTAAAACAAACCATTGCTTCTTTGCTGCTCTCTGGACCCCCTATCCTCCCATCACTCCCACTTCACTCATGCTTTCTGCCTTCTCCTGAACCTTCCACTCACCACTTCCCTCCTGCAACCCTCGTGCCTCTTCTCACCCACCTGTTCACTGCTTCGCATTTACTGCTTCCCTCTCCTCACGCTCCCTCTTGCTGATTTTGGTCTGCAACAATCTGTTCAGAGATTCCCGTACCAGCCTCCCCGAACAGGCGCCGGGATGTGGCGACTAGGGGCTTTTCACAGTAACTTCATTTCAAGCCTACTTGTGACAATAAGCGATTTTCATTTCAGAGAAGATCAGTTTGCACTCAACTCCAGCCCTCTTTCAGGGGTGGCACGGTGGCACAGTGGTTAGCTTTGCTGCCTCACAGCGCCAGGGACCTGGGTTCAATTTTGGCCTTGGGTGACTGTCTGTGCGGAGTTTGCATATTCTCCCAGTGTCTGCGTGGGTTTCCTCCGGGTGCTCCGGTTTCCTCCCACAATCCAAACGTGCAGGTTAGGTAGATTGGCCATGCTAAAATTGACCAGTAGGTTAGGTGGGATTACGGGGATAGGCTGGGGGAGTGGACCCTCTTTCAGAGGGTCAGTGCAGACTCAATGTGCCAAATGGCCTCCTTCTGCACTGTCGGGATTCTATGGTTCTCATTATAGCCTTGGTCCAAACACAAAAAGAGCAAATTCTAGGGGTGAGGTGAGCGTGATTGCTCTTGACATCAAGACAGCATTTGCCTGAGTGTGCTATCAAGGAGCCCTAACAAAATTGAAGTTACTGGGAATTGGGGAAAGCATTCAACTGATTGGAGTCATAGCCCGAACAAAGGGAAGATAGTTGTGGTTGTTGAAGTAAGTGCCACTTCGTAGCACTGTCAAGAAAACATTTCAGCACTTTTCTAATGACTGAAAGTAGACGAAGCAGGCGGCCGAGTGAGCTAATTCTGCAACTATGTCTTATGGTCATTTGAACAATGGAATTCCTACAGTGTAGAAGGGAGCTAATCAGCCCATCGAGTCCCTCTGAAAAAGCACCCTATCTAGGCCCATTCCCTCGCCCTATCCGTGTAACCCTACCTAAGCTGCACATCTTTGTACACTAAGGGGCAATCCACCTAACCTGCACAATTTTGGAAAGTACAAACTCCAGTCACCCAAGGCCGGAATCGAACCCGGGTCCCTGGCCAGATTCAATTTGTTCTTTTTTTGTGAACAGAACATACCTAGCCAATTTTCTGCATTATTAAGTAGATGCCAACGTGTCGCTTGGCTGGGGCCATGGCTAATTCTGGAGCACAGGTTTTCAATGCTACAGCCAATTTGTTGTCAGAGCGAGGCTGTGCTCTATCGAGTAATTTGATATTACGTGGAGTGAATTAAATTGGTTGAAGACCAATGTGATGCTGGGAACTAAATAGTTACGCGACCCCCGAGCCTATTGAGTTGGATGATCATCATCAGATGGTGATGAATGGCGGAGCAGGCTCGAAGGGCCAAAAGGCCTCCTCCTGCTCCTATCTTCTATGTATCTAGGTAACCACAGGAAGAGGCTGGCATGGATCATCCACTTCTGAAGATAGCTGTAAATGCTTCAACCTTGTGTTCTGCACAACATTCTGGGTCCCTCCACCACTGAAGATGGAAACTTCCTCTGATACGTTGTTTAATTCTCCTCCACCATTCACAGAAGGGTGGTCAGGACTCCTGAGGAGGAGTGCCTGGGATGGGGTATGTAGAGATTGGGAATTACATAGAGTATACAGCACAGTAAGAGTCCACTCCGCCCAATTAGTCTGCGTTGGTGCTTATGTTCCACACAAGTCTGCTCCTATTTCACTTACTTTAGCTTAGTCTTTCCGAATAGCTTTCAGTTCCTTTGTTCAGTTATGTATTTGTCTGGTTACCTTTTCAAAGTCTCGGATGGACTGGGAAACATTACTGAAAGGGCAGTGGACAGGCAATGGCAGGCATTCAGGAAGCAAATAGGTGAACTCCAAAAGCTGTTTATTCCAATTTGTCGCAAGAGTAAAAAGGGAACTGTGGCCAAACTTTGGCTTACAAGGGAAATTGGAGATAGTATTAGATTCAAAGAAGAGGCATATAAATTAGCTAGAAAAAGCAATAGACCTGGGGATTGGGAACAGTTTAAAATTCAGCAAAGGCAGACCAAGGGATTGACTAAGAATGGGAAAATAGAGGGTGGCACAGTAGTTAGCACTGATGCCTCATGGCGGCGAGGACCCGGGCTCGATCCCGGCCCCGGGTCATTGTCCGTGTGGAGTTTGCACATTCTCCCAGTGTCTCCGTGGATTTCAACCCTTCAACCCAACATGTGCAGGGTAGGTATTGCCCCTTCATTGGAAAATAACAATTTTTGAAAGGGGAAAATATAATATGAAAGTAAGCTAATGGGATTGAAGGCGGACAAATCTTCAGGGTCTGATAATCTTCATCCCAGAGCACTTAAGGAAGGGGCCCTAGAAATAGTAGATCTATTGGTGGTCATTTTCCAAAATTCGTTGGATTCTGGGATGGTTCCTACAGGTTGGAGGGTAGAGAATGTAACCCCGCTATTCAAAAAGGGAGGTAGAGAGAAAACAGGGAACTATAAATCAGTGAGCCTGACGTTGGTAGTCGGGAAGTTGCTATCCATTATCGAGGATTTCACAGCACAGCATTTGGAAAGCAGTGGTATAATCAGACAAAGTCAGAATGGATTTACGAAAAGAAAATGATGCTTGACAAATCTACTAAAATTCTTTGAAGATGTAACCAGTAGAGTTGACCAGGGAGAACCGGTGGATGTGGTTTATTTAGACTTTCAGAAGGCTTTCAACAAGGTCTCACATAGCAGATTAATATGTAAAGTTAAAGTGCACGGGATTACAGGTAGTGTCTTGTAGTTTTGTTATCCTTAACTGAGGAAGGATGTTCTTGCTACGGAGGGAGTGCAGCGAAGGTTTCCCAGGCTGATTCCTGGGATGGCGGGACTGTCATTTGAGCAGAGACCAAGTCGGTTAGGATTATATTCATTGGAATTCAGAAGAGAGAGAGAGGGGAACTCATAGAAACTTATAAAATTCTAACAGGATTAAACAGGATACAATCAGAAAGAACATTCCTGATGGTGGGGGAGTCCAGAACTAGGGGCTATTGGTTGAGGATAAGGGGTAAATCTTTTAGGACTGAGGTGAGGAGAAATTTCTTCACCCAGAGAGTGGTGAATCTGTGGAATTCACTAATACAGAAAGTCGTTGAGGCCAAAACATTGTGTAATTTCAAGAAGCAATTATATATAGCTCTTGGGGCTAAAGGGATCAAGGGATATGGAAGGGGGGAGGCGGGATCAGGGTATAGCGAATTGATGATCAGAGGTGATCTTAATGAATGGCGGAGCAGGCCCGAATGGCCAAATTGCTTCCGCCTGCTTCTATTTCCGATGTATTTAAGCTACCATATAAATGTGTGTAAAAGTCACATTTCTAAGAGTAAAATTTCAGCTGAAAAGTAAGGGCTGACTTTCACAGGAGTAATATTTTCCACCCTCTCTCATTGTCTCGCTGTTGCAGAATTGCCAGGGGTGCTGCCGTTTCGGCCAACCCAGCCCCCAAAAAGTAACGCAAAACATAGCTTTATAATTGAATTTCTATTTCGGCCACGGAGACGAAATTTGAATTCATCAGAAACAAACGATGCATGTACATTTATGCCTTTCATTCAGTTTTCTTCATGGTCATTTGGCTTCAATAACGCTACTTTCTCTCCAGCTTTGTTCACCACCTAACTGGCTGGCATGCCAACATTCATCCGGGTTTCATCCAAGTTCCCAATGCAGGCTGGCCAATCTGTAACTATTCTTTTGTTGATGTTTGGCTATAAGCTGTTGAAATGCAATAATTCTGTCATCAAGATCTACTGGGGAGACACTGGGAAATCTTGGTCTTCTGTTGAAGTACAAAAGAAGTGTTACTCTTGATAATCTGGATGCACCATCCAGGGCTGGCTTTGAAATCTGCAATGCCTAATTTTCTTGCTTGTTTCAGGGCGAATATTCAGACGGACCCACGGGAAACTGAGACTTCATTCTGGCAATTTTTAAGGACTCATTTTGCAACTTCATTTTCCAACTGCAGCTCTTTTTCAATTCTCCTTTCTCTGAACATTTATTCTTCGGCATCGACCCCAGCTGCGTAAAGAGCTTCTTCTAATCACCAACATTCTTCTCCGATATCTTCGCTTCTCTAGCTGCGGCTCAATTATCCGTCTGCTCTGCAACCGCAAGGTGTTTTACGTTTGAACTGGGCTGTTTATCTGCTGTTCCTTCTTGATGCCACATTAGAGGTTAAATTGGAGTGAACACAGCGGACGTCAGTGAGGTGGTAACCCTGACAGTACATGTCGATGTGCGCAGACACAAGGAGCTGAACAGCTGCTTTAAATGGGGTGTGCTATGATTCTAATCAATGAGTAGGTTTGCACTGGGACGAGTTTGACTTCAGTGGCACGTGGGTGGTAAGTACAAAGGCCGGAATTCTCCGACCCTGTGCCGGGTCGGTGAATATCCGGGGGGCACGAGAATCGCGCCACGCCACCCCGGCGCCGACTCGCGGCGACCTTTGAAAGCCGCCCCTCCGGTAATTCTCCGGCCTCGAGTGCCCGCCAAGTTCGGGTTACGTATGGTCACACCCGGCAGGACCTCGGGTTCTGTCTGCGGGGGCCGTCCTGGCGGGGGAGGGGCGATGGGGGATCCGACCCCGGGGAGGGGGCTCCAGGGTGGCCTGGCCTGCGATTGGGGCCTACCGATTGGCGGGCGGGCTAGTTCCGTGGGGGCCTATGTTCCTCCGTGTCGGGCCCCTGTAGGGCTCCGCCATACTGCCCCGGGGGCTGTCGCGGAGACGGGAACATACGCGCATGCACGAACTCGCGCCGGCTGTGGCGCGCCGGCTTTCGGGCGCCGGAGCTGCGGACACCACTCCGGCGTCGCACTAGCCCCCGAGGAAGGGGTGGATCGCTGCCAGGTGAGGCCCGTTGACACCGGAGTGGCTCGCGCCGCTTTTCACGCCGGCGTCAGAACTTGGCCGCAGGATTGGAGAATCCCGGACAAAAGTGTTTGGATTTTCTGGTCGAAGATCGGGGTCGACTTTTGCACAAATTTGGCCACTACTCGACTATGGTATTTGCTTCAACATGTTCTCGCGTTTTTTGACGTTTTGAAGTATATTGACAACAGTAGCATTGGAAACAAGGAGAGAAGATGATTTTTTTTGTGGCAGAGTGTTTGGAAGGTCAGAGTTGAAAGGTTGATCACAAGCTGGTTCTCTGCCCCTCTGAAAAGCAAGCTCTGCACACATTGATTTATACAAGGGTCTATTACAATGCCAAACCAGTAACCCTTACCTGCCAGAAAACAGTAGTTGCCAATGTCTGCTGAGGGAGGAGAAGGCCAACCACCTACAGCGAGCAGAAGCACTGATTAGAATATGAACCACACTTTGGCTTGCTCAAACAATAACGTTCAGATATGGTTCAAGAGATTAGAACTCTTCTGGCTTTGGCTCACTTCTGGGAGAGAGAAGCATTTAAATTTTAGCTAAGTGTAGGGGGTCAGGGAGCAAAGCTGGGTGACCACCCAGTTCACTTGGGAAGGAGTGAATGGAGCAGGAAGGAGGTGGTTCATGGATGAGATGAGTTCAGAGGAGTCCTAGGCAGATAGAAAAGAGATGTGGTAAGAGTGTGGCGTAGGGTTGGAAGGCAAGGAGAAGGAGGAGAAAGAGAAGAGATAACTGAACGGATGGTCTCAACCACAGTGACAAAGGAATTGATGACGATCCCTTGTTGAAGGTGTGGGTTGAGGATACAGTGGAGAGAACTTTGAGATGATTTGCAGTGGAGCAAATAAACCAGGGTCTATGGACGTTTTCCTGCAATAAGGGTTCTATTTCCATATTTTAGATTTAGATTTATTATCACGTGTACCGAGGTACATTGTTCTGCGTACAGTCCAGACAGATCGCTCCATAGATGAAAACATAGAACATTCGATAAATACATGAGGATACATAATGATAATACATAACCATAGACAGCGGGTGAAGTAGACAGTGCTACAACTGTAGAGAAGATGCGTAGAAATATCACTTCAGTCCATAAGATCAGTTCAGATCCTAAGAGGCCCATTCCGGAATTTGGTAACAGTGGGGAAGAAGCTGTTTTTGGATCTATTGGTGCGTGTTCTCAAACTTTTGTATTTTCTGCCCAATGGAAGAGATTGGAAGTGAGAACAGCCCAGGTGGGAGAGATCTGGTTTAGCACAGGGCTAAATCGCTGGCTTTGAAAGCAGACCACGGCAGGCCAGCAGCACAGTTCAATTCCCGTAACAGCCTCCCCGAACAGGCGCCGGAATGTGGTGACTAGGGGATTTTCACAGTAACTTCATTTGAAGCCTACTTGTGACAATAAGCGATTTTCATTTTCATTTCATTTCATCTTTATGCTGCCCCCTTTCCCCAGGCAGCGGGAAGTGTAGACAGAGTCAATGAGTGGGAGGCGGGCTCGCGTGATGGACTGGGCTGTGTTCACGACTCTCTGTAGTTTCTTACGGTCTTGGGCCGAGCAGTTGGCAACCAGGTTGTGATGCAGCCAGATAGGAAGCTTTCTATGGTAGAGCTATAGAAATCATAGAATTTACAGTGCAGAAGGAGGCCATTCGGCCCATCGAGTCTGCACCGGCTCTTGGAAAGAGCACCCTACCCAAGGTCAACACCTCCACCCTATCCCCATAATCCAGTAACCCCACCCAACACTAAGGGCAATTTTGGACACTAAGGGCAATTTAGCACGGCCAGTCCACCTAACCTGCACATCTTTGGACTTGTGGGAGGAAACCGGAGCACCCGGAGGAAACCCACGCAGACACGGGGAGAACGTGCAGACTCCGCACAGACAGTGACCCAAGCCGGAATTGAACCCGGGACCCTGGAGCTGTGAAACAATTGTGCTATCCACAATGCTACCGTGCTAAGTCTAAAGAGGATTTGGTTCTGATAATTAAGTGGTAGGCAGTAATCCTGTGGTTCTCACCAGCTGAGCATCTAATGAATCATCAATAATATCATGTGTCAATTAGACCAATTTAATCAAGATACAACCCTAAATACTCACAATTGGGGTCCCAAAAGGAATATAACCTGCAAGAAAAGGATAGTCAGGCATTAAAACATTTTTCATCAGTTTTTCATCAGAGAGGCATGCCAGCTCATGGGGAGACCATGTTTTGAAACCTGGTGACCTCCCAGCAAGCTACGGGAGAAGGGGTGGGCACTTCATTATTGGGCATTCGATGGCTCAGGAGGGTCCGCAAAGCACTGCCCATGCTCACAACATGACTCCGTGCCCCTTTTAGCTGGGGATTGCGTGGCCCTGGGCTGCGTGGCCCTGGGCTGCCTGGCCCTGGGTTGTCTGGCCCGGGGCTGCCTGGCCCGGGGTTGCCTGGCCCTGAGTTGTCTGGCCCGGGGATGCCTGGCCCGGGGCTGTCTGGCCCGGGGCTGTCTGGCCCTGGGTTGTCTGGCCCGGGGTTGCCTGGCCCGGGGCTGCCTGGCCCGGGGCTGCCTGGCCCGGGGCTGTCTGGCCCGGGGCTGCCTGGCCCGGGGTTGCCTGGCCCGGGGTTGCCTGGCCCGGGGCTGCCTGGCCCGGGGTTGCCTGGCCCGGGGCTGCCTGGTCCGGGGATGTCTGGCCCGGGGCTGTCTGGCCCTGGGATGCCTGGCCCGGGGCTGTCTGGCCCGCGGCTGCCTGGCCCGCGGCTGCCTGGCCCGGGGCTGCCTGGTCCGGGGATGTCTGGCCCTGGGCTGCCTGGCCCGGGGATGTCTGGCCCGGGGCTGTCTGGCCCTGGGCTGCCTGGCCCGGGGCTGCCTGGCCCGGGGCTGTCTGGCCCGGGGATGTCTGGCCCGGGGCTGTCTGGCCCTGGGCTGCCTGGCCCGGGGCTGTCTGGCCCTGGGCTGTCTGGCCCGGGGATGCCTGGCCCGGGGATGTCTGGCCCGGGGTTGCCTGGCCCGGGGCTGTCTGGCCCGGGGCTGCCTGGTCCGGGGATGTCTGGCCCGGGGATGCCTGGCCCTGGGCTGCCTGGCCCTGGGCTGCCTGGCCCGGGGCTGCCTGGCCCGGGGATGCCTGGCCCGGGGCTGCCTGGCCCTGGGCTGTCTGGCCCGGGGATGTCTGGCCCTGGGCTGCCTGGCCCTGGGCTGCCTGGCCCTGGGCTGCCTGGCCCTGGGCTGCCTGGTCCGGGGATGTCTGGCCCGGGGCTGTCTGGCCCGGGGATGTCTGGCCCGGGGATGTCTGGCCCGGGGCTGTCTGGCCCGGGGCTGCCTGGCCCGGGGTGCCTGGCCCTGGGCTGCCTGGCCCGGGGTTGCCTGGCCCGGGGCTGCCTGGCCCGGGGATGCCTGGCCCGGGGCTGTCTGGCCCGGGGCTGCCTGGCCCGGGGATGTCTGGCCCTGGGCTGCCTGGCCCGGGGCTGTCTGGCCCGGGGCTGTCTGGCCCGGGGCTGCCTGGCCCGGGGATGTCTGGCCCTGGGCTGCCTGGCCCTGGGCTGCCTGGCCCTGGGCTGCCTGGTCCGGGGATGTCTGGCCCGGGGTTGCCTGGCCCGGGGCTGCCTGGCCCGGGGATGTCTGGCCCGGGGATGCCTGGCCCGGGGATGCCTGGCCCGGGGATGCCTGGCCCGGGGTTGTCTGGCCCGGGGCTGTCTGGCCCGGGGCTGTCTGGCCCGGGGCTGTCTGGCCCGGGGCTGTCTGGCCCGGGGCTGCCTGGCCCGGGGATGTCTGGCCCTGGGATGCCTGGCCCGGGGCTGCCTGGCCCTGGGCTGCCTGGCCCTGGGCTGCCTGGTCCGGGGATGTCTGGCCCGGGGCTGTCTGGCCCGGGGATGCCTGGCCCGGGGCTGCCAGGCCCGGGGTTGTCTGGCCCTGGGCTGCCTGGCCCGGGGATGTCTGGCCCGGGGATGCCTGGCCCGGGGATGCCTGGCCCGGGGATGCCTGGCTCGGGGCTGTCTGGCCCGGGGATGCCTGGCCCGGGGATGTCTGGCCCGGGGATGCCTGGCCCGGGGCTGTCTGGCCCGGGGTTGCCTGGCCCGGGGCTGTCTGGTCCGGGGATGTCTGGCCCGGGGATGCCTGGCCCGGGGCTGCCTGGCCCGGGGAAGCCTGGCCCGGGGCTGCCTGGTCCGGGGATGTCTGGCCCTGGGTTGTCTGGCCCGGGGCTGTCTGGCCCGGGGATGCCTGGCCCGGGGATGCCTGGCCCGGGGATGTCTGGCCCTGGGTTGTCTGGCCCGGGGCTGTCTGGCCCGGGGCTGTCTGGCCCGGGGCTGTCTGGCCCGGGGATGCCTGGCCCGGGGCTGTCTGGCCCGGGGTTGTCTGGCCCTGGGCTGCCTGGCCCGGGGCTGTCTGGCCCGGGGATGCCTGGCCCGGGGCTGCCTGGCCCGGGGATGCCTGGCCCGGGGATGTCTGGCCCGGGGCTGTCTGGCCCGGGGAAGCCTGGCCCGGGGAAGCCTGGCCCGGGGATGTCTGGCCCGGGGCTGTCTGGCCCTGGGCTTTCTGGCCCGGGGCTGTCTGGCCCGGGGCTGTCTGGCCCGGGGCTGTCTGGCCCGGGGCTGTCTGGCCCGGGGCTGCCTGGCCCGGGGCTGCCTGGCCCTGGGCTGCCTGGCCCTGGGCTGCCTGGCCCGGGGCTGCCTGGCCCGGGGCTGCCTGGCCCGGGGCTGCCTGGCCCGGGGATGTCTGGCCCGGGGCTGCCAGGCCCGGGGTTGTCTGGCCCTGGGCTGCCTGGCTCGGGGATGCCTGGCCCGGGGATGCCTGGCCCGGGGCTGCCTGGCCCGGGGCTGTCTGGCCCGGGGTTGCCTGGCCCGGGGCTGTCTGGTCCGGGGATGTCTGGCCCGGGGATGCCTGGCCCGGGGCTGCCTGGCCCGGGGAAGCCTGGTCCGGGGATGCCTGGCCCGGGGATGTCTGGCCCTGGGTTGTCTGGCCCGGGGCTGTCTGGCCCGGCGATGCCTGGCCCGGGGATGCCTGGCCCGGGGATGCCTGGCCCTGGGTTGTCTGGCCCGGGGCTGTCTGGCCCGGGGCTGTCTGGCCCGGGGCTGTCTGGCCCGGGGCTGTCTGGCCCGGGGCTGTCTGGCCCGGGGATGCCTGGCCCGGGGTTGTCTGGCCCTGGGCTGCCTGGCCCGGGGCTGTCTGGCCCAGGGCTGTCTGGCCCGGGGATGCCTGGCCCGGGGCTGTCTGGCCCGGGGCTGTCTGGCCCGGGGCTGCCTGGCCTGGGGCTGTCTGGCCCGGGGATGCCTGGCCCGGGGCTGCCTGGCCCGGGGATGCCTGGCCCGGGGCTGTCTGGCCCGGGGCTGCCTGGCCCGGGGAAGCCTGGCCCGGGGCTGCCTGGCCCGGGGCTGTCTGGCCCGGGGATGCCTGGCCCGGGGCTGTCTGGCCCGGGGCTGTCTGGCCCGGGGATGCCTGGCCCGGGGCTGTCTGGCCCGGGGCTGCCTGGCCCGGGGAAGCCTGGCCCGGGGCTGCCTGGCCCGGGGCTGTCTGGCCCGGGGATGCCTGGCCCGGGGCTGTCTGGCCCGGGGCTGTCTGGCCCGGGGATGCCTGGCCCGGGGCTGTCTGGCCCTGGGTTGTCTGGCCCGGGGCTGTCTGGCCCGGGGATGCCTGGCCCGGGGATGCCTGGCCCGGGGATGTCTGGCCCTGGGTTGTCTGGCCCGGGGCTGTCTGGCCCGGGGCTGTCTGGCCCGGGGCTGTCTGGCCCGGGGATGCCTGGCCCGGGGCTGTCTGGCCCAGGGTTGTCTGGCCCTGGGCTGCCTGGCCCGGGGCTGTCTGGCCCGGGGATGCCTGGCCCGGGGCTGTCTGGCCCGGGGCTGTCTGGCCCGGGGCTGCCTGGCCCGGGGCTGTCTGGCCCGGGGCTGCCTGGCCCGGGGATGCCTGGCCCGGGGCTGTCTGGCCCGGGGCTGCCTGGCCCGGGGAAGCCTGGCCCGGGGATGCCTGGCCCGGGACTGCCTGGCCCGGGGCTGTCTGGCCCGGGGAAGCCTGGCCCGGGGATGCCTGGCCCTGGGCTGTCTGGCCCGGGGATGCCTGGCCCGGGGCTGTCTGGCCCAGGGTTGTCTGGCCCTGGGCTGCCTGGCCCGGGGCTGTCTGGCCCGGGGATGCCTGGCCCGGGGCTGTCTGGCCCGGGGCTGTCTGGCCCGGGGCTGCCTGGCCCGGGGCTGTCTGGCCCGGGGCTGCCTGGCCCGGGGATGCCTGGCCCGGGGCTGTCTGGCCCGGGGCTGCCTGGCCCGGGGAAGCCTGGCCCGGGGATGCCTGGCCCGGGACTGCCTGGCCCGGGGCTGTCTGGCCCGGGGAAGCCTGGCCCGGGGATGCCTGGCCCTGGGCTGTCTGGCCCGGGGATGCCTGGCCCGGGGATGCCTGGCCCGGGGAAGCCTGGCCCGGGGATGCCTGGCCCGGGGATGCCTGGCCCGGGGCTGCCTGGCCCGGGGATGCCTGGCCCGGGGATGCCTGGCCCGGGGCTGCCTGGCCCGGGGCTGTCTGGCCCGGGGCTGTCTGGCCCGGGGCTGTCTGGCCCGGGGCTGTCTGGCCCGGGGCTGTCTGGCCCGGGGCTGTCTGGCCCGGGGCTGTCTGGCCCGGGGCTGTCTGGCCCGGGGAAGCCTGGCCCGGGGAAGCCTGGCCCGGGGAAGCCTGGCCCGGGGCTGTCTGGCCCGGGGCTGTCTGGTCCGGGGATGTCTGGCCCGGGGCTGTCTGGCCCGGGGCTGTCTGGCCCGGGGCTGTCTGGCCCGGGGCTGTCTGGCCCGGGGCTGTCTGGCCCGGGGCTGTCTGGCCCGGGGCTGTCTGGCCCGGGGAAGTCTGGCCCGGGGATGTCTGGCCCGGGGAAGCCTGGCCCTGGGATGCCTGGCCCGGGGATGTCTGGCCCGGGGATGTCTGGCCCGGGGAAGCCTGGCCCGGGGAAGCCTGGCCCGGGGATGCCTGGCCCTGGGCTGTCTGGCCCGGGGAAGCCTGGCCCGGGGATGCCTGGCCCGGGGCTGTCTGGCCCGGGGAAGCCTGGCCCGGGGAAGCCTGGCCCGGGGAAGCCTGGCCCGGGGATGCCTGGCCCTGGGCTGTCTGGCCCGGGACTGCCTGGCCCGGGGATGTCTGGCCCGGGACTGCCTGGCCCGGGGATGCCTGGCCCTGGGCTGTCTGGCCATGTGATCTCACAACCCACAGCGAGGGCACTGGCCCCTTTAGTTGCAGTTGCAGCCTCAGTAATGGCCAACACGAGAGGGGGCATTGATAAGCTGCAAACATCCAAATTAGGCCATAAGCGGAGGCAGCTTAATTCAGATGAGAGCCCGGGCCAATTAATGAGCACCATTATGGACATGCCTCCCCAGGTCCAATCACAGGATGAAAAGGTGTCGCCGCTTCCCTTCGCTCAGGAGGTGGGACTTTTGATTGGACACAAAATCCAGTTCAGGGCAAAAACTCCTGGAATCAGAGCGTTAAAGCGGACAGTAACTAGGGGTCAGTGTGTGAAAGGGAACAGTAACTCTCGGGGTGAGTGTGTTAAACGGGACAGTAACTAGGGGTCAGTGTGTTAAAGGAGACAGTAACTCTAGGGGTCAGTGTGTTAAAGGGGACAGTAACTCTAGGGGTCAGTGTGTTAAAGGGGACAGTAACTCTAGGGGTCAGTGTGTTAAAGGGGACAGTATCTCTAGGGGTCAGTGTGTTAAAGGGGACAGTAACTCTCGGTGTCAGTGTGTTAAAGGGGACAGTAACTCTCGGGGTCAGTGTGTTAAAGGGGACAGTAACTCTCGGGGTCAGTGTGTTAAAGGGAACAGTAACTCTAGGGGTCAGTGTGTTAAAGGGGACAGTAACTCTCGGGGTCAGTGTGTTAAAGGGGACAGTAACTCTAGGGGTCAGTGTGTTAAAGGGAACAGTAACTCTAGGGGTCAGTGTGTTAAAGGGGACAGTAACTCTCGGGGTCAGTGTGTTAAAGGGGACAGTAACTCTAGGGGTCAGTGTGTTAAAGGGAACAGTAACTCTAGGGGTCAGTGTGTTAAAGGGGACAGTAACTCTCGGGGTCAGGGTGTTAAAGGGGACAGTAACTCTCGGGGTCAGTGTGTTAAAGGGGACAGTAACTCTAGGGCCCAGTGTGTTAAAGGGGACAGTAACTCTAGGGGTCAGTGTGTTAAAGGAGACAGTAACTCTCAGGGTCAGTCTGTTAAAGGGGACAGTAACTCTAGGGGTCAGTGTGTTAAAGGGGACAGTAACTCTAGGGGTCAGTGTGTTAAAGGAGACAGTAACTCTAGGGGTCAGTGTGTTAAAGGAGACAGTAACTCTAGGGGTCAGTGTGTTAAAGGGGACAGTAACTCTAGGGGTCAGTGTGTTAAAGGGGACAGTAACTCTCGGGGTCAGTGTGTTAAAGGGGACAGTAACTCTAGGGCCCAGTGTGTTAAAGGGGACAGTAACTCTAGGGGTCAGTGTGTTAAAGGAGACAGTAACTCTCAGGGTCAGTCTGTTAAAGGGGACAGTAACTCTAGGGGTCAGTGTGTTAAAGGGGACAGTAACTCTAGGGGTCAGTGTGTTAAAGGAGACAGTAACTAGGGGTCAGTGTGTTAAAGGGGACAGTAACTCTAGGGGTCAGTGTGTTAAAGGAGGCAGTAACTCTCGGGGTCAGTGTGTTAAAGGGGCCAGTAACTCTAGGGGTCAGTGTATTAAAGGGGACAGTAACGCTCGGGATCAGTGTGTTAAAGGGGACAGTAACTCTAGGGGTCAGTGTGTTAAAGGGGACAGTAACTCTCGGGGTCAGTGTGTTAAAGGGGACAGTAACTCTAGGGCTCAGTGTGTTAAAGGAGACAGTAACTCTCGGGGTCAGTGTGTTAAAGGGGACAGTAACTCTAGGGCTCAGTGTGTTAAAGGAGACAGTAACTCTTGGGGTCAGTGTGTTAAAGGGGACAATAACTCTCGGGTTCAGTGTGTTAAAGGGGACAGTAACTCTAGGGGTCAGTGTGTTAAAGGGGACAATAACTCTCGGGTTCAGTGTGTTAAAGGGGACAGTAACTCTAGGGGTCAGTGTGTTAAAGGGGACAGTAACTCTAGGGGTCAGTGTGTTAAAGGGGACAGTAACTCTCGGGGTCAGTGTGTTAAAGGGGACAGTAACTCTCGGGGTCAGTGTGTTAAAGGGGACAGTAACTCTAGGGGTCAGTGTGTTAAAGGAGACAGTAACTCTAGGGGTCAGTGTGTTAAAGGGGACAGTAACTCTCGGGGTCAGTGTGTTAAAGGGGACAGTAACTCTTGGGGCCAGTGTGTTAAAGGGGACAGTAACTCTAGGGGTCAGTGTGTTAAAGGGGACAGTAACTCTAGGGGTCAGTGTGTTAAAGGAGACAGTAACTCTAGGGGTCAGTGTGTTAAAGGGGACAGTAACTCTCGGGGTCAGTGTGTTAAAGGGGACAGTAACTCTTGGGGCCAGTGTGTTAAAGGGGACAGTAACTCTAGGGGTCAGTGTGTTAAAGTAGACAGTAACTCTAGGGGTCAGTGTGTTAAAGGGGACAGTAACTCTTGGGGCCAGTGTGTTAAAGGGGACAGTAACTCTCGGGGTCAGTGTGTTAAAGGGGACAGTAACTCTAGGGGTCAGTGTGTTCAAGGAGACAGTAACTCTAGTGGTCAGTGTGTTAAAGGGGACAGTAACTCTAGGGGTCTGTGTGTTAAAGGAGACAGTAACTCTAGGGGTCAGTGTGTTAAAGGAGACAGTAACTCTTGGGGTCAGAGTGTTAAAGGGGACAGTAACTCTAGGGGTCTGTGTGTTAAAGAGGACAGTAACTCTAGGGGTCAGTGTGTTAAAGGAGAGAGTAACTCTAGGCGTCAGTGTGTTAAAGTGGACAGTAACTCTAGGGGTCAGTGTGTTAAAGGAGACAGTAACTCTCGGGGTCAGTGTGTTAAAGGAGACAGTAACTCTCGGTGTCAGTGTGTTAAAGGGGACAGTAACTCTTGGGGCCAGTGTGTTAAAGGAGACAGTAACTCTAGGCGTCAGTGTGTTAAAGGGGACAGTAACTCTAGGGGTCAGTGTGTTAAAGGGGACAGTAACTCTAGGGGTCAGTGTGTTAAAGGGGACAGTAACTCACGGGGTCAGTGTGTTAAAGGGGACAGTAACTCTTGGGGCCAGTGTGTTAAAGGGGACAGTAACTCACGGTGTCAGTCTGTTAAAGGGGACAGTAACTCTAGGGGTCAGTGTGTTAAAGGAGACAGTAACTCTCGGGGTCAGTGTGTTAAAGGGGACAGTAACTCTTGGGGCCAGTGTGTTAAAGGGGACAGTAACTCTCGGGGTCAGTGTGTTAAAGGGGACAGTAACTCTAGGGGTCAGTGTGTTAAAGGAGACAGTAACTCTAGGGGTCAGTGTGTTAAAGGGGACAGTAACTCTAGGGGTCAGTGTGTTAAACGGGACAGTAACTCTCGGGGTCAGTGAGTTAAAGGAGACAGTAACTCTAGGGGTCAGTGTGTTAAAGGGGACAGTAACTCTAGGGGTCAGTGTGTTAAATGAGACAGTAACTCTAGGGGTCAGTGTGTTAAAGGGGACAGTAACTCTAGGGATCAGTGTGTTAAAGGAGACAGTAACTCTAGGGGTCAGTGTGTTAAAGGAGACAGTAACTCTAGGGGTCAGTGTGTTAAAGGAGACAGTAACTCTAGGGGTCAGTGTGTTCAAGGGGACAGTAACTCTAGGGGTCAGTGTGTTAAATGAGACAGTAACTCTAGGGGTCAGTGTGTTAAAGGAGACAGGAACTCTAGGGGTCAGTGTGTTAAAGGAGACAGTAACTCTAGTGGTCAGTGTGTTAAAGGGGACAGTAACTCTAGGGGTCTGTGTGTTAAAGGAGACAGTAACTCTAGGGGTCAGTGTGTTAAAGGAGACAGTAACTCTAGTGGTCAGTGTGTTAAAGGGGACAGTAACTCTAGGGGTCAGTGTGTTAAAGGGGACAGTAACTATAGTGGTCAGTGTGTTAAAGGGGACAGTAACTCTAGGGGTCTGTGTGTTAAAGGAGACAGTAACTCTAGGGGTCAGTGTGTTAAAGGGGACAGTAACTCTAGGGGTCTGTGTGTTAAAGGAGACAGTAACTCTAGGGGTCAGTGTGTTAAAGGGACAGTAACTCTAGGGGTCGGTGTGTTAAAGGAGACAGTAACTCTAGGGGTCAGTGTGTTAAAGGGGACAGTAACTCTCGGGGTCAGTGAGTTAAAGGAGACAGTAACTCTAGGGGTCAGTGTGTTAAAGGGGACAGTAACTCTAGGGGTCTGTGTGTTAAAGGAGACAGTAACTCTAGGGGTCAGTGTGTTAAAGGGACAGTAACTCTAGGGGTCGGTGTGTTAAAGGAGACAGTAACTCTAGGGGTCAGTGTGTTAAAGGGGACAGTAACTCTCGGGGTCAGTGTGTTAAAGGAGACAGTAACTCTAGGGGTCAGTGTGTTAAAGGAGACAGTAACTCTAGGGGTCAGTGTGTTAAAGGGGACAGTAACTCTAGGGGTCTGTGTGTTAAAGGGGACAGTAACTCTAGGGGTCAGTGTGTTAAACGGGACAGTAACTCTCGGGGTCAGTGAGTTAAAGGAGACAGTAACTCTAGGGGTCAGTGTGTTAAAGGGGACAGTAACTCTCGGGGTCACTGTGTTAAAGGAGACAGTAACTCTAGGGGTCAGTGTGTTAAAGGGGACAGTAACTCTAGGGGTCAGTGTGCTAAAGGGACAGTAACTCTAGGAGTCAGTGTGTTAAAGGGGACAGTAACTCTAGGGGTCAGTGTGCTAAAGGGACAGTAACTCTAGGGGTCAGTGTGTTAAAGGGGACAGTAACTCTCGGGGTCACTGTGTTAAAGGGGACAGTAACTCTCGGGGTCAGTGAGTTAAAGGAGACAGTAACTCTAGGGGTCAGTGTGTTAAAGGGGACAGTAACTCTAGGGGTCAGTGTGTTAAACGGGACAGTAACTCTAGGGGTCAGAGTGTTAAAGGAGACAGTAACTCTAGGGGTCAGTGTGTTAAAGGGGACAGTAACTCTCGGGGTCAGTGTGTTAAAGGAGACAGTAACTCTAGGGGTCAGTGTGTTAAAGGGGACAGTAACTCTCGGGGTCAGTGTGTTAAAGGAGACAGTAACTCTCGGGGTCAGTGTGTTAAAGGAGACAGTAACTCTAGGGGTCAGTGTGTTAAAGGCGACAGTAACTCTAGGGGTCAGTGTGTTAAAGGGGACAGTAACTCTCGGGGTCAGTGTGTTAAAGGAGACAGTAACTCTCGGGGTCAGTGTGTTAAAGGAGACAGTAACTCTAGGGGTCAGTGTGTTAAAGGAGACAGTAACTCTAGGGGTCAGTGTGTTAAAGGAGACAGTAACTCTCGGGGTCAGTGTGTTAAAGGAGACAGTAACTCTAGGGGTCAGTGTGTTAAAGGGGACAGTAACTCTAGGGGTCAGTGTGTTAAAGAGGACAGTAACTCTAGGGGTCAGTGTGTTAAAGTGGACAGTAACTCTAGGGGTCAGTGTGTTAAACGGGACAGTAACTCTAGGGTTCAGACTGTTAAAGGGGACAGTAACTCTAGGGGTCAGTGTGTTAAACGGGACAGTAACTCTCGGGGTCAGTGAGTTAAAGGAGACAGTAACTCTAGGGGTCAGTGTGTTAAAGGGGACAGTAACTCTCGGGGTCAGAGTGTTAAAGGAGACAGTAACTCTAGGGGTCAGTGTGTTAAAGGGGACAGTAACTCTAGGGGTCAGTGTGTTAAAGGAGACAGTAACTCTAGGGGTCAGTGTGTTAAAGGAGACAGTAACTCTCGGGATCAGTGTGTTAAAGGAGACAGTAACTCTAGGGGTCAGTGTGTTAAAGGGGACAGTAACTCTAGGTGTCAGTGTGTTAAAGGGGACAGTAACTCTAGGTGTCAGTGTGTTAAAGGGGACAGTAACTCTAGGTGTCAGTGTGTTAAAGGGGACAGTAACTCTCGGTGTCAGTGTGTTAAAGGAGACAGTAACTCTAGGGGTCAGTGTGTTAAAGGGGACAGTAACTCTAGGGGTCAGTGTGTTAAACGGGACAGTAACTCTAGGGTTCAGACTGTTAAAGGGGACAGTAACTCTAGGGGTCAGTGTGTTAAACGGGACAGTAACTCTCGGGGTCAGTGAGTTAAAGGAGACAGTAACTCTAGGGGTCAGTGTGTTAAAGGGGACAGTAACTCTAGGGGTCAGTGTGTTAAAGGGGACAGTAACTCTCGGGGTCAGAGTGTTACAGGAGACAGTAACTCTAGGGGTCAGTGTGTTAAAGGAGACAGTAACTCTAGGGGTCAGTGTGTTAAAGGGGACAGTAACTCTAGGGGTCAGTGTGTTAAAGGGGACAGTAACTCTCGGGGTCAGTGTGTTAAAGGGGACAGTAACTCTAGGGGTCAGTGTGTTAAAGGGGACAGTAACTCTAGGTGTCAGTGTGTTAAAGGGGACAGTAACTCTCGGTGTCAGTGTGTTAAAGGAGACAGTAACTCTAGGGGTCAGTGTGTTAAAGGGGACAGTAACTCTAGGGGTCAGTGTGTTAAACGGGACAGTAACTCTAGGGTTCAGACTGTTAAAGGGGACAGTAACTCTAGGGGTCAGTGTGTTAAACGGGACAGTAACTCTCGGGGTCAGTGAGTTAAAGGAGACAGTAACTCTAGGGGTCAGTGTGTTAAAGGGGACAGTAACTCTAGGGGTCAGTGTGTTAAAGGGGACAGTAACTCTCGGGGTCAGAGTGTTACAGGAGACAGTAACTCTAGGGGTCAGTGTGTTAAAGGGGACAGTAACTCTAGGGGTCAGTGTGTTAAAGGGGACAGTAACTCTAGGGGTCAGTGTGTTAAAGGGGACAGTAACTCTAGGGGTCAGTGTGTTAAACGGGACAGTAACTCTCGGTGTCAGTGTGTGAAAGGGGACAGTAACTCTCGGGGTCAGTGTGTTAAAGGGGACAGTAACTCTCGGGGTCAGAGTGTTAAAGGGGACAGAAACTCTAGGGGTCAGTGTGTTAAAGGGGACAGTAACTCTAGGTGTCAGTGTGTTAAAGGAGACAGTAACTCTAGGGGTCAGTGTGTTAAAGGGGACAGTAACTCTAGGGGTCAGTGTGTTAAAGGGGACAGTAACTCTCAGGGTCAGTGTGTTAAAGGAGACAGTAACTCGAGGGGTCAGTGTGTTACAGGAGACAGTAACTCTAGGGGTCAGTGTGTTAAAGGAGACAGTTACTCTAGGTGTCAGTGTGTTAAAGGAGACAGTAACTCTAGGGGTCAGTGAGTTAAAGGGGACAGTAACTCTCGGGGTCAGTGTGTTAAAGGGGACAGTAACTCTAGGGGTCAGTGTGTTAAAGGAGACAGTAACTCTAGGGGTCAGTGTGTTAAAGGGGACAGTAACTCTAGGGGTCAGTGAGTTAAAGGGGACAGTAACTCTCGGGGTCAGAGTGTTAAAGGAGACAGTAACTCTAGGGGTCAGAGTGTTAAAGGGGACAGTAACTCTCGGGGTCAGTGTGTTAAAGGGAACAGCAACTCTAGGGGTCAGTGTGTTAAAGGAGACAGTAACTCTAGGTGTCAGTGTGTTAAAGGGGACAGTAACTCTCGGGGTCAGTGTGTTAAAGGGGACAGTAACTCTAGGGGTCAGTGTGTTAAAGGGACAGTAACTCTAGGGGTCAGTGTGTTAAAGGGGACAGTAACTCTAGGGGTCATTGTGTTAAAGGAGACAGTAACTCTCGGGGTCAGTGAGTTAAAGGGGACAGTAACTCTAGGGTTCAGTGTGTTAAAGGGGACAGTAACTCTAGGGGTCAGTGTGTTAAAGGGGACAGTAACTCTAGGGGTCAGAGTGTTAAAGGAGGCAGTAACTCTAGGGGTCAGTGTGTTAAAGGGGACAGTAACTCTCGGGGTCAGAGTGTTAAAGGGGACAGTAACTCTAGCAGTCAGTGTGTTAAAGTAGACAGTAACTCTAGGGGTCAGTGTGTTAAAAGGGACAGTAACTCTAGGGGTCAGAGTGTTAAAGGAGACAGTAACTCTAGGGTTCAGTGTGTTAAAGGAGACAGTAACTCTCGGGGTCAGTGTGTTAAAGGGGACAGTAACTCTAGGGGTCAGAGTGTTAAAGTAGACAGTAACTCTAGGGGTCAGAGTGTTAAAGGGGACAGTAACTCTCGAGGTCAGTGTGTTAAAGGAGACAGTAACTCTCGAGGTCAGTGTGTTAAAGGGGACAGTAACTCTAGGGGTCAGAGTGTTAAAGGAGACAGTAAGTCGAGAGGTCAGTGTGTTAAATGGGACAGTAACTCTAGGGGTCAGTGTGTTAAAGGGGACAGTAACTCTAGGGGTCAGAGTGTTAAAGGAGACAGTAAGTCGAGAGGTCAGTGTGTTAAAGGGGACAGTAACTCTAGGGTTCAGTGTGTTAAAAGGGACAGTAACTCTAGGGGTCAGAGTGTTAAAGTAGACAGTAACTCTAGGGGTCAGTGTGTTAAAAGGGACAGTAACTCTAGGGGTCAGAGTGTTAAAGGGGACAGTAACTCTAGGGTTCAGTGTGTTAAAGGGGACAGTAACTCTCGGGGTCAGTGTGTTAAAGGGGACAGTAACTCTAGGGGTCAGAGTGTTAAAGTAGACAGTAACTCTAGGGGTCAGAGTGTTAAAGGGGACAGTAACTCTAGGGGTCAGTGTGTTAAAGGAGACAGTAACTCTAGGGGTCAGTGTGTTAAAGGGGACAGTAACTCTAGGAGTCAGTGTGTTAAAGGGGACAGTAACTCTAGGGGTCAGAGTGTTAAAGGAGACAGTAAGTCGAGAGGTCAGTGTGTTAAAGGGGACAGTAACTCTAGGGTTCAGTGTGTTAAAGGGGACAGTAACTCTAGGGGTCAGTGTGTTAAAGGAGACAGTAACTCTAGGGGTCAGTGTGTTAAAGGGGACAGTAACTCTAGGGGTCAGAGTGTTAAAGGAGACAGTAAGTCGAGAGGTCAGTGTGTTAAAGGGGACAGTAACTCTAGGGGTCAGTGTGTTAAAGGAGACAGTAACTCTAGGGGTCAGTGTGTTAAAGGGGACAGTAACTCTAGGGGTCAGAGTGTTAAAGGAGACAGTAAGTCGAGAGGTCAGTGTGTTAAAGGGGACAGTAACTCTAGGGGTCAGAGTGTTAAAGGAGACAGTAACTCTCGGGGTCAGTGTGTTAAAGGGGACAGTAACTCTAGGGGTCAGTGTGTTAAAGGGACAGTAACTCGAGGGGACAGTGTGTTAAATGAGACAGTAACTCTCGGGGTCAGTGTGTTAAAGGGGACAGTAACTCTAGGGGTCAGTGTGTTAAAGGGGACAGTAACTCTAGGGGTCAGTGTGTTAAAGGAGGCAGTAACTCTCGGGATCAGTGTGTTAAAGGAGACAGTAACTCTCGGGGTCAGTGTGTTAAAGGGGACAGTAACTCTAGGGGTCAGTGTGTTAAAGGGGACAGTAACTCTAGGTGTCAGTGTGTTAAAGGGGACAGTAACTCTCGGGGTCAGTGTGTTAAAGGGGACAGTAACTCTAGGGGTCAGTGTGTTAAAGGGGACAGTAACTCTAGGGGTCAGTGTGTTAAAGGAGACAGTAACTCTCGGGGTCAGTGTGTTAAAGGGGACAGTAACTCTAGGGGTCAGTGTGTTAAAGGGGACAGTAACTCTAGGGGTCAGTGTGTTAAAGGGGACAGTAACTCTAGGGGTCAGTGTGTTAAAGGAGACAGTAACTCTCGGGGTCAGTGTGTTAAAGGGGACAGTAACTCTCGGGGTCAGTGTGTTAAAGGAGACAGTAACTCTAGGGGTCAGTGAGTGAAAGTAGACAGTAACTCTAGGGGTCAGAGTGTTAAAGGAGACAGTAACTCTAGGGGTCAGAGTGTTAAAGGGGACAGTAACTCTAGGGGTCAGTGTGTTAAAGGGGACAGTAACTCTAGGGGTCAGTGAGTGAAAGTAGACAGTAACTCTAGGGGTCAGAGTGTTAAAGGAGACAGTAACTCTAGGGGTCAGAGTGTTAAAGGGGACAGTAACTCTAGGGGTCAGTGTGTTAAAGGGGACAGTAACTCTAGGTGTCAGTGTGTGAAAGGGGACAGTAACTCTAGGTGTCAGTGTGTTAAAGGGGGCAGTAACTCTCGGGGTCAGTGTGTTAAAGGAGACAGTAACTCTCGGGGTCAGTGTGTTAAAGGGGACAGTAACTCTCGGTGTCAGTGTGTTAAAGGGGACAGTAACTCTAGGGGTCAGTGTGTTAAAGGAAACAGTAACTCTGGGGATCAGTGTGTTAAAGGGGACAGTAACTCTCGAGCTCAGTGTGTTAAAGGAGACAGTAACTCTAGGGGTCAGTGTGTTAAAGAGGACAGTAACTCTAGGAGTCAGTGTGTTAAAGGAGACAGTAACTCTAGGGGTCAGTGTGTTAAAGAGGACAGTAACTCTAGGAGTCAGTGTGTTAAAGGGGACAGTAACTCTCGGGGACAGTGTGTTAAAGAGGACAGTAACTCTAGGTGTCAGTGTGTTAAAGGAGACAGTAACTCTAGGGGTCAGTGTGTTAAAGGAGACAGTAACTCTAGGGGTCAGTGTGTTAAAGGAGACAGTAACTCTAGGGGTCAGTGTGTTAAAGGGGACAGTAACTCTCGGGCTCAGTGTGTTAAAGTGGACAGTAACTCTAGGGGTCAGTGTGTTAAAGAGGACAGTAACTCTAGGAGTCAGTGTGTTAAAGGGGACAGTAACTCTAGGGGTCAGAGTGTTAAAGGGGACAGTAACTCTAGGGGTCAGTGTGTTAAAGAGGACAGTAACTCTAGGAGTCAGTGTGTTAAAGGGGACAGTAACTCTAGGTGTCAGTGTGTTAAAGGGGACAGTAACTCTAGGGGTCAGTGTGTTAAAGAGGACAGTAACTCTAGGAGTCAGTGTGTTAAAGGAGACAGTAACTCTAGGGGTCAGAGTGTTAAAGGGGACAGTAACTCTAGGGGTCAGTGTGTTAAAGAGGACAGTAACTCTAGGAGTCAGTGTGTTAAAGGGGACAGTAACTCTAGGTGTCAGTGTGTTAAAGGAGACAGTAACTCTAGGGGACAGTGTGTTAAAGAGGACAGTAACTCTAGGAGTCAGTGTGTTAAAGGGGACAGTAACTCTAGGTGTCAGTGTGTTAAAGGAGACAGTAACTCTAGGCGTCAGTGTGTTAAAGGGGACAGTAACTCTCGGGGTCAGTGTGTTAAAGGAGACAGTAACTCTAGGGGTCAGTGTGTTAAAGGAGACAGTAACTCTAGGGGTCAGTGTGTTAAAGAGGACAGTAACTCTAGGAGTCAGTGTGTTAAAGGGGACAGTAACTCTAGGTGTCAGTGTGTTAAAGGAGACAGTAACTCTCGGGGTCAGTGTGTTAAAGGAGACAGTAACTCTAGGTGTCAGTGTGTTAAAGGAAACAGTAACTCTCGGGGTCAGTGTGTTAAAGGAGACAGTAACTCTAGGAGTCAGTGTGTTAAAGGGGACAGTAACTCTCGGGGTCAGTGTGTTAAAGGAGACAGTAACTCTAGGGGTCAGTGTGTTAAAGGAGACAGTAACTCTAGGCGTCAGTGTGTTAAAGGAGACAGTAACTCTAGGGGTCAGTGTGTTAAAGGAAACAGTAACTCTGGGGATCAGTGTGTTAAAGGAGACAGTAACTCTCGGGGTCAGTGTGTTAAAGGAGACAGTAACTCTCGGGGTCAGTGTGTTAAAGGAGACAGTAACTCTAGGCGTCAGTGTGTTAAAGGGGACAGTAACTCTAGGGGTCAGTGTGTTAAAGGAAACAGTAACTCTGGGGATCAGTGTGTTAAAGGAGACAGTAACTCTAGGGGTCAGTGTGTCAAAGGGGACAGTAACTCTAGGGGTCAGTGTGTTAAAGGGGACAGTAACTCTCGGGGTCAGTGTGTTAAAGGAAACAGTAACTCTGGGGATCAGTGTGTTAAAGGAGAGAGTAACTCTAGGGGTCAGTGTGTTAAAGGAGACAGTAACTCTAGGGGTCAGTGTGTTAAAGGGGACAGTAACTCTAGGGGTCAGTGTGTTAAAGGAAACAGTAACTCTGGGGATCAGTGTGTTAAAGGAGACAGTAACTCTCGGGGTCAGTGTGTTAAAGGAGACAGTAACTCTCGGGGTCAGTGTGTTAAAGGAGACAGTAACTCTAGGCGTCAGTGTGTTAAAGGAGACAGTAACTCTAGGGGTCAGTGTGTTAAAGGAAACAGTAACTCTGGGGATCAGTGTGTTAAAGGAGACAGTAACTCTAGGGGTCAGTGTGTCAAAGGGGACAGTAACTCTAGGGGTCAGTGTGTTAAAGGGGACAGTAACTCTCGGGGTCAGTGTGTTAAAGGAAACAGTAACTCTGGGGATCAGTGTGTTAAAGGAGACAGTAACTCTCGGGGTCAGTGTGTCAAAGGGGACAGTAACTCTAGGGGTCAGTGTGTTAAAGGGGACAGTAACTCTAGGGGTCAGTGTGTTAAAGGAAACAGTAACTCTGGGGATCAGTGTGTTAAAGGGGCAGTAACTCTAGTGGTCAGTGTGTGAAAGGGGACAGTAACTCTAGGGGTCAGTGTGTTAAAGGGGACAGTAACTCTCGGGGTCAGTGTGTTAAAGGGGACAGTAACTCTAGGGGTCAGTGTGTTAAAGGGGACAGTAACTCTAGGGGACAGTGTGTTAAAGGGGACAGTAACTCTAGGGGTCAGTGTGTTAAAGGGGACAGTAACTCTCGGGGTCAGTGTGTTAAAGGGGACAGTAACTCTAGGGGTCAGTGTGTTAAAGGGGACAGTAACTCTAGGGGACAGTGTGTTAAAGGGGACAGTAACTCTAGGGGTCAGTGTGTTAAAGGGGACAGTAACTCTAGGGGTCAGTGTGTTAAAGGGGACAGTAACTCTAGGGGACAGTGTGTTAAAGGAAACAGTAACTCTAGGGGTCAGTGTGTTAAAGGGGACAGTAACTCTCGGGGTCAGTGTGTTAAAGGGGACAGTAACTCTAGGGGTCAGTGTGTTAAAGGGGACAGTAACTCTAGGAGACAGTCTGTAAAAGGTGACAGTAACTCTCGGGGTCAGTGTGTTAAAGGGGACAGTAACTCTAGGGGTCAGTGTGTTAAAGTGGACAGTAACTCTCGGGGTCAGTGTGTTAAAGGAGACAGTAACTCTAGGGGTCAGTGTGTTAAAGGGGACAGTAACTCTAGGGGTCAGTGTGTTAAAGGAGACAGTAACTCTAGGGTCAGTGTGTTAAAGGGGACAGTAACTCTAGGGGTCAGTGTGTTAAAGGGGACAGTAACTCTAGGGGACAGTGTGTTAAAGGGGACAGTAACTCTAGGGGTCAGTGTGTTAAAGGAGACAGTAACTCTAGGGGTCAGTGTGTTAAAGGGGACAGTAACTCTAGGCGTCAGTGTGTTAAAGGGGACAGTAACTCTAGGGGTCAGTGTGTTAAAGGGGACAGTAACTCTAGGGGTCTGTGTGTTAAAGGAGACAGTAACTCTAGGGGACAGTGTGTTAAAGGAGACAGTAACTCTCGGGGTCAGTGTGTTAAAGGAGACAGTAACTCTCGGGGTCAGTGTGTTAAAGGGGACAGTAACTCTAGGCGTCAGTGTGTCAAAGGGGACAGTAACTCTAGGGGTCAGTGTGTTAAAGGAAACAGTAACTCTGGGGATCAGTGTGTTAAAGGGGCAGTAACTCTAGTGGTCAGTGTGTGAAAGGGGACAGTAACTCTAGGGGTCAGTGTGTTAAAGGAAACAGTAACTCTGGGGATCAGTGTGTTAAAGGGGACAGTAACTCTAGGGGTCAGTGTGTTAAAGGAAACAGTAACTCTGGGGATCAGTGTGTTAAAGGGGACAGTAACTCTAGGGGTCAGTGTGTGAAAGGGGACAGTAACTCTAGTGGTCAGTGTGTTAAAGGGGACAGTAACTCTAGGGGTCAGTGTGTTAAAGGGGACAGTAACTCTCGGGGTCAGTGTGTTAAAGGAGACAGTAACTCTAGGGGACAGTGTGTTAAAGCGGACAGTAACTAGGGGTCAGTGTGTTAAAGGAGACAGTAACTCTAGGGGTCAGTGTGTTAAAGGGGACAGTAACTCTCGGGGTCAGTGTGTTAAAGGAGACAGTAACTCTCGGGATCAGTGTGTTAAAGGAGACAGTAACTAGGGGTCAGTGTGTTAAAGGAGACAGTAACTCTAGGGGTCAGTGTGTTAAAGGGGACAGTAACTCTAGGGGTCAGAGTGTTAAAGGGGACAGTAACTCTAGGGGTCAGTGTGTTAAAGGGGACAGTAACTCTAGGGGTCAGAGTGTTAAAGGAGACAGTAACTCTAGGGGTCAGAGTGTTAAAGGGGACAGTAACTCTAGGGGTCAGTGTGTTAAAGGGGACAGTAACTCTAGGGGTCAGAGTGTTAAAGGAGACAGTAACTCTAGGGGTCAGAGTGTTAAAGGGGACAGTAACTCTAGGGGTCAGTGTGTTAAAGGGGACAGTAACTCTAGGTGTCAGTGTGTGAAAGGGGACAGTAACTCTAGGTGTCAGTGTGTTAAAGGGGACAGTAACTCTCGGGGTCAGTGTGTTAAAGGAAACAGTAACTCTGGGGATCAGTGTGTTAAAGGGGACAGTAACTCTAGGGGTCAGTGTGTTAAAGGGGACAATAACTCTCGGGGTCAGTGTGTTGAAGGGGACAGTAACTCTCGGGGTCAGTGTGTTAAAGGGGACAGTAACTCTAGGGGTCAGTGTGTTAAAGGAGACAGTAACTCTCGGGGTCAGTGTGTTAAAGGAGACAGTAACTCTAGGGGTCAGTGTGTTAAAGGGGACAGTAACTCTCGGGGTCAGTGTGTTAAAGGAAACAGTAACTCTGGGGATCAGTGTGTTAAAGGGGACAGTAACTCTAGGGGTCAGTGTGTTAAAGGAGACAGTAACTCTAGGGGTCAGTGTGTTAAAGGAGACAGTAACTCTCGGGGTCAGTGTGTTAAAGGAGACAGTAACTCTAGGGGTCAGTGTGTTAAAGGGGACAGTAACTCTCGGGGTCAGTGTGTTAAAGGAAACAGTAACTCTGGGGATCAGTGTGTTAAAGGGGACAGTAACTCTAGGGGTCAGTGTGTTAAAGGAGACAGTAACTCTAGGGGTCAGAGTGTTAAAGGAGACAGTAACTCTAGGGGTCAGAGTGTTAAAGGAGACAGTAACTCTAGGGGTCAGTGTGTTAAAGGAGACAGTAACTCTCGGGGTCAGTGTGTTAAAGGGGACAGTAACTCTCGGTGTCAGTGTGTTAAAGGGGACAGTAACTCTAGGGGTCAGTGTATTAAAGGGGACAGTAACTCTCGGGGTCAGTGTGTTAAAGGGGACAGTAACTCTCGGTGTCAGTGTGTTAAAGGGGACAGTAACTCTAGGGGTCAGTGTGTTAAAGGAGACAGTAACTCTAGGGGTCAGTGTGTTAAAGGAGACAGTAACTCTCGGGGTCAGTGTGTTAAAGGAAACAGTAACTCTGGGGATCAGTGTGTTAAAGGGGACAGTAACTCTAGGGGTCAGTGTGTTAAAGGAGACAGTAACTCTAGGGGTCAGTGTGTTAAAGGAGACAGTAACTCTAGGGGTCAGTGTGTTAAAGGAGACAGTAACTCTAGGGGTCAGAGTGTTAAAGGAGACAGTAACTCTAGGGGTCAGAGTGTTAAAGGGGACAGTAACTCTAGGGGTCAGTGTGTTAAAGGAGACAGTAACTCTAGGGGTCAGTGTGTTAAATGGGACAGTAACTCTCGGGGTCAGTGTGTTAAAGTAGACAGTAACTCTCGGGGTCAGTGTGTTAAAGGGGACAGTAACTCCAGGGGTCAGTGTGTTAAAGGAGACAGTAACTCTAGGGGTCAGTGTGTTAAAGGAGACAGTAACTCTCGGGGTCAGTGTGTTAAAGGAGACAGTAACTCTCGGGGTCAGTGTGTTAAAGGGGACAGTAACTCTCGGGGTCAGTGTGTTAAAGGAGACAGTAACTCTAGGGGTCAGTGTGTTAAAGGAGACAGTAACTCTAGGGGTCAGAGTGTTAAAGGGGACAGTAACTCTAGGGGTCAGTGTGTTAAAGGAGACAGTAACTCTAGGGGTCAGTGTGTTAAAGGAGACAGTAACTCTCGGGGTCAGTGTGTTAAAGTAGACAGTAACTCTCGGGGTCAGTGTGTTAAAGGGGACAGTAACTCCAGGGGTCAGTGTGTTAAAGGAGACAGTAACTCTAGGGGTCAGTGTGTTAAAGGAAACAGTAACTCTAGGGGTCAGTGCGTTAAAGGAGACAGTAACTCTAGGGGTCAGTGTGTTAAAGGGGACAGTAACTCTAGGGGTCAGTGTGTTAAAGGAGACAGTAACTCTAGGGGTCAGTGTGTTAAAGGGGACAGTAACTCTAGGGGTCAGTGTGTTAAAGGGGACAGTAACTCTAGGGGTCAGTGTGTTAAATGAGACAGTAACTCTCGGGGTCAGTGTGTTAAAGGAGACAGTAACTCTAGGGGTCAGTGTGTTAAAGGAGACAGTAACTCTAGGGGTCAGTGTGTGAAAGGGGACAGTAACTCTCGGGGTCAGTGTGTTAAAGGAGACAGTAACTCTAGGGGTCAGTGTGTTAAAGGGGACAGTAACTCTAGGGGTCAGTGTGTTAAAGGAGACAGTAACTCTAGTGGTCAGTGTGTTAAAGGAGACAGTAACTCTCGGGGTCAGTGTGTTAAAGGGGACAGTAACTCTGGGGATCAGTGTGTTAAAGGGGACAGTAACTCTAGTGGTCAGTGTGTTAAAGGAGACAGTAACTCTCGGGGTCAGTGTGTTAAAGGAGACAGTAACTCTAGTGGTCAGTGTGTTAAAGGGGACAGTAACTCTGGGGATCAGTGTGTTAAAGGAGACAGTAACTCTCGGGGTCAGTGTGTTAAAGGGGACAGTAACTCTGGGGATCAGTGTGTTAAAGGGGACAGTAACTCTAGTGGTCAGTGTGTTAAAGGAGACAGTAACTCTCGGGGTCAGTGTGTTACAGGAGACAGTAACTCTAGTGGTCAGTGTGTTAAAGGAGACAGTAACTCTCGGGGTCAGTGTGTTAAAGGGGACAGTAACTCTGGGGATCAGTGTGTTAAAGGGGACAGTAACTCTAGTGGTCAGTGTGTTAAAGGAGACAGTAACTCTAGTGGTCAGTGTGTTAAAGGAGACAGTAACTCTAGTGGTCAGTGTGTTAAAGGGGACAGTAACTCTAGTGGTCAGTGTGTTAAAGGAGGCAGTAACTCTAGGGGTCAGTGTGTTAAAGGAGACAGTAACTCTAGTGGTCAGTGTGTTAAAGGAGACAGTAACTCTCGGGGTCAGTGTGTTAAAGGGGACAGTAACTCTAGTGGTCAGTGTGTTAAAGGAGACAGTAACTCTAGTGGTCAGTGTGTTAAAGGAGACAGTAACTCTAGTGGTCAGTGTGTTAAAGGAGACAGTAACTCTCGGGGTCAGTGTGTTAAAGGGGACAGTAACTCTAGTGGTCAGTGTGTTAATGGAGACAGTAACTCTCGGGGTCAGTGTGTTAAAGGGGACAGTAACTCTAGGGGTCACTGTGTTAAAGGAGGCAGTAACTCTCGGGGTCAGTGTGTTAAAGGAGGCAGTAACTCTCGGGGTCAGTGTGTTAAAGGGGACAGTAACTCTAGGCGTCAGTGTGTTAAAGGGACAGTAACTCTCGGGGTCAGTGTGTTAAAGGGGACAGTAACTCTAGGTGTCAGTGTGTTAAAGGGGGCAGTAACTCTCGGGGTCAGTGTGTTAAAGGGGACAGTAACTCGAGGGGTCAGTGTGTTAAAGGGGACAGTAACTCTCGGGGTCAGTGTGTTAAAGGGGACAGTAACTCTAGGGGTCAGTGTGTTACAGGGGACAGTAACTCTAGGGGTCAGTGTGTTAAAGGAGGCAGTAACTCTCGGGGTCAGAGTGTTAAAGGAGACAGTAACTCTCGGGGTCAGTGTGTTAAAGGGGACAGTAACTCTAGGTGTCAGTGTGTTAAAGGAGACAGTAACTCTAGGTGTCAGTGTGTTAAAGGGGACAGAAACTCTAGGTGTCAGTGTGTGAAAGGGGACAGTAACTCTAGGGGTCAGTGTGTGAAAGGAGACAGTAACTCTAGGTGTCAGTGTGTTAAAGGGGACAGTAACTCTAGGCGTCAGTGTGTTAAAGGAGACAGTAACTCTCGGTGTCAGTGTGTTAAAGGGGACAGTAACTCTAGGCGTCAGTGTGTTAAAGGGGACAGTAACTCTCGGGGTCAGTGTGTTAAAGGAGGCAGTAACTCTAGGTGTCAGTGTGTTAAAGGAGACAGTAACTCTAGGTGTCAGTGTGTTAAAGGAGACAGTAACTCTCGGGGTCAGTGTGTTAAAGGGGACAGTAACTCTAGGTGTCAGTGTGTTAAAGGAGACAGTAACTCTCGGGGTCAGTGTGTTAAAGGAGGCAGTAACTCTAGGTGTCAGTGTGTTAAATGAGACAGTAACTCTAGGTGTCAGTGTGTTAAAGGAGACAGTAACTCGAGGGGTCAGTGTGTTAAAGGAGACAGTAACTCTAGGGGTCAGTGTGTTAAAGGAGACCGTAACTCTAGGTGTCAGTGTGTTAAAGGAGACAGTAACTCTCGGGGTCAGTGTGTTAAAGGGGACAGTAACTCTAGGTGTCAGTGTGTTAAAGGAGACAGTAACTCTCGGGGTCAGTGTGTTAAAGGAGACAGTAACTCTCGGGGTCAGTGTGTTAAAGGGGACAGTAACTCTAGGGGTCAGTGTGTTAAAGGGGACAGTAACTCTAGGTGTCAGTGTGTTAAAGGAGACAGTAACTCTCGGGGTCAGTGTGTTAAAGGGGACAGTAACTCTAGGTGTCAGTGTGTTAAAGGAGACAGTAACTCTCGGGGTCAGTGTGTTAAAGGAGACAGTAACTCTCGGGGTCAGTGTGTTAAAGGGGACAGTAACTCTAGGTGTCAGTGTGTTAAAGGGGACAGTAACTCTCGGGGTCAGTGTGTTAAAGGAGACAGTAACTCTCGGGGTCAGTGTGTTAAAGGGGACAGTAACTCTAGGTGTCAGTGTGTTAAAGGAGACAGTAACTCTCGGGGTCAGTGTGTTAAAGGGGACAGTAACTCTAGGTGTCAGTGTGTTAAAGGGACAGTAACTCTAGGGGTCACTGTGTCAAAGGAGACAGTAACTCTAGGGGTCAGTGTGTTAAAGGAGACAGTAACTCTCGGGGTCAGTGTGTTAAAGGGGACAGTAACTCGAGGGGTCAGTGTGTTAAAGGGGGCAGTAACTCTCGGGGTCAGTGTGTTAAAGGAGACAGTAACTCTAGAGGTCAGTGTGTTAAAGGAGACAGTAACTCTAGGGGTCAGTGTGTTAAAGGGACAGTAACTCTCGGGGTCAGTGTGTTAAAGGAGACAGTAACTCTAGGGGTCAGTGTGTTAAAGGAGACAGTAACTCTAGGGGTCAGTGTGTTAAAGTAGACAGTAACTCTCGGGGTCAGTGTGTGAAAGGGGACAGTAACTCTAGGGGTCAGTGTGTGAAAGGGGACAGTAACTCTAGGGGTCAGTGTGTGAAAGGGGACAGTAACTCTAGGGGTCAGTGTGTGAAAGGGGACAGTAACTCTAGGGGTCAGTGTGTTAAAGGGGACAGTAACTCTCGGGGTCAGTGTGTTAAAGGGGACAGTAACTCTAGGGGTCAGTGTGTGAAAGTAGACAGTAACTCTCGGGGTCAGTGTGTTAAAGGAGACAGTAACTCTCGGGGTCAGTGTGTGAAAGGGGACAGTAACTCTCGGGGTCAGTGTGTTAAAGGAGACAGTAACTCTCGGGGTCAGTGTGTTAAAGGAGACAGTAACTCTCGGGGTAAGTGTGTGAAAGGGGACAGTAACTCTCGGGGTCAGTGTGTTAAAGGGGACAGTAACTCTAGGGGTCAGTGTGTGAAAGGGGACAGTAACTCTAGGGGTCAGTGTGTGAAAGGGGACAGTAACTCTAGGGGTCAGTGTGTGAAAGGGGACAGTAACTCTCGGGGTCAGTGTGTTAAAGGAGACAGTAACTCTAGGGGTCAGTGTGTTAAAGGAGACAGTAACTCTCGGGGTCAGTGTGTTAAAGGGGACAGTAACTCTAGGGGTCAGTGTGTTAAAGGAGACAGTAACTCTCGGGGTCAGTGTGTTAAAGGGGACAGTAACTCTAGGGGTCAGTGTGTGAAAGGGGACAGTAACTCTCGGGGTCAGTGTGTTAAAGGAGACAGTAACTCTAGGGGTCAGTGTGTGAAAGGGGACAGTAACTCTAGGGGTCAGTGTGTTAAAGGAGACAGTAACTCTAGGGGTCAGTGTGTGAAAGGGGACAGTAACTCTCGGGGTCAGTGTGTTAAAGGAGACAGTAACTCTAGGGGTCAGTGTGTGAAAGGGGACAGTAACTCTAGGGTTCAGTGTGTTAAAGGAGACAGTAACTCTCGGGGTCAGTGTGTTAAAGGGGACAGTAACTCTAGGCGTCGGTGTGTTAAAGGAGACAGTAACTCTCGGGGTCAGTGTGTTAAAGGAGACAGTAACTCTAGGGGTCAGTGTGTTTAAGGGGACAGTAACTCTCGGGGTCAGTGTGTTAAAGGAGACAGTAACTCTAGGGGTCAGTGTGTGAAAGGAGACAGTAACTCTAGGGGTCAGTGTGTGAAAGGAGACAGTAACTCTAGGGGTCAGTGTGTTAATGTGGACAGTAACTCTAGGGGTCAGTGTGTTAAAGGGGACAGTAACTCTAGGGGTCAGTGTGTGAAAGGAGACAGTAACTCTAGGGGTCAGTGTGTTAATGTGGACAGTAACTCTACGGGTCAGTGTGTTAAAGGGGACAGTAACTCTAGGGCTCAGTGTGTTAAAGGGACAGTAACTCTAGGGCTCAGTGTGTTAAAGGGACAGTAACTCTCGGGGTCAGTGTGTTAAAGGGGACAGTAACTCTAGGGCTCAGTGTGTTAAAGGGGACAGTAACTCTAGGGCTCAGTGTGTTAAAGGGACAGTAACTCTCGGGGTCAGTGTGTTAAAGGAGACAGTAACTCTAGGGGTCAGTGTGTGAAAGGGGACAGTAACTCTCGGGGTCAGTGTGTTAAAGGGACAGTAACTCTCGGGGTCAGTGTGTTAAAGGGGACAGTAACTCTAGGGGACAGTGTGTTAAAGGAGACAGTAACTCTAGGGGTCAGTGTGTTAAAGGGGACAATAACTCTAGGTGTCAGTGTGTTAAAGGGGACAGTAACTCTCGGGGTCAGTGTGTTAAAGGAGACAGTAACTCTAGGGGTCAGTGTGTTAAAGGGGACAGTAACTCTAGGGCTCAGTGTGTTAAAGGAGACAGTAACTCTAGGGGTCAGTGTGTTAAAGGGGACAGTAACTCTCGGGGTCAGTGTGTTAAAGGGGACAGTAACTCTAGGGGTCAGTGTGTTAAATGAGACAGTAACTCTAGGGGTCAGTGTGTTAAAGGGGACAGTAACTCTAGGGGTCAGTGTGTTAAAGGGGACAGTAACTCTAGGGGTCAGTGTGTTAAAGGGGACAGTAACTCTAGGGGTCAGTGTGCTAAAGGAGACAGTAACTCTAGGGGTCAGTGTGTTAAAGGCGACAGTAACTCTAGGGGTCAGTATGTTAAAGGGGACAGTAACTCTAGGGGTCAGTGTGTTAAAGGAGACAGTAACTCTCGGGGTCAGTGTGTTAAAGGAGACAGTAACTCTAGGGGTCAGTGTGTTAAAGGCGACAGTAACTCTCGGGGTCAGTGTGTTAAAGGAGACAGTAACTCTAGGGGTCAGTGTGTTAAAGGAGACAGTAACTCTAGGGGTCAGTGTGTTAAAGGGGACAGTAACTCTAGGGGTCAGTGTGTTAAAGGCGACAGTAACTCTCGGGGTCAGTGTGTTAAAGGAGACAGTAACTCTAGGGGTCAGTGTGTTAAAGTGGACAGTAACTCTAGGGGTCAGTGTGCTAAAGGAGACAGTAACTCTAGGGGTCAGTGTGTTAAAGGCGACAGTAACTCTCGGGGTCAGTGTGTTAAAGGAGACAGTAACTCTAGGAGTCAGTGTGTTAAAGGGGACAGTAACTCTAGGGGTCAGTGTGTTAAAGGGGACAGTAACTCCAGGGTTAAGTGTGTCAAAGGGGACAGTAACTCTCGGTGTCAGTGTGTTAAAGGGGACAGTAACTCTAGGGGTCAGTGTGTTAAAGGGGACAGTAACTCTAGGGGTCAGTGTGTTAAAGGAGACAGTAACTCTCGGGGTCAGTGTGTTAAAGGGGACAGTAACTCTAGGGGTCAGTGTGTTCAAGGGGACAGTAACTCTAGGGGTCAGTGTGTTAAAGGGGACAGTAACTCTAGGGGTCAGTGTGTTAAAGGGGACAGTAACTCTAGGGGTCAGTGTGTTAAAGGGGACAGTAACTCTAGGGGTCAGTGTGTTAAAGGGGACAGTAACTCTAGGGGTCAGTGTGCTAAAGGAGACAGTAACTCTAGGGGTCAGTGTGTTAAAGGGGACAGTAACTCACAGGGTCAGTGTGTTAAAGGGGACAGTAACTCACAGGGTCAGTGTGTTAAAGGAGACAGTAACTCTAGGGGTCAGTGTGTTAAAGGGGACAGTAACTCTAGGGGTCAGTGTGTTAAAGGGGACAGTAACTCTAGGGGTCAGTGTGTTAATGGGGACTGTAACTCTAGGGGTCAGTGTGTTAAAGGGGACAGTAACTCTAGGGGTCAGTGTGTTAATGGGGACAGTAACTCTAGGGGTCAGTGTGTTAATGGGGACTGTAACTCTAGGGGTCAGTGTGTTAAAGGGGACAGTAACTCTAGGGGTCAGTGTGTTAATGGGGACAGTAACTCTCGGGGTCAGTGTGAAAAAGGAGACAGTAACTCTAGGGGTCAGTGTGTTAAAGGAGACAGTAACTCTAGGGTTCAGTGTGTTAAAGGGGACAGTAACTCTAGGGTTCAGTGTGTTAAAGGAGACAGTAACTCTCGGGGTCAGTGTGTTAAAGGGGACAGTAACTCTCGGGGTCAGTGTGTTAAAGGGACAGTAACTCTAGGGTTCAGTGTGTTAAAGGAGACAGTAACTCTAGGGGTCAGTGTGATAAAGGGGACAGTAACTCTCGGGGTCAGTGTGTTAAAGGGACAGTAACTCTAGGGTTCAGTGTGTTAAAGGAGACAGTAACTCTCAGGGTCAGTGTGTTAAAGGGGACAGTAACTCTAGGGGTCAGTGTGTTAAAGGAGACAGTAACTCTAGGGGTCAGTGTGTTAAAGGGACAGTAACTCTAGGGGTCAGTGTGTTAAAGGAGACAGTAACTCTAGGGGTCAGTGTGTTAAAGGAGACAGTAACTCTAGGAGTCAGTGTGTTAAAGGGGACAGTAACTCTAGGGGTCAGTGTGTTAAAGGAGACAGTAACTCTAGGTGTCAGTGTGTTAAAGGAGACAGTAACTCTCGGGGTCAGTGTGTTAAAGGGACAGTAACTCTCGGGGTCAGTGTGTTAAAGGAGACAGTAACTCTCGGGGTCAGTGTGTTAAAGGGACAGTAACTCTAGGGTTCAGTGTGTTAAAGGGGACAGCAACTCAAGGGGTCAGTGTTTTAAAGGAGACAGTAACTCTAGGGGTCAGTGTGTTAAAGGGGACAGTAACTCTAGGGGTCAGTGTGTTAAAGGAGACAGTAACACTAGGGATCAGTGTGTTAAAGGGGACAGTAACTCTAGGGGTCAGTGTGTTAAAGGGGACAGTAACTCAAGGGGTCAGTGTGTTAAAGAGGACAGTAACTAGGGGTCAGTGTGTTAAAGGGGACAGTAACTCTCGGGGTCAGTCTGTTAAAGGGGACAGTAACTCTAGGGGTCAGTGTGCTAAAGGGGACAGTAACTCCCGGGGTCAGTCTGTTAAAGGGGACAGTAACTCTAGGGGTCAGTGTGTTCAAGGGGACAGTAACTCTCGGGGTCAGTGTGTTAAAGTGGACAGTAACTCTAGGAGTCAGTGTGTTAAAGGGGACAGTAACTCTAGGGGTCAGTGTGTTAAAGGGGACAGTAACTCTAGGGGTCAGTGTGTTAAAGGAGACAGTAACTAGGGGTCAGTGTGTTAAAGGGGACAGTAACTCTCGGGGTCAGTCTGTTAAAGGGGACAGTAACTCTAGGGGTCAGTGTGTTAAAGGGACAGTAACTCTCGGTGTCAGAGTGTTAAAGGAGTCAGTAACTCTAGGGATCAGTGTGTTAAAGGAGACAGTAACTCTAGGGATCAGTGTGTTAAAGGAGACAGTAACTCTCGGTGTCAGAGTGTTAAAGGGAACAGTAACTCTAGGGGTCAGTGTGTTAAAGGAGACAGTAACTCTCGGGGTCAGTGTGTTAAAGTGGACAGTAACTCTAGGAGTCAGTGTGTTAAAGGGGACAGTAACTCTAGGGTTCAGTGTGTTAAAGGGGACAGTAACTCTCGGGGTCAGTGTGTTAAAGGGGACAGTAACTCTCGGGGTCAGTGTGTTAAAGGAGACAGTAACTCTCGGGGTCAGTGTGTTAAAGGGGACAGTAACTCTAGGGGTCAGTGTGTTAAAGGAAACAGTAACTCTAGGGGTCAGTGTGTTAAAGGGGACAGTAACTCTCGGGGTCAGTGTGTTAAAGGGGACAGTAACTCTAGGGGTCAGTGTGTTAAAGGGGACAGTAACTCTAGGAGACAGTCTGTAAAAGGGGACAGTAACTCTAGGGGTCAGTGTGTTAAAGTGGACAGTAACTCTCGGGGTCAGTGTGTTAAAGGAGACAGTAACTCTAGGGGTCAGTGTGTTAAAGGGGACAGTAACTCTAGGCGTCAGTGTGTTAAAGGGGACAGTAACTCTAGGGGTCAGTGTGTTAAAGGGGACAGTAACTCTAGGGGTCAGTGTGTTAAAGGGGACAGTAACTCTAGGGGACAGTGTGTTAAAGGGGACAGTAACTCTAGGGGTCAGTGTGTTAAAGGAGACAGTAACTCTAGGGGTCAGTGTGTTAAAGGGGACAGTAACTCTAGGCGTCAGTGTGTTAAAGGGGACAGTAACTCTAGGGGTCAGTGTGTTAAAGGGGACAGTAACTTTAGGGGACAGTGTGTTAAAGGGGGCAGTAACTCTCGGTGTCAGTGTGTTAAAGGAGACAGTAACTCTCGGGGTCAGTGTGTTAAAGGGGACAGTAACTCTAGGCGTCAGTGTGTCAAAGGGGACAGTAACTCTCGGGGTCAGTGTGTTAAAGGAGACAGTAACTCTCGGGGTCAGTGTGTTAAAGGGGACAGTAACTCTAGGCGTCAGTGTGTCAAAGGGGACAGTAACTCTCGGGGTCAGTGTGTTAAAGGAAACAGTAACTCTGGGGATCAGTGTGTTAAAGGGGACAGTAACTCTAGGGGTCAGTGTGTTAAAGGGGACAGTAACTCTAGGGGTCAGTGTGTTAAAGGAAACAGTAACTCTGGGGATCAGTGTGTGAAAGGGGACAGTAACTCTAGTGGTCAGTGTGTTAAAGGGGACAGTAACTCTAGGGGTCAGTGTGTTAAAGGGGACAGTAACTCTCGGGGTCAGTGTGTTAAAGGAGACAGTAACTCTAGGGGACAGTGTGTTAAAGCGGACAGTAACTAGGGGTCAGTGTGTTAAAGGAGACAGTAACTCTAGGGGTCAGTGTGTTAAAGGGGACAGTAACTCTCGGGGTCAGTGTGTTAAAGGAGACAGTAACTCTAGGGGTCAGTGTGTTAAAGGAGACAGTAACTCTCGGGATCAGTGTGTTAAAGGAGACAGTAACTAGGGGTCAGTGTGTTAAAGGAGACAGTAACTCTAGGGGTCAGTGTGTTAAAGGGGACAGTAACTCTAGGGGTCAGAGTGTTAAAGGGGACAGTAACTCTAGGGGTCAGTGTGTTAAAGGGGACAGTAACTCTAGGGGTCAGAGTGTTAAAGGAGACAGTAACTCTAGGGGTCAGAGTGTTAAAGGGGACAGTAACTCTAGGGGTCAGTGTGTTAAAGGGGACAGTAACTCTAGGGGTCAGAGTGTTAAAGGAGACAGTAACTCTAGGGGTCAGAGTGTTAAAGGGGACAGTAACTCTAGGGGTCAGTGTGTTAAAGGGGACAGTAACTCTAGGTGTCAGTGTGTGAAAGGGGACAGTAACTCTAGGTGTCAGTGTGTTAAAGGGGACAGTAACTCTCGGGGTCAGTGTGTTAAAGGAAACAGTAACTCTGGGGATCAGTGTGTTAAAGGGGACAGTAACTCTAGGGGTCAGTGTGTTAAAGGAGACAGTAACTCTAGGGGTCAGTGTGTTAAAGGGGACAGTAACTCTAGGGGTCAGTGTGTTAAAGGGGACAATAACTCTCGGGGTCAGTGTGTTGAAGGGGACAGTAACTCTCGGGGTCAGTGTGTTAAAGGGGACAGTAACTCTAGGGGTCAGTGTGTTAAAGGGGACAGTAACTCTCGGGGTCAGTGTGTTAAAGGAGACAGTAACTCTAGGGGTCAGTGTGTTAAAGGGGACAGTAACTCTCGGGGTCAGTGTGTTAAAGGAAACAGTAACTCTGGGGATCAGTGTGTTAAAGGGGACAGTAACTCTAGGGGTCAGTGTGTTAAAGGAGACAGTAACTCTAGGGGTCAGTGTATTAAAGGGGACAGTAACTCTAGGGGTCAGTGTATTAAAGGGGACAGTAACTCTCGGGGTCAGTGTGTTAAAGGGGACAGTAACTCTCGGTGTCAGTGTGTTAAAGGGGACAGTAACTCTAGGGGTCAGTGTGTTAAAGGAGACAGTAACTCTAGGGGTCAGTGTGTTAAAGGAGACAGTAACTCTAGGGGTCAGTGTATTAAAGGGGACAGTAACTCTCGGGGTCAGTGTGTTAAAGGGGACAGTAACTCTCGGTGTCAGTGTGTTAAAGGGGACAGTAACTCTAGGGGTCAGTGTGTTAAAGGAGACAGTAACTCTCGGGGTCAGTGTGTTAAAGGAAACAGTAACTCTGGGGATCAGTGTGTTAAAGGGGACAGTAACTCTAGGGGTCAGTGTGTTAAAGGGGACAGTAACTCTAGGGGTCAGTGTGTTAAAGGAGACAGTAACTCTCGGGGTCAGTGTGTTAAAGGAAACAGTAACTCTGGGGATCAGTGTGTTAAAGGGGACAGTAACTCTAGGGGTCAGTGTGTTAAAGGAGACAGTAACTCTAGGGGTCAGTGTGTTAAAGGAGACAGTAACTCTCGGGGTCAGTGTGTTAAAGGAGACAGTAACTCTAGGGGTCAGAGTGTTAAAGGAGACAGTAACTCTAGGGGTCAGAGTGTTAAAGGGGACAGTAACTCTAGGGGTCAGTGTGTTAAAGGAGACAGTAACTCTCGGGGTCAGTGTGTTAAAGGAAACAGTAACTCTGGGGATCAGTGTGTTAAAGGGGACAGTAACTCTAGGGGTCAGTGTGTTAAAGGAGACAGTAACTCTAGGGGTCAGTGTGTTAAAGGAGACAGTAACTCTCGGGGTCAGTGTGTTAAAGGAGACAGTAACTCTAGGGGTCAGAGTGTTAAAGGAGACAGTAACTCTAGGGGTCAGAGTGTTAAAGGGGACAGTAACTCTAGGGGTCAGTGTGTTAAAGGAGACAGTAACTCTAGGGGTCAGTGTGTTAAAGGGGACAGTAACTCTAGGGGTCAGTGTGTTAAAGGAGACAGTAACTCTAGGGGTCAGAGTGTTAAAGGGGACAGTAACTCTAGGGGTCAGTGTGTTAAAGGGGACAGTAACTCTAGGGGTCAGTGTGTTAAAGGAGACAGTAACTCTCGGGGTCAGTGTGTTAAAGTAGACAGTAACTCTCGGGGTCAGTGTGTTAAAGGGGACAGTAACTCCAGGGGTCAGTGTGTTAAAGGAGACAGTAACTCTAGGGGTCAGTGTGTTAAAGGAGACAGTAACTCTCGGGGTCAGTGTGTTAAAGGAGACAGTAACTCTCGGGGTCAGTGTGTTAAAGGGGACAGTAACTCTAGGAGTCAGTGTGTTAAAGGGGACAGTAACTCTAGGGGTCAGTGTGTTAAAGGAAACAGTAACTCTAGGGGTCAGTGTGTTAAAGGAGACAGTAACTCTAGGGGTCAGTGTGTTAAAGGGGACAGTAACTCTAGGGGTCAGTGTGTTAAAGGGGACAGTAACTCTAGGGGTCAGTGTGTTAAAGGAGACAGTAACTCTCAGTGACAGTGTGTTAAAGGAGACAGTAACTCTCGGGGTCAGTGTGTTAAAGGAGACAGTAACTCTCGGGCTCAGTGTGTTAAAGGGACAGTAACTCTAGGGGTCAGTGTGTGAAAGGGGACAGTAACTCTCGGGGTCAGTGTGTTAAAGGAGACAGTAACTCTAGGGGTCAGTGTGTTAAAGGGGACAGTAACTCTAGGGGTCAGTGTGTTAAAGGAGACAGTAACTCTAGTGGTCAGTGTGTTAAAGGAGACAGTAACTCTCGGGGTCAGTGTGTTAAAGGAGACAGTAACTCTCGGGGTCAGTGTGTTAAAGGGGACAGTAACTCTAGGGGTCAGTGTGTTAAAGGAGACAGTAACTCTAGGTGTCAGTGTGTTAAAGGGGACAGTAACTCTAGGGGTCAGTGTGTTAAAGGAGACAGTAACTCTAGGGGTCAGTGTGTTAAAGGGGACAGTAACTCTAGGGGTCAGTGTGTTAAAGGAGACAGTAACTCTAGGGGTCAGTGTGTTAAAGGGGACAGTAACTCTAGTGGTCAGTGTGTTAATGGAGACAGTAACTCTTGGGGTCAGTGTGTTAAAGGGGACAGTAACTCTAGGGGTCACTGTGTTAAAGGAGGCAGTAACTCTCGGGGTCAGTGTGTTAAAGGAGGCAGTAACTCTCGGGGTCAGTGTGTTAAAGGGGACAGTAACTCTAGGCGTCAGTGTGTTAAAGGGACAGTAACTCTCGGGGTCAGTGTGTTAAAGGGGACAGTAACTCTAGGTGTCAGTGTGTTAAAGGGGGCAGTAACTCTCGGGGTCAGTGTGTTAAAGGGGACAGTAACTCGAGGGGTCAGTGTGTTAAAGGGGACAGTAACTCTCGGGGTCAGTGTGTTAAAGGGGACAGTAACTCTAGGGGTCAGTGTGTTACAGGGGACAGTAACTCTAGGGGTCAGTGTGTTAAAGGAGGCAGTAACTCTCGGGGTCAGAGTGTTAAAGGAGACAGTAACTCTCGGGGTCAGTGTGTTAAAGGGGACAGTAACTCTAGGTGTCAGTGTGTTAAAGGAGACAGTAACTCTAGGTGTCAGTGTGTTAAAGGGGACAGAAACTCTAGGTGTCAGTGTGTGAAAGGGGACAGTAACTCTAGGGGTCAGTGTGTGAAAGGAGACAGTAACTCTAGGTGTCAGTGTGTTAAAGGGGACAGTAACTCAAGGGGTCAGTGTGTTAAAGGGGACAGTAACTCTAGGGGTCAGTGTGTTAAAGGAGACAGTAACTCTAGGTGTCAGTGTGTTAAAGGGGACAGTAACTCTAGGCGTCAGTGTGTTAAAGGAGACAGTAACTCTCGGTGTCAGTGTGTTAAAGGGGACAGTAACTCTAGGCGTCAGTGTGTTAAAGGGGACAGTAACTCTCGGGGTCAGTGTGTTAAAGGAGGCAGTAACTCTAGGTGTCAGTGTGTTAAAGGAGACAGTAACTCTAGGGGTCAGTGTGTTAAAGGAGACAGTAACTCTCGGGGTCAGTGTGTTAAAGGAGACAGTAACTCGAGGGGTCAGTGTGTTAAAGGAGACAGTAACTCGAGGGGTCAGTGTGTTAAAGGGGACAGTAACTCTAGGGGTCAGTGTGTTAAAGGGGACAGTAACTCTAGGTGTCAGTGTGTTAAAGGAGACAGTAACTCGAGGGGTCAGTGTGTTAAAGGAGACAGTAACTCTAGGGGTCAGTGTGTTAAAGGAGACAGTAACTCCCAAGGTCAGTGTGTTAAAGGGGACAGTAACTCTAGGTGTCAGTGTGTTAAAGGAGACAGTAACTCTCGGGGTCAGTGTGTTAAAGGGGACAGTAACTCTAGGTGTCAGTGTGTTAAAGGAGACAGTAACTCTCGGGGTCAGTGTGTTAAAGGGGACAGTAACTCTAGGTGTCAGTGTGTTAAAGGGGACAGTAACTCTAGGGGATCAGTGTGTTAAAGGAGACAGTAACTCGAGGGGTCAGTGTGTTAAAGTGGACAGTAACTCTAGGGGTCAGTGTGTTAAAGGGGACAGTAACTCTAGGTGTCAGTGTGTTAAAGGAGACAGTAACTCTCGGGGTCAGTGTGTTAAAGGGGACAGTAACTCTAGGTGTCAGTGTGTTAAAGGAGACAGTAACTCTCGGGGTCAGTGTGTTAAAGGAGACAGTAACTCTCGGGGTCAGTGTGTTAAAGGGGACAGTAACTCTAGGTGTCAGTGTGTTAAAGGGGACAGTAACTCTCGGGGTCAGTGTGTTAAAGGAGACAGTAACTCTCGGGGTCAGTGCGTTAAAGGAGACAGTAACTCTAGGGGTCAGTGTGTTAAAGGGGACAGTAACTCTAGGTGTCAGTGTGTTAAAGGAGACAGTAACTCTCGGGGTCAGTGCGTTAAAGGAGACAGTAACTCTAGGGGTCAGTGTGTTAAAGGGGACAGTAACTCTCGGGGTCAGTGTGTTAAAGGAGACAGTAACTCTCGGGGTCAGTGCGTTAAAGGAGACAGTAACTCTAGGGGTCAGTGTGTTAAAGGGGACAGTAACTCTAGGTGTCAGTGTGTTAAAGGAGACAGTAACTCTCGGGGTCAGTGCGTTAAAGGAGACAGTAACTCTAGGGGTCAGTGTGTTAAAGGGGACAGTAACTCTAGGTGTCAGTGTGTTAAAGGAGACAGTAACTCTCGGGGTCAGTGCGTTAAAGGAGACAGTAACTCTAGGGGTCAGTGTGTTAAAGGGGACAGTAACTCTAGGTGTCAGTGTGTTAAAGGAGACAGTAACTCTCGGGGTCAGTGCGTTAAAGGAGACAGTAACTCTAGGGGTCAGTGTGTTAAAGGGGACAGTAACTCTAGGGGTCAGTGTTTTAAAGGAGACAGTAACTCTCGGGGTCAGTGCGTTAAAGGAGACAGTAACTCTAGGGGTCAGTGTGTTAAAGGGGACAGTAACTCTAGGTGTCAGTGTGTTAAAGGAGACAGTAACTCTCGGGGTCAGTGTGTTAAAGGGGACAGTAACTCTAGGTGTCAGTGTGTTAAAGGGACAGTAACTCTAGGGGTCACTGTGTCAAAGGAGACAGTAACTCTAGGGGTCAGTGTGTTAAAGGAGACAGTAACTCTAGGGGTCACTGTGTCAAAGGGGACAGTAACTCTCGGGGTCAGTGTGTTAAAGGGGACAGTAACTCTAGGGGTTCAGTGTGTTAAAGGGGACAGTAACTCTAGGGGTCAGTGTGTTAAAGGGACAGTAACTCTCGGGGTCAGTGTGTTAAAGGAGACAGTAACTCTAGTGGTCAGTGTGTTAAAGGGGACAGTAACTCTAGGGGTTCAGTGTGTTAAAGGGGACAGTAACTCTAGGGGTCAGTGTGTTAAAGGGACAGTAACTCTAGGGGTCAGTGTGTTAAAGGAGACAGTAACTCTAGGGGTCAGTGTGTTAAAGGGACAGTAACTCTCGGGGTCAGTGTGTGAAAGGGGACAGTAACTCTAGGGGTCAGTGTGTGAAAGGGGACAGTAACTCTAGGGGTCAGTGTGTGAAAGGGGACAGTAACTCTAGGGGTCAGTGTGTGAAAGGGGACAGTAACTCTAGGGGTCAGTGTGTTAAAGGGGACAGTAACTCTCGGGGTCAGTGTGTGAAAGGGGACAGTAACTCTAGGGGTCAGTGTGTGAAAGGGGACAGTAACTCTAGGGGTCAGTGTGTGAAAGGGGACAGTAACTCTAGGGGTCAGTGTGTGAAAGGGGACAGTAACTCTCGGGGTCAGTGTGTTAAAGGGGACAGTAACTCTCGGGGTCAGTGTGTTAAAGGGGACAGTAACTCTCGGGGTCAGTGTGTTAAAGGAGACAGTAACTCTAGGGGTCAGTGTGTGAAAGGGGACAGTAACTCTCGGGGTCAGTGTGTTAAAGGAGACAGTAACTCTAGGGGTCAGTGTGTGAAAGGGGACAGTAACTCTAGGGGTCAGTGTGTGAAAGGGGACAGTAACTCTCGGGGTCAGTGTGTTAAAGGAGACAGTAACTCTAGGGGTCAGTGTGTGAAAGGGGACAGTAACTCTCGGGGTCAGTGTGTTAAAGGAGACAGTAACTCTAGGGGTCAGTGTGTTAAAGGGGACAGTAACTCTCGGGGTCAGTGTGTTAAAGGAGACAGTAACTCTAGGGGTCAGTGTGTGAAAGGAGACAGTAACTCTAGGGGTCAGTGTGTTAAAGGGGACAGTAACTCTAGGGGTCAGTGTGTTAATGTGGACAGTAACTCTAGGGGTCAGTGTGTGAAAGGGGACAGTAACTCTCGGGGTCAGTGTGTTAAAGGAGACAGTAACTCTAGGGGTCAGTGTGTTAAAGGGGACAGTAACTCTAGGGGTCAGTGTGTTAAAGGGGACAGTAACTCTAGGGGTCAGTGTGTGAAAGGAGACAGTAACTCTAGGGGTCAGTGTGTTAATGTGGACAGTAACTCTACGGGTCAGTGTGTTAAAGGGGACAGTAACTCTAGGGCTCAGTGTGTTAAAGGGACAGTAACTCTAGGGCTCAGTGTGTTAAAGGGACAGTAACTCTCGGGGTCAGTGTGTTAAAGGGGACAGTAACTCTAGGGCTCAGTGTGTTAAAGGGGACAGTAACTCTAGGGCTCAGTGTGTTAAAGGGACAGTAACTCTCGGGGTCAGTGTGTTAAAGGGACAGTAACTCTCGGGGTCAGTGTGTTAAAGGGACAGTAACTCTCGGGGTCAGTGTGTTAAAGGTGACAGTAACTCTAGGGGTCAGTGTGTTAAAGGGGACAGTAACTCTAGGGGACAGTGTGTTAAAGGAGACAGTAACTCTAGGGGTCAGTGTGTTAAAGGGGACAATAACTCTAGGTGTCAGTGTGTTAAAGGGGACAGTAACTCTCGGGGTCAGTGTGTTAAAGGAGACAGTAACTCTAGGGGTCAGTGTGTTAAAGGGGACAGTAACTCTAGGGCTCAGTGTGTTAAAGGAGACAGTAACTCTAGGGGTCAGTGTGTTAAAGGGGACAGTAACTCTCGGGGTCAGTGTGTTAAAGGGGACAGTAACTCTCGGGGTCAGTGTGTTAAAGGGGACAGTAACTCTAGGGGTCAGTGTGTTAAAGGAGACAGTAACTCTAGGGGTCAGTGTGTTAAAGGAGACAGTAACTCTAGGGGTCAGTGTGTTAAAGGCGACAGTAACTCTAGGGGTCAGTGTGTTAAAGGCGACAGTAACTCTAGGGGTCAGTGTGTTAAAGGGGACAGTAACTCTAGGGGTCAGTGTGTTAAAGGAGACAGTAACTCTAGGGGTCAGTGTGTTAAAGGAGACAGTAACTCTAGGGGTCAGTGTGTTAAAGGCGACAGTAACTCTAGGGGTCAGTGTGTTAAAGGCGACAGTAACTCTAGGGGTCAGTGTGTTAAAGGCGACAGTAACTCTCGGGGTCAGTGTGTTAAAGGGGACAGTAACTCTAGGGGTCAGTGTGTTAAAGGCGACAGTAACTCTAGGGGTCAGTGTGTTAAAGTGGACAGTAACACTCGGGGTCAGTGTGCTAAAGGAGACAGTAACTCTAGGGGTCAGTGTGTTAAAGGGGACAGTAACTCTAGGGGTCAGTGTGTTAAAGGCGACAGTAACTCTCGGGGTCAGTGTGTTAAAGGAGACAGTAACTCTAGGGGTCAGTGTGTTAAAGGGGACAGTAACTCTAGGGGTCAGTGTGTTAAAGGCGACAGTAACTCTCGGGGTCAGTGTGTTAAAGGAGACAGTAACTCTAGGGGTCAGTGTGTTAAAGGGGATAGTAACTCTCGGGGTCAGTGTGTTAAAGGGGACAGTAACTCTCGGGGTCAGTGTGTTAAAGGGGACAGTAACTCTAGGGGTCAGTGTGTTAAAGGGGACAGTAACTCTAGGGGTCAGTGTGTTAAAGGCGACAGTAACTCTCGGGGTCAGTGTGTTAAAGGAGACAGTAACTCTAGGGGTCAGTGTGTTAAAGGGGACAGTAACTCTAGGGGTCAGTGTGTTAAAGGCGACAGTAACTCTCGGGGTCAGTGTGTTAAAGGAGACAGTAACTCTAGGGGTCAGTGTGTTAAAGGAGACAGTAACTCTCGGGGTCAGTGTGTTAAAGGGGACAGTAACTCTAGGGGTCAGTGTGTTCAAGGGGACAGTAACTCTAGGGGTCAGTGTGTTAAAGGAGACAGTAACTCTCGGGGTCAGTGTGTTAAAGGGGACAGTAACTCTAGGGGTCAGTGTGTTCAAGGGGACAGTAACTCTAGGGGTCAGTGTGTTAAAGGGGACAGTAACTCTAGGGGTCAGTGTGTTAAAGGGGACAGTAACTCTAGGGGTCAGTGTGTTAAAGGGGACAGTAACTCTAGGGGTCAGTGTGTTAAAGGGGACAGTAACTCTAGGGGTCAGTGTGCTAAAGGAGACAGTAACTCTCGGGGTCAGTGTGTTAAAGGGGACAGTAACTCACAGGGTCAGTGTGTTAAAGGGGACAGTAACTCACAGGGTCAGTGTGTTAAAGGAGACAGTAACTCTAGGGGTCAGTGTGTTAAAGGGGACAGTAACTCTAGGGGTCAGTGTGTTAAAGGGGACAGTAACTCTCGGGGTCAGTGTGTTAATGGGGACTGTAACTCTAGGGGTCAGTGTGTTAAAGGGGACAGTAACTCTAGGGGTCAGTGTGTTAATGGGGACAGTAACTCTAGGGGTCAGTGTGTTAATGGGGACTGTAACTCTAGGGGTCAGTGTGTTAAAGGGGACAGTAACTCTAGGGGTCAGTGTGTTAATGGGGACAGTAACTCTCGGGGTCAGTGTGAAAAAGGAGACAGTAACTCTAGGGGTCAGTGTGTTAAAGGAGACAGTAACTCTAGGGTTCAGTGTGTTAAAGGGGACAGTAACTCTAGGGTTCAGTGTGTTAAAGGAGACAGTAACTCTCGGGGTCAGTGTGTTAAAGGGACAGTAACTCTAGGGTTCAGTGTGTTAAAGGAGACAGTAACTCTAGGGGTCAGTGTGATAAAGGGGACAGTAACTCTCGGGGTCAGTGTGTTAAAGGGACAGTAACTCTAGGGTTCAGTGTGTTAAAGGAGACAGTAACTCTCGGGGTCAGTGTGTTAAAGGGGACAGTAACTCTAGGGTTCAGTGTGTTAAAGGAGACAGTAACTCTAGGGGTCAGTGTGTTAAAGGAGACAGTAACTCTTGGGGTCAGTGTGTTAAAGGAGACAGTAACTCTCGGGCTCAGTGTGTTAAAGGAGACAGTAACTCTAGGGGTCAGTGTGTTAAAGGAGACAGTAACTCTAGGAGTCAGTGTGTTAAAGGGGACAGTAACTCTAGGGGTCAGTGTGTTAAAGGAGACAGTAACTCTAGGTGTCAGTGTGTTAAAGGAGACAGTAACTCTAGGGGTCAGTGTGTTAAAGGAGACAGTAACTCTAGGGGTCAGTGTGTTAAAGGGGACAGTAACTCTCGGGGTCAGTGTGTTAAAGGGGACAGTAACTCTCGGGGTCAGTGTGTTAAAGGAGACAGTAACTCTCGGGGTCAGAGTGTTAAAGGAGACAGTAACTCTAGGCGTCAGTGTGTTAAAGGAGACAGTAACTCTCGGGGTCAGTGTGTTAAAGGAGACAGTAACTCTCGGGGTCAGTGTGTTAAAGGAGACAGTAACTCTCGGGGTCAGTGTGTTAAAGGGGACAGTAACTCTAGGGGTCAGTGTGTTAAAGGAGACAGTAACTCTAGGGGTCAGTGTGTTAAAGGGGACAGTAACTCTCGGGGTCAGTGTGTTAAAGGAGACAGTAACTCTAGGTGTCAGTGTGCTAAAGGACACAGTAACTCTCGGGGTCAGTGTGTTAAAGGGACAGTAACTCTCGGGGTCAGTGTGTTAAAGGAGACAGTAACTCTCGGGGTCAGTGTGTTAAAGGGACAGTAACTCTAGGGTTCAGTGTGTTAAAGGGGACAGCAACTCAAGGGGTCAGTGTTTTAAAGGAGACAGTAACTCTAGGGGTCAGTGTGTTAAAGGGGACAGTAACTCTAGGGGTCAGTGTGTTAAAGGAGACAGTAACACTAGGGATCAGTGTGTTAAAGGGGACAGTAACTCTAGGGGTCAGTGTGTTAAAGGGGACAGTAACTCTAGGGGTCAGTGTGTTAAAGAGGACAGTAACTAGGGGTCAGTGTGTTAAAGGGGACAGTAACTCTCGGGGTCAGTCTGTTAAAGGGGACAGTAACTCTAGGGGTCAGTGTGCTAAAGGGGACAGTAACTCCCGGGGTCAGTCTGTTAAAGGGGACAGTAACTCTAGGGGTCAGTGTGTTAAAGGGGACAGTAACTCTAGGGGTCAGTGTGTTAAAGGGGACAGTAACTCTAGGGGTCAGTGTGTTAAAGGAGACAGTAACTAGGGGTCAGTGTGTTAAAGGGGACAGTAACTCTCGGGGTCAGTCTGTTAAAGGGGACAGTAACTCTAGGGGTCAGTGTGTGAAAGGGGACAGTAACTCTCGGGGTCAGTCTGTTAAAGGGGACAGTAACTCTCGGGGTCAGTGTGTTAAAGTGGACAGTAACTCTAGGAGTCAGTGTGTTAAAGGGGACAGTAACTCTAGGGGTCAGTGTGTTAAAGGGGACAGTAACTCTAGGGGTCAGTGTGTTAAAGGAGACAGTAACTAGGGGTCAGTGTGTTAAAGGGGACAGTAACTCTCGGGGTCAGTGTGTTAAAGGGGACAGTAACTCTAGGGGTCAGTGTGTTAAAGGGGACAGTAACTCTTGGGGTCAGTGTGTTAAAGGAGACAGTAACTCTAGGGATCAGTGTGTTAAAGGAGACAGTAACTCTCGGTGTCAGAGTGTTAAAGGGAACAGTAACTCTCGGGGTCAGTGTGTTAAAGGGGACAGTAACTCTAGGGTTCAGTGTGTTAAAGGGGACAGTAACTCTCGGGGTCAGTGTGTTAAAGGGGACAGTAACTCTCGGGGTCAGTGTGTTAAAGGGGACAGTAACTCTCGGGGTCAGTGTGTTAAAGGGGACAGTAACTCTCGGGGTCAGTGTGTTAAAGGGGACAGTAACTCTCGGGGTCAGTGTGTTAAAGGGGGCAGTAACTCTAGGGGTCAGTGTGTTAAAGGGACAGTAACTCTCGGTGTCAGTGTGTTAAAGGGGACAGTAACTCTAGGGGTCAGTGTGTTAAAGGAGACAGTAACTCTAGGGGTCAGTGTGTTAAAGTGGACAGTAACTCTAGGAGTCAGTGTGTTGAAGGGACAGTAACTCTAGGGTTCAGTGTGTTAAAGGGGACAGTAACTCTAGGGGTCAGTGTGTTAAAGGAGACAGTAACTCTAGGGTTCAGTGTGTTGAAGGGGACAGTAACTCTAGGGGTCAGTGTGTTAAAGGGGACAGTAACTCTAGGAGTCAGTGTGTTGAAGGGACAGTAACTCTAGGGTTCAGTGTGTTAAAGGGGACAGTAACTCTCGGGGTCAGTGTGTTAAAGGGGGCAGTAACTCTAGGTGTCAGTGTGTTAAAGGGGACAGTAACTCTAGGGGTCAGTGTGTTAAAGGGAACAGTAACTCTAGGGGTCAGTGGGTTAAAGGAGACAGTAACTCTAGGGGTCAGTGGGTTAAAGGGGACAGTAACTCTAGTGGTCAGTGTGTTAAAGGGACAGTAACTCTCGGTGTCAGAGTGTTAAAGGGGACAGTAACTCTAGGGGTCAGTGTGTTAAAGGAGAGAGTAACTCTAGGGGTCAGAGTGTTAAAGGGGACAGTAACTCTAGGGGTCAGTGTGTTAAAGGAGAGAGTAACTCTAGGGGTCAGAGTGTTAAAGGGGACAGTAACTCTCGGGGTCAGTGTGTTAAAGTGGACAGTAACTCTAGGGGTCAGTGTGTTAAAGGGGACAGTAACTCTAGGAGTCAGTGTGTTGAAGGGACAGTAACTCTAGGGTTCAGTGTGTTAAAGGGGACAGTAACTCTCGGGGTCAGTGTGTTAAAGGGGGCAGTAACTCTAGGTGTCAGTGTGTTAAAGGGGACAGTAACTCTAGGGGTCAGTGTGTTAAAGGGAACAGTAACTCTAGGGGTCAGTGGGTTAAAGGAGACAGTAACTCTAGGGGTCAGTGGGTTAAAGGGAACAGTAACTCTAGGGGTCAGTGGGTTAAAGGAGACAGTAACTCTAGGGGTCAGTGTGTTAAAGGGAACAGTAACTCTAGGGGTCAGTGTGTTAAAGGAGACAGTAACTCTAGGGGTCAGTGGGTTAAAGGAGACAGTAACTCTCGGGGTCAGTGTGTTAAAGGGGACAGTAACTCTAGGGGTCAGTGTGTTAAAGGGGACAGTAACTCTAGGCGTCAGTGTGTTAAAGGGGACAGTAACTCTAGGGGTCAGTGTGTTAAAGGGGACAGTAACTCTAGTGGTCAGTGTGTTAAAGGGGACAGTAACTCTAGGGGTCAGTGTGTTAAAGGGGACAGTAACTCTAGGGGTCAGTGTGTTAAAGGAGACAGTAACTAGGGGTCAGTGTGTTAAAGGGGACAGTAACTCTCGGGGTCAGTCTGTTAAAGGGGACAGTAACTCTAGGGGTCAGTGTGCTAAAGGGGACAGTAACTCCCGGGGTCAGTGTGTTAAAGGGGACAGTAACTATAGGGGTCAGTCTGTTAAAGGGGACAGTAACTATAGGGGTCAGTGTGTTTCAGGGGACAGTAACTATAGGGGTCAGTTGTTAAAGGGGACAGTAACTCTAGGGGTCAGTGTGTTAAAGGGGACAGTAACTCTAGGGGTCAGTGTGTTAAAGGGGACAGTAACTCTAGGGGTCAGTGTGTTAAAGGGGACAGTAACTCTAGGGGTAGGGGACAGTAATTCTTGGGATCAGTGTGTTAAAGTAGACCACCATCGGCACCGAGACCCCCATCGGCACTGAGACCCCCATCGGCACTGAGACCCCCATCGGCACTGAGACCCCCATCGGCACCGCGACCCCCATCGACACTGAGACCCCCATCGACACTGAGACCCCCATCGACACTGAGACCCCCATCGGCACTGAGACCCCCATCGGCACCGCGACCCCCATCGGCACCGAGACCCCCATCGGCACCGGGACCCCCAGTGGCACTAAGACCCCCATCGACACTGAGACCCCCATCCACACTGAGACCCCCATCGGCACTGAGACCCCCATCGGCACCGAGACCCGCATCGACACCGAGACCCCCATCGGCACCGAGACCCCCATCGGCACCGAGACCCCCATCGGCACCGAGAGTCCCATCGGCACTGAGACCCCAATCGGCACCGAGACCCCCATCGGCACTGAGACCCCCATCGGCACCGAGACCCCCATCGGCACCGAGACCCCCATCGACACCAAAACCCCCATCGGCACTGAGACCCCCATCGGCACTGAGACCCCCATCGGCACCGAGACCCCCATCGACACGGAGACCGCCATCGACACGGAGACCCCCATCGGCACTGAGACCCCCATCGGCACCGAGACCCCCATCGGCACCGAGACCCCCATCAGCACTGAGACCCCCATCGGCACTGAGACCACCATCGGCACTGAGACCCCCATCGGCACTGAGACCACCATCGGCACCGAGACCCCCATCGGCACCGAGACCACCATCGGCACTGAGACCCCCATCGGCACTGAGACCACCATCGGCACTGAGACCCCCATCGGCACCGAGACCACCATCGGCACTGAGACCCCCATCGGCACTGAGACCCCCATCGGCACCGAGACCCCCATCGACACTGAGACCCCCATCGGCACCGAGACCACCATAGTCTTAGAGTCTTAGATCTGAAACAGTGTTCTCCTACTTAATTACTGAACAAAATGTTAAACATTGCCATCAGACACACTGCTGCCCTCAGCATCTCTGCTAAACATCTAACAATTACAAGGAACTTCAACAAACATTAACTTGTTTTTTTCCTTCAGTATCCTTTTCTTTTGGACTATGTTTGTTTCACCATGAAATGAATTGAACCGGAAAGATTTACAGCATTAAAGTCAATTTGGCCCATGGTGTCCATACCGGATCTTGGTAGATTTCCAAAACGAACCCCATTGCCACACTCCCTAACTGTAACTCTGCATCAATTCCATACTTCCCAAGGTGCTTCATAAAGACATGAGAAAAATGATGCACCTGGACTGGATCAGGCCTGGTTGAGATAGCCTCACAATGAAATAGCCCGACTACTGAGTATAGATTGGCTACCCCAGCACAAATCAGCATCTTCAGGTGAGGTGTGGAGAAATTGTGGTGCAAGGTGTGTGCTCGGCCTGATTCTGATCCTCGCTATTTTGCGGGTTGGTGGTGGAGAGGAGGAAGCAAGAAATGTCTCTGAGCTATTTCGGGGAACAGATCGGGTAGATTGAGAAATATTAAGAGGCAAGAGTCCAAAAGTTTCAGCCTTTCAGGAGGGTATTTAGAAAATACTTCTGACACACAAGAGTTTGGTAGAAAGTTGGAACTCTCTTCCACAAACAATTGATGCTAGATCAATCGTTAATTTGAAAATGGAGATCAATAGATTTCTATTTAGAGGTGCCACTTATTATAGGATATAGGGCAGTGGCAGGTATATGTAGTTAGGTGACAGATTGGCCATGATGGGGGAACAGGCTGGAGGGGTGAACTGACTGCTCTTTGGAAGGGGGCTGGGAGAGGTTTTGAACCCAATGGCAGAACATTGCTGACAGAGGAGCTGTGCCCTCGGGCGCAGGATAGAGAAGGAAGGAATTGTTGAATGAGTGGCAAGGACGGAAATAGTTGTTGCAAATCTTTAAAAAAAGATACCCGACATCCTGAAAGGCATCAAAATCTTCTCGTTGGTGTCTGGGTGCAAAACAGCCTGAAAACAAATCAAAACAAAAGACTGTAGGAGCACGCTTTATTAGACATCATTCAATATGAGGGAGATGACAGCGTAATGGTAATGTCACTGGACAAGTAACCCAGAGGCCCAGGCTAATACTCTGGGGACATGGGTTCAAATCCCACCACGGCAGCTGGTGAAATTTAACTTCAAGTAAGAACAAATCTGGAAATGAAAGCCAGTAATAGTGAAACTGATTGACTCTAGCAATGGGGTTGACTCTTAACTTCCCTACTGCCCTCTGAGATGGCCTCGCAGGCCTCTCAGTTCAATGGCTATTAGGGATGAGCAACAATGCTGACCGAGCCAGCAATGCCCACATCCCATGACAGAATGGAGGACAATTTAATACTACACCAGTGTGGTGTCGTAGGCTGGACTTCCACCTGATTGCATCTCAGCACACTTAAATGTTGCTTTGTGTTCCCAGGTTGTTTTCGGATTTGGTCCATGCTGATAGTTGATCTAGATCACTCTAGTGATGGGATGTCACCTTTCATGGATTTTCAGGTAAAAAATTGCTGTTCAACATAAAAAGTCAAAGTGAAAGTCCGGGCGGTGGTTCAACCAGCCTGCTGACAAAACACTTAATTATTCCCAAAGAATATTTATCGTCGGAGTCCAATCTTCACAGGAGTGAAAGGTAGAAACCAGGCTTTCCAGGTAGCAAACTGGAACATGATGGTCAGGTACAACTTTCACTCCCAGTTCGCGGACTTCATCATCTTCATTGTGTGGCTATAGGAAGGGACAGAGTGCAGAACTTGTATATCCTCTGCAACAGTTATTCACAGCGGAGACCTTCTTCTGCAACGTCTAATGTCCAAGCATTTTCCTTGGATTGGATACTTGCCGCGCCATCCCTGACACAAGAGGTTCATGACCTGGAATCATGGGCTTAGTGGTGGTGGGTGGGTGGGTGGGTGGGGGGTATTTATTCGTCCATGGACAGCATTTATTGCCCTTTCCGAAATGCCCTTAAAAAGGGGGAGAATGACCTGCTGCAGTCCATGTGGTGTAGCTACACCTACAGTGCTGTTAGGGAGGGAATTCCAGGATGTTGCCCCAGTGACAGTGAAGGAACGGCGATATATTTCCAAGTCAGCATGGTGAGTGACTTGGAGGGGAACCGCAAAGTGGTGGTGTTCCAATGTATCTGTTGCCCTTGTTAGAGGCCGTGTATTTGGTCGGTACTGTCAAAGGAACCTTTGTGAGTTCCTGAGGTGCATCTTGTAGATGGTACACATGGCTGCCATGTGCGTCAGTGACAGAGAGTGACTATTGAAGGTGGTGGATGGGGCACCAATCAAGCGGGTTACTTTGTCCTGGATGGTGTTGAGTTTCTTGCGTGTTGTTGGAGCTGCACTCACCCAGGCAAGTAGAGAGTATTCCATCACACTCCTGACTCGTGCAGTGTAGATGGTGGACAGGGTTTGGGCAGTCAGAAGGTGAGTTACTTGCCGCAGAATTCCCAACCTCTGACTTACTCTTGTGGCCACAGTGTTCACATGGCTGCTCCAGTTCAGTTTCTGGTCAATGGTAACCCCCCCAGGATATTGATAGTGGGGAATTCAGCGACAGTAATGCCATCGAATGTCAAAGGGGGAGGTGGCTAGATTCTTCCCCATTGGAGATGGTCATTACCTCGCATTTGTGTGGTGCAAATGCTACTTGCAACTTCCCAGCCAAAGGCTAAGCATTGTCCAGGTCTTTCTGCAAATGGACACGGATTGCTTCAGTATTCGAAATGTCACAAATGGTGCTAAACACTGCATAATCATCAGCGAACATTCCCACTTCTCGTCTTATCATGGAGGGAAAGTCATTGATGAAGCAGCTGAAGATGTTTGGGCCTAGGACGCAACCGTGAGGAACTACCCTGAGAAAACTGATATAACTAATCCAAGGGATTCAAAAAGTCTTTCCACAATTTTTAAAATTTAGATTTGGGATGTGGGGGGGCGGGGGGGCAAATCCAAATGAGTGGCTTGGCAGACCACTTCAGAGGGCAGTTAAATCAACCATGTTGAGCGGTGAGTGGAGTCACTGAAAAGTCCAGAATGCGTAACGATGTTTAGTTTTCTTGCCTGAAGGATATAAGTGAACCGGTGGATATTTTACGACAATCCAACAGCTTCACGGCCACTTTTATTTCCAAATCTTTTTTTTTTTTAAACACTGAATTCAAATTTTCCATCTGTCGTGGTGACATCTGAGCTCATATTCTCTGGATTATTCATCCAATAATCCAACAAGAACCAAACATGGAAACAAGAGTTCAAGTTCTGGCCCACAACCCTTTCCCATAGAAAGTGCAAGTCAGAGAGTGATCACCCACTGACCGAAACAGAACTCACAAACATGATGAAACATAAACTATTTCACACAATTCAACTGGAGATGCAGAATTATTGATAAAGTGGTACAATACTTCCCGATTATTGAAAGAAGAAACATTTACCTGTCGAATCTTCTGTGCCTCCCAAAGCTAAAACAGAGAGGTAAAAGAGAGGAATTGTTAGTGGAGGTGGTACGGTGACACTGGAGCCTAGAGCGCAGCGTGGTCAAGAAAACTTTCATTCTCAGTCTTTGCTGAGTGGGTTCGTTTTAGCTGGGTCAGACAGTGGGCAGTCACCACACCTCAGGCGAGGTTCAATAACCTCAGCCGGTAGAGGAATTGAACCCGTGCCCTTGGCGGCGCTCCCCGCAGAACAAACCAGACAACTGAGCTAACCGAACACCCAGGACTGGCATGTGCACTCAAAAGGCGAAAGACATCTCTTTACCCTCCCACAGGAAGCCATCAATCCCACTTGGAAACTTTGTTCCGACCAATATTTCACTCATCCCTCCTTCCGGTGGGCTATTAATTTGTTTCTATTATTGCTTGTCACATTTTGGGGCACTCTACTTGGAGCCACTGTTGCTAAATGTGCAAATTGTCATGGTTGAGACGTGATGGGAATATATATATATATATATATACACGTCAATTAGACTATTTTATAAAGTGATTTTTTTTTTCTGTGTTGTTAAAATTGGAGAATTGTTGATTTAACAACATGTCTCCGGCTGGTCCCATGATGCCTTGCAGCAGTTTCAAAGAAGCACCGGGACATCGAGTGTGTTCCAGCTAACTCAGAACAAAGGACAACCTTTGCAGGTCTCAGGCATTAAGCTTGGCCAAAGCATTAGCAGTCCTAGCACAATGGTTTTGAGAAAGATAGCGTCAATTTGTGAAGTCAACACCAGTGTCCCCAAAACCAAAAGGGATCCCAATTCCAATTAAACCTCAAGATTCCAGTCATCCTGTGACCAATATGGAGGAGGATTGTCATATAAGCTCCTCCAAGCTGCACTGTAATATTATCTGTTGGAACTGAATTCTGGCAGTTACTGATTTCTCATTAAGCAAGGGCAGCGAAAAGAATTTGAATCCTCATCAAACCTGCCAACTGCTGGAACCTCGGAACCCGTGCCTCCCAGGCTAATTCATTCTCCCGGCCTTCTCCTGTCGTGGGAATCGCACTTTGGGAAGACGGAGCATTCTACAACCGGTCAACCTCCCCTCGGAAGGAACATTGCAGCTGACCTTTGATTCTGGACACATGTAGGGCGAATTTAACGGAAATATTTCCAAGTTCATTTTCAGGGCGTTTCAATTCCCCACTGCTATCAAACAGCACTTGAGTCACTTTTTGGCCTATGATTTGATAAATGAAAACCAGTTGCTTATATATGACACCTTTTCTTGAGGTCTCAAAGCACTTTGCAGCCAATGAAGTACATTTTGAGATGTATTCACTTCCGAGACGTACATAATGCAGCAGACAGGCAATTTGCACATAACAAGCTCCCACAAACAGCACTGTGATAATCACCAGGTCATTTATTTTAGCGATGTTGCGTGAGGCATAAATATTGGTCAGGAAAGCAGGGAGAACTCCCTAGTTCTTCTTCAATCTCGTGCCTTGGAGTCTTTTACCTTTACTTGGGAGGGCCTCAGTTTAACCTCACACCTGAAAGATGGCACCTCTGACAGTACAGCACTCTCTTCATGCTGCACTAGAATGTCAGCCTTTTTGTATAAAGGTCTCTGGAGTGGGACTTGAAACACTGTACATTGTGTGAAGTAGCAGAATTAGAACCATACTATATGGAGGTTAAGTACCAATACAGCAAAAGGTTAGTAATGGCCCAGGGGAGCCTAAGAGGGAAATTGGAGGACCAGGAAAATAGGTCCAGACGGCAGAATGTTAAAATAGTGGGTCTGCCAGAGGGGATGGAGCACAGAGACACAACAGGCTACGTCACCCAAATGATGGGCAAGCTAGTGGGAAAGGAGTTATTCCCAAACCCACCGGAAATAGACACAGGTCGCTCCGACCCAAGCCCAAAGCCGGGGAGCAGCCCAGAGCAATTATTGCGAAGCTGCACCGGTTCCAAGACCGGGAGAGAATCCTAAAGTGGGCCCGGCAGACGAAACAGAGCACGTGGGAAGGGAAGACCATAAGGGTGGACCAGGACATTGGGGCGGACCTGGCCAAAAAAAGGGCTGAATTCAACAAGGCGAAATCAGCACTGCACAAAAGCAAGGTAAAATTTGGGATGTAATTCCCGGCCAAACTCTGGGTAACATTCGAGGGGAAAGAGCTGTATTTTAACACCCCAGCGGCGGCTGAGGAGTTTGTTAGACCGAACAAGCTGGGGGAGGAGCACACGCAACCGCAAAGAAAGACATGGGGACGGAAAAGGAAGAGAAAACCAGACCAAAGAGCGGAGGACAGACCGCAAACAAGGACAATGGACTCATGAACTGTGCATGTGTGTTATGCCTTGCGCGGGACTGTGCTGTCTTGTCTCTGAGCTTGTCTCCTCTCTCAATGCAATGGGGGAGGGAAATGAGGATGAGAAAAGCAAACAGGAGGGCGAGACAAGGGCCAGTAGGAGAAAGGTTAAACAGGGCCAGAACTGGGCGAACACAGGGAGGGGGGCCGCCGTACTAGTGAGGAGGGCCAGCACGGGAGGGCAGGAAGGAAGGAGGGCCGCGGCGATCCTCTCAGGGGAGGAGGAGTGCCTGGCACAAGGAGGCGAGGGGGCAGGAGGGAGGGGGAGAACGCAGGGGGTGGTCAAAGGGACAGGGGCTAGTGGGGGGAGAGTAGTCTGGGGAGAACGCAGAACAAAAGAGAAGCAAAGAGAAGGGTGAGATAGTGAAGCAGTACAGACATAGGCCTCGGCGGGCAAGGAGCAGGGCGAGTAACCAAGAGGGCACCGCAAACAGCCACTCGAGAGGGCATCAGGACGGAGGGAGATCCCGGAGCGCAGGGGCGTACCGGTGTGGCGTACACATAGCTGGTGGTCACATTGGGTGCCCCCTGGGCAAAGGGAAACCCCTGAGCGCTGGGGCCCGACCCCATGGTGAGAGCGGTGATCCTGGCCATTTTGGACGGCCCCCTAGCAAAGGGAAACCCCGGAGTGCAGGGGCGCGTCCACCAGGTAAGTATGGGTGATCCCACAGGACCGGGGGGTCAGAAACCCCCCACCAGGATTGTTACCTGGGATGTAAGGGGACTCAATGGCCCGGTCAAAAGATCCAGAGTGTTCACCCACCTAAGCAGCCTAAAAGCCGACATAATCTACCTGCAAGAGCCGCACCTGAGGGAGAAGGACCGACGGCTGGTAAGGAAGGGCTGGGTGGGACAGACATACCACTCATGCTACGGGCCGAGGGCTAGGGGAGTAGCAATATTAATTAGCAAAAGGTTGAGGATAACGGGAACCAAGAGTTACTGGCCCAGGGGGGACGGTATGTCATGGTCAGCGGTGTCCTGGAAGGGGCACCAGTCATACTGGTAAATGTGTACGCTCCCAACTGGGACGACACAGAATTCATAAAGAAGACCATGGCAGAAATCCCCGACCTTGACACACACTGACTGATCATGGGGGGGGCGACCTTAACTGTGTACAGGACCCACTGACCGACCGATCAAACCCCAGAATGGGGAAAAAGACTGGCATGGCTAGGGAAATGAAATGAAAATCGCTTATTGTCACGAGTAGGCTTCAATGAAGTTACTGTGAAAAGCCCCTAGTCGCCACATTCCGGCACCTGTTCGGGGAGGCCGGTACGGGAATTGAACCGTGCTGCTGGCCTGCCTTGGTCTGCTTTTCAAGCCAGCGATTTAGCCCTGTGCTAAACAGTCCCTGCTAGGGAGCTAGTGGCCTTCATGGAACAGATGGGGCGGTGGACCCATGGAGGTTCCTGCACCCGGGAGAGAAGGAATTTTCATACTTCTCACAAGTACACAAGGTATACACCCGGATCGACTTCTTTGCAGTGGGGAAATCGGTGCTTCCAGGGATCACGGGAACGGAGTACTCCGCGATCGTTATCTCTGACCACGCTCCACACTATATAGATGTGAGGTTGGAGACAGGCCGTACCCAGCGCCCACATGGAGGCTGGACACGGACCTCCTGGCCGACAAGGCCTTCTGTCAGAAAACATCACGGGCCATAGGCGATTACGTGAGTAACAACCAAAACAAGGAGGTCTCACCCTCCACGTTCTGGGAGGCACTGAAGGCCGGGATTAGAGGAGAGATCATTCCCTACAAGGCAAGCAGAGATAGGGAAGAGAGGGTGGCCAGGCAACAACTAGTGGACTCAATTCTAGTGAGCCTATTGGCTCACCAGCTGAGAAAGCAGGCAGCCACAAGGGAAATAGCGCAGGTAAAGGATAGCAGAGGCAGACTGGTAACAGAACCAAAGGAGGTCAATCGGGCATTTGAGACCTTCTACCGGAGACTGTACACCTCCGAGCCCCCCAATGGGGACGCGGGGATGAAACTGTTCCTAGACAGACTGAAACTGCCAGTGGTGGGTGAAGACAGACAGCGGGAGCTGGAAGCACCAATAGACCTGGAAGAAATCATGGAGAGCATCAGCTCCATGCATGCGGAGAAGGCACCGGGACCCGACGGGTTCCCAGCGGACCTCTACAAATAATTCGCACCAGTCCTGGCCCCACACCTAAGGGTCATGTTCGTGGACTCACCGGCAAGGGGCACCCTGCCTCCAACGCTAGCGCAGGCCACAATCTCACTGATACCCAAAAAAGATAAAGACCTGACGGAATGCGGATCATACAGACCCATTTCACTGCTGAACGTGGATGCGAAAATACTCGCAACGGTCCTGGCCAAATGGCTGCAGGGCTGCGTACCAGAGGTGGTCGCAGAGGACCAAACCGGCTTTGTCAAGGGTAGGCAGCTCACAGCGAACATCAGGCGGCTGCTGAATGTGATAATGACCACCCCTCCACCCCCCCCCACCCCTGGCTCCCTCCACCCCCCCCCTCCCCCCACCCCTGCGGAGACAACACCAGAGGTGATCATCTCCCTGGACGCAGAAAAGGCCTTCGACAGAGTCGAATGGAAATACCTCCTCGAGGTACTGGGACGGTTTGGGCTGGGAGCGGGGTTCACCCCCTGGGTGAGGCTCCTGTACAACGCTCCCAAAGCGAGCGTCCGAACTAACACCACCAGCTCTGAATACTTCCAGCTGCAGAGAGGAACAAGACAGGGCTGCCCCCTGTCCCACTCTTGTTCGCGCTAGCGATCGAACCCCTGGCGATAACCCTGCGGGACGCGAAAAGCTGGAAGGAAATCCGGAGAGGAGACAGAGAGCACAGAGTCTCAGTCTGTGCAGATGACCTGCTCCTCTGTGTCTCGAAGCCACAGGAGGGACTGAAGGCAATACTGCAAATACTGAAAGAGTTTGGAACCTTCTCGGGCTACAAACTTAACCTGGGCAAAAGCGAGGCATTCCCAGTGAGCCCAAATGGGGGAGGGAGAGAGCTGGAGGGGCTCCCGTTCAAAACAGCCCAGAACAGATTCCGCGACCTGGGGATCCAGATAGCCAGAGACTGGACCCAGATCCACAAATGGAACCTGACCAGCCTGGTGGAGGAAGTAAGAAAAGACCTTCAAAGGTGGGGCTCACTCCCACTCTCCCTGGCGGGGAGAGTGCAGACGATCAAGATGAACGTACTGCCAAGGTTCCTCTTCCTGTTTAGATCCATTCCGATCTTCATCCCCAAGGCCTTTTTCCAAAACATAGACAGGCTAATCATGCCGTTTGTGTGGGGGGGGTAAGAACCCGAGAATTCACAAACCGACACTGCAAAGAGGGAAAATCAAAGGGGGCTTGGCCTTACCGAACCTACAATACTACCACTGGGCAGCAACGGCAGAAAGAGTGAGGGGATGGGGGACAAGAACCCGACACAGATTGGGTACAAATGAAGGAGGCATCCTGTCAAGGAACGACCCTCCGGGCCCTGGCCACAGCAGCACTCCCATCCCCCTGAACAAGATACACAACGGGCCCAGTGTCGCGGCCATGCTGAGAACGTGGATCCAGTTGAGACAGCACTTCGGGATAACCAAAATGGCCCCCATGGCCCCCACCTGCGGCAATCACAGATTCCCCCCCAGCCATGCTAGATACCACCTTCAAAAGATGGAGGTGGGACGGGGGCACATTGACGGTCGGGGATTTCTACGTAGGGCGCAGACTGGAGACACTGGACGAACTGACGAGGAAGTGGAAACTAGCAAGAGGACAGGAATTGAGACACCTCCAAATAAAGCACTTCCTCTGCAAAGAGACGGTAGGGTACCCTGGGGCCCCAGGAAGCACACTGCTAGAGGACCTGATAGGCACAAGCAGCGAGAAGGAGGGGCTATGTGGGAAAATATACGGACAGCTACTGGACAGAGCCCAAACACCACTGGACGGGACCAGACAAAAATGGGAGGACGAACTGGGACAGAGGAGGGATGGGGGCTCTGGAGCGAAGCACTGAGCAGGGTGAACTCCAGCTCCTCCTGCGCAAGGCTCAGCCTAATGCAGCTCAAAGTGGTGCACAGAGCGCACCTGACCAGAACCCGAATGAGCAGGTTCTTCCCGGAAGTGGAGGACAAATGTGAGCGGTAACCAGAGGGGCCCGGCCAACCACACCCACATGTCTTGGGCTTGCCCCAAGCTTGCTGGGTTCTGGACAGCCTTCTCCAAGGCAATGTCCAGGGTTGTGGGGGTGAGGGTGAAGCCATGCCCAATAGTGGCAATCTCCGGGGTATCGGAGCAGCCAGAGCTACACATGGGGAAGGGGGCCAACGGCCTCGCTTTCGCTTCCTTAATCGCACGCCGGAGAATCCTGCTCGGCTGGTGATCGGCAGCACCTCCCACAGCTGCAGACTGGCTCACTGACCTCTCGGAATTTCTCCCCCTGGAGAAGATTAAGTACGCCACCCGAGGGCCAGAGGAAAGCTTCCTGGATACTTGGGGGCAGTTTGTCGGCCTGTTCCAAAACCTGTTCAAGGCCAACAACGAGGAGTAAGCCAGGGAAAAAAAAAAGATGAAGAACCAAAGGAGGGGCGGGGGGGGGGGGGGGGGGGGGGGGGGGGGGGAAATAGGGAAACCACAAGAGAAGAGGAAGGGTGCTAAAACCAATGGGGGCGGGGGGGAGGGAGGAAGGGGGGATACCATAGACCGATCCAGAGGGCAGCAAAATGTCCGTACAGTTAGTCAAATGAAGGACAAAACAAACCTCTCTGTAAAATAAAGCAAATTGGTGCGGGCAAGAAAAATGTCATGTATATAGGTAACAACTGTTTCTAAATATGAGAAAAGCCAATAAAAAGATTTTTTTTAAAAAGTACCAATGCAGACTGATTGCCCCATGTGTTCTGTGCTCCATAAGAAATAGCAGAAGTAGTCCAGAGCCTGTTTTACCTTTCCATAAGATTTGGTCTACATCAACTCCAGTTTAATTTTTTTTAAATGTATTTTATTACAAACATGCATCAAAACAGATTACAGCAAATAAACTCCCCGGGAAACATACTTCCCAGCAATCAACTATACAGTCTGTACAGATTTTCCCCCTTTTCACCTTCCGCCCACCCATCACCCCCCACCCCCTGCGACAAACACGGTCACAAATACCCCCCACCTATTCTCAAACCCCCCCTGCTGAGCCCCTTAATTCATACTTTATCTTCTCTAACCACAGGAAGTCGTACAGGTCACCCAACCAAGCTGCTCCCCCCGGTGGCGATGCCGACCGCCACTCCAGCAAAATTCGCCGCCGTCCAATCAGAGAGGCGAAGGCCACGACATCGGCCTTCCTCCTCTCCGTGAGCTCCGGCTTCTCTGAAACTCCAAATATCGCCACCAAAGGGTCCGGGTCCACTCCCTCCTCCACTATCCTGGCTAAGACCACGGAAATATTCCTGCCAGTATCTTCCCAATTTTTCGCAACCCCAAAACATGTGTGTGTGATTCGCTGGCCCCCGCCCACACCTCTCACACTCATCTGCTACCCCCTGAAAGAACTCACTCATTCTCGCCCGAGTCATATGCACCCTGTGCACCACCTTAAACTGTATCAGGCTCATCCTTGCACAAGAGGAGGTCCCGTTTACCCTTCGCAGTGCCTCACTCCATACTCCCCAATTGATCTCCATTCCCAACTCTGCTTCCCATTTCTCCTCGATCTTCACCACCCGCTCGCCTCCCTGCTCCCCCAGCCACTTGTATATATCCCCAATTCTTCCCTCCCCTTCCACATCCGGAAGCAGCAGTCGCTCCAGCAGGGTGTATCCCGGCAACCTAGGGAACCCCCTCCAGACCTTTCGTGCAAAGTCCCTAACCTGCAGCTACCTGAACTCACTACCCCTCAGCAGCTCTACCTTCTCCCTTAGCTCCTCAAGGCTGGCGAACCTTTCCTCCAAATACAAATCCCTCACCTTGACCAGCCCCACCTCCTGTATAAGAATAATCGCTTATTGTCACAAGGAGGCTTCAATGAAGTTATTGTGAAAAGCCCCCAGCATGGATAGTATACACTATATATCCCCCACGGCTCAAACCCATGATTCGCGCAGAGCGGCGTTAGCACCGACATCCCTTCCACCCTAAAATGCCTCCTCAGCTGATTCCATAACTTCACCGTGGACCGCACCACTGGGCTCCCTGAATACCTACTCGGAGCCATTGGCAACGCTGCCGTCACCATAGCCCTCAAACTAGACCCTTTACAAGATGCCTCCTTCATTCTACCCCTTCTCCTTCCCACCACCGCCGCACATTGTCCACATTCGCTGCCCAATAATAATGAAGCAAGTTCGGCAACACCAACCCCCCCTGCAGCCTCTGCCTCTGTAGCAGGGTCCTCCCCACCCTCGGCATCCTCCCCGCCCATAAAAAGTCCGAAATAATCGTGTCCACGTTCTGAAAAAAGGCCTTTGGTATAAAGATCAGGAGAGCCAGAAAGATAACCAAGAACCTAGCCAGAATATTCATTTTCACCACTTGGACCCACCCCGCCAACGTTAAGCGCAGTGTATCCCACCTCTTAAGATCCTACCTGGCCTCCTCCACCAGCTTTGTTAAGTTCCACTTATGGAGCCCTATCAATTCCCTCGCCACCTGAATGGCCAAATCCCCCCTAAATTAGCCCGCTGTGCCAGCTCATTCACCGGGAATACCTCGCTTTTCCCTACATTCATTTTGTACCCTGAGAACCATCCAAACCTCCCCAACAGGCCCATAATCCTTCCCCTACTCTCAACGCCACTTTAATAATGATAATAATCTTTATTAGTGTCACAAGTAGGTTTACATTAACACGGCAATGAAGTTACTGTGAAAAGCTCCTAGTCACCACACTCCGGCCCCTGTTCGGGTACACCGACGGAGAATTCAGAATGTCCAATTCACCTAACAGCGCGTCTTTCGGGACTTGTGGGAGGAAACCGGAGCACCCGGAAGAACCCCACGCAGACACGGGGAGAATGTGCAGACTCCGCACAGACAGTGACCCAAGTGAATCGAACCTGGAAGCCTGGTGCTGTGAAGCAACAGTGTTAACCATTGTGCTACTGTGTCGCCCATAAAGCAATCGCACCCAGCGTGGGACTCGAACCAATGACCCTGAGATTAAGAGTCTCATGCTCTACCGACTGAGCTAGCCAGCCGACATCTTCTTTCCACCTCCCTTATTACAGCTCACTTGGCTGGACAGCTGGTTTGTGATGCAGAACGAGGTCAGCAGTGCGGGTTCAACCGTGTACCGGCTGAGGTTATTCATGAAGGCCCCGCCTTCTCAATCTTGCCCCTCGCCTGAGGTGTGGTGACCCTCTGGTTAAATCACCACCAGTCAGCTCTCCCCCTCAAAGGGGAAAGCAGCCTATGGTCACCTGGGCTCAAAATTCTTATCCGGAGCCCATGATCCCTAGTTCTAGACTATCCGGCCGAGGAAAACAGTCTTTGAGCATCTTGTCGAGCCTCTTCAGTTTTATATATTTCAATGAGAACACCTCGCATTCTTTTCAACTTTAGAGAGCAAAGCCCAATTTTAGTTCAGCTACTTCCAACATTGTTTACTCTATTCAAGGGAGCTCGCGTTGAGATTTTCCCGAGGACTATTTTTTGACATTCAGGCCCTTTTTTATTCTCACTAACTCCATTGTTAGATGTAGCAGTCATCCTGCATTTGTGTTGAATTTTGTTTCAGGGTTTCTTTCTTTAAATAGGCAAGATAACAGAATGGAAAGACTTTATAATGCACAGCTCATCCAATCTCAAGACAAGGGTTAATCAGATCAAAACAGAATGCTAGATTATAAACTTATTTTGCAAAGTGACACCTTCATTTGGCAATATATGGTTTGTGCAACAGTGACTCAAACAAAACCAGGACAGAGAAACCAGATGGAAAATGAGTAGCAGCAGTTTTCATTATCAGCACTAGTAACAAATACTCAAGGACAGCATTAGTTTACCCTTTCTTTGCCTTCTATTGCTGTCTGGGGCATGGACCTATTGCTGTCTGGACCATGGACCTATTGCTGTCTGGGGCATGGACCTATTGCTGTCTGGACCATGGACCTATTAATGTCTGGACCATGGACCTATTGCTGTCTGGGGCATGGACCTATTGCTGTCTGGACCATGGACCTATTGCTGTCTGGGGCATGGACCTATTGCTGTCTGGACCATGGACCTATTGCTGTCTGGACCATGGACCTATTGCTGTCTGGGGCATGGACCTATTGCTGTCTGGACCATGGACCTATTGCTGTCTGGACCATGGACCTATTGCTGTCTGGGGCATGGACCTATTGCTGTCTGGACCATGGACCTATTGCTGTCTGGACCATGGACCTATTGCTGTCTGGACCATGGACCTATTGCTGTCTGGACCATGGACAACGCATTTGTATAAAATCACCAAATTGACCTCAGCATTTCCATATTCCCAATGTTGAATCAGTTCGTGCCTGTAATACAGGATGAAGTCCATACAGTACTAACAACAGAACATGACCTTGCTAAATTATGTACATCATGCTTCAGCAAAGGTTTCACCACCCCATGAGCCCTGTCACCTGAAATTTCTTTGTTCATCACCTAATACAATTCCCAATTTACAATAATTATCTAAGAGCAGATTCACCTCAAATTCCACCTATTTGATGCAATTAAAACATAAATTAGACAGGCTAAAACAGCTTTAGGTACGTAATAAAAGGCCAAATTAAAACTGCATGGTTCTCTTCTAGTTTCCTATTGCCTCCCCAGTCTCCACCCACCATTCAAAATTAAATGTCATGGATCTTCTCTCCGCTGGTTGCTTCTTGGTACAGGGCTTGCCCCCTGGTCTCTTTGGGTTTCTGGTCACCTCCCTCTGTTTTTCTTCCTAGACCTTGCCCGGTCCAGGAGGTTGTTGAATGTTTGACCTGAACTGGTCGTCGCATTTCCGGGAAATACATAACCATCAAGTCGAATGGGCCATCACCAAAGATAATTGCGCCAGCTCCTCGAATGGTGGGTTTCCTACCTCCCACCTCCCTGCTCCACCAATCATAGCTTCTGTCTCTGGAGGAGCAACAAGCATGGGAGAGAGGGAGTCTGTCACTGGAGGAGCAGGAGCATCCAGCATGGAGAATGTGTGATTGGAGAAGCAGCTCCTTGATGTGTTATGTGTTATGCAACTCGATTGCAGCTTTGACCAAAAGATACTCCAGACTTTGAAGTAAGTTCAATGTGATTTATTGAACCATTAGCACAGTTCTCTTATGAGTTCGACTCTCCTGCTAATCTTGCTATAGTAACTCAGTCTAACTAACCAGTCTGCTCTAAGCCACGTGGTGGGTGTGATGCTTCTGATCTGCCCCTGTCCTACTCTCTAAGTGTCATCTGTGGAAAAGAGACAGTCGATTTCGGCGGCGAGAGAGCAGCTGGTTAGTCAGTTTCAGCGGGAGCATTGCGGAAGGAGGTTGCTGGGAGGTAAGTCAACCTTTAAAAGCACTTCTCTTTGCAGGGGCAGGCCAGTCGATTTCGGCGGCGAGAGAGCAGCTGGTTAGTCAGTTTCAGCGGGAGCATTGCGGAAGGAGGTTGCTGGGAGGTAAGTCAACCTTTAAAAGCACTTCTCTTTGCAGGGGCAGGCCAGTCGATTTCGGCGGAAGTGGAGCTGGCTGGTTGGTCAATTTCAGCAGGAGCTGAGAATTTTTCTTTTTTTTTTAAATTAGTTTTTTAGGCGGGATCAGGAAGTCGACCCGCGGACCTCTGGGAAGACCCTCCCAATAAATTCTGGTGGAGAGGAAACCCGAGACACTACACGTGTAGTGTCTCCCACCCGCCCTCCTCCTCTAACCTAATAATAAAACCCATTGGTCTGAGGTAAGTACCATATTTTTATTATATTATTATTATTTTTTATAAAAATTTAATTTAGTTGTTAGCCAGATCTTGGTAGAAAGTTAGAGGAATGGCAGGGAAGGGAGTGCAATGTTCCTCCTGCAGGATGTTTGAGGTGAGGGATGCAGTTAGTGTCCCTGCTGATTTTACCTGCAGGAAGTGCTGCCATCTCCAGCTCCTCCAAGACCGAGTTAGGGAACTGGAGCTGGAGTTGGAAGAACTTCGGATCATTCGGGAGGCAGAAGGGGTCATAGATAGCAGCTTCAGGGAATTAGTTACACCAAAGATTGGAGATAGGTGGGTAACTGTAAGAGGGACTGGGAAAAAACAGTCAGTGCAGGGATCCCCTGCGGTCGTTCCCCTGAGAAACAAGTATACCGCTTTGGATACTTGTGGGGGGGACGACTTACCAGGGGTAAGCCATGGGGTACGGGCCTCTGGCACGGAGTCTGTCCCTGTTGCTCAGAAGGGAAGGGGGGAGAGGAGCAGAGCATTAGTAATTGGGGACTCTATAGTCAGGGGCACAGATAGGAGATTTTGTGGGAGCGTGAGAGACTCACGTTTGGTATGTTGCCTCCCAGGTGCAAGGGTACGTGATGTCTCGGATCGTGTTTTCCGGGTCCTTAGGGGGGAGGGGGAGCAGCCCCAAGTCGTGGTCCACATTGGCACCAACGACATAGGTAGGAAAGGGGACAAGGATGTCAGGCAGGCTTTCAGGGAGCTAGGATGGAAGCTCAGAACTAGAACAAACAGAGTTGTTATCTCTGGGTTGTTGCCCGTGCCACGTGATAGTGAGATGAGGAATAGGGAGAGAGAGCATTTAAACACGTGGCTACAGGGATGGTGCAGGCGGGAGGGTTTCAGATTTTTGGATAACTGGGGCTCTTTCTGGGGAAGGTGGGACCTCTACAGACAGGATGGTCTACATCTGAACCTGAGGGGCACAAATATCCTGGGGGGGAGATTTGTTAGTGCTCTTTGGGGGGGTTTAAACTAATGCAGCAGGGGCATGGGAACCTGGATTGTAGTTTTAGGGTAAGGGGGAATGAGAGTATAGAGGTCAGGAGCACAGATTTGACGTCGCAGGAGGGGGCCAGCGTTCAGGTAGGTGGTTTGAAGTGTGTCTACTTCAATGCCAGGAGTATACGAAACAAGGTATGGGAACTGGCAGCGTGGGTTGGTACCTGGGACTTCGATGTTGTAGCCATTTCGGAGACATGGATAGAGCAGGGACAGGAATGGATGTTGCAGGTTCCGGGGTTTAGGTGTTTTAGTAAGCTCAGAGAAGGAGGCAAAAGAGGGGGAGGTGTGGCGCTGCTAGTCAAGAGCAGTATTACGGTGGCGGAGAGGATGCTAGATGGGGACTCTTCTTCCGAGGTAGTATTGGCTGAAGTTAGAAACAGGAAAGGAGAGGTCACCCTGTTGGGAGTTTTTTATAGGCCTCCTAATAGTTCTAGGGATGTAGAGGAAAGGATGGCGAAGATGATTCTGGATATGAGCGAAAGTAACAGGGTAGTTATTATGGGAGACTTTAACTTTCCAAATATTGACTGGAAAAGATATAGTTCGAGTACAATAGATGGGTCGTTTTTTGTACAGTGTGTGCAGGAGGGTTTCCTGAAACAATATGTTGACAGGCCAACAAGAGGCGAGGCCACGTTGGATTTGGTTTTGGGTAATGAACCAGGCCAGGTGTTGGATTTGGAGGTAGGAGAGCACTTTGGGGACAGTGACCACAATTCGGTGACGTTTACGTTAATGATGGAAAGGGATAAGTATACACCGCAGGGCAAGAGTTATAGCTGGGGGAAGGGCAATTATGATGCCATTAGACGTGACTTGGGGGGGATAAGGTGGAGAAGTAGGCTGCAAGTGTTGGGCACACTGGATAAGTGGGGCTTGTTCAAGGATCAGCTACTGCGTGTTCTTGATAAGTATGTACCGGTCAGACAGGGAGGAAGGCGTCGAGCGAGGGAACCGTGGTTTACCAAGGAAGTGGAATCGCTTGTTAAGAGGAAGAAGAAGGCCTATGTGAAGATGAAGTGTGAAGTTTCGGTTGGGGCGATGGATAGTTACAAGGTAGCGAGGAAGGATCTAAAGAGAGAGCTAAGACGAGCAAGGAGGGGACATGAGAAGTATTTGGCAGGAAGGATCAAGGAAAACCCAAAAGCTTTCTATAGGTATGTCAGGAATAAGCGAATGACTAGGGAAAGAGTAGGACCAGTCAAGGACAGGGATGGGAAATTGTGTGTGGAGTCTGAAGAGATAGGCGAGATACTAAATGAATATTTTTTGTCAGTGTTCACTCAGGAAAAAGATAATGTTGTGGAGGAGAATGCTGAGCCCCAGGCTAATAGAATAGATGGCATTGAGGTACGTAGGGAAGAGGTGTTGGCAATTCTGGACAGGCTGAAAATAGATAAGTCCCCGGGACCTGATGGGATTTATCCTAGGATTCTATGGGAGGCCAGGGAAGAGATTGCTGGACCTTTGGCTTTGATTTTTATGTCATCATTGGCTACAGGAATAGTGCCAGAGGACTGGAGGACAGCAAATGTGGTCCCTTTGTTCAAAAAGGGGAGCAGAGACAACCCCGGCAACTATAGACCGGTGAGCCTCACGTCTGTAGTGGGTAAAGTCTTGGAGGGGATTATAAGGGACAAGATTTATAATCATCTAGATAGGAATAATATGATCAGGGATAGTCAGCATGGCTTTGTGAAGGGTAGGTCATGCCTCACAAACCTTATTGAGTTCTTTGAGAAGGTGACTGAACAGGTAGACGAGGGTAGAGCAGTTGATGTGGTGTATATGGATTTCAGCAAAGCGTTTGATAAGGTTCCCCACGGTAGGCTATTGCAAAAATTACGGAGGCTGGGGATTGAGGGTGATTTAGAGATGTGGATCAGAAATTGGCTAGCTGAAAGAAGACAGAGGGTGGTGGTTGATGGGAAATGTTCAGAATGGAGTATAGTCACAAGTGGAGTACCACAAGGATCTGTTCTGGGGCCGTTGCTGTTTGTCATTTTTATCAATGACCTAGAGGAAGGCGCAGAAGGGTGGGTGAGTAAATTTGCAGACGATACTAAAGTCGGTGGTGTTGTCGATAGTGTGGAAGGACGTAGCAGGTTACAGAGGGATATAGATAAGCTGCAGAGCTGGGCTAAGAGGTGGCAAATGGAGTTTAATGTAGATAAGTGTGAGGTGATTCACTTTGGAAGGAATAACAGGAATGCGGAATATTTGGCTAATGGTAAAGTTCTTGAAAGTGTGGATGAGCAGAGGGATCTAGGTGTCCATGTACATAGATCCCTGAAAGTTGCCACCCAGGTTGATAGGGTTGTGAAGAAGGCCTATGGAGTGTTGGCCTTTATTGGTAGAGGGATTGAGTTCCGGAGTCGGGAGGTCATGTTGCAGCTGTACAGAACTCTGGTCCGGCCGCATTTGGAGTATTGCGTACAGTTCTGGTCACCGCATTATAGGAAGGACGTGGAGGCTTTGGAGCGGGTGCAGAGGAGATTTACCAGGATGTTGCCTGGTATGGAGGGAAAATCTTATGAGGAAAGGCTGACGGACTTGAGGTTGTTTTCGTTGGAGAGAAGAAGGTTAAGAGGAGACTTAATAGAGGCATACAAAATGATCAGGGGGTTGGATAGGGTGGACAGTGAGAGCCTTCTCCCGCGGATGGATATGGCTGGCACGAGGGGACATAACTTTAAACTGAGGGGTAATAGATATAGGACAGAGGTCAGAGGTAGGTTCTTTACGCAAAGAGTAGTGAGGCCGTGGAATGCCCTACCTGCTACAGTAGTGAACTCGCCAACATTGAGGGCATTTAAAAGTTTATTGGATAAACATATGGATGATAATGGCATAGTGTAGGTTAGATGGCTTTTGTTTCGGTGCAACATCGTGGGCCGAAGGGCCTGTACTGCGCTGTATTGTTCTATGTTCTATGTTCTATGTGTGCCCTGTCCTTTTATATGAGTTGCCCTCTTGTGGTAGTGTCACCTCTGGGAGTCTAGACTGCCCATTGGTCGTGTCCTATTCTATGCGTTCATTAGCTGTATGTCTGCATGTCATGACATCTCCGGTGCTCCCTCTAGTGTTGACTTTGTTGTAGTGTATTTACATTAACCCCTTGTGTATATACAGTGATGCATATCACCACACTCCTCACAGATTTGGTCTCCCACACTTGCTCACTGCTCCTCCAATTAAACAACATATTATATTCCCATTCCCTGCACCTGCGCTTCTTCATACACAAACGGGGGGAGCCAGGGCAGCTCGGTGGCGCAGTGGTTAGCACTGCTGCCTCATGGCGCCAAAGTCCCGGGTTCGATCCCGGCCCTGGGTCACTGTCTGTGTGGAGTTTGCACATTCTCCCCGTGTTTGCGTGGGTTTCGCCCCCACAACCCAAAGATGTGCAGGGTAGGTGGATTGGCCACGCTAAATTGCCCTTTAACTGGAAAAAATGAATTAGGTACTCTAAATTTTTTTTTTTTTAAATGGGGGAGCCATGATGTGTGCAACAGGCGTGACCTTTCTTGAATTTGTCGTCCTGTCTTTATCATGGGCTACGGGTGTGTCAGGGGTGAATTCACCCACCGCCCAGTTATTAGGGCAGCACGGTAGCATTGTGGATAGCACAATTGCTTCACAGCTCCATTATCACATGATAATTGGCAGGATTCTGGGAAGCACCAAGGATCAGCGGGACCTTGGTGTGCAAGTACACCGGTCCTTAAGATAACAGAGCAGGTAAATACAGTGGTTAAGAAGGCATATGGTATACTTGCCTTTATAGCCGAGGCATAGAGTTTAAGAGCAGGGAGGTTTGCTGGAACTGTATAAAACATTGACTAGGCCACAGCTATAGTATTGTGCATTGTAGGAGTATTATAGGAGGGATGCGATAACACTAAAAAGGGTGCAGAGGAGATTTACCAATATGTTGCCTGGGCTGGAGAGTGTCAGTTACGAAGATAAATTGGGTAGACTGGGGTTGTTTTCCTGGTGCAGAGGAAACGTGGGGTGGAGGGGGTGGGGGCATGATTAAAATTATGAGTGGGCATAGAGTAGAGAAGAAGAAACCTTTCCCCATGGTGGAGGCTTCAATGGCCAGGAGGCATAGATTTAAAATAAGGGGCAAGAATTTTGGGGGAATGTTAGGAAAAACCTTTCATCCAGTGTGTGGAACTCTCTGCCTGAAAGGGCGGTGGAGGCAGAAATCCTCATAACATTTAAGAAGTATTTAGACGTGCACTTGCGATGCCAAGGCACACAAGGCTGTGTGTGGGCCAAGTGCTGGAAAATGGGATTAGAACAGTTAGTGGCTGTTTTTGATCGGCACAGACGCAATGGGCCGAAATTTATGACTCTAAATTTCTTGTTTTCAAACACTGAATTCTTACTTTGCTTGGTCTATTCAAGTTGGATAATTCAACCCTTTAAAGTTAAAAAAAACTGCTCGAGGAGTCGGCTATTCACGCAGAAGGATAGATTCACTGATTCCAGACAGATTCTGTCTTCCCAGAAAAGAGATTGACCTGAGAATTTGTTTTTTTCCCCCCCTGACAGCATACGCACGGGCAATTGACTGGAGTGTCATCAGAGAGGCCGAGTTGTCTTGATCTCATCCAGGCTGTGACTGTGTGCTTGTGAAGGGCGGGCTGTCAGAGGGGAAAGTGTAGGCCAAGTAAACAAACACTTGGCACTTTGTCTTCATGTTGAAAAGAGTGATGTGTGCCCATTTGGCAGAAGTTTCTTTGTAAACAGGAGCGGTTGATGCCTGCTCAAAACAGCTGTGAAAGAGAAGCATGTACTCACACCAACACTGGCACTTGCAATAGTGAGAATAGGGTTAGACCGAGCAATTAGGAGATGTGTGAACTGATGGCAAGGATCAGATTGGGAAGCTGAAAGTCCATTTCTCTAATTGTTCCTGCATTTGATGATGATCTGCAGACATTAGTTCCGGTTTTCAATGAAGTTTTCCTTAATTCAGGGATATACCAGCATTGAAGGCATGATGTCGTCACCCTCCCTACTTCACCTGACTCATCCACTTTTCCCTTCTGATGGCAAAGCTGGCAGCTCTAAAGGATGGTTTTACTTCAGCAATTTGCTATTAGGGCTAAATTATAAGTTGCATAAACTAGATTTGTATTCCTTTTTTAGGAGGCGGAGGATTCACTACCGAGGCCTTTAAAATAATGAAAGGATATGATAGAGAGAAACTAGTTACTTTGGTGGAGAAATCAAGGACAAGATTGGATTGGATTTGTTTATTGTCACGTGTACCGAGACACAGTGAAAAGTATTTTTTTGCGAGCAGCTCAAACATATCATTCAGTACATTAAAAGAAAAGAAAATACATAATAGGGCAACACAATGTAAATACATAGACACCGGCATCGGGTGAATCATACAGGGGTGTAGTATTAATCAGGTCAGTCCGTAAGAGAGTCATTTAGGGGAAGAAGCTGTTTTTGAGTCTGTTTGTGCGTGTTCTCAGACTTCTGTATCTCCTGCCCGATGGAAGAAGTTGGAAGAGTGAGTAAGCCGGGTGGGAGGGGTCTTTGATTATACTGCCCGCTTTCCCCAGGCAGCGGGAAGTGTAGATGGAGTCAATGGATGGGAGGCAGGTTCGTGTGATGGACTGGGCGGTGTTCACGACTCTCTGAAGTTTCTTGCGGTCCTGGGCCGAGCAGTTGCCATACCAGGCTGTGATGCAGCCAGATAGGATGCTTTCTATGGTGCATCTGTAAAAGTTGGTCAGAGTCAATGTGGACATGCCGAATTTCCTTAGTTTCCTGAGGAAGTATAGGCGCTGTTGTGCTTTCTTGGTGGTAGCGTCAACGTGGGTGGACCAGGACAGATTTTTGGTGAAGTGCACCCCGAGGAATTTGAAACTGCTAACCATCTCCACCTCGGCCCCGTTGATGCTGACAGGGGTGTGTACAGTACTTTGCTTCCTGAAGTCAATTACCAGCTCTTTAGTTTTGCTGGCATTGAGGGAGAGATTGTTGTCGTTAGCGCCAGCTTAAAATTGGAGCAAGGCAATTTCGCAGCAAAGTAAGTGGAAATCTGGAACCCTCTCTGTCACAAAAGGCTGCAGGTATTGGGGGTAAATTAGTGTTTTTAAGACCAATATGGATACACTGTTGTTCAAAAGGAGCATGAATGATATGGAGCAAAGGAAGATTAATGGAGTTGAGGTGAAGACCGGCAATGGTCTAGCTGAATGGCAGAATTAACTTGAGGCAATGACCTATTCCTGCGTAATGCCTTTGTTGTACAACGGTGGCTATTCCCGGAGTTAATAGAGAACTCAGCACACCGCCTTCGACCTGTGAGTTCTGAGATCCTTAAAGAATGTCGTACATCTGCTCCTTTTTCATGTTTGTATAAAAAGGTCTCCCAATTACATTGTGCTCAATACTGACTCCCTGGCAACAGTCTGACATTAAGCCAATCTGTTCACAACCTAGGTGTCACATTTAGACTTGACTATTCCAATGCATCCCTGGCTGGTCTCCCACATTGTACCTTTCCTAAACTTGAGGTCATCCAAAATTCGGCTGTCCATGTGTTAACCTTCAGCACATCCCGTTCGCCCAATGCGCACTGACCTACATCAGTTCCCAGTCAAAGAACCTCTTGATTTTAAATCTCAATTCCCTCCATGGCATTGCCCTTTCCCAGCTTCGTAATCTCCCCCAGCCCCACGAGCCTCTGATATCGGCACCTCTAATTTCAGGCCTCCCAATTATAATTGCTCCATCATTGGTGAATATTCCTTCAGTGGCCCAGGTCTCAAACTCTGGAATTCCCTCCCTGCCCCTCTCCGCCTTTCCGCCTCGCTTTCTTCAGACACTCCTGGAAGCCTACTTCTTTGACCAAGCTTTTGTCTCTGTTCAGTGACGCCAGTATTGCGAATCGGGAACAGGCAGAGAATAGGGCGTCAGCCGAAAATTTGAGGTCAGCGCCAAGGTGCCAAAAGGAACGGCATGCTCTGGCAACTGGATGGCGGCGTGGGTGTGACAGCAGTGCCGAGATGTTGGTGCTGAGCCGGACTGGTGTTCCGGCGTGTCGCGTGGCTGCAGCTGTTTTCCATCACACTCCTGACTTGTGCCTTGGGGGGTCAGGAGGTGAGTTACTCTCCACAGTTCTCCCAGCAACTGACCTGCTTTTGTAACCACAGTATTTATATTGCTGGTCCAATTCAGTTTCTGGTCGATAGTACCCTCTGTTATTATTTAGATGCAGCGCGACAAAGGGTCACTTGACTGATTCCAGGGGTGAGACTGAGCACTGCTGCCTCACAGTGCCAGGGACCCAGATATAATTCCAATCTTGGGTGACTGTGTGGTGTTTACACTTTCACCGTTTCTGCGTGGGTTTCCTCCGAGTGCTCCAGTTTGTCCAAAGTTGTGCAGTTTAGGTGGAATAGCTAGGCTAAATTGCCCCTCGGTGACCAAAGGTTAGAAGGAGTTACAGGATTGTGGGTATAGGTAGGGGAAGTGTGGACCACCACCTGGAGGTTCCCCTCCAAGTCACTCACCACCCTGACTTGGAAATATATCGCCGTTCCTTCACTGTCACTGGGTCAAGATCCTGGAACTTGCACCCTAACAGCACTGTGGGTGTACCTACACCTCAGGGACTGCAGGCGTTCAAGGAAATAGTTTACCACCACCTTCTGAAGGGCAACTAGCGATGGGCAATAAATGCTGGCCTAACCAGCGACGCCCACATCCCGGAAATGAATTTAAAATGTGGGCCTAGTTTGGGTGCTCTTTCGGAGGGTCGCCGCTGACTCGATGGGTTGAATGGCCTCTTTCGACGAGGAGAGATTGAGTAGACTGAGCCCACACCCCGAGAATTTAGAAGATTGAGACATTAAAACACAAAACATTTAAGGGTTCTGACAAGGTAGATACTGGAAGGATTTCCCCCCCGGGCTAGGGAGTCGAAAACTAGAGGTCCCTTTAGGGCGTTAGCCGAAAATGGAGGTCAGCGCCAGGTGTCCAATGGAGCGGCAGGCTCTGGCACCAGGTGTCCAATGGAGCGGCAGGCTCTGGCACCAGGTGTCCAATGGAGCGGCAGGCTCTGGCACCAGGTGTCCAATGGAGCGGCAGGCTCTGGCACCAGGTGTCCAATGGAGCGGCAGGCTCTGGCACCAGGTGTCCAATGGAGCGGCAGGCTCTGGCACCAGGTGTCCAATGGAGCGGCAGGCTCTGGCACCAGGTGTCCAATGGAGCGGCAGGCTCTGGCACCAGGTGTCCAATGGAGCGGCAGGCTCTGGCACCAGGTGTCCAATGGAGCGGCAGGCTCTGGCACCAGGTGTCCAATGGAGCGGCAGGCTCTGGCACCAGGTGTCCAATGGAGCGGCAGGCTCTGGCACCAGGTGTCCAATGGAGCGGCAGGCTCTGGCACCTCGATGGCGTCGTGGATGTGACAGAAGTTGGTGTCAGTCCAGACTGGTGCTCCCGGGTGTTGCGGGGCTGCAGCCGGGGGAGCCGGAATCTGGGATGGTCCCGCCTCGTCACCAGGTGAGTCGCGGGATTACTGCTGGAGGCCGGATTTGTATCGTCGGGTGGTGGCCCTGCAATATCAAGACACATGGTGAGACCACGGGTCGGCGTGGTATGGGGGGTTGACTCATATGTCATTGGGACATCGCAACGCATTGGGGGCTCACTTAGTTATCCCATGCTGACCGCCGCCTCTGCGGCTGTCCGCTCTTCCATCCCGCCAACCAGGTCCACGACCTCTGCTTCGTGACGGTGATGGGCCACAGGTCCGGCGGGTCCCCTCAAGTCTGTTCGCTCTCCTGGCGGTTGTGGGCTGCCTTCTCCTGGGGTGATAGATAATGCAGTGTGAGAGCCACTCGGGCGCAGGCAGCACAAGTGGTCTGCGTGTGTGGGGCACCCGGCCATGGTACAGGTGTTGGCGTATGGTGCAAGGTGAGGAGCAAGGAAGCTGCCGGTAGGTGGAGTGTGGTCGCCCTGTGGAGGGGTGGGGACGGGGGTGGTGCCAGGAACACGGACGGAGGTGGTGACTCACCACATCAGGCCTGGGGGGTTGCCCAACCTAACCCACGCTGGCAGTGACTCACCCGGGCCGCCCTAAGGAGATCATGTAGCTTTTTCCAGCACTGCTACCCGCCCCTTGGTGGGGACCATGGCGCTGACCGCCTCTGCCATCTGCACCCAGGCCCAGTTGGACGCCGCGGGTGGCAGCCTCCTTCCCACCTTTCCTCCACAGCATCCAACAGTATCTCGAGCTCGGGGTCCGTGAACCTCAGGGCCGCTCTTCGTGGTGCCATCTTCTTGACTGGAATGAGAATGTGTGCGGAGTATATGCAGCTCCACCTTGTCAGGCTCTCGAGTGCCAATCCCGACTGCAGTGAATCCACGTGGGCCTGGGTCGGTGCTGACTGGATGGGCTGAATGGCCTCCTCCTGCAAAGTAGGGGTTCTATGATTATTCGATGAGGAGAGATTGGGTAGACGAGGCCCACACCCAGGGAATTTAGAAGATTGAGACATTACAACAGAACTTGAAAGGTTCTGACAAGGTAGATACTGGAAAGATTTCCCCCCTGGCTGGGGAGTCTAAAACTCGAGGTCACTTCAGGGTTGGTCATTCAGAGCTAAAATTCCTTTACTTAGAGGGTGCAAATTAAGGAGTTTGAGAATAGTATAGGAAGGTGGAGTGAAAATATTAACCATGATTTTGCAGGATTTTGGAGCAAGGTCGAAAGGCCAAATGGCCTGGTCTTGCTGCTAATCGTCTTCTTGTTCCTTGTGTTGTGACATCAGAAACACAGAGAGCGGTGTTTTCTGCCCCTTCCCTTCTGGTGCCGCTGGAGGAGGCGATGGCCTACCGCGGCGAAGGTGGCGGCGTTGAAGGCATCGTCGAGGTGCGGGAGGAAGGAGGTGGAGGAGGCGCGGTGGCAACACAGTGATCAGTTCACCTCGATGGGTGAGGAGCTGCGGACGATGGCAGAGGCTAATAAAGGGCTCATCAAGGTGGAGGAGCTGGAGAACAGGTCGAGGATGCAGAACGTATGAACTGTGGGCCTGCCGGTGGGGGTGGAGATCGGGACTTGGATTGAGGGGATGGGCACTGTGCTTAGATTTTCTCTCTCTCTTTTTGGGTTGTTTTTTGTTCTGTATTCGTTGTGGGAGGGGGGGGGGAACAGCCTTGGATTTTGGGTTGCTAGAACAGAGGAGGGTAGTTTACCTTGGTTTATAGTCTACAGTTGGTTGCAATTCTATTGGGCTTTGAGGTTATGGGGGTTTTTGCTCTGGTTTTCTTTGTTTGCAGGGACTTCGTCATGGGGGAGGGGATTGGGAGGAGGGGGGCCAGGGCATGGGCCTCCACACCAGCAAGCGAAGGTTCGCAAATGAACGGGAGTGTGATGGGAGAGGGGCTACGGTTATTGGAAGCTGGTAGATCAGGTTTTGATGGGCCTGCGAGGTGTGAAAGGTGGGGGGATGGCATCGATACTGGGAGAGGTGTTTTCAAGAGGAAGGGGAGATTCTGGGGGGCGATTCGACGTTAACAAGGGGATGGGGCATAGGAGGGGCTGGAGGTGACCCCCAGTCAGAATAGTGACGTGGAACGTGAGGGGGTTGGGGGGCTGGTGAAGAAATCGAGGGTTTTCACTCATGACACACTTAAAGACATCTAAAGACGTTGAAAGATTCCCTCGTACGAACGGGATACGGCGCTCGACTCATCGATCGACAGTTCCAACGCACCACAGCGAAAAACCGCACCAACCTCCTCAGAAGACGAACACGGGACACAACTGACAGAATACCCTTCGTCGTCCAGTACTTCCCCGGAGCGGAGAAACTACAACATCTTCTTCGCAGCCTTCAACATGTCATCGATGAAGATGAACATCTTGCCAAGGTCATCCCCACACCCCCACTACTTGCCTTCAAACAACCGCGCAACCTCAAACGAACCATTGTTTGCAGCAAACTACCCAGTCTTCAGAACAGTGACCACGACACCACACAACCCTGCCATGGCAATCTCTGCAAGACGTGCCAGATCATCAACATGGGTACCATCATTACACGTGAGAACACCACCCACCAGGTACGCGGTACATACTTGTGCGATTCGGCCAACGTTGTCTACCTCATACGCTGCAGGAAAGAATGTCCCGAAGCGTGGTACATTGCGAGACCATGCAGACGCTGTGACAACGGATGAACGGACATCGTGCGACAATCGCCAGGCAGGAATGTTCCCTTCAGCAGTCAACGGCATTCAGCCTCTGATCTCCGGGTAAGCGTTCTCCAAGGCAGCCTTCAGGACGCGCGACAACGCAGAATCACCGAGCAGAAACTTATAGCCAAGTTCTGCACACATGAGTGCGGCCTCAACCGGGACCTTGGATTCATGTCGCATTACATTCGCCCCCCCCCCCACCATCTGGCCTGCGCTTGCAAAATCCCACAAACTGGCCTGGATTGAGACAATTCACACCTCTTTAACCTGGGATTACCCCTCTCTCTGGCTCTGTAAAGACTTAATTACCTGCAAATGCTCGCATTCAAAGTATCGACTTGCATCTTTGACTTTGTCTATGTATGTGTTTCTGGAACCGACCTCTTCATTCACCTGAGGAAGGGGCAGCGCTCTGAAAGCTAGTGATTTGAAACAAACCTGTTGGACTTTAACCTGGTGTTGTAAGATGTCTTACTGTGCTCACCCCAGTCCAACGACATCTCCACATCAATTTTAAAGAGTTTAAAGGCCGACGTAGTGATGCTGCAGGAGACCATTTCTTAAGGGCAGCACGGTAGCATTGTGAATAGCACAATTGCTTCACAGCTCCAGGGTCCCAGGTTCGATTCTGGCTTGGGTCACTGTCTGTGCGGAGTCTGCACATCCTCCCCGTGTGTGCGTGGGTTTCCTCCGGGTGCTCCGGTTTCCTCCCACAGTCCAAAGATGTGCAGGTTAGGTGGATTGGCCATGATAAATTGCCCTTAGTGTCCAAAATTGCTCTTGGTGTTGGGTGGAGGTGTTGAGTTTGGGTAGGGTGCTCTTTCCAAGAGCCGGTGCAGACTCAAAGGGCCGAATGGCCTCCTTCTGCACTGTAAATTCAATGATAATCTATGATTAATCTAGGACAAAGGTTCGGCACAACATCGTGGGGGGAAGGGCCTGTTCTGTGCTGTATTTTCTATGTTCTATGTTCTATGATCAGGAGAGGCTCAGGAAGGGTTGGGCGAGTCAGGTTTACCACTCAGGGTTCAACAGCAGGGCTCGGGGGGGTAGCGATATTGGTGGGCAAGAGGGTGAGGTTTCAGGTGGAGAGGGTGGTGGCAGGTACGTGACAGTGACTGGAGCGGTAGGTTGTTGGCACTGGTGAGCGTCTATGGCCCCAACTTGGATTACGTGAGGTTTGTGAAGAGGGTGCTAGGTGCCATCCTGGGTTTGGATACCCAAGAGTTGATAGTGGGGGAGGGGGTTTGGGTTATGGTGCAGGAGCCAAAGGTGGACAGTCTCAGCCACGCCCGCTGGCCCAGTCGGGGGGTGGGGAGGGCGAAGGCACTGGCTGGACGAGGGAGATGGGAGGAGTAGACCAGTGGAGGTTCCTGCACCCAAGCAAATAGGGGTATTCGTTTTTCCCTTTGGTACACAAGGCGTACTTGAGGATAGACTTTTTCATGGTGGGGAATGCGCTATTGGTTGGGGTTAGGAGGTCGGAGTATCATAGAATTTACAGTGCAGAAGGAGGCTATTCGGCCCATCGAGTCTGCAACTGTCCTTGGAAAGAGCACCCTCCCTAAGCCCACTACCCACCCTATCCCAGTAACCCAACCTTTTCGGACACTAAGGGCAATTTATCATGGCCAATCCACCTAACCTGCACATCTTTGGACTGTGGGAGGAAACCGGAGCACCCGGAGGAAACCCTCGCAGACACGGGGAGGATGTGCAGACTCCGTAAGACAGTGACCCAAGCCGGGAATCGAACCTGCGACCCTGGAGCTGTGAAGCAATGAAGCAACTGTGCTAACCACTGTGCTACTGTGCCCTTCGTGAGTACTCAGCGATTGTAATTTTAGATCATGCTCTGTATTGGATGGATGCGGTTTTGCAGATGGGGATAGCCCAGGGGCCAGGGTGAAGAATGGCCGTGGGGCTGTTAGTGGACCGGTGCTTTTTTGATAAGATCGGGAAGGTGGTCGAGGAATATGTGGGTTATAATTGTATGCGGGAGGTTTCGTAGTTGGTGGCTTGGGAAGCTCTGAAGGCAGTGGTGATAGAGGATGTGATTTCGTTCAAACCTAAGATGGACAAGGAGGAGGGAGAAGAGCGCCAAAAACTGATAGAGGAGATTCTGGAAGTGGATGGGAGGTACGCAGGGGCCCGGACCCGGGTCTCATGGCCAAGAGGAAGGAACTGCGGGTGAGGTTTGACCAGTTGTCCACAGGGAAAGCGGTGCTCCAGTCGAGATGAGTGAGGGGGCGGTCTACGGGCACAGGGAGAAGGCAGGTCATATGCAGGCCGGCCAGTTCCGGAGGGAGGCAGCAGCAAGGGAGATAGTTCGGGTACGGGACAAGGTGGGGGAGTTCGTCGTGGCCCTGGAGCCGATCAATAAAATATTCGAGGAGTTTTCTAAGGATCTATATAGGACGGAGCCACCGGGGAGGAGCGAGTTCCTTGTCGGGTTGGAGTATTCGAGGCTGAGTGGGGAGGATAGAGTAGGATTGGAGGAGCTGGTGGGAGAGCAGGAGGTGAAGGAGGTGATTGGGAGGATGCAGGCAGGGAAGGTGGCGGGACCTGGCAGGTTCCCAGTTGAATTCTCTCAGAAATTTCAGGATGGGTTGGCGCTGCTGATGGTGGAATGTTTGAGGATGCAATAGGCAAGGGCTGTCTTACCGCACACCAGTGGGCAAGCTTCTATTTCATTGCTGCTAAAGAAGGGTAAGGATCCAGTGGAGTGTGGGTCATACAGGTCCATATCTCTACTGAATGTACATGCCAATGTGGTGATATACATCACTGTAAGTACACAAAGGGTTAATGTACATACACTACACCTAGCTAGACACTAGAAGATACGCACAGAGGTGACACTACCACAGGAGGGCATTAGACCAACCCATATAAAAGGACACATCACACATGCTCAGTCTCTTTCCAGTGGAGACACTCAGTGAGTACAGACACAGGGTTGATTGAGCATCACTCCCACCACGTGGATTGTAGCAGACTGGTTAGTCAGTCTGAGTAGCTATATCAGGGTTAACAGTAGCGTCGAATCCAAGTAGGAGAATTGTTAATAGTTTAATAAACGTGTTAAAGCTATCTCCAAGTCTGAACCTTCCTTTTTCAGAGTGCACATCAAGAAGGAAGCAGCTTATGCCACGTCAAGAGCATAACAAATCATGGTTCCAGGAGTGAACGGTTTCAATCCTTATAGTTGCAACTCAGCGAACAGTGACAACGGCAACAAAAGCCAGGCAAGATGATGTTTGGGATTCCGGTTCCACAATCGCTTAGGTGCCATGGAAATCTCAGTGAAAACTGGCTTTGGTTCAGGCAGAGATTCGAGATCTACCTGGTAGCGTCTGACATAGATGGAGTGGCGGATGCAGAGAAAATAAAGCTTCTACTTACCATCGCGGGTCCAGAAGCAGCTGAAATCTTCCACACCTTCAAATACTCAAAGGGGCAAAACAAGAGCGGTTTCCAGGCAGTCCTGGACAAATTCCAAGAATTCTGCAAGGAACATACAAGAAGAAAAGGTAAAAGAGGCGCCAAAACTCACCGTGTGGTAGGCTTGCAGCAACGAACGGCAGTTTTGAATTGCAGCCATCTTGGGAAAGGTGCTGCACGTGCGCAGTTGCGCGAAGAGCGCACAGAACGGGAAGGTCCATTTGCGCATGCGCGAGAAGCCGCACGTGCGCAATTGAGAAAAAGGCCCCAAGTAAAGGAACAGCGATCTGCGGTGCGCAATTGCTTCCCACGCACTACGTCACATGCTTCATGACATCAGAGGCCCCGGACCACGCCCACTTAAAGGGGAAATGTCCCAAAACACAAAGAAAAAAATATATAAAGCCTCAAAACCAGATTCGTTCGCCTGGAACGACAGCACAATGCCTGAAATTCGACCAGTAGCTGAAAGTAACCTCCGCAGAACCCTGAACAAGCAGTAAGCACTGCCCAAAGAGATGATACAGTCCTTGCAGACTATGACTCAGGCCTTGAATTCTTCTTTGGACATCGCGAGCCCAATGCCAGCTCTGACACAAAACGTGATGATATGTTCTTGGAAGACAACGACTCAGACAAAGCTTTCACCTTGGGAGGCTACCCCAGTACCAAATCCGAACAACAACTAGACGTGTTGCAAATTGACGACCCCGACGACGAGTTCTTCGGATTTGAGGATCTTCAGCCCAGCAGATACGACATCCCGACTCGTGAGTGCAGGATTACGCTGCGGCCTGACACCAAGAGACAGAGAGCGGTACAAGCCCACAGAGAGCGGCCTGCTGCCACACAGAGAGTGGTCCTTGCACCGCGAATGGTCCCTCACTCCACACAGAGAGTGGCCCACGCACCACAAAGGGTCCCAATCTCCACACAGAAAGCGATGAAAGACTCCACAGCGAGACAACTGCACGTCTCCACACCAAGAAGTGACTCCAGTGACAAGCCTCCACAGAGAGCTCGTGGACAGACTCCACGATAGAAGCAACGCAAGACTCCAGAGCGCAGTCCTTGCATGAACAAGAAGTGATGACAGTTTCCAGAGAGACCAATGCACGATTCCACACAGGGAACGCTGCAAGACTCCACAGAGGGAGTGACACAAGCCTCCACAGTGAGCTCGTGGACAGCCTCCACAATAGAAGCAATGCAAGACTCCAAAGCGCAGTCCTTGCAGGAACAAGACCATGAGGGTCTAGCAACCTCCTCTGAGCAACCAGCAGCAGGCAATGCAAGTCTGCCACGCTCAAGTGAACAACAGAAAGACTATGACAGTATACCACGCTCAAGTGTACAGCAAGCAGACTGTGACAGTCCACCCAGATTATTTGAGCCACCAGAAGACTCTGACAGTCTACCCAGCTTATGCTATGACAAGAACATAACAAAACAGCCAAGATACTGGCAAGGGTGCTGACGTTAAGGTTGGAGGGAATTCTCCCGAAGGTGATTAGCGAGGATCAGACGGGGTTTGTGAAGGGAAAAGAGATGAAGGTGGTCGTGGTACTGGACGCAGTGAAGGCATTTGATCGGGTAGAGTGGGGTTACTTGATGGCGGTGTTGGGACAGATTCGGTATTGAGCCTAGGTTCATGGCGAGGGTGTGGCTACTGTTTAAGGAGCTGATGGCGAGTGGTCGCACTAACAGCATGAACTCGGGGTACTTTGCACTGCACTGTGGCACGAGTCAGGAGTGCCCTATATCCCCTTTGTTGTTTGCACTGGGCGGGGCGGATATAGGCAGTTAAAATGAATGTTTGCGCAACTCTTGTTTGGATTTCAGTGCCTGTCGGTCTTTTTATCGAAATCCTTCTTCAGGGGGGTTGTCAAGTTGATCTCCTCGTTCATTTGGGAGGGTAAGGTGGCCAAGATTTGAAGGGTGGTTCTAGGGAGCAGACGGTGGGGGTGGGAGTTAGGTTGCAGAGAGAGAGATCAATACAGATCTGCTTGGTTTGAATGCACCTCTCCAACTGAAAGCAAAACTAAACACAAGAGCCAAAACAGCTTTCAGCACAAAAGGAAAGTAAAAAGCAGAGCAGAGCCCAGTCCACCCACACAATGACATCACTGCAGCCATTTGATAAAGCACACTTTTCTTACACATGTACTCAATGATTGAGCATCCACAGCCCTCTGGAGTGAAGAGATGCCTCCTCATCACAGTCCTAAATGGTCTACCTCTTATTCTGAGATAGTGCCCCTTGGTTCTAGGCCTCCCACTGCCAGGGAAACATCCTTCCTGCATCTACCCTATCGATCCCTTTAAGAGTTTTGAATGCTTCATTGAGAGATCACCTTCTTCTAAACTCCAAAGAATACAGGCCCAGTCTCCTCATAGGACAATCCTGCCATTCATCTGATGAACCTTTGTTGCACCCCCTCTATGGCAAGTATATCCTCCCGAAGGTAAGTGGACCAAAACTGTACACCATACTCCAGGTATGGTCTCAACAAGGCTCTATACAATCGCAGGAAGACTTCTTTACTACTGTACGCAAACCCTCTTGCAATAAAAATTTTGGGCAGCACGGTAGCACTGTGGCTTCAGAGCTTCAGGGTCCCAGGTTCGATTCCCCGCTGGGTCACTGTCTGTGCGGAGTCTGCACGTTCCCCCCGTGTCTGCGTGGGTTTCCTCCGGGTGCTCCGGTTTCCTCCCACAGTCCAAAGACGTGCATGTTAGGTGGATTGGCCATGATAAATAGCCCTTAGTGACCAAAAAGGTTAGGAGGGATTATTGGGTTATGGGGATAGGGTGGAAATGAGGGTTTAGTGGGTCGGTGCAGACTCGATGGGCTGAATGGCCTCCTTCTGCACTGTATGTTCTATGTTCTAACGGCCAACGTACCATTTGCCTTGCTATTTTCTTGCTGCAACTGCATTCTAGCTTTCAGTAACTTATGAACAAGAACACCCAGGTCCCTTTGGATATCAACACTCCCCAATCTCTCCCTATCTAACTTTCTATTTTTCCTACCAAAGTGGATAACTTCACATTTTCCCACATTATAGTCCATGTTCTGTTCTTGCCCACTCACTCAGCCTTTCTAAATCTCCTGGACGCCTCTTTGCATCTCCTCACAACTTACATTCCCACCTAGTTTTGGTTAAGTAGTCGTACAAGAGCCATAATGTGTTTACGGCTGGGAATTGAGGCTGAAAGGTTGCTGTCCCCTTGCTTCACGCAGCCGCCTGCGGTGCTCTGTAAGAATGATGATCCTTGCCGTTCTGCCCAGGTGAACTAAAAAGAGAATTCTGCAGCTGCAATGTATCATGTTACAGAACCTGTCCTCTGCCTCTTCAGGCTCTCAGCAGCCCTGCACTGATCCAATGCACCTAAATTTTGAGACACAAACATAACGTTCGGCACATTGTCATTACTTGCCCTTCAGCACCAACACCTTACTCAGCATCCTGTTGGGTTAGTGACTGAACGTAGCCTAGCCTGATCTAGAAATGGCTTATTTTTCGGAGGAACAAACGTTTATCCAACGATGCCCATTGTTCTGGTACAATAACTCCAGCTCTATTCTGTGCATCTCGCTCTTACACAAACTATACATGTTGGAAATGTTATGGGGGGGATGGTTCCCGTATTACTGGCTGTAACAGTTGCTCAGTGCCAGATGTTCCTGGCACTCACCAATGTAACCATCAATGGTTGGAGTTTTGGGTTTCCCCACAAAGGCACTGGACCAGGACCATAACACTTTACCCCCAACGGGAGAGCTGCTCCCAGAAATGGTCACTGGGAGGAACAAAAGACCAAGGGCAAGATTCTTCGGATGTCTGGGTTTCAGACCCCACCACCCGAAAAAATGGCGGGAAACGTATCTCTGCCAATCATGGCAGCCCCACGGCCATTTACTTGGGTAGAGACGATAATCCTGCTGCTGGCTCAGTCAGAACACCAGCCTGAGGGCGCTGCCGGGCAATCTGATTGGTCAGCAGCTCTGCAGTCCCAGCAGCGCCACCACCAGCAGTGGCCAGGACTGGGATGACAAGAAGCCCCCAGATTTTAAATGCCAAAAGTCCAGGACCAGGTAAGCGTGGGGGTGCTCCTTGTGAAGAAAGCAAGCCAGGCCTGTGAAGGATGGGGAAAGGGTAGGAGCCTTGATGGAGTCAGGGAGAGAAGAAGCACCTAGAAGGGTGGGGAGGGGGGGGGTGGGGGGCAGGGGGGGGTGGGGCAAAGCTAGAGGGTGGAAGGGTGGAAAGGGGCCCTCCCTCTTCTTGTTGGGCTTTTACCTACCACTGAACTCCGTCTGCCAGCCTCAAAGTCGAGAGTGGGCGACAAGTGGTCCTTAATTGCCCACTTTAGAGTCTCAATTGAGGGGAGGGCAGGAGAGCCGCCCTAGCCGCCCCCCCCCCCCCCCCCCCCCCCCACCACCCGCCCACCCCCACCCCCACCATAACAATCCCAGTAAAAATGCAGACAGGTCAGGGGCAGGCAGGATGGTGGCGGGAAGGACAACTGGGAAATGCTTTTACCGGTCCCACCAGCCTACAAGCCCACCAGCGAGAGACCGTAAAATACCAGCCCAAATGCAAGTTACCCGCACGCAAGTCCTTTTCTCCCGCAGTTTAGTCAGCCTTGCACACAGGCCGTGACATGTTTTCAAACTCCAGTCTTCACATCCTGTGACCCCAGACACATTAAAAGAAAACCGCAGAGCTGTCGCTCGGCAGCTCGAGGTGGGTTTTGCAGCCAATATTTCTGTCAACAGGAATGGGAAAAGGCAATTCAGCAAATGACTGTCGAAAGATCAAGATCAAAACATGCAACTCAACAGCAACTTCTCCTTCTAGTGAAAACAAACGGTTTGATAATTTGTAAAGGCATTGTGCAAAACCACAGCTGAGCTTTCCCTCCTATACCTTGTATAGAGACGTCCTTAATAATAATCTTTACTAGTGTCACAAGTAGGCTTACATTAACACTGCAATGAAGTTACTGTGAAAAGCCCCTAGTCACCACATTCCGGCACCTGTTCGGGTACACAGAGGGGGAATTCAGAATGTCCAATTCACCTAACAGCACATCTTTCGGGACTTGTGGGAGGAAACCGGAGCACCCGGAGGAAACCCAAGCAGACATGGGGAGAACATGCAGGCTCCGCACAGACAGTGACCCAAGCTGGGAATCGAACCCGGGACCCTGGCGCTGTGAAGCAACAGTGCTAACCGCGGTGCTACCGTGCCGTAACCCGAGTGCACATGCTAGGCTTCTCATACACATTTTAGATTTGTATAAAGTACATTTCTTCTCACTCTCCTATCCACCCCAAACAAGCTGTGTTTTGTGTGTGTGTGTGTGTGTGTGGTGGGGGGGGGGGGGGGGGTGAAATTGGTCTTTAATCAATAATTCAAGCCAAACGATACCAAATCATTTTCCTTTCCAGATTTGCACTCTTGTTGAAGACCAATTTTCTCCTCCCTCCTTTCAGATTAAACGTTCATCTTTAGAGAGACTTTGATTGAAAGAATAATCAGGTAGGATTTTTAAGGAGCAGCTGAAATGAACCAACCCTAACATCGCCTTCCCCTCCTCTCCCAGCAGTGGTCTTTGCGTGATGGAAAGGTTGGTATGCCTGTGAGCAGAGTGATGCCCCAGCATGCAGCTGACACGGATACTAACAACCTGCTTTCCTTTGAAGCTTGTGAGATAAAGTGGAGGTCAGAGGGCGCTATCATACGACAGGTGGAATCAAATAAGCAACGTCATGATGTTTCCAGTCGCCAAGGGCTAACACTGTAAATAAACAAGCCCCTTCCACCTGAACCCGGTACTTAACAGGTTTCTTCACCAATCTGTCACCAGCTGGCTGGTGTTAGCGGGGAAGCAAGTAAAAAGAATCAAGACATAGCCTACCCATTCGATAGGGCCTTACACCCAATGAACTGCTGTTTGAGGTTGTAATTTAGCAATTATGGCAGCCAATTTGAGCACAGTATGTTCCCACAAACAGCAATGAGATCGTATGGTTGAGCAATAAACACTGGGCTCAATCTAACCAAATTGCAACAAGCGCTTGCAACTGTGACAAACGCATGTAGCTGGATGTTTCCCGGTGCCAGCAGCATGAGAAACACCACTTATCTATTTGTTGCAATTCAGGGCCTCAGTGGGGAACGCCTCGCCAAGGCCGCACTTAGTCCCGTGTCAAAGAAATACAAAGAAATGTACAGCACAGGAACAGACCCTTCGGCCCTCCAAGCCCGTGGCTTTCCTGCACTGAGGTGGTCTGCTTGGCGGAACTCAGTGCAGGAAGAGATCAGGATGCCATTTTTAAAGGGCATCCCGATCTCTTGTTGGCCCGATGCGACCCCCGAACCCCCCAAAGCCCCAAATTAACTGTAAGGGGGTCCTCAGGGCCCGCCCCCACAACCCACCTCACATGGCAGGGCACTCCTGGGCCCGGTCCCCGGTGCAGGAAAAATGCCAGCCTGGTACTGTGGCAATGCCATCTGGGCACATTGGCAGTGCCAGGCTAGCACCCAGGTGGCACTGTCAGGGTGCCAGACTGACATTGTCAAGGTTCCCAGGTAGCACCAGCAGTGTCAGGATGCCGCCCTGCCAGAGGGAAACCACCTCAAGGCCTCGGAGAGCCCCCCCACTCAAAGTGCTGTTCCGTCTGGTTCCCGCTTGTGGAGACCAGCATTGAACGGCACACGCCTGAGGTCTCTGAGGCAAAGGGGTCAGATCCCAGGGCCTTGACGAATGCATATTAGAGTGAGACTAGCTGACTCGCTCTATATGCAGATTTGCCAAATGCTGCTCCCGCCCACAATGGGCAGGATTCAGATCACGACATCTCGCAAGATCGCTTTAGATCTCACGAGGCGTGGCGAGCCGATCCCAGACGAGGGATCCACAGGCATCTATCGGCCGTGCCACCGTTTGGGTGCAATGCGGTCAGTGGATCGCGCCCATTGGCCAGGACTCCAGGGACTCTAGCTTGGGCCCTTTCATATCTCGAAGGTAGACACAGCATTGGTCGAGTACCTTAACCGGATGATGCCACATCTACCACTGCTGCACTCCCCCACGACTGCACTGAACTGTCAGACTAGATTTCATGTTCAAGTCTCCAAAGTGAGGATTGAATCCACAACCTTCTGACTAAGGGTTGACAGTGTAACCCATTGAGCCATGGATGCTATCATTAGAGCGCGCTGCACTGGACTCAATGCCATTGGAAGGGGCAGGTGCCCTGGAATCTGTTATCAGACTTTCCATAAGACATATGAGGAGAGGGACGCCATTCAGTCCTTCAGGTCTGCTGAGACATTCAATGAGATTATGACTGATCTGATATCATCCTCAACTGCACTTTATGCAGCATGGTAGCACAGTGGTTAGCACTGTTGCTTCACAGCGCCAGGGTCCCAGGTTCGATTCCTGGCTTGTGTCACTGTCTGTGTGGAGTCTGCACGTTCTCCCCGTGTCTGCGTGGGTTTCCTCCGGGTGCTCCGGTTTCTTCCCACAAGTCTTCTTCCCCCACCACTCCCCTCCCTCCTGCCACTGGCGGGACAGGGAGATCCCATCCTCAGTTTGAGTGGAGATGTAAAAAACAGCAATGGAAAGAAGTCACTGGTGGGTGGGTGTTTTACAGACAGTCGCTACACTGTAGGACAGAGAAATAATGAGCGCTTGTAAGCAAGGTACTGCAATAATGGTGGGAGATTTTAATCTTCACATAGATTGGACGAATCGATCAACAGAGGTAGCCTGGAGGATGAGTTCATTGAGGGTATTCGGGACAGTTTCTTAAAACAATACATTCTGAAACCAACCAGGGACAGGCTCTATTAGAGCTGGTAATGTGCAATGAGACAGGGTTGCTTCAGGACCTCACAGTAAAGGATCCTCAAGGTACAATAGAACAGTAGAACATTACAGCGCAGTACAGGCCCTTCGGCCTTCGATGTTGTGCCGACCTGTGAAACCACTCTAAAGCCCATCTACACTATTCCCTTATTGTCCTTTTGTCTATCCAATGACCATTTGAATGCCCTTAGTGTTGGCGAGTCCACTACTGTTGCAGGCAGGGCATTCCACGCCCTTACTACTCTCTGAGTAAAGAACCTACCTCTGACATCTGTCCTATATCTATCTCCCCTCAATTTAAAGCTATGTCCCCTCGTGCTAGACATCACCATTCGAGGAAAAAGGCTCTCACTGTCCACCCTATCTAATCCTCTGACCATCTTGAATGAAAGGTAAGAGAGATCAAAACATGATAGAATCTCAGATTCAATTTGAGGGCGTGATACTTGGGGGTCTGAAACTTAAATAAAGGAAATTACAAGAGTAGGAAGAGAGTTTGATAAATTGACTGGGTAAAATAGACTAAAAGGCAAGATGGTAAAGTAGCAGTGACAGGTATTTAAGAAGATACTTCACAACTCTCAAGAAAGGTACATGACATTGAGAAAGAAAGACTATACAAGGTCAGATATAAGGTCAGAAATATCTGTGTCTAACTGAGGAATATAAGGATGGTGTCAAATTGAACTAACAGATGCTGCTAAGATTAGTGGCAGGGTGGAATATTGGGAAAATTTTAGAAACCAACAAATAACCACCTAAAAAAAGAGGGATAATTGGAGTATGAGAGAAAACTATCAAGAAATATAAACACAGACAGCTCCTTCCAAATCCATGATGATTACCATCTAGAAGGACAAGGGCAGCAATAACACGGGAACACCACCACCTGGAGGTTCCCCTCCAAGTCACTCATCATCCTGTCTTGGAAATATATCGCCGTTCCTTCACTGTCGCCGGGCCAAAATCTTAGAACTCTCTCCCTAACAGCACTGTAGATGTACCTGCAGCGGTACAAGAAGCTCACCACCACCCTTTCAAGGACAATTAGAGATGGGCAATAAATGCTGACCTAGCCTGCGAAGCCTAATCCCTTCATAGAACATAGAACAGTCCAGCACAGTACAAGCCCTTCAGCCCACAATGTTGTGCTGACCATTTATCCTAATTAAGATCAACCTAACCTACACCCCTTCAATTTACTGCTGTCCATGTGTCTGTCCAAGAGTCGCTTAAATGTCCCTAATGACTCTGACTCCACCACCTCTGCTGGCAATGCATTCCACACACCCACCACTCTCTGTGTAAAGAACCTGCCTCTGACATCTCCCCTATACCTTCCTCCAATCTCCTTAAAATTATGTCCCCTCGTGACAGCCAATTCCGCCCTGGGAAAAAGTCTCTGGCTATCCACTCTATCCATGCCTCTCATCACCTTGTACACCTCTATCACGTCACCTCTCTGCCTTCTTCGCTCCAGTGAGAAAAGCCCGAGCTCCCTCAACCTTCCTTCATTAGACATGCCCTCCAGTCCAGGCAGCATCCTGGCACCTTCACTGAGTGGAAAAGGTAAACCTGCGATAAATATATAAAACCGAAAAGAGTAGCAAAAGGGAGTGTTGGCTACTTCAAGGGTAAAACCGAGGAATTAATAATAATAATTATTATAATAATTATTGTTTATTGTCACAAGTAGGCTTCAAATGAAGTTACTGTGAAAAGCCCCTAGTCGCCACATTCCGGCGCCTGTTCAGGGAGGCCGGTACGGGAATTGAACCCGCGCTGCTGGCCTTGTTCTGCATCACAAACCAGCTGTTTAGTCCACTGTGCTAAACCATGGGAAACTAGGAAATGGCAGAGACTTTGTATCTATCTTCACAGTAGGAGACACAGAAAATATCGCACGATATGGGGCTGGTTTAGCACAGGGCTAAAGACCTGGCTTTGAAAGCAGACCAAGGCAGGCCAGCAGCGCGGGTTCAATTCCCGTACCAGCCTCCCCGAACAGGCGCTGGAATGTGGCGACTAGGGGCTTTTCACAGTAACTTAATTTGAAGCCTACTCGTGACAATAAGCGATTTTCATTTCATTTTTTCATTTCACAAATAGCAGAAAATCAGGGGCCAAATGGAGGGAGGTAATTAATACAATCACAATCTCTGATGAAAACGTATTAAGAAAACTAATGGTACTAATGCTCGACAGATCCCCATCCTGGGGTCTTATAAGAAGTGTCCACAGAGATAGTGGATGCATTGGTTGTAATCTTCTAATGTTCCAATATTCAAAATTTTCATTTCAAAAAGGAGGCAGACAAAAAGCAGGAAACTACAGGCCAATTAGCAGAGTTGGTCACTGGAAAAATCATTGAGGAGGTGGCAGCAGGAACTTTTAGAAAATGTTTTTGTGAAAGGGAAATAATTTTTGACAATTTGATTGGAATTCTTTGACGATGTAACAAGGACGGTGGATTGTAGATGTGTTTGAATTTCCATAAGGTATTTGATAAGGTGCCGCATAAAGGGTTGCTGCACAAGATAAGAACCCTGGCATTCAGAGCGACATATTAACATAGATAGAGGATTGGAAGACTAACATGAAACAGAGAGTCGGGATAAACAAGTCCATTTCAGGGTGAAAACTGAAACTAGTGAAGTGTCACAGGGATCACGACTCGGGCCTCAACTGGTTTAGCTCACTGGGCTAAATCGCTGGCTTTTAAAGCAGACCAAGGCAGGCCAGCAGCACGGTTCAATTCCCGTACCAGGCGCCGGATTGTGGCAACTAGGGGCTTTTTACAGTAACTTCATCGAAGCCGACTTGTGACAATAAGCGATTTTCATTTCATTTCAACTTGTAAATTGTATTGCAGCCTAATTTGTTCTGATGATATAAAGATGGGGAGCAAAGCAAGGATACAAAAAATTGTTAGGTTAAGTGAGCAGTTGGGTGTGTAATGTGGGAGAATGTGAGGTTGTCCACTTTGGCAGGAGTAGAGTGTTATTTAAATGGAGAAAGCCTGCAGGCTGCTGTGGGTCAGAGGGATCTGGGCGTCTTTCTACATGAATCACAAAAAGTTGCAGGTACAGCAAGTAATTAGGGAAGGCCAAATTAATTCTTACCAAAGTCCATGTGGACCACACTACCCTGATCTTCAAACCAGTCACCTCCTCGAAAAATTCAATCAAATTTGTAAGGCATGGTAGCTTAGAAAGAGGGAGGCAGCCAGGGAGATAGGGAAAGTAAATGACGGAGATGGGAACCTGGTTGGAGATTCAGCAGGGGTGAATAAGGCGTTTAGGGATTTCTACAGTAGGCTGTATAGGTCGGAACCCCCTACGGGGCCGGAGGGGATGAGGCACTTCTAGGGGGGGCTGAATTTCCCAAAGGTGGACAGGGAGCTGGTAGAAGGGCTGGGGCCCCCGATCGGGTTTGAAGAGATAGTGGAGGGTCTGAAGGCCATGCAGTCGGGTAAAGCCCCGGGGCCGGACGGGTACCCAGTGGAGTTTTATAAACATTCTTGGGGATATTGGGGCCGGTGTTGTTGAGGACGTTCAATGAGGCAAGGGAAAGAGGGGTGCTGCCCCCGACAGTGTCACAGGCAATGATTTCAGATTCTGAAGCGGGACAAGAACCCGGAGCTGTGTGGGTCCAACAGGCCGATATCCGTGTTGAATGTGGATGTCAAACTGCTGGCCAAACATTGTCCTCCAGGATTGAGGATTGTGTTCCTGACGTTATTGGGGAGGACCAGACAGGGTTTGTTAAGGGCAGGCAGTTGGTGGCCAATATAAGGTTGTTAAACATGATCACGATGCCCCTGGAAGGGAGGGAGGTGGAGGTAGTGATCGCAATGGACGCAAAAAAAGCTTTTGATCGGGTAGAATGGGATTATCTGTGGGAGGTACTGGGACGGTTCGGATTTGGGTGGGGCTTTATTGACTGGGTCAGGTTGCTGTATCAGGCTCCTGTGACAAGTATACGAACGAATAGGACAACATCGGACAATTTTAGACTGCACCGGGTGACGAGACAGGGATGCCCCCTCTCCCCACTGTTGTTCGCGCTAGCTATAGAACCATTGGCAATTGCTCCAAGAGCCTCAAGGGGCTGGTCCGGGAGGGGGTGGAGCACAGAGTCTCGCTCTATGCAGACGGCCTGCTTCTGTATGTATCGGGCCCAATAGAGTGGATAGAAGAAATCATGAGGATTCTCGGGGAAATTGGCCGGTTTTCGGGGCATAAGCTAAATATGGGGAAAAGTGAGATGTTTGCGGTCCAGGCGAGGAGACAGGAGAGGCGATTGGGGGAGCTGCCGTTTAGATTAGTAGGGGGAAGCTTTAGGTACCTAGGCATTCGAGTGGCGGGGTAGATTAGAGTAGGGTAGGAGGGATAAATAGGTGGGTAGTGTTTTTTTTTTTAAATTTGTAAGGCACGATCAAAAGAGAAAATGCTGGAAAATCTCAGCAGGTCTGGCAGCATCTGTAGGGAGAGAAAAGAGCTAACTTTTCAAGTCCGATGATTCTTTGTCAAAGCTAACAGACAGAGAAAGTGGGAAATATTTATACTGTGGAGTGAGAATGAAAGATGAGTCAAAGTCACAGAAACCCAGGGAAACCGGGTGCTAATGGCCACAGAAACCAAGGGGAAAGAGTGCTAATGGCAGTCCCCAGAGAGGGCAAAAGATGTGACCGGCCAAGCAGCAGAGAAACTATCAGAATGTAAACTCTGACAGGTGTAGATGTGGGGGGAGGGGAAGGGGGCAGCAAAAGGGAGAAAGGGTAAGGAAAGGTGGATAAGATGGTGGTGGGGGGGGGCGGGGAAGCTAATTTATATTATGAAAGACAAGAAAGAAATGGTAAGAGACAGTTAAAATGAAATGGGATGAACACAAATGGGTTGAGGTGGGATAGAGCTAATCATCTGAAGTTGTTAAATTCGATGTTGAGACCGGAAGGCTGTAGCGTGTCTAACCGGAAGATGAGATGTTGTTGCTCCAGTTTGCGTTGTGCTTCACTGGAACATTGCAGCAGGCCAAGAACAGACATGTGGGCGTGGGAGCAGGGTCTTGTGTTAAAATGGCAGGCAACGGGAAGGTCGGGGTCCTGAATGCGCACAGGCCGAAGATGCTCAGCAAAGCGATCACCCAGTCTGCGTTTGGTCTCTCCAAGTGACCAATACCAATAGACCAAACTGGAGGCGATGTAAGTTTTTGTAGGGCATGATCTCCCGCTGACAAGGCCCCATGGACTATCCTTGATTAATCTTTGTCCCTCAGAATCTTTTCCATCAGTTTTCCGATTAGTGAAGCGAGACTCACTGGCCTGAAATTACTTGATTTATCCCCACCACCCTTCTTGAATAATGGTACAACTGGAAATATTCACAGAAAACAAAGCTAATAGCACATCCCAGAGTATTAAAAGATTTTTTTGGCATATAATCATTATGTGCTAAATCATTTTCCCTGTCCTTAGCTATTATGGTTTGGAACAATATAGTTACATTTTCAACACCCATTAGTACAGGAAATCACCGTGTTTGAAAATAATACAACAGGATGTTTAGCTGAAGTGCCAGGGAGTGGATGTTTGAAGCCTAAAGATGGTCAGAGGATGAAGGAGGAAAATCATTTCATCGCCACTGGGTCAAATTTCCTTCCCAACACCATTATCACGGTGGTGACAGCAGTTCACAATTCAATGTTTGAATCCCTCTAACCAGGTTCCTGCCCTGCCACAGTACAGAAACAGCTTCTATTAAAGTCACAAATTACTTCTCATGTGACTGGGACAAAAGCAAACTTTCCCTCCTTGCGTTTCTTGTCCTGGTCGCTGCCTTTGACAGGGTTGACCAAACCATCCTCTTCCAAATCCACTGTTGTCCAGGAGAGCAGGATTGCTCTCAGCTAGTTCCATGCTCATCTATCAAACCATCCGCACAGTATCACTCTTTTCCTGTTCACGCACCATTACGCCTGGTGCCTCTCCATAGATCGATCCTTAACCACCACCTAATTCTTATCTACAACCTGCCCCTGATCATCCAAAAACACAGCATTAGTTCCACATGCATGTTAATTGATATGTTATGTACATTGGGATAACACAGGCTGCAACTGGATGCAGCTTTAACCAAAAGATACTCCAGACCTTGAAGTTAGTTCAATCTGATTTATTGAACCAGCAGCACAGTTAGCACAGTTCTCTATGAGTTCGACTCCCTGCTAACCTAAGTGTGGTGACTCTGTCTGACGGAACCAGACTAGCTCTTAGCCATGTGCTGGAGGTGTGATACTGTACATACACCCTGACTCACTCTGTAGATGTTCACCAGTGGAAAGAGGCAGAGTGTGAGTGCCTCGTGCCTTTTATAGTGAGATACCATCCCTGAGTGTCCTGCCTGCTCATTGGTCATGTCCTGTTCTCCGTGTCCATTAGCTGCCTGTCTGCATATCATTATCTGCATGTCAGCATATCAGGACATTAATGACACCCAACTCTACCTCCTCCAGTGTTGCTAAATGATCAAATTGCTTATCCGACTTCCAATGATGAGCAAATACATCCTCCAATGAAATAAAAAGTAAAGTAAACTCACCAATAGTCCCAGGCTGCTTTCCCCTTTGAGGGGGAGAACTGACTGGCGGTGATTTAACCTGAGGGTCGCCACACCTCAGGCGAGGGGCAAGATTGAGAAGCTGGGCCTTCGTCAATAACGTCAGCCGGTACGGGAATTGAACCCGCGCGGTTGTCCTCACTCTGCATCACGAACCAGCTGTCCCAGCCAACTGAGCTCAGCAGGCCCAAGATTGAAGATGGGTTTTCCTAACCAAACTCCATTTCCTAGCCACCGACGCCATCCCTCTTCTTGGAAATAGTGAGACTAACCCAGACTGGTCACAACCTTGGTGTCACATTTGATCACAAGATTAATTTTCGGTCACGTATTCGTGACGTCACATGGACTGTAACATCGTCTGACGTTGCCCCTGTATCAGCACATCTGCTGCTGAAGTTTCATTCATGCCGTTGTTACTTCTAGACTTGACCATGCCAACGCATTCCTGGCTGGTCTCCCACAACTGAGGTCATCCTAAACAGCTGCCAGTGTCTTAACTCACACCAAGTCCTGCTCACCTATCACCCCTGCGTTCGCTACACTGGTCAAGAAATACCCTGATTTTAAAATTCTCACCTTCCATGGTCTCGCTCCTCCCGATCCCTGTCCCATAATGGTCTGCGCTCATCTAATTCTGGCCTCTTGAGCATCCTCGATTTTAATCATTCCACCACTGGCAGCAGTGCTTTCAAATGGAGTCCGTGCCAAGCTCTCGAATTCCCTCCCTAAACCTCAATTTTTCGACCTCACTTTTCCTTCTTTAATGCACTTCTCAATACCAACCTCTTGGACAATGTTATGGTCATCTGACCTAATATTTCCTTGCGCGGCCCCAGTGTCATATTTTGCTTAGTATTGCTCCCACGAAGCCCCTTAGGTAGTTTCGGTACATTAAAAGAAGCTATATAAATGCAGGTTGTTGCTGTTGTCCATGTGCAGTCAGGGACAGCCAGTAAAACGTGGCTCTACCAACATCAGGAACACACAGAGAACAATTGAAAACAAAAATGGATAGGAGTCCGCAATTTTGAGGAGCTGTGGGTTGCGGTGAGATCTATGGTAATCCACATTAAAAAGAGGAGGAAGAGCATTCAGAATGGGCCATCATAGCACCAAATAGAGAGCAGCGACAGAGAGAGAGAAGGGTCAGCTATTTAGACAGTTACCTGCTGGTCAGAAACCCCTGAGGATGACGCACCATGTTTATAATCTTCTAGAAGCTGCACAGCTGCTTTAAGATGACTCTGAAAACAAAACACAAGGAAAAGTAGTTTAAAATAATGAATCAAATCATTCTTTTTTTAAAAAAAAGAAAACTCATTCTGTGGAGGGATGCCAGCTGCCGTCGCTGACGCGGTTGGTAGTTGTAATCACAGCTAGTAACACTTTGTGGAAACAATCCCTGCTAACAAACACTATCCCTGCCACCTGAGCCTTCCATGCCATAAGGCCCATGTAACCCCTGACGGTGGGAAGGTTCAGGGGTGTGGTGGGGGAGGAGGGAGTAGGGTGAATGAGGTAGAAATAAGGAATCTCCTACTTGCGGTAATATGCCATAGTCCTGTTCTAGAAGTGCCATTTATTCCACCACCCCCTGTAACACAGGCATGGCACGTTTCCATTCCAACCCCATTTTGAGGGCCACACATTGAGCACTCCCAACATTAACAATAATAATCTTTATTGTCACAAGCAGGCTTACATTAACACTGCAATGAAGTTACTGCGAAAAGCCCCGAGTCGCCACATTCCGGCACCTGTTCAGGGACACTGAGGGAGAATTCAGAATGTCCAATTCACCTAACAGCACGTCATTCAGGACTTGTGGGAGGAAACCAGAGCACCTGGAGGGAACCCAAGCAGACACGGGGAGAACATGCAAACTGGGAATTGAACCTGGGACCCTGGCGCTGTGAAGCAACTGTGCCAACCACCGTGCTACCATGGCCCCCATCAGCACAACATCATGGGCTGGATTCTCCATTCCAGAGGCTAAGTGTTCGCGAGAAGAGAGAATCCGCGGGAGTTTCACAACAGGACAATCGGCACCAACCCCTCACAACGGGCAGAGAATCGCCAGGTCCTGGGCCGCGCAGGCACAGGGCTGATAATCTGCACCGGTCTTGTCGTAAAACATGGTGCCGGCCATGCTAGAACCCTGACCCGCCAACCGCGGACCGGCCAGTCTGGAGGGGGCAGAGCGGACCGGCCAGTCTGGAGGGGGCAGAGCGGACCGGCCAGTTTTGAGGGGGCAGAGCGGACCGGCCAGTTTGGAGGGGGCAGAGCGGACCGGCCAGTTTGGAGGGGGCAGGGCGGACCGGCCAGTTTGGAGGGGGCAGAGCGGACCGGCCAGTTTGGAGGGGGCGGAGCGGACCGGCCAGTTTGGAGGGGGCGGGGCGGACCTGCCAGTTTGGAGGGGGCAGAGCGGACCGGCCAGTTTGGAGGGGGCAGGGCGGACCGGCCAGTTTGGAGGGGGCAGAGCGGAGCGGCCAGTTTGGAGGGCGCAGAGCGGACCGGCCAGTTTGGAGGGGGCAGGGCGGACCGGCCAGTTTGGAGGGGGCAGGGCGGACCGGCCAGTTTGGAGGGGGCAGAGCGGACCGGCCAGTCTGGAGGGGGCAGAGCGGACCGGCCAGTTTTGAGGGGGCAGAGCGGACCGGCCAGTTTGGAGGGGGCAGAGCGGACCGGCCAGTTTGGAGGGGGCAGAGCGGACCGGCCAGTTTGGAGGGGGCAGAGCGGACCGGCCAGTTTGGAGGGGGCAGAGCGCACCTGCCAGTTTGGAGGGGGCAGAGCGGACCGGCCAGTGTGGAGGGGGCAGAGCGGACGGGCCAGTTTGGAGGGGGCAGTGCGGACCGGCCAGTCTGGAGGGGGCAGGGCGGACCGGCCAGTCTGGAGGGGGCAGAGCGGACCGGCCAGTTTGAAGGGGGCAGGACGGACCGGCCAGTTTGGAGGGGGCAGAGCGGACCCGCCAGTTTGGAGGGGGCAGAGCGGACCGGCCAGTTTGGAGGGGGCAGGGCGGACAGGCGAGTCTGGAGGGGGCAGAGCGGACCGGCCAGTCTGGAGGGGGCAGAGCGGACCGGCCAGTCTGGAGGGGGCAGAGCGGACCGGCCAGTCTGGAGGGGGCAGAGCGGACCGGCCAGTCTGGAGGGGGCAGAGCGGACCGGCCAGTCTGGAGGGGGCAGAGCGGACCGGCCAGTTTGGAGCTGGCAGAGCGGACCGGCCAGTTTGGAGCTGGCAGAGCGGACCGGCCAGTTTGGAGGGGGCAGAGCGGACCGGCCAGTCTGGAGGGGGCAGAGCGGACCGGCCAGTTTGGAGCCGGCAGTGCGGACCGGCCAGTTTGGAGGGGGCAGGGCGGACCGGCCAGTCTGGAGGGGGCAGAGCGGACCGGCCAGTTTGGGGGGTGCAAAGCGGACCGGCCAGTTTGAAGGGGGCAGGACGGACCGGCCAGTTTGGAGGGGGCAGAGCGGACCCGCCAGTTTGGAGGGGGCAGAGCGGACCGGCCAGTTTGGAGGGGGCAGAGCGGACCGGCCAGTTTGGAGGGGGCGGGGCGGACCGGCCAGTTTGGAGGGGGCAGAGCGGACCGGCCAGTTTGGAGGGGGCGGGGCGGACCGGCCAGTTTGGAGGGGGCGGGGCGGACCGGCCAGTTTGGAGGGGGCAGAGCGGACCGGCCAGTTTGGAGCCGGCAGAGCGGACCGGCCAGTTTGGAGGGGGCAGGGCGGACCGGCCAGTCTGGAGGGGGCAGAGCGGACCGGCCAGTTTGGGGGGTGCAAAGCGGACCGGCCAGTTTGAAGGGGGCAGGACGGACCGGCCAGTTTGGAGGGGGCAGAGCGGACCCGCCAGTTTGGAGGGGGTAGAGCGGACCGGCCAGTTTGGAGGGGGCAGGGCGGACAGGCGAGTCTGGAGGGGGCAGAGCGGACCGGCCAGTCTGGAGGGGGCAGAGCGGACCGGCCAGTCTGGAGGGGGCAGAGCGGACCGGCCAGTCTGGAGGGGGCAGAGCGGACCGGCCAGTTTGGAGCCGGCAGAGCGGACCGGCCAGTTTGGAGCCGGCAGAGCGGACCGGCCAGTTTGGAGGGGGCAGAGCGGACCGGCCAGTTTGGAGGGGGCAGAGCGGACCGGCCAGTCTGGAGGGGGCAGAGCGGACCGGCCAGTCTGGAGGGGGCAGAGCGGACCGGCCAGTTTGGAGGGGGCAGAGCGGACCGGCCAGTTTGGAGGGGGCAGAGCGGACCGGCCAGTTTGGAGGGGGCAGAGCGGACCGGCCAGTTTGGAGGGGGCAGAGCGGACCGGCCAGTTTGGAGGGGGCAGAGCAGACCGGCCAGTTTGGAGGGGGCAGAGCGGACCGGCCAGTTTGGAGGGGGCAGAGCGGACAGGCCAGTTTGGAGGGGGCAGAGCGGACAGGCCAGTTTGGAGGGGGCAGAGCGGACCGGCCAGTTTGGAGGGGGCAGAGCGGACCGGCCAGTTTGGAGGGGGCAGAGCGGACCGGCCAGTTTGGAGGGGGCAGAGCGGACCGGCCAGTTTGGAGGGGGCAGAGCGGACCGGCCAGTTTGGAGGGGGCAGAGCGGACCGGCCAGTTTGGAGGGGGCGGGACGGACCGGCCAGTTTGGAGGGGGCGGGACGGACCGGCCAGTTTGGAGGGGGCGGGACGGACCGGCCAGTTTGGAGGGGGCAGAGCGGACCGGCCAGTTTGGAGGGGGCAGAGCGGACCGGCCAGTTTAGAGGGGGCAGAGCGGACCGGCCAGTTTGGAGGGGGCGGGGCGCACCGGCCAGTTTGGAGGGGGCAGGACGGACCGGCCAGTTTGGAGGGGGCAGAGCGGACTCGCCAGTTTGGAGGGGGCAGAGCGGACCGGCCAGTTTGGAGGGGGCAGGGCGGACAGGCGAGTCTGGAGGGGGCAGAACGGACCGGCCAGTCTGGAGGGGGCAGAGCGGACCGGCCAGTCTGGAGGGGGCAGAGCGGACCGGCCAGTCTGGAGGGGGCAGAGCGGACCGGCCAGTCTGGAGGGGGCAGAGCGGACCGGCCAGTTTGGAGGGGGCAGGGCGGACCGACCAGTTTGGAGGGGGCAGGGCGGACCGGCCAGTTTGGAGGGGGCGGGGCGGACGGGCCAGTTTGGAGGGGGCGGGGCGGACCGGCCAGTTTGGAGGGGGCGGGGCGGACCGGCCAGTTTGGAGGGGGCGGGGCGGACCGGCCAGTTTGGAGGGGGCGGGACGGACCGGCCAGTTTGGAGGGGGCAGAGCAGACCGGCCAGTTTGGAGGGGGCGGGACGGACCGGCCAGTTTGGAGGGGGCAGGGCGGACCGGCCAGTTTGGAGGGGGCAGAGCGGACCGGCCAGTTTGGAGGGGGCAGGGCGGACCGGCCAGTTTGGAGGGGGCGGGGCGGACCGGCCAGTTTGGAGGGGGCAGCGCGGACCGGCCAGTTTGGAGGGGGCAGAGCGGACCGGCCAGTTTGGAGGGGGCAGAGCGGACCGGCCAGTTTGGAGGGGGCGGGGCGGACGGGCCAGTTTGGAGGGGGCAGGGCGGACCGGCCAGTTTGGAGGGGGCAGAGCGCACCGGCCAGTTTGGAGGGGGCAGAGCGAACCGGCCAGTTTGGAGGGGGCAGAGCGGACCGGCCAGTTTGGAGGGGGGCGGGGCGGACCGGCCAGTTTGGAGGGGGCAGAGCGGACCGGCCAGTTTGGAGGGGGCAGAGCGGACCGGCCAGTTTGGAGGGGGCGGGGCGGACCGGCCAGTCTGGAGGGGGCGGGGCGGACCGGCCAGTTTGGAGGGGGCAGAGCAGACCGGCCAGTTTGGAGGGGGCAGAGCGGACCGGCCAGTTTGGAGGGGGCAGAGCGGAGCGGCCAGTTTGGAGGGGGCAGAGCGGACCGGCCAGTTTGGAGGGGGCAGAGCGGACCGGCCAGTTTGGGGGGGGCAGAGCGGACCGGCCAGTCTGGAGGGGGCAAGTGGACCGGCCAGTTTGGAGGGTGGCAGAGCGGACCTGCCAGTTTGGAGGGGGCAGAGCGGACCGGCCAGTTTGGAGGGGGCAGAGCGGACCGGCCAGTTTGGAGGGGGCAGGGCGGACCGGCCAGTTTGGAGGGGGCGGGGCGGACCGGCCAGTTTGGAGGGGGCGGGGCGGAGCGGCCAGTTTGGAGGGGGCAGAGCGGACCGGCCAGTTTGGAGGGGGCGGGGCGGACCGGCCAGTTTGGAGGGGGCAGAGCGGACCGGCCAGTTTTGAGGGGGCAGAGCGGACCGGCCAGTTAGGAGGGGGCAGGGCGGACCGGCCAGTTTGGAGGGGGCAGAGCGGACCGGCCAGTTAAGAGGGGGCGGGGCGGATCGGCCAGTTTGGAGGGGGCGGGGCGGACCGGCCAGTTTGGAGGGGGCAGGGCGGACCGGCCAGTTTGGAGGGGGCGGGGCGGACCGGCCAGTTTGGAGGGGGCAGAGCGGACCGGCCAGTTAGGAGGGGGCAGAGCGGACCGGCCAGTTTGGAGGGGGCAGGGCGGACCGGCCAGTTTGGAGGGGGTGGAGCGGACCGGCCAGTTTGGAGGGGGCGGGGCGGACCGGCCAGTTTGGAGGGGCAGAGTGGACCGGCATCAAACGAACGCCTGCCCAGATTCCGGCGTCGGAATCCATTCTCCGCTCGAACGCCGATCACGATCACGAATCTGGTGTCGGGCTGCGGCGAATCCAGCCCCATAACCTTTAGGGCATAAATCAGCGGATTAACTTAAAGTCCGCTGTCAGCTGCATTCAGCGGGTGTATCCCAGTAGCCCCAGTGGCGAGATACATGCCACTATTTAAATGGTGTTTGCTGTTCTGGCCTCGGGAGGTTTCTCTCCGCCGAGGCCGCACTTCGAGGTATTTCCTGCTGGGGAGCTGATTCTGGGTGGGGAAGGTGCCTCACTCCGAAAACCCCCTCAAAGTTGGGGCGCCCTCATCAGCAGGACGTTGGAGCTACAGGACACACTCCTCCCTTCCCCCACTGGTCTACCGCCACCCCTCCATCCCGATGTCACGATCGCCCCCGCCCCCAGGTGTTTCCGCCCTTCCCACCCCTGGGCCCCCGGGACTAACCTTTTCAATGTTCCCAGGACTTAGTCCCAGGCAGAAAGAACACTAGTACCGCTTCTGGATACTGCGGCGCTATGCCCAGCCAGGTTAAAGAGCTGTCGAGTAATCGGATTGGCCGACAGCTCTCACAGGCGAGATCTCCTGTTTGCACTTCCTGTCTTGTGGGTTTCCTCCGGGTGCTCCGGTTTCCTCCACAGTCCAAAGATGTGCAGGTTAAGTGGATTTGCTGTGCTAAATTGCCCCTTAGTGTCCATGGATGTGTAGGTGAGATGGGGCTACAAGGATAGGGCAGGGAGTGGGCCTAGGAAGGTGCTCTTTCAGAGCTTCGGTGCTGATTTGATGGACCTCCTTCTGCACTGTAGGAATTCTATGGTTCCAATTAAGACAGATGGAAGTCCCTCCCACTGCCGATCAATGCTCAAGTGAGCGTTAAAGGGCAGTGGGAGTTTGCGAGTCGGCGGCTGCACGCTAGGCACTGACACTCGGCATGGCGAGCGCCGATCACTCACCATCCTTAAAGTCCTAGCCCAAAGGTGGTTGCCTCATAGCTGTCCTCAAAGTGGCCCAGCAAGCCACTCAGCTGTGTCATAAAGAAAACAAACTCAAACTGACTACAGTGGATCAAGAATGAGGTCCACCTCCACCTGCGGGATGAGAAACATGGACACAACCGTTTCCCAGAACTGTGTAAAAACAAATTCCAAGGCAAGAGAAATCCCATCTACCCACGGAGAGCCCATGTGTCACTTCCTCGAGGAAATGGCAGCATTAGAAAAAATGGTTCTTGAAGGGATATTAAACGTTAGCGATCTTGTTGAAGCTTATTTTGATAGGCAAAGTCTAAGCAACTGAAGGTACATGGGACTGGGAGAAAGAGGAAGTGACTTTGCGTGTCGAACGGTAATCTTTCAACACGCCAATACATAAACATCCAGTGGCTCCTGATCTCCAGGCTTTCTTTCATTCCGGGAAAGGTGAGCCGATTCAACCCACAAACCTGCAAGTTACTAAAAACTGAGCGGGAAGCTGCTGCACTGTTTTAATGATGAATAAAAGATAGTGATTGGATTTGATTTCTTGTCACGTGTACCGAGGTACAGTGACATTTGTTTTTTCATTGAGGGTGAAATATATACACTATTTGGAGGTTTATAGTCACGGCCATTTAGGAGCAAAGTTAGAAAAAACTTTTCACACAAAAGATGGAAGTCTCTCTAATTGAAACTTTCAAGACTGAGGTCTATAGATTTTTTTTTCAGTAAGGGCATTAAAGGATGTGGATCAAAAGCAAGTAATTGGAGATGAGACATCTACTCCAGTCACCAAAAAGCATCAAATTCATAAAGACCATTCAGCTCATAATAGTAATAATCTTTATTGTCACAAGCAGGCTCACATTAACACTGCAATGAAGTTACTGTGAAAATCCCCTAGTCGCCACACTCCGGCGCCTGTTCGGGTACACAGAGGGAGAATTCAGAATGGCCAAATTACCCAACAGCACGTCTTTCGGGACTTGTGGGAGGAAACCGGAGCACCCGGAGGAAACCCACGCAGATTGCACCTCCTTCCATCGCCCATGAAAAATCTGTCATTCTGAACTTTGCCCACTAGTGAATGAAAACTAATAGTCAGCCAAACTTCCATTTCCACTGTGCCACCCTGGCTTACTACCTCTGGAAACATGACAAACTCAAGCAACAAATGTGAGGTAATGCATTTTGGAAGGTCTAATGCAGGTAGGGAATATACAGTGAATGGTAGAACCCTCAAGAGTATTGAAAGTCAAAGAGATCTAGGAGTACAGGTCCACAGGTCATTGAAAGGGGCAACACAGGTGGAGAAGGTAGTCAAGAAGGCATACGGCATGCTTGCCTTCATTGGCCGGTGCATTGAGTATAAGAATTGGCAAGTCATGTTGCAGCTGTATAGAACCTTAGTTAGGCCACACTTGGAGTATAGTGTTCAATTCTGGTCGCCACACTACCAGAAGGATGTGGAGGCTTTAGAGAGGGTGCAGAAGAGATTTACCAGAATGTTGCCTGGTATGGAGGGCATAAGCTATGAGGAGCGATTGAATAAACTCGGTTTGTTCTCACTGGAACGAAGGAGGTTGAGGGGCGACCTGATAGAGGTATACAAAATTATGAGGGGCATAGACAGAGTGGATAGTCAGAGGCTTTTCCCCAGGGTAGAGGGGTCAATTACTAGGGGGCATAGGTTTAAGGTGAGAGGGGCAAGGTTTAGAGTAGATGTACGAGGCAAGTTTTTTACGCAGAGGGTAGTGGGTGCCTGGAACTCGCTACCGGAGGTGGTGGAAGAAGGGACGATAGTGACATTTAAGGGGCATCTTGACAAATACATGAATAGGATGGGAATAGAGGGATATGGACCCAGGAAGTGTAGAAGATTGTAGTTTAGTCGGGCAGCATGGTCGGCACGGGCTTGGAGGGCCGAAGGGCCTGTTCCTGTGCTGTACATTTCTTTGTTCTTGGTTTGTTCTTTGTAACATCGGAAGCACTGCCTATCCCTAGATTGTTCAATTCCATTCCCCATCAGAAACTCAAGTCATTTTAAAGTTCTGTGTTATACTTGCATGCATTAATCCCACAAAGGAACAGAAGAGGTCCTTTCGCCCTTTGAGTGTGTTCTGCAACTCGATATTTAGGGGCTGTTTAGCACAGGGCTAAATCGCTGGCTTTGAAAGCAGACCAAGGCAGGCCAGCAGCACGGTTTGATTCCCGTAACAGCCTCCCCGAACAGGCGCCGGAATGTGGCGACTAGGGGCTTTTCACAGTAACTTCATTTGAAGCCTACTTGTGACAATAAGCCATTTTCAATTCATTTCATGATATATCCAATTCCAAACACCGCCTTCACCCCATAGCTCTGGCAAACAAAAATCTACAAGTCTCAGGTTCAGAATGTTCCAAACTTCCACCACTCTTTGCATCGGAGTGTTTCCTAATTTCTCCCTGGAAAGGTCGGACTCCAATTTTTAGACTTTCTCCCCCAGTCTCAGATTCTCCACCCAGTGAGCACACTTTCTCTCCATTTACTCCATCTGTTCCCCTTAATACCGCAAAACTTCAATCAAATCACCCCTGAAATTTACAAGGTTAAGGAAATACAATGATGGATTGTAATCTCTCTTTATAATTTAACCCTTGAAGTCCATACACCATTCCAGAAAACTCCTTCGAGGCCAGTGTCACCTTCCTAACATGTGGTGCCCAGAACTGTTTAAGGTACTCAAGGTGTGGTCTAACCATTGTGGTGATATGCATCACTGTAAATACTCAAGGGGTTAATGCAAATACACTGGGACTAAATAAACACTAGAGGGAGCACCAGAGACATCATGGCACACAGACATTCAACCAATAGGTCAGTAAGATAGGACACGACCAATGGGCAGTCAAGACACACCCAGAGGTAACACACTACCACAAGGGGGCAACTCATATAAAAGGACAGGGCATACATGCTCTTTCTCTTTTCCACAGGTGACACTTAGAGAGTAGGACAGGGGCAGATCAGGAAGCATCACACCCACCACATGGCTTAGAGCAGACTGGTCAGTTAGACTGAGTTACTATCGCAAGATCAGCAGGAGAGTCGAACTAAAGTAGGAGAATTGTTAACTGTTCAATAAATGTGTTAAACCTATCTCCAAGTCTGAAACTTCCTTTGTCAGAGTATACATCAAGGAAGCAGCTTATGCTACATGAAGAAGCATAACACAACCATGACATTGTATAATTGAAGCATAACTTCCACACCCTTGTATCCTCGACCTCAGATATAAAGGGCAGCATTTCATTAGCCTTTTTGCTTTTTTTCTGTACCTGTTCATGACATATTATGTACTTTGACTCCAAGTCACTTTGGACGTCCACTGTTTCTAGATTTTCATCATTTAGAAATTGTTATGTTCCATCGCTTTTTAAATCCAAAATGGAGGATCTCCATTTGCCTACATTGAAATCCATTTGCCGCAGTTTTGCTCATTCACTTAATCTATTAAATATCTCTCTGGCCAGCTGAGATCAGAGGCAGGTGAGTGCACAATTTCACAGCAGCGGTCTCCATGCTGGTACCTTACCACGATCCCGAATCATTTTCAATGTGCACAGTACGAAGTCTTACAACACCAGGTTAAAGCCCAACAGGTTTGTTTCGATGTCACTATCTTTCGGACCGCTGCTCCTTCCTCAGGTGATTCACTCAGGACATCGAAACAAACCTGTTGGACTTTAACCTGGTGTTGTAAGACTTCGTACTGTGCTCGCCCCAGTCCAACGCCGGCATCCCCACATCAATTTCAATGTGGGGAGATGGGCCACCCGATAATTATTGGTAACAATGAAACTTGTTATTGCCAGTCGGCAATATGGGCAGCTCACCTTGGCCTTGACCGTGTCTGGGACATTCCAGTGGGCTCAGGGTGGGAGTGGGCGCCATTAATCATGGAGGGGAGAGGGGTGGCAGGGTCTCGAGGCATTAAGAGGACTAGATGGAGTAAAACGATACTGGCTGCTGGATCACGGTCAGGCAGGGGTGACATTTTCAAGAATAAAAATGAATCGAATTTCACTTCTTTGTCTCCCTCTCTCCTCATGGTCAGATCCTCAGCTCCCACCTTGGCTGATAGAACTGCCTGATCACCGTGTACCGGGGAACTTGGCAACCCATCCCACCATCCCGGCTAATAACTGTCCCTTGAAAATTCTGGGTGGATGTGTCTGGAACATTCCATGAGGGGTCAGGATCCAGAAATGAACCATTACCGGATTCCCAACCCAGAATTGAAGATCCTGGCCAGAGAAACTTCATGCTCCCATCCACACTGCTTATAAATGTCACTTATCTTTGTGTCAGCAGCAAACTTAGATGTGTGGCTTTCATTCCATTACCCAAGTTATTAATAAAAATGTCTACTACATCTCCAACATACACCATGAGCTGTGAATTATGTATTAATTAAGTGCTTAATTGCAATCAGGTAGTGGGCATTAGTGAGGACTTCATTTCTGCTCTTGTATATAGGGGTACGTCTCTGCAAATAAATGCACATAAATGTGGAAATGCATAGAAGTATGTGAAGATTAGGTTCCACTTCACTCCTTTACTGCATCATGACCCATAAATAGAAGTGAGCAATGTGCACTTGTACCAAGTTCCATAACAGGAGGCCACATATTTACTTGTTCCAGTCGATTCAGTCATCAGAATTGTGAAAGCTAGATAGAAACTGAAACACGCAGTGCAGGAATTCAAAAATTATAAACCACAAAGGAAGATGAGAGATGAGGAACATTCCCCTAACAAGATGGTGAGTAGGCGGAACAGAACAACAGAAAAATAGTTAATACAGCGGAGGTTTCAAATTGCTGCTTTGCATTAGGTGTTGAACCTGAAGAAGTGCAGAATTGATGATTAAAATTAAAAACATGAAGTAGTGGATATTAAAACGGTCTTTTCTTTTAGAATTAGGGTTCTTCAAACAGATTGGGATTACTGGCCTTGGGTGCTAGAAGAAAGGGCGCTACGAAATACAACGACAGGCTCATATTTAGCAGCTCAGTGAAATTCCCATGGAGTGTATAACATTTAAAAGGGACAGCAAGTCAAAACCTGGAAACAATAGGCCCATTAACTTCAGTTACTGGCAAGTAGCTAAATGTGAAACTGGAGATCTGTTATAAAAAGAAACAAAGAACTTGCATTCAAAGCCCCTTTTGCAACCTCAGGATGTCTCAAGGTGTGCTCTAGTCAATGACCTGCTTTTTGATAGCACACTGTTGTAATGCAGCAAATGTTTGCGCATAGCAAGATCTTAGAAACAGCAAAGAAGAAATGAGCAAATAACCTGCGTTAGTGAGGTTGGTTGAGGCATAAATATTCACCCCAGGACTCTGTGGGGTGATGGCTAGCCCATGGTTAAGGATAACACCAACAGTACAAGTTCGATTCCCATTCCGGCTGAGACAGACTTGCACCTGCCTTCTCCGGCCTGAGGTGGAAGGTAAATCGCCACTGACAAAAACTGCCATGAAAACAGCTCAGGATGAAGCACCAACAGGCCTGACTCATTGGCCGTGGACTTGCTTTCTTGCAGACTAGGGAAATTATCCCTGCTTTTCTTCGAATAACATCCAAGATGCAATCCACAAGTTTGCAAACTACTCCAAGGTATGAGAGTTGGGATCTTAGATAGAAAAAGCATGCCTGTTACACTGTTGCAGCCATCGAGTGAGTCGTGGATGAGGTGAGATTCATGCAAGCCCTGTTCCCACTGGGCTGGTGGGCATTCAAATTGAGTCTACAGTGTGATGAAACATCCGACTGTATCAACAACAACTTGTATTCATATAGTGCCTTTAATTTTTAACACGTTCCATGCTGTTTCACAGAGGGACAAGTCAAGACAAAATTAACACTGAGCCTTATCATAAAAGACACCAGTATATCATGGTGCAGACACACACTGATGGACACACAGTGGGACCATCAACATACACAACACCGCAGCCAATCACCAGTGAGAGCACACGCACTATAAAGACAGGTGACATCAGAGTTCCCGCTCATTCAAGTAGCAGCTAGCTAGGACCACAGAGCTCACAGCCTGCAACACAAACATTCACCATGTGCTGAGTGCATCACCTGGTTAGGACTAGGCAAGGGTTTTTAGTTAAAGCTGGTGCCGTATTTACCCACAGTTCAAGTATGTTTAAATAGTGAACCTTTTAATAAAATAGTGTTGCACTACTGCAAGTGTTGGAGACCTGTATGTCCAGAACACCCAACACATCAAGCCTCATAAGGAGATATTAAGGTAATGACCAAAAGCTTGGTCAAGGAGATGGGCTTTAAGAAGAGCCCTGAACGAGGAAAGGTTGAAGAAAGGAATTCCGGCACTCTATCCCTAGGCAACTCGAGGCACAGCCACAAATGGTGCAGTGAAGAAAAAGAAGGAACGTGGAAGTGTCCAGAATTGGAGAAGCATTTAAATCTTGAAGGGTTGGAGGGCTGGGGGAGGTCACAGAGATGGGGAGGGCTGAGGCCTTGGAGATTTGAACGCCAGGATTAAAAACCAAAGCAGAATCAGACCCAGAAGCCTGTGTGGGTCAGCGAGCACAGAGGTGGTCGGTGAATGGGGCTTGGTGTTAGTGGAGGCCAATCGGGTGTCCGTTGGGATAGTCAAGTCTCAAGGTGCAAAGGCTTGAACATGTCTTTCAACAAATGGGTGGAGACAGGAGCGAGGTTTTGGAGGTGGAAGTCGACAGTTAGACAGTCTTGGTGATGGCACAATTTTAAGCTTTATTGCCAAGTAAGGTGAACTGGTAGACAATGTACGGATGAAACTCAGAAGCACAAGTCCAAATATACCTTTTTTGGTTCCTCAATTATAAATATCACCAAATTTTCACCTCGCTGTCTCTTCAGCGTCCCTGGCCTCATCAGTACTCGGTGGGAGATAGAATCTTTTCACTTCTGTGTGAATCCTTAGGAAGCGCTCCGAAATTAGTTCTCTTAATTAGAACCTCGTCTAATAGAGCAGTGACTTTATGAGCTGCAGATTAATGTTAGTGAATGAAACAGCTTCCTGCAGGGCTGGAAAGAGAGAGGGCTCCAGCACGTCCAACACCATTCAGTTGACGAGTTATAAATGACCGTGCTTTGGAACGGGAGTTCAGAGGTCATTTGCTTCGGACATAAAAAAGGAATTTATATGCTTCATCCATTCCCAGAACAGTGTGGGAAAAGTCACAATAGCCACTGGATCGGGAAGAGACCCTGCTTCTGGCAGAATGGTTTCACCGCCGTAAAGTAAAAGAGTCTAAGCTGAGTGGGAAATTACAAGGCCTGGTGGGGGAACAGTATAGATACCAGATGAGTTCCACAGCTCAGCCTTGCCAGGTCCCGAGTTAGCTAGCCTTGGTGCAATAGTTGGCTGAGACGGTTTGATTTTGGGGTTGGGGTGTGGGGGCGAATGATTCTGTAAACCAGCCTCAAGACCTGCTCCATTTGATGGAAGTAGCATCCGTCAGGGGAAGATTGTGCTGCAGTCACATAGTCCACAAGCAATCACTATCCTGGCAATTGGCAGTGATCCAGATGCTCCAGTGGTCCAGAGATGTGCAGGTTAGGTGAATTGGCCGTGATAAATTGCCCTTAGGGTCCAAAATTGCCCTTAGTATTGGGTGGGGTTACTGGGTTATGGGGATAGGGTGGAGGTGTTGACCTTGGGTAGGGTGCTCTTTCCAAGAACCGGTGCAGACTTGATGGGCCGAATGGCCTCCTTCTGCACTGTAAATTCTGTGATAATCTACATAGAATTATAGAATTTACAGTGCAGAAGGAGGCCATTCGGCCCATCAAGTCTGCACCGGCTCTTGGAAAGAGCACCCTACTTAAGCCCACACCTCCACCCTACCCCATAACCCAGTAACCCCAGCTAATTTTTTTTGAACACCAAGGGTAATTTAGCATGGCCAATCGACCTAACCTGCACATCTTTGGACTGTGGGAGGAAACCGGAGCACCCGGAGGAAACCTACGCAGCCACGGGGAGAACGTGCAGACTCCGCACAGACAGGCACCCAAGTCGGGAATCGAACCTGGGACCTTGGAGCGGTGAAGCAACTCTGCTAACCACTGTGCTACCATGCTGCCCGTTACAAGAGGGTTCAGAGTGACAGTGGAAGCTGCAAAAGTCAGAACCTGGAGAAGAAGAGGGGTAGATTGTATGTGTCAATAACATAAATCAAGGTCTCTTGAATTCAAATTGGTACAAACAAGATGTCACTTTTCAAAAGAAGGATTGTGTGCAAGACTGACACTGCTTTGTCAGAACAAATGGAATATGACTAGGGGTGAGGCCAGAGCTTCCAAGTCCCGAAAGGCGTGCTTGTTAGGTAATTAGGTCATTTGGACATTCTGAATTCTCCCTCGGTGTACCTGAGCAGCTGCCGGAATGTGGTGACTAGTGGCTTTTCACAGTAATTTCATTGCAGTGTTAATGAAAACCTACTTGAGACAATAAAGATTATTATTATTCTCCGAGCCTCAATTTTGGTCATCGGCCCTTTATGTGGCACTTTTGTCAAATGTTTTCTGAAGACTCCATATAGAGAATAATCGTTTCATTTATTTTGCCAACATGGTATGTTAATTCATCAAAGAATTCAATTAGATTAGTCAGGGGGGGGATCTGCTTTTCACAAATATGCACTGGTTCTCCTTAACTCAAGCCAATGACTTTTTTCCCTGATGGTCGTTTCTAGAACCTTTGAATCATAAATCTTAGAATGGTTACAACACAGAAAACCATTCAGCCCCATCTTATCCATGCCACTCTCTGCAAGAGCAGCTAGTCCCACTCGCCTGACGTTTCCCCCATAACCCTGCAAAATCTCTTCACTTCAGATAATTATCCAATTCTCTTTCAAACGCCTTTTTAAACACGGACGATGAGCTGACCAGCCTGCAGTTATTGGGACGTCCTTACAATCTTTCTTGAATAAGGCGGTCACATTCGCTACTCTCCAATCCTCTGGCACCTCCCCTATTTTGAGGGAAGATTAATTCAAATCCATCCATTTCCCACTTCCTTCATTGACCTGGGCAATTCAGACGAGACAGCTTTTTAAAAATGTATTATTCCATAGGAGGTGGACATCACTTGCAACAGCAGCATCTGTTGCCCTTCCTTAATTGGCCTTGAACGGAGTGGCTTCCAGAGGGCATTTAAAAGTCAACCACATTGCTGTGGGTCTGGAGTCACATGTAGACCAGACCACACAAGGACAGCAGATTTCCTTCCCTCAAGAATTAAATGGCTTTTTATGAAAATTGATTATAATTTCAATGGTCACTATTACTGAAATGAGCTTTCAATTTCCAGATTTCTTTGCTTTTACGCATTGAATTTTAATTCCACCAGCTGCCGAGGTGGGATTTGAACACATGACCCCAGGGCAGCAGCCTGGGAAACTGGACCACTCCAGTGACATTACCACTATGCCACATAGCCTTTTCAATACATCCCCCCTCTCAATTTTCACTCTATCCGTTAACTTGTCCACTTGTCGACTGCTGTTCTGTCAGCATCTCCTTCCCAAGTAAACACCAATACAAAGTACTCATTGCATATTCTAGCCTTCCCTGTGCCACTTTTCCCCGAATAGGATCAGGTCTGCCTCTTACTATCAACTCCGATGATTTTTGGGTTCCCTTTCAGGTTAACTGCCATCGTATTCTCACTGGGTGGGATTTACCGACCACCCCGCTGTGTGTTTTTTGGAGGTGGCCCACCAGCGGGATTTTCCGGTCCCACCGTTGTCAATGGAATATCCCATTGACTGCACCCCTTGTCGCCAGGAAACACGTGCGATGCCGGCGAGCCCGGAATATCCCGCCGGGATGAACAGTCGGTAAATTCCGCCCGTAGTTTCTCTTTGCCAGGCTTATTTTCCCGATCACTTCCCTTCTCAACAAATTGTATTTGGCCTGGTTCTCACCACACTAGATCCAGCTATGCATCCTTCCGAATTGGAGCGAGAGCATCCTGGTCAAGGAGGCTCTCCTGAACACATTTCAGAAATATCCCCCTGCTTAACCTTTACTCTTAACACTGCCTCAACCAATAGTTTGGTCATTGAAGTCTCCCAATATCACCACTCTTGCACATGTGTGTGAGTTCCCTGTAGGTGTACTCCTCGCTCTTGCTCCCTCAATATTTGGAGACCCAAATGTCAAGGCTTTGAAGAAATTAGAGGAATCTGGGATTATTGTCCTGAGAGAAGAGTGGTTAAAAGGAAGACTCAACAGGAATTAAAATAATGAAACTTTGCAAGTTTGCCCTGGTCCCTCTGGGAGGTGGTCAGTAGCCAAAGGCCATAGATTTCACGTAACTGGGAAAACAAACTAGTGGGGGAAATGGGAAACGTTTTCACACAACGTGTTGTTAAGAGAAGGATCACAGTAGCTGAAATGGTAGTGTAAGCAGGCTCCACACGAGTGTTTAAAAGGAAATCGGACTTGTTCTTGAAAGGATCGAATTTTCAAGGTTCGGGGGAAAAGCTGGTGCATGGAACAGAACTGCTTAGCTCCCAAAGAATCAGCACAGGCTAAATGGTCCTCTTCTGTGCTGTAAGATTCTAGGCCTCAATACTAAATTTTCACTGAAAACTTATGTCCAGCGTGCACATAGACTGGAGGACTGGAGTTTAGCAGAGACTGGGGAAAAGCTGTGACACACAATGGCTGAATCATAGCAATGCCACATTTCAGGAGTAAATATTAGGAAACTCTGTGTTAAGTGGATGCCATGAAACACCGATAATCCCTCCAACAAGTTCCCAAGTGTACCTGTCAGACAATGAGAAGCAGTTCCATTCAAAAGTATATTCTTCGCGAATCAGAAGTCAAATCTGATGGCAACTGGGTCGTGCGGTGGTTGGCTATGAATGTGACCCATGGGGTTCTGGGAACACATTACCCAGGACTGGACAGCATGACCTATGGCAGCAGGACTTGACAAACCTTTTTAAAATAAATTTAGAGTAGCCAATTATTTTTTCTTTTCTAATTGGGGGGGGGGCAATTTAGCGTGGCCAATCCACCTAACCAGCACATCTTTGGGTTGTGGGGGTGAAACCCACGCAGACACGGGGGAGAATGTGCAAACTCCACACGGACAGTGACCCAGGGCCGGGATTCGAACCCGGGTCCTCAGCACCTTAGTCCCAGTGCTAACCAGGACTTGACAAACCTAATACTATCTGAGCCAGGCCCAGACCATTTCCTTTATAAAAGAAAAACCTGAACTTCTTTTGAAACCACGCAGGCTTCTAGTCATAACCCACGGACATGTCCTTCTCTCCAAATCGCTGTGGTCTCCTTTGCCCACGGTGTGAATACAAAGTATTGAGAACTGCCCAATCTGTCCGATCCAGGATTGCACACAGTCAGTGCTGTGCTCAACATGGAGCAGAAATGAGCCTGTCGGGCGGAAGCTTGGCATGTCTGCTGCAATATATCAGCTATTATGCGTTAAATTATGTGAGTAAATTGAGACATGACATGTGGCAAGTGTAGCAGGTTTGGGTGGTGCTGGTGACTTTGGACTTATTGCTGTTCCCAAAGCTCTCCACCACTGGGGGTGGCGATGGTTCTCTCCATCTCACATCTCAGCCTGTTGTAAACTAATTGACAGAGATTGACTGCACGGATTCGTCAACAACTTCATTATTGTTGTATCATGCCAGTTACCAGGATGGGAGAAGGCAAGCTTGATGGACTGTGGTCTTTTTTCACCTACCAGTTCCTATATTCTTTCTCCATTGTGCTTGCCCAGGCATCCGCAAAAACAGAATGTCAGAATCAACCAACATAAACGAACATTATCTAAAGACCTCTCTGATATCCCTCATTAAGATAAATCTTGCAGACAGAATCCTCTCACTTCCAGTCCTTGTCCAATCTCCTGAATATCCTGCTGTGAACGGCTGTGATTTTAGAAGCAAAGGATTTCAGACTGCTTCAAACAAGCAATTTACAGATCAGTGGCAAATTACCACCACAGAGGCCAGTAAGGATGACCTTCGAGCTCCCTTGGAGTTTGCCGACACAATCTTCTGACAATACTGCTACAAAAGAGCGCCCAGATTTTTTTTCTAATAGGGGTTGATGAAGGATGTGTTGGTTTCGAGAAGTGAGAAGATGAAATTACTGGAATTATGTTTTTAATGTGGGTTAATTAACCACCAACAGGAGTGCTGAGCAGCTGCTCCAGGTATTTTTACTGCTCTAATTTATTCCAGATGACATTTCGACAGACAGACTGTTAATACACAGCGTGGGGCTTTTTCATTAAGAGAGGCAGGAATTTGGTGCCAAACTGAATGCGAAAGAAGAAAAAGCAATACGGAGAGGCATAATATAGCCAGTAAAGAATCCATTTGTGCAAAATCAGTTCAATTCTACCCAAAAGTGTTTTAAGTTTTATTGGAGTGCAGTTTCCTTCGCCTGGTCCACTCGGCCAGCCTATATTTGTGTGTATGATGGAGCTGGACTGGCAGAGGTTCATCACAAGAGACAGTGGTGACCCAGGATGTTGTTGGGAGAGAGAATTCAGCAATGGTAATGTCAAGGGGTGGTGGTTCGATTCACGCTTGTTGGAGATGGTCTTTGCCTGGCCCTTCTTTGGCATGAATGTTACTTGCTACTTAGGAGTCCAAGAATGAAGGAAGCATGGTTTAGTCAGATGGTCTGGCAGTATGGGGAGCGCTTGATGAACTAGCTTGCCTTCTCCAGTCAATTTTGTAAGGAAGACTCTAAGTGACGGTGGGCTGGTGAACTTTGGGGTGCTTCACAGGCAAACCAAAATCTCATAAAGCGTGTTCACACTTACTACTTAGGTGAGACCACAGGGAGAGATTACGGACAGGAATACGACAATTCCTTACTCTACCCTCTAGCCCATGGATACCAAAATCAGTTGTAATGCTTCAGGAACCTGCTGGGTTTACCAATCCTCCTGCATTACCCTAAAGACTCGAGAAAATTAAGGTTAATCTCCCGGTCCCTGCTCTGAACAACCCAAGTGGAATCTGTAGGAGTATAAAAGTGCAGTTTGACTGATAGAGCATTACAGCGCAGTACATTACAGCGCAGTACATCACAGCGCAGTACATCACAGCGCAGTACATCACAGCGCAGTACATCACAGCGCAGTACATCACAGCGCAGTACATCACAGCGCAGTACATTACAGCGCAGTGCATTACAGCGCAGTGCATCACAGCGCAGTACATTACAGCGCAGTACATTACAGCGCAGTACATCACAGCGCAGTACATCACAGCGCAGTACATTACAGCGCAGTACATTACAGCGCAGTACATTACAGCGCAGTACAGGCCCTTCGGCCCTCGATGTTGCACCGACCTGTGAAAACACTCTAAAGCCCATCTATACTATTCCCTTATCGTCCATATGTCTATCCAATGACCATTTGAATGCCCTTAGTGTTGGCGAGTCCACTACTGTTGCAGGCAGGGCATTCCACACCCTCACTACTCTGAGTAAAGAACCTACCTCTGACATCTGTCCCATAGCTATCTCCCCTCAATTTAAAGCTCTGCCCCTCGTGCTGGACATCACCATCCGAGGAAAAAGGCTCTCACTGTCCACCCTATCCAATCCTCTGATCATCTTGTATGCCTCAATTAAGTCACCTCTTAACCTTCTTCTCTCTGACGAAAACAGCGTCAAGTCCATCAGCCCTTCCTCATAAGATCTTCCCTCCATACCAGACAACATTCTGGTAAATCTCCTCTGCACCCTTTCCAATGCTTCCACATCCTTCCTATAATGCGGCGACCAGAATTGCACGCAGTACTCCAAATGCGGCCGCATCAGAGTTTTGTACAAAAGGCAGACCAACACGCATGTGGGATCGTGGAGCATTGATGTGAGGAAGCCACCACTTGGATTTGTCCAACTGGAGTTGGGAAATCTAAATATCCTCATGCCCAAGACTATCTAACTCAAAGAAATCACAACCGCAACAGAAAAATAGAGGGGGCACAATCCTCCCATTCGGGTCGAAGTCCCATGGCGGGTGTGGGGACGTGGATGGTTTTCCACTGCGGAGGCCGATATCTTCCCTCCCCGGCATAATTAATTATGCATCCGTGGATTTTCCATCATCTTCCACGAAGTTTCGGGCTTGATGGTTCACAGCCTGTTGTCATAACCGGGTACCATATTGAAAAGGCTCCCGACATCACTGGTCCACTGTTGAAGGAAAAAGATGGACCTCAAGGAAAGGTCCACCTGATAGATGCTCCCCCCCCCCCACCCCACCCAGTGCCGTGATGTTCCAGGGTCCAGGGTCGCCGGCAGCCTCCATCTCCAACTCCAAAGGAAGTCCAGGTCTCCTTAAGTCCTGACTTTTGCACTCCACATTGGTCCAGACGCGTCCTGGGTCGGCGTTGTTTTCTCACTGGTGTCACGGAGAATCGGACCTGGGTGGGAAGATTCCAGTCAGGACTTTCTTTGCATCCCATTAGGGGGCTGGTTTAGCTCAGTGGGCTGGACAGCTAGTTCGTGAGGCAAAGCAAGGCCAACAGCGTGGGTTCAACTCCCATACCGGCTGAGGTTATTCATGCAGGCGCCGCCTTCTCAACCTTGCTCCTCGCCGGAGGTGTGGTGATCCTCAGGTTAAACCACCACCAGTCAGAAAGCAGCCTACGGTCATCTTGGACTTTGGCGACTTCACTTCATAGCAGATGCAAATCGGTTTCACAATGGTCTCCAGCAGGATTCCCAATCCATTATAGCGGCACCATCGGAAGCTCCTGCTGTATATTCACGCCGGCATGAAACCGATCTTTGGGCTTCCCACCCAATTCTCTCTCCCCTGTCTACCATTGATCCCGCCAGTGGGGGCATGGGTGAATTCTGCTTAAGGTGTCGAGAGAGAACCTTCTGTCTTTACCTTGTAACAGAGTGGGTGCAGACCTCTGCATTACAAAGCCACACATTGTCAGGGATCCACATCTCTTCTTTGAGCACAGAACAGAAGAAGAGCCAGTCACTCTCTCAAACCTAAATCTTCGGATTATGACTAATCTATATCTTAACTATCTACCCAAACTCATCAGCTCTTTTGGACTTCTGTCCTCAGAAATATAGTAAATTCCATTTATGATGCACACTCTATCCAAACATGCTGTCCTACCCACTCTTCCAGTTCAGTTACACATCCTGTCTTTTCCCAAATCCAAAAGAGCTGATGAGTTGGAGAAAAACTGAAAACTTAAAAATCATCATTCATCAATATTTGTTAGGTCAGAATATTAAGGGCTATGGAGGTTAAAATACAAAGTAACCACAATCAGAAGGTTTGAAGGATTAGGCTTCAGAGATTGACTGGCCCGTCTTCTGTTCCTAAAACGGATAAGGGTCACTGACAACATATGGCTTTGAAAATCATACGCCTGGAAGTGTGGGGGTGGGGTCACCAGCAATGGCAGGGGGTGGTGGTGCTCAGCAGGCCACCCTTCCTGATTCCAGGTCTTGATCAATCAGTCACTTAGTACATTGTTTTTCAAACTTTTACCCCAGGATCCACTTTTACCAACCGGCCAACCTTTGGGACCCACGCTGGCCGACCTTCGCAACACATCATTTTCGCTAGCCTTTAATGCAACAGGTGAGCCTGCTTGGTCCTCACGATCTCACTCCAATCAAGTTCACAGGAGAGGGCAATGCACACATCAGGTGCAGAGTTTAACTGGTTCCTTTGTGCTGTCTTCATCTTTTGTGAGGACAGAAAATCCAACCTTGCACATGTAGGTCGTTGTGAAGGGCAATAGCAACAAAATGCTTGTTTTACTCGGCACTGGATACTCCTGGGAGATGCTACACCAGAATGTTGACAGCCTCATGGACCTGTGGAGTATTTTATATATGTTGTCATAGGGAAGGCGCAGAAGTTCAGTCTCTTCATTTGGAGTCAGCTGTAAGTTAATAATTGACTCTGGGGTCTCAAACTCAAAAAGGATTTTTCACCCACTGCTTCTCTCTCAAAATTCTCTTCTGGAAAGTAGCGACAAATACTGTTGATCAGCACAGCCAGATGCGACTGAATAAGGCTTACAGTCTACTGACAGTTACTAACACTGTTTTCTATGAAGTGTCGCAGCAGTGTGGGAAACATGTAGTAGTTTTGACTTTGTACTTACACTTGCCAAACTTTCAATGACTTTTGGAAAGCATTTATTTCTTCAGTGCCGAAAGCAATCATCATCCATTCCTTGCAATTTGAAGTTCAGTTTGTTTAGAATTGAAAAGGTATCTGCAAGGTTAGCATCCAAGTTTCATCACCAAACGAATCAGCCAGAGGGGACGAGTTTTCAAGGAAAAAAGCATGGGTTTCATACCTCAGTTTATAAACTCTGACAAACACTCAGCTCCGACAACCAACGTACCCCTGTGTGGGACGATAAATGTGTGCTCAGCCCCCATATCAGAACACAAGAGTCTCAAAAAGTTTTGAACAGAGTGCACTGCATTTATTGAAATTCACAACTTTCACAATTCCTTTCAACACCACTTCAAGAGCAGATGGAATTCCTTTCGGTGCCAATGCTTCACGGTGAATAAAACAATAATTCCAAACAGTGTCCTGACCAGCTGCCTCCTTAATCTTTATTATAACTCTGCTGTTTTTCCCAGAAATGTTAGCTGCCCCGTTGCTTGCGATTCCTCTGCAATGGACCCAGTCGAGCCTGTACTTAACAACCATGTAACTATTCAATGCTTCAAAATTCTCTGCGCCAGTTGTGCTGGTTGGTAATGTCAGACAACAAATTGTCAACAAATTTATTGTGCAAAACTAGCAAGGTCACACAATCTGAAACATCTGTAATTTCATCCAGTTGTATTGAGAACTCCTGTGCTGATTTTAAATGAGAAATAAGCTGGGCTTCCAAATTCTCAGTAGGACCAGACGAGCCATGTCTAATGGTGCAGGGGGAATTAATCTCTCTGCTAGTGTGGGGCATTTTCTCTTTAGCTACAAGGTAAACTACCATGTAAGAGGCTAATTGTACTTAGTCATTCAATGTTAAAGTTCTGCTCAGGGCTTCAGCTGTTGATTTAAGTTCTTGCTGCATCCTTTTAAAGAAAATGAAGAGGTTTGTCCTCAAACCCGCCATGCGTCTTCAAATGCTTTTAATTTTTTGAGGGTTGTAAACTACCATTGGGCCACTACTTCCATGCATATAGCACACATGGGCTTTGCATCCTAATTTGCAATTAACAAAGTCATACCTCAATAAATTATCTTTCTACTGCTTTGCTCTGGATTTTAGTTTTTTCTTAGTAGGTTGTTCACCAGAGGCCCTGGAGCTCTGTATACAGCTCACACTAGCACAGTTTTGTCTTGCCATGGACTCTCCTTAGCAGCTCTCTCCAGCAGATTCAGATGCAAAATCCTGGCCTGTTTGTGTCCCTGGCCACCTCTACCTTATAACAAACCAATTCATCTTCAGTTCTTAACAGTCCTGTTGCCTTGCTTGCTCGAAGCTAGAAAATGGAGGAATCTCTCCTCCGTGATTTTGCACCAAAAGCACAGATGTACAGGGCCCATAACCTGCTCTCTGTCGCCACTTCTGGTGGGAAGACTACATCATTCGCATTTAAAAGCCAGTCGTGGCCAGCATTCTCAATTTAAAAGTCAGTCGCGGCCATTGGGTGCTTCTCCCACGATTGGGAGCCGTGACCGATCGCTCTGGGGCCTTCCCGACACTCTGGTTTGAAAAGCCCTGACTTGGTACCTCTAAATGGAGTACCCGCCCCAACCTCTCGGCGAGTTTGATGCCTGCCGCGTGGTGAACTGAATACCAGCAGCAGCGGGAGGCTTAATAGGGAAACTGTCCTGTTATAATCAAGGCAGAGGCGGGAATGTGGTGGGGCCACAACCAGTCATCCTTCCACCTGATTAAATGCCCCCTCCACCACTAACTCACCAAGGTATGGGGGGGGGGGGGGGGGGGGCAGCATTAAATTCCACTCTCATTTCAATTCTGTGCCAAGCTGCTTTCCCCGGCACCTGGAGGTGCTGCATAATGATCATCCGTTTCAGCACGCCTTTAATTCACAAAGCACCATGAAATGTCCTTCCAGCACTGTGATAACTGAAATGCCACCAGAACGGATGAAGATTAAGCAATAGGAGGAATAGCAACCTTCAGCTCACAGTATTTTTAAAACCAAGTAATCAAAATTAGAACTGCTACTGCTAAAACTGGAGAAAATTAGATAATGATGTCGGTCTTTGAAAGGCTTTTCTGTACCCCGGTGTACAAAGTGTATTGTGAGAAAGGCCACTTTAACAAATGTGTTCTCATTCTGGACTGAAATCTCGGGATTGTGCTGTGCGTTACAGCTTTCGTCAGCATGTGAATAAATGATTACTTAGGCAGCTACACTTTGGTCCACTATTTCAAAAGAGGTTTTGGGCATTCAAGTGGATTATATACCAGCCTTCGTGGTAATTGTTAACCTTGAGTATTTAACTGAACCCACAGAATTTGCAAGAGCACAGGTTTCAGATGTAAGATTTGATGTATTTATGGAAAGAACATTTCCACTATTACAGAAAACTTTGGGGGAAAAAACATCATAAATGTGGGGTTAAGGATAATAGAATTTTACAGCACAGGAGGAGGCCTTTCAGTCTATCACCCTTTACTGAAGGAGCTAGTCAATTAGCTTCAAGATCCTGTTCTTTTCTCATCACCTGGGCAGCGTGGTAACACAGCGGTTAGCACTGTTGCTTCACCGCTCCAGGGTCCCAGGTTCAATTCCCGGGTTGGGTCACTGTCTGTGCGGAGTCTGCACATCCTCCCCGTGTGTGCGTGGGTTTCCTCCGGGTGCTCCTGTTTCCTCCCACAGTCCAAAGATGTGCAGGTTAGGTGGATTGGCCATGATCAATTGCCCTTAGTGTCCAAAAAGGTTAGGTGAGGTTACTGGATTAAGGGGATAGGGTGGAGGTGTGGGCTTAAGTAGGGTGCTCTTTCCAAGGGCCAGTGCAGATTCGCTAGGCCAAATGTCCTCCTTCTGCACCGTAAATTCGATGACCTTTTGAAATGTATTTTTCAAATGCACATCCACTTCCAACTTAAAAGCCAATTTTAGTTTTGCTTCTGCCCCTTTTTTTAGGCATTCCAGAGCCCAACAACCCTCGGTGTGAAAAAAAATCCCCATTATCTTCATTCATGTTTGAGATGTGGATCTTAAATTTATGCTCTCTCGTCATCAGTTTGCCACCAGTAAAAACGTACCCCGATAACCTGATGAAACTCTCATCGTTTTGAACATTTAGTGAACTCCCCAGCTTTTCAAGATTTAAGAATCTGCATCAAGTCTCTCTGTGTATCGTTTAGTAGATAGATCTCTGTTCTTCCTCCCAAATTAAGAACAATTTGTTTCTCCACATCAAATTTAATCTCACACAGGACCAGACGTTTACCATTGAAAGCAGGGAGCTCAAGTCAGAAATTTCTCAACTCTGCAGACCATTCTGCCCACCATATGTTCGCTGTGGGGAGGCAGAGTTACGAAGAGGTCAGGCCCGTCACCTCTGGAGGCACTTCAAAAGGTGGCCATAGAAACGGGCGAATGCTGAGAATTTGTCCGAGTTGTTTTAAAAGCTGCTGGGCCCTCCTCACCCCACACCACCATCTGTGAGGTCACTTTCCATTTGGGAATTGTTATCTACAGAAACAGGTGGGCAGACATCGGTTTCTCTGGGAGGCCTTATTATGAATGCTGAGCTGAGCTCCAAAAGTCCAGGTGCTCCGGTTTCCTACCACCAGTCCCGAAAGACGTGCTGGTAGGCGAATTGGACATTCTGAATTCTCCCTGTGTACCTGAACAGGTGCTGGAGTGTGGCGACCAGGGGATTTTCACAGTAACTTCATTGTAGTGTTAATGTAAGCCTACTTGCGACACTAATAAAGATTATTATTAGCGGCTTTCAAGGTGGGAGTGCAGTGTTTGCTTTGATTAATTGACATCTTGATGAGGGCATATTCTTTCTTTGAACTCTTTCTTTTAATATCTGTATGTTTACTTGAACAGGATCGCTACTGACACTATAAAGACACTGTCTGATTGACACTTCTTTGGGTTGCAAGGTCAGTAATTGTTTTCAAAACAGCCTTCTGAATGGGAGTTTTGTTTAAGTGTGCTGGGACCTCTGCTGTTTGTAGTATATACAAATGATCTGGAGGAAAATGTGGGTGGTCTGATTCGTAAGTTTGTGGATGACACGGAGATTGGCGGAGTTGCTGATAGTGCCGAGGATACAACAGGAGATAGATAGATTGGAGACTTGGGCACAGAAATGGCAGATGGAGTTTAATCCGGACAAATACGAGGTGATGCATTTTGGAGGATCAAATCTAGGTATGAATTATACTGTGAATGGCAGAACCCTTCGAACATTAACAACAGAGGGATCTGGGCGTGCAGGTCCACAGTTCCCTAAAGGTGGCAACACAGGTGGCCAAGGTGATTAAAAAGGCACATGGCATGTTTGCCTTCATCAGCCGGGGCATTGAGTACGAGAGTTGGGAAATCATGTTGCAGCCATAAAAAACCTTGGTTAGGCCGCATTTGGAGCATTGCGCGCAGTTCTGGTCACCACATTATCAGAAGGACGTGGAAGCTAAGGAGAGAGTGCAAAGAAGGTTCACCAGGATGTTGCCTGGTCTTGAGAGTGTGGGCTATGTGGAGAGGTTGATTAAATTAGGATTGTTTTCACTGGAAAGACGGAGGCTGAGGGGAGATCTGATAGAGGTCGACAAAATAATGAGAGGCATAGACAGGATGGATAGTCAGAGGCTTTTTCCAAGGGTGGAAGGGTGAATTACAAGGGGGCACAGGTTCCAGGTGAGGGGGAAAGGTTTAAGGGAGATGGGCGGGTAAATTTTTCACGCAGCGAGTGGTGGGTGCCTGGAACGCGCTGCCAGAGGATATGGTGGAAGCAGGCACATTAGCAACATTTTGGAGGCATCTGGATGGGTACATGAATAGGGAGGAAATAGAGGTATACAGACCGAGTAAGGGCAGAAGATTATTTTTAGTTAGGGCATCGTGATCGGCACAGGCTTGGAGGGTCGAAGGGCCTGTTTCGGTGGGGGTGGGTATGTGGTGTCATGAGATGCCAACCCCATTATGGAACAAGGCAGATCAGAAACGTAGAGGGTGGTTCGCTGCCCGCACCCTTATCTTGCACTGGTGGATATTGCCAGTGTCGGGAATCCTGGAATTGGGTCGTGCCTGCCATTTCTAAAGGTTTCAGGAGACGGCCCGAGACTGCAAAAATCCAGCCTCTAGTTACTTGGCTGTAAAAGGAATGAACTTGGATTTGCACAGCAGCTTTCATGACTACAGGATATCCCTATAAAACACTAAAGAGTTGCTGAATTAAGTTTGAAGTGTAGTCACTGCTGTAATGTAGGAAGCTCAGCAGCCAGTTTCTGCAATAGCAATCTCCAACAGCAATGTGGTCAATGGTCAGACCATTTGTATTTTTCCAGTAATGCTGGGCGAGGAATCAATATCGGTCAAAATATTGAACACTCTGCTGCTCTTCGTTCATGCAGACCCAAGGTGAACCAGCATTGTCTCACCCGCAAAGTGACACTTCCAACAGTGTAGCAGTCCCTCGCTACTGCACATGAATTTCATGTTTTGATGTCCTATTCTAGTCCTGACTGCAATGTTTTGATATTGTGCCCCCTATGCCAAAGTTTGGATAATTTTCATATATTTGGGAAGAGCAGTGGACCTGGGGACTCCACTTTTTTGCAATTATATTGCCTAAAATCAGCCATGAACTCATTATTTTTGTACTGATTTGATTTGCTTTTCTTTAACCAATGTTCTGTCTACGCTGCCTATCGCTATGATGTGTTTGGATTTGTTTATTGTCACGTGTACCGAGGTACAGTGAAAAGTATTTTTCTGCGAGCAGCTCAACAGATCTTTAAGTACATGAGAAGAAAAGGGAATAAAATAAAATAGACAATCGGGCAACACAAGGTCCACAATGTAACTACATAAGCACTGGCATCGGATGAAGCATACAGGGTGTAGTGTTAATGAGGTCAGTCCATAAGAGGGTCATTTAAGAGTCTTGTAACAGCGGGGAAGAAGCTGTTTTTGAGTCTGTTCGTGCGTGTTCTCAGACTTCTGTATCTCCTGCCCGATGGAAGAAGTTGGACGAGTGAGTAAGCCGGGTGGGAGGGATCTTTGATTATGCTGCCCGCTTTCCCCAGGCAGCGGGAGGTGTAGATGGAGTCAATGGATGGGCGGCAGGTTCGTGTGATGGACTGGGCAGTGTTCACCATTCTCCGAAGTAGTGAATATTATTAACAAGCTTCACATGCAGCACTTTATCAGAATGAACAAAAGAGCATAAGAAATAAGAGCAGGAGTAGATCACACGGTCTACTGAGTCTGGTCCGCAATTCAACACTGATCTCGGGGTTCTACTCCAACTTCCTGCCTGCTCCCCTTCAATTTCCTGAGACCAAAACCCTCTCTCTACCCGGCCCTAAATGTATTTAATAATGGACGGCAACACAAGGTACACAACGTAAATACCTAGACACCGGCATTGGGTGAAGCATACAGGAGTGTAGTATTCATCAGGTCAGTCCACGAGAGGGTCGTTTAGGAGTATCCACAGCATTTCCTTCAAAAAATGGGCAGCACAGTGGGTGCACTGCTGCCTCACAACTCCAGAGCTCATGGTTCAATTCCGGCCTAGGGTGACCGTCTATGTGGAGTTTGCACACTCTCTCCGTGTTTGCGTAGGTTTCCTCCGGGTGCTCCGGTTCCCTCACACATTCCAAAGATGTTCAGGTGAGGTGGATTGGCCCTTAAGTGTCCAAAAGGGTAGGTGGGGCGACCGGGTTAAGGGGATGGGGTGGAGGCATGGGCTTAAGTAGGGTGCTCTTTCTAAGGGCCGGTGCAGACTCAATGGGCCGAATGGCCTCCTTCGGCACTGTAAAGTCTGTGATAACTTTGTTAGACATGACTTGTCTTTTAAAAATCAGTGCTGACTGGTCTTTAATTACCCATGCCATCCACACTAATTCCAGAAGCTTACCCACTATTGATGTCAGAATGACTTGTTTCTCACCTTGAGCACAAACGCAGCCTTGGCACCTATCCAGCCCTGCGACAAAGCTTCCAGGAAAACCGGGATTGCTGATTCTTTTGCCAGAATAGGACAGCCAGTAGCAGCAGCGTAAACAATACGGCCCCAGGACCCACCTAAGTGTTAGTGAAACAGTGGTTCGAATGGTTTCCCTGCAAGTGGGATTGATGGCAGATGGCAGCCCAGTATAACATAAAGCAGATTATCATAGAATTTACAGTGCAGAAGGAGGCCATTTAGCCCATCGAGTCTGCACCGGCTCTTGGAAAGAGCACCCAACCCAAGGTCAACACCTCCACACTATCCCCATAACCCAGTAACCCCACCCAACACTAAAGGCAATTTTGGACACTAAGGGCAATTTATCATGGCCAATCCACCTAACCTGCACATCTTTGGACTGTGGGAGGAAACCGGAGCACGCGGAGGAAACCCACGCACACACGGGGAGGATGTGCAGACTCCGCACAGACAGTGACCCAAGCCGGAATTGAACCTGGGACCCTGGAGCTGTGAAGCAATTGTGCTATCCACAATGCTACCGTGCTACCTCCGTGTGAGGAGGTTTGGGTGTTCCACAGTTTAGTACTATTATATTTGGCAAATTAAAGGTAACTTTCCTCCAGAAGGTGAAATAGTTGGGTGGAGTCAACAATAATGTACAGGGTACAGTTCTGTAAGCGAATGAATGGTGGAATCTATGATTTGGTAGTTTGTACATGGACCGTGGAAGGAGATTGATGGTATCTATATGGTAGAGGAGACATGGGCAATGGGAGGAGTGTGTTGGGTGGATTGCTTCCTCCACTGCAAGTATTGAAGAGGGCTTATAAAACACACACTGTACCTCAGTGACAAACAGAGTCCGGGGATCGATGATATCCAGGAAATGTCGGAACCGTCCACGAAAAGTAGACTGAAGAAAAAAAAGAAACGTGCAAATCAGAAATATTCATTTAAAATTGAAGAGATAACAGTTTAACCCACAAATGTGAAATAAATGTACAATAAGTTTGTCAGCGTTGCTTTGAAACCTCAGAAAGGGCTAAATCTCTGTCATTCAGTTTGCATTTCATAAACATTCAGTATTCAGAAACAACAATTTGCATTTGTAGAATGCAGAAAATGTCCCAGGGCTAAAGTAATGGCAAGCAATAGTTCAAGAGATGATTGAAAACGTGGTGAGAAAGATAGGCGTCTTTTGGAGAGGAGACACAGAGAAACTCAGCAGTGTTCCAAAGAAGAGTGTTGTGATAGCTGAAGGCTACCCCTTCACATGGTGAAATCGGTAGCAGTGGCGGGGGCACATGGTCCATACAAGGCTAAAGGCAGAGGACAAGAACTCCAAGCTGGAGGAATTTGCAGGGGTAAAGTCAGCAATGCCAGGGTGGAATTTCAAAATGAGACTTTGCATTGGCGATTGCATGGATGGGGTAGGTTTACAAACAGGGGCTTATACAATGGGACACAGCAGACGATGGAGACAATGGAGTCTGCATATGGTGGACAATAGGCTCCCCACTAGGCTTCAAGTGGTAAAAGGAGTGGACTAAGACTCCAATAAGATTATCAGCCACTTCCATCCTCATGCAGAGTGTGGCAATTGAGATTCAGCAATTCTATCAATGCTTTGCACTAACTAATTTTTTATATTTATTTGTTCAAGAAATGTGGCCATCATTGGCCCAGCCAGCATTTATTGCTCATTCCTAAGTGCCCTCGAGATAGGGGTGGTGAGCTGCCTTCTTGAACCATGGCAGTCCATTTGTTGTAGGTACATCCACCATGCTGTTAGGGAGTTCTAAGGTTTTGGCCCAGCAACAATCAATGTAGTTGATGAACGGCTAATGTAGTTACAAGTCATCTGGGCATCACAGAGACATGGTGCAAGGGATTAGGGCTGGGATCTAAATATGCAAGGATATGTGTCCTATCGAAAGGACAGGCAGATGGGCAAAGGGGGCGGGGTTGCATTGTTAGTAAGGAATGAAGTTAAATCGATAGCAAGGATCAGAAGGCATAGAATCTCTGTGGGTAGAGTTGAGGAATCGCAAAGGTAAAAAGACCCTGATGGGAGTTGTGTACAGGCCCCCTGGTAGTAGTCAGGGTGTGGGGCAGAAAATAAATCAGGCGATAGAAAAGGCATGTAAAAAAGGCAATATTACAATAATCATGGGAGACTTCAATATGCAGGTGGACTGGGAAAATCAGGTTGGTAGTGGATCCCAAGAAATGGAATTTGTGGAATGTCTCAGAGATGGTTTTTTGGAGCAGCTTGTGACAGAGCCTACTAGGGAACAGGCAATTCTGGATTTGGTGATGTGTAATGAGGCAGACTTGATTAGGGAACTTGAGGTGAAGAAACCCTTAGGGAGCAGTGACCACAATATGATAGAATTTACCCTGCAGTTTGAGAGGGAGAAGCTGCAATCAGATGTAACAGTATTACAATTAAATAAGGGTAACTACAAAGACATGAGGGAGGAGCTGGCCAGAGTTGATTGGAAAAGGAACCCAGCAGGGAAGACAGTGGAACAGCAATGGCAGGAGCTTTGGGGGGTTATTCAGTAGCGCAACAGAAATTCATCCCAAGGAGGAGGAAACATGCTAAGGGGAGGACAAGGCATCCATGGTTGACGAGGGAAGTCAAGGACAGCATAAAAGCAAAAGAAAAAGCATAGAAAGTGGCGAGCATTAGTGAGAAGCCAGAGGATTGGGAAGTCTTTAAAAGTGAGCAGAGGACAACTAAAAATGCAATAAGGGGGGAGAAGATGAAATATGAGTGCAAGCTAGCTAGTAATATAAAAGAAGATAGGAAGAGTTTCTTTCAATAAATAAAAGGTAAGAGAGAGACAAAAATAGACATTGGACCACTGTAAACGTGGCTGGAGAAGTAATAATAGGAAACAAAGAAATAACAGACAAACTGAATAGTTACTTTGCATCAGTCTTCACGGTGGAAGACACCAGTGAGATGCCAGAGCTCCAGGAGAATCAGGGGGCAGAGGGGAGTGCAGTGACCATTACTAAGGAGAAGGTTCTGGGGAAACTGAAAGGTCTGAAGGTGGATAAATCACCTGGACCGGATGGACTACAGCCCAGGGTCCTAAAAGAGACAGCTGAGGAGATTGTGGAGGTATTGGTGATGATCTTTCAGGAATCACTGGAGGCAGGAAGGGTCCCAGAGGACTGGAAGGTGGCTAATGTAACACCAATGTTTAAGAAGGGAGGGAGGCAGAAGATGGGAAAGTATAGGCCGGTTCGCCTGACTTCAGTAAGATTTTAGAGTCCGTTATTAAAGATGAGATTGCGGAGTGCTTGGAAGTGCATGGTAAAATAGGACTGAGTCAGCACGGCTTCGTCAAAGGGAGGTCTGACAAATCTGTTAGAGTTCTTTGAGGTGGTAACAAGGAAATTAGACAAAGGAGAACCAGTGGATGTGATTTATTTAGATTTCCAGAAGACCTTTGACAAGGTGCCGCATAGGAGACTGTTAAATAGGTTAAGAGCCCATGGTGTTAAGGGTAAGATCCTGGCATGGATAGAGGATTAGCTGGCTGGCAGGAGGCAGAGAGTGGGGATAAGGGGGTATTTTTCAGGATGGCAGCCGGTGACTAGTGGTGTACCTCAGGGGTTTGTGCTGGGACCACAACTTTTCACAATATACATTAATGATCTGGAAGAAGGAACTGAAGATACTGTTGCTAGTTTTGCAGATGATACAAAGATCTGCAGAGGGGCAGGTAGTATTGAGGAAGCAAGAGGGCTGTAGAAAGATTTGGACAAGCTAGGAGAGTGGGCAATGAAGTGGCAGATGAACTACGTGGAGAGGATGTTTCCACTTGTAGGAAAAACTAGAAGCAGAGGACACCATCTCAGACTAAAGTGACGATCCTTTAAAACTGAGATGTGGAGGAATTTCTTCAGCCAGAGGGTGGGGAATCTGTGGAACTCTTTGCCGCAGAAGGATGTGGAGGCCAAATCACTGAGCGTCTTTAAGACAGAGATAGATAGGTTCTTGATCAATAAGGGGATCAGGGGTTATGGGGAGAATGCAGGAGAATGGGGATGAGAAAATATCAGCCATGATTGAGTGGCGGAGCAGACTCGATGGGCCGAGTGGCCTAATTCTGCTCCTATGTCTTATGGTCTTAGGATGGTGTGTGGCTTGGAGAGGAACTTGCAAGTGGTGGTTCTCCCATGTATCGGCTGCCCTGTCTCTATATGATAGAGGTCACAGGTTTGGAAGGGCTGTCGAAGGAGCTTTGGTAAGTTACTGCAGTGCACCTTTTAGATGGTACAGGCTGGAGGGAATGAATGTTTAAGGTGCTGGATGGCCTACTTTGTCCTGGATGGTGTCAAGAGTGTTGTGTTGTTGGAGCTGCACTGATCCAGGGAAGTGGAGAGTATTCCATCACATTTCTGACTTGTGCTTTGTAGTGGGCAGGCTTTGGGGAGTCAGGTGGTGAGTTACTTTCCACAGAATTCTCAGCCTTTGACCTGCTCTTGTGGCACAGTATTTATATGGCTGGACAATGGTAACCCCCCCCCCCCAAGATGTTGATAGTGGGGGTAATGCCCGTGGTAATGCCATTGACAGTCAAGGAGAGATGGTTGCACTTGTATTGCACTCGCCGCTTGTCAGTCCAAGCCTGAATATTGTCCTGATCTTGCTGCATATGGACATGGGCTGTTTCAGTTTCTGAGAAGTCGCGAATGGTGAATATTGTACAACCAACAACAAACCTCTGACCTTATGCTGAAGAGACAATCATTGATAAAGCAGCTGACTATGGGATGAGGACATTACCCTGTGATATTCCCGTAGCTATGACCTGGAACTGAGATGATTGACATCCAACAATCACAACCATCGGACTTTGTGCTCGATAAGACTCTCAGGGGAGAGTTTTTCCCAGATTCCCATTGACTCCAGTTTTGATTAGGCTCCTTGATGTCATACTTGGTTAAACGCTGTCTTCATAGAATTTACAGTGCGGAAGGAGGCCATTCGGCCTATCAAGTCTGCACCGGCTCTTGGAAAGAGCACCCCACCCAAGCCCACACCCCTACCCTATCCCCATAACCCAGTAACTCCACGCAACACTAAGGACAATTTTTGCACACTAAGGGCAATTTAACATGGCCAATCCACCTAACCTGCACATCTTTGGACTGTGGGAGGAAACCGGAGCGCCCGGAGGAAACCCACGCACACACGGGGAGAACGTGCAGACTCCGCACAGACAGTGCCCCAAGCCGGGAATCGAACCTGGGACCCTGGAGCTGTGAAGCAATTCTGCTAACCACTATGCTACCGTGCTGCCCCTGTCTTGATGTCAACAGCGAAAGTCTGCTGGGGTGGGGGGTGGAAGGGGGCCGGATCTGATTGGAGGTGCCGGATCTGATTGGGGGGGGGTGCATCCTGAACAAATTTGACAGCCACTGCGAGGTGGACACCAACATAATCTTTGAGCGCTACATCTTCAAGCAGAGGATGCAGGGTAAAGACGAATCCTTCAACTCCTATCTAACTAACCTTAGACTGCTAGCACGATCCTGCAACTTTGGTGATATCACTGACTCCATGATCAGAGTCCAAATCATTTTTGGAGTCCACTCTGATCCTCTGCGAGAGCAATTGTTGAAAATCAAGCACATGACCCTGCCAGTCGCGATTGAAACGTGTACTGTGCATGTGCACTAAAAATCGCTATTCACAGTACAAAACGGCAGAAAGTGAAAAACAAGCCTCCCACGAGGTGGAGAGTATTCAGGCCATCTCCCGGATGTAGCACCTCCACATTGACGAAAGCGGATATTTTGCGCGCTCTTCCCGGGGCCCGACGCATGCGCAATGCGATCGGAAACACAAAACGGCCGAAAACCACACTGCGCAGGTGCAGACGTCCGAGAACCGCACCCGCGCATACGCAACGACGCACTGAGCGTTCTGACGCCGACGACATGACGTGTGCGAACTGCGGCACCGCCCATTTTAAAAAAAACTGCCCTGCAAGAGGCAAACGCTGTTTAAACTGTGGGAAACCAAACCACTATGCAGCCCGGTGCAGATCTGCACCAGCAGTCAGGAGCCAGCGCTCCCAATTCCAACAGCGGCGCATCAGACGTGTGCAACACCGAATGCATGACTCTGATCCAGGCAGTGCGATGGATCCAGATGATGAATACCTGGACAACACTTACCGAGTGGGCTTTATTGCAAAGTGCGAATACACCACACCGGACACATCGCGAGTCCAATCAATCCTGGCCGTGGATTCCGAGGACGAATGGCATGCAGTGATGAAGGTCAACCACTGCCCCATCCAGTTCAAACTGGACACAGGTGCCTCCGCCAGCCTGATTTCGCAGGTGGACTTCAAGAGAATCAAGAGGCCCCGCACAATCCTTCCAGCTGCCTACAAACTCCTGGACTACAATGGAAACGCAATCAAGGCACTGGGGTCCTGCCATCTGCAGGTGTCCAGCCGACACACACAAGCAAGCTTCCGCTTCGAGATTGTTAAACCAGACAGGGCGTCCCTGCTAGGTGCCTGCAAGCAACTGAACCTCATTCAACGGGTCCACACCACAACGCCGTCCCATTCAGATCTTCAGGCCAGCATCGACGACATCCTAACCCAGTACCCAGATGCATTTAGCGGGATGGGCACGCTGCCGTACGAGTACAAGATTCTACTGCAGCCTAATGCCAAGCCAGTGGTCCACGCAGCATGACGAGTCCCTGCTCCACTGAGAGAGCGCCTGAAGGCAGAGCTCACGAGTCTACAACAAAAAGTCATCATCTCCAAGGTCACTGAACCAACCGACTGGGTCAGCTCGATGGTGTGCGTAAAGAAGCCTTCGGGGACCTACGCATCTGCACTGACCCCAAGGATCTAAACAAAAATATTGTGCGGGAACATTACCCCATCCCTAAGAGGGAAGAAATCACGAGTGAGATGGCACACGTACGCTTCTTCACAAATTTGGACGCATCCCAAGGATTTTGGCAAATCCAACTTGAAGAATCCAGCAGAAGGCTCTGCACCTTCAACACACCTTTTGGCAGATTCTGCTACAACCGAAAGCCATTTGGCATCATCTCGGCATCAGAGATTTTCCATCGCGTCATGGAACAGATGATGGAGGGAATAGAAGGGGTTCGTGTCTACTTTGACGATATCATAATCTGGTCCACAACCCCAGAGGAACATGTATCGCGACTCAAGAAAGTATTCCGATGCATACATGAACATGGCCTCAAGCTAAACAGGTCCAAGTGCTGTTTTGGGATATCCACGCTGACGTACCTGGGCGATCAGATTTCACGACACGGTGTGCGCCCGGACACAGACAAAATTAAAGCCATCGAGGCAATGAAAGCCCCCGAGGACAAGAAGGCAGTACTGCGCTTCCTGGGAATGGTCAATTTCCTTGGCAAGTTCATCCCGAATTTGGCCACACACACCACGGCCCTACGCAACCTAGTGAAAAAATCAACCGCCTTTGAGTGGAAGGCGGAGCACTGAACAGAGTGGCTGGAGCTGAAACCCAAGCTCACCACTGCACCCTTGCTTTCTTTGACCCAGACCGAGAGACTAAGATATCCACAGATGCGAGTCAGGATGGCATTGGGGTGGTGTTGCTTCAAAGAGACGACACGTCATCCTGGGTACCAGTGGCATACGCGTCACGGGCAATGACACCCACTGAGACCAAATATGCGCAGATTGAGGAGGAGTGTTTAGGCCTTCTCACCGGCATCCTCAAATTTCATGATTAAGTCTACGGCTTGCCGACATTTCCTGTTGTGACGGATCATAGGCCTCTGGTCCACATCATCCAAAAGGACCTGAACGACATGACGCCTCGTTTGCAGAGAATTCTGCTCAAACTCCGGAGGCATGATTTCAATTTGGTGTACACACACTGGCAAGGAGCTCATCATCGCCGATGCATTGTCCCACTCCGTCAACTCACCCAGTGAATCAGTGGAGATCATCCAGCACATTGAATTGCAGGTACAACTGTGTGCAAGCACTCTCCCGGTAACAGATGAGAAGATCGTTCTCATCCGAGAAGAGACGGCCAAAGACCCCCTGTTGCAGCGAGTCATCCACAGCCTCAGCAATGGCTGGCAGAAAGGGCAATGCCCTCAATTCTATAACGTCAAGGACGACCTGATGCTGATCAACGGCATCCTGCTCAAGCTGGACAGAATAGTGATCCTGCTGCGTCTCCAGCGCATGGTGCTGTGGCAGATGCATAAGGGACACCTGGGCGTAGAAAAGTGCAGACGCAGGGCCCGACAAGCTGTCTACTGGCCCGGCATCAACCAGGACATCACGGACATGGTCCTGAACTGCGAAACCTGTCAGAGGTTCCAACCAGCGCAGAGCAAGGAGACGCTCCAACAACACGACCTGGAAACCTCTCCGTGGTCCAAGGTTGGCATTGACCTATTCCACGCGAATGGTCGCGATTATATCTTAATCATCAAATACTTTTCGAACTATCCTGAGGTGCTGAAGCTGCCAGACCTCACCTCACGGACCGGCATCAAAGCGTGCAAAGAGACATTCTCACGGCATGGCATCCCGAACACCGTCACGAGCGACAATGGCCCGGGCTTCCACAGTCGAGAATGGTCCACGTTTGCCAAGGGCTACAATTTCAGGCTTGTCACCTCCAGTCCGCACTATCCGCAGTCCAATGGCAAAGTTGAAAAAGGGGTGCACATCGTTAAGCAGCTCATCCGCAAGGCCTCGGACTCCACCTCCGACATACACCTTGCACTACTTGCGTACCGGGCGACTCCCTTGTCCACTGGCATGTCGCAAGCTCAACTGCTGATGAACAGGGACCTGCGGACGATGCTTCCAGCCATACACCTGCCCAACCTTGATCACCTCCCGGTGCTGCAGAAGATGACACGGGCAGACACGGTCAGGATCAAGATACCGGATGGTGGGTGGTCTGCTCCGGCTGTCGTTGTTCGACAGGCCGCGCCCAGATCCTATGTCATCCAATGATGGCTCCATTGTGCAAAGGAATCGAAGGGCACTGCGAAAAGTTGCTTGCCCACAACCACTTTCCCCTCCATTTCCACATGTCGAATTGCCACCTCCAGACACCTCGAACCACGAGGCCACCAATCGTGCCTCCCACTCGCCTGTCAAGACACCGTCATCCCCTCCACCACCTCTTCGGCGGTTGACGAGGATCAGACGCAAACCTCAGAAACTGGACTGGAGCATTTGTTTTGTTTGTTCTCTTCTGTATCCCTCAGTCAGTCACATTAGACAGACACATTCCCATGTATATACATCTTTAAAAAAAAGGGGAAGATGTCATGATATGCAAACATGCAACCAATGAACACTCAGAATAGGACACAACCAATGGGCAGTCAGGACACTCAGAGGTGGCATCACCACAAGGGAGCATGACATAAACACTATAAAAGGGATGAAGCACTCACACCCTGCCTCTTTCCACAGACAGACATCTAGAGAGATAGACAGGGTTGATCAGCAACATCACGCCCCAGCACGTGGCTTAGAGCAGGCTGGTACAGTTAGACTGAGTTACTGCAGTTAGATTAGCAGAGAGTCGAACTCATTTGAGAACTGTTAATAGTTCAATAAACACGTTAAACTCATTTCAGAGTCTGGAGCATCCTTTAGTTAAGACTGCATCAAGTAGCAGCCTGTGTTATCCGAAGCAGCAGAACACAACACAGCTCTGCTGCCTCAGATGAATAATGGGCATCACCGGGCAAGACAGAGGTAAGGTAAAGTTGTCATAGTCCCAGATGACCATGGGCTTCTTTCCCCTTTGAGCAGGAGAGCTGACTGCTGGTGATTTAACCGGAGGGTCACCACACCTCAGGCGAGAGACAAGGTCGAGAAGGCGGGCTTTCATGGCACTATTGCTTCACAGTGCCAGGGTCCCAGGTTCGATTCCCGGCTTGGGTCAGTCTGTGTGGAGTCTCATGTTCTCTCCGTGTCTGCGTGGGTTTCCTCCGGGTGCTCCGGTTTCCTCCCACAAGTCCCGAAAGACGTGCTTGTTGGGTAAATTGGATATTCTGAATTCTCCCGCTGTGTACCCGAACAGGCGCCGGAGTGTGGCGACTAGGGGATTTTCACAGTAACTTCATTGCAGTGTTAATGTAAGCCTATGTGACAATAAAGATTATTATTAATATTTATGCAGGGACCCTCCAATATGTTTTCCCTCTGGAGTTAGTGGCAACTCCAAATAGTTGAAGACCACTACCCAAAGACATGCTCTGTGGCAAGCTTGTGAATGGTAGGAGACCAAGTGGTCATCCACATCTGTGATACAAGGATGTCTGTAAGCGGGAACTGGAGTTGACCAGGATCGGAGTTGACTATGGGATGTCCTTGCTGCTGACCGAGTACCTGGAGTGAAACAGCCAGGAAGGCTTTGGAAAAATTGAAGGAGAAAAGAAATGACTCGATAGCAGGGAAGAGAGCCCATTGGAAGGAACACACAACAGTCAACCTCAGGCCAACATCGTGCATCTGTCAGTTGTGGGGGCGGTATGGTGGCACAGCGGTTAGCACTGCTGTCTCACGGCGCCAGGGACCCAGGTTCGATTCCGACCTCGGGCGACTGTCTGTGTAGAGTTTGCACGCTCATCCCATGTCCTCGTGGGTTTCCTCCGGGTGCTCCGGTGTCTTTCCACAGTCCAAAGATGTGCAAGTTAGGTGGATTGGATATGCTAAATTGTCCCTCGATGGGGTTACAGGGATAGAAAGGCGGATCGGGTCTAGCTCTTTCAGAGGGCCGAATGGCCTCCTTCTGACATTGGGATTCTATGACTGCCACTCATGAATCAGCCTTAACAGCTACAACAGACGTCACTCAACACAGAAGTGATATATATATCCGAGGCACAATCCATTATCTCCTGAGATATACAAATGCCATTACTTGCATTTAAAAGCACCTAAAGTTCCCCAAGAAACTTCACAGGAACATTATTAGACAAAGTTGACACCGAAGGACATAACAGGGCAAATGATCAAAAGCTTGGTCAAGATGTAGATTTAAAGAAACATCTAAGAAAAAGGAGGAAAAAGAGGGGTTTTGCTTCGGACCTAGGGAGCTGTAGGGACAGCCGCCAATGGTGGAGCAACAGTTTAACTTTAGAGCGCACCTTAAGGGAATAAAACGTTCAAAGGCATTTTGCAAACATTATCAAACAAGATTTGACACCGAGCTACAGGAGATATTAGGCCAGGCAACCCAAAAAACCATTCACCCAAATTGGCAGGCAGGTTGGCGTGACCAAATATCCATTCCCTGCATGGGGCGGGTAGATTAGTTTTTAAACAATGCACACATTCTTTAAACTTTGCAACCATCTCTTTTCTATCAGAGTTCTCATTCAGCAGCGATTGGCTCGATATATTGGACTAGGTTGCATTAATTCCAAAAACATTAACACCACAAAGTGACTTATTCCTCAAGTTATCCTTTTGTCTCATTAATTATTTTTAAGTCTAAGTGCCTGGGATTTGGCACGGTCACATTTAATGCTTGTACCTGGATACAAGTAACTGTCCCACTGAGAGGCTTGGCTTGCGAGGCCACTTCTGATGCATTTAGAGTTTACCACATCTGTGGACTGGATCACATGCAGTCAGGCCAGAGAATGATGACCAGTCCCCTTCCGTACGGAACTTCAATGGTCATCTGAATGAAAATCGCTTATTGTCACGAGTAGGCTTCAATTAAGTTACTGTGAAAAGCCCCTAGTCGCCACATTCCGGCGCCTGTTCGGGGAGGCTGGTACGGGAATTAAACCGTGCTGCTGGCCTGCCTTGGTCTGAACAAAGAACAAAGAAAAGTACAGCACAGGAACAGGCCCTTCGGCCCTCCAAGCCCGTGCCGACCATACTGCCCGACTAAACTACAATCTTCTACACTTCCTGGGTCCGTATCCTTCTATTCCCATCCTATTCATATATTTGTCAAGATGCCCCTTAAATGTCCCTATCGTCCCTGCTTCCACTACCTCCTCCGGTAGCGAGTTCCAGGTACCCACTACCCTCTGCGTAAAAAACTTGCCTCGTACATCTACTCTAAACCTTGCCCCTCTCACCTTAAACCTATGCCCCCTAGTAATTGACCCCTCTACCCTGAGGAAAAGCCTCTGACTATCCACTCTGTCTATGCCCCTCATAATTTTGTATACCTCTATCAGGTCGCCCCTCAACCTCCTTCGTTCCAGTGAGAACAAACCGAGTTTATTCAACCGCTCCTCATAGCTTATGCCCTCCATACCAGGCAACATTCTGGTAAATCTCTTCTGCACCCTCTCTAAAGCCTCCACATCCTTCTGGTAGTGTGGCGACCAGAATTGAACACTATACTCCAAGTGTGGCCTAACTAAGGTTCTATACAGCTGCAACATGACTTGCCAATTCTTATACTCAATGCCCCAGCCAATGAAGGCAAGCATGCCGTATGCCTTCTTGACTACCTTCTCCACCTGTGTTGCCCCTTTCAATGACCTGTGGACCTGTACTCCTAGATCTCTTTGACTTTCAATACTCTTGAGGGTTCTACCATTCACTGTATATTCCCTACCTGCATTAGACCTTCCAAAATGCATTACCTCACATTTGTCCGGATTAAACTCCATCTGCCATCTCTCCGCCCAAGTCTCCAGACAATCTAAATCCTGCTGTATCCTCAGACAGTCCTCATCGCTATCCGCAATTCCACCAACCTTTGTGTCGTCTGCAAACTTACTAATCAGACCAGTTACATTTTCCTCCAAATCATTTATATATACTACAAAGAGCAAAGGTCCCAACACTGATCCCTGTGGAACACCACTGGTCACAGCCCTCCAATTAGAAAAGCACCCTTCCATTGCTACTCTCTGCCTTCTATGGCCTAGCCAGTTCTGTATCCACCTTGCCAGCTCACCCCTGATCCCGTGTGACTTCACCTTTTGTACTAGTCTACCATGAGGGACCTTGTCAAAGGCCTTACTGAAGTCCATATAGACAACATCCACTGCCCTACCTGCATCAATCATCTTAGTGACCTCCTCGAAAAACTCTATCAAGTTAGTGAGACACGACCTCCCCTTCACAAAACCGTGCTGCCTCTCACTAATACGTCCATTTGCTTCCAAATGGGAGTAGATCCTGTCTCTAAGAATTCTCTCCAGTAATTTCCCTACCACTGACGTAAGGCTCACCGGCCTGTAGTTCCCGGGATTATCCTTGCTACCCTTCTTAAACAGAGGAACAACATTGGCTATTCTCCAGTCCTCCGGGACATCCCCTTTAAAAGCCAGCGATTTAGCCCAGTGAGCTAAACCAGCCCCCGTTTTATTGTTGCAACCCTTTTTGACAATGATCACTACATTCCGAAGTACCCCATTAGCTGTAAAGCACTTTAGGATGTTCCAAGATAGTAACCTGGCTGTAGGAATGCAAGTCCTTCTTTCCATTTGTTATGGTACTAACTCACAAATGACCAAATTTTGTTAATTCAGCTTTGCAACTTGCCTTGTTGAAATTTGAACTCAGTTGCAAGTCTGGAACCACAACAATTGAACTACTAAAGTGTAGTTTATATATAATCAAACCCCCAATTCATTTACCGCTATGCAGTTTTAACAATCTGCATTATGCTCATGCCCTGGCATGTTTCCAAGGTTTTGCTCTTTAGCCTCTTCATTAATTATTGCTTCAATACTTGTGACCACAGCTGTGGCTGCACTCTTTCCAATAATTCACCACTAGCAAAGTTAAAGCAGAGTAGAAATATTATTTTTCTATTAGGAAAACTGGACATTGTACAATAAAGTTCCCCTCCAAGCCTCACACCACCCTGACTTGGACATATAGCGTCGTTCCTTCACTGTCGCTGGCTCAAAATCCTGGAACTCCCTCCCTAACAGCATTAATGATGTACCTACACCACATGGACTTCCGCAGAGCAAGAAGGCAGCTCACCGCCACATTCTGAAGGGCAATTTGTGGCTAAAGGAATAGAGTATAAAAGTGGGGAAGTGCAATTGTACAAGGCACTGGTGAGACTGGACCTGATGTAGTGTGTACAGTTTTGGTCCCCATACTGGAGGAGGGATGTAGTTGAATTGGAGACAGTTCAGGGGAGGTTTACTCGATTGATTCCAGAAATCAGGGGTTTGTCTTATGACGAGAGATTGAGCAGTTTAGGTCAATGCTCTCTCGCGTTTAGAAGAATGAGAGGAGATCTAATTGAGGTATATAAGATGATAAAAGGTATTGACAAAGTAGACGTAGAGAGAATTCTTTCTATGGTGGGGCAATCCAGGAGAGGTCATGTAATTGTAAATGGGCAATAAATGATGGCCCAACCAGTAAAGCCCACATCCCTTGAATGAATTTTTAAAAATGTGAGCTGAAGCATCTTCAGAGTGACAGACTTGGTGCAGTGGGCAGCACTCTCACATTGACATCTGAAGCTTCTGCGGTCAAAGTCCCTCTGCGGAACATAATCTCAGGCAACACTTTCAGTCTGTTCGCAACCCAAGTGTAAAAGTTTACCCTGAGGAGCTACCGACCACATATTCACAACATCACCATACCACCTACCTTCACCCCAGTAGCATCAACATTGCCCAAATTCACCTGATGCTGAAAACCTCACTCATGCCTTCGTATCTCTGGATGCGACTTTTCCAGATCCAGGCTGGTCCTCCACATTCCGCCCCCATAAACGTGAGATCGTCCAAACTCCTGCTGCCCGTACCTTAACTTGCAGCCTGTTACCCCTGTGCGTTTTGCCAAACGCCTTGCTATGTTTCATTACATTGGTGAAACAGATACCAGATTCAACATTTTGATGCCAGGATTCAGAAGCTGTGGTTAAGAGACTTGGTTCGGATTTTTCCCAGTAAAAGAAAAAAGAATTAAGAGGACTTGGAATTTCTGCAGCAACATTCACCACCTTGGGAAGTCCCAAAAGCACTTTACATCGAATGAAGTATTTTGAAACACGGCCAGCTGATGAATCGTAGGAAATCCATAAACCTTTCTGGGAACAGCGAGATCCCATGAGCTGAGTCCACAAAAAGATCTGCCGTGATCTTATTGAATGGCGGAGCAGGCTTGAGGGGCCACACTGCCTGCTCCTAGTTCTTATGTTTTTCAGCATGTTGACTGGCCAAAACACCAAGGATGGAGCTTGAGCACGTAAAGCTGGCCAAGGGTGGCTCTACAATTGCTGTATAGGACAGCAGAGCAGACTCCAGGCTGCCCCGTACTTCACTTTTTGATAACTCTTTTATCACGGGATGTCAGGATGTGGGCGGTCGCTGGTTAGGCCAGCATTTATTGTCCATCCCTAGTTGCCCTTCAGAGTGGTGGACTTGCCTTCTTGAACCGCTGCAGATTAGGAGGTGTAGGCACACCCACAGTGCTATTAAGGAGGGAGTTCCAGGATTTTGACCCAGCGACAATGAAGGAAGGGAGATATATTTCCAAGTCAGGGTGGTGAGTGACTTGGAGGGGAACCTCCAGGCGGTGGGGTTCCCAGGTATCTGCTGCCCTTGCCCTTCTAGATGGTAGTGGTCGTGGGTTTGGAAGGTGCTGCCTCAGGAGCCTTGGTGAGTTACTGCAGTGCATCTTGTAGAGGGTGCACACGGCTGTCACCGTGGGGGAATGAATGTTTGTGGAAGGGAGAAAGCAATCAAGCGGCCTGCTTTGTCCTGTCCTGACAGCTAACTCGCCCATGCAGCAAGACATTGAGAAGGCGAATGTTGCATTCCCCTTTATGGGAAGAGGATTGGATGGAGCATACATATAATTTCCAGGGCAGAAGGAGGCCATTCAGCCCATCGAGTCTGCACCAGCCCTTGGGAAGAGCAGCCCGCACCTCCACTCTATGCCGGTAACCCCTCCTAACCTTTTTCACACACTATGGGCAATTTATCATGGCCAATCCACCTAACCTGCACATCTTTGGGGACTGTGGGAGGAAACCGGAGCACCCGGAGGAAACCCACGCAGACACGGGGAGGATGTGCAGACTCCGCACAGACAGTGACCCAAGCCGGAATCGAACCTGGGACCCTGGAGCTGTGAAGCAGCAGTGCTAACCACTGTGCCCAGTAGTAGAGAATTGCACCAAACCCAGTCCATGGGGAGACTCTCTCTCATTGGGGGTGGGCATCGCCTGGCCACCCATCTTGCCTGCTCAGCAACTTTGCCCTGCCCCTTTAAGAGGAGAAAACAGCCGGCAGCACACTGATGGAGCCGTCACTTTAATGACTGACAGGCGGCGTAGCCAATGGCGCGCTCAGGAGCGGCCGGGGCGGGTCGGAGAGGGCCCCTGGCCCAATGGGAGAGAGGAGGACGGGAGAGGGCGTGGCTGGGGCCCGGCGGTTGTGATTTGAAGGGCGCTCGCGCGACCCCAGCCGCCCCCTCCCCCCGCCGGCGCAGAGAGAGATTTAAACAGCATTCCCAACCGTTACCTGATCGAAGCGTGGCTTTCCCAACGCAAACGCAGGGGAGTCCCCTCCTGCCGCCATTCCAACAGGTAACCAACCCCGCGCTGCAGGTCAATAATCTTTAAATAGTTTTCCCCCTGGCTCCTCCCAGTTTGAAGGCGGCTCGGCCCGGCCCTGTTTTCCCCTTGGCCCAGCATCGAGGGGGCGGTGCCGGGCTGGACACCGGAAATGGGGGGGCAATGGGCGGCGGAACTACATTTCCCGTCGTGCTCCGAGTCGACGGAGGTCAGAACAGGGGTCACCGCACATGCGCAGCCTGTGGAAGGTCCAAATAGGGCGGCGGGACTACGTTTCCCGTCGTGCTCAGGGTCGAGGGAGGGCAGAACGGGGTCACCGCACATGCGCAGTCTGGAAGGTCCCAATGTCTTGGCAGGCAGGGCACTGGGTTCAATTACAGACAATCCATGGACGGTGTGGAAGGAGGACATTCAGCCCATCGAGCCTGCACCGACCCGCCGAAAGAGCACCCAACCCAATCCCCTGTAATGATGTCTGCGAGGGTTTCCTCCGGGTGCTCCGGTTTCCTCCCACAAGTCCCGAAAGACGTGCTGTTAGGTGAATTGGACATTCTGAATTCTCCCTCTGTGACCCGAACAGGCGCCGGAATGTGGCGACTAGGGGCTTTTCACAGTAACTTCATTGCCGTGTTAATGACAGCCTACTTGTGACACTAATGAAGATTATTATATTATGAGGAATGGTTGGTCATCCTGGGGTGCACAGCTGCACCGATTTATCGGGTCTGTCCTGCAATTCAGAATCCCTCCTGGTCCTAGGCTTGCCGGCCCTTGTTTGTCCCGGGTTTGGGGTCATTGAATTTGTTCAGTGTTGAGTTGGATTGAATTTTATGGGGATGGACGGCTGTCAAGGGTTATAGGCGGCAGGCAGGTAAGTCAACACTGTATCGTATTGGGAGGCTTGATGGGCTGAATGTTCTCCTATTTTGTCTTTTGTGTCTGAGCCCACAGTCAGCCATGAGGGAGGGCTGGCTGGCACTCACTGCCCTCTGGCAATTTTACGGCTCCGGCAAGTGGGTGGTTCGTGGGGGGCATGGGTTGGGGCTGGCGGTGGTCCCTGGGCCCGGTCAAGTACACACCCGGGGTTGGAGGAAGAGGTCCAGGGCAGACCCGATGGGGGAGGAACATGAAACCCACCCATTTTCCCTCCACGGCCTTGTCAGCCCCTCTGGCCCTGCTAATCGCTCCATTCCCCGGAAGAGCCTAGTCACACTTTAAAGGATATTTTGAAGGAAGACTTTGGGGGCTGTGGCGGTGGGGGTGCAACACAGCTGATGACCACCAAAGATGGAGTGACTTAAAACGAGGAATGCATAAGAGATCTGAATTGGAGGAGTGCAGAGATTTGGGAAGGTTGTCACATGGAAGATTACAGATATAGGTGAAAGTTGCCATAGTCCCTGAGGACTATAGGCTGCTCTCCCCTTTTCAGAGAGAGCTGAGTGGTGGTCAGGGCCAAGGTAGAGAAGGTGAGGCCTCCATGGACAACTTCAACTGGCACTGGAATTGAGCCCATGCTGTTGACGTTGCTCTGCATCACGAGCTAGCCGTCCAGTCAGCTGGGCTAAGCGATCAGGTAAGGTAGCCCATAAGGATAAGACCATGAGGTGACTTGAAAACAAGGATGATAATGTTAAAATCAAGGCATTCCTTGACTGGGAGCTAATGTACAACAGCAAGCTCGAGACAGTGGATGAGCAGGAGTTGGTTGAGTTAGTACACAAACAAAACACAGAAAAGACAACAGGTCAAGATGCCTTTATCTTTTGAGGCATAAAAATAATTAGCACTGGGAAGGTGAATGATGCACAACCTGTAAACTTGTCCCCTTCATGGATTCAGACTGATAAGCTGTGCATTTCCAGCATTTTTTCCATTTGCTAAATTTTACACAAGAGAAAGTAATGATGTATATAAAGCTTTTCCAGTAAAAGCAGGGGTGTGAAATTCCTTTCCTCAGAATTCCAGTGTTTGCATTGTGGAATCCCGACCATTGAAATGTTTTTCACACCTCCACCTCCCCCTCTCCGTGGTGCTTTGCTTCGCTTATCTTTGGAGTATCACACATTTAAAGCATGTTGTGATCACATTTTTGGTTTAGGTGTGGTTACTGAGCCTGCTTTTTAAAAACAAACTTCCCCTTTTCTCACCGACCTTCCTGATTGCTGCGTCCTTCTGGCTCCAACCTCCTCCCACCCACCCACTTGCCCCAGCCTTTCGGCTTGCCCACTCCCATCAGCCAACCCTCCCAGTCCCAGGACCAAAGGTTTCCAGAGGGCTGGGGAGAGAAGTGGTGGGTGGGAGGGTTCGAAGAGACAGGATGTGAGGAATGAATGGAAGCAGTGAGCAGGAAGAAGTAGTCATAATTAGTAAGAGGATTTGGGGCAACCTTGGTTCAAGGCCGCCAAGCGGTTATAATGTAAACATTGTAGGTCAGGAACTAACACCCATTTTTACATATTTTCTTAAGAGAACACATTAACAGTGCTGTATTTTTCTATGTTCTATGTAAATGCAAGGTCATGTTAGTATGGATTTCACCCTATATTCCACATATTAACTGCACTATGCTGAAATACTCCGGTCACTTCAGAGATTTGATCCAAATACCTTGGTCCATAGTCTTGATGGCAATAGAATGCACAAAATTCATTCTGTCTTAATAATCCAACCAGTGATCCAAACATCCTTTTAAACCTAAATATCCAACCTGTATCTAAAATGCAATCATTCAGTTTATATTTTCCACACTACATTAAAAAAATAACAGTTCAACCAATTAAATGGGGGGGGGAACGGAAGGAGTTCCCTTATGATCCCCCAGGTGGAGGCTATTCTACCCATTCCAGCTGTCTCTTGGTGTAAACCAGCTAGTCATGCACTCCCACCCTCCTGCAAAGACAGATTTTCTTCATGTCGCTTTTAGTTCATTTGTCTTTCACCTAATATCAGTTCTCAACCTTTCCACAAACGGGAAATATTTCTCCATATCTACATAGACACATGGAAGATAGGAGCAGGAGAAGACGTTTTGGCCCTTCGAGCCCGCTCCGCCATTCATCACGATCACGGCTGATCATCCAACTCCATAGCCTAATCCTGCTTTCTCCCCATAGCCTTTGATCCCATTCTCCCCAAATGCTATATCCAGCCGCCTCTTGAATATATTCAAAGTTTTAGCATCAACTACTTCCTGTGGTAGTGAATTCCACAGGCTCACCACTCTTTGTGTGAAGAAATGTCTCCTTATCTCTGTCTGAAATGGTTTACCCTGAATCCTCAGTCTGTGACCCCTGGTTCTGGACACACCTATCATTGGTAACATCTACCCTGTCTAGTCCCGTTAACATTTTATAAGTCTCTATGAGATCCCCCCTCATTCTTCTGAATTCCAGTGGGATCAATCCCAACCTGGTCAATCTCTCCTCATATGACAGTCCTGCCATCCCTGGAATCAGTCTGATAAACCTTCGCTGCACTCCCTCGAGAGCAAGAACATCCTTCCTCAGAGAAGGAGACCAAAACTGCACACAATACTCCAGGTGTGCCCTCACCAAGGCCCTGTACAATTGCAGCAACACATCCCTGCTTCCATAGTCGAAACCTCTCGCAATGAAGGCCAACATACCATTAGTCTTCTTTGCTGACCAGACCTCTTATGATGTTGCAAACCTTGATCACTGTATCCTTCAATGTATCATAAGGTTTAGGATAGGGTAGAAAAGGACAATGGACAATCCAGAATAACAGTAATTAACTGGGGCAGAGCAAACTTCAATGGGGCAAGAACAGGGCTGGGCTGGATAGACTGGAACGAAAGGTTGACAGGGAAGACTGCAGCAGAACGATGAGCTACCTTCAAAAAAGAAATGGTTCGGGCACGGTCGAGGTATATTCCCTCAAAAGGGAAAAGGAAGACAAATGAAAAAGGAGATAGAAATTACAATAAAGAAGTAAAAATATGCTTATGAAAGGTAGAAAATACAATTTAGAACTAAGATGAATAGAAGGTTCGGAAGGGAGGTGAAAAATTACATAGAGAGGCAAAGAGGGAGTATGAGAAAATACTGGCAGCCAACATAAAGAGAAATCCCAAAGTGTTCTATCGGCACATAATTAGTAAAAAGGTGGTAATCGGAGGAATGGGGCCATTTAGAGAGCAAATGGCGATTTATATATAAAGACCATATGAAATAGAAGCAGTAGGCCATTTGGCTCCTCGAACCTGCTTCACCGCTGAATAAGACTTTTGAATTCCGCATTCCCATCTACCCCCAATAACGTTTGATTCCCTTGCCTAACAAGACTATCTACCTCAAAATATTCAATGGCCCCCAGCTTCTGCGGCAGAGTTCCAAAGTAACAGCGCTCTCTTGAGAGAGAAAAAAGCCCCTCATCTCTGTCCTTAAAGAGGGACCCTTAATTTTAAAACTGTGCTCCCTAGTCCTGGACGGTAAGTTTATATCCACAGCATAATACCCCCACTTACCGATCTGTGACTGCAGACCAACCTTATTTACCATCCTCAGTGTGTTTAATTACATGCACTGTTAATTTACACTTGTTTGTATTCTCTCTTACTCTGACCACACCTAATACATTACTATTACTTAGCTTGGTGCCATCTGTGCACCTTGTGTTTCATCTTTAATATTATCACCTGGATTCTATGTCCGCCAAGTTAGTTTAAACCCTCCCCAATTGCAGGAGCAAAGAGCCCACCAGGACTGTGATTTTTAAAAATTCCTTCACCGTGTTTGTAGAAAATGTGTTCAAAACCGGCTGGACCAATTTGCCCAGGCATTTGGCCTATTTATGTTGTGCAGAACCGGTTCTCAATAAAATAGGACATAACAGACATCATTTTTGTGTGTCTTGGGAAGCCAATACATAGGTGGATGCAGTGAGGTGGAACCGTGTCATATATGTCATTCAGCAGCTCATCGTTCTTGCACAAGTCCAGCAAACTTTTAAAGCTGATTTTTGAGCAAGGCTTGGCTGGTCACTGAGTGGCAGGTCCAATGGATATGATTTTGAACCTGTAATTAATGGTTTGTGTGCTGTTGATACAGTCGCGCTTGTTAAGAATGACTATATGTCTAGGTTGGTCTTGAGGCCTCGCAATGCTGTAAGACATTCACGTTGCCTGTGGAAGTCAGGCAGGCCATTTTGAGTCCCACAACATGCGTGCCCTGGATCAGCTAGGCGTGCTTTCATGCTCCAACATCTACAAAAGAACAACAAAGAAAAGTACAGCACAGGACAAGGCCCTTCGGCCCGCCAAGCCCATGCCGGCTATACTGCCCGACTGAACTAAAATCTACACTTCCTGGGTCCGTATCCCTCTATTCCCATCCTATTCATGTATTTGTCAAGATCCCCCTTAAATGTCACTATCGTCCCTGCTTCCACCACCTCCTCCGGTAGCGAGTTCCAGGCACCCACTACCCTCTGTGTAAAAACTTGCCTCGTACATCTCCTGGTTTGTTGGGAGCACAGAAGTTCGAACTCAGCAACTACCTCTTCCCGTTTGATTTGGGATGAAGGCACATGAAAATTAAATCCACGAGCAAGAACAGGCTATTTGCTTTCAGATAATACAAGGTCAGAGAGATCTGTTACTGATTATGTGGCATTATTAATTGTGTTGCCAAACCACTTCTGCTTAAGTGAGTTTTATCATACGGACGTGTTTCAACGGTTACTGTTTATGGTGCAGTCAGCACCATTTATGGTTTAAGTGTCAAACAATACTTGACAGTTAACTGTCAGTTTCATAGAATTTACAGTGCAGAAGGAGGCCATTCGGCCCATCGAGTCTGTACCGGCTCTTGGAAAGAGCACCCTACCCAACACCTCCACCCTATCCCCAGTAACCCAGTAACCCCACCCAACACTAAGGGCAATTTTGGACACTAAGAGCAATTTATCATGGCCAATCCACCTAACCTGCACATCTTTGGACTGTGGGAGGAAACCGGAGCACCCGGAGGAGACCCACGCACACACGGGGAGGATGTGTAGACTCCGCACAGACAGTGACCCAAGCCGGAATCGAACCTGGGACCCTGGAGCTGTGAAGCAATTGTGCTATCCACAATGCTACCGTGCTGCCCAGTTATCTGGTGTATTCTCCATGGCAATGCCTCAGCCAACTAATCAGCATTTTCTTCTCGTACAATATTAATTGTTGTTTTCCCCTTGTATCGATATTCTTGTGAAGTGTCCTGCAGACAAAAAGCTACAACATGTCTTTTTGTTTTCAGCAATACTCCAGTTCTGTACTAAAGACGAATGTGTTATGTGAAACTGCTCGTCAATGCAGAAATGCACCATTAATACCTGTAAACATGGGTTCAACCTGCAAGTTTAAAAAAAATTAAATTTGGGATGTAGGTGCCGCTGGCTAGGCCACCATTTATTACCCATCTCGAACTGCACTTGGTAAGGTGGTGGTGCACTTCTCCTTGAACCGCTGCAGTCACTGTGGTGTAGGTACACCCACAGTGCTGTTACGCAGCAAGCACCAGGATTTTGACCCAGCGACAGATAATGTATTGTCGCGAGTTGCCGTGGATATCATAGAATTTACAGTGCAGAAGGAGGCCATTCGGCCCATCGAGTCTGCACCAGCTCGTGGAAAGAGCACCCGACCCAAGGTCAACACCTCCACCCTATCCCCATAACCCTGTACCTCCACCCAACACTAAGGGCAATTTTGGACACGAAGGGCAATTTATCACAGCCAATCCACCTAACCTGCACATCTTTGGACTGTGGGAGGAAACCGGAGCACCCGGAGGAAACCCACGCACACACGGGGAGGATGTGCAGACTCCGCACAGACAGTGACCCAAGCCGGAATCGAACCTGGAACCCTGGAGCTGTGAAGCAATTGTGCTATCCACAATGCTACCGTGCTGCCCCACGATATGAGACAAACTGATGCACAATTTCAATTTCCACTCACAAGACTTGAGCATAAAAATACCAAGACCGACACTGCTGTGCCGTACTGAGGGAGTATGGCACTGTCAGATGTGCTCTCTCTTGGATGATGTGTTCAACTGACACTTTGTCTATCCCCTCAAGTGAACACCAGAGACCCCAAAGCACTAATTTGAAGGATAGCTATCCCCAGTGAGAGGTTGGTTAGCTCAGTTGGCTGGACGGCTGGCTTGCGATGCGGAGCGGCAGCGTGGGTTCAATCCCCGTACTGGCTGGGGTTACTCACTGCCTTCTCAACCTCGCCTGAGGTGCGGTGATCCTCAGGTTAAATCACCACCAGTCAGCTCTCTCTCAAAAGCGGAGAGCCCTCTGAGGCTGTGCTGACATGTTTTTGATCCCCGGTGGCCTGGCCAATATTTATCCCTTGAACAGCATTACACAAACTGATTATCTGCTCATTATCACCTTGCAGCTGGTGGGAATTTGCTGTGCACAAACTGGCTGCTATGTTTCCTACATTACAACAGTAATTACACTTCAAAAGTACTGCAGTAATTGGCTGTAAACTGCCTTGGGATATCCTGTGATCGTGAAGGGTGCAAATCTTTTTTCTGCCAGAAGTGCTTGCTACATTTAGACAACCAGAATTTCACAGAATTTACAGTGCTGAAGGAGGCCATTCGGCCCATCAAGTCTGCACCGACCCTTGGAAAGCACACCCTATCCCAATAACCCCACATAACCTTTTTTGGACACTAAGGGCAATTTAGCGTGGCCAATCCACCTAATCTGCACATCTTTGGATTGTGGGAGGAAACCGCAGCACCCGGAGGAAACCCACGCACACACGGGGAGAACGTGCAGACTCCGCACAGACCCAAGCCGGGAATCGAACCTGGGACCCTGGAGCTGTGAAGCAACAGTGCTAATCACTGTGCTGCCCTACTATGAGAGAGTCAGGTCAAGACGATGCACCCTATCAGAACCAGGGTCAAATTCTGCAGAGATCAGAAGAAATAAAAAGAGATGGAAAAAGTGAGTGCAACCTTGGATATTCTTCAGGGGACAGTGAAGATTAGATTTTTTTAAAAATATTCTCCGCTATCAGTGTCCCTTGTGGTGGAGAATATTGTTAATATCCAACCTTCTCTGCCCACCTTTCTCAGTTGTGAGCCACGAACAAAGGATATAAATACTTTTTTTTTAAAGGATCAAAAATAATGTTACTCATTATGAACTAAGTTGTACACATCAAGAAATCTGGTTAATGTGTTAGCTGATCTCCGAGGAAACAGTGATGGGCAGCACTTTAACTTGACACAGTGACCTGGAGTAAGGAATTGAGGCGGAAGGTCTCAGCCTCCTCATAGCCCACTTAGGACAGATGATGCTGAAGATTGTTCAGAGAGACTATTCAATATTTATTATCTGAATCACATAAGGAATGTCCATTTGGATGAGTCACTGAGGGTCTGCTGGTATCTGGAGCAGGATCCCACCAACTTACAGTACTTTCGGGAGAGGGAGAAAAGGAAATAAATGAAAACAAATGACTGCGGAGGCTGGGATCTGAAACAGAAACAGAAAATGCTGGACAATCTCAGCAGGTCTGACAGCATCTGTGGAGAGAAAAGGGAGCTAACGTTTCGAGTCTGGAGACTCTTTGTCAAAGCTGACTATAACAAAGGGTCATCCAGACTCGAAATGTTAGCTCCCTTTTCTCTCCACAGATGCTGCCAGACCTGCTGAGATTGTCCAGTATTTTTTGTTTCTGTTTGAAAAGGAAATAAACGTTTGGGCAGTTTAATCCCAGTTGGCATATTACTCAAATTAAGTCTGACTACAGTTCACTGTCACAGAATGTTAATATTCAAATGTAATTTGCTGTCATAAGCATAGCTGGAATTTCAATCCTGTGTAGACTAAATAGTAGGAAGGACCTGAGATGAAGGAATTACCGTGACTCAGTAGCAGTATTATCAGTGCCAGTGCATTGCCTGCCATCTAGTGCAGATTGTGCATGCTGACAGAAGCAACTGAGCGTAACATTACATTCCTGCATGGTTAAAGAAGGTGGGTACATTACTAACACTTTTCATCATTCCTGTTCCTGCCATGGCAAAGTTGGAAGAATTGGTTCTTAACTTAAATGGGAAAAATTGGTTTTGTAAAAAGAGCTTCGACTCTCCCTTTTAATTATTATTTGAAGTTATTTTAACAGAAGATGACTACTTGTCGATTTTACTTCTCACGCGTGCACCTCCAGCTCTGTTAAATGGCTCAAATTGGTAAATGCACCACCTATTATGCTACTGAACTCCACAGATTGGGACAGTTCAATTCCCATTGTATGTAGAGGTAGCTGATTAATAGAAGTGTCTTGGCAAAGGGAGACAAATACAATCAGTTAGTGTTCCCATTCTCCATCTGTTTCAACTGACTCCTCCACAATCAAAGCTTGCTGGCTTTCACCATCTAGTCTTGCTTCCAAAGAAAGTGCCAATTAGGTGAGATACAAGAGGGAAACCATTGTCTCTAAGAATTGGTACTTTTCGGAATAGTATGGAATTAGCAGGCAAAGTATGAGGCAATCTGGCAGAAGGGTGTTTTTCTCTGATAAAACACATGAATAGTCGCTAATAGGTCTTGAGATGAACCAAAGTCTACAGCCAAGAAGAATGGTGCACCTGGGCAGTTTTGTGGCATCTTATGTACCCTCTTATCTGTACATGTGTCTGGTAGGAGTTAACAAATGGCAGCCATCATGAGACAGACTAATTGATGACCTCTGTAACAGAGGGGATGTGACACCTTGGGTACCAGCCTTTTGTCATTGGCGAGAACTATTCAAACAAGTGATTGCCATTGGACAACCTAACCAGCCCCAGTATATTAATACCTCACTAAGTAGAAGACAACTGGAAAAGAGCTTCCTCACACCTCAGCCAGTTGGAAAGAACAAAGAGAGAAGGCGGCTGCTGCAAACAGACATGTAAAGGACTGCTGCCTCCATTCTGGGATTGCTAAACTGTCCTCACCTGTCTGGGGTCGTATGCTTTTTCTGTCTGTTTAGCTTATGCATCACATTTAAATTGTTGCTACTCAATAAATCACTCCATACCACCTATGGGTTTGACTCCTTTTTGTGTAATTTGTGACTCTTGAACCTAAATCTCACATCCACTTCAGCAACATCTTTACAGAAAAAAATTGAAAAGAATATACACAGCACTGAGTGCAATCAGATTTATTAGACAGACTCACTGGTCTGTTCGGGTGCATGATGGCACTAAATGATTGCATGTAGACTAATGGAGAGGATCATTGGGTCCTGGAGTCGTCCTACACTTTCTATATCAATAGTCCTCTTCATGTGGTCTACAACTATTTACAGCCTCCATCTCACTTGAAAAAAACTTCCGACTATGCATCCTGGTTCTCCATTCAACAGTTGAATGACTTTAGGATGTTGATTGAGCTGGTCGCCAAAGCAGTTCTCCCTCCTTTTCATTTGCTAGTAACATAAAAGAAGGTCTGTTCGGAGGTATCCCGGCACCATTCAGTGAGTAAAAGGCTCTAATAAAGGGGAAACCGTAGTACCTGGCTACCACTTGGCAAATGGTTAGAACAAAGAAAAGTACAGCACAGGAACAAGCCCTTCAACCCTCTAAGCCTGCGCCGACCATGCTGCCCGTCTAAGCTACAACCTTCCACACTTCCGGAGTCCGTATCCTTCTAGTCCCATCCTATTCATATATTTGTCAAGATGCCTCTTAAACCCCAAATTATTAGCTCAGTAGGAGAATTGCACAGTTGCATCCTACCACTCCGTGATCTGGCAATTCTGAGAACAACCTTCCATGAAGACATTGGGCTGGGTTCTCTGGTTCCCCAGCCGCGTGTTTCTCAGTGGTACGCTGTTCGCTGGTGGCAGGATTCTACTCCCCACAGTTGTTAACGGGATTTCCCATTGAAGTCCCACATGCCGCTGGGAAAGCGCAGTTGGGGGTGTGCTGTCAGCGGGAAAAGTGAGTGAATCATAATGGCCGGAGTATTCCGGCCATTGACTTTGTGGGGCCCATGAAAAGTAGGCGTGATAAATGATCCTAGTCCATGTTCTAAAGTGTGATCAACAAAGGACCAGGATTGCATTCATCCCGATGGTGAAAGTTCTTCGAAGACGATGGGCTGGATTCTCCAATTCTGGGGCTATGCCCCCACGCTGGCGTGGGAACAGTGGCGTTTTACGCCAGAAAAACTGATGCAAAATGGCCACCGATTCCCCGTTTTGCTGGGGACTAGCAGGACAGCAGCGTAGAGCACCCGGCTCTAGCTGCCGTTACACCCTGGAGAATTGCCGTGTACGTGGCTGCTCATGGCGGCGGCCGCTCGTGGACCTGGCCCGTGAAAAAGTCTCCTCCTTCGGCTGGCTGGTGTGCCCCGAACTCCCCCCCCCCCAGCCCAGAATAATGTCCCCCTGTGCCCGCGGATTGGCCCTCTCCCAACTGGCAGCGCTGGACTGAGTCCAAAGCCGCTACGCCGAGTTCCCGACCGATGAGACCATGAGAGACCCATGCTATTGGGGGTGGAGCATCGTTGGTGGGGGGGGGGGAGGTCCTCAGGCAATGTCCTGAGGCTGTCGATACGTGGCAGAGTACGCCGCTTTGGAGGGGGCAGAGCATCGCGAAAGCGGCGCCGCCTTCGATTTCATCAGAAATTTGGATTCTCCGGCTGGTCGCTGAACGGGATTTCAGTGTCGGCGACCGGAGAATCCAGCACATTCACTTTAAACAAGTTCACGGTCCATGAAGAGCACATTGGTTATCCACAGCCTCAGCGTATAGGCTGCGCAAGTCCTGTACCGAAAGGAAAAGAATGAACAGTTTGGGGATGAAAGGCTGTTACTTTAAAAACCAGAGGCAGACTCATTGCTGAAGGACATCCACTCAGAAGCTCATCTCACAAACTGGGCAAATGTTTCTGGGATTCACTGCCTATGAGTCAGCAAGCTCCCAATCTCGGATGGGTTGTCCTTGCTGGGAGAATTGGACAATTCGCTGCTGAAGTAACAATGTGATGGAGTGATGTGTAGGGCAGTCAAATTCATCTTTCTGCTCTAGTTGAGAATAAAGATACTCTGACCAATTTCACACCGTTTTAGTATCAAATACTCCTAGATCATGTAAAAAAAGTATAACACGAAAACAAGCAGCCTACGCAACCAGTGTTTACCCTCTGTACGACAATCCTGTTCTCATATTGCTTTACTCTTCATCTATTTCTAACCTGTATTTAAATGTTGCCATCGGCGCTTGCTTCTAGCATTGGTGCATTGCACCTCCTGACCATCTAGAGTTTTATAATAAATACAATCTTACAGCCAGTAGGGGGTCACTTGTCATGCCTCTGCCAGCTCTTAGAGTTGTCCAATTTTTAAAAAATTATTTAAGGAATGTGGGCGTCGCTGATTTAGGCCAGCATTGACTTGTCCTTCAGAAGTTGGTGGTGAGCTGCCTTCTTGAACTGCTGCAGTCCATGTGGTGTAGGTGCACCCACAGTGCTGTTAGGGAGGGAATTCCATGATTTTGACCCAGCGACAGTGAAGGAACGGCGATATATTTCCACGTCGGGGTGGGGAGTGACTTGGAGGGGAACCTCCAGGTGGTGGGGTTCCCAGATATCTGTTGCCCTTGTCCTTCTAGATGGTAGTGGCCATGGGTCTGGAAGGTGCTGCCTAAGGAACCGTGGCGAGTTCCTGCAGTGCATCTTGGAGATGGTGCACACTGTTAGTCGGTGGTGGAAGGATTGAATGGAAGGAGGAGCAATCAAGCAGGCTGCTTTGTCCTGGATGGTACCGAGCTACTTGAGTGTTGTTGGAGCTGCACTCATCCAGGCAAGTGGACAGTATTCCATCACACTCCTGACTTGTGCCTTGGGGGCAGGCTTTGGGGGTCAGGAGGTGAGTTACTCGCTGTAGGATTCCCAGTCTTTGAACTGCTCTGGTAGCCACAGTATTAATGTGGCTAGTCCAGTTCAGTTTCTGATCAATGCTAATCCCCAGGATGTTGATTGTTCCAATTTAGTTCCACATCCCAGCCTTGCACATTAGGGATCTAAGTGTGTGTGAGTTGCCTTTTGAATATGCTCCAATGGAATCGGATTGCATCACCCTTTTACAATTCAGCTCAAAGTTCTTGTTCAAAATAATTTCTTCCCTATTTCCATCTACTCTTTTGCCAATTCTTCTAAATCTTATAGGCATTGATACCACATGCCAATGGAAACAATTTTTCCCAACTTGCTCTATCGAAACCAATTGTAATTTTGAATACTGCATTTAGACTTCCCTGATCTGAGGAGAATAACCCTCACTTCTGCAATCTGTCCACTTTGTATCTGAAACTTCCCTTGCTGGCTTGATTTGTCCAGCCGATAAGGAGATTAGACCGCATGAATATTGCATTTGTTGCAAGCTCCAATGATTTCTGTGTAATGCTCTGTCCAATGGCACTGTTAGTGAATCTACAGCATTTCCTGACCCTTCTTATTCCTTACTCCATGCATATTCATTCTACTTCACAATCTTCTGAACCAAGATCTTTTCTTGCTACTGTCCTTATTTTATGCTTTTACAGCAAAGCTGTATCTGTAGGCAGAATCTTGTGCCTTCCCTCCTGGACCTCATCTAGCCACTTGTATCAACCAAATAGTGGGCCTGGCGACTCACCATGCAGGAAGCATGACAAGCAGTCCCTGGAATGTTTGCTTCAGGTCTCATTAAACAAAGAAAATTACAGCAGAGGAACAGACCCTTTGGCCCTCCAAGCCTGCACCGACCATGCTACCTGTCTCAACTAAACCCCCCTACCCTTCCGGGAAATATATCCCTCTATTCCCATCCTATTCATGTATTTGTCAAGATGCCCCTTAAAAGTCACTTTCGTGGGCAGCACAGTGGTTAGCATTGCTGCCTCGCGGCGCCGAGGTCCCAGGTTCGATCCCGGCTCTGGGTCACTGTCCGTCTGGAGTTTGCACATTCTCTCCGTGTTTGCGTGGGTTTCGCCCCCAAAAGATGTGCAGGGTAGGTGGATTAGCCACGCTAAAATTGCCCCTTAATTGGAAAAAAATAATTGGGTACTCTAAATTTATCTTTAAAATGTCACTACCTTATCTACTTCCACCACCTTCCCCGGCAGCGAGTTCCAGGCTCCCACCACCCTCTGTGTAAAGTACTTGTCTCGTACATCTCCTTTAAACCTTGCCTCTCGCACCTTAAACCTATGCCCCCTAGTAATTCACTCTTCCACTCTGAGAAAAAGCTTCTGTCTATCCACTCTGTCCATGCCTCTCATACCTTGCAGCCTTCTATCAGGTCGCACTTCAACCTCCGTCGTTCCAGTGAGAACAAACCAAGTTTCTCCAATCTGTCCTCATAGCTAATGCCCTCCATACCAGGCAGCATCCTGATAAATCTTTCCTGTACCCTCTCCAAAGCCTCCACACCCTTCTGGTAGTGTGGCGACCAGAATTGAATACTATATTCCAGTGCAGTTTAACTAAGATTCTATAAAGTGCCCTGGCCAATGAAGGCAAGCATGCCGTATGCCTTCTTGACTACCTCCTCCACCTGCGTTGTCACTTCCAGTGACCCGTGTACCTGTACACACAGATCCCTCTGCCTATCAATGCTCTTAAGGGTCCTGCCATTTACTGTATATTTCCCAATTGTATTAGACTTTCCAAAATGCATTTCCTCACATTTGTCCGGATTAAACTCCATCTGCCATCTCTCTGCCCAAGTCTCCAATCGATCTGGTCAACAACAAAGGTTCCAGCACTGATCCCTGAGGAACGCCACTAGTCACAGCCCTCCATTCAGAAACGCACCCTTCCACTGTTACTCTCAGTCGTCTATGACCTAGCCAGTTCTGTATCCACCTTGCCAGCTCACCCCTGATCCCGTGCGACTTCACTTCTGTACCACTCTGCCATGAGGGACCTTGTCAAAGGCCTTACTAAAGTCCATGTAGACAACATCCACTGACCTACCTCATCAATTATCTTCGTCACTTACTTGAAAAACTCGATCATGTTAGTGAGACACGACCACCCCTTCACAAAACCATGTTGCCTCTCGCTGATGCGTCCACTTATTTCCAAGTGGGAGTAAATCCTGTCTCAAAGAATCCTCTCCAATAGTTTCCCTACCACGGATGTAAGGCTCAGCAGCCTGCAATTGCCAGGATTATCCTTGCTATCGTGCTTAAACAAAGGAACTACATTGGCTATTCTCCAATCTTCTGGGACCACCCCTGTAGCCAGTCAGGAAACAAAGATTTCTCTCAAGGCCCCAGCAATTTTCTCCCTTGCCTCTCTCAGTATTCTGGGATATATCCCATCAGGCCCTGGGGACTTGTCTACCGTTATGGTTTTCAAGGCCCCCAATACCTCCTTTTCGATCTCAACATGACCCAAACTATCTACACAACCAGACTCATCATGAAATGAAAAATGAAAATCGCTTATTGTCACAAGTAGGCTTCAATGAAGTTACTGTGAAAAGCCCCTAGTCGCCACATTCCGGCACCTGTTTGGGGAGGCTGTTACAGGAATTGAACCGTGCTGCTGGCCTGCCTTGGTCTGCTTTCAAAGCCAGCGATTTAGCCCTGTGCTAAACAGCCCCTAGGTCATCTAGCAAGTCCTTCTCTTTGGTGAATACTGATGCAAAGTACTCATTTAATACCTCGCCCATTTCCTCTGGCTCCACACATAGATTCCCTCCCCTGTCCTTGAGTGGGCCAACCCTCTCCCTGGCTACCCACTTGCTCTTTATATATGCGAAAAAGCCTTGGGACTTTCCTTAATCCTGCTGGCCAGTGACTATTCATGATTCCTTTTAACTCTACACACTCCTTGCTTAAGTTTCTTTCTACTTTCCTTGTATTTCACACTTGCTTTGTGTGTTCCCAGCCTCCTAGCCTTGACAAATGCTTCCTTTTTCGTTTTGACTAGGCTCGCAAAGGCCAGGATTCTCCGAGCCCACGGCGGGTCAGAGAATCGCCCGGGGGAGGGGGGGCCACTCCGACGCCAGGCCACCGATTTTCCAGTGACCGTTGAAAGCGCCCCCCGCGGCACTTCTCCGCAGCCGACAGGCCGAGTGCCCGCCAACGTGATTTACATATGGTCCTACCCGGCGGGACCGCGCCCCTCTGGCTGCAGGGGCCATCCTGGTAGGGGGGCGGGGGGGGGGGGGGCCTCAACGGTGGGCAGGCCGGCGATCGGGGGCAACCGATTGGCGGGCTCGCTCATTCCGGGGGGGGGCCTATTTTCCTCTGCGCCGGCCCCTGTATGGCTCTGCCAAGTTGCCCAACCACGCGCATGCGTCGGGGAGACGGCGGTGGCACGCAGGCGCGGACCGGTGCCAGCCGTGGTGTGCATGCGCGGACCCGCGCTGGCCATGTAGAGCCGGCTTTCGGCGCCGGAGCAGCGCACAGCACTCCGGCGTCGTTCTAGCCGCCGTAGAAGAGGAGGATTACTGGGCCTGGAGGTCCGTTGACTCTGGTGTCCGCGCCGGTGTCAACACTTGGCCGCGATATCGGTGAATACCAGCCAATATCTCTCGTTATCCAAGGTTCCTGAAACTTGCCATACTCACCCTTCATCCTTACAGGAACGTGCCGGTCCAGAATTCCTATCAAGTTATACTTTAAAGCCTCCCTCATGCCAGAATTTGATTTGCACTCTCACATCTGCCCCCAATCTACATTCTTCAGTTCCTGCCTAATATTGTTGTAATTGGCCTTCCCCCAATTTAGCACCTTCATTTGAGGACTACACTTATCTTTATCCATCAGTACCTGACTGAATTGTGGTCACTGTTCCAGAACTACTCCCCTACTGGCCCAGCTCATTCCCCAATACCAGGTTCAGTATGGCCCCTTCCCTAGTTGGATTATCTACATATTTTTTCAAGAAGCCCTCCTGGACGCTCCTTACAAACTCTGCCCCGTCCACGTCCCTACACTGAGTGGGTTCCAGTCAATAAAGGGGAAGTTAAAATCACCCCCCATAACAACCCTGTTACTTTTATACCTCACCAAAATCTGTCTACATAACTGCCCCTCTACCTCCCGCTGGCTGTTGGGAGGCCTATAATAAACCCCCAACATTGTTACTGCAGCCTGCCTATTCTCGAGCTGTACCCATATTGCCTCACTGTATGAGCTCTCTGAGGTGTCCTCCCGCAGTACAACTGTGATATTCTCCCTAACCAGTAGTGCAACTCCCCTACCCCTTTTACATCCCCTCTATCCCGCCTGAAACATCTATACCCAGGAATGTTAAGCTGACAATCAGGTCCTTCCCTTAACCAAGTCTCTGTAATGGCAACAACATCATAGTTCCAAGTAAATGTATGAGAGGCATAGACAGGATGGATAGTCAGGGGCTTTTTCCGAGGGTGGAAGTGTGAATTACAAGGAGGCACAGGTTCAAGGTGAGAGGGGGAAAGTTTAAGGGAGATGTGCGGGGTCAGCTTTTCACGCAGAGAGTGGTGGGTGCCTGGAACGCGCTGCCAGAGGATGTGGTGGAAACAGGCACATTAGCGACAATGTTTAAGAGGCATCTGGATGGGTACATAACCGAGTAAGGAGAGAAGGTTTTTTTTTTAGTTAGGGCATCATGTTCAGCACAGGCTTAGAGGGCCGAACGGCCTGTTCCTGTGCTGTACTTTTCATTGTTCTTTGTACTATCTAAGCTCTAAGTTCATCTGCCTTACCTGTTACACCTCTCACATTGAAACAAATGCCCTTCAGTCCACCAGACCCTCTTTGATCAGCAAACACACCCTGCCTGCTCTTCCTCCGAGACTGACTGGCCCTACTCTCTAGTTCCCCTTCAGTTAATTCACCTTTGCTTTGGTTCCCACCCCCCCACCAAACTAGTTTATATCCTACCATGTTGACACCAGCAAACCTCCCGGCCAGAATATTTATGCCCCTCCAATTTCTCTTGGGTTATGGGGTGGCAGTCCCTTATTCAAATGCACTCAGTACCTGATTGAGGGACCCAAGATTGGGACAGGGTAGCCTGCTGAGAGAGCCAACCCCCACCCCCTGCCCCGCCTTTGCTGCTGAGTCTCCTTCTCCATGACTTCCTTCCTATCATTCACCCACACCTGGGTCCTTCAATGCGAGGTGTCAGTGTTGTACCAGCAGCATTCACTGCCTCCCCTATAATGTGAGTGCACAAGAGTGCAAGCATTTGAATGACCAGCATATCTCGGCAGGCGGGACCTTTGTACCCTGGGATCCTTGATTGCGGGGAGGTCCGCCACTATAACCTCCATGACCTAGGAGGACAGAGAGTAGGCGCAAGGGAACACTATCCCTTCAAGTCACAACATTCTGATTTGGGAGTATATCGTTCAGCATCATTGGGACAAAATCCTGGAAGAGCCTTCAAGGGCCTCTTACCGGCACCTTCTCGGAAGAATCACGAATGAACACTAAACGACACCCGAGGTATCCTGAGAATTTTTTTTAAAAGTTGAAAAGCGATAATGCCATTTTGTCCCAAAATGACAGTTTTTTTTGCTGTGTATCCACGTCAACAGGAACTACTGTCCAAACGTCCTTCAGAACTTCTATCTTCCACTTGCATGTTTTTTACATCCAACGATCGAGGCTGGATTTGGACTTAAATTGCAACGGTATCAAAGAGCACCACCCAATCTGCTCGAGAAAAACCTCGATATCAAAAACTCTCTCACACATAACTTTATTATTTCATGATGTAACTTTATTAACAAGTAGCAATTTTCAAAGCTCCATCTCCACTTTCTGGAATTAGGACTTTTTCACCAAATACATAACAAAGGTAATTGAGGAAGAGTTTAGACAGGGCTCTTTTCACTAATGTATGTTGAGATGCTATAACATTGGGACTGAGCAGGAAGGGGTAAATTGAAATGCTATACATGGATTGCCCTCTATCCACCATCGCAGCGAATCTAGGAGCAAAAAAGAACACAATTCCAAACTTTCCCACTTCAAAGTTAATTCCTCGCATAAATTACTGGTGAAAACATTATAATTCCACAATTAAGTCCACAAAAATAAATACCTAATTCACTTTGTCAAATGGAATATTCCACAGATGATGATGACACAAGTTGATCATTGCAGTGTCTGTGCATCCCTTATGACCGCATAACATGCAAAATGCATGCGGAGCAGCAACTGCATGGCAGCAGCCAGAAGTGCAATCAGGACACTGAAGCTCTCAACCTTCAGTTTTCCTCAGCTTTAGGTTTAAACTTTAAAAACAACTCGCCCTAATGGATTTGCTTCAAGAAGATGTGCAGTTTCTGAACAGTCTTTGGAAGCCAAGACAGGATTCTACAAAATACGCTAGCAAGGCAAATCAAATATATTTGATGTACCGCGCTCTAAATAATCTTTGCAGATAGACTGCCAACTGTGAGATGGAAGCCAACCCACCCTTATAAAAATAATTGATGCTTTATAGCTTGGTGATTACCTGAGCGACTACTGGGGGTTATTTTTTGCTCACAAGGGACATTCTTTTATGAAAACCTTTGGGATTTTGCTTGGAGATGCAAAACGTTTTTGCTGCATACAAAATTTCTTTTCAGCCACTGATTATTCGTTTTGAGGTTTTTTTGTTGCAATCATTCGTGGTTATGTGCGTGAGCGTGTTGCAAATGGAAAGAGATAAACCACCAGAGACCCCAACTGCAGTCTGGGAATGAAGGGACCAAAAAAAAAAAAAATTGTCCTTTCGTCACTCGCTAAATTTATTTTCAAAATGGACACTTAACATATAGCTGTTCCCCTGATCGCCCTGCTCTCTACCTGTGCCATACAGATGAAAGGACCTCCAGGATCACCGGTGGTACTGAGCAGCTTAGCTGGTATCAATCAAGGATACCACAGTTACCTTTAGTGCTTAGGACCAGACAGGGAGACAAATAAATTGGGACAAGTTTCCCATTGCCAATCACTATTCTTTGAACCTTACCTGAAAGTGGTCCAGTGTGGATGTAAGGCAACAACCAGTTCAGGCTCTCACTCTGACACAAAATACCATGGACGGATTACCACAATTTTATGAATAAAAACTCCTGAGTCGAACAGGAAATAGGAAACTGCCGTCACCAGGATGCAGCTCATCTCAGTACTGACTGGTGTATGGAAGAGACGAGGACTGGAAAAGTATCGGGTCAAATAAAATAAAAAATGTCACAGACAGTTAAATTGCATAGAGAACAGTTCTTATTCCTGGATATCAAACAATTACGTAGACTGCCCAGCCAAAACAAACGGGAATAAAGGAAAAAGGACATCAGGTTTTGTCTGGAAAAACCAACGTGTGACAGATTGGCTGAAAGCTGAATGTGAATGGGAAAAAAAAACATGGAAGACATTTGTGGAACTTGCCTCATGCTGGCCAAGGCACAGGAGATGGGTGTGGCCCAGGCTATTAGCAGTTTAAAAGCACTTTTAACATTGCTTCAATGCTAGGGAAGACTCCTTTACCGCACAAGCTCTGAACAGTTTTTCTTTCAGAACTTTCGTTTCACACAGAAGCCTTCTGTGGCCTCTGAACAAAACTGCCAATTTGATGTCAATTGGGACCATGCCCGCGAAGAACAGTTTGCTCTAAATATTTAACTGGGAACTCTTGCAACAAATGAATCAGAGCTGTGTTTACCTGCTGATCCCAATTGTGAAAACACCATGTTCTAATGCAGTGTCACAAAGGCTTGTTCCCCTTTTCCCATCGCCCTACCATATCATTAATTTCCCCCTTGGGACAGTCATTTAAAGACAAAGGCCATTTACAGCAAGAAAGTGATTACTTTAAATCTGTTGCACTATTGAGTGTGATTCCAGCATTTACTAGTGTAAGGGTACAGAGAAGAAACCCATATAGTCACACTGTGTCAGGCGCAATGCAGTTTTATTTGTTAGCCGTCTTGTTCTTCATTCTTTCACACACTGCTTGGAGAATGCCAGGCTTTTGCTCCATGACTTGCACTAGCACCACATCAATGTATTCTTCCAGATCCTTCACATGCATATCCTTCTTCTGCAGCTCCAATTCCTGCTGCAGGATTATCTTGATGAGCTCATCGTGTGTGAGGTGGTAGTATCGAGCGACTGGGTCTGCGGGCTTGGATTCCTGAAATGCAAGGAACCCAGTTTTTAAAAAATACGGCAAGTAGGAAAATTATCAACTGAGCAGGACCTCTCTTCCTGCCTCGATGAGTAAACATACAATCTTGTGCACCATAGAACCACAGAATCCCTACAGCGCAGGAGACCATCTGGCCCATCGAGTCTGCACCGACCCTTTGAAAGAGCACCCTACGTCAGCCCTCTTCTGCGCTATCCCATAACCCCATCTAACCTTTGGACACTAAGGGGCAATTTAGCATGGCCAATAATAATAATCTTTATTTTCACAAGTAGGCATACATTAACACTACAATGAAGTTACTGTGAAAATCCCCTTGTCGCCACATTCCGGCGCCTGTTCGGGTCACAGAGGGGGAATTCAGAATGTCCAATTCACCTAACAAGCACGTCTTTCAGGACTTGTGGGAGGAAACCGGAGCACCCGGAGGAAACCCACACAGACACGGGGAGAACGCGCAGACTCCGCACAGACAGTGACCCAAGCCCGGAATCGAACCGGGGTCCCTGGTGCTGTGAAGCAACAGTGCTCACCCACTGTGCTACCATGCCACCCAATGTTGTATCCACATTACTATTGTCCCTTTTATTGCATGAGCTATAACTTTTCTCACATGTTTGTTGTGTGGCACTGTGTCAAATGCCTTCTAAAAATCCATGTACACCACATCAAATGCATTACCCTTGTCAACCCTCTCTATTACCTTCTCAAAAAACTCCAGCAAGTTAGCGAAACACGTTTTCCCCTTTAGTAATCCATGCTGGCTATTCCTAATCAACCAACATTTTTCCATGTGACTACTAACTCTATCCTAAATAATTGTTTGTGGAAGCTTGCCCACCAGTGAAATTAAACTGACTGGTCTGTAATTGCTGGAATTATCCTTACAACCTTGTTTGAACAAGGGCGTAACAATCAAGGGGGCGTAATTCAAGGGGGCTTTAGGTGACTACTGGAATAGAACAATGTAAAGGGGTCTGGGGAAAAGACAGGAGAATGGCACTAAGTCGTAATACTTGTTTGGAGAGCTCCCTCCCTAACAGCACTGTGGGTGTACCTACACCTCAGGGACTGCAGCGGTTCAAGAAGGCAGCTCACCACCAACTTCTGAAGGGCAACTAGGGATGGGGAATAAATGCTGACCGAACCAGCGCCGCCCACATCCCGGAAATGAATTTTTAAAAAACACAATGGACCGAATGGCAGCACGGTAGCATGGTGGTTAGCACAATTGCTTCACAGCTCCAGGGTCCCAGGTTCGATTCCGGCTTGGGTCACTGTCTGTGCGGAGTCTGCACATCCTCCCCGTGTGTGCGTGGGTTTCCTCCGGGTGCTCCGGTTTCCTCCCACAGTCCAAAGATGTGCAGGGTAGGTGGATTGGCCATGATAAATTGCCCGTAGTGTCCGAAATTGCCCTTAGTGTTGGGTGGGGTTACTGGGTTATGGGGATAGGGTGGAGGTGTGGACCTTGGGTAGGGTGCTCTTTCCAAGAGCCGGTGCAGACTCGATGGACCAAATGGCCTCCTTCTGCACTGTAAATTCTATGTCTATGTTCTGCACCGTAACAATGCTGTGAAAGAAAATAGGCAAAAAAGATAAATATAACTAAAACCAATAGGGACCGATATTCTCACCTGTAACCCAATGTTGTCTGTTGTTTTGGAACGATGGGTAAATAAAAGGAATGGTATATCTAATTAAACTGATTAACTGACAAACAAGCAGTCACAGGAGAGAAGAACTTTTAATTGCCAGTCACCACCTCATTATCTTGGGAGCCAAGGGTGTTCCTTAATGGTTATTATTGCAATGAGGTCCTGTCATGTCCCACCACACCCAGTCCTCTCCACAATACAAATTAATAGCTGAACATGGCCAACAGGTCTCCAAGTCCCTTCTTATCTTAAATCACCAAACTAAAGCCTTCCATCATTTACTGGCAGCAGACACCTAATAGACCACAATCACCCTCTTACATGAAAAGGCAAGGACCTCAGCAGCTGTGTCCCCTGCAGGCTCTTTTCTTTCCTGAACTGCAATTAAGCAATATGGGCCTTCAGGCTCGACTCTGTCAACTGGAGTAGTCCACCCAGACCAAACATAGCTCACTGAGGAATGCCTCTTACAGACCGTTTCACACCTGTGGAACAATACGACACTCTCATCCCAGAATGCAGAAAAGATTTTCACGCAGCAGAATGCGGTTTGCCACTCTGTGCCTGAATGGCAGATCTTTGCAAACAAACTTTGCAAGGATGGAAAGGTCAAGGGATCTAATTGCCCTTGAGAAGGTGGTGTTGAGCTGCAGCCCCTGCATCACAGTGCTGTTCGGAATCCAGGGATTTTTTCAGTGCTTCTTTTCCCCCACCAAGTCAGGACTAGTTGAAGGTGTTTTGTTCTGTGTTTCCATCCCAATGCTTCCTTCACTAGCGTCTTCCCAGAAATTAAAAGTTCAGGCAACTTATCGACAACAATTTATATTCTTGTAATACCTTTAAGGCAGTGAAGTACCTCAAAGTGAGCCTGTGAGGAGTTTAAGACCCCCGATTGCGTTTCTTTCCGAATCAACGGAACGTTCAAGCCTCTCCACTACACAAATCCAAGGAAAGGTGGGTGGGAAGGAACCAGACAAAGTGCAATCCAAAATAAGTCCTTGACAGGAAATCAGACGCAAGATACTCGTATGGTATCAACGGCTGCGATGGTGGAAGAAGGTTGCAGCAGGAGGGAGATCCCCAGTCATAGAGGTTCCCTTGCCACCGGAACTGGACCTACCCTTTGTCAAGGACCGTGTGTCTGATGTACCAGGGACAGTACCAGATGTGGAAGTCCCGAGCTTTGAACCATCACATAGGCGGTGAAGTTTGATTCAGTTGTCTCTCTCACGGGATACGAACAGGAGAGAGTTTTGGCAGCTTTCTTCATGACTGAGCAGCCCTCTTCAGGATCCGCTCTGCTCATCCCGCATGGGAAAAGTGCTAGAATAGGTGCCCCACAAATGTCTGTTCCATCCCCAACCTGACTAGGAAACCGCATCCAGCAGGCTCTGTGGTCAGAAAATCAAAGTGAAACTGAAATTCGGAACCTGGAACGTGCGAACCCTCACGGGTAACGAGCAAAACAATCGACCAGAACGGAGAACTGCCCTTGTTGCCGTGAACTCAGGCACTTCAACATTGTCATCGCTGCCCTGCAAGAGACCCAAAGAGCAGGAGACGGGCAGCTAAGTGGAACCAGTGACATTACTACTACTCAACCCAAGACAAAAATTGGAATTTATAATAGAAACACAAAAAATAGATCTTTTGTCAAGGTCCAATGATCCCTTAACTTCCCACTTGAAAACAAGACTTTTTTCAACTCCCCATATACAAGGATATGGAGATCAAGCAGTCTTTTCCTCAAGTTTCTCCTGTTTGTGTGTGATCTCATTTTGTCCCTTTTGTGCTTTATTTCAGAAGTCACATGAAATGTACCGTGTATACAGAGAAGAGAGGGGCAGGAAGAGGTCTTTTGGTCCTTCGAGCCCGCTCCACCATTCATCACGATCATGGCTGATCATCCAACTCAATAGCCTAATCCTGCTTTCTCCCCATAGCCTTTGATCCCATTCTCCCCAAGTGCTATATCCAGCCGCCTCTTGAATATATTCAATGTTTTAGCATCAACTACTTCCTGTGGTAATGAATTCCACAGGCTCACCACTCTTTGTGTGAAAAAATGTCTCCTTATCTCTGTCCGAAATGGTTTACCCTGAATCCTCAGGCTGTGACCCCTGGTTCTGGACATACCCATCATTGGTAACATCTTCCCTGCATCGACCCTGTCTCGTCCCGTTAGACCATCTGCTACTTTAGATCCAATTGCAACAAAGAGCTTTTTGAGTTGTGGCTAACCACATTCTCTCTGGTTAGGTGGAAAATGCAGCTTCTTGTAGATCCAACAGGATGAGCAGGGAAAGGGAGAAACAGAACAAAGAACAATACAGCACAGGAACGGGCCCTTCGGCCCGCCAGGCCTGCGCCGATCACGTGTCCTATCGAGACCAACCGCCTGTCTCCTCCTATACCCGGTCTGTTCATGTGCCTATCCAGATAAGTCTTAAAGGCCGCTAACGTATCTGCCTCAACCGCCTCACTTGGCAGCGCATTCCAGGCCACCACCACCCTCTGTGTAAAAAACTTCCCCGCACATCTCCACTGAACCTTTCCCACCTCACCTTGAACCTGTGCCCCCTTGTAATTGTCATTTCCGTCCTGGGAAAAAGCCTCCAGCTGTTCACCCTATCTGTACCCCGAATAATTTTATAAACTTCCAACAGGTCGCCCCTCAGCCTCCGTCTCTCTAGGGAGAACAATCCCAGTTTATTCAATCTCTCCTCACAGCTAATACCCTCCATACCAGGCAACATCCTGGTAAACCTTTTCTGTACTCTCTCCAAAGCCTCCACGTCCTTCTGGGAGTGCGGTGACCAGAATTGGACACAGTATTCCAAATGTGGCCGAACCAACGTTTTATATAACTGTAACATAATTTTCGAGCTTTTGTACTCGATACCCCGTCCTATGAAGGCAAGCATGCCATATGCTTTCTTTACCACCATTTCCACCTGTGCTGCCACTTTTAAGGATCTGTAGACCTGCACGACCAGATCTCTTTGTGTCTCTATGCTCCTGATGGTTCTGCCATTTATATTATAGCTCCCACCTGAATTGGATCTACCAAAATGCATCAACTCGAATTTGTCCGGGTTAAATTCCATCTGCCATTTCTCTGCCCAATTTTGCAGCCTATCTTATATCCTGCTGTATTCGCTGACAACCTTCATCACTATCCGCAACTCCTGCAATCTTAGTATCATCCGCAAACTTGCTAATCAGACCCGCTACGTTTTCTTCCAAGTCATTTATATATATTACAAAGAGCAGAGGTCCCAGTACAGATCCCTGCGGAACACCACTAGTTACAGACCTCCAATCGGAAAAGCACCCTTCCACTGCTACCCTCTGTCTTCTATGGCCCAGCCAGTTCTGGTTCCATCCAGCTAGTTGAATGAAATGAAAATGAAAATTGCTTATTGTCACAAGTAGGCTTCAATTAAGTTACTGTGAAAAGCCCCTAGTCGCCACATTCCGGAGCCTGTTTGGGGAGGCTGATACGGGAATTGAACCGTGCTGCTGGCCTGCCTTGGTCTGCTTTAAACACCAGCGATTTAGCCCTGTGCTAAACAGCTCCAGTCACCCATAACCTATGTGATTTAATCTTTTGCACCAGCCTGCCATGAGGGACCTTGTCAAATGCTTTACTGTCCATGTCGACAACATTCACAGCCCTTCCCTTGTCAATCATTTTTGTCACCTCCTCAAAAAACTCAATTAAATTAGTGAGACATGACCTTGTACAAAACCATGCTGCCTGTCGCGAATAAGACCATCCACTTCCAAATGTGCATAGATCCTGGGCTGAATTCTCCGTTTTTGGGACTAGGACCCACGCCGTCGTGAAAACTGTGGTCTTTTACGCCAGAAAAACTGGCGTCAAAAAGCCACAGATTCACCGCTGGGGGCTAGCAGGGAGCCGTTGTAGAGCTCGCAGCTCTAGCAGCCTATATGCACCCCCCCCCAACACTTCCGGGTCAGAGGCCGCGCATGCGCACAGCAGCAGCCTCCAGCAACCGCGCCGTGCTCCATGGCGGACTCAGCCCGCGGACCTGGACCGCCCGCTCACATTGCCCCCCAGCCCCGAATGAAGCCCCCCCCAGCCCGCCGATCGGCCCTCCCCTGACTGTGGCGGCCCCGGGCTGAGTCCGCAGCCTCTACGCGAGGATCCCGGACGGTGGGACCATGAGAGGTCCACGCCGTCGGGAATTCGGCCGGTCGGGGACGGAGCATCGTGGGGCTGGCCTCAGGCAATGGCCTCAGGCGGTGGATACTTGACACGGCGTACTCCACGAGTGCGCCGATTTTCAGGGGGCGGAGAATTTAAAAGCCCACGCCGCTCCCGATTTTGGCCCCAAAATGGATTCTCCACCCCATCGCCGAACACCATTTCATCATCGGGGGGGGGGAAATCCAGCCCCCTATCTCTGAAAATCTTTTCTAAGAATTTCACTATTACTGATGGCAGGCTCACTGACATATAATTACCTGGGTTATCTTTGCAACCATTCTTAAATAACAGTACAACATTGGCTATCCTCCAATCCTCTGGGATCTCCCCTGTGGCCAGTGAGGACACAAAAATTTCTGTTAGAGGCCCAGCGATTTCATCTCTCGTCTCCCTCAGTAATCTGGGATAGATGCCATCTGGCCCTGGGGATTTGTCGACCTTAATGCTTTTTAACACACCTAACACTTCCTCCCTCGTAACAACGACCTGTTCTAAAGTGTTTACACATCCCTCTGAGACACCACCAATCAACGTGTCCCTCTTGTTTGTGAATACCGATGCAAAATACTCATTGAGGATCTCACCTACATCCTCTGGTTCTACACAGAATTTCCCTCGTTTGTCCTTGAGTGGACCAACTCTTTCTCTAGCTACCCTCTTTTTCCTAATATACGTATAAAATGCCTTGGGATTCTCCTTAACCCTGTCTGCCAAGGACATTTTGTGACCCATTGTTTTCCTGCTAACTCTCTGCTTGAGCTCTTTTCTACTTTCCTTGTATTCTTCAAGTGCATCATCTGTTTTTAGTTCCCTGTACCTCACATATGTATCTTTTTTCTTTTTGACAAGACTCGCAATTTCCCTGTCATTCATGGTTCCTGAATCCTGCCTTTCCTGTCCTTCCTTTTTGCTGTCACATGCCTGTCCTGCACTCCCATCTTCCAAATGTGGATTTACCCTCAACCAGCCTCTTCCCAAAAACAGCCTCCAAATCCTGCCTAATCTGGTTGTAGTTAGCCTTCCCCCAATTTAGCACCTAAATCTAAATTGAGGGGCTGTTTAGCACAGGGCTAAATCGCTGGCTTTGAAAGCAGACCAAGGCAGGCCAGCAGCACATTTCAATTCCCGTAACAGCCTCCTCGAACAGGCGGCAGAATGTGGCGACTAGGGGCTTTTCACAGTAACTTAATGAAGCCTACTTGTGACAATAAGCGATTTTCATTTCATTTCATTTCATTCAATCCTAGGACAACACTCGTTCTTTTCCATGAGCATCTGAAAACTTACGGAATTGTGGTCTTTGATGACCTGGCCAGGCTCGTTCCCTAGTACTAGGTCCAGTATAGCCCCCTCTCTAGTCAGACTATCCACATATTGTTCCAAAAAACCTTCTTGGACACACTTAACACATTTCTCACCATCCAGACCCTTAGCCCTAAGGGACTTCCAGTCAATATGAGGAAAATTAAAGTCTCCCATTACAACAACCCTATTATTTCTACATCTATCCAGAATCTGCTTACATATTTGTTCATCAACTTCCCGTGGGCTGTTTGGTGGCCTGTAGTACATCATAGTGACTACCCCTTTCCTGTTTCTGTGTTCTACCAACAGTGCCTCATTACTTGATTCTTCCATGGTATCCTCCCTCTGTACAGCTGTAATATGTTCTCTAACCAGTACTGCCAGTCCCCCACCTCTTTCATCTTCCTCCCTGTCTCGCCTAAAACACCTATATCCTGGAATATTTAGCTGTCAGTCCTGTCCCTTTTTTAACCAAGTCTCCATTACAGCAACCACATTCCTGCTTGAATCAAGACTTCAAGTTCATCTGTCATACTCCGTGCATTGAACCTCCAGGCCCACTGAGCTCGACCTCCCCCAGACTACCCTTCCTCTTAGCCATCCTGACCCTGTTACCATGATCATCCCCAGTCTCTACACTTGCTGGCTTACTGTCCTGATTCCCACCCCCCCTGCCTGAAGGACAGCATGGGGGCAAAACAATGGAAAAGGCACAGGGGCTACATTTGTCCATAGTTCTCCAAGATTAGGACTCACGATCCATGGAATCAGTCTGGTCGCATGCCTCTGCACTTCCACCAGGAATGTCCTCAGCAGCTGACCTGACCGATCTTGGGTGGGGCAAAGACGCAGAAGGGTGCCTTGTTGAACCTTGCTGGCTGTGGCAGTGAACTCGACACTCTATGACTACTGCACCAGTCAGCATAACCCGAGTGGAAACTACCTCAGCACATTGTTGGTCTTGAGTGTATATTTTTTAAACTTGGGAGCGTAATAAATAAAGGGGATTCAATAAAAAAGTAGGGAGGGGCGTTGCCACTAAAAACAAAAACAAATTGCTGGCTGGATTTTCTCATTGGACTCAATTGAAAGTTCGACCCACGAATGATCCACATCTTGCAGCCAGTTAGCCTTTCCTGAAATATCCTCTCAATCCCATGGAAATGGGAGAATATAAGCCAAACCAACTGGAAGCCAGGCAAAGCATTAAATCCATAGCTCTTCTCCGAGGGTGACATTTTAAACTTACTTAACACATCCAGCACAGATGCTTTGCAACCTACAATCGGAATAACTTTTCCATTTTTAAACATGGTTTATACTTAGACCGACAAATCGTTTCAAAAGGAAATAGAAAACAAAAGAGTGTGTGTGTGTGTGTGTGTGTATCGTTTTCCATTCAACAACGCTGAAATATTTGTCGGTAAACACATGAACAGCCGCTGCTTCTTGGTGTACCTGAAAATCCGATGGGAATAGTTACGGAGTACAGTCCACCTCCCACCCCCACCACCATCCCAATCCAAGCAGCTGAGGGATACGGGAGGGATTTGTGAAAGGGAGGTGGTGCCTTGATTTAGTTTTTTGAGGAGGTGATAAAGATGATTGATGAGGGGAGGGCGGTGGATGGTGTTTACATGGACTTCAGTAAAGCCTTTGACAAGGTGCCTCATGGCAGACTGGTACAAAAGGCGAAGTCACACGGGATCAGAGGTGAGGTGGTAAGATGGATACAGAACTGGCTCGGTCACGGAAGGTAAAGGGCAGCAGTAGAAGATGTTTTTCCTGAATAGAAGGTTGTGACTAATGGTGTTCCACAGGGATCTATGCTGGGATCTCTGTTGTTTGTAGTGGACTTAAACGATTTGCAGGAAAATGTAGCCGGTCTGATTAATAAGTTTGTGGACGACACCAAGGTAGATGGAGTGGCAGATAGTGTTGAGGAATGTCAGAGAATACATCAGGACATGGATAGGTTGGAGACTTGGGCAGAGAAATGGCAAATGGAGTTTAATCCAGACAAATATGAGGTAATGCATTGAGGGCGGCACGGTAGCACAGTGGTTAGCACTGTTGCTTCACAGCGCCAAGGTCGCAGGTTTGATTCCCACTTGGGTCACTGTCTGCAGAGTCTGCACGTTCTCCCCATGTCTGCGTGGGTTTCCTCTGAGTTATCCGGTTTCCTCCCACAAGTCCCAAAAGACGTGATTGTTAGGTGAATTGGACATTCTGAATTCTCCCTCAGTGTACCCGAACAGGCGCCGGAATGTGGCGACTAGGGGATTTTTCCAGTAACTTCATTGTAATGTTAATGTAAACCTACTTGTGACAATAAAGATTATTATTATTTTGGTAGGTCTAACATAGAAGGGAAATATACCGTAAATGGCAAAACACTTAGGAATATAGAAAGTCAGAGAGATCTGGGCGTGCAGGTCCACAGATCTTTGAAGGTGGCAACACGAGTGGACAAGAAAGCATACGGAATGTTTGCCTTCATTGGACGGGGCATCGAGTATAAAAACTGGCAAGTCATGCTGCAGTTGTATAGAACCTTAGTAAGGCCGCACTTGGAATATTGCTCACAGTTCTGGTCGCCACACTACAAGAAGGACGTGGAAGCTTTGGAGAGGGTGCAGAGGAGATTTACCAGTATGTTGCCTGGTCTGGAGGCTGAATGGACTTGAACTGTTTTCATCAAAGTGACGGAGGTTGAGTGCTGGCCTGATAGAGGTCTACAAGATAATGAGAGGTGTGGATAGAGTGGATGGGCAGGCACTCTTTCTCAGGGTGGAGGGTCAGTCCCCAGGGGGCATAGGTTTAAGGCCCGTGGGGCAAAGTTTAGAGGAGATGTACGAGATAGGTTTTTTTTTTATACACAGAGGGTGGTGAGTGCCTGGAACGCGTTGCCAGGGGAGGTTGTGGAAGCAGATACAGCAACAGCGTTCAGAAGGCATCTTGACAAATACATGGACAGGATGGGTATAAAAGGATACAGCACAAGGAAGTGCAGAGGGTTTTGACCAAGGTTGGTATAATTACCGGTACAGGCTTGGAGGGCCGAAGGGCCTTGTTCCTGTGCTGTATTGTTCTTTTGTGTGTCTGAAGCTCAAAGACAGGGACAGTTTTGAGGGTGGAGATTCATCCAGATGGTTTAAAGGACAGATGGAAAGGGTGGAGGAGATTTGGCCACATTGTACGTGGCTCACTCACACCCTGAATCCCGTAATCTCAATCGCTTCGGGCCTGGTCACACTTCTCTCCGAGCAAAAATCCAAAAGAAAATGTTGAATTTCGTCAACCAACACAGATGCAGCAGAGTGTGAATTTCTCTGTACAGTGGTTCGCTGGGCGTTCTGCAGCTGTTGCACAAGTGCTTCACTTGACCCGCAGCATATGGTGGGCATTAAATGTGCAGATGTTCTAACGAGAGTTACCCAATTACCTTTACTGCTTCCTGCTCCTCCTGACCGGGCGCTGGTGACCTGATGGGGCTGATACTTCCTGTCGTCACGTTCTTCAGTTTCTCGAGCCCACTGCTTAGCGTGCTGCCAATACCCAACAGACCAGATTTCTTCTCCGTAGTCTGCACAGTGCTGCTGATGGGCTTCACGGGATGAGGGCTGGTGAGACAACAGAGACCGTCACTCATACGACCTGTTACAACCATAACAAAATTCACAATGCTGAAGTGCAAAGGGACTTGGGAGTCCTAGTCCAGGATTCTCTAAAGGTAAACTTGCAGGTTGAGTCCGTAATTAAGAAAGCAAATGCAATGTTGTCATTTATCTCAAGCGGCTTGGAATATAAAAGCAGGGATGTACTTCTGAAGCTTTATAAAGCATTAGTTGGCCCCATTTAGAATACTGTGAGCAATTTTGGGCCCCACACCTCAGGAAGGACATACTGGCACTGGAGCGGGTCCAGCGGAGATTCACACAGATGATCCCAGGAATGGTAGGCCTAACATACGATGAACGTCTGAGGATCCTGGGATTATATTCATTGGAGTTTAGGAGGTTGAGGGGAGATCTAATAGAAACTTACAAGATAATGAATGGCTTAGATAGGGTGGACATAGAGAAGTTGTTTCCATTAGCAGGGGAGACTAGGACCCGGGGGCACAGCCTTAGAATAAAAGGGAGTCACTTTAGAACAGAGATGAGGAGAAATTTCTTCAGCCAGAGAGTGGTGGGTCTGTGGAATTCATTGCCACAGAGGGCGGTGGAGGCCGGGACGTTGAGTGTCTTTAAGACAGAAGTTGATAAATTCTTGATTTCTCGAGGAATTAAGGGCTATGGAGAGAGAGCGGGTAAATGGAGTTGAAATCAGCCATGATTGAATGGTGGAGTGGACTCGATGGGCCAAATGGCCTTACTTCCGCTCCTATGTCTTATGGTCTTATAACAGCTTTGAAACCCTCTTCTAAAAGAAGGGAAAAACTAATTTGGTCTCCTTGGGACAGATCCCAGATCCACCGAGACCAGCAGACTTCCATTACCTGACATTGACACAGTTTGCAGACCTCTCTCAATCTAATCTCCCTCATTTTATATGAAGGGTCAGAGATATTTTGGCACCTCGTGTACTTTTCTATCACTCTAGATTTTCCTCTCTTTCCGAAATAGCCTAATTTAGAACATAAGAACTAGGAACAGGAGTAGGCCATCTGGCCCCTCGAGCTTGCTCCGCCATTTAATGAGATCATGGCTGATCTTTGTGGACTCAGCTCCACTCTCCGGCCCGTACACCATATCCCCGAATCCCTTTATTCTTTAGAAATTCTTTTTCTTAAAAACGTTTAAAGAAGGAGCCTCAACTGCTTCACTGGGCAAGGAATTCCAGAGATTCACAACCCTTTGGGTGAAGAAGTTCCTCCTACACTCCGTCCTAAATCTACTTCCCCTTATTTTGAGGCTATGCCCCCTAGTTCTGCTTTCCCCGACCAGTGGAAACAACCTGCCCGCATCTATCCTATAGAACATAGAACGATACAGCGCAGTACAGGCCCTTCGGCCCACGATGTTGCACCGAAATAAAAGCCATCTAACCTACACTATGCCAATATCATCCATATGTTTATCCAATAAACTTTTAAATGCCCTCAGTGTTGGCGAGTTCACTACTGTAGCAGGTAGGGCATTCCACGGCCTCACTACTCTTTGCGTAAAGAACCTACCTCTGACCTCTGTCCTATATCTATTACCCCTCAGTTTAAAGCTATGTCCCCTCGTGCCAGCTATTTCCATCCGCGGGAGAAGGCTCTCACTGTCCACCAGATCTAACCCCCTGATCATTTTGTATGCCTCTATTAAGTCTCCTCTTAACCTTCTCGCCAACGAAAACAACCTCAAGTCCATCAGCCTTTCCTCATAAGATTTTCCCTCCATACCAGGCAACATCCTGGTAAATCTCCTCTGCACCCGCTCCAAAGACTCCACGTCCTTCCTATAATGCGGTGACCAGAACTGTACGCAATACTCCAAATGCCGCCGTACCAGAGTTCTGTACAGCTGCAACATGACCTCCTGACTCCGGAACTCAATCCCTCTACCAATAAAGGCCAACACTCCATAGGCCTTCTTCACAACCCTATCAACCTGGGTGGCAACTTTCAGGGATCTATGTACATGGACACCTAGATCCCTATGCTCATCCACACTTCCAAGAACTTTACCATTAGCCAAATATTCCGCATTCCTGTTATTCCTTCCAAAGTGAATCACCTCACACTTCTCTACATTAAACTCCATTTGCCACCTCTCAGCCCAGCTCTGCAGCTTATCTATATCCCTCTGTATCTTGCTACATCCTTCCACACTATCGACAACACCACTGACTTTAGTATCGTCTGCAAATTTACTCACCCACCCTTCTGCGCCTTCCTCTAGGTCATTGATAAAAATGACAAACAGCAACGGCCCCAGAACAGATCCTTGTGGTACTCCACTTGTGACTGAACTCCATTCTGAACATTTCCCATCAACCACCACCCTCTGTCTTCTTTCAGCTAGCCAATTTCTGATCCACATCTCTAAATCACCCTCAATCCCCAGCCTCCGTATTTTCTGCAATAGCCTACCGTGGGGAACCTTATCAAACGCTTTGCTGAAATCCATATACACCACATCAACTGCTCTACCTTCGTCTACCTGTTCAGTCACCTTCTCAAAGAACTCGATAAGGTTTGTGAGGCATGACCTACCCTTCACAAAGCCATGCTGACTATCCCTGATCATATTATTCCTATCTAGATGATTATAAATCTTGTCTCTTATAATCCCCTCCAAGACTTTACCCACTACAGACGTGAGGCTCACCGGTCTATAGTTGCCGGGGTTGTCACTGCTCCCCTATTTGAACAAAGGGACCACATTTGCTATCCTCCAGTCTTCTGGCACTATTCCTGTAGCCAATGATGACATAAAAATCAAAAAATCTATTCCCTTCATAATTTTATATGTTTCAATAAGATTCCCCCGCATCCTTCTAAACTCCAATGAGTACAGTCCCAGTATACTCAACCTCTCGTCATAATCTAATCCCCTCAACTCTGGGATCAACCTAGTGAATCTCCTCTGCACTCCCTCCAGTGCCAATATGTCCTTTCTCAGGTAAGGAGACCAAAACTGAACACAATACTCCAGATGCGGCCTCACCAACACCCTATACAATTGCAGCATAACCTCACTAGTCTTGAACTCCATCCCTCTAGCAACGAAAGACAAAACTTGATTAGCCTTCTTAATCACCTGTTGCACCTGCACACCAACTTTTTGCGACTCGTGCACCAGCACACCCAGGTCCCTCTGCACAGCAGCAGGTTTTAACATCTTACCGTTTAAATAATAATCCATTCTGCTGTTATTCCTCCCAAAATGGATAGCCTCACACTTGGCAACATTGAATTCCATCTGCCAGACCCTAGCCCATTCACCTAACCTATCCAAATCCTTCTGCAGACTTCCGGTATCCTCTGCACTTTTTGCTTTACCACTCATCTTAGTGTCGTCTGCAAACTTTGACACATCGCACTTGGTTCCCAACTCCAAATCGTCTATGTAAATTGTGAACAACTGCGGGCCCAACACTGATCCTTGAGGGACCCCACTAGTTACAGGTTGCCAACCAGAGAAACACCCATTTATCCCCACTCTCTGCTTTCTGTTAGTTAACCAATCCTCTACCCATGCTACCACTTTACCCTCAATGCCATGCATTTCTAGTTTATGCAGCAACCTTTTGTGTGGCACCTTGTCAAAAGCTTTCTGGAAATCCAGATATACCACATCCATTGGCTCCCCGTTATCTACTGCACTGGTAACGTCCTCAAAGAATTCTACCAAATTAGTCAGACACGACCTACCCTTTGTGAACCCATGCTGCGTCTGCCCAATGGGACAATTTCCCTCCAGGTGCCCCGCTATTTCCTCCTTAATGATAGATTCCAGCATTTTCCCTACAACCGAAGTTAAGCTTACCGGCCTATAATTACCCGCTTTCTGCCGACCTCCTTTTTTAAACAGTGGTGTCACGTTTGCTATTTTCCAATCCTCTGGGACCACTGCAGAGTCTAGTGAATTTTGATAAATTATCACTAGTGCGTTTACAATTTCCCTAGCCATCTCTTTTAACACTCTGGGATGCATACCATCAGGGCCAGGAGACTTGTCTACCTTTAGCCCCATTAGCTTGCCCAATACTGCCTCCTTAGTGATTACAATCATCTCAAGGTCCTCACCTATCATATCTTTATTTCCATCAGTCACTGGCATGTTATTTGTGTCCTCCACTGTGAAGACTGACCCAAAAAACCTGTTCAGCTCCTCAGCCATTTCCCCGTCTCCTATTATTAAATCTCCCTTCTCATCTTCCAAAGGACCAATATTTACCTGAACCACTCTTTTTTGTCTTATATATTTGTAGAAGCTTTTACTATCTGCTTTTATGTTCTGAGCCAGTTTACTTTCATAGTCTACCTTACTCTTCTTTATAGCTTTTTTAGTAGCTTTCTGTTGTCCCCTAAAGACTTCCCAGTCCTCTAGTCTCCCACTAATTTTTGCCACTTTTTATGTTTTTTCCTTCAATTTGATACTCTCCCTCACTTACTCTCCCTCACCTCCTTAGATATCCACGGTCGATTTTTCCCCTTTCTACTGTCTTTCTTTTTTGTCGGTATGAACCTTTTCTGAACACTGTTTATTTAAAATGGTTAAGGGATTTGCTAGTGCTATTGGGGAGGGTATGAGCTAAATTGGCAGGGGTGTGGGAACCAGGAGGCAATACTAGAGAACGGTTACAAAGGTGAAAAGAATACTGATCGAAATAAATAGCACTCGAGTAGGGAATAATAATAATAATCGCTTATTGTCACAAGTAGGCTTCAATGAAGTTACTGTGAAAAGCTCCTAGTCACCACATTCCGGCGCCTGTTCGGGGAGGCCGGGAATTGAACCCGCGCTGCTGGCATTGTTCTGCATCACAAACCAGCTGTTTAGCCCACTGAATAGTAAGTTATCAGATGGAGTCAGAGTAAGGAATTAAGTAAAAACATCTAAATCAGAGTTAGAATCATAGAAGAATCATAGACGTTTACAGCATGGAAACAGGCCCTTCGGCCCAACCAGTCCATGCCGCCCAGTTTTTACCATTAAGCTAGTCCCAGTTGCCTGCACTTGGCCCATAACCCTCTATACCCATCTTACCCATGTAACTATCTAAATGTTTTTTAAAAGACACAATTGTACCCGCCTCTACTACTACCTCTGGCAGCCCATTCCAGACACTCACTACCCTCTGAGTGAAGAAATTGCCCCTCTGGGCCGTTCTGAATCTCTCCCCTCTCACCTTAAACCTATGCCCTCTAGTTTTAGACTCCCCTACCTTTGGGAAAAGATGTTGACTATCTACCTTATCTATGCCCCTCATTATTTTATAGACCTCTATAAGATCACCCCTAAGCCTCCTACGCTCCAAGGAAAAAAGTCCCAGTCTATCCAGTCTCTCCTTATAACTCAAACCATCAAGTCCCGGCAACATCCTAGTAAATCTTTTCCACTCTTTCCAGTTTAATAATATCCTTCCTATAATAGGGTGACCAGAACTGCACACAGTATTCCAAGTGTGGCCGTACCAATGTCTTGTACAACTTCAACAAGACGTCCCAACTCCTGTATTCAATGTTCTGACCAATGAAACCAAGCATGCCGAATGCCTTCTTCACCACCCTGTCCACCTGCGACTCCACCTTCAAGGAGCTGTGAACCTGTACTCCTAGATCTCTTTGTTCTATAACTCTCCCCAACGCCATACCATTAACTGAGTAGGTCCTGGCCTGATTCGATCTGCCAAAATGCGTCACCTCACATTTATCTAAATTAAACTCCATCTGCCATCCGTCGGCCCACTGGCCTAATTGATCAAGATCCCGTTGCAATCCTAGATAATCTTCTTCACTGTCCACTGTGCCACCAATCTTGGTGTCATCTGCAAACTTACTAACCATGCCTCCTAAATTCTCATCCAAATCATTAATATAAATCACAAATAACAGTGGACCCAGCACCGATCCCTGAGGCACACCACTGGTCACAGGCCTCCAGTTTGAAAAACAACCCTCTCCAACCACCCTCTGCCTTCTGTCGTCCAGCCAATTTTGAATCCAATTGGCAACCTCACCCTGGATCCCGTGAGCTTTAACCTTCTGCAACAACCTACCATGCGGTACCTTGTCAAAGGCTTTGCTAAAGTCCATGTAGACAACGTCTACTGCACTGCCCTCATCTACCTTCTTGGTCACCCCCTCAAAAAACTCAATCAAATTTGTGAGACATGATTTTCCACGCACAAAGCCATGCTGACTGCCCCGAATCAGTCCTTGCCTCTCTAAATGCTTGTAGATCCTGTCTCTCAGAATACCTTCTAGCAACTTACCTACTACAGACGTTAAGCTCACCGGTCTGTAGTTCCCAGGCTTTTCCCTGCTGCCCTTCTTAAACAAGGGTACAACATTCGCCACTCTCCAATCTTCAGGCACCTCACCTGTGGCTGCCGATGATTCAAATATCTCTGTTAGAGGACCTGCAATTTCCTCCCTAGCCTCCCACAACACCCTGGGATACATTTCATCAGGTCCCGGGGATTTATCTACCTTGATGCGCTTTAAGACTTCCAGCACCTCCTCATCTGTAATATGCACACTTCTCAAGACATCACTATTTATTTCCCTAACATCCATGCCTTTCTCCACCGTGAATACCGATGAGAAATATTCATTCAGGATCTCACCCAACTCTTGTGGCTCTGCACATAGATGCCCTTGTTGATCCTTAAGAGGCCCTACTCTGTCCCTAGTTACTCTTTTCCCCTTTATGTATTTTTAGAATCTCTTTGGATTCTCCCTTGCATTATTTGCCAAAGCAATTTCATGTCCCCTTTTTGCCCTCCTGATTTCCCTCTTAACTCTATTTCAACAATCTCTATATTCTTCAAGGGATCCACTTGATCCCAGTTTCTTATGTACGTCATATGCCTCCTTCTTCTTTTTGACCAGAGTCTCAATATCTCGAGTCATCCAGGGTTCCCTACTCCTACCAGCCTTACCCTTCACTCTAAAGGGAATGTGCTTACCCTGCACCCTGGTTAACACATTTTTAAAAGCCTCCCATTTACCAGCCGTCCCTTTGCCTGCCAACAGTCTCCCCCAATCTACCTCTGCAAGTTCCTGTCTGATACCATCAAAATTGGCCTTGCCCCAATTAAGAATTTTAACTCTTGGGCCAGACCTATCATTCTCCATAGCTATCTTAAAACTAATGGAGTTATGGTCACTTGTCCCAAAGTGATCTCTCACTAGCACTTCTGTCACTTGCCCTTCCTTATTTCCCAAGACGAGGTCAAGTTTTGCCCCCTCTCTAGTCAGTCCATCCACATACTGAATGAGAAATTCCTCCTGAATACACTCAACAAATTTCCCTCCATCCAAGCCCCTAATGCTATGGCTGTCCCAGTCAATGTTGGGAAAGTTAAAGTCCCCTACTACTACCACCCTATTATTCTTGCAGCTATCTGTAATCTCCTTACATATTTGCTCCTCAATTTCCCGCTGACTATTTGGGGGCCTGTAGTACAGTCCTACCAAGGTGATCTCTCCCTTCTTATTTTTCAGTTCCACCCATATAGACTCAGTGGGCGAACCCTCGGATATATCCCCTCTAAGTACTGCCATGATGTTCTCCCTAATCAAAAACGCCACTCCCCCTCCTCTCTTACCTCCTGTTCTATCCTTTCTATAGCATCTGTACCCCGGAACATTGAGCTGCCAGTCCTGCCCCTCCCTTAGCCATGTTTCAGTCATAGCTATAATATCCCAGTCCCATGTGCCCGTCCATGCCCTGAGTTCATCCACTTTGCCCGTCAGGCCCATTGCATTGAAATAAATGCAGTTTAATGTAGACCTTCCTTGTTCTCTGCCCTGCTTTCTCAGGTCATGCTTTACACACTCTCCCTTCCTGCCTTTTGTTTCTGTCCCCACTGACTTCCTACATCGGTTCCCATCCCCCTGCCACATTAGTTTAAACCCTCCCCAACTGCACTAGCAAACACACCCCCGAGAACATTGGTTCCAGTCCCACCCAGATGCAGACCGTCCGATTTGTACAGGTCCCACCTCCCCCAGAACCGGTCCCAATGTCCCAGGAATTTGAAACCCTCCCTCTTGCACCATCTCTCAAGACACGTATTCATCCTAGCTATCCTGTCATTCCTACTCTGACTATCACGTGGCACTGGTAGCAATCCTGAGATTACTACCTTTGAGGTCCTACTTTTTAGTTTAACTCCTAACTCCCTAAATTCAGCTTGTAGGACCTCATCCCGTTTTTTACCTATATCTTTGGTGCCTATATGCACCACGACAGCTGGCTGTTCACCCTCCCCCTCCAGAATGCCCTGCAGCCGCTCCGAGACATCCTTGACCCTTGCACCAGGGAGGCAACATACCAACCTGGATTCTCGTTTGCGTCCACAGAAACGCCGGTCTATTCCCCTTACAATTGAATCCCCTATCACTATAGCTCTGCCACTCTTTTTCCCGCCCTTCTGTGCAGCAGAGCCAGCCACGGTGCCATGAACCTGGCTGCTGCCACCTTCCCCTGGTGAGCCATCTCCCCCAACAGTTTCCAAAACGGTAAATCTGTTTTGGAGGGAGATGACCGCAGGGGATCCCTGCACTGCCTTCCTACTCTTCCTCTGTCTGTTGGTCACGCATTCCCTATCTGCCTCAGTAATTTTAATCTGCGGTGTGACCAACTCACTGAATGTGCTATCCACAACTTCCTCAGCATCGCGGATGCTCCAAAGTGAGTCCAAAGTTAGCATGTATATGAATGCACACAGATTGCCAGGTGGGAATATGATGTTGTGGTTATAACAGAGACCTTGTTCAAAGAAGGGCCGGACTGGTTGTTAAAGCTTCCTGGATAGAAGGTGTTCAAGGAAGAAAAGTAGAGCATTGCCACGCTGGAGAAAGAGGATGTTCCAGTGGGATCGAGGGCAGAATACATTTGGCTAAAGCTAAGGAACACAAAAGGTGCAATTCTGAAAATGAAAATCGCTTATTGTCACAAGTAGGCTTCAAATGAAGTTACTGTGAAAAGCCCCTAGTCGCCACATTCCAGCGCCTGTTCGGGGAGGCTGGTATGGGAATTGAACCGTGCTGCTAGCCTGCCTTGAAAGCCAGCGATTTAGCCCAGTGTGCTAAACCAGCCCCTGGTTACATTGCTCAGTATAGTCTACAAGCCATCAACAAGTGAAAAGGATATAGGGGAACAAAGAACAGTACATGGGCTGATCATGATGCCTGTCTAAACTAAAATCTTCTACACTTCCTGGGTCCGTATCCCTCTATTCCCATCCTATTCATGTATTTGTCAAGATGCCCCTTAAACGTCACTATCGTCCCTGCTTCCACCACCTCCTCCGGCAGCGAGTTCCAGGCACCCACTACCCTCTGGGTAAAAATCTTGCCTCCTACATCTCCTCTAAACCTTGCCCCTCGCACCTTAAACCTATGTCCCCAAGTTATCGATTTTCCCACCCTGGAAAAAAGATTCTGACTATCCACCCTGTCCATGCGCCTCATAATTTTGGAAACTTCTATCGGGTCGCCCATCAACCTCCGTCGTTCCAATGGAAACAATCTAAGTTTATCCAACCTCTCCTCTTCGCTAAATTTGCAGCAAGACAATAACAGAGGGGTTGAATAATTCTAGCATAGTTATAATGGAGGACTTTAATTATCCAAATGTAGGCTGAGATGGGAGAATTGTAAAGGGGGCAGAGGAGCAAGAGTTCCTGCAGTGTGTTCAGGAACATTTTCTACAGCAGTATGTCCCCAGTCCAAAGGATCCCGTTCTTGGGAATGAGGTGGATCACGATGATCAAGGATCAGTAGAAGGACATTTGGGGGACAGTGATCACTGCAATAAGGTTTAGGCGGGACTATGGGAGAGAACAATGCAGAGTAAGAATAATTAACTGGGATAAAACCAACCTCCAGAACGGATCTGGGTCAAATAGATAACGAGCCGAAGGTTGGCAGGAAAAATGAACAATGGATTAAGAAGAGATAGTCGAGATACAGTCAAGGTATATCCCTCAAAACAACGATAGGGCAAATAAATCCAGAGTTCCCTGGATGACAAGGAGAACATAGAACATAGAACATAGAAAATACAGCACAGAACAGGCCCTTCGGCCCACGATGTTGTGCCGAGCCATGGGTAACGTCAGAAGGTCCAGAGGGGAAGGAAAAGATGAAATGAGAGAAGCAAAGAGAGAGTGAAAAGAGACCGTCAGCTAACATAAAAGGGAATCTGAAAGCCGTTTATAATATTAAAAAAGGGTGGTAAAAGTTGGAGTGGATTTGATTAGGGACCACATGAAGACAGGAGGCATAGATGAAGTATTAAATTAATGGGCGGGATTCTGTGATCCTGAGGCTAAGTGTTGACGCCGTCGGAAACGCCGTTGTGTTTCTCGACAGCGTCAACAGGGCCTCAGGATCAGCAATTCTGGCCCCTACAGGGGGCCAGCACGGTACTGGAACTATCCAGGGCGGTCCAGCTGCTGATCCCGGCGTGAACTGGGCGCCGCAGGATCCGCGCATGCGCAGTGGCACCGGAGCCAACGTGCGCATGGGCAGTGGCTCCCTTCTCCGCGCCGGCCCGATGCAACATGACGCAGGGCTACAGGGGCTGGCGCGGAAGAAAGGAGGCCGCCAGCCAGAAAGACCGGCCCGCCGATCGGTGGGCCCCGATCGCTGGCCAGGCCACATCGCAGGACCCCCCCCTCGGGGTCGGACCACCCCTCTCCCCCACCCCCGGACTCTTCCACGCCGAGGTCCCGCCGGCTGAGAGCAGGTGCGAACGGCGCCGGCGGGACTTCGGGTTTTTACGACGGCCGCTCGGCCCATCCCGGCTCCCGACCGACGCCGTGCCAACCACGCCGGCGCCAATTCTCCGCTCTTCGGAGAATCGCATCCCGGCGTCAGGGCGGCGTGGCGCGATTCGCGCCAGTCACGGGGATTCTCCGGCCTGGCCCCGTGCTGAGAGAATCCCGCCCAATATCTTTCATCGATCTTTAGCAAGGAAGAAATGGACCGAAAGCCAGATCAGAAGGTTTTAAAATTGATAGGGAAGCATTGGATAAGCTGCCTGTACATTTTCAATTCATTTCTGTGACTTGAGAGTCGCTGCTTACACCAGCATTTGTTACCCATCCTGTTTCCCCTGGGCAGGTGCTGGGGAGTTGCCTTCTTGAACCGCTGCAGTTCATGTCATAGAATTTATCATCATAGAATTTACAGAGCAGAAGGAGGCCATTCGGCCCATCGAGTCTGCACTGGCTCTTGGAAAGAGCACTCTACCCAAGCCCACACCTCCACCCTATCCCCATAACCCAGTAACTCCACCCAACACTAAGGGCAATTTTGGACACTAAGGGCAATTTATCACGGCCAATCCACCTAACCTGCACATCTTTGGACTGTGGGAGGAAACCGGAGCACCCGGAGGAAACCCACGCACACACGGGGAGGATGTGTAGACTCCGCACAGACAGTGACCCAAGCTGGGAATCGAACCTGGGACCCTGGAGTTGTGAAGCAATTGTGCTATCCACAATGCTACCGTGCTGCCATGTGGTGTAGGTACACCCACTGTGCTGTGAGGGAGCGAGTTCCAGGATTTTGCCCCAGCGACAGTGAAGGAACGGTGATATAATTCCAAGTCAGAGGGGCGAGTGACTTGGAGGGGAACCTCCAGGTGGTGGGGTTCCCAGGTATCTGCTGCTCTTGTCCTTCTAGATGGTAGTGGTTGTGGGTTTGGAAGGTGCTGTCTAAGGAACCTTGGTGAGTTCCTGCAGTGCATCTTGTAGATAGTACATACGGCTGCCCCTACCATTTTGTCAGTGGTGGAGGGAGTGATGTTTGTGGAAGTGGTGCCAATTAAGTGGACTATTTTATCCAGGATAGTATCGAGCTTCTTGACTGTTGTTGGAGCTGCACTCAAAGAGTGCAAGAGCAAGGCGGTTATGTTGAACTTGGCCTCAGTTAGAGTATGGTGTCCAGTTTTGGTGCTGCCCTTTAGGAAAGATATGGAGACATTAGAGAGAGGGCAGAAAGATTCATGTGAATGGTTCCATGGATGAAGGACGAGAGGTTGGGACTGTTTCCTTAGAGAAAGGAAGGCTGAGAGATTTGATAGAAGGGTCTGAGCAGAACGGATAGGGAGAAGCTGTTCCTGCTCATGAATAGAATCCAGAGGGCACGGATTTCAAAGTAATTGGCAAAAGAAGCAATGGCGGCATGAGGACAGAGCGAGTGGCTAAGATCTGGAACGTGGAGGCAGAGTCAATTGGAGCATTCAAAAGGGATTTAGACTTTTATATGCAAAGGAAGAATGTAGAGGATTACAAGGCGAAGGCAGGGGAATTGCACTTGGCAAATTGCTCATTCGGTGAGTTCTTGCAGATACAATGGACTGAATGGCCGCCTTCTGTGCTGTAAAAATTCTGAGAGTCTGCAGACAATGGCCAGATTGCTGCGCACACCGTAATGTGATTACTGCAATTACATGATATGAAAATAAAAATTGCTTATTGTCACAAGTAGGTTAATGTGCAAAGCCCCTAGTCGCCACATTCCGGCGCCTGTTTAGGGTGGTACGGGAATTGAACCGTGCTGCTGGCCTGCCTTGGTCTGCTTTCAAAGCCAGCGATTTAGCCCTGTGCTAAAACAGCCCCTATATGATTACATTAGGGATGGTAGACAAATGATTGACAAGGATTCGGCCAGGAATTGAGCATATTCTCGTCGGGAAGATTGGCTAGGCTGGGGTTGGTTTCTTTGGAACAGGTGAGGCTGAGGAGAGATTTAATTGAGATCTCTAAAGCTCTGAGGAGTCTAGGTAGAGTCGATAAGAAAGAGCCACTTCCCTTACCAGAGAGGTCAATAACCAGGAGGCACAGGTCGAAAGTAATTGGATGAAGGACTAAAAGGGAGTTGAGGAGAAATCCTTTCACGCAGAGGTGGGGGTCTGGAACTCAATGCCTGAAAGGTGGTCGAGGCAGAAACCCTCATCTCATTTAACAAAAAAGCACTTGGATTTGTATTTGCTTGGTGGTGACCCACAGAGCTGCAAATCAAGAGCTGGAAGGTGGGATTAGGCTGGACAGCTCCCTGATAGCCAGCATTGGTGGGCCAAATGGCCTTTCACTGTGCCTCAAATCTATGTTGGATAGGACATATATGGAGAACCCATTTCTTCTCGTGATGGAAATGATCTAATGGGATATAACCTCAAACTGGAGCTCGGCTGTTCAGGGGCGATGTCCGGGAGCACTTCACACAACGGGTAATGAAATCAGCAACTCTCCCCTGAAGGACTGTCGATGCTAGAGGTCAGTTGGAACTTTCAAGACAGCTATTGATAAATCATTATTGGGTTAAGGGTATCAAGGTTTGTACAGCCAAGAAAAGGTAAACGGAGATGAGGTATAGATCAGGAATATAACAATGATGGAACAAATCCTAGTGGCTAAACAGCCTACTTGTAATGTTGCTAATTCAGTTCCACCTACATAACATACCCCACCTATGAATGTGTCACACCAGACAGTGAGCATGAGCAAGCAATTTGACGAGAGAGCATTACAACTCAACCCAAGCCTCAGCTCCCAAACACTCTTTCCAGCAGAGATCACTGGGTAGTGAGGACGGGCAGATAGACTTGTACCTTCCTTCCTTCAGAGACACGGAGGCTAAATGCAGCTTTGCCAGGGGGTTCTGATCCACACTGTTCAGTATCACTGTACACATACTCATCGGGGATTGGACAGGAGAAGGGTGTGGGGGAGAGAAAGACATCGACTGATTCACTTTCAATGTTACAAAAATGAAGCCTTTAGTTGCTTCATAGCCAAATAGAGCTCTTGAATCAGTCAGTATTTCTCAGGGAGCACAGGGGAGTTATTTTTCCATGGCCATTTCTCAACATTTCTTTGCATCGGATCCCAGGTTACATCACAAAAGGAGGTGTGTAAAATTCACCATCAAAAAGAAACTCCACCCAGACTGGCTACAAGTGGAACTGGCGTGTGACATGGAAACGGTGACTGGCACAGCATGGTGGTGAGCTGTCTCCTGTTATTAGAATAAGTGGCACTGCTGAGGCAGAATGGAGGCAGTGACTGCCAACTACCGTCTTGACTGCATCTTTCCAGAGATCAGGACTGACTCATTTGGGAGCCAACAGAAATGTTCTTTGCAGCAGGAGGCTTAACTTCAATTCGGAACCAGAACTGTCCTTGTCGCCCCAGCGTCAGAGGTATCAGGGAGCAACAGCTCAATTCCTACTTTACGGATCAGATTTTAGTTTTCCCTTTTTTTCTGCAGTGCAGTACCAGCTGCTGGATCTATTGGCTGCAAGATCTAATTTCACTGTCAAGCCCAACACTGAAATCTCCAACACACTACCAAGCAGTCGATGCCCCCCAAGCCATGGGAACAGAGACTCGTCTATTCTAAGTTCCAGCAGTGGGCTCAGTATTTTCACCAACTCAAATAAATGCAACACGTTGGCACAGTGGTTAGCACTACTGCTTCACAATGCCAGGGGCCTGGGTTTGATTGCAGCCTTGGGTGACTCTGTGTGGAGGAGTATGCACATTCTCCCTGTGACTGCACAGCTTTCCTCTGGGTGCTTCGGTTTCAAAGAACAAAGAACAAAGAAAAGTACAGCACAGGAACAGGCCCTTCGGCCTTCCAAGCCCGTGCCGACAATGCTGCCCGACTAAACTAAAATCTTCTACACTTCCGGTGTCCGTATCCCTCTATTCCCATCCTATTCATGTATTTGTCAAGATGCTCCTTAAATGTCACTATCGTCCCTGCTTCCACCACCTCCTCCGGCAGCGAGTTCCAGACACTCACTACCCACTGTGTAAAAAAACCTGCCTCGTACATCTCTAAACCTTGCCCCTCGCACCTTAAACCTATGCCCCCTAGTAATTGACCCCTCTACCCTGGGGAAAAGCCTCTTGACTATCCACTCTGTCCATGCCCCTCATAATTTTTACTATCAGGTCTCCCCTCAACCAGTTCCACTGAGAACAAACCAAGTTTACCCAACCTCTCATCACAGCTAATGCCCTCCATACAGGCAACATTCTGGTAAATCTCTTCAGCACCCTCTCTAAAGCCTCCACATCCTTCTGGTAGTGTGGCGACCAGAATTGAACACAATACTCCAAGTGTGGCCCAACTAAGGTTCTATACAGCTGCAACATGACCTGCCAATTCTTATACTCAATGCCCAGGCCAATGAAGGCAAGCCTTTGGGCTGCACGTAGCCCAAGTGAATAGCACTGTGGCTTCACAGCTCCAGCGTCCCAGGTCTGCATGTTCTCCCTGTGACTGGGACACTGGGTGTGACACTGTCCTATCACACACTGGGTGGGGCACTGTCCTTTCACACACTGGGTGGGGCACTGTCCTTTCACACACTGGGTGGAGCACTGTCCTTTCACACACTGGGTGTGACACTGACCTTTCACACACTGGGTGGGGCACTGTCCTTTCACACACTGGGTGGGGCACTGTCCTTTCACACACTGGGTTGGGCACTGTCCTTTCACACACTGGGTGTGACACTGTCCTTTCACACACTGGGTGTGACACTGTCCTTTCACACACTGGGTGTGACACTGTCCTTTCACACACTGGGTGTGACACTGTCCTTTCACACACTGGGTGTGACGCTGTCCTTTCACACACTGGGTGGAGCACTGACCTTTCACACACTGGGTGGGGCACTGACCTTTCACACACTGGGTGGGGCACTGTCCTTTCACACACTGGGTGTGACACTGTCCTTTCACACACTGGGTGTGACACTGTCCTTTCACACACTGGGTGTGACACTGTCCTTTCACATACTGGGTGTGACACTGTCCTTTCACACACTGGGTGTGACGCTGTCCTTTCACACACTGGGTGGAGCACTGACCTTTCACACACTGGGTGGGGCACTGACCTTTCACACACTGGGTGGGGCACTGTCCTTTCACACACTGGGTGTGACACTGTCCTTTCACACACTGGGTGTGACACTGTCCTTTCACACACTGGGTGGGGCACTGTCCTTTCACACACTGGGTGTGACATTGTCCTTTCACACACTGGGTGGAGCACTGTCCTTTCACACACTGGGTGGGGCACTGTCCTTTCACACATGGGTGTGACACTGTCCTTTTACACACTGGGTGGGGCACTGTCCTTTCACACACTGGGTGGGGCACTGTCCTTTCACACACTGGGTAGGGCACTGTCCTTTCACACACTGGGTGGGGCACTGTCCTTTCACACACTGGGTGGGGCACTGTCCTTTTACACACTGGGTAGGGCACTGTCCTTTCACACACTGGGTGGGGCACTGTCCTTTCACACACTGGGTAGGGCACTGTCCTTTCACACACTGGGTGGGGCACTGTCCTTTCACACACTGGGTGGGGCACTGTCCTTTCACACACTGGGTAGGGCACTGACCTTTCACACACTGGGTGGGGCACTGTCCTTTCACACACTGGGTGGGGCACTGTCCTTTCACACACTGGGTAGGGCACTGACCTTTCACACACTGGGTGGGGCACTGTCCTTTCACACACTGGGTGTGACACTGTCCTTTCACACACTGGGTGGGGCACTGTCCTTTCACACACTGGGTAGGGCACTGTCCTTTCACACACTGGGTGTGACACTGTCCTTTCACACACTGGGTGTGACACTGTCCTGTCACACACTGGGTGGAGCACTGTCCTTTCACACACTGGGTAGGGCACTGACCTTTCACACACTGGGTGGGGCACTGTCCTTTCACACACTGGGTGTGACACTGTCCTTTCACACACTGGGTGGGGCACTGTCCTTTCACACACTGGGTGTGACACTGTCCTTTCACACACTGGGTGGGACACTGTCCTTTCACACACTGGGTGGGACACTGTCCTTTCACACACTGGGTGGGGCACTGTCCTTTCACACACTGGGTGGGACACTGTCCTTTCACACACTGGGTGGGGCACTGTCCTTTCACACACTGGGTGTGACACTGTCCTTTCACACACTGGGTGGGGCACTGTCCTTTCACACACTGGGTAGGGCACTGTCCTTTCACACACTGGGTGGAGCACTGTCCTTTCACACACTGGGTGTGACACTGTCCTTTCACACACTGGGTGGGACACTGTCCTTTCACACACTGGGTGGGACACTGTCCTTTCACACACTGGGTGGGGCACTGTCCTTTCACACACTGGGTGGGACACTGTCCTTTCACACACTGGGTGGGGCACTGTCCTTTCACACACTGGGTGTGACACTGTCCTTTCACACACTGGGTGGGGCACTGTCCTTTCACACACTGGGTAGGGCACTGTCCTTTCACACACTGGGTGGAGCACTGTCCTTTCACACACTGGGTGGAGCACTGACCTGTCACATACTGGGTGGGACACTGTCCTTTCACACACTGGGTGTGACACTGTCCATTCACACACTGGGTGGGGCACTGTCCTTTCACACACTGGGTGTGACACTGTCCTTTCACACACTGGGTGGGGCACTGTCCTTTCACACACTGGGAGGGGCACTGTCCATTCACACACTGGGTGGGGCACTGTCCTTTCACACACTGGGTGTGACACTGTCCTTTCACACACTGAGTGGGGCACTGTCCATTCACACACTGGGTGGGGCACTGTCCTGTCACACACTGGGTGGGACACTGTCCTTTCACACACTGGGTGTGACACTGTCCTTTCACACACTGGGTGGGGCACTGTCCTTTCACACACTGGGTGGAGCACTGTCCTTTCACACACTGGGTGGGGCACTGTCCTTTCACACACTGGGTGGGGCACTGTCCTGTCACACACTGAGTGGGGGACTGTCCTTTCACACACTGGGTGTGACACTGTCCTTTCACACACTGGGTGGGGCACTGTCCTTTCACACACTGGGTGTGACACTGTCCTTTCACACACCGGGTGGGGCACTGTCCTTTCACACACTGGGTGTGATACTGTCCTTTCACACACTGGGTGTGACACTGTCCTTTCACACACTGGGTGGGGCACTGTCCTTTCACACACTGTTTGGGGCACTGTCCTTTCACACACTGGGTGGAGCACTGTCCTTTCACACACTGGGTGTGACACTGTCCTTTCACACTCTGGGTGTGACACTGTCCTTTCACACACTGGGTGTGACACTGTCCTTTCACACACTGGGTGTGACACTGTCCTTTCACACACTGGGTGGGCACTGTCCTTTCACACACTGGGTGGGACGCTGTCCTTTCACACACTGGGTGGGGCGCTGTCCTTTCACAGACTGGGTGGGGAACTGTCCTTTCACACACTGGGTGGAGCACTGTCCTTTCACACACTGGGTGTGACACTGTCCTTTCACACACTGGGTGTGACACTGTCCTTTCACACACTGGGCGTGACACTGTCCTTTCACACACTGGGTGACGCACTGTCCTTTCACACACTGGGTGGGGCAGTGTCCTTTCACACACTGGGTGGAACACTGTCCTTTCACACACTGGGTGGGGCACTGTCATTTCACACACTGGGTGGGGCACTGTCCTTTCACACACTGGGTGGGGCGCTGTTCTTTCACACACTGGGTGTGACGCTGTCCTTTCACACACTGGGTGGGGTGCTGTCCTTTTACACACTGGGTGTGGCACTGTCCTTTCACACTCTGGGTTTGACACTGTCCTTTCACACACTGAGTGGGACACTGTCCTTTCACACACTGGGTGGGACACTGTCCTTTCACACTCTGGGTGTGACACTGTCCATTCACACACTGGGTGGAACACTGTCCTTTCACACACTGGGTGTGACGCTGTCCTTTCACACACTGGGTGAGGCACTGTCCTTTCACACACTGGGTGTGACACTGTCCTTTCACACACTGGGTGGGGTACTGTCCTTTCACACACTGGGTGAGGCACTGTCCTTTCACACACTGGGTGGAACACTGTCCTTTTACACACTGGGTGGGGCACTGTCCTTTCACACTGGGACGCTGGGTGGGGCACTGTCCTTTCACACACTGGATGGGGCACTGTCCTTTCACACACTGGGTGTGACGCTGTCCTTTCACCCACTGGGTGTGACGCTGTCCTTTCACACACTGGGTGTGACGCTGTCTTTTGACACACTGGGTGGTACACTGTCCTTTCACACACTGGGTGGGGCACCGTACTTTCACACACTGGGTGGGGCACTGTCCTTTCACACACTGGGTGTGGCACCGTACTTTCACACACTGGGTGTGACGCTGTCCTTTCACACACTGGGTGGGGCACTGTCCTTTCACACACTGGGTGGGGCACTGTCCTTTCACACACTGGGTGTGACGCTGTCCTTTCGCACACTGGGTGGGGCGCTGTCCTTTCGCACACTGGGTGTGACACTGTCCTTTCACACACTGAGTGTGATGCTGTCCTTTCACACACTGGGTGCGACACTGTCCTTTCACACACTGGGTGGGGTACTGTCCTTTCATACACTGGGTGTGACACTGTCCTTTCACACACTGGGTGTGACGCTGTCCTTTCACACACTGGGTGAGGCACTGTCCTTTCACCCACTGGGTGTGACACTGTCCTTTCACACACTGGGTGGGACACTGTCCTTTCACACACTGGGTGGGGCACTGTCCTTTCACACACTGGGTGTGACACTGTCCTTTCACACACTGGGTGAGGCACTGTCCTTTCACCCACTGGGTGTGACACTGTCCTTTCACACACTGGGTGGGGCACTGTCCTTTCACACACTGGGTGGAGCACTGTTCTTTCACACACTGGGTGGAGCACTGCCCTTTCACACACAGGGTGAGGCACTGTCCTTTCACACACTGGGTGTGACACTGTCCTTTCACACACTGGGTGGAGCACTGTTCTTTCACACACTGGGTGGAGCACTGTCCTTTCACACACAGGGTGAGGCACTGTCCTTTCACACACTGGGTGGGGCACTGTCCTTTCACACACTGGGTGAGGCACTGTCCTTTCACACACTGGGTGAGGCACTGTCCTTTCACACACTGGGTGTGACTCTGTCCTTTCACACACTGGGTGAGGCACTGTCCTTTCACACACTGGGTGTGACGCTGTCCTTTCACACACTGGGTGGGGCACTGTCCTTTCACACACTGGGTGAGGCACTGTCCTTTCACACACTGGGTGTGACACTGTCCTTTCACACACTGGGTGGGGCACTGTCCTTTCACACACTGGGTGGGGCATTGTCCTTTCACACACTGGGTGGGGCACTGTCCTTTCACACACTGGGTGGAGCACTGTCCTTTCACACACTGGGTGTGACACTGTCCTTTCACACACTGGGTGGGGCACTGTCCTTTCACACACCGGGTGGGGCACTGTCCTTTCACACACTGGGTGGGGCACTGTCCTTTCACACACTGGGTGGAGCACTGTCCTTTCACACACAGGGTGAGGCACTGTCCTTTCACACACTGGGTGGGGCACTGTCCTTTCACACACTGGGTGTGACACTGTCCTTTCACACACTGGGTGCGACGCTGTCCTTTCACACACTGGGTGTGACACTGTCCTTTCACACACTGGGTGTGACAGTGTCCTTTCACACACTGGGTGGGGCACTGTCCTTTCACACACTGGGTGTGACACTGTCCTTTCACACACTGGGTGGGGCACTGTCCATTCACACACTGGGTGGGGCACTGTCCTTTCACACACTGGGTGTGACACTGTCCTTTCACACACTGGGTGGGGCACTGTCCATTCACACACTGGGTGGGGCACTGTCCTGTCACACACTGGGTGGGACACTGTCCTTTCACACACTGGGTGTGACACTGTCCTTTCACACACTGGGTGGGGCACTGTCCTTTCACACACTGGGTGGAGCACTGTCCTTTCACACACTGGGTGGGGCACTGTCCTTTCACACACTGGGTGGGGCACTGTCCTGTCACACACTGAGTGGGGGACTGTCCTTTCACACACTGGGTGTGACACTGTCCTTTCACACACTGGGTGGGGCACTGTCCTTTCACACACTGGGTGTGACACTGTCCTTTCACACACCGGGTGGGGCACTGTCCTTTCACACACTGGGTGTGATACTGTCCTTTCACACACTGGGTGCGACACTGTCCTTTCACACACTGGGTGGGGCACTGTCCTTTCACACACTGTTTGGGGCACTGTCCTTTCACACACTGGGTGGAGCACTGTCCTTTCACACACTGGGTGTGACACTGTCCTTTCACACTCTGGGTGTGACACTGTCCTTTCACACACTGGGTGTGACACTGTCCTTTCACACACTGGGTGTGACACTGTCCTTTCACACACTGGGTGGGCACTGTCCTTTCACACACTGGGTGGGACGCTGTCCTTTCACACACTGGGTGGGGCGCTGTCCTTTCACAGACTGGGTGGGGAACTGTCCTTTCACACACTGGGTGGAGCACTGTCCTTTCACACACTGGGTGTGACACTGTCCTTTCACACACTGGGTGTGACACTGTCCTTTCACACACTGGGCGTGACACTGTCCTTTCACACACTGGGTGACGCACTGTCCTTTCACACACTGGGTGGGGCAGAGTCCTTTCACACACTGGGTGGAACACTGTCCTTTCACACACTGGGTGGGGCACTGTCATTTCACACACTGGGTGGGGCACTGTCCTTTCACACACTGGGTGGGGCACTGTCCTTTCACACACTGGGTGGGGCACTGTCCTTTCACACACTGGGTGTGACACTGTCCTTTCACACACTGGGTGGGGCACTGTCCTTTCACACACTGGGTGGGGCACTGTCCTTTCACACACTGGGTGTGACACTGTCCTTTCACACACTGGGTGTGACACTGTCCTTTCACACACTGGGTGTGACACTGTCCTTTCACACACTGGGTGGGGCGCTGTTCTTTCACACACTGGGTGTGACGCTGTCCTTTCACACACTGGGTGGGGTGCTGTCCTTTTACACACTGGGTGTGGCACTGTCCTTTCACACTCTGGGTTTGACACTGTCCTTTCACACACTGGGTGTGACACTGTCCATTCACACACTGGGTGGAACACTGTCCTTTCACACACTGGGTGAGGCACTGTCCTTTCACACACTGGGTGTGACACTGTCCTTTCACACACTGGGTGGGGTACTGTCCTTTCACACACTGGGTGAGGCACTGTCCTTTCACACACTGGGTGGAACACTGTCCTTTTACACACTGGGTGGGGCACTGTCCTTTCACACTGGGACGCTGGGTGGGGCACTGTCCTTTCACACACTGGATGGGGCACTGTCCTTTCACACACTGGGTGTGACGCTGTCCTTTCACCCACTGGGTGTGACGCTGTCCTTTCACACACTGGGTGTGACGCTGTCTTTTCACACACTGGGTGGGACACTGTCCTTTCACACACTGGGTGGGGCACCGTACTTTCACACACTGGGTGGGGCACTGTCCTTTCACACACTGGGTGTGGCACCGTACTTTCACACACTGGGTGTGACGCTGTCCTTTCACACACTGGGTGGGGCACTGTCCTTTCACACACTGGGTGGGGCACTGTCCTTTCACAAACTGGGTGTGACGCTGTCCTTTCGCACACTGGGTGGGGCGCTGTCCTTTCGCACACTGGGTGTGACACTGTCCTTTCACACACTGAGTGTGATGCTGTCCTTTCACACACTGGGTGCGACACTGTCCTTTCACACACTGGGTGGGGTACTGTCCTTTCATACACTGGGTGTGACACTGTCCTTTCACACACTGGGTGTGACGCTGTCCTTTCACACACTGGGTGAGGCACTGTCCTTTCACCCACTGGGTGTGACACTGTCCTTTCACACACTGGGTGGGACACTGTCCTTTCACACACTGGGTGGGGCACTGTCCTTTCACACACTGGGTGTGACACTGTCCTTTCACACACTGGGTGTGACACTGTCCTTTCACACACTGGGTGGGGCACTGTCCTTTCACACACTGGGTGGGGCACTGTCCTTTCACCCACTGGGTGTGACACTGTCCTTTCACACACTGGGTGGGGCACTGTCCTTTCACACACTGGGTGGAGCACTGTTCTTTCACACACTGGGTGGAGCACTGCCCTTTCACACACAGGGTGAGGCACTGTCCTTTCACACACTGGGTGTGACACTCTCCTTTCACACACTGGGTGGAGCACTGTTCTTTCACACACTGGGTGGAGCACTGTCCTTTCACACACAGGGTGAGGCACTGTCCTTTCACACACTGGGTGGGGCACTGTCCTTTCACACACTGGGTGGGGCACTGTCCTTTCACACACTGGGTGAGGCACTGTCCTTTCACACACTGGGTGTGACACTGTCCTTTCACACACTGGGTGGGGCACTGTCCTTTCACACACTGGGTGGGGCATTGTCCTTTCACACACTGGGTGGAGCACTGTCCTTTCACACACAGGGTGAGGCACTGTCCTTTCACACACTGGGTGGGGCACTGTCCTTTCACACACTGGGTGTGACACTGTCCTTTCACACACTGGGTGCGACGCTGTCCTTTCACACACTGGGTGGGACACTGTCCTTTCACACACTGGGTGGGGCACTGTCCTTTCACACACTGGGTGGAGCACTGTCCTTTCACACACTGGGTGGAGCACTGTCCTTTCACACACTGGGTGGGGCACTGTCCTTTCACACACTGGGTGGAGCACTGTCCTTTCACACACTGGGTGGAGCACTGTCCTTTCACACACTGGGTGGGACACTGTCCTTTCACACACTGGGTGAAGCACTGTCCTTTCACACACTGGGTGGGGCACTGTCCTTTCACACACTGGGTGGGGCACTGTCCTTTCACACACTGGGTGTGACACTGTCCTTTCACACACTGGGTGGGGCACTGTCCTTTCACACACTGGGTGGGGCACTGTCCTTTCACACACTGGGTGGGGCACTGTCCTTTCACACACTGGGTGTGACACTGTCCTTTCACACACTGGGTGGAGCACTGTTCTTTCACACACTGGGTGGAGCACTGTCCTTTCACACACAGGGTGAGGCACTGTCCTTTCACACACTGGGTGGAGCACAGTCCTTTCACACACTGGGTGTGACACTGTCCTTTCACACACTGGGTGGGGCACTGTTCTTTCACACACTGGGTGGAGCACTGTCCTTTCACACACAGGGTGAGGCACTGTCCTTTCACACACTGGGTGGAGCACTGTTCTTTCACACACTGGGTGGAGCACTGTCCTTTCACACACTGGGTGTGACACTGTCCTTTCACACACTGGGTGGAGCACTGTTCTTTCACACACTGGGTGGAGCACTGTCCTTTCACACACAGGGTGAGGCACTGTCCTTTCACACACTGGGTGTGACACTATCCTGTCACACACTGGGTGTGACACTGTCCTTTCACACACTGGGTGGAGCACTGTCCTTTCACACACTGGGTGGGGCACTGTCCTTTCACACACTGGGTGGAGCACTGTTCTTTCACACACCGGGTGAGGCACTGTCCTTTCACACACTGGGTGTGACACTGTCCTTTCACACACTGGGTGGGGCACTGTCCTTTCACACACTGGGTGGGGCATTGTCCTTTCACACACTGGGTGGAGCACTGTCCTTTCACACACAGGGTGAGGCACTGTCCTTTCACACACTGGGTGGGGCACTGTCCTTTCACACACTGGGTGTGACACTGTCCTTTCACACACTGGGTGCGACGCTGTCCTTTCACACACTGGGTGGGACACTGTCCTTTCACACACTGGGTGGGGCACTGTCCTTTCACACACTGGGTGGAGCACTGTCCTTTCACACACTGGGTGGGGCACTGTCCTTTCACACACTGGGTGGAGCACTGTCCTTTCACACACTGGGTGGGGCACTGTCCTTTCACACACTGGGTGGAGCACTGTCCTTTCACACACTGGGTGGGGCACTGTCCTTTCACACACTGGGTGGAGCACTGTCCTTTCACACACTGGGTGGGACACTGTCCTTTCACACATTGGGTGGAGCACTGTCCTTTCACACACTGGGTGGGGCACTGTCCTTTCACACACTGGGTGGAGCACTGTACTTTCACACACCGGGTGTGACACTGTCCTTTCACACACTGGGTGGAGCACTGTCCTTTCACAGACTGGGTGAGGCACTGTCCTTTCACACACTGGGTGTGACACTGTCCTTTCACACACTGGGTGTGGCACTGTCCTTTCACACACTGGGTGGGGCACTGTCCTTTCACCCACTGGGTGGGGCACTGTCCTTTCACACACTGGGTGGGGCGCTGTTCTTTCACACACTGGGTGGGGCACTGTCCTTTCACACACTGGGTGTGACACTGTCCTTTCACACACTGGGTGGGGCACTGTCCTTTCACACACTGGGTGTGACACTGTCCTTTCACACACTGGGTGTGACGCTGTCCTTTCACACACTGGGTGGAGCACTGTCCTTTCACAGACTGGGTGTGACACTGTCCTTTCACACACTGGGTGTGGCACTGTCCTTTCACACACTGGGTGGGGCACTGACCTTTCACACACTGGGTGGGGCACTGTCCTTTCACACACTGGGTGTGACGCTGTCCTTTCACACACTGGGTGGGGTGCTGTCCTTTTACACACTGGGTGGGGCACTGTCCTTTCACACACTGGGTGTGACACTGTCCTTTCACACACTGGGTGGGGCACTGTCCTTTCACACACTGGGTGTGACACTGTCCTTTCACACACTGGGTGGGGCACTGTCCTTTCACACACTGGGTGTGATGCTGTCCTTTCACACACTGGGTGTGACACTGTCCATTCACACACTGGGTGTGACACTGTCTTTTCACACACTGGATGTGACACTGTCCTTTCACACACTGGGTGGGACACTGTCCTTTCACACTCTGGGTGTGACACTGTCCTTTCACACACTGGGTGGGACACTGTCCTTTCACACACTGGGTGGGGCACAGTCCTTTCACACACTGGGTGGGACACTGTCCTTTCACACACTGGGTGGGGCACTGTCCTTTCACACACTGGGTGGGACACTGTCCTTTCACACTCTGGGTGTGACACTGTCCTTTCACACACTGGGTGGGACACTGTCCTTTCACACACTGGGTGGGGCACTGTCCTTTCACCCACTGGGTGGGGCACTGTCCTTTCACACACTGGGTGGGACACTGTCCTTTCACACTCTGGGTGTGACACTGTCCTTTCACCCACTGGGTGGGGCACTGTCCTTTCACACACTGGGTGGGGCACTGTCCTTTCACACACTGGGTGGGGCACTGTCCTTTCACACACTGGGTGGGGCACTGTCCTTTCACACACTGGGTGGGGCACTGTCCTTTCACACACTGGGTGGGACACTGTCCTTTCACACTCTGGGTGTGACACTGTCCTTTCACACACTGGGTGTGACACTGTCCTTTCACACACTGGGTGTGACACTGTCCATTCACACACTGGGTGGAACACTGTCCTTTCACACACTGGGTGAGGCACTGTCCTTTCACACACTGGGTGTGACACTGTCCTTTCACACACTGGGTGGGGCACTGCCCTTTCACACACTGGGTGTGACACTGTCCTTTCACCCACTGGGTGTGACGCTGTCCTTTCACACACTGGGTGTGACGCTGTCTTTTCACACACTGGGTGGGACACTGTCCTTTCACACACTGGGTGGGGCACTGTCCTTTCACACACTGGGTGTGGCACCGTACTTTCACACACTGGGTGTGACGCTGTCCTTTCACACTGGGACGCTGGGTGGGGCACTGTCCTTTCACACACTGGGTGGGGCACTGTCCTTTCACACACTGGGTGTGACGCTGTCCTTTCACCCACTGGGTGTGACGCTGTCCTTTCACACACTGGGTGTGACGCTGTCTTTTCACACACTGGGTGGGACACTGTCCTTTCACACACTGGGTGGGGCACTGTCCTTTCACACACTGGGTGTGGCACCGTACTTTCACACACTGGGTGGAGCACTGTCCTTTCACACACTGGGTGTGACGCTGTCCTTTCACACACTGGGTGTGACACTGTCCTTTCACACACTGAGTGTGACACTGTCCTTTCACACACTGGGTGTGACACTGTCCTTTCACACACTGAGTGTGACACTGTCCTTTCACACACTGGGTGTGACGCTGTCCTTTCACACACTGGGTGGGGCACTGTCCTTTCACACACTGGGTGGGGCACTGTCCTTTCACACACTGGGTGGGGCACTGTCCTTTCACACACTGGGTGGAGCACTGTCCTTTCACACACTGGGTGGGGCACTGTCCTTTCACACACTGGGTGGAGCACTGTCCTTTCACACACTGGGTGGGGCACTGCCCTTTAACACACTGGGTGTGACGCTGTCCTTTCACACACTGGGTGAGGCACTGTCCTTTCACACACTGGGTGTGACACTGTCCTTTCACACACTGGGTGTGGCACTGTCCTTTCACACACTGGGTGGGGCACTGTCCTTTCACCCACTGGGTGGGGCACTGTCCTTTCACACACTGGGTGGGACACTGTCCTTTCACACACTGGGTGGGGCACTGTCCTTTCACACACTGGGTGTGACGCTGTCCTTTCACACACTGGGTGGGACACTGTCCTTTCACACACTGGGTGGGGCACTGTCCTTTCACACACTGGGTGCGACGCTGTCCTTTCACACACTGGGTGGGACACTGTCCTTTCACACACTGGGTGGGGCACTGTCCTTTCACACACTGGGTGTGACGCTGTCCTTTCACACACTGGGTGGAGCACTGTCCTTTCACACACTGGGTGTGACACTGTCCTTTCACCCACTGGGTGTGACACTGTCCTTTCACACACTGGGTGTGACACTGTCCTTTCACACACTGGGTGGGGCACTGTCCTTTCACAGACTGGGTGAGGCACTGTCCTTTCACACACTGGGTGGGGCACTGTCCTTTCACACACTGGGTGGGGCACTGTCCTTTCACAGACTGGGTGAGGCACTGTCCTTTCACACACTGGGTGGGGCACTGTCCTTTCACACACTGGGTGTGACACTGTCCTTTCACACACTGGGTGTGGCACTGTCCTTTCACACACTGGGTGGGGCACTGTCCTTTCACACACTGGGTGGGGCACTGTCCTTTCACACACTGGGTGGGACACTGTCCTTTCACACACTGGGTGTGACGCTGTCCTTTCACACACTGGGTGGGACACTGTCCTTTCACACACTGGGTGTGACACTGTCCATTCACACACTGGGTGGGGCACTGTCCTTTCACACACTGGGTGTGACGCTGTCCTTTCACACACTGGGTGTGACGCTGTCCTTTCACACACTGGGTGGGACACTGTCCTTTCACACACTGGGTGGGACACTGTCCTTTCACACACTGGGTGTGACACTGTCCTTTCACACACTGGGTGGGGCACTGTCCTTTCACACACTGGGTGTGACACTGTCCTTTCGCACACTGGGTGGGGCACTGTCCTTTCACACACTGGGTGGGGCACTGTCCTTTCACACACTGGGTGGGGCACTGTCCTTTCACACACTGGGTGTGACACTGTCCTTTCACACACTGGGTGGGACACTGTCCTTTCACACACTGGGTGGGACACTGTCCTTTCACACACTGGGTGTGACACTGTCCTTTCACACACTGGGTGGGGCACTGTCCTTTCACACACTGGGTGTGACACTGTCCTTTCGCACACTGGGTGGGGCACTGTGCTTTCACACACTGGGTGCGACACTGTCCTTTCACACACTGGGTGTGACACTGTCCTTTCACACACTGGGTGTGACACTGTTCTTTCACACACTGAGTGGGGCACTGTCCTTTCACACACTGGGTGTGACACCGTCCTTTCACACACTGGGTGGGGCACTGTCCTTTCACACACTGGGTGTGACATTGTCCTTTCACACACTGGGTGGGACACTGTCCTTTCACACACTGGGTGTGACGCTGTCCTTTCACACACTGGGTGGGGCACTGTCCTTTCACACACTGGGTGTGACAATGTCCTTTCACACACTGGGTGGGACACTGTCCTTTCACACACTGGGTGTGACGCTGTCCTTTCACACACTGGGTGGGGCACTGTCTTTTCACACACTGGGTGCGACACTGTCCTTTCACACACTGGGTGCGACACTGTCCTTTCACACACTGGGTGTGACACTGTTCTTTCACACACTGAGTGGGGCACTGTCCTTTCACACACTGGGTGTGACACTGTCCTTTCACACACTGGGTGGGGCACTGTCCTTTCACACACTGGGTGGGGCACTGTCCTTTCACACACTGGGTGGGGCACTGTCTTTTCACACACTGGGTGTGACATTGTCCTTTCACACACTGGGTGGGACACTGTCCTTTCACACACTGGGTGTGACGCTGTCCTTTCACCCACTGGGTGGGACACTGTCCTTTCACACACTGGGTGTGACGCTGTCCTTTCACACACTGGGTGTGACACTGTCCTTTCACACACTGGGTGTGACACTGTCCTTTCACACACTGGGTGTGACGCTGTCCTTTCACACACTGGGTGGAGCACTGTCCTTTCACACACTGGGTGTGACACTGTCCTTTCACACACTGGGTGTGACACTGTCCTTTCACACACTGGGTGTGACGCTGTCCTTTCACACACTGGGTGCGACACTGTCCTTTCACACACTGGGTGGGACACTGTCATTTCACACACTGGGTGGGGCACTGTCCTTTCACACACTGGGTGTGACACTGTCCTTTCACACACTGGGTGTGACACTGTCCTTTCACACACTGGGTGGGGCACTGTCCTTTCACACACTGGGTGTGACACTGTCCTTTCACACACTGGGTGGGGCGCTGTCCTTTCACACACTGGGTGAGGCACTGTCCTTTCACCCACTGGGTGTGATGCTGTCCTTTCACACACTGGGTGTGACATTGTCCTTTCACACACTGGGTGGGGCACTGTCCTTTCACACACTGGGTGGGGCACTGTCCTTTCACACACTGGGTGGGGCACTGTCCTTTCACACACTGGGTGGGGCACTGTCCTTTCACACACTGGGTGGGGCACTGTCCTTTCACACACTGGGTGGGGCACTGTCCTTTCACACACTGGGTGGGGCACTGTCCTTTCACACTCTGGGTGTGACACTGTCCTTTCACACTCTCGGTGTGACACTGTCCTTTCACACTCTGGGTGTGACACTGTCCTTTCACACACTGGGTGTGACACTGTCCTTTCACACACTGGGTGTGACACTGTCCTTCCACACACTGGGTGTGACACTGTCCTTTCACACACTGGTTGGGGAACTGTCCTTTCACACACTGGGTGTGACACTGTCCTTTCACACACTGGGTGTGACACTGTCCTTTCACACAGCGGGTGGGGCACTGTCCTTTCACACACTGGGTGTGACACTGTCCTTTCACACACTGGGTGTGCACTGTCCTTTCACACACTGGATGAGACGCTGTCCTTTCACACACTGGGTGTGACGCTGTCCTTTCACACACTGGGTGGAACACTGTCCTTTCACACACTGGGTGAGGCACTGTCCTTTCACACACTGGGTGTGACACTGTCCTTTCACACACTGGGACGCTGGGTGGGGCACTGTCCTTTCACACACTGGGACGCTGGGTGGGGCACTGTCCTTTCACACACTGGGTGTGACACTGTCCTTTCACACACTGGGTGGGGCACTGTTCTTTCACACTGGGACGCTGGGTGGGGCACTGTCCTTTCACACACTGGGTGGAGCACTGTCCGTTCACACACTGGGTGGGGCACTGTCCTTTCACACAATGGGTGGGGCACTGTCCTTTCACACACTGGGTGTGACACTGTCCTTTCACACACTGGGTGGGGCACTGTCCTTTCACACAATGGGTGGGGCACTGTCCGTTCACACACTGGGTGGGGCACTGTCCGTTCACACACTGGGTGGGGCACTGTCCTTTCACACAATGGGTGGGGCACTGTCCTTTCACACACTGGGTGGAGCACTGTCCGTTCACACACTGGGTGGGGCACTGTCCTTTCACACACTGGGTGTGACACTGTCCTTTCACACACTGGGTGGGACACTGTCCTTTCACACACTGGGTGGGGCACTGTCCGTTCACACACTGGGTGGGGCACTGTCCTTTCACACAATGGGTGGGGCACTGTCCTTTCACACACTGGGTGGAGCACTGTCCGTTCACACACTGGGTGGGGCACTGTCCTTTCACACACTGGGTGGGGCACTGTCCTTTCACACACTGGGTGGGGCACTGTCCGTTCACACACTGGGTGGGGCACTGTCCTTTCACACACTGGGTGTGACACTGTCATTTCACACACTCGGTGTGACACTGTCCTTTCACACACTGGGTTGGGCACTGTCCTTTCACACACTGGGTGTGACACTGTCCTTTCACACACTGGGTGTGACACTGTCCTTTCACACACTGGGTGTGACACTGTCCTTTCACACACTGGGTGTGACACTGTCCTTTCACACACTGGGTGTGACACTGTCCTTTCACACACTGGGTGTGACACTGTCCTTTCACACACTGGGTGTGACACTGTCCTTTCACACACTGGGTGTGACACTGTCCTTTCACACACTGGGTGTGACACTGTCCTTTCACACACTGGGTGGGGCACTGTCCTTTCACACTCTGGGTGTGACACTGTCCTTTCACACTCTCGGTGTGACACTGTCCTTTCACACTCTGGGTGTGACACTGTCCTTTCACACACTGGGTGTGACACTGTCCTTTCACACACTGGGTGTGACACTGTCCTTCCACACACTGGGTGTGACACTGTCCTTTCACACACTGGTTGGGGAACTGTCCTTTCACACACTGGGTGTGACACTGTCTTTTCACACACTGGGTGGGGCACTGTCCTTTCACACACTGGGTGTGACACTGTCCTTTCACACAGCGGTGGGGCACTGTCCTTTCACACACTGGGTGTGACACTGTCCTTTCACACACTGGGTGTGCACTGTCCTTTCACACACTGCGTGTGACGCTGTCCTTTCACACACTGGGTGTGACGCTGTCCTTTCACACACTGGGTGTGACGCTGTCCTTTCACACACTGGGTGGAACACTGTCCTTTCACACACTGGGTGAGGCACTGTCCTTTCACACTGGGACGCTGGGTGGGGCACTGTCCTTTCACACACTGGGTGTGACGCTGTCCTTTCACACACTGGGTGTGACGCTGTCCTTTCACACACTGGGTGGGGCACTGTCCTTTCACACACTGGGTGTGACACTGTCCTTTCACACACTGGGTGGGGCTCTGTTCTTTCACACTGGGACGCTGGGTGGGGCACTGTCCTTTCACACAATGGGTGGGGCACTGTCCGTTCACACACTGGGTGGGGCACTGTCCTTTCACACACTGGGTGGAGCACTGTCCGTTCACACACTGGGTGGGGCACTGTCCTTTCACACAATGGGTGGGGCACTGTCCTTTCACACACTGGGTGGGGCACTGTCCGTTCACACACTGGGTGGGGCACTGTCCTTTCACACAATGGGTGGAGCACTGTCCTTTCACACTCTGGGTGGGGCACTGTCCTTTCACACACTGGGTGTGACACTGTCCTTTCACACACTGGGTGGGGCGCTATCCTTTCACACACTGGGTGTGACACTGTCCTTTCACACTCTGGGTGTGACACTGTCCTTTCACACACTGGGTGTGACGCTGTCCTTTCACACACTGGGTGGGGCGCCATCCTTTCACACACTGGGTGGAACACTGTCCTTTCACACACTGGGTGAGGCACTGTCCTTTCACACTGGGACGCTGTGTTGGGCACTGTCCTTTCACACACTGGGTGGAGCACTGTCCTTTCACACACTGGGTGGGGCACTGTCCTTTCACACACTGGGTGGGGCACTGTCTTTTCACACACTGGGAGGGGCACTGTCCTTTCACACACTTGGTGGGGCACTGTCCTTTCACACACTGGGTGGAACACTGTCCTTTCACACACTGGGTGGGGCACTGTCCTTTCACACACTGGGTGGAACACTGTCCTTTCACACACTGGGTGGGGCACTGTCCTTTCACACACTGGGTGCGACACTGTCCTTTCACACACTGGGTGGGGCACTGTCCTTTCACACACTGGGCGGGGCACTGTCCTTTCACACACTGGGTGGGGCACTGTCCTTTCACACACTGGGTGGGGCACTGTCCTTTCACACACTGGGTGGGGCACTGCCCTTTCACACACTGGGTGGGGCACTGTCCTTTCACACACTGGGTGGGGCACTGTCCTTTCACACACTGGGTGGGGCACTGCCCTTTCACACACTGGGTGGGGCACTGTACTTTCACACACTGGGTGGAGCACTGTCCTTTCACACACTGGGTGGGGCACTGTCCTTTCACACACTGGGTGCGGCACTGTCCTTTCACACACTGGGTGGGGCACTGTCCTTTCACACACTGGGTGTGACACTGTCCTTTCACACACTGGGTGTGACACTGTCCTTTCACACACTGGGTTGGGCACTGTCCTTTCACACACTGGGTGTGACACTGTCCTTTCACACACTGGGTGTGACACTGTCCTTTCACACACTGGGTGTGACACTGTCCTTTCACACACTGGGTGTGACACTCCTTTCACACACTGGGTGTGACACTGTCCTTTCACACACTGGGTGTGACACTGTCCTTTCACACACTGGGTGTGACTGTCCTTTCACACACTGGGTGTGACACTGTCCTTTCACACACTGGGTTGGGCACTGTCCTTTCACACACTGGGTGTGACACTGTCCTTTCACACACTGGGTGTGACACTGTCCTTTCACACACTGGGTGTGACACTGTCCTTTAACACACTGGGTGGGGCACTGTCCTTTTACACACTGGGTGTGACACTGTCCTTTCGCACACTGGGTGTGACGCTGTCCTTTCACACACTGGGACGCTGGGTGGGGCAGTGTCCTTTCGCACACTGGGTGGGGCACTGTCCTTTCACACACTGGGTGGGGCACTGTCCTTTCTCACACTGGGTGGGGCACTGTCCTTTCACACACTGGGTGGGGCACTGTCCTTTCACACACTGGGTGGGGCACTGTCCTTTCACACACTGGGCGCGACACTGTCCTTTCACACACTGGGTGTGACACTGTCCTTTCACACACTGGGTGTGACACTGTCCTTTCACACACTGGGTGTGACACTGTCCTTTCACACACTGGGTGTGACACTGTCCTTTCACACACTGGGACGCTGGGTGTGGCACTGTCTTTACGCACACTGGGTGTGACACTGTCCTTTCACCCACTGGGTGTAACACTGTCCTTTCACCCACTGGGTGGGGCACTGTCCTTTCACACACTGGGTGGGGCACTGTCCTTTCACACACTGGGTGGGGCACTGTCCTTTCACACACTGGGCGCGACACTGTCCTTTCACACACTGGGTGGGCACTGTCCTTTCACACACTGGGTGGGGCACTGTCCTTTCACACACTGGGTGGGGCACTGTCCTTTCACACACTGGGTGTGACTCTGTCCTTTCACACACTGGGTGGGGCACTGTCCTTTCACACACTGGGTGTGACACTGTCCTTTCACACACTGGGTGTGACACTGTCCTTTCACACACTGGGTGTGCACTGTCCTTTCACACACTGGGTGTGACGCTGTCCTTTCACACACTGGGTGTGATGCTGTCCTTTCACACACTGGGTGTGACGCTGTCCTTTCACACACTGGGTGGGGCACTGTCCTTTCACACACTGGGTGTGACACTGTCCTTTCACACACTGGGTGGGACACTGTCCTTTCACACACTGGGTGTGACACTGTCCTTTCACACACTGGGTGTGACACTGTCCTTTCACACACTGGGTGTGAAGCTGTCCTTTCACACACTGGGTGTGAAGCTGTCCTTTCACACACTGGGTGTGACACTGTCCATTCACACACTGGGTGGGGCACTGTCCTTTCGCACACTGGGTGTGAAGCTGTCCTTTCACACACTGGGTGTGACACTGTCCTTTCACACACTGGGTGTGACACTGTCCTTTCACACACTGGGTGTGACACTGTCCTTTCACACACTGGGTGTGACGCTGTCCTTTCACACACTGGGTGTGACACTGTCCGTTCACACACTGGGTGGGGCACTGTCCTTTCACACAATGGGTGGGGCACTGTCCTTTCACACTCTGGGTGTGACACTGTCCGTTCACACACTGGGTGGGGCACTGTCCTTTCACACTCTCGGTGTGACACTGTCCTTTCACACACTGGGTGTGACGCTGTCCATTCACACACTGGGTGGGGCACTGTCCTTTCACACACTGGGTGGGGCACTGTCCTTTCACACACTGGGTGGGGCACTGTCCTTTCACACACTGGGTGGGGCACTGTCCTTTCACACACTGGGTGGGGCACTGTCCTTTCACACACTGGGTGTGACACTGTCCTTTCACACACTGGGTGCGACACTGTCCTTTCACACACTGGGTGTGACACTGTCCTTTCACACACTGGGTGTGACACTGTCCTTTCACACACTGGGTGCGACACTGTCCTTTCACACACTGGGTGTGACACTGTCCTTTCACACACTGGGTGTGACACTGTCCGTTCACACACTGGGTGGGGCACTGTCCTTTCACACACTGGGTGGGACACTGTCCTTTCACACACTGGGTGGGGCACTGTCCTTTCACACACTGGGTGGGGCACTGTCCTTTCACACACTGGGTGGGGCACTGTCCTTTCACACACTGGGTGGGGCACTGTCCTTTCACACACTGGGTGTGACACTGTCCGTTCACACACTGGGTGGGGCACTGTCCTTTCACACACTGGGTGGAGCACTGTCCTTTCACACACTGGGTGTGACACTGTCATTTCACACACTGGGTGGGCCACTGTCCTTTCAACCACTGGGTGGGGCACTGTCCTTTCACACACTGGGTGGAGCACTGTCCTTTCACACACTGGGTGGGGCACTGTCCTTTCACACACTGGGTGTGACACTGTCCTTTCACACACTGGGTTGGGCACTGTCCTTTCACACACTGGGTGTGACACTGTCCTTTCACACACTGGGTGTGACACTGTCCTTTCACACACTGGGTGGGGCACTGTCCTTTCACACACTGGGTGTGACACTGTCCTTTCACACACTGGGTGCGACACTGTCCTTTCACACACTGGGTGTGAGACTGTCCTTTCACACACTGGGTGTGACACTGTCCTTTCACACACTGGGTGGGGCGCTGTCCTTTCACACACTGGGTGTGACACTGTCATTTCACACACTGGGTGGGCCACTGTCCTTTCAACCACTGGGTGGGGCACTGTCCTTTCACACACTGGGTGGGGCACTGTCCTTTCACACACTGGGTGGGGCACAGTCCTTTCACACACTGGGTGGAGCACTGTCCTTTCACACACTGGGTGGGGCACTGTCCTTTCACACAATGGGTGGAGCACTGTCCTTTCACACACTGGGTGGAGCACTGTCCTTTCACACACTGGATGTGACACTGTGCTTTCACACACTGGGTGTGACACTGTCCTTTCACACTGGGACGCTGGGTGGGGCACTGTCCTTTCACACACTGGGTGGAGCACTGTCCTTTCACACACTGGGTGGAGCACTGTCCTTTCACACACTGGATGTGACACTGTCCTTTCACACACTGGGTGTGACACTGTCCTTTCACTCACTGGGTGGGGCACTGTCATTTCACACACTGGGTGGGGCACTGTCATTTCACACACTGGGTGGGGCACTGTCCTTTCACCCACTGGGTGTGACACTGTCCTTTCACACACTGGGTGGGGCACTGTCCTTTCACACACTGGGTGGGGCACTGTCCTTTCACACACTGGGTGTGACACTGTCCTTTCACACACTGGGTGGGGCACTGTCATTTCACACACTGGGTGGGGCACTGTCCTTTCACCCACTGGGTGTGACACTGTCCTTTCACACACTGGGTTGGGCACTGTCCTTTCACACACTGGGTGTGACGCTGTCCATTCACACACTGGGTGTGACACTGTCCTTTCACACACAGGGTGTGACACTGTCCTTTCGCACACTGGGTGTGACACTGTCCTTTAACACACTGGGTGGGGCACTGTCCTTTCACACACTGGGTGTGACACTGTCCTTTCACACACTGGGTGTGACGCTGTCCTTTCACACACTGGGTGGGGCACTGTCATTTCACACACTGGGTGGGGCACTGTCCTTTCACACACTGTGTGGGGCACTGTCCTTTCACACACTGGGTGTGACACTGTCCTTTCACACACTGGGTTGGGCACTGTCCTTTCACACACTGGGTGTGACACTGTCCATTCACACACTGGGTGTGACACTGTCCTTTCACACACAGGGTGTGACACTGTCCTTTCACACACTGGGTGTGACACTGTCCTTTCACACACTGGGTGTGACACTGTCCTTTAACACACTGGGTGGGGCACTGTCCTTTCACACACTGGGTGTGACACTGTCCTTTCACACACTGGGTGTGACGCTGTCCTTTCACACACTGGGTGCGACACTGTCCTTTCACACACTGGGTGGGGCACTGTCCTTTCACACACTGGGTGTGACACTGTCCTTTTACGCACTGGGTGTGACACTGTCCTTACACACACTGGGACGCTGGGTGGGGCAGTGTCCTTTCGCACACTGGGTGGGGCACTGTCCTTTCACACACTGGGTGGGGCACTGTCCTTTCTCACACTGGGTGGGGCACTGTCCTTTCACACACTGGGTGGGGCACTGTCCTTTCACACACTGGGTGTGACACTGTCCTTTCACACACTGGGTGGGACACTGTCCTTTCACACACTGGGTGTGACACTGTCCTTTCACACACTGGGTGTGACACTGTCCTTTCACACACTGGGTGTGACACTGTCCTTTCACACACTGGGTGGGGCACTGTCCTTTCACACACTGGGTGTGACACTGTCCTTTCACACACTGGGTGTGACACGGTCCTTTCACACACTGGGACGCTGGGTGTGGCACTGTCTTTTCGCACACTGGGTGTGACACTGTCCTTTCACCCACTGGGTGTGACACTGTTCTTTCACCCACTGGGTGTGACACTGTCCTTTCACCACTGGGTGGGGCACTGTCCTTTCACACACTGGGTGTGACACTGTACTTTCACACACTTGGTGTGACACTGTCCTTTCACACACTGGGTGTGACACTGTCCTTTCACACACCGGGTGGGGCACTGTCCTTTCACACAGCGGGTGTGACACTGTCCTTTCACACACTGGGTGGGGCACTGTCCTTTCACACAGCGGGTGTGACACTGTCCTTTCACACACTGGGTGTGACACTGTCCTTTCACACAGCGGGTGTGACACTGTCCTTTCACACACTGGGTGTGACACTGTCCATTCACACACTGGGTGGGGCACTGTCCTTTCACACACTGGGTGGGGCACTGTCCTTTCACACACTGGGTGTGACACTGTCCTTTCACACACCGGGTGGGGCACTGTCCTTTCACACACTGGGTGGGGCACTGTCCTTTCACACAGCGGGTGTGACACTGTCCTTTCACACACTGGGTGTGACACTGTCCTTTCACACACTGGGTGGGGCACTGTCCTTTCACACAGCGGGTGTGACACTGTCCTTTCACACACTGGGTGTGACACTGTCCTTTCACACACCGGGTGGGGCACTGTCCATTCACACACTGGGTGGGGCACTGTCCTTTCACACACTGGGTGTGACACTGTCCTTTCACACACTGGGTGTGACACTGTCCATTCACACACCGGGTGGGGCACTGTCCATTCACACTCTGGGTGGGGCACTGTCCTTTCACACAGCGGGTGTGACACTGTCCTTTCACACACTGGGTGTGACACTGTCCTTTCACACACCGGGTGGGGCACTGTCCATTCACACACCGGGTGGGGCACTGTCCTTTCGCCCACTGGGTGGGGCACTGTCCATTCACACACTGGGTGGGGCACTGTCCTTTCACACACTGGGTGTGACACTGTCCTTTCACACACTGGGTGTGACACTGTCCTTTCACACACTGGGTGTGACACTGTCCTTTCACACACCGGGTGGGGCACTGTCCTTTCACACACCGGGTGGGGCACTGTCCATTCACACACTGGGTGGGGCACTGTCCTTTCACACACTGGGTGTGACACTGTCCTTTCACACACTGGGTGTGACACTGTCCTTTCACACACTGGGTGGGGCACTGTCCTTTCACACACCGGGTGGGGCACTGTCCATTCACACACTGGGTGGGGCACTGTCCTTTCACACACTGGGTGAGGCACTGTTCTTTCACACACTGGGTGGGGCACTGTCCTTTCACACACTGGGTGGGGCACTGTCCTTTCACACACTGGGTGTGACACTGTCCTTTCACACACTGGGTGCGACGCTGTCCTTTCACACACTGGGTGTGACACTGTCCTTTCACACACTGGGTGTGACACTGTCCTTTCACACACCGGGTGGGGCACTGTCCTTTCACACACTGGGTGAGGCACTGTCCTTTCACACACTGGGTGAGGCACTGTCCTTTCACACACTGGGTGTGACACTGTCCTTTCACACACTGGGTGCGACGCTGTCCTTTCACACACTGGGTGGGGCACTGTCCTTTCACACACTGGGTGCGACGCTGTCCTTTCACACACTGGGTAGGGCACTGTCCTTTCACACACTGGGTGGGGCACTGTCCTTTCACACACTGGGTGGGACACTGTCCTTACACACACTGGGTGAGGCACTGTCCTTTCACACACTGGGTGGGGCACTGTCCTTTCACACACTGGGTGTGACACTGTCCTTTCACACACTGGGTGGGGCACTGTCCTTTCACACACTGGGTGCGACGCTGCCCTTTCACACACTGGGTGAGGCACTGTCCTTTCACACACTGGGTAGGGCACTGTCCTTTCACACACTGGGTGAGGCACTGTCCTTTCACACACTGGGTGTGACACTGCCCTTTCACACACTGGGTGAGGCACTGTCCTTTCACACACTGGGTGAGGCACTGTCCTTTCACACACTGGGTGTGACACTGTCCTTTCACACACTGGGTGGGGCACTGTCCTTTCACACACTGGGTGCGACGCTGCCCTTTCACACACTGGGTGGGGCACTGTCCTTTCACACACTGGGTGAGGCACTGTCCTTTCACCCACTGGGTGGGACACTGTCCTTTCACACACTGGGTGGAGCACTGTCCTTTCACCCACTGGGTGGGGCACTGTCCTTTCACAGACTGGGTGTGACACTGTCCTTTCACACACTGGGTGTGACGCTGTCCTTTCACACACTGGGTGGGGCACTGTCCTTTCACACACAGGGTGAGGCACTGTCCTTTCACCCACTGGGTGGGACACTGTCCTTTCACACACTGCGTGGGGCACTGTCCTTTCACACACTGGGTAGGGCACTGTCCATTCACACACTGGGTGTGACACTGTCCTTTCACCCACTGGGTGTGACGCTGCCCTTTCACACACTGGGTGTGACGCTGCCCTTTCACACACTGGGTGGGGCACTGCCCTTTCACACACTGTTTGGGGCACTGTCCTTTCACACACTGGGTGGGACACTGTCCTTTCACACACTGGGTGGGACACTGTCCTTTCACACACTGGGTGTGACGCTGCCCTTTCACACACTGGGTGGGGCACTGTCCTTTCACACACTGGGTGGGGCACTGTCCTTTCACACAGCGGGTGTGACACTGTCCTTTCACACACTGGGTGTGACACTGTCCTTTCACACACTGGGTGGGGCACTGTCCTTTCACACACTGGGTGGGGCACTGTCCTTTCACACACTGGGTGGGGCACTGTCCTTTCACACACTGGGTGGGGCACTGTCCTTTCACACACTGGGTGGGGCACTGTCCTTTCACACACTGGGTGGGGCACTGTCCTTTCACACACTGGGTAGGGCACTGTCCTTTCACACACTGGGTGGGGCACTGTCCTTTCACACACTGGGTGGAGCACTGTCTTTTCACACACTGGGTGGGGCACTGTCCTTTCACACACTGGGTGCGACGCTGTCCTTTCACACACTGGGTGGGGCACTGTCCTTTCACACACTGGGTGGGGCACTGTCCTTTCACACAGCGGGTGTGACACTGTCCTTTCACACACTGGGTGTGACACTGTCCTTTCACACACCGGGTGGGGCACTGTCCATTCACACACTGGGTGGGGCACTGTCCTTTCACACACTGGGTGGGGCACTGTCCTTTCACACACTGGGTGGGGCACTGTCCTTTCACACACTGGGTGGGGCACTGTCCTTTCACACACTGGGTGGAGCACTGTCCTTTCACACACTGGGTGGGGCACTGTCCTTTCACACACTGGGTGGGGCACTGTCCTTTCACACACTGGGTGGGGCACTGTCCTTTCACACACTGGGTGGGGCACTGTCCTTTCACACACTGGGTGTGACACTGTCCTTTCACACACTGGGTGGGGCACTGTCCTTTCACACACTGGGTGTGACACTGTCCTTTCACACACTGGGTGTGACACTGTCCTTTCACACACTGGGTGTGATGCTGTCCTTTCACACACTGGGTGGAGCACTGTCCTTTCACACACTGGGTGTGACACTGTCCTTTCACACACTGGGTGGGGCACTGTCCTTTCACACACTGGGTGTGACACTGTCCTTTCACACACTGGGTGTGACACTGTCCTTTCACACACTGGGTGTGACACTGTCCTTTCACACACTGTGCGCGACATTGTCCTTTCACACACTGGGTGGGGCACTGTCCTTTCACACACTGGGTGTGACACTGTCCTTTCACACACTGGGTGTGACACTGTCCTTTCACACACTGGGTGTGATGCTGTCCTTTCACACACTGGGTGGAGCACTGTCCTTTCACACACTGGGTGTGACACTGTCCTTTCACACACTGGGTGGGACACTGTCCTTTCACACACTGGGTGGAGCACTGTCCTTTCACACACTGGGTGTGACACTGTCCATTCACACACTGGGTGGGGCACTGTCCTTTCACACACTGGGTGTGACACTGTCCTTTCACATACTGGGTGTGACGCTGTCCTTTCACACACTGGGTGTGACGCTGTCCTTTCACACACTGGGTGGGGCACTGTCCTTTCACACACTTGGTGGGGCACTGCCCTTTCACACACTGGGTGTGACACTGTCCTTTCACACACTGTGCGCGACATTGTCCTTTCACACACTGGGTGTGACACTGTCCATTCACACACTGGGTGGGGCACTGTCCTTTCACACACTGGGTGTGACACTGTCCTTTCACATACTGGGTGTGACGCTGTCCTTTCACACACTGGGTGTGACGCTGTCCTTTCACACACTGGGTGGGGCACTGTCCTTTCACACACTTGGTGGGGCACTGCCCTTTCACACACTGGGTGTGACACTGTCATTTCACACACTTGGTGGGGCAGTGTCCTTTCACACACTGGGTGTGACACTGTCCTTTCACACACTGGGTGGGGCACTGTCCTTTCACACACCGGGTGGGGCACTGTCCTTTCACACACTGGGTGTGACACTGTCCTTTCACACACTGGGTGGGGCATTGTTCTGTCACACACTGGGTGTGACACTGTTCTTTCACACACTGGATGGGGCACTGTCCTTTCACACACTGGGTGTGACACTGTTCTTTCACACACTGGGTGTGACACTGTCCTTTCACACACTGGGTGTGACGCTGTCCTTTCACACACTGGGTGTGACGCTGTCCTTTCACACACTGGGTGTGACACTGTCCTTTCACACACTGGGTGTGACACTGTCCTTTCACACACTGGGTGTGACACTGTCCTTTCACACACTGGGTGTGACACTGTCCTTTCACACACTGGGTGTGACGCTGTCCTGTCACACACTGGGTGTGACACTGTCCTTTTACACACTGGGTGGGGCACTGTCCTTTCACACACTGGGTGGGGCACTGTCCTTTCACACACTGGGTGTGACACTGTCCTTTCACACACTGGGTGGGACACTGTCCTTTCACACACTGGGTGGGGCACTGTCCTTTCACACACTGGGTGTGACACTGTCCTTTCACACACTGGGTGTGACACTGTCCTTTCACACACTGGGTGGGGCACTGTCCTTTCACACACTGGGTGTGACACTGTCCTTTCACACACTGGGTGTGACACTGTCCTTTCACACACTGGGTGTGACACTGTCCTTTCACACACTGGGTGGGGCACTGTCCTTTCACACACTGGGTGTGACACTGTCCTTTCACACACTGGGTGTGACACTGTCCTTTCACACACTGGGTGTGACACTGTCCTGTCACACACTGGGTGTGACACTGTCCTTTTACACACTGGGTGGGGCACTGTCCTTTCACACACTGGGCGGGGCACTGTCCTTTCACACACTGGGTGTGACACTGTCCTTTCACACACTGGGTGGGACACTGTCCTTTCACACACTGGGTGGGGCACTGTCCTTTCACACACTGGGTGTGACACTGTCCTTTCACACACTGGGTGTGACACTGTCCTTTCACACACTGGGTGGGGCACTGTCCTTTCACACACTGGGTGTGACACTGTCCTTTCACACACTGGGTGTGACACTGTCCTTTCACACACTGGGTGTGACACTGTCCTTTCACACACTGGGTGGGGCACTGTCCTTTCACACACTGGGTGTGACACTGTCCTTTCACACACTGGGTGTGACACTGTCCTTTCACACACTGGGTGGAACACTGTCCTTTCACACACTGGGTGGGGCACTGTCCTTTCACACACTGGGTGTGACACTGTCCTTTCACACTCTGGGTGTGACACTGTCCTTTCACACACTGGGTGTGACACTGTCCTTTCACACACTGGGTGTGACGCTGTCCTTTCACACACTGGGTGTGACGCTGTCCTTTCACACACTGGGTGGGGCACTGTCCTTTCACACACTGGGTGGGGCACTGTCCTTTCACACACTGGGTGTGACACTGTCCTTTCACACACTGGGTGTGACACTGTCCTTTCACACACTGGGTGGGGCACTGCCCTTTCACACACAGGGTGGGGCACTGTCCTTTCACACACTGGGTGGGGCACTGTCCTTTCACACACTGGGTGTGACACTGTCCTTTCACACACTGGGTGGGGCACTGTCCTTTCACACACTGGGTGTGACGCTGTCCTTTCACACACTGGGTGTGACGCTGTCCTTTCACACACTGGGTGTGACGCTGTCCTTTCACACACTGGGTGGAACACTGTCCTTTCACACACCGGGTGGGACACTGTCCTTTCACACACTGGGTGTGACACTGTCCTTTCACCCACTGGGTGGGACACTGTCCTTTCACACACTGGGTGTGACACTGTCCTTTCACACACTGGGTGGGGCACTGTCCTTTCACACACCGGGTGGGACACTGTCCTTTCACACACTGGGTGTGACACTGTCCTTTCACACACTGGGTGGGACACTGTCCTTTCACACACTGGGTGTGACACTGTCCTTTCACACACTGGGTGTGACACTGTCCTTTCACACACTGGGTGTGACACTGTCCTTTCACACACTGGGTGTGACACTGTCCTTTCACACACTGGGTGGAGCACTGTCCTTTCACACACTGGGTGGGGCACTGTCCTTTCACACACTGGGTGTGGCACTGTCCTTTCACACACTGGGTGGAGCACTGTCCTTTCACACACTGGGTGTGACACTGTCCTTTCACACACTGGGTGGGACACTGTCCTTTCACACACTGGGTGGGGCACTGTCCTTTCACACACTGGGTGGAGCACTGTCCTGTCACACACTGGGTGTGACACTGTCCTTTCACACACTGGGTAGGGCACTGTCCTTTCACACACTGGGTGGGGCACTGTCCTGTCACACACTGGGTGTGACACTGTCCTTTCACACACTGGGTAGGGCACTGTCCTTTCACACACTGGGTGTGACACTGTCCTTTCACACACTGGGTGGGACACTGTCCTTTCACACACTGGGTGTGACACTGTCCTTTCACACACTGGGTGGGGCACTGTCCTTTCACACACTGGGTGTGACACTGTCCTTTCACACACTGGGTGTGACACTGTCCTTTCACACACTGGGTAGGGCACTGTCCTTTCACACACTGGGTGTGACACTGTCCTTTCACACACTGGGTGGGACACTGTCCTTTCACACACTGGGTGTGACACTGTCCTTTCACACACTGGGTGGGGCACTGTCCTTTCACACACTGGGTGGGGCACTGTCCTTTCACACACTGGGTGGGGCACTGTCCTTTCACACACTGGGTGGGGCACTGTCCTTTCACACACTGGGTGGGGCACTGTCCTTTCACACACTGGGTGGGGCACTGTCCTTTCACACACTGGGTGGGGCACTGTCCTTTCACACACTGGGTGTGACACTGTTCTTTCACACACTGGATGGGGCACTGTCCTTTCACACACTGGGTGTGACACTGTCCTTTCACACACTGGGTGGGGCACTGTCCTTTCACACACTGGGTGGGACACTGTCCTTTCACACACTGGGTGGGGCACTGTCCTTTCACACACTGAGTGGAGCGCTGTCCTTTCACACACTGGGTGGGGCACTGTCCTTTCACACACTGGGTGGAGCGCTGTCCTTTCACACACTGGGTGGGGCACTGTCCTTTCACACACTGGGTGGAGCACTGTCCTTTCACACACTGGGTGTGACACTGTCCTTTCACACACTGGGTGGAGCGCTGTCCTTTCACACACTGGGTGGAGCACTGTCCTTTCACACACTGGGTGGGGCACTGTCCTTTCACACACTGGGTGTGACACTGTCCTTTCACACACTGGATGGGGCACTGTCCTTTCACACACTGGGTGGGGCACTGTCCTTTCACACACTGGGTGTGACGCTGTCCTTTCACACACTGGGTGTGACACTGTCCTTTCACACACTGGATGGGGCACTGTCCTTTCACACTCTGGGTGGGGCACTGACCTTTCACTCACTGGGTGTGACACTGTCCTTTCACACACTGGGTGTGACACTGTCCTTTCACACACTGGGTGTGACACTGTCCTTTCACTCACTGGGTGTGACACTGTCCTTTCACACACTGGGTGCGACACTGTCCTTTCACACACTGGGTGTGACACTGTTCTTTCACACACTGGGTGTGACACTGTCCTTTCACAGACTGGGTGGGGCACTGTCCTTTCACACACTGGGTGTGACACTGCCCTTTCATACACTGGGTGTGACACTGTCCTTTCACACACTGGGTGTGACGCTGTCCTTTCACACACTGGGTGGGGCACTGTCCTTTCACACACTGGGTGGGGCACTGTCCTTTCACAGACTGGGTGGGGCACTGTCCTTTCACACACTGGGTGTGACACTGTCCTTTCACACACTGGGTGTGACACTGTCCTTTCACAGACTGGGTGGGGCACTGTCCTTTCACACACTGGGTGTGACACTGCCCTTTCATACACTGGGTGTGACACTGTCCTTTCACACACTGGGTGTGACGCTGTCCTTTCACACACTGGGTGGGGCACTGTCCTTTCACACACTGGGTGGGGCACTGTCCTTTCACACACTGGGTGTGACACTGTCCTTTCACACACTGGGTGTGACACTGTCCTTTCACACACTGGCTGGGGCACTGTCCTTTCACACACTGGGTGGGGCACTGTCCTTTCACACACTGGGTGGGACACTGTCCTTTCACACACTGGGTGTGACACTGTCCTTTCACACACAGGGTGAGGCACTGTCCTTTCACACGCTGGGTGAGGCACTGTCCTGTCACACACTGGGTGCGACGCTGTCCTTTCACACACAGGGTGAGGCACTGTCCTTTCACACACTGGGTGGGGCACTGTCCTTTCACACACTGGGTGGGACACTGTCCTTTCACACACTGGGTGCGACGCTGTCCTTTCACACACAGGGTGAGGCACTGTCCTTTCACACACTGGGTGTGACACTGTCCTTTCACACACTGGGTGGGGCACTGTCCTTTCACACACTGGGTGGGACACTGTCCTTTCACACACTGGGTGGGGCACTGTCCTTTCACACACTGGGTGTGACACTGTCCTGTCACACACTGGGTGCGACGCTGTCCTTTCACACACAGGGTGAGGCACTGTCCTTTCACACACTGGGTGGGGCACTGTCCTTTCACACACTGGGTGGGACACTGTCCTTTCACACACTGGGTGCGACGCTGTCCTTTCACACACAGGGTGAGGCACTGTCCTTTCACACACTGGGTGGGGCACTGTCCTTTCACACACTGGGTGGGACACTGTCCTTTCACACACTGGGTGGGGCACTGTCCTTTCACACACTGGGTGGGACACTGTCCTTTCACACACTGGGTGGGGCACTGTCCTTTCACACACTGGGTGTGACACTGTCCTTTCACACACTGGGTGGGGCACTGTCCTTTCACACACTGGGTGGGACACTGTCCTTTCACACACTGGGTGGGGCACTGTCCTTTCACACACTGGGTGTGACGCTGTCCTTTCACACACTGGGTGGGGCACTGTCCTTTCACACACTGGCTGGGGCACTGTCCTTTCACACACTGGGTGGGACACTGTCCTTTCACACACTGGGTGGGGCACTGTCCTTTCACACTCTGGGTGGGGCACTGTCCTTTCACACACTGGGTGGGGCACTGTCCTTTCACACACTGGGTGTGACGCTGTCCTTTCACACACTGGGTGGGGCACTGTCCTTTCACACACTGGGTGGGGCACTGTCCTTTCACACACTGGGTGGAGCACTGTCCTTTCACACACTGGGTGGGACACTGTCCTTTCACACACTGGGTGTGGCACTGTCCTTTCACACACTGGGTGGGGCACTGTCCTTTCACACACTGGGTGTGACGCTGTCCTTTCACACACTGGGTGGGGCACTGTCCTTTCACACACTGGGTGTGACGCTGTCCTTTCACACACTGGGTGGAGCACTGTCCTTTCACACACTGGGTGGGGCACTGTCCTTTCACACACTGGGTGTGACACTGTCCTTTCACACACTGGATGGAGCACTGTCCTTTCACACACTGGGTGGGGCACTGTCCTTTCACACACTGGGTGTGACGCTGTCCTTTCACACACTGGGTGGGGCACTGTCCTTTCACACACTGGGTGTGACGCTGTCCTTTCACACACTGGGTGTGACGCTGTCCTTTCACACACTGGGTGGGGCACTGTCCTTTCACACACTGGGTGTGACGCTGTCCTTTCACACACTGGATGGAGCACTGTCCTTTCACACACTGGGTGGGGCACTGTCCTTTCACACACTGGGTGTGACACTGTCCTTTCACACACTGGGTGGGGCACTGTCCTTTCACACACTGGGTGTGACACTGTCCTTTCACACACTGGGTGTGACACTGTCCTTTCACACACTGGGTGTGACACTGTCCTTTCACACACTGGGTGGAGCACTGTCATTTCACACACTGGGTGGGGCACTGTCCTTTCACACACTGGGTGGGACACTGTCCTTTCACACACTGGGTGGGGCACTGTCATTTCACACACTGGGTGGGGCACTGTCCTTTCACACACTGGGTGTGACACTGTCCTTTCACACACTGGGTGGAGCACTGTCCTTTCACACACTGGATGGAGCACTGTCCTTTCACACACTGGGTGGGACACTGTCCTTTCACACACTGGGTGGGGCACTGTCCTTTCACACACTGGGTGAGGCACTGTCCTTTCACACACTGGATGGAGCACTGTCCTTTCACACACTGGATGGAGCACTGTCCTTTCACACACTGGGTGGGGCACTGTCCTTTCACACACTGGGTGAGGCACTGTCCTTTCACACACTGGGTGGGGCACTGTCCTTTCACACACTGGGTGGGGCACTGTCCTTTCACACACTGGGTGTGACGCTGTCCTTTCACACACTGGATGGAGCACTGTCCTTTCACACACTGGGTGTGACACTGTCCTTTCACACACTGGGTGTGACGCTGTCCTTTCACACACTGGGTGTGACACTGTCCTTTCACACACTGGGTGGGGCACTGTCTTTTCACACACTGGGTGTGACGCTTTCCTTTCACACACTCGGTGGGGCACTGTCCTTTCACACACTGGGTGTGACACTGTCCTTACACACACTGGGACACTGGGTGTGACACTGTCCTTTCACACACTGGGTGTGACACTGTCCTTTCACACACTGGGTGTGACACTGTCCTTACACACACTGGGACACTGGGTGTGACACTGTCCTTTCACACACTGGGTGGGGCACTGTCCTTTCTCACACTGGGTGGGGCACTGTCCTTTCACACACTGGGTGGAGCACTGTCCTTTCACACACTGGGTGTGACACTGTCCTTTCACACACTGGGTGTGACACTGTCCTTTCACACACTGGGTGGGGCACTGTCCTTTCAACCACTGGGTGGGGCACTGTCCTTTCACACACTGGGTGGGGCACTGCCCTTTCACACACTGGGTGGGGCACTGTCCTTTCACACACTGGGTGGGGCACTGTCCTTTCACACACTGGGTGGGGCACTGTCCTTTCACACACTGGGTGGGGCACTGTCCTTTCACACACTGGGTGTAACACTGTCCTTTCACACACTGGGTGTGACACTGTCCTTTCACACACTGGGTGGAGCACTGTCCTTTCACACACTGGGTGGAGCACTGTCCTTTCACACACTGGGTGGGGCACTGTCCTTTCACACACTGGGTGTGACACTGTCCTTTCACACACTGGATGTGACGCTGTCCTTTCACACACTGGGTGGGGCACTGTCCTTTCACACACTGGGTGGGGCACAGTCCTTTCACACACTGGGTGGAGCACTGTCCTTTCACACACTGGGTGGAGCACTGTCCTTTCACACACTGGATGTGACACTGTGCTTTCACACACTGGGTGTGACACTGTCCTTTCACACACTGGGTGGGGCACTGTCATTTCACACACTGGGTGGGGCACTGTCCTTACACACACTGGGTGGGGCACTGTCCTTTCACACACTGGGTGGGGCGCTGTCCTTTCACACACTGGGTGTGACACTGTCCTTTCACACACTGGGTGTGGCACTGCCCTTTCACACACTGGGTGGGGCGCTGTCCTTTCACACACTGGGTGTGGCACTGCCCTTTCACACACTGGGTGGGGCACTGTCCTTTCACCCACTGGGTGTGACACTGTCCTTTCACCCACTGGGTGTGACACTGTCCTTTCACACACTGGGTGGGGCGCTGTCCTTTCACACACTGGGTGTGGCACTGCCCTTTCACACACTGGGTGGGGCACTGTCCTTTCACCCACTGGGTGTGACACTGTCCTTTCACCCACTGGGTGGGGCACTGTCCTTTCACACACTGGGTGGGGCGCTGTCCTTTCACACACTGGGTGGGGCACTGTCCTTTCACACACTGGGTGGGGCGCTGTCCTTTCACACACTGGGTGTGGCACTGCCCTTTCACACACTGGGTGGGGCACTGTCCTTTCACCCACTGGGTGTGACACTGTCCTTTCACCCACTGGGTGGGGCACTGTCCTTTCACACACTGGGTGTGACACTGTCCTTTCACACACTGGGTGTGACACTGTCCATTCACACACTGGGTGTGACACTGTCCTTTCACACACTGGGTGTGACACTGTCCATTCACACACTGGGTGTGACACTGTCCTTTCACACACTGGGTGGGGCGCTGTCCTTTCACACACTGGGTGGGGCACTGTACTTTCACACACTGGGTGTGACACTGTCCTTTCACACACTGGATGTGACACTGTACTTTCACACACTGGGTGTGACACTGTCCTTTCACACACTGGGTGTGACACTGTCCTTTCACACACTGGATGTGACACTGTCCTTTCACACACTGGGTGAGGCACTGTCCTTTCACACACTGGGTGTGACGCTGTCCTTTCACACACTGGGTGGGGCACTGTCCTTTCACACACTGGGTGGGGCACTGTCCTTTCACACACTGGGTGTGACGCTGTCCTTTCACACACTGGGTGGGGCACTGTCCTTTCACACACTGGGTGTGACACTGTCCTTTCACACACTGGGTGAGGCACTGTCCTTTCACACACTGGGTGTGACACTGTCCTTTCACACACTGGGTGTGACACTGTCCTTTCACACACTGGGTGGGGCACTGTCCTTTCACACACTGGGTGGGGCACTGTCCTTTCACACACTGGGTGAGGCACTGTCCTTTCACACACTGGGTGTGACACTGTCCTTTCACACACTGGGTGGAACACTGTCCTTTCACACACTGGGTGTGACACTGTCCTTTCACACACTGGGTGAGGCACTGTCCTTTCACACACTGGGTGTGACGCTGTCCTTTCACACACTGGGTGGGGCACTGTCCTTTCACACACTGGGTGTGACACTGTCCTTTCACACACTGGGTGAGGCACTGTCCTTTCACACACTGGGTGTGACACTGTCCTTTCACACACTGGGTGTGACACTGTCCTTTCACACACTGGGTGGGGCACTGTCCTTTCACACACTGGGTGGGGCACTGTACTTTCACACACTGGGTGTGACACTGTCCTTTCACACACTGGGTGTAACACTGTCCTTTCACCCACTGGGTGGGGCACTGTCCTTTCACACACTGGGTGGGGCACTGTCCTTTCACACACTGGGTGGGGCACTGCCCTTTCACACACTGGGCGCGACACTGTCCTTTCACACACTGGGTGGGGCACTGCCCTTTCACACACTGGGCGCGACACTGTCCTTTCACACACTGGGTGGGGCACTGTCCTTTCACACACTGGGTGGGGCACTGCCCTTTCACACACTGGGCGCGACACTGTCCTTTCACACACTGGGTGGGGCACTGTGCTTTCACACACTGGGTGGGGCACTGTCCTTTCACACACTGGGTGGGGCACTGTCCTTTCACACACTGGGTGGGGCACTGTCTTTTCGCACACTGGGTGGGGCACTGTCCTTTCACACACTGGGTGGGGCACTGTCCTTTCACACACTGGGTGGGGCACTGTCCTTTCACACACTGGGTGTGACACTGTCCTTTCACACACTGGGTGTGACACTGTCCTTTCACCCACTGGGTGTGACACTGTCCTTTCACCCACTGGGTGGGGCACTGTCCTTTCACACACTGGGTGTCACACTGTCCTTTCACACACTGGGTGGGCACTGTCCTTTCACACACTGGGTGTGACACTGTACTTTCACACACTGGATGTGACACTGTCCTTTCACCCACTGGGTGGGACACTGTCCTTTCACACACTGGGTGGGGCACTGTCCTATCACACACTGGGTGCGACACTGTACTTTCACACACTTGGTGTGACACTCCTTTCACACACTGGGTGGGGCACTGTCCTTTCACACACTGGGTGTGAAACTGTACTTTCACACACTGGGTGTGACACTGTCCTTTCACACACTGGGTGGGGCACTGTCCTTTCACACACTGGGTGGGGCACTGTCCTTTCACACACTGGGTGGGGCACTGTCCTTTCACACACTGGGTGGGGCACTGTCCTTTCACACACTGGGTGTGACACTGTCCTTTCACACACTGGGTGGGGCACTGTCCTTTCACACACTGGGTGGGGCACAGTCCTTTCACACACTGGGTGTGACACTGTCTTTTCACACACTGGGTGTGACACTGTCCTTTCACACTCTGGGTGTGACGCTGTCCTTTCACACACCGGGTGGGGCACTGTCCTTTCACACACTGGGTGGGGCACTGTCCTTTCACACACTGGGTGTGATGCTGTCCTTTCACACACCGGGTGGGGCACTGTCCTTTCACACACTGGGTGGGGCACTGTCCTTTCACACACTGGGTGTGACGCTGTCCTTTCACACACTGGGTGTGACACTGTCCTTTCACACACTGGGTGTGACGCAATCCTTTCACACACTGGGTGTGACACTGTCCTTTCACACACTGGGTGGGGCACTGTCCTTTCACACACTGGGTGTGACACTGTCCTTTCACACACTGGGTGGGGCACTGTCCATTCACACACTGGGTGGAGCACTGTCCTTTCACACACTGGGTGTGACACTGTCCTTTCACACACTGGGTGGGGCACTGTCCTTTCACACACTGGGTGGGGCACTGTCCTTTCACACACTGGGTGGGGCACTGTCCATTCACACACTGGGTGGGGCACTGTCCATTCACACACTGGGTGTGACACTGTCCTTTCACACACTGGGTGTGACACTGTCCTTTCACACACTGGGTGTGACACTGTCCTTTCACACACTGGGTGTGACACTGTCCTTTCACACACTGGGTGTGACACTGTCCTTTCACACACTGGGTGGGGCACTGTCCTTTCACACACTGGGTGTGACACTGTCCTTTCACACACTGGGTGTGACACTGTCCTTTCACACACTGGGTGTGACACTGTCCTTTCACACACTGGGTGTGACACTGTCCTTTCACACACTGGGTGTGACACTGTCCTTTCACACACTGGGTGGGGCACTGTCCTTTCACACACTGGGTGGGGCACAGTCCTTTCACACACTGGGTGGGGCACTGTCCTTTCACACACTGGGTGGGGCACTGTCCTTTCACACACTGGGTGGGGCACTGTCCTTTCACACACTGGGTGTGACACTGTCCTTTCACACACTGGGTGGGGCACTGTCCTTTCACACACTGGGTGTGACACTGTCCTTTCACACACTGGGTGTGACACTGTCCTTTCACACACCGGGTGTGACACTGTCCTTTCACACACTGGGTGGGGCACTGTCCTTTCACACACTGGGTGTGACACTGTCCTTTCACACACTGGGTGTGACACTGTCCTTTCACACACTGGGTGTGACACTGTCCTTTCACACACTGGGTGGGGCACAGTCCTTTCACACACTGGGTGGGGCACTGTCCTTTCACACACTGGGTGTGACACTGTCCTTTCACACACCGGGTGTGACACTGTCCTTTCACACACTGGGTGTGACACTGTCCTTTCACACACTGGGTGTGACACTGTCCTTTCACACACTGGGTGGGGCACAGTCCTTTCACACACTGGGTGGGGCACTGTCCTTTCACACACTGGGTGGGGCACAGTCCTTTCACACTCTCGGTGTGACACTGTCCTTTCACACACTGGGTGGGCCACTGTCCTTTCACACACTGGGTGGGGCACTGTCCTTTCACACGCTGGGTGTGGCACTGTCCTTTCACACACTGGGTGGGGCACTGTCCTTTCACACTCTCGGTGTGACACTGTCCTTTCACACACTGGGTGTGACACTGTCCTTTCACACTCTCGGTGTGACACTGTCCTTTCACACACTGGGTGGGGCGCTGTCCTTTCACACACTGGGTGTGACACTGTCCTTTCACACACTGAGTGGAGCACTGTCCTTTCACACACTGGGTGTGACACTGTCCTTTCACACACTGGGTGGGGCACTGTCCTTTCACACACTGGGTGGAGCACTGTCCTTTCACACTCTCGGTGTGACACTGTCCTTTCACACACTGGGTGTGACACTGTCCTTTCACACTCTCGGTGTGACACTGTCCTTTCACACACTGGGTGCGACGCTGTCCTTTCACACTCTCGGTGTGACACTGTCCTTTCACACACTGGGTGCGACACTGTCCTTTCACACTCTCGGTGTGACACTGTCCTTTCACACACTGGGTGGGGCGCTGTCCTTTCACACACCGGGTGGGACACTGTCCTTTCACACACTGGGTGAGGCACTGTCCTTTCACACACTGGGTGGGGCACTGTCCTTTCACACTCTCGGTGTGACACTGTCCTTTCACACACTGGGTGTGACACTGTCCTTTCACACACTGGGTGTGATACTGTCCTTTCACACACTGGGTGGGGCACTGTCCTTTCACACACTGGGTGTGACACTGTCCTTTCACACACTGAGTGGAGCACTGTCCTTTCACACACTGGGTGTGACACTGTCCTTTCACACACTGGGTGGGGCACTGTCCTTTCACACACTGGGTGGAGCACTGTCCTTTCACACTCTCGGTGTGACACTGTCCTTTCACACACTGGGTGGGACACTGTCCTTTCACACACTGGGTGTGATACTGTCCTTTCACACACTGGGTGGGGCACTGTCCTGACACACACTGGGTGGGGCACTGTCCTTTCACACACTGGGTGGGGCACTGTCCTTTCACACACTGGGTGTGATACTGTCCTTTCACACACTGGGTGGGGCACTGACCTTTCACACACTGGGTGTGATACTGTCCTTTCACACACTGGGTGGAGCACTGTCCTTTCACACTCTCGGTGTGACACTGTCCTTTCACACACTGGGTGTGACACTGTCCTTTCACACACTGGGTGTGATACTGTCCTTTCACACACTGGGTGGGGCACTGTCCTGACACACACTGGGTGTGACACTGTCCTTTCACACACTGGGTGTGATACTGTCCTTTCACACACTGGGTGTGACGCTGTCCTTTCACACACTGGGTGTGACACTGTCCTTTCACACACTGGGTGGGGCACTGTCCTTTCACACACTGGGTGTGACACTGACCTTTCACACACTGTGTGGGGCACTGTCCTTTCACACACTGGGTGGGGCACTGTCCTTTCACACTGGGACGCTGGGTGGGGCACTGTCCTTTCACACACTGGGTGGGGCACTGTCCTTTCACACACAGGGTGGAACACTGTCCTTTAACACACTGGGTGAGGCACTGTCCTTTCACACTGGGAAGCTGGGTGGGGCACTGTCCTTTCACAAACTGGGTGGAGCACTGTCCTTTCACACTCTGGGTGTGACACTGTCCTTTCACACACTGGGTGTGACACTGTCCTTTCACACTCTGGGTGTGACACTGTCCTTTCACACACTGGGTGGGGCACTGTCCTTTCACACACTGGGTGTGATGCTGTCCTTTCACACACTGGGTGGAACACTGTCCTTTCACACACTGGGACACTGGGTGGGGCACTGTCCTTTCACACACTGGGTGTGATGCTGTCCTTTCACACACTGGGTGGAACACTGTCCTTTCACACACTGGGACACTGGGTGGGGCACTGTCCTTTCACACTCTGGGTGTGACACTGTCCTTTCACACAGTGGGTGGAACACTGTCCTTTCACACACTGGGTGGGGCACTGTTCTTTCACACTGGGACGCTGGGTGGGGCACTGTCCTTTCACACACTGGGTGCAGCACTGTCCGTTCACACACTGGGTGGGGCACTGTCCTTTCACACAATGGGTGGGGCACTGTCCGTTCACACACTGGGTGAGGCACTGTCCTTTCACACACTGGGTGTGACACTGTCCTTTCACACACTGGGTGTGACACTGTCCTTTCACACACTGGGTGGGGCGCTGTCCTTTCACACACTGGGTGTGACACTGTCCTTTCACACACTGGGTGTGACACTGTCCTTTCACACACTGGGTGTGACACTGTCCTTTCACACACTGGGTGGGGTACTGTCCTTTCACACACTGGATGGAACACTGTCCGTTCACACACTGGGTGGGGCACTGTCCTTTCACACAATGGGTGGGGCACTGTCCGTTCACACACTGGGTGGGGCACTGTCCGTTCACACACTGGGTGGGGCACTGTCCTTTCACACTCTGGGTGGGACACTGTCCTTTCACCCACTGGGTGTGACACTGTCCTTTCACACACTGGGTGTGACGCTGTCCTTTCACACACTGGGTGGGGCGCCATCCTTTCACACACTGGGTGGAACACTGTCCTTTCACACACTGGGTGTGACACTGTCCTTTCACACACTGGGTGGGGCGCCATCCTTTCACACACTGGGTGGAACACTGTCCTTTCACACACTGGGTGGGGCACTGTCCTTTCACACCCTGGGTGTGACACTGTCCTTTCACACACTGGGTGGGGCACTGTCCTTTCACACACTGGGTGGGGCACTGCCCTTTCACACACTTGGTGGGGCACTGTCCTTTCACACACTGGGTGGGGCACTGCCCTTTCACACACTGGTTGGGACACTGTCCTTTCACACACTGGGTGGGGCACTGTCCTTTCACACACTGGGTGTGACACTGTCCTTTCACACACTGGGTGGGGCGCTGTCCTTTCACACACTGGGTGTGACACTGTCCTTTCACACACTGGGTGGGGCACTGTCCTTTCACACACTGGGTGGGGCACTGTCCTTTCACACACTGAGTGGGGCACTGTCCTTTCACACACTGAGTGGGGCACTGTCCTTTCACACACTGGGTGGAGCACTGTCCTTTCACACACTGGGTGGAGCACAGTCCTTTCACACACTGAGTGGAGCACTGTCCTTTCACACACTGGGTGTGACACTGTCCTTACACACACTGGGTGTGACACTGTCCTTTCACACACTGGGTGGGGCACTGTCCTTTCACACACTGGGTGGGGCGCTGTCCTTTCACACACTGGGTGGGGCACTGTCCTTTCACACACTGGGTGGGGCACTGTCCTTTCACACACTGGGTGGAGCACAGTCCTTTCACACACTGAGTGGAGCACTGTCCTTTCACACACTGGGTGGGGCACTGTCCTTTCACACACTGGGTGTGACACTGTCCTTTCACACACTGGGTGGGGCACTGTCCTTTCACACACTGGGTGGGGCACTGTCCTTTCACACACTGGGTGGGACACTGTCCTTTCACACACTGGGTGGGACACTGTCCTTTCACACACTGGGTGGGGCACTGTCCTTTCACACACTGGGTGGAGCACTGTCCTTTCACACACTGGGTGGGGCACTGTCCTTTCACACACTGGGTGGGGCACTGCCCTTTCACACATGGGTGTGACACTGTCCTTTCACACACTGGGTGTGACACTGTCCTTTCACACACTGGGTGGGGCACTGTCCTTTCACACACAGGGTGGAACACTGTCCTTTAACACACTGGGTGAGGCACTGTCCTTTCACACTGGGAAGCTGGGTGGGGCACTGTCCTTTCACAAACTGGGTGGAGCACTGTCCTTTCACACTCTGGGTGTGACACTGTCCTTTCACACACTGGGTGTGACACTGTCCTTTCACACTCTGGGTGTGACACTGTCCTTTCACACACTGGGTGGGGCACTGTCCTTTCACACACTGGGTGTGATGCTGTCCTTTCACACACTGGGTGGAACACTGTCCTTTCACACACTGGGACACTGGGTGGGGCACTGTCCTTTCACACACTGGGTGTGACACTGTCCTTTCACACAGTGGGTGGAACACTGTCCTTTCACACACTGGGTGGGGCACTGTTCTTTCACACTGGGACGCTGGGTGGGGCACTGTCCTTTCACACACTGGGTGCAGCACTGTCCGTTCACACACTGGGTGGGGCACTGTCCTTTCACACAATGGGTGGGGCACTGTCCGTTCACACACTGGGTGAGGCACTGTCCTTTCACACACTGGGTGGGGCACTGTCCTTTCACACTCTGGGTGTGACACTGTCCTTTCACCCACTGGGTGTGACACTGTCCTTTCACACACTGGGTGTGACACTGTCCTTTCACACACTGGGTGGGGCGCTGTCCTTTCACACACTGGGTGTGACACTGTCCTTTCACACACTGGGTGTGACACTGTCCTTTCACACACTGGGTGTGACACTGTCCTTTCACACACTGGGTGGGGTACTGTCCTTTCACACACTGGATGGAGCACTGTCCGTTCACACACTGGGTGGGGCACTGTCCTTTCACACAATGGGTGGGGCACTGTCCGTTCACACACTGGGTGGGGCACTGTCCGTTCACACACTGGGTGGGGCACTGTCCTTTCACACTCTGGGTGGGACACTGTCCTTTCACCCACTGGGTGTGACACTGTCCTTTCACACACTGGGTGTGACGCTGTCCTTTCACACACTGGGTGGGGCGCCATCCTTTCACACACTGGGTGGAACACTGTCCTTTCACACACTGGGTGTGACACTGTCCTTTCACACACTGGGTGGGGCGCCATCCTTTCACACACTGGGTGGAACACTGTCCTTTCACACACTGGGTGTGACACTGTCCTTTCACACACTGGGTGTGACGCTGCCCTTTCACACACTGGGTGTGACGCTGCCCTTTCACACACTGGGTGTGACACTGTCCTTTCACACACTGGCTGGGGCACTGTCCTTTCACACACTGGGTGGGACACTGTCCTTTCACACACTGGGTGGGGCACTGTCCTTTCACACACTGGGTGTGACACTGTCCTTTCACACACTGGGTGGGGCACTGTCCTTTCACACACTGGGTGGGGCACTGCCCTTTCACACACTTGGTGGGGCACTGTCCTTTCACACACTGGGTGGGGCACTGCCCTTTCACACACTGGTTGGGACACTGTCCTTTCACACACTGGGTGGGGCACTGTCCTTTCACACACTGGGTGTGACACTGTCCTTTCACACACTGGGTGGGGCGGTGTCCTTTCACACACTGGGTGTGACACTGTCCTTTCACACACTGGGTGGAGCACTGTCCTTTCACACACTGGGTGGAGCACTGTCCTTTCACACACTGAGTGGAGCACTGTCCTTTCACACACTGGGTGTGACACTGTCCTTACACACACTGGGTGTGACACTGTCCTTTCACACACTGGGTGGGGCACTGTCCTTTCACACACTGGGTGGGGCGCTGTCCTTTCACACACTGGGTGGGGCACTGTCCTTTCACACACTGGGTGGGGCACTGTCCTTTCACACACTGGGTGGGGCACTGTCCTTTCACACACTGGGTGGAGCACAGTCCTTTCACACACTGAGTGGAGCACTGTCCTTTCACACACTGGGTGGGGCACTGTCCTTTCACACACTGGGTGGGGCACTGTCCTTTCACACACTGGGTGGGGCACTGTCCTTTCACACACTGGGTGGGGCACTGTCCTTTCACACACTGGGTGGAGCACTGTCCTTTCACACATGGGTGTGACACTGTCCTTTCACACACTGGGTGTGACACTGTCCTTTCACACACTGGGTGGGGCACTGTCATTTCACACACTGGGTGTGACACAGTCCTTTCACACACTGGGTGGGACACTGTCCTTTCACACACTGAGTGGAGCACTGTCCTTTCACACACTGGGTGGGGCACTGTCCTTTCACACACTGGGTGGGGTACTGTCCTTTCACACACTGGGTGGAGCACTGTCCTTTCACACACTGGGTGGGACACTGTCCTTTCACACACTGGGTGGAGCACAGTCCTTTCACACACTGAGTGGAGCACTGTCCTTTCACACACTGGGTGGGGCACTGTCCTTTCACACACTGGGTGGGGCACTGTCCTTTCACACACTGGGTGGGGCACTGTCCTTTCACACACTGGGTGGGGCACTGTCCTTTCACACACTGGGTGGAGCACTGTCCTTTCACACACTGGGTGTGACACTGTCCTTTCACACACTGGGTGTGACACTGTCCTTTCACACACTGGGTGGGGCACTGTCATTTCACACACTGGGTGTGACACAGTCCTTTCACACACTGGGTGGGACACTGTCCTTTCACACACTGGGTGGGACACTGTCCTTTCACACACTGGGTAGGGCACTGTCCTTTCACACACTGAGTGGAGCACTGTCCTTTCACACACTGGGTGGGGCACTGTCCTTTCACACACTGGGTGGAGCACAGTCCTTTCACACACTGAGTGGAGCACTGTCCTTTCACACACTGGGTGGGGCACTGTCCTTTCACACACTGGGTGGGGCACTGTCCTTTCACACACTGGGTGGGGCACTGTCCTTTCACACACTGGGTGTGACACTGTCCTTTCACACACTGGGTGGAGCACTGTCCTTTCACACACTGGGTGTGACACTGTCCTTTCACACACTGGGTGTGACACTGTCCTTTCACACACTGGGTGTGACACTGTCCTTTCACACACTGGGTGGGGCACTGTCATTTCACACACTGGGTGTGACACTGTCCTTTCACACACTGGGTGTGACACTGTCCTTTCACACACTGGGTGTGACACTGTCCTTTCACACACTGGGTGGGGCACTGTCCTTTCACACACTGGGTGTGACACTGTCCTTTCACACACTGGGTTGGGCACTGTCCTTTCACACACTGGGTGTGACACTGTCCTTTCACACACTGGGTGTGACACTGTCCTTTCACACACTTGGTGTGACACTCCTTTAACACACTGGGTGGGGCACTGTCCTTTCACACACTGGGTGTGACACTGTCCTTTCACACACTGGGACACTGGGTGTGACACTGTCCTTTCACACACTGGGTGTGACACTTTCCTTTCACACACTGGGTGTGACACTGTCCTTTCACACACTGGGACGCTGGGTGGGGCAGTGTCCTTTCGCAATCTGGGTGGGGCACTGTCCTTTCACACACTGGGTGGGGCACTGTCCTTTCTCACACTGGGTGGGGCACTGTCCTTTCACACACTGGGTGGGGCACTGTCCTTTCACACACTGGGTGGGGCACTGTCCTTTCACACACTGGGTGGGGCACTGTCCTTTCGCACACTGGGCGCGACACTGTCCTTTCACACACTGGGTGTGACACTGTCCTTTCACACACTGGGTGTGACACCGTCCTTTCACACACTGGGTGTGACACTGTCCTTTCACACACTGGGTGTGACACTGTCCTTTCACACACTGGGACGCTGGGTGGGGCACTGTCCTTTCACACACTGGGTGTGACACTGTACTTTCACACACTGGATGTGACACTGTCCTTTCACCCACTGGGTGGGGCACTGTCCTTTCACACACTGGGTGGGGCACTGTCCTTTCACACACTGGGTGTGACACTGTACTTTCACACACTGGGTGTGACACTGTCCTTTCACACACTGGGTGGGGCACTGTCCTTTCACACACTGGGTGTGACACTGTACTTTCACACACTGGGTGTGACACTGTCCTTTCACACACTGGGTGTGACACTGTCCTTTCACACACTGGGTGGGGCACAGTCCTTTCACACACTGGGTGTGACACTGTCTTTTCACACACTGGGTGTGACACTGTCCTTTCACACACCGGGTGTGGGAACTGTCCTTTCACACACTGGGTGGGGCACTGTCCTTTCACACACTGGGTGGTGCACTGTCCTTTCACACACAGGGTGGGGCACTGTCCTTTCACACACTGGGTGTGACACTGTCCTTTCACACACTGGGTGTGACACTGTCCTTTCACACACTGGGTGTGACACTGTCCTTTCACACACTGGGTGTGACACTGTCCTTTCACACACTGGGTGTGACACTGTCCTTTCACACACCGGGTGGGGCACTGTCCTTTCACACACTGGGTGGGGCACTGTCCTTTCACCCACTGGGTGGGGCACTGTTCTGTCACACACTGGGTGGGGCACTGTCCTTTCACACACAGGGTGGGGCACTGTCCTTTCACACACTGGGTGGGGCACTGTTCTTTCACACACCGGGTGGGGCACTGTCCTTTCACACACTGGGTGGGGCACTGTCCTTTCACCCACTGGGTGGGGCACTGTTCTGTCACACACTGGGTGGGGCACTGTCCTTTCACACACAGGGTGGGGCACTGTCCTTTCACACACTGGGTGTGACACTGTCCTTTCACACACCGGGTGGGGCACTGTCCTTTCACACACTGGGTGGGGCACTGTCCTTTCACCCACTGGGTGGGGCACTGTTCTGTCACACACTGGGTGGGGCACTGTCCTTTCACACACAGGGTGGGGCACTGTCCTTTCACACACTGGGTGGGGCACTGTTCTTTCACACACCGGGTGGGGCACTGTCCTTTCACACACTGGGTGGGGCACTGTCCTTTCACCCACTGGGTGGGGCACTGTTCTGTCACACACTGGGTGGGGCACTGTCCTTTCACCCACTGGGTGGGGCACTGTTCTGTCACACACTGGGTGGGGCACTGTCCTTTCACCCACTGGGTGGGGCACTGTTCTGTCACACACTGGGTGGGGCACTGTCCTTTCACACACTGGGTGTGACGCTGTCCTTTCACACACTGGGTGTGACGCTGTCCTTTCACACACTAGGTGTGACACTGTCCTTTCACACACTGAGTGGGGCACTGTCCTTTCACACACTTGGTGGGGCACTGTCCTTTCACACACTGGGTGTGACACTGTCTTTTCACACACTGGGTGTGACACTGTCCTTTCACACACCGGGTGTGGGAACTGTCCATTCACACACTGGGTGGGGCACTGTCCTTTCACACACTGGGTGTGACACTGTCCTTTCACACACTGGGTGTGACACTGTCCATTCACACACTGGGTGGGGCACTGTCCTTTCACACACTGGGTGTGACACTGTCCTTTCACACACTGGGTGTGACACTGTCTTTTCACACACTGGGTGTGACACTGTCCATTCACACACTGGGTGGGGCACTGTCCTTTCACACACTGGGTGTGACACTGTCCTTTCACACACTGGGTGTGACACTGTCCTTTCACACACTGGGTGTGACACTGTCCTTTCACACACTGGGTGGGGCACTGTCCTTTCACACACTGGGTGTGACACTGTCCTTTCACACACTGGGTGTGACACTGTCCTTTCACACACTGGGTGTGACACTGTCCTTTCACACACTGGGTGTGACACTGTCCTTTCACACACTGGGTGTGACACTGTCCTTTCACACACCGGGTGGGGCACTGTCCTTTCACACACTGGGTGTGACACTGTCCGTTCACACACTGGGTGGGGCACTGTCCTTTCACACACCGGGTGGGGCACTGTCCTTTCACACACTGGGTGGGGCACTGTCCTTTCACCCACTGGGTGGGGCACTGTCCTTTCACCCACTGGGTGGGGCACTGTCCTTTCACACACTGGGTGTGATGCTGTCCTTTCACACACTGGGTGGGGCACTGTCCTTTCACCCACTGGGTGGGGCACTGTCCTTTCACACACTGGGTGGGGCACTGTCCTTTCACACACTGGGTGAGGCACTGTCCTTTCACACACTGGGTGTGACGCTGTCCTTTCACACACTGGGTGGGGCACTGTCCTTTCACACACTGGGTGTGACACTGTCCTTTCACACACTGGGTGTGACACTGTCCTTTCACACACTGGGTGTGACACTGTCCTTTCACACACTGGGTGGGGCACTGTCCTTTCACACACTGGGTGTGACGCTGTCCTTTCACACACTGGGTGTGACACTGTCCTTTCACACACTGGGTGAGGCACTGTCCTTTCACACACTGGGTGTGACGCTGTCCTTTCACACACTGGGTGTGACACTGTCCTTTCACACACTGGGTGGGGCACTGTCCTTTCACACACTGGGTGTGACGCTGTCCTTTCACAAACTGGGTGTGACACTGTCCTTTCACACACTGGGTGTGACGCTGTCCTTTCACACACTGGGTGGGGCACTGTCCTTTCACACACTGGGTGTGACGCTGTCCTTTCACACACTGGGTGTGACGCTGTCCTTTCACACACTGGGTGGGGCACTGTCCTTTCACACACTGGGTGAGGCACTGTCCTTTCACACACTGGGTGTGACGCTGTCCTTTCACACACTGGGTGGGGCACTGTCCTTTCACACACTGGGTGGGGCACTGTCCTTTCACACACTGGGTGTGACGCTGTCCTTTCACACACTGGGTGGGGCACTGTCCTTTCACACACTGGGTGTGACGCTGTCCTTTCACACACTGGGTGTGACGCTGTCCTTTCACACACTGGGTGGGGCACTGTCCTTTCACACACTGGGTGTGACGCTGTCCTTTCACACACTGGGTGTGACGCTGTCCTTTCACACACTGGGTGTGACGCTGTCCTTTCACACACTGGGTGTGACGCTGTCCTTTCACACACTGGGTGGGGCACTGTCCTTTCACACACTGGGTGTGACACTGTCCTTTCACACACTGGGTGGGGCACTGTCCTTTCACACACTGGGTGTGACACTGTCCTTTCACACACTGGGTGTGACGCTGTCCTTTCACACACTGGGTGGGGCACTGTCCTTTCACACACTGGGTGTGACGCTGTCCTTTCACACACTGGGTGTGACGCTGTCCTTTCACACACTGGGTGTGACGCTGTCCTTTCACACACTGGGTGTGACGCTGTCCTTTCACACACTGGGTGGGGCACTGTCCTTTCACACACTGGGTGTGACACTGTCCTTTCACACACTGGGTGGGGCACTGTCCTTTCACACACTGGGTGGGGCACTGTCCTTTCACACACTGGGTGGGGCACTGTCCTTTCACACACTGGGTGTGACGCTGTCCTTTCACACACTGGGTGGGGCACTGTCCTTTCACACACTGGGTGTGACACTGTCCTTTCACACACTGGGTGGGGCACTGTCCTTTCACACACTGGGTGGGGCACTGTCCTTTCACACACTGGGTGGGGCACTGTCCTTTCACACACTGGGTGTGACACTGTTCTTTCACACACTGGGTGGGGCACTGTCCTTTCACACACTGGGTGGGGCACTGTCCTTTCACACACTGGGTGGGGCACTGTCCTTTCACACACTGGGTGTGACACTGTTCTTTCACACACTGGGTGGAGCACTGTCCTTTCACACACTGGGTGGGGCACTGTCCTTTCACACACTGGGTGTGACACTGTTCTTTCACACACTGGGTGGAGCACTGTCCTTTCACACACTGGGTGGGGCACTGTCCTTTCACACACTGGGTGGGGCGCTGTTCTTTCACACACTGGGTGGAGCACTGTCCTTTCACACACTGGGTGTGATGCTGTCCTTTCACACACTGGGTGTGATGCTGTCCTTTCACACACTGGGTGGGACGCTGTCCTTTCACACACTTGGTGGGGCACTGTCCTTTCACACACTGGGTGGGGCACTGTCCTTTCACACACTGGGTGTGACACTGTCCTTTCACACACTAGGTGTGACACTGTTCTTTCACACTCTGGGTGGGGCACTGTCCTTTCACACACTGGGTGTGACGCTGTCCTTTCACACACTGGGTGGAGCACTGTCCTTTCACACACTGGGTGGGGCACTGTCCTTTCACACACTGGGTGTGACACTGTTCTTTCACACACTGGGTGGAGCACTGTCCTTTCACACACTGGGTGTGACACTGTTCTTTCACACACTGGGTGGGGCACTGTCCTTTCACACACTGGGTGTGACACTGTTCTTTCACACACTGGGTGGAGCACTGTCCTTTCACACACTGGGTGGGGCACTGTCCTTTCACACACTGGGTGTGATGCTGTCCTTTCACACACTGGGTGTGATGCTGTCCTTTCACACACTGGGTGGGACGCTGTCCTTTCACACACTTGGTGGGGCACTGTCCTTTCACACACTGGGTGGGGCACTGTCCTTTCACACACTGGGTGTGACACTGTCCTTTCACACACTAGGTGTGACACTGTTCTTTCACACACTGGGTGGGGCACTGTCCTTTCACACACTGGGTGGGGCATTGTCCTTTCACACACTGGGTGGGGCATTGTCCTTTCACACACTGGGTGTGACACTGTCCTTTCACACACTGGGTGTGACACTGTCCTTTCACACACTGGGTGTGACACTGTCCTTTCACACACTGGGTGTGATGCTGTCCTTTCACCCACTGGGTGTGACACTGTCCTTTCACACACTAGGTGTGACACTGTTCTTTCACACACTGGGTGGGGCACTGTCCTTTCACACACTGGGTGGGGCATTGTCCTTTCACACACTGGGTGGGGCACTGTCCTTTCACACACTGGGTGTGACACTGTCCTTTCACACACTGGGTGTGGCACTGTCCTTTCACACACTGGGTGTGACGCTGTCCTTTCACACACTGGGTGGGGCACTGTCCTTTCACACACTGGGTGTGACGCTGTCCTTTCACACACTGGGTGTGACGCTGTCCTTTCACACACTGGGTGTGACGCTGTCCTTTCACACACTGGGTGTGACGCTGTCCTTTCACACACTGGGTGGGGCACTGTCCTTTCACACACTGGGTGTGACACTGTCCTTTCACACACTGGGTGGGGCACTGTCCTTTCACACACTGGGTGGGGCACTGTCCTTTCACACACTGGGTGGGGCACTGTCCTTTCACACACTGGGTGGGGCACTGTCCTTTCACACACTGGGTGTGACACTGTTCTTTCACACACTGGGTGGGGCACTGTCCTTTCACACACTGGGTGGGGCACTGTCCTTTCACACACTGGGTGGGGCACTGTCCTTTCACACACTGGGTAGGGCACTGTCCTTTCACACACTGGGTGGGGCACTGTCCTTTCACACACTGGGTGGGGCGCTGTCCTTTCACACACTGGGTGGAGCACTGTCCTTTCACACACTGGGTGGGGCACTGTCCTTTCACACACTGGGTGTGATGCTGTCCTTTCACACACTGGGTGTGATGCTGTCCTTTCACACACTGGGTGGGACGCTGTCCTTTCACACACTTGGTGGGGCACTGTCCTTTCACACACTGGGTGGGGCACTGTCCTTTCACACACTGGGTGTGACACTGTTCTTTCACACACTGGGTGGAGCACTGTCCTTTCACACACTGGGTGGGGCGCTGTCCTTTCACACACTGGGTGGAGCACTGTCCTTTCACACACTGGGTGGGGCACTGTCCTTTCACACACTGGGTGTGATGCTGTCCTTTCACACACTGGGTGTGATGCTGTCCTTTCACACACTGGGTGGGACGCTGTCCTTTCACACACTTGGTGGGGCACTGTCCTTTCACACACTGGGTGGGGCACTGTCCTTTCACACACTGGGTGTGACACTGTCCTTTCACACACTAGGTGTGACACTGTTCTTTCACACTCTGGGTGGGGCACTGTCCTTTCACACACTGGGTGTGACGCTGTCCTTTCACACACTGGGTGGAGCACTGTCCTTTCACACACTGGGTGGGGCACTGTCCTTTCACACACTGGGTGTGACACTGTTCTTTCACACACTGGGTGGAGCACTGTCCTTTCACACACTGGGTGTGACACTGTTCTTTCACACACTGGGTGGGGCACTGTCCTTTCACACACTGGGTGTGACACTGTTCTTTCACACACTGGGTGGAGCACTGTCCTTTCACACACTGGGTGGGGCACTGTCCTTTCACACACTGGGTGTGATGCTGTCCTTTCACACACTGGGTGTGATGCTGTCCTTTCACACACTGGGTGGGACGCTGTCCTTTCACACACTTGGTGGGGCACTGTCCTTTCACACACTGGGTGGGGCACTGTCCTTTCACACACTGGGTGTGACACTGTCCTTTCACACACTAGGTGTGACACTGTTCTTTCACACACTGGGTGGGGAACTGTCCTTTCACACACTGGGTGGGGCATTGTCCTTTCACACACTGGGTGGGGCATTGTCCTTTCACACACTGGGTGTGACACTGTCCTTTCACACACTGGGTGTGACACTGTCCTTTCACACACTGGGTGTGACACTGTCCTTTCACACACTGGGTGTGATGCTGTCCTTTCACCCACTGGGTGGGGCACTGTCCTGTCACACACTGGGTGTGACACTGTCCTTTCACACACTGGGTGGAACACTGTCCTTTCACACACTGGGTGTGACACTGTCCTTTCACACACTGGGTGTGATGCTGTCCTGTCACACACTGGGTATGACACTGTCCTTTCACACACTGGGTGTGACACTGTCCTTTCACCCACTGGGTGTGATGCTGTCCTTTCACCCACTGGGTGGGGCACTGTCCTTTCACACACTGGGTGTGATGCTGTCCTTTCACACACTGGGTGTGACACTGTCCTTTCACACACTGGGTGGAACACTGTCCTTTCACACACTGGGTGTGACACTGTCCTTTCACACACTGGGTGTGATGCTGTCCTGTCACACACTGGGTATGACACTGTCCTTTCACACACTGGGTGTGACACTGTCCTTTCACACACTGGGTGTGATGCTGTCCTGTCACACACTGGGTGTGACACTGTCCTTTCACACACTGGGTGTGACACTGTCCTTTCACACACTGGGTGTGATGCTGTCCTTTCACCCACTGGGTGGGGCACTGTCCTGTCACACACTGGGTGCGACACTGTCCTTTCACACACTGGGTGTGACACTGTCCTTTCACACACTGGGTGTGACACTGTCCTTTCACACACTGGGTGTGACGCTGTCCTTTCACACACTGGGTGTGACACTGTCCTTTCACACACTGGGTGTGACGCTGTCCTTTCACACACTAGGTGTGACACTGTCCTTTCACACACTGGGTGGGGCACTGTCCTTTCACACTCTGGGTGTGACACTGTCCTTTCACACACTGGGTGGGGCACTGTCCTTTCACACACTGGGTGGGGCACTGTCCTTTCACACACTGGGTGTGACACTGTCCTTTCACACACTGGGTGGGGCACTGTCCTTTCACACACTGGGTGTGACACTGTCCTTTCACACACTGGGTGGGGCACTGTCCTTTCACACACTGGGTGGGGCACTGTCCTTTCACACACTGGGTGTGACACCGTACTTTCACACACTGGGTGGGGCACTGTCCTTTCACACACTGGGTGTGACGCTGTCCTTTCACACACTGGGTGTGACGCTGTCCTTTCACACACTGGGTGGGGCACTGTCCTTTCACACACTGGGTGTGACACTGTCCTTTCACACACTGGGTGTGACGCTGTCCTTTCACACACTGGGTGGGGCACTGTCCTTTCACACACTGGGTGGGGCACTGTCCTTTCACACACTGGGTGGGGCACTGTCCTTTCACACACTGGGTGTGACACTGTCCTTTCACACACTGGGTGGGGCACTGTCCTTTCACACACTGGGTGGGGCACTGTCCTTTCACACACTGGGTGTGACACTGTCCTTTCACACACTGGGTGTGACGCTGTCCTTTCACACACTGGGTGTGACGCTGTCCTTTCACACACTGGGTGGGGCACTGTCCTTTCACACACTGGGTGTGACACTGTCCTTTCACACACTGGGTGGGGCACTGTCCTTTCACACACTGGGTGGAGCACTGTCCTTTCACACACTGGGTGGGGCACTGTCCTTTCACACACTGGGTGGGGCACTGTCCTTTCACACACTGGGTGGGGCACTGTCCTTTCACACACTGGGTGTGACACTGTCCTTTCACACACTGGGTGTGACGCTGTCCTTTCACACACTTGGTGGGGCACTGTCCTTTCACACACTAGGTGTGACACTGTTCTTTCACACACTGGGTGGGGCACTGTCCTTTCACACACTGGGTGTGACACTGTCCTTTCACACACTGGGTGTGACACTGTCCTTTCACACACTGGGTGGGGCACTGTCCTTTCACACACTGGGTGGGGCACTGTTCTTTCACACACTGGGTGTGACACTGTCCTTTCACACACTGGGTGTGACACTGTCCTTTCACACACTGGGTGTGACACTGTCCTTTCACACACTGGGTGTGACACTGTCCTTTCACACACTGGGTGGGGCACTGTCCTTTCACACACTGGGTGTGACACTGTCCTTTCACACACTGGGTGTGACACTGTCCTTTCACACACTGGCTGGGGCACTGTCCTTTCACACACTGGGTGTGACGCTGTCCTTTCACACACTGGGTGGGGCACTGTCCTTTCACACACTGGCTGGGGCACTGTCCTTTCACACACTGGGTGTGACACTGTCCTTTCACACACTGGGTGTGATGCTGTCCTTTCACACACTGGGTGTGATGCTGTCCTTTCACACACTGGGTGGGGCACTGTCCTTTCACACACTGGGTGTGACACTGTCCTTTCACACACTGGGTGGGGCACTGTCCTTTCACACACTGGGTGTGACGCTGTCCTTTCACACACTGGGTGGGGCACTGTCCTTTCACACACTGGGTGTGATGCTGTCCTTTCACCCACTGGGTGGGGCACTGTCCTTTCACACACTGGGTGTGACGCTGTCCTTTCACACACTGGGTGTGACACTGTCCTTTCACACACTGGGTGTGACACTGTCCTTTCACACACTGGGTGTGACACTGTCCTTTCACACACTGGGTGTGATGCTGTCCTTTCACACACTGGGTGGGGCACTGTCCTTTCACACACTGGGTGTGACGCTGTCCTTTCACACACTGGGTGTGATGCTGTCCTTTCACCCACTGGGTGGGGCACTGTCCTTTCACACACTGGGTGTGACACTGTCCTTTCACACACTGGGTGTGATGCTGTCCTTTCACCCACTGGGTGGGGCACTGTCCTTTCACACACTGGGTGTGATGCTGTCCTTTCACCCACTGGGTGGGGCACTGTCCTTTCACACACTGGGTGGAACACTGTCCTTTCACACACTGGGTGTGACACTGTCCTTTCACACACTGGGTGTGATGCTGTCCTGTCACACACTGGGTATGACACTGTCCTTTCACACACTGGGTGTGACACTGTCCTTTCACCCACTGGGTGTGATGCTGTCCTTTCACCCACTGGGTGGGGCACTGTCCTTTCACACACTGGGTGTGACACTGTCCTTTCACACACTGGGTGGAACACTGTCCTTTCACACACTGGGTGTGACACTGTCCTTTCACACACTGGGTGTGATGCTGTCCTGTCACACACTGGGTATGACACTGTCCTTTCACACACTGGGTGTGACACTGTCCTTTCACACTCTGGGTGTGATGCTGTCCTGTCACACACTGGGTATGACACTGTCCTTTCACACACTGGGTGTGACACTGTCCTTTCACACACTGGGTGTGACACTGTCCTTTCACACACTGGGTGTGACACTGTCCTTTCACACACTGGGTGGGGCACTGTCCTTTCACACACTGGGTGTGACACTGTCCTTTCACACACTGGGTGTGACGCTGTCCTTTCACACACTAGGTGTGACACTGTCCTTTCACACACTGGGTGGGGCACTGTCCTTTCACACTCTGGGTGTGACACTGTCCTTTCACACACTGGGTGTGACACTGTCCTTTCACACACTGGGTGGGGCACTGTCCTTTCACACACTGGGTGTGATGCTGTCCTTTCACACCCTGGGTGGGGCACTGTCCTTTCACACACTGGGTGGGGCACTGTCCTTTCACACACTGGGTGTGACGCTGTCCTTTCACACACTGGGTGTGACGCTGTCCTTTCACACACTGGGTGTGACGCTGTCCTTTCACACACTGGGTGGGGCACTGTCCTTTCACACACTGGGTGTGACACTGTCCTTTCACACACTGGGTGTGACACTGTCCTTTCACACACTGGGTGGGGCACTGTCCTTTCACACACTGGGTGGAGCACTGTCCTTTCACACACTGGGTGGGGCACTGTCCTTTCACACACTGGGTGGGGCACTGTCCTTTCACACACTGGGTGGGGCACTGTCCTTTCACACACTGGGTGTGACACTGTCCTTTCACACACTGGGTGTGACACTGTCCTTTCACACACTGGGTGTGACGCTGTCCTTTCACACACTTGGTGGGGCACTGTCCTTTCACACACTGGCTGGGGCACTGTCCTTTCACACACTGGGTGTGACACTGTCCTTTCACACACTGGGTGTGACACTGTCCTTTCACACACTGGGTGGGGCACTGTCCTTTCACACACTGGGTGTGACACTGTCCTTTCACACACTGGGTGTGACACTGTCCTTTCACACACTGGGTGGGACACTGTCCTTTCACACACTGGGTGTGACACTGTCCTTTCACACACTGGGTGGGGCACTGTCCTTTCACACACTGGGTGTGACACTGTCCTTTCACACACTGGGTGGGGCACTGTCCTTTCACACACTGGGTGTGACACTGTCCTTTCACACACTGGGTGGGGCACTGTCCTTTCACACACTGGGTGGGGCACTGTCCTTTCACACACTGGGTGTGACACTGTCCTTTCACACACTGGGTAGGACACTGTCCTATCACACACTGGGTGTAACACTGTCCTTTCACACACTGGGTGTGACACTGTCCTTTCACACACTGGGTGTGATGCTGTCCTTTCACACACTGGGTGAGGCACTGTCCTTTCACACACTGGGTGTGACTCTGTCCTTTCACACACTGGGTGTGACTCTGTCCTTTCACACACTGGGTGTGACACTGTCCTTTCACACACTGGCTGGGACTCTGTCCTTTCACACACTGGGTGTGACACTGTCCTTTCACACACTGGGTGTGACTCTGTCCTTTCACACACTGGGTGTGACTCTGTCCTTTCACACAGTGGGTGTGACTCTGTCCTTTCACACACCGGGTGGGACACTGTCCTTACACACACTGGGTGTGACTCTGTCCTTTCACACACTGGGTGTGACACTGTCCTTTCACACACCGGGTGGGGCACTGTCCTTTCACACACTGGGTGGGGCACTGTCCTTTCACACACTGGGTGTGACAGTGTCCTTTCACACACTGGGTGGGGCACTGTCCTTTCACACACTGGGTGGGGCACTGTCCTTTCACACACTGGGTGTGACACTGTCCTTTCACACACTGGGTGGGGCACTGTCCTTTCACACACTGGGTGGGGCGCTGTCCTTTCACACACTGGGTGGAGCACTGTCCTTTCACACACTGGGTGGGGCACTGTCCTTTCACACACTGGGTGTGACACTGTCCTTTCACACACTGGGTGTGACACTGTCCTTTCACACACTGGGTGTGACACTGTCCTTTCACACACTGGGTGTGACACTGTCCTTTCACACACTGGGTGTGACACTGTCCTTTCACACACTGGGTGTGACACTGTCCTTTCACACACTGGGTGTGACACTGTCCTTTCACACACTGGGTGGGGCACAGTCCTTTCACACACTGGGTGAGGCACTGTCCTTTCACACACTGGGTGTGACACTGTCCTTTCACACACTGGGTGTGACACTGTCCTTTCACACACTGGGTGAGACACTGTCCTTTCACACACTGGGTGGGGCACTGTCCTTTCACACACTGGGTGGGGCACAGTCCTTTCACACACTGGGTGGGGCGCTGCCCTTTCACACACTGGGTGTGACACTGTCCTTTCACACACTGGGTGTGACACTGTCCTTTCACACACTGGGTGTGACACTGTCCTTTCACACACTGGGTGTGACACTGTCCTTTCACACACTGGGTGGGGCACTGTCCTTTCACACACTGGGTGTGACACTGTCCTTTCACACACTGGGTGTGACACTGTCCTTTCACACACTGGGTATGACACTGTCCTTTCACACACTGGGTGTGACACTGTCCTATCACACACTGGGTGCGACGCTGTCCTTTCACACACTGGGTGGGGCACTGTCCTTTCACACACTGGGTGTGACACTGTCCTTTCACACACTGGGTGTGACTCTGTCCTTTCACACACTGGGTGGGGCACTGTCCTTTCACACACTGGGTGGGGCACTGTCCTTTCTCACACTGGGTGTGACACTGTCCTTTCACACACTGGGTGGGGCACTGTCCTTTCACACACTGGGTGGGGCACTGTCCTTTCACACACTGGGTTGGGCACTGTCCTTTCACACACTGGGTAGGACACTGTCCTATCACACACTGGGTGGGGCACTGTCCTTTCACACACTGGGTGGGGCACTGTCCTTTCACACACTGGGTGTGATGCTGTCCTTTCACACACTGGGTGAGGCACTGTCCTTTCACACACTGGGTGTGACTCTGTCCTTTCACACACTGGGTGTGACACTGTCCTTTCACACACTGGCTGGGACTCTGTCCTTTCACACACTGGGTGTGACACTGTCCTTTCACACACTGGGTGTGACTCTGTCCTTTCACACACTGGGTGTGACTCTGTCCTTTCACACACTGGGTGTGACTCTGTCCTTTCACACACCGGGTGGGACACTGTCCTTACACACACTGGGTGGGGCACTGTCCTTTCACACACTGGGTGGGGCACTGTCCTTTCACACACCGGGTGGGGCACTGTCCTTTCACACACTGGGTGGGGCACTGTCCTTTCACACACTGGGTGTGACAGTGTCCTTTCACACACTGGGTGGGGCACTGTCCTTTCACACACTGGGTGGGGCACTGTCCTTTCACACACTGGGTGTGACACTGTCCTTTCACACACTGGGTGGGGCGCTGTCCTTTCACACACTGGGTGGGGCGCTGTCCTTTCACACACTGGGTGGAGCACTGTCCTTTCACACACTGGGTGTGACACTGTCCTTTCACACACTGGGTGTGACACTGTCCTTTCACACACTGGGTGTGACACTGTCCTTTCACACACTGGGTGTGACACTGTCCTTTCACACACTGGGTGGGGCACAGTCCTTTCACACACTGGGTGAGGCACTGTCCTTTCACACACTGGGTGGGGCACTGTCCTTTCACACACTGGGTGTGACACTGTCCTTTCACACACTGGGTGTGACACTGTCCTTTCACACACTGGGTGGGGCACTGTCCTTTCACACACTGGGTGTGACACTGTCCTATCACACACTGGGTGCGACGCTGTCCTTTCACACACTGGGTGGGGCACTGTCCTTTCACACACTGGGTGTGACACTGTCCTTTCACACACTGGGTGTGACTCTGTCCTTTCACACACTGGGTGGGGCACTGTCCTTTCACACACTGGGTGGGGCACTGTCCTTTCTCACACTGGGTGTGACACTGTCCTTTCACACACTGGGTGGGGCACTGTCCTTTCACACACTGGGTGGGGCACTGTCCTTTCACACACTGGGTGTGACACTGTCCTTTCACACACTGGGTGGGGCACTGTCCTTTCACACACCGGGTGAGACACTGTCCTTTCACACACTGGGTGGGGCACTGTCCTTTCACACACTGGGTGGGGCACTGTCCTTTCACACACTGGGTGTGACACTGTCCTTTCACACTCTGGGTGTGATGCTGTCCTTTCACACACTGGGTGTGACTCTGTCCTTTCACACACTGGGTGTGATGCTGTCCTTTCACACACTGGGTGAGGCACTGTCCTTTCACACACTGGGTGGGGCACTGTCCTTTCACACACTGGGTGGAGCACTGTCCTTTCACACACTGGGTGTGACACTGTCCTTTCACACTCCGGGTGGGACTCTGTCCTTTCACACACTGGGTGGGACACTGTCCTTTCACACACTGGGTGTGACGCTGTCCTTTCACACACTGGGTGGGGCACTGTCCTTTCACACACTGGGTGGGACACTGTCCTTTCACACACTGGGTGTGACACTGTCCTTTCACACACCGGGTGGGGCACTGTCCTTTCACACACTGGGTGGGGCACTGTCCTTTCACACACTGGGTGTGACACTGTCCTTTCACACACTGGGTGGGGCACTGTCCTTTCACACACTGGGTGGGGCACTGTCCTTTCACACACTGGGTGTGACACTGTCCTTTCACACACTGGGTGGGGCACTGTCCTTTCACACACTGGGTGTGACACTGTCCTTTCACACACTGGGTGTGACGCTGTCCTTTCACACACTGGGTGTGACACTGTCCTTTCACACACTGGGTGTGACACTGTCCTTTCACACACTGGGTGTGACACTGTCCCTTCACACACTGGGTGGGACACTGTCCTTTCACACACTGGGTGTGACGCTGTTCTTTCACACACTGGGTGGGACACTGTCCTTTCACACACTGGGTGTGACGCTGTTCTTTCACACACTGGGTGGGACACTGTCCTTTCACACACTGGGTGTGACACTGTCCTTTCACACACTGGGTGGGGCACTGTCCTTTCACACACTGGGTGGGGCACTGTCCTTTCACACACTGGGTGTGACACTGTCCTTTCACACACTGGGTGTGACACTGTCCTTTCACACACCGGGTGAGACACTGTCCTTTCACACACTGGGTGTGACACTGTCCTTTCACACTCTGGGTGTGACGCTGTTCTTTCACACACTGGGTGTGACGCTGTCCTTTCACACACTGGGTGTGACACTGTCCTTTCACACTCTGGGTGTGACGCTGTCCTTTCACACTCTGGGTGTGACGCTGTTCTTTCACACACTGGGTGTGACACTGTCCTTTCACACACTGGGTGGGGCACTGTCCTTTCACACACTGGGTGGAACACTGTCCTTTCACACACTGGGTGTGACACTGTCCTTTCACACACTGGGTGGGGCACTGTCCTTTCACACTCTGGGTGTGACACTGTCCTTTCACACTCTCGGTGTGACACTGTCCTTTCACACACTGGGTGGGGCACTGTCCTGTCACACACTGGGTGGGGCACTGTCCTTTCACACACTGGGTGGAACACTGTCCTTTCACACACTGGGTGTGACACTGTCCTTTCACACACTGGGTGGGACACTGTCCTTTCACACACTGGGTGGGACACTGTCCTTTCACACACTGGGTGTGACACTGTCCTTTCACACACTGGGTGTGACACTGTCCTTTCACACTCTGGGTGTGACACTGTCCTTTCACACACTGGGTGTGACACCGTCCTTTCACACACTGGGTGTGACACTGTCCTTTCACACACTGGGTGTGACACTGTCCTTTCACACACTGGGTGTGACGCTGTTCTTTCACACACTGGGTGTGACACTGTCCTTTCACACACTGGGTGGGGCACTGTCCTTTCACACACTGGGTGTGACGCTGTCCTTTCACACACTGGGTGAGGCACTGCCCTTTCACACACTGGGTGGGGCACTGTCCTTTCACACACTGGGTGTGACACTGTCCTTTCACACACTGGGTGTGACACTGTCCTTTCACACACTGGGTGTGACACTGTCCTTTCACACACTGGGTAGGGCACTGTTCTTTCACACCCTGGGTGGGGCACTGTCCTTTCACACACTGGGTGGGGCACTGTCCTTTCACACACTGGGTGGGGCACTGTCCTTTCACACACTGGGTGGAACACTGTCCTTTCACACACTGGGTGGGGCACTGTCCCTTCACACACTGGGTGGGACACTGTCCTTTCACACACTGGGTGGGGCACTGTCCTTTCACACACTGGGTGGAACACTGTCCTTTCACACACTGGGTGGGGCACTGTCCTTTCACCCACTGGGTGTGACGCTGTCCTTTCACACACTGGGTGTGACACTGTCCTTTCACACACTGGGTGGAACACTGTCCTTTCACCCACTGGGTGTGACGCTGTCCTTTCACACACTGGGTGTGACACTTTCCTTTCACACACTGGGTGAGGCACTGTCCTTTCACACACTGGGTGTGACACTGTCCTTTCACACACCGGGTGGGGCACTGCCCTTTCACACACTGGTTGGGGCATTGACCTTTCACACACTGGGTGGGGCACTGTCCATTCACACACCGGGTGGGGCACTGTCCTTTCACACACTGGGTGGGGCACTGTCCTTTCACACACTGGGTGGGGCACTGTCCTTTCACACACTGGGTGGGGCACTGTCCTTTCACACACTGGGTGGGGCACTGTCCTTTCACACACCGGGTGGGGCACTGTCCTTTCACACACTGGGTGTGACACTGTCCTTTCACACACTGGGTGTGACACTGTCCTTTCACACACTGGGTGGAACACTGTCCTTTCACACACTGGGTGGAACACTGTCCTTTCACACACTGGGTGGGGCACTGTCCTTTCACACACTGGGTGGAACACTGTCCTTTCACACACTGGGTGGGGCACTGTCCTTTCACACACTGGGTGGAACACTGTCCTTTCACACACTGGGTGGAACACTGTCCTTTCACACACTGGGTGGGGCACTGTCCTTTCACACACTGGGTGTGACACTGTCCTTTCACACACTGGGTGGGGCACTGTCCTTTCACACACTGGGTGGAACACTGTCCTTTCACACACTGGGTGGGGCACTGTCCTTTCACACACTGGGTGGAACACTGTCCTTTCACACACTGGGTGTGACACTGTCCTTTCACACACTGGGTGGAGCACTGTCCTTTCACACACTGGGTGTGACACTGTCCTTTCACACACTGGGTGTGATGCTGTCCTTTCACACACTGGGTGGGGCACTGTCCTTTCACACACTGGGTGGAGCACTGTCCTTTCACACACTGGGTGGGGCACTGTCCTTTCACACACTGGGTGTGACACTGTCCTTTCACACACTGGGTGGAGCACTGTCCTTTCACACACTGGGTGGGGCACTGTCCTTTCACACTCTGGGTGGGACACTGTCCTTTCACACACTGGGTGGGGCACTGTCCTTTCACACACTGGGTGTGACACTGTCCTTTCACACACTGGGTGGAGCACTGTCCTTTCACACACTAGGTGTGACACTGTCCTTTCACACACTGGGTGTGACGCTGTCCTTTCACACACTGGGTGGAGCACTGTCCTTTCACACACTAGGTGTGACACTGTCCTTTCACACACTGGGTGTGACACTGTCCTTTCACACACTGGGTGTGACACTGTCCTTACACACACTAGGTGTGACACTGTCCTTTCACACACTGGGTGTGACACTGTCCTTTCACACACTGGGTGGAGCACTGTCCTTTCACACACTAGGTGTGACACTGTCCTTTCACACACTGGGTGTGACGCTGTCCTTTCACACACTGGGTGGAGCACTGTCCTTTCACACACTGGGTGTGACACTGTCCTTTCACACACTGGGTGTGACACTGTCCTTACACACACTAGGTGTGACACTGTCCTTTCACACACTGGGTGTGACACTGTCCTTTCACACACTGGGTGTGACACTGTCCTTTCACACACTGGGTGGAGCACTGTCCTTTCACACACTGGGTGGGGCACTGTCCTTTCACACACTGGGTGGGGCACTGTCCTTTCACACACTGGGTGTGACACTGTCCTTTCACCCACTGGGTGTGATACTGTCCTTTCACACACTGGGTGTGACACTGTCCTTTCACCCACTGGGTGTGACACTGTCCTTTCACCCACTGGGTGTGACACTGTCCTTTCACCCACTGGGTGTGACACTGTCCTTTCACACACTGGCTGGGGCACTGTCCTTTCACACACTGGGTGTGACACTGTACTTTCACACATTTGGTGGGGCACTGTCCTTTCACACACTGGGTGTGACCCTGTCCTTTCACACACTGGCTGGGGCACTGTCCTTTCACACACTGGGTGTGACACTGTCCTTTCACACACTGGGTGGGGCACTGTCCTTTCACACACTGGGTGGGACACTGTCCTTTCACACACTGGGTGGGGCACTGTCCTTTCACACACTGGGCCCGACACTGTCCTTTCACACACTGGGTGTGACACTGTCCTTTCACACACTGGGTGTGACACTGTCCTTTCACACACTGGGTGGGGCACTGTCCTTTCACACACTGAGTGGAGCACTGTCCTTTCACACACTGGGTGGGGCACTGTCCTTTCACACACTGGGCCCGACACTGTCCTTTCACACACTGGGTGGGGCACTGTCCTTTCACACACTGGGTGGGGCACTGTCCTTTCACACACTGGGTGGGGCACTGTCCTTTCACACACTGGGTGGGGCACTGTCCTTTCACACACTGGGTGGGGCGCTGTCCTTTCACACACTGGGTGGGGCACTGTCCTTTCACACACTGGGTGTGACACTGTCCTTTCACACACTGGGTGGAGCACTGTCCTTTCACACACTGGGTGGAGCACTGTCCTTTCACACACTGGGTGGGGCACTGTCCTTTCACACACTGGGTGTGACACTGTCCTTTCACACACTGGGTGGGGCACTGTCCTTTCACACACTGAGTGGAGCACTGTCCTTTCACACACTGGGTGGGGCACTGTCCTTTCACACACTGGGCCCGACACTGTCCTTTCACACACTGGGTGGGGCACTGTCCTTTCACACACTGGGTGGGGCACTGTCCTTTCACACACTGGGTGGGGCACTGTCCTTTCACACACTGGGTGGGGCACTGTCCTTTCACACACTGGGTGGGGCGCTGTCCTTTCACACACTGGGTGGGGCACTGTCCTTTCACACACTGGGTGGAGCACTGTCCTTTCACACACTGGGTGGGGCACTGTCCTTTCACACTGGGACGCTGGGTGGGGCACTGTCCTTTCACACACTGGGTGGGGCACTGTCCTTTCACACACTGGGCCCGACACTGTCCTTTCACACACTGGGTGGGGCACTGTCCTTTCACACACTGGGTGGGGCACTGTCCTTTCACACACTGGGTGTGACACTGTCCTTTCACACACTGGGCCCGACACTGTCCTTTCACACACTGGGTGCAACACTGTCCTTTCACACACTGGGTGGGGCACTGTCCTTTCACACACTGGGTGTGACACTGTCCTTTCACACACTGGGTGGGGCACTGTTCTTTCACACACTGGGTGGGGCACTGTCCTTTCACACACTGGGTGGGGCACTGTCCTTTCACACACTGGGTGGGGCACTGTCCTTTCACACACTGGGTGGGGCACTGTCCTTTCACACACTGGGTGGAGCACTGTCCTTTCACACACTGGGTGGGGCACTGTCCTTTCACACACTGGGTGGGGCACTGTCCTTTCACACACTGGGTGGGGCACTGTCCTTTCACACACTGGGAGTGACACTGTCCTTTCACACACTGGGTGTGACACTGTCCTTTCACACACTGGGAGTGACACTGTCCTTTCACACACTGGGTGTGACACTGTCCTTTCACACACTGGGAGTGACACTGTCCTTTCACACACTGGGTGGGGCACTGTCCTTTCACACACTGGGTGGGGCACTGTCCTTTCACACACTGGGTGTGACACTGTCCTTTCACACACTGGGTGCAACACTGTCCTTTCACACACTGGGTGGGGCACTGTCCTTTCACACACTGGGTGGGGCACTGTTCTTTCACACACTGGGTGGGGCACTGTCCTTTCACACACTGGGTGGGGCACTGTCCTTTCACACACTGGGTGGGGCACTGTCCTTTCACACACTGGGTGGGGCACTGTCCTTTCACACACTGGGTGGAGCACTGTCCTTTCACACACTGGGTGGGGCACTGTCCTTTCACACACTGGGTGGGGCACTGTCCTTTCACACACTGGGTGGGGCACTGTCCTTTCACACACTGGGAGTGACACTGTCCTTTCACACACTGGGTGTGACACTGTCCTTTCACACACTGGGAGTGACACTGTCCTTTCACACACTGGGTGTGACACTGTCCTTTCACACACTGGGAGTGACACTGTCCTTTCACACACTGGGAGTGACACTGTCCTTTCACACACTGGGTGGGGCACTGTCCTTTCACACACTGGGTGGGGCACTGTCCTTTCACACACTGGGTGGGGCACTGTCCTTTCACACACTGGGAGTGACACTGTCCTTTCACACACTGGGTGTGACACTGTCCTTTCACACACTGGGAGTGACACTGTCCTTTCACACACTGGGAGTGACACTGTCCTTTCACACACTGGGTGTGACACTGTCCTTTCACACACTGGGTGTGACACTGTTCTTTCACACACTGGGTGGGGCACTGTCCTTTCACACACTGGGTAGGGCACTGTCCTTTCACACACTGGGTGTGACACTGTCCTTTCACACACTGGGTGGGGCACTGTCCTTTCACACACTGGGTGGGGCAGTGTCCTTTCACACACTGGGTGGGGCACTGTCCTTTCACACACTGGGTGTGACACTGTCCTTTCACACACTGGGTGGGGCACTGTTCTTTCACCCACTGGGTGTGACACTGTCCTTTCACACACTGGGTGGGGCACTGTCCTTTCACACACTGGGTAGGGCACTGTCCTTTCACACACTGGGTGTGACACTGTCCTTTCACACACTGGGTGGGGCACTGTCCTTTCACACACTGGGTGGGGCAGTGTCCTTTCACACACTGGGTGGGGCACTGTCCTTTCACACACTGGGTGTGACACTGTCCTTTCACACACTGGGTGGGGCACTGTCCTTTCACACACTGGGTGGGGCACTGTCCTTTCACACACTGGGTGGGGCACTGTTCTTTCACCCACTGGGTGTGACACTGTTCTTTCACACACTGGGTGGGGCACTGTCCTTTCACACACTGGGTGGGGCACTGTCCTTTCACACACTGGGTGTGACACTGTCCTTTCACACACTGGGTAGGGCACTGTCCATTCACACACTGGGTGTGACACTGTCCTTTCACACACTGGGTGGGGCACTGTCCTTTCACACACTGGGTGTGACTCTGTCCTTTCACACACCGGGTGGGACACTGTCCTTTCACACACTGGGTGTGACGCTGTCCTTTCACACACTGGGTGTGACGCTGTCCTTTCACACACTGGGTGTGACACTGTCCTTTCACACACTGGGCGTCACACTGTCCTTTCACACACTGGGTGTGACACTGTCCTTTCACACACCGGGTGTGACACTGTCCTTTCACACACTGGGTGGGGCACTGTCCTTTCACACACCGGGTGTGACACTGTCCTTTCACACACTGGGTGGGGCACTGTCCTTTCACACACTGGGTGTGACACTGTCCTTTCACACACTGGGTGTGACACTGTCCTTTCACACACTGGGTGGGGCACTGTCCTTTCACACACTGGGTGTGACACTGTCCTTTCACACACTGGGTGAGGCACTGTCCTTTCACACACTGGGTGTGACGCTGTCCTTTCACACACTGGGTGTGACACTGTCCTTTCACACACCGGGTGGGACACTGTCCTTTCACACACTGGGTGTGACACTGTCCTTTCACACACTGGGTGTGACACTGTCCTTTCACACACCGGGTGGGGCACTGTTCTTTCACCCACTGGGTGTGACACTGTCCTTTCACACACTGGGCGTGACACTGTCCTTTCACACACTGGGTGTGACACTGTCCTTTCACACACTGGGTGTGACACTGTCCTTTCACACACTGGGTGGGGCACTGTCCTTTCACACACTGGGTGGGGCACTGTCCTGTCACACACTGGGTGGGGCACTGTCCTTTCACACACTGGGTGTGACACTGTCCTTTCACACACTGGGTGTGACACTGTCCTTTCACACACTGGGTGTGACGCTGTCCTTTCACACACCGGGTGGGACACTGTTCTTTCACCCACTGGGTGTGACACTGTCCTTTCACACACTGGGCGTGACACTGTCCTTTCACACACTGGGTGTGACACTGTCCTTTCACACACTGGGTGTGACACTGTCCTTTCACACACTGGGTGGGGCACTGTCCTTTCACACACTGGGTGGGGCACTGTCCTTTCACACACTGGGTGGGGCACTGTCCTTTCACACACTGGGTGTGACACTGTCCTTTCACACACTGGGTGCGACGCTGTCCTTTCACACACTGGGTGGGGCACTGTCCTTTCACACACTGGGTGGGGCACTGTCCTTTCACACACTGGGTAGGACACTGTCCTTTCACACACTGGGTGGGGCACTGTCCTTTCACACACTGGGTAGGACACTGTCCTTTCACACACTGGGTGTGACACTGTCCTTTCACACACTGGCTGGGGCACTGTCCTTTCACACACTGGGTGTGACACTGTCCTTTCACACACTGGGTGGAGCACTGTCCTTTCACACACTGGGTGGGGCACTGTCCTTTCACACTCTGGGTGGGGCACTGTCCTTTCACACACTGGGTGTGACGCTGTCCTTTCACACACTGGGTGTGACACTGTCCTTTCACACACTGGCTGGGGCACTGTCCTTTCACACACTGGGTGTGACACTGTCCTTTCACACACTGGGTGGAGCACTGTCCTTTCACACACTGGGTGGGGCACTGTCCTTTCACACTCTGGGTGGGGCACTGTCCTTTCACACACTGGGTGTGACACTGTCCTTTCACACACTGGGTGGGGCACTGTCCTTTCACACACCGGGTGGGACACTGTTCTTTCACCCACTGGGTGTGACACTGTCCTTTCACACACTGGGCGTGACACTGTCCTTTCACACACTGGGTGGGGCACTGTCCTTTCACACACTGGGTGTGACACTGTCCTTTCACACACTGGGTGTGACACTGTCCTTTCACCCACTGGGTGTGACACTGTCCTTTCACACACTGGGTGGGGCACTGTCCTTTCACACACTGGGTGGGGCACTGTCCTTACACACACTGGGTGTGACACTGTCCTTTCACACACTGGGTGTGACACTGTCCTGTCACACACTGGGTGTGACACTGTCCTTTCACACACTGGGTGGGGCACTGTCCTTTCACACACTGGGTGGGGCACTGTCCTTTCACACACTGGGTGTGACACTGTCCTTTCACACACTGGGTGTGACACTGTCCTTTCACACACTGGGTGTGACACTGTCCTGTCACACACTGGGTGTGACACTGTCCTTTCACACACTGGGTGGGGCACTGTCCTTTCACACACTGGGTGTGACACTGTCCTTTCACCCACTGGGTGTGACACTGTCCTTTCACACACTGGGTGGGGCACTGTCCTTACACACACTGGGTGTGACACTGTCCTTTCACACACTGGGTGTGACGCTGTCCTTTCACACACTGGGTGTAACACTGTCCTTTCACACACTGGGTGTAACACTGTCCTTTCACCCACTGGGTGTGACACTGTCCTTTCACCCACTGGGTGTGACACTGTCCTGTCACACACTGGGTGTGACACTGTCCTTTCACACACTGGGTGGGGCACTGTCCTTTCACACACTGGGTGGGGCACTGTCCTTTCACCCACTGGGTGTGACACTGTCCTTTCACCCACTGGGTGTGACACTGTCCTTTCACACACTGGGTGGGGCACTGTCCTTTCACACACTGGGTGGGGCACTGTCCTTACACACACTGGGTGTGACACTGTCCTTTCACACACTGGGTGTGACGCTGTCCTTTCACACACTGGGTGTGACACTGTCCTTTCACACACTGGGTGTGACACTGTCCTTTCACACACTGGGTGGGGCACTGTCTTTTCACACACTGGGTGGGGCACTGTCCTTTCACACACTGGGTGGGGCACTGTCCTTTCACAACCAGGGTGGGGCACTGTCCTTTCACACACTGGGTGTGCACTGTCCTTTCACCCACTGGGTGTGACACTATCCTGTCACACACTGGGTGTGACACTGTCCTTTCACACACTGGGTGGGGCACTGTCCTTTCACACACTGGGTGGGGCACTGTCCTTTCACACACTGGGTGTGACACTGTCCTTTCACACACTGGGTGTGACACTGTCCTTTCACACACTGGGTGTGACACTGTCCTTTCACACACTGGGTGTGACACTGTCCTTTCACACACTGGGTGTGACACTGTCCTTTCACACACTGACAGTGGGTGTGACACTGTCCTTTCACGCACTGGGTGTGACACTGTCCTTTCACACACTGGGTGTGACTCTGTCCTTTCACACACTGGGTGTGACACTGTCCTTTCACACACTGACAGTGGGTGTGACACTGTCCTTTCACACACTGGGTTTGACACTGTCCTTTCACACACTGGGTGTGACTCTGTCCTTTCACACACTGGGTGTGACACTGTCCTTTCACACACTGGGTTTGACACTGTCCTTTCACACACTGGGTGTGACTCTGTCCTTTCACACACTGGGTGTGACACTGTCCTTTCACACACTGACAGTGGGTGTGACACTGTCCTTTCACACACTGGGTGTGACTCTGTCCTTTCACACACTGGGTGTGACTCTGTCCTTTCACACACTGGGTGTGACACTGTCCTTTCACACACTGGGTGTGACACTGTCCTTTCACACACTGGGACATTGTGCATTGGGTGGGGCACTGACCTTTCACACACTGACAGTGGGTAATATCGCGGAATTACACTTCAGGCGCATTGTCAAAGGGAGTTGCAAGTCAATGATCTAAGTGGGCGACAGGAGTTTGTGCACGTGACTCCGCATGACTGAAATTCTAGTGTCCAGAAATGAAGCAACCGGCCACCAGAGTGTATCTAATTTGACCATTCTGAGAGTATCAAATGCACACTCCAAACACGTGTTTGAAAGTTGAGGGACATAGGAATTCGGAGAAGTAGGCACATCAGCCCTTCAGGCGATTGCAGCTCCAACCTTTGGGGTCTGAAGAAGCCGGCAGAATCCTGCAGCTCTGACTCTCTGGGAGCACTGTTCACTTTGACAAGCGGTCCCCAAACGATAGCCTGAGACCCCACAAGGACCTCTTCAGGAGTGAGTATGAGTCATATCATTCCCAGCATAGATTGGGGGCAAGAGATCTAATCATTCTGAGACTCTGGTTTGTTTTACAGTCCAATAACCCCCATTTTCATTTTGAAAAGACCGCTTCCAACTTTGTGCCACTCTCTTGATCTGGATGCTGAAACTTTTCCTCACTTTGCTACCAATCATCCACCCCCCTGCCTGCTTCGATCCGGAGAGGCGTTTCTCGAGTCCTCAGTAACAGTTTGCACGTAAAACCCATCAGCTTTGCTAAGTGCCAGAGGAAACAGGTGGCTTCAGCTCCTATAGTGGGCAACCGCCCTGCCTCAGAGCTACCTCAAACCAAGACATCAGCAGGACAGCGGACTTCAGTGTTCCGGTTTAAGGAAGGGGAAGGGAGATGGGGAAAAGCTGGTTCCGTGTTCCTGCTCCTGCTCACTACCAATGAATCTGGCTGCCAATTGTACATGTGTGGTTCGGACTGCAATTGGCACCACAATGGTGGAAGTGACTGTCGAGGCTCAAACACGAGGAATGGTTGAGTGCCACAGGCCTGCTGGCTGCCATCGGATTGGCTACAATCAAACAGCACAAAAGGAGACCATTCGGCCCATCTGGCCGGTGCCAGTTCTTTGAAAGAGCTGTCCAACTAATCTGGAGTTAAGGGAGAAAATTGGGAGAAGAAATGATTGACAACATCAGGCATTTCCCCCCCCCCCCCCCCCCCCCAAAAAAAATCAGGAACACTCGTGTCTACGGAAACTATTGAAAACGCACATTTTGAACACAAAACATCAAAAGTTGTAATTACTTTTTATACCATGCTCACCTGATTCTCTGCTGAGGGAAGGGCACCTCAGCCGGCTGTGTCTCCCGCGGCAAAACAGTAAGCGCTGGCACCGACCCGCTGGACTGCAGCAAGTGACGGGGGGTGACTGCCGGCTCGGTGGTCTCGGAGAGGGACACCACACTCGAAGGGAAGAGGATGGGGGAGGGCAGATCGGTTACTCTAGAGTTAGTCACAGCCACAGGATAAGGGGTAGAGAAGGCCAAAGGCTTATTGCTCGGTGGAGGTGGAGCCAACTGCTCCCTAGCGAAGTTAGTGACTTGAATGGCATGCGGCGCAGCCTTTAGATGAAGCTCTTTAAAGCTCAGCTCTTCCTCAAAGAAGGAATCACGAGCTGCAGAACGGCCATGGGAGGCGGCTAAAGAACAATCGTCAGTCACTGGCATCTCATCGCCGAGGGATTGAAGGACACCGCTCTGGGCAGAAGGCCGGCTGTTCCTGGTCGCACCATCTGCCTTTTCCGGAAACTGTCCCTGGGCAGCTGTGGGCTGGCACAAACCAGATCGAGGATGGTCAGCCAAGATGGCGTCCCCTGGTCTGGCTTGCTGATCCGCTTCCGTCCCACCCGTCACTGGTTCAGCGCGTAGGGTAGGCCTCACCCCAGCGCTTCGACACGCAGCCTCGCCGGATTGGCTGTTCCGAGTTTCTATCTCAATACTCCCGGTTAGCGTTTCCTCAGAATCCCTCAACGTGCAAGTCCCCCTCCTCTGTCCACCTCCCTCGGCATTTAGCTCTCCGTAGAACTCTGCAACACTCCCCAAAGACTCAGGAAGGACAGGGCTGGACATGTGCGGCAGGTCCTCAACGGCCGATCTGAACTGCTGCTCCGATTGGTCAGTCTGATCGGGCCACAGCAGACTGGTTTCCTCCTTATAAAATACATTTGGCCGCTCCAGGACTGTCAACGGCCTCCCCTCGGCCGGTGAGGTGGTCTCCAATGAGCTCACGCCAGCAGTTGTTTTCAACCGAGCGGGATGCAAGTTGACAGGCTGCATTGCCTGGCGGACTTCAATTAGCCCTGAAGTACGGGTTTGTTGGAAAACATCCAATTTGTGTGAATTTCCATCAATTGACGTGTTTATTCCCTCCACTGAGAGTGTCGAAAGACAAGTCTCGTAGTGCTCAACCTCTGTTCTCTCATTTACATTCAACTCGATGGTCCCATAAGAGGCCTCCCCCTTAGTTACCACATCATTTGATGGTCTAATATTATCCACAGACTCCTTAGCGGCAGACTGTGCGGGGATGGAATCAGTCCATTCAGGATTAACCTCATCAACAGCTGGGCTCGAGACCACAAGAGAGGCCTTTTGTTCAAACGTTTGATCCGACTGTTCCTCCCTTCGGTTCACCAACTGCACAGCAGTCGCTTGAGGGTCAAATGGCCTCTCTTCTTCTCTTTGCTGCTCCTTCACCAAGTTGCCTTCTGCTTCCAGGTCCAGGTCAGCACATGCAGGCAGTCTCGGCGGCTTCGGAGGTGGAGGGCCAACGACAGGTGATTCAGAAATAATATTTTCACTGTCTGCTGCAGTCTCCGGACTCCACCCTGCAGCGTCCGAGGGCACGCCTACATCCTGGAATGTGCTTCCCGCTGTGACACCACTTTGACAACCTTCACCGAACTGTTTGTCATCTTTGCCAAGGGTAACTTGGGAACTGGGTGAAGAAAGGAAGCGGACATTACCGTGGGCATTACCCTGACCACCTTGGAAGAAAGGCACAATGCGGGCGTGACTATTTTTGGCCTGCGTTGTCCCATCACGGTTATCTGCAGTGTCCTCTGGCGCAGGTACCAAGAAGGGAGGACTTCCAATCTGCCGCCAGCCTTCAGGTTTGTTGGCAATGGCTCTTCGACCGTGGCCACTTTCCTTCAGTGCTGAGGATTTCTCCATATTACTGAGGTCCTTTTGTTCCTTTGTAACCTTCTCTTGGTGTAAGGCAACAGACCCACAGTTAGTCTGCGGTTCAAGAAGATCATGTCTCAGTTCTGGTACAAAATCCTGACCTGGTTTACTGGAGACAGCGTTCCGAATCATTGGTGGTGACCCATCACATTCCACCTGGGCCGGGCTCTCAATGGCCGATGAAAGGGTTGCGTCTAAAGTAGGGCAGATGTGTAAATCCAAGGGTCTTGCGTTCTCTGGAAGGGTTCCTTCCTGAATTATGTCCGAGGGCTCGTAACTCTTGGCTTTTGAGTTGACCCTCAGTCCTGCGACGTTAAAGAAAATGCTGCTCCCTTGGTTACTGGCCTGAATTGAGGCAGCATTTGGAATTTCCACAGTCTTGTGGTCAACTTCTTGGGTGAATATGGAAGGGCACTTACCTTCCACCCGAGACTCCATTTGCATTTGGCTTGGCCCAATAAAGGGTGCGGCAACATTCAAGTCACCCAGTGAATCAGCGTTTGAGGGTACTAACGGTGAATGTATTACTTGACCTTTAACCTCAGCATCAGCTCCAGGGGGGAAGACAGCTGGCCACATGGCTGAATCGGCGCAGTCCAGTGGCCCAGACGGAGCTGATGGTTCTGGTCTTTGGATAGAGCTTCGGTTTGTTCTGTTCATTGCAGGGGCTGGAGCAGGAGGAGGAGGCCTGGCAGGAATCTCTTCTTTGGCGACAGGTTTTGGCAAGGCACACAAGTCTCTTCCACTCGAGCCAGCGGTGCTTTGGGAGGGAAGCGACACATTCCCGGATACACCTCCGGACCCGAAGGTTAAACTAGAAGAGGAGGACGTTAAGGGAGGAGATTTTAATGTCTGATCGGCTAAGAGGTCCTCAAAGAAAGGGTTACTCTGTAGAGCGTTGAAGAAAGGATTGGTGCTTGGCTTTGAGGACGGCACAAGGGCTTCCTCAGCAGTTGTGAACAGGTTAGTGTTAGTCGTGCTACCCAGTGAGCCAGGGTTGATGGAAGAATGAAGAGAAGGTGGAAGAAGAAGAGGAACTGGAGGAACTGGAGGAGGAGGATGCAATGGTAAACAAGGAGAGAACAAGGGGGCATCTGACCTGGTTTCTACCAGAGGAGACACTTCCAGGCTGTGGAGGGAAGACAGAAGGTTCCTCCTGGTTAGTGTTGTGTCAGGGCTAAACATAATAATCTTCAAATATGATCATATTCAAATAGTTTCTGTTGTGCGAACTAATGTTGCAGGAAATCTGCCTCATTACACTGCCCACGTTATTCGAGACAGATTTTCAGTCTGTGTTTTATGTTTTACAATGATAATTCAGTGGGAGCTCTGCATAATGGAACAGCAAATGGCATAATTAAGGAGATGAACTTCTATTAAGGTTGATCACTGAGTCAGCCAGTTAAGAGAGGTCTATGGGACGTGGTTAAGTGTTACAATGAGGGGCGTGGAGTATACAAGAGTGTTCCAGAGATGGTCTAGGGTATACTTGCTTGCTTCAATCGTACACAACCTTGGTTAGATTGCACCTGGGAATACGGTCTGCAGTTTTGGTCTCCTTAGGAGGGATATTGTTGCCAACGAAGATTCACCAGACTTGTTCCCGGGTGGGACTGTCCTATGAAGAGAGTTGGGAAAACTGCGCCTGTATTCCCAGAGTTTCAAAGAATGAGAGGTGATCCCATTGAAACCTACAAAATACTTGAAGGAATAGACAGGGTGGATTCAGGTCAGATGTTTCCCCTGGTTGTGGAGTCGAGATCCAGGGGACACAATTTTTAAATAAATGGGAGGTTATCTAGGACCGAGATGTGGAGGAATCTTTTTTCTCAGAATTGAGATGCTTTGCAGTTTTCTACCCCAGAGGACGGTGGAAGCTCGGTCATTAGAGATGCACAGATTTCTGAATAGCAATGACATAAAGAGATATGATGAGTGTGGGGGAAAGGACATTGCCGTGGATGATCAGACATAGATTACATAGATTACATAGAACATACAGTGCAGAAGGAGGCCATTCGGCCCATCGAGTCTGCACCGACCCACATTAATCCCTCACTTCCACCTTATCCCCGCAACCCAATAACCCCTCCCAACCTTTATGGACACTACGGGTAATTTAGCATGGCCAATCCACCTAACCTGCACGTCTTTGGACTGTGGGAGGAAACCGGAGCACCCGGAGGAAACCCACGCGGACACGGGGAGAACGTGCAAACTCCGCACAGACAGTGACCCAGCGGGGAATCGAACCTGGGACCCTGGCGCTGTGAAGCCACAGTGATAATCACTTGTGCTACCGTGCTGCCCCAAGATTGTATTGAATGGCAGGACGTTGTCGACGGGCTGAACAACCTCTTCATGCTGCCCCACATTACTCCAGTGAACAGTATGTGGGATTGATAACAATGACTCTCAGTTTCCGTCCATCTGGACGCTTTCGATTGGCCAGTTTAAGGGGTGCGCTGGTGGGTTTATTTGGTGATGCATGCGAGGCCGCCAATGGCTGGAGCTCAGGGTGTTGGCAGAGAACAACTCTGGGCAGCACGGCAGCAGAGTGGTTAGCACTGTGGCTTCACAGCGCCAGGGTCCCAGGTTCGATTCCCCGCGGGGTCACTGTCTGTGCGAAGTCTGCACGTTCTCCCCGTGTGTGCGTGGGTTTCCTCCGGGTGCTCCGGTTTCCTCCCACAGTCCAAAGACGTGCAGGTTAGGTGGATTGGCCATGATAAATTGCCCTTAGTGACCAAAAAAGGTTAGGAGGGGTTATTGGGTTACGGGGATGGGGTGGAAGTGAGGGCTTAAGTGGGTCGGTGCAGACTCGATGGGCCAAATGGCCTCCCTCTGCACTGTATGTGCTATGTTCTGGTACACAAAGGTGAGAGGAGCCCAACAAAGCTACCCTGGCTGGAGAGGTTTGCTTGGGATGGCATGGTGCAGAAACTGTGCTGGGAATGACACTGGAAGGAATGGGAATGGCATTAGCGGGATGGAAGAAGGATGGACATTGGATGGGAACAGCATGGGAGGAACGGTTTGGAAGGGTGAATAAGATGATGGAACTAATTAAATGAGGCAAAATGCCGGGGGGCAATTACCTGGCAACTTATCATTGAAAAGCAGTTCCTTGTACGAAAAATGAAGATGTGAAGAAGGGAAAAGAAATAGTTTCAGAAAAACTGTCTGGCGAATTTAAAAAATACATCAGCTTGTTAATGTGAACAGTCAATAGCCTCCACATTTCCTACACAAGCAAACTCTGGACATGCCACCGCAACAAATTAAGAGTAAGTTGTTTGTTTTGTCAAAACTTGAATCCTAAACAAGGACCTGATCATGGAACTGGATTGGGGGTTGGGTTTTCTTAAATTACCCGTGTTGAAATTAGAACAAGGCAAATTTCAAGGAAATAGTGTTTATTCGTCAAATATTATTAACTCGGGAGGAAACAGCTCCTAATTATAGTCAAAGACCATGAAAGTCTAAACAAGTCACAAGGCCAGACTCTTATCAAAATTTATCTTTGTATTGCTAGGCTTGCTTTTTTAAAAAAAACACTTGGGCAGCTTCCTCCCCAGAGTGAGGGGTTTTGGTGAAGGAATTGCTAGAAATCCTGTATTCAGTAAAAAGATGTAATGTTGCAGCAAAGGTACTAATTTGCTCACCAAGGATTTGTGGGTCTCTGCCGGTATCAGGATATTACACTGAAGGACATGTTAGTGAGGGAAGATTACTGTGAGGTATATCAGATATTATAGTGTGGAGGGGAGGGGGTGGGCATATCACAATGATACAGTGAGAACATCAGAATGTTGCAGCAAGGGCTGTGGGGCATAGATATTGCTCCAGGCAAGATCAATCTGTCCAAACAGGCTTCTGCCCCTGTCATAGTACCAAAAGAACTCGGATCAAAGTCACAAACACCATCCAATGGCAACTGTGGCAAAGAGAAGCATTCCCTGCTCGCCCTGTCTGGAGCCTCTGACACAGTTAGTCACAACAGCCTCTCACAGAACATACAGTGCAGAAGGAGGCCATTCAGCCCATCGAGTCACTTAAGCCCTCCCTTACACCCTATCCCCGTAACCCAATAATCCCTCCTAACCTTTTTGGACACTAAGGGCAATTTATCATGGCCAATCCACCTAGCCTGCACGTCTTTGGACTGTGGGAGGAAACCGGAGCACCCGGAGGAAACCCACGCAGACACAGGGAGGACGTGCAGACTCTCCACTGTGATCCTGCTTTCATAGTGGCACTGCTTTCATAGATCATAGAATTTGCAGTGCAGAAGGAGGACATTCGGCCCATCGAGTCTGCACCGGCTCTTGGAAACAGCACAGACACAGGGAGGACGTGCAGACTCTCCACTGTGATCCTGCTTTCATAGTGGCACTGCTTTCATAGATCATAGAATTTGCAGTGCAGAAGGAGGACATTCGGCCCATCGAGTCTGCACCGGCTCTTGGAAACAGCACCCCACCCAAGCCAAGCCCACGGATCTACCCTATCCCAGTAACCCCTCCTAACCTTTTTGGACACTAAGGGCAATTTATCATGGCCGATCCACCTAACCTGCACATCTTTGGACTGTGGGAGGAATCCGGAGCACCCGGACGAAACCCACACACACGGGGAGAACGTGCAGACTCCGCACAGACAGTGACCCAGCAGGGAATCGAACCTGGGACACTGGCGCTGTGAAGCAATTGTGCTATCCACAATGCTACCGTGCTGTCCATGCTCTCCTCGGTCCATTTTTATCCATCTAACCAGAGCCAGAGAATCATTTGCAATGGCTTCTCTTCCTGCCCCTGCACCATTACCTCGGACATCTCGACTCACTCCTATTCCTCACCTGCAGACTGCCCCACGGTGACATCATAGATTATCATAGAATTTACAATGCAGAAGGAGGCCATTCGGCCCATCGAGTCTGCACCGGCTCTTGGAAAGAGCACCCTACCCAAGCCCACACCTCCACCCTATCCCCACAACCCAGTAACCCCACCCAGCACTCAGGGCAATGTTTGGACACTAAGGGCAATTTATCATAGCCAATCCACCTAACCCGCACATCTTTGGACTGTGGGAGGAAACCAGAGCACCCGGAGGAAACCCACGCACACACGGGAAGGATGTGCAGACTCCGCACAGACAGTGACCCAAGTTGGAATCGAACCTGGGACCCTGGAGCTGTGAAGCAATTGTGCTGACCACTGTGCTACCGTGCTGCCCTAAGCATCCAGAAGTATTGTATTCGTTCTCACATCTACACTGCTGCCCGCCCCCCCCCTCCAGCTCTATCCCCACCCCAGCACCTCTCGACTCCCCCGCCATTGTTAAATTATCAAGACTGTTTATCCAACATCCAGTACTGGATGGGGAGAAATGACCTGCAGTTAAACTATTGGGAAGACTGAAGCCATTGTTTTCCTCCCCTCAATCCAAACTCCATTGCCCAGCTACCGACTCTACCCCTCTCCTGGGCACCAGCCTAACTATCCCAACCCATCGCAGAAGATGTGCAGGTTAGGTGGATTGGCCATGATCAATGTGTAGGGTTACGTGGATAGGGCGGGGGAGTGGGCCTGGTTGGAGTGCTCTTTCGGAGGGTCAGACTCGATGGGCCGAATGGCCTCGTTCTGCACTGCGGTCATTCCATGCTTCTATGTTGCCAACCTTCGTGTTACCAAGACCACCAATATCCACCTCCATAACATTTTCTTACTTCACTCTGTCTCAATTTCTTCTGCTGCTGAAAACCCTCATTCTATCCTTCATTTCCTTTGGACTTGACAATTACAATTCACTCCTGGCCGGTCTCTCATTTGTAACCTCATCTAAAACTCTGTCTCTGTCTTAACTCGCACCAAGTCCGTTTCCCTATGACCCCTGCACGCGATATCCTGGTCAAGCAATGACTTGATTTTAAACTTCTCATCCTGGTTGTCAAAACCCACTATGGCCCCGCCCCTCCTTATTTCTGGAACATCTTCTAACCCCACAATATTCCAAGATCAATTTTTAAAAATAGATTTAGTGTACCCAATTCTTTTTTTCCCCCAATTAAGGGGCAATTTAGCGTGGCCAATCCACGTACCCTGCACATCTTCGGGTTTTGGGGGCGAGACCCACGCAGACACGGGGAGAATGTGCAAACTCCACATGGACAGTCACCCGGGGCCGGGATCGAACCCGGATCCTCGGAGCCGCGAGGCAGTGGTGCTAACCCACTGCGCCATTGTGCCGACCTAGATTCCAAAATAGATAACACAAAGTTGGGTGGGAGGGTGAGCTGTGAGGAGGATGCAGAGATGCTTCAGCGGGAGTTGGACAGGCTGAGTGAGTGGGCAAATGCATGGCAGATGCAGTATAATGTGGATAAATGTGAGGTTATCCGCTTCGGTAGCAAAATCAGGAAGGTAGATTATTATTTGAATGGCTATAGTGAGGGAGGGGAATGTGCAGCAAGACCTGGGTGTCCTCGTTGTCCATTCGCTGAAGATAAGCATGCAAGTGCAGCAGGCGGTAAAGAAGGCAAATGGTATGTTGGCCTCCATAACGAGAGGATTCAAGTACAGGGGCAGGGATGTCTTGCTGCAACTATACAGGGCCCTGGTGAGGCTGCACCTGAGTATTGTGCGCAGTTTTGGTGTCCTGTAACTAGTGGTGTCCCTCAGGGTTCAGTGTTGGGCCCGCAGTTGTTCACAATTTACATCGACGATTTGGAGTTGGGGACCAAGTGCAATGTGGCAAAGTTTGCAGACGACACTAAGATGAGTGGTAAAGCAAAAAGTGCAGAGGATACCGGAAGTCTGCAGAAGGATTTGGCTAGGTTAGGTGAATGGGCTAGGGTCTGGCAGATGGAATTCAATGTTGCCAAATGTGAGGCTATCCATTTTGGGAGGAATAACAGCAGAATGGATTATTATTTAAACGGTAAGATGTTAAAACATGCTGCTGTGCAGAGGGACCTGGGTGTGCTGGTGCACGAGTCGCAAAAAGTTGGTGTGCAGGTGCAAAAGGTGATTAAGAAGGCTAATCGAGTTTTGTCTTTCATTGCTAGAGGGATGGAGTTCAAGACTAGTGAGGTTAAGCTGCAATTGTATAGGGTGTTAGTGAGGCCACATCTGGAGTATTGTGTTCAGTTTTGGTCTCCTTACCTGAGAAAGGACATATTGGCACTGGAGGGAGTGCAGAGGAGATTCACTCGGTTGATCCCAGAGTTGAGGGGATTAGATTATGACGAGAAGTTGAGTAGACTGGGACTGTACTCATTGGAATTTAGAAGGATGCAGGGGGATCTTATTGAGACATATAAAATTATGAAGGGAATAGATAGGATAGATGCGGGCAGGTTGTTTCCACTGGTCGGGGAAAGCAGAACTAGGGGGCATAGCCTCAAAATAAGGGGAAGTAGATTTAGGACTGAGGTTAGGAGGAACTTCTTCACCCAAAGGGTTGTGAATCTCTGGAATTCCTTGCCCAGTGAAGCAGTTGAGGCTCCTTCTTTAAACGTTTTTAAGGAAAAGATAGATGCCTTTCTAAAGAATAAAGGGATTAAGGGTTATGGTGTACGGGCCGGAGAGTGGAGCCGAGTCCACAAAGATCAGCCATGATCTCATTGAATGGCGGAGCAGGCTCGAGGGGCCAGATGGCCTACTCCTGCTCCAAGTTCTTATGTTCTTATCTGAGGAAGGATGTTCTTGCTATGGAGGGAGTGCAGCAAAGGTTTACCAGGCTGATTCCTGGGATAACGAGTGAGACTGACGTCTGAAGAAAGATTGTGTCGGTTAGGATTGTATTCACTCGGCTTTGGAAGAACGAGGGGGAATCTGGTGGAAACATATAAAATTCTAACAGGACTCGACAGGGCCGATGACGGAACAATGTTCCTGATTGGCAGGGGTGTCCCAGACCAGGGGTCACAGTCTAATCAACTGGGTGAACCATTTGGGACTGAAGTGAGGAGAGATTTCTTCACCCAGAGAGTGGTGAAGCTGTGGAATTCGCTACCACAGAAAGCAGTTGAGGCCAAAACATTGGGGGGGGGGGGCGATTCTCCGAGCCCCGCGCTGGGCCGGAGAATCGGTGCAACCGCACCCAGACGCCGGCGCGCGATTCTCCGAGGTGCGGAGCAGCAGCACCATTTGTGCCGGCGCGTTTGGCGTGGCGGCGGCTGCTGGAATCGCCGATTCTCCGGCCCGTATGGGCCGAGCGGCCGCGCGGATACGACAGAGTCGCGCCGGCGCCGTTCACCCTTGGTCACTGCCGGCGGGAACTCTGCGGGAACGGTCGGTGGGCGGCCTGGTTGGGAGGGGGTGGGGGGTTGGGGCGAAATAGGGTTCACCGGGGGGGGGGGGGGGCCTCTGATGGGGTCTGGCCCACGATCGGGGCCCACCGATCGGCGGGCCGGCCTCTCCCCGCCCCGCCCGGGCCTACCTTCTGGTGCGGCCAACCCCTGAACACCGACGCCATGTTGAGTCGGGGTCGGCGCGCTAAAGAAGTCCCCCGCGCATGCGCAGGGTGGGCCTCGAGTTCACGGTGGCGCGAGCACTTGGGCTCCATATCGGAGAATCGCCCCCTGTATGTTTTCAAGGAGGAGTTAGATATGGCACGTGGGGCTAAAGTGATCAAAGGATATTGAGGAGAAATGCAGCATCAGACTACTGAGTTGGATGATCAGCAATGGTTATAGTTATTGCCCCGGAGGGAGTGCAGAAGACGTTTGCAAGAATGTTGCCAGGGCTAGAAATGTGCAGCTAGGAGGAGAGATTGGAGAGGTTGGGGTTATTTTCCTTGGAACAGAGAAGGCTGAGGGGTGACTTAATTGAGGTGGACAAAATTATGAGGGGCAGAGATAGAGTGGACAGAATAAAATTGTTTCCCTTGGTGGAGAATTCTAGAACCAGAGGACGTAGATTCAGGACAAGTGGCAGAAGGTGTAGAGGGGACACGAGGAAGAACCTTTGACACAGAGGGTAGCGGGAGTCTGGAATTCGCTGCCCGAGTTGGTGGTGGAGGCAGAGACCCTGAACTCTTTTCAAATGGACTTGGATCTGCACCTTCGTTGCTGTAAACTACAGGGCTGTGGACCAGATGCAGCAAGGTGGGATTAGAAAGGGTGTCAGTGTGTCCTCGGGCTGGCATGGGAAAAATGGGCTGAATGGCCTCCTTCTGTTCTGTAACTTTTCCAAGGTTCTGTCGGGAATGGCGGAGCAGGCTCGAAGGCCTCCTCCAGATCCTATGTTTCCATATCTACCCCCCAAGATATTCTGCACCCTTGGGCATTCCAAAGTCTTAATCTCTTTATCATTAACAATCTTACCCTCAACAGCTCTGGAATTCCTTTCTTACATCTGATAGAGGCATTCGGCAGAGAGAAGGCCCTTCGGCACATTGTGTCTGCTCCGGTCAAAATCAACTATCTAAATGATCTTATCCCATTTTGTAGCCTTGTCTAGCCTGGGATCGCAAATGCACATCTAAATACTTCTTAAATGTTGTGAGGGTCTCTTGCCTCCACCACCCAGTCAAGCAGAGAGTTCCAGACTCCCACCAGCCTCTGGGTGAAGAGTTTTCCCTCACATCCCCTCGAAACCCCCTGCCCCTCACCTTAAATCTCTGCCCCCTGGTCACTGATCCCTCCACCAAAGGGGCAAGGTTTCTTCCTGTCTACTGTATCAGAATTTTATACATTTCAATCAAGTTCCCCCCTCAGTCTCCCCTGCTCCATCCAATCTCTCTTCATCAGTGAAGCAGTTGAGGCTCCTTCATAGAATGTTTTTAAGATAAAGATAGATCGTTTTTTTGAAGAATAAAGGGATTAAGGGTTATGGTGTTCGGGCCGGAAAGTGGAGCCGAGTCCACAAAAGATCAGCCATGATCTCATTGAATGGCGGAGCAGGCTCGAGGGGCCAGATGGCCTCCTCCTGCTCCTAGTTCTTATGTTTTTCTTACATTAGGGGCTGGTTTAGCACAGTAGGCTAAACAGCCGGCTTGTGATGCAGAACAAGGCCAGCAGCGCGGGTTCAATTCCCGTACCGGCCTCCCCGAACAGGCGCCGGAATGTGGCGACTAGGGGCTTTTCACAGTAACTTCATTGAAGTCTACTTGTGACAATAAGCGGTTATTATTATTAACTAAAATTCTGCAGCCAAGGCAACATCCTGGTAAATCTCCTCTGCATCATCGCCCTCTGCTTCCTGCCACTCAGCCAATTCTGGATCCAATTTGCCAAATTCCCTTGGATCCCATGGGCTCTTACCTTCGCTGTCAGTCTCCCATGTGGCACCTTATCAAAAGCCTTGCTGAAGTCCAAGTAGACGGCGTCTAATGCATTTCCCTCACCTACACACCTGGTCACCTCTTTGAAAAATTCAATTAGGTTGGTCAGACATGACCTGCCCTTAACAAAACCATGCCGACTGTCGTTAATTAATCCCTGCCTCTCCAAATGTAGATTAGTTCTGTCTCTCAGAATTGCTTCCAATAGTTTCCCCGCCACTGAGGTTAGATTGACCGGCCTGTAGTTTCCTGGTTTATCCCTTCTTGAATAATGGCACCACATTGGCTATTCTCCAGCACCTCTCCTGTGGCCAGAGAAGAATTGAAAACTATTGATGGCGCCTCTGCTATTCCCTCCCTTACCTCACTCAGCAGCCTGGGATATATTACATCTGGCCCTGACTCATCTCTCGGACTCTCAAACTCATTTTCCTCCTTTAAGACGCTCCTTAAAACGTACCTCTTTGACCAAGCTTTGGATCACCTGTCCTAACGTCTCCTCATGTGGCCCTGTTATATTCTGTTTCATAATGCTCCTGTGACCTACCTTGGGAGATTTTATTATATTAAAAGGGTTATATAGATAGAAGTCATCATCATAGTGAGGGGTGTATACAATCAGGAGCAGACGTTTACAGCGAGAGGTGTGGGGATACAACAGGAAGTGTCACACGGAAATACAGGAAACCCAAGGCATAGCAGCAGGCCATTCAGCCCATTGATCGTATCTATCCCTGCTGAAAACAGCCAGCCAGTCAAATCCCATTTTCCAGCTCTTGGTCCACAGCTCTGTCAGGTACAGCACCTCAAGTGTATGTCATGTATTCTTTCAATGAAATGAAGGTTTCTGCCTCGACCACCCTTTTGGGCAATGAGTTCCTGATCTGCACCACCCCCCGGATGAAAATCCTACTCAACCTCCCCCTAATCCCCCACCAGTTATTTTCCATCATGGTTACTGACCTCTGCTTTGCGAACCAGGTCCTTCCTACCCACCCTCCGCGAGCTGCACGTCTCAGTATCTTACCTTCTCTATTCCTAGGGCATCTTTTCCTTCCCCAAATCCATTGCCTCTCACATCACACGAAGAATTCTCTCTGCCACTTTTCTGCCCGCACTGAGGGTTGGGGGGTACAATAGAATGTGTTACAGTGAGGGGATTAGGGCGAATCAGAATGTTGCGCTGAGGAGTGTTGGGGAGATATATCAGAGAGTGTCACAATGAGAAGTGCTCTGTCAGAATGATACAAGAGAGATTCAAGTGTCAACCCTCATTGTCACGATTTCACTCACCAAGTAAATGAGGTGATTTCTCGAGGACAACCTGGGGTGAACGATAAATGCTGGCCTTGCCAGTGGGACTCATCCCACAAAACAACTATTTAAAAAAATTAGTTGTCAACCCCTTAAGGGCTCAGTGTAGACACCATGAACCTGCAGAAACGAAGACCATCTTCTCAGAGGCCTGAGCAATTCTACCCACCTTCAGCAACACCGAGTGGCAGCGGGGACTCTGCGCTCTAGTTAAATAGCAGTAGCCAAGTGTCACATCACCTCAACACTCGGGGCACAACTACACAGCGGCTGTACAGAGCACTCCTGGGGAGCTACACTCACCCAGACATGGCGTTGCCAGGTCTACACTATCGGGTAAACGCGCACACAAATCAAGACCATTGATCTTGCAACATGCTTATTGTGAGAGGGGAGGCAGTGGTGCAGTGGTATTGTCACAATCCAGAGACCCAGGGTAATGCTCTGGGGACAAAGGTTCAAATCCCACCTCGGCAGATGGTGAAATTCAACTTCAATAAAAATTTGGAATTCACAGTCTAATGATGCCCAATGTCGATTGTCGTAAAAACCCATCTGGTTCATTAATGTCCTTTCGGGAAGGAAATCTGCCGTCCTGACCTGGTCTGGCCGACGTGTGACTCCTGACCCACGGCAATGGGGTTGACTCTTAAACGTCCCCACAAAGGACAATTTAGGACGGGCAAGACATTCGGGCCCTGCCAGCAACGCCATGTTCCATGAACACATTTTTAAAAGCTGATCTATCAGCTGAAGCTGCATCACCCAATCAGAATACTTGTACCAGACTTGTACCCCAGTGTTTCACAGTGATAGGCCTGTACCCCAGTGTGATATTGACAGATCTGTACTCCAGTAGTATAGTGACAGTGTTAGACAGTGAGGGGCCTGTGCTCCCGTGTTGTACAGTGAAAGACTGTCCCCCAGTGGCATACAGTGATAGACCTGTGCTCCAGTGGTATACAATGACGGAGCTGTACCGCAATGGTGCACAGTGGCTGACCTGCACCCCATCTGTGCTCCAGTGGCACTTTGATGGACCTGTGCTCCAGTGTTGTACAGTTATGAACCTGCGCTCTAATGTTGTACAGTTCTTCACGGTGGAAGACACTAATGGGATTCCACAGCTCCAGGAGAATCAGGGGGCAGAAGTGAGTGAAGTGACCATTACTAAGGAGAAGGTTCTGGGCAAAGGGAAAGGTCTGAGGGTGGATAAATCTCCTGGATCGGATGGACTGCACCCCAGGGTTCTAAAAGAGATAGCTGAGGAGATTCAGGAAGCATTGGTGGATCTTTCAGAAACCACTGGAGTCAGGATGGGTCCCCGAGGACTGGAAAGTGGGTAATGTAACACCATTGTTCAAGAAGGGAGGGAGGCAGAAGACGGGAAATTATAGGCCGGTTAGCCTGACTTCGGTCATTGGTAGTGAAAAGCCCCTCGTCGCCACATTCCGGCGCCTGTTCGGGTACAGAGAGGGAGAATTCGAAATGTGCTCCAGTGTTAGACAGTGACGGACCGGCGCTCCAGTGTTAGACAGTGACGGACCGGCGCTCCAGTGTTAGACAGTGACGGACCTGCGCTCCAGTGTTAGACAGTGACGGACCTGCGTTAGACAGTGACGGACCTGCGCTCCAGTGTTAGACAGTGACGGACTGGCGCTCCAGTGTTAGACAGTGACGGACCGGCGCTCCAGTGTTAGACAGTGACGGACCGGCGCTCCAGTGTTAGACAGTGACGGACCTGCGCTCCAGTGTTAGACAGTGACGGACCGGCGCTCCAGTGTTAGACAGTGACGGACCTGCGTTAGACAGTGACGGACCTGCGCTCCAGTGTTAGACAGTGACGGACCGGCGCTCCAGTGTTAGACAGTGACGGACCTGCGTTAGACAGTGACGGACCTGCGCTCCAGTGTTAGACAGTGACGGACCGGCGCTCCAGTGTTAGACAGTGACGGACCGGCGCTCCAGTGTTAGACAGTGACGGACCGGCGCTCCAGTGTTAGACAGTGACGGACCTGCACTCCAGTGTTAGACAGTGACGGACCGGCGCTCCAGTGTTAGACAGTGACGGACCGGCGCTCCAGTGTTAGACAGTGACGGACCTGCACTCCAGTGTTAGACAGTGACGGACCTGCACTCCAGTGTTAGACAGTGACGGACCGGCGCTCCAGTGTTAGACAGTGACGGACCGGCGCTCCAGTGTTAGACAGTGACGGACCTGCACTCCAGTGTTAGGCAGTGACGGACCTGCGCTCCAGTGTTAGACAGTGACGGACCTGCGCTCCAGTGTTAGACAGTGGCGGACCTGCACTCCAGTGTTAGACAGTGACGGACCGGCGCTCCAGTGTTAGACAGTGACGGACCTGTACTCCAGTGTTAGACAGTGACGGACCTGCACTCCAGTGTTAGACAGTGACGGACCTGCGCTCCAGTGTTAGACAGTGACGGACCGGCGCTCCAGTGTTAGACAGTGACGGACCGGCCCTCCAGTGTTAGACAGTGACGGATGTGCGCTCCAGTGTTAGACAGTGACGGACCTGCACTCAAGTGTTAGACAGTGACGGACCTGCGCTCCAGTGTTAGACAGTGACGGACCTGCACTCCAGTGTTAGACAGTGACGGACCGGCGCTCCAGTGTTAGACAGTGACAGACCGGCGCTCCAGTGTTAGACAGTGACGGACCTGCGCTCCAGTGTTAGACAGTGACGGACCGGCGCTCCAGTGTTAGACAGTGACGGACCGGCGCTCCAGTGTTAGACAGTGACGGACCAGCGCTCCAGTGTTAGACAGTGACGGACCGGCGTTAGACAGTGATGGACCGGCGCTCCAGTGTTAGACAGTGACGGACCGGCGCTCCAGTGTTAGACAGTGATGGACCGGCGCTCCAGTGTTAAACAGTGACGGACCGGCGCTCCAGTGTTAGACAGTGACGGACCGGCGCTCCAGTGTTAGACAGTGACGGACCTGCGCTCCAGTGTTAGACAGTGACGGACCGGCGCTCCAGTGTTAGACAGTGACGGACCTGCACTCCAGTGCTGGTCATTGATGGACCTGCACTCCAGTGTAGACAGTGACGGACCGGCACTCCAGTGCTGGATAGTGCCAGACCTGCGCTCCAGTGTTGGACAGTGATGGATCGGTGCTCCAGTGCTGGACAGTGACAGACCTGAGCTCCAGTGGTGTACAGTGACAGACCTGTTCTCCAGTGGTGTACAGTGACAGACCTGTGCTCCTGTGGTGTACAGTGACAGACCTGTGCTCCAGTGGTGTACAGTGACAGACGTGTGCTCCAGTGGTGTACAGTGACAGACCTGCGCTCCAGTGGTGTACAGTGACAGACCTTTACCCCAGTGGTGTACAGTGACAGACCTGCGCTCCAGTGGTGTACAGTGACAGACCTGCGCTCCAGTGGTGTACAGTGACAGACCTGCACTCCTGTGGTGTACAGTGACAGACCTGTGCTCCAGTGGTGTACAGTGACAGACGTGTGCTCCAGTGGTGTATAGTGACAGACCTGCGCTCCAGTGGTGTACAGTGACAGACCTTTACCCCAGTGGTGTACAGTGACAGACCTGCGCTCCAGTGGTGTACAGTGACAGACGTGTGCTCCAGTGGTGTATAGTGACAGACCTGCGCTCCAGTGGTGTACAGTGACAGACCTGCACTCCAGTGGTATACAGTGACAGACCTTTACCCCAGTGGTGTACAGTGACAGACCTGCGCTCCAGTGGTATACAGTGACAGACCTACTCTCCAGTGGTGTACAGTGACAGACGTGTGCTCCAGTGGTGTACAGTGACAGACCTGTGCTCCAGCAGTGTACAGAGACAGACCTGCGCTCCAGTGGTGTACAGTGACAGACGTGTGCTCCAGTGGTGTACAGTGACAGACCTGTGCTCCAGTAGTGTACAGAGACAGACCTGCGCTCCAGTGGTGTACAGTGACAGACCTGCACTCCAGTGGTGTACAGTGACAGACCTGCTCTCCAGTGGTGTACAGTGACAGACCTGCACTCCAGTGGTGTACAGTGACAGACCTGCGCTCCAGTGGTGTACAGTGACATACCTGCACTCCAGTGGTGTACAGTGACAGACCTGCATTCCAGTCGTGTAGTGACATACCTGCACTCCAGTGGTGTACAGTGACAGACCTGCGCTCCAGTGGTGTACAGTGACATACCTGCACTCCAGTGGTGTACAGTGACAGACCTGCATTCCAGTCGTGTAGTGACATACCTGCGCTCCAGTGGTGTACAGTGACAGACCTACGCTCCAGTGGTGTACAGTGATATACCTGCGCTCCAGTGGTATACAGTGACAGACCTGCGCTCCAGTGGTGTACAGTGACATACCTGCGCTCCAGTGGTATACAGTGACAGACCTGCAATCCAGTGGTGTACAGTGACATACCTGCGCTCCAGTGGTATACAGTGACATACCTGTGCTCCAGTGGTGTACAGTGACATACCTGTGCTCCAGTGGTGTACAGTGACAGACCTGTGCTCCAGTGGTGTACAGTGACATACCTGTGCTCCAGTGGTGTACAGTGACATACCTGCGCTCCAGTGGTGTACAGTGACAGACCTTTACCCCAGTGTCACACAGTGACAGACCTGCGCTCCAGTGGGGTACAGTGACATACCTGTGCCCAGTGGTGTACAGTGACATACCTGTGCTCCAGTGGTGTACAGTGACAGACCTGTGCTCCAGTGGTGTACAGTGACAGACCTGTGCTCCAGTGGTGTACAGTGACATACCTGCATGCCAGTGGTATACAGTGACAGACCTTTACCCCAGTGGTATACAGTGACAGACCTGTGCTCCAGTGGTGTATAGTGACAGACCTGCGCTCCAGTGGTGTACAGTGACATACCTGCGCTCCAGTGTTACACAGTGACAGACCTGTGCTCCAGTGGTGTAGTGACAAACCTGCATGCCAGTGCTACAAAGTGACAGACTTGTACCACAATGTTATACAGTTATAGACCTGCATCCCAGTGTTATTCCATGACAGGCCTGTCCTTCTGCAAATCTTCTGTTTCAGAGGCAGAGACACAATTCACTGCATTAAAGGACCACAACAGAACTGTATCTCTGTCCTCTCCAGTGGCAAACGAGTGTCCCAGTCCTCTCCAGTGGCAGACCAGTGTCCCAGACCTATCCAGCAGCAGACCAGTGTCTAAGTCCTCTCCAGTGGCAAACCAGTGTCCCAGTCCTCTCCAGTGGCAGACCAGTGTTCCAGTCCTATCCAGTGGCAAACCAGTGTCCCAGTCCTCTCCAGTGGAAAACCAGTGTTCCAGTCCTCTCCAGTGGTAAACCAGTGTCCAGTCCTCTCCAGTGCCTGACCAGTGTCCCAGTCCTCTCCAGTGGCAAACCAGTGTCCAGTCCTCTCCAGTGGCAAACCAGTGTCCAGTCCTCTCCAGTGGAAAACCAGTGTCCCAGTCCTCTCCAGTGGCAAACCAGTGCCCCAGTCCTCTCTCCAGTGGCAGTCCAGTGTCCCAGTCCTCTCCAGTGGCAGTCCAGTGTCCCAGTCCTCTCCAGTGGCTGACCAGTGTCTCAGTCCTCTCCAGTGGCAGACCAGTGTCCCAGCCCTATCCAGTGGAAGACCAGTGTCTCAGTCCTCTCCAGTGGCAGTCCAGTGTCCCAGTCCTCTCCAGTGGAAAACCAGTGTCCAGTCCTCTCCAGTGGCAAACCAGTGTCCCAGTCCTCTCCAGTGGCAAACCAGTGCCCCAGTCCTCTCTCCAGTGGCAGTCCAGTGTCCCAGTCCTCAACAGTGGCTGACCAGTGCCCCAGTCCTCTCTTCAGTGGTAGTCCAGTGTCCCTGTCCTCTCCAGTGGCTGACCAGTGTCTCAGTCCTCTCCAGTGGCTGACAAGTGTCCCAGCCCTATCCAGTGGCAGACCAGTGTCTCAGTCCTCTCCAGAGGCAGTCCAGTGTCCCAGTCCTCTCCAGTGGCAGTCCAGTGTCCCAATCCTATCCAGTGGCAGACCAGTGTCTCAGTCCTCTCCAGTGGCAGTCCAGTGTCCCAGTCCTCTCCAGTGGAAAACCAGTGTCCAGTCCTCTCCAGTGGCAAACCAGTGTCCCAGTCCTCTCCAGTGGCAAACCAGTGCCCCAGTCCTCTCTCCAGTGGCAGTCCAGTGTCCCAGTCCTCAACAGTGGCTGACCAGTGCCCCAGTCCTCTCTTCAGTGGTAGTCCAGTGTCCCTGTCCTCTCCAGTGGCTGACCAGTGTCTCAGTCCTCTCCAGTGGCTGACAAGTGTCCCAGCCCTATCCAGTGGCAGACCAGTGTCTCAGTCCTCTCCAGAGGCAGTCCAGTGTCCCAGTCCTCTCCAGTGGCAGTCCAGTGTCCCAGTCCTCTCCAGTGGAAGACCAGTGTCCCAGTCCTCTCCAGTGGAAGACCAGTGTCCCAGTCCTCTCCAGTGGCAGACCAGTGTCCCAGTCCTCTCCCTTGGAAGACCAGTGTCCAAACCCTATCCAGCGGCAGACCAGTGTCTCTGTCCTCTCCAGTGGAAGACCAGTGTCCCAGTCCTCTCCAGTGGCAGACCAGTGTCTCTGTCCTCTCCAGTGGCAGACCAGTGTCCCAGTCCTCTCCAGTGGCAGACCAGTGTCTCTGTCCTCTCCAGTGGCAGACCAGTGTCTCTGTCCTCTCCAGTGGCAGACCAGTGTCCCTGTCCTCTCCAGTGGCAGACCAGTGTCCCAGTCCTCTACAGTAGCAGACCAGTGTCCCAGTCCTCTCCAGTGGAAGACCAGTGTCCCAGTCCTCTCCAGTGGAAGACCAGTGTCCCAGTCCTCTCCAGTGGAAGACCAGTGTCCCAGCCCTATCCAGCGGCAGACCAGTGTCTCTGTCCTCTCCAGTGGAAGACCAGTGTCCCAGTCCTCTCCAGTGGCAGACCAGTGTCCCAGTCCTCTCCAGTGGCAGACCAGTGTCCCAGTCCTCTCCAGCGGCAGACCAGTGTCCCAGTCCTCTCCAGTGGCAGACCAGTGTCCCAGCCCTATCCAGCGGCAGACCAGTGTCCCAGTCCTCTCCAGTGGCAAACCAGTGTCCCAGTCCTCTCCAGTGGCAGACCAGTGTCCCAGTTCTCTCCAGTGGCAGTGCTGTGCCCCAGTTAATTTAAGGGTTACGTCATGGCAGGAGAGGGCAGCATGGTAGCACAGAAGTTAGCACTGCTGCCTTACGGTGCTGAGGACCCGGGTTCGATCCCAGACTGGGGGCACTGTCTATGTGAAGTTTGTACATTTTCCCCGTGTTTGTTTGTGTCTCACTCTACAACCCAAAGATGTGCAGGGAGCTGGATGTGCCACACTAAATTGCCCCATAATTACAAAAGAAAGCATTGGGTACTACAAATTTATTTTTCAGAAGTCATGGCAGGAGTTCGCAGACCAGTGTCAAGCTCCTCCTGTGCGATGTGGGAATTTAGCGACCCCCTTCTGGTGTCCCTGATTCCTTCACATGTAGGATGTGTGTCAAACTGCAGCTCTTGTTAGACCGCCTGACGGCTCTGGAGCTGTGGATGGATTCACTTTGGAGCATCCGCGATGCTGAGGAAGTTGTGGATAGAACGTTCAGTGGGTTGGTCGCCCGGCAAATCAAAATTACTGAGGGAGATAGGAAAGGGGTGACCACCTGACAGAGGAAGAGTAGGAAGGCAGTGCAGGTGTCCCCTGCGGTCATCTCCCTCCAAAACAGATTTACCGCTTTGGATACTGTTGGGGGAGATGGCTCACCAGGGGAAGGCAGCAGCAGCCAGGTTCATGGCACCGTGGCTGGCTCTGCTGCGCAGGAGGGCAGGAAAAAGAGTGGCAGAGAGATAGTGATAGGGGATTAAATTGTAAGGGGAATAGACAGGGCAGCACGGTAGCACAGCGGTTAGCACTGCTACTTCACAGCTCCAGGGTCCCAGGTTCGATTCCCGGCTTGGGTCACTGTCTGTGCGGAGTCTGCACGTTCTCTACGTGTCTGCGTGGGTTTCCTCCGGGCGCTCCGGTTTCCTCCCACAAGTCCCGAAACATGTGCTTGTTAGGTGAATTGGACATTCTGAATTCTCCCTCTGTGTACCCTAACAGACACTGAAATGTGGCGACTAAGAGAGTTTCACAGTTTCAAGCCTACTTGTGACAATAATAAAGATGATTATTATTATAGATGGGCGTTTCTGCGGACGCAATCGAGACTCCAGGATGGTATGTTGCCTCCCTGGTGCAAGGGTCAAGGATGTCTCAGGGCGGCTAAAGGACATTCTGGAGGGAGAGGGTGAACAGCCAGCTGTCGTGGTGCATATAGGCACCAACGATATAGGTAAAAAAACAGGATGAGGTCCTACATGCTGAATTCAGGGAGTTAAACTAAAAAGCAGGACCTCAAAGGTAGTAATCTCAGGATTGTTACCAGTGCCACGTGTTAGTCAGAGTAGGAATGGCAGGATAGCCAAGATGAATACGTGGCTTGAGGGATGGTGCGAGACGGAGGGATTCAATTTTCTGTGACATTGGAACTGGTTCTGGGGGAGGTAGGACTAGTACAAACCTGAAGGTCTGCACCTGGGCCGGACCAGAACCAATGTCCTCGGAGGGGTGTTTGCTAGTGTTGTTGAGGAAGGTTTAAACTAATATGGCAGGGGGGATGGGAACCAATGCAGGAAGTCAGAGGGAAGTAAGATGGGGACAGAAACAAAAGGCAAAAATCAAAAAGAGCCACATTACATCATAATTCTAAAACAAAGAACAAAACCAAGAATAATACAGCACAGGAACAGGCCCTTCGGCCCTCCAACCCTGCACCAATCATGTGTCCTATCGAGACCAACCGCCTGTCTCCTCCTATACCCGGTCTATTCATGTGCCTATCCAGATAAGTCTTAAAGGTCGCTAACGTATCTGCCTCAACCGCCTCACTTGGCAGTGCATTCCAGGCCACCAGCACCCTCTGTGTAAAAAACTTCCCCGCACATCTCCACTGAACCTATCCCCCCTCACCTTGAACCTGTGCCCCTTGTAATTGTCATTTCCGCCCTGGGAAAAAGCCTCCAACTGTTCACCCTATCTGTACCCCGAATAATTTTATAAACTTCCAACAGGTCGCCCCTCAGCCTCCGTCTCTCTAGGGAGAACAATCCCAGTTTATTCAATCTCTCCTCATAGCGAATACCCTCCATACCAGGCAACATCCTGGTAAACCTTTTCTGTGCTCTCTCCAAAGCCTCCACGTCCTTCTGGGAGTGCGGTGACCAGAATTGGACACAGTATTCCAAATGTGGCCGAACCAACGTTCTATATGACTGTAACATAATTTGTGAGCTTTTATACTCGATACCCCGTCCAATGAAGGCAAGCATGCCATATGCTTTCTTTACCACCATTTCCACCTGTGCTGCCACTTTTAAGGATCTGTAGACCTGCAAGCCCAGATCTCTTTGTGTCTCTCTGCTCCTGATGGTTCTGCCATTTATATTATAGCTCCCGCCTGAATTGGATCTACCAAAATGCATCACCTCGAATTTGTCCGGGTTAAATTCCATCTGCCATTTCTCTGCCCAATTTTGCAGCCTATCTTATATCCTGCTGTATTCGCTGACAATCTTCATCACTATCCGCAACTCCTGCAATCTTAGTATCATCCGCAAACTTGCTAATCAGACCCGCTACGTTTTCTTCCAAGTCATTTATATATATTACAAAGAGCAGAGGTCCCAGTACAGATCCCTGCGGAACACCACTAGTTACAGACCTCCAATCGGAAAAGCACCCTTCCACTGCTACCCTCTGTCTTCGATGGCCCAGCCAGTTCTGGATCCATCCAGCACGTTTACCCCTGACCCCATGTGATTTAATCTTTTGCACCAGCCTGCCAAGAGGGACCTCATTAAAAAGGGTAATAAATGTAAAAAAAACAAGCCCGAGGACTCTGTGTCTCCAATGCGAGGAGCATTTGCAATAAGGTTGTTGAATTAACTGCGCTGACAATCATTAACGGATATGATGTAATTGGGATCACGGAGACCTGGCTCCAGGGTGACCAAAGATGGAAACTCAACATCCTGGTGTATTCAACATTCAGGACAGATAGAAGGAAAGGAAAGGGAGGTGGGGCAGCCTTGCTGGTTAAAGAGGAGATTAACGCAATAGTAAGGAAGGACATTAGCCGGGACGATGTGGAATCTGTATAGGAGGAGATGCGGAACACCAAAGCGCAAAAAACATTGATGGAAGCTGTGTATAGACCACCAAACAGTAGTTCTGAGGTTGGGGATGAAAACTAGAGCTGCGTGCAGTAAGGGTACAGCAGTTATTATGGGTGACTTCAATCTGCGTAATGATTGTGTTGATCATACTGGTAGCAATGCGATGGAGGAGGATTTCCTGGAATGGATAAGGGATGGTTTTCTCAACCAATATGTCGAGGAACCAACTAGAGAGCAGGAGAGCAGGCCATCCTTTACTGGGTATTGTGCAATTTGTGATGCGAGATCCTTTAGGGAAGAGTGACCATAAAAGATAGAATTCGTCATTAAAATGGTGAGTGACACAATTAAGTCTGAGACTAGGGTCCTGACTTAAAGAAAGCTAACTTTGAAGGTATGAGATGTGCATTGGCTAGGATAGGTTGGCAAAGGATACTTAAGGGGTTGACAGTGGATAGGCACTGGCAGACATTTAAAGAACACATGGATGAACTTCAACAATTTAAATCCCTATCTGGCACAAGGGAAAGACGGGGAAGGTGGCTCAACCATGGCAACAAGGGAAATCAGGGGCAGTGTAAAGCCAAAGAGGAGACCTATAGATTGGCCGGATAAAGCAGCAAGCCTTAGGACTGGGAGAGATTAAAATTCAGAACAGGAGGAGAAAGGGTTTAATTCGGAAGGGGAAAATTGAATATGAGAGTAAGCTTGCAGGAAATAAAAATAGACTGCAAAATCTTCGACAGATATGTGAAAGAAAAAGACTGGTGAAGACAAATGTAGGTCCCTTACATTTAGAATCAGGTGAATTTATAATGGGCAACAAAGAGATGGCAGACCAGCTGAACAAATACTTTGGATCTGTCTTCACTGAGGAGGACACAAAGAACCTTCCGGAAATACTTGGGGACAAAGGGTCCAGAGTGAAGGAGGAACTGAAGGAAATCCTTATTAGTCAGGAAATTGCATCGGGGAAATTGATGGGATTAAAACCCGATAGGTCCCCAGGACCTGATGCTCTGCATCCCAGAGAACTTAAGGAAGTGGCCCTGGAAATAATGGACGCATTGGTGATCATTTTCCAGCATTCTATAGACTCCGGAAGAGTTCCAATGGATTGGGGGCTAGCTAATGTAACCCCACTTTTTAAAAAAGGAGGGAGAGAGAAAACGGGGAATTATAGACCAATTAGGCTGACATCAGTGGTGGGAAAAATGCTGGAGTCACTTATTAAGGATGGAATAACTGAGCATTCGGAAAGCGGGGACTGGAACGGTCCAGGTCAGCAAGGATTCACGGAAAGGAAATCATGCTTGAGAAATCATCGGGAATATTTTGAGGATGTGACCAGTAGATTGGACAAGGGTGAACCAGTGGATGTTGTATATCTGGAATTTCAAAAGGCTTTTGACAAGGCCCGACACAAGAGATTAGTGAGCAAAATTAAAGCTCATGGTATTGGGGGTAATGTATTGATGTGGATCGAGAACTGGTTGGCAGACAGGAAGCAGAGAGTGGGAATAAATGGGTCCTTTTCAGAGTGACAGGCAGTGACGAGTGGGGAACCGGAGGGTTCAGTGCTGGGACCCCAGCTGTTCACAATATACATTCAGGATTTGGACGAAGGAATTGCGTGCAATCTCTCCAAATTTGCAGACAACACTAAACTGGGTGGTAGTGTGTGCTGTGAGGAGGATACAAAGAGGCTCCAGGGTGACTTTGGACAGGCTGGCTGAGTGGGTAAATACTTGGCAAAGGCAATAATATAAAGCGGGTAAATCTGAGGTTATCCACTTTGGTGGCAAAAACAGGGAGGCAGATTATCTGAATGGTGGCAGTTTAGGAAAAGGGGAAGTGCAACGAGACCTGGGTGTGAAGGTGGAACAGTCGCTGAAGGTTGGCGTGCAGGTACAGCAGGCGGTGAAGGTTGGCGTGCAGGTACAGCAGGCGGTGAAGGTGGGCGTGCAGGTACAGCAGGCGGTGAAGGTGGGCGTGCAGGTACAGCAGGCGGTGAAGGTGGGCGTGCAGGTACAGCGGGCGGTGAAGGTGGGCGTGCAGGTACAGCAGGCGGTGAAGGTGGGCGTGCAGGTACAGCAGGCGGTGAAGGTGGGCGTGCAGGTACAGCGGGCGGTGAAGGTGGGCGTGCAGGTACAGCAGGCGGTGAAGGTGGGCGTGCAGGTACAGCAGTCACTGAAGGTGGGCGTGCAGGTACAGCAGGTGGTGAAGGTGGGCGTGCAGGTACAGCAGGCGGTGAAGGTGGGCGTGCAGGTACAGCAGGCGGTGAAGGTTGGCGTGCAGGTGCAGCAGGTGGTGAAGGTGGGCGTGCAGGTACAGCAGGCGGTGAAGGTGGGCGTGCAGGTACAGCAGTCACTGAAGGTGGGCGTGCAGGTACAGCAGGTGGTGAAGGTGGGCGTGCAGGTACAGCAGGCGGTGAAGGTGGGCGTGCAGGTACAGCAGTCACTGAAGGTTGGCGTGCAGGTACAGCAGTCACTGAAGGTTGGCATGCAGGTACAGCAGGCGGTGAAGGTTGGCGTGCAGGTACAGCGGGCGGTGAAGGTGGGCGTGCAGGTACAGCAGTCACTGAAGGTTGGCATGCAGGTACAGCAGGCGGTGAAGGTTGGCGTGCAGGTACAGCGGGCGGTGAAGGTGGGCGTGCAGGTACAGCAGGCGGTGAAGGTTGGCGTGCAGGTACAGCGGGCGGTGAAGGTTGGCGTGCAGGTACAGCGGGCGGTGAAGGTGGGCGTGCAGGTACAGCAGTCACTGAAGGTGGGCGTGCAGGTGCAGCAGGCGGTGAAGGTGGGCATGCAGGTACAGCAGGCGATGAAGGTTGGCATGCAGGTACAGCAGGTGGTGAAGGTTGGCATGCAGGTACAGCAGGTGGTGAAGGTTGGCGTGCAGGTACAGCGGGCGGTGAGGGAAGCTAATGGCACGCTGACCTTCATAGCGAGAGGATTGGAGTCGAGGAGCAGGGATGTCTTGCTGCAGTTATACAGGACCTTGATGAAGCAGTTTTGGTCTCCTAGTTTGAGGAAGGACATTCTTGCTATTGAGGGTGTCCAGCGAAGGTTCACCAGACTAATTCCCGGGATGGCAGGTCTGATGTATGAAGAAAGACTGGATGGACTGCGCTTGTACTCACTGGAGTTGAGGAGAACGAGAGGGGATTGCATAGAAACCTATAAAATCCTAATGGGACTGGACAGGCTAGATGCGGGAAGAATGTTCCCGATGTTGGGGATGTCCAGAACTAGGGGTCACAGCCTAAGAATGAGGGGTCAGCCATTCAGGACTGAGATGACGAAGAACCTCTTCTCTCGGCGAGTTGTGAACTTGTGGAATTCGCTACCACAGAAAGCTGCTGGGGCCGGTTTGTTGGATATAGTCAAGAGGGAGCTTGGTGTGGCCCTTGTGGCCGAAGGGATCAAGGGGTATTCAGAGAAAGCGGGAGTGGGATACTGAATTTGCATGATCAGCCATGATCATATTGAATGGTGGTGCAGGCTAAAAGGGCCGAATGGCCTACTTTTGCGTCAATGTTCTGTATCTATGTTTCTTACCCAGTGGCAGGGCCATGCTCCAGTCTTACCCAGTGGCAGGGCCGTGCCCCAGTCTTACCCAGTGGCAGGGCCGTGCCCCAGTCTTACCCAGTGGCAGGGCCATGCTCCAGTCTTACCCAGTGGCAGGGCCGTGCCCCGGTCTTACCCAGTGGCAGGGCCATGCTCCAGTCTTACCCAGTGGCAGGGCTGTGCCCCGGTCTTACCCAGTGGCAGGGCTGTGCCCCAGTCTTACCCAGTGGCAGGGCCGTGCTCCAGTCTTACCCAGTGGCAGGGCCGTGCCCCAGTCTTACCCAGTGGCAGGGCCGTGCCCCAGTCTTACCCAGTGGCAGGGCCGTGCCCCAGTCTTACCCAGTGGCAGGGCCGTGCCCCAGTCTTACCCAGTGGCAGGGCCGTGCCCCGGTCTTACCCAGTGGCAGGGCCGTGCCCATCTTACCCAGTGGCAGGGCCATGCTCCAGTCTTACCCAGTGGCAGGGCTGTGCCCCAGTCTTACCCAGTGGCAGGGCTGTGCCCCGGTCTTACCCAGTGGCAGGGCTGTGCCCCGGTCTTACCCAGTGGCAGGGCTGTGCCCCGGTCTTACCCAGTGGCAGGGCTGTGCCCTGGTCTTACCCAGTGGCAGGGCTGTGCTCCAGTCTTACCCAGTGGCAGGGCCATGCTCCAGTCTTACCCAGTGGCAGGGCTGTGCCCCAGTCTTACCCAGTGGCAGGGCTGTGCCCCAGTCTTACCCAGTGGCAGGGCTGTGCCCCGGTCTTACCCAGTGGCAGGGCTGTGCCCCAGTCTTACCCAGTGGCAGGGCTGTGCCCCAGTCTTACCCAGTGGCAGGGCTGTGCCCCGGTCTTACCCAGTGGCAGGGCCATGCTCCAGTCTTACCCAGTGGCAGGGCTGTGCCCCAGTCTTACCCAGTGGCAGGGCCATGCTCCAGTCTTACCCAGTGGCAGGGCTGTGCCCCGGTCTTACCCAGTGGCAGGGCTGTGCCCCAGTCTTACCCAGTGGCAGGGCTGTGCCCCAGTCTTACCCAGCGGCAGGGCTGTGCCCCGGTCTTACCCAGTGGCAGGGCCGTGCCCCAGTCTTACCCAGCGGCAGGGCTGTGCCCCAGTCTTACCCAGCGGCAGGGCTGTGCCCCAGTCTTACCCAGTGGCAGGGCCGTGCCCCAGTCTTACCCAGTGGCAGGGCCGTGCCCCGGTCTTACCCAGTGGCAGGGCCGTGCCCATCTTACCCAGTGGCAGGGCCATGCTCCAGTCTTACCCAGTGGCAGGGCTGTGCCCCAGTCTTACCCAGTGGCAGGGCCGTGCCCCAGTCTTACCCAGTGGCAGGGCTGTGCCCCAGTCTTACCCAGTGGCAGGGCTGTGCCCCAGTCTTACCCAGTGGCAGGGCTGTGCCCCGGTCTTACCCAGTGGCAGGGCTGTGCCCTGGTCTTACCCAGTGGCAGGGCTGTGCTCCAGTCTTACCCAGTGGCAGGGCCATGCTCCAGTCTTACCCAGTGGCAGGGCTGTGCCCCAGTCTTACCCAGTGGCAGGGCTGTGCCCCAGTCTTACCCAGTGGCAGGGCTGTGCCCCGGTCTTACCCAGTGGCAGGGCCATGCTCCAGTCTTACCCAGTGGCAGGGCTGTGCCCCAGTCTTACCCAGTGGCAGGGCTGTGCCCCTGTCTTACCCAGTGGCAGGGCTGTGCCCCAGTCTTACAAAGTGGCAGGGCTGTGCCCCAGTCTTACCCAGTGGCAGGGCTGTGCCTCAGTCTTATCCAGTGGCAGGGCCGTGCCCCGGTCTTACCCAGTGGCAGGGCCGTGCCCCAGTCTTACCCAGTGGCAGGGCTGTGCCCCAGTCTTACCCAGTGGCAGGGCTGTGCCCCAGTCTTACCCAGTGGCAGGGGCTGTGCCCCGGTCTTACCCAGTGGCAGGGCTGTGCCCCAGTCTTACCCAGTGGCAGGGCTGTGCCCCAGTCTTACCCAGTGGCAGGGCTGTGCCCCAGTCTTACCCAGTGGCAGGGCTGTGCCCCAGTCTTACCCAGTGGCAGGGCCGTGCCCCAGTCTTACCCAGTGGCAGGGCCATGCTCCAGTCTTACCCAGTGGCAGGGCCGTGCCCCAGTCTTACCCAGTGGCAGGGCCGTGCCCCAGTCTTACCCAGTGGCAGGGCCATGCTCCAGTCTTACCCAGTGGCAGGGCCGTGCCCCAGTCTTACCCAGTGGCAGGGCCGTGCCCCAGTCTTACCCAGTGGCAGGGCCATGCTCCAGTCTTACCCAGTGGCAGGGCCGTGCCCCAGTCTTACCCAGTGGCAGGGCCGTGCCCCGGTCTTACCCAGTGGCAGGGCCGTGCCCCTGTCTTACCCAGCGGCAGGGCCGTGCCCCAGTCTTACCCAGTGGCAGGGCTGTGCCCGTCTTACCCAGTGACAGGGCCATGCCCCAGTCTTACCCAGTGGCAGGGCCGTGGCCCAGTCTTACCCAGTGGCAGGGCCGTGCCCCAGTCTTACCCAGTGGCAGGGCCGTGCCCCAGTCTTACCCAGTGGCAGGGCTGTGCCCCGGTCTTACACAGTGGCAGGGCTGTGCCCCGGTCTTACCCAGTGGCAGGGCCGTGCCCCAGTCTTACCCAGTGACAGGGCTGTGCCCCAGTCTTACCCAGTGGCAGGGCCGTGCCCCAGTCTTACCCAGTGGCAGGGCTGTGCCCCGGTCTTACCCAGTGGCAGGGCCGTGCCCCGGTCTTACCCAGTGACAGGGCCGTGCCCCAGTCTTACCCAGTGGCAGGGCTGTGCCCCAGTCTTACCAAGTGGCAGGGCTGTGCCCCGGTCTTACCCAGTGGCAGGGCTGTGCCCTGGTCTTACCCAGTGGCAGGGCTGTGCCCCAGTCTTACCCAGTGGCAGGGCCGTGCCCCAGTCTTACCCAGTGGCAGGGCTGTGCCCCAGTCTTACCCAGTGGCAGGGCCGTGCCCCAGTCTTACCCAGTGGCAGGGCCGTGCCCCAGTCTTACCCAGCGGCAGGGCTGTGCTCCAGTCTTACCCAGTGGCAGGGCCGTGCCCCAGTCATACCCAGTGGCAGGGCCGTGCCCCAGTCTTACCCAGTGACAGGGCCGTGCCCCAGTCTTACCCAGTGACAGGGCCGTGCCCCAGTCTTACCCAGTGGCAGGGCCGTGCCCCAATCTTACCCAGTGGCAGGGCCGTGCCCCAGTCTTACCCAGTGGCAGGGCCGTGCCCCAGTCTTACCCAGTGGCAGGGCTGTGCCCCAGTCTTACACAGTGGCAGGGCTGTGCCCCGGTCTTACCCAGTGGCAGGGCCGTGCCCCAGTCTTACCCAGTGACAGGGCTGTGCCCCAGTCTTACCCAGTGGCAGGGCCGTGCCCCAGTCTTACCCAGTGGCAGGGCTGTGCCCCGGTCTTACCCAGTGGCAGGGCCGTGCCCCAGTCTTACCCAGTGACAGGGCCGTGCCCCAGTCTTACCCAGTGGCAGGGCTGTGCCCCAGTCTTACCAAGTGGCAGGGCTGTGCCCCAGTCTTACCCAGTGGCAGGGCTGTGTCCCTGTCTTACCCAGTGGCAGGGCTGTGCCCCAGTCTTACCCAGTGGCAGGGCCGTGCCCCAGTCTTACCCAGCGGCAGGGCCGTGCCCCGGTCTTACCCAGTGGCAGGGCCATGCCCCAGTCTTACCCAGTGGCAGGGCCGTGCCCCAGTCTTACCCAGTGGCAGGGCCGTGCCCCAGTCTTACCCAGTGGCAGGGCTGTGCCCCAGTCTTACCCAGTGGCAGGGCTGTGCCCCAGTCTTACCCAGTGGCAGGGCTGTTCCCCAGTCTTACCCAGTGGCAGGGCCGTGCCCCAGTCTTACCCAGTGGCAGGGCCGTGCCCCAGTCTTACCCAGTGGCAGGGCCGTGCCCCAGTCTTACCCAGTGGCAGGGCCGTGCCCCAGTCTTACCCAGTGGCAGGGCCGTGCCCCAGTCTTACCCAGTGACAGGGCCGTGCCCCGGTCTTACCCAGTGGCAGGGCCATGCCCCGGTCTTACCCAGTGGCAGGGCCGTGCCCCGGTCTTACCCAGTGGCAGGGCTGTGCCCCGGTCTTACCCAGTGGCAGGGCCGTGCCCCAGTCTTACCCAGTGGCAGGGCCATGCCCCGGTCTTACCCAGTGGCAGGGCCGTGCCCCGGTCTTACCCAGTGGCAGGGCCGTGCCCGTCTTACCCAGTGGCAGAGTTGTATCACCAACTCCGGGCTCCTCAGTTATAGAGTTCCCACAGATCAATCAGATGTTTGGAGGCGCAAAACAGAACTTAATAATATTTTGCGATGTGGTCATCAATCAAGTGGACACATGGAGACTGTACAGCCTCTTATACTTTAGTGAAAATGCAGTTTACAGTTCTACCTCTGCCCTCTTCGAATTGAGGCAGCCAGAACCAGCAAGGGGGAGGCGACACATCCCGGCGCTCCGCGTGGGAAACAGTTGACCGAATCATTTACTGCCCAGCACGGCCCAGCGCGGCCCAGCGCGGCCCAGCGCGGCCCAGCGCGGCCCAGCGCGGCCCAGCGCGGCCCAGCGCGGCCCAGCGCGGCCCAGCGCGGCCCAGCGCGGCCCAGCGCGGCCCAGCGCGGCCCAGCGCGGCCCAGCGCGGCCCAGCGCGGCCCAGCGCGGCCCAGCGCGGCCCAGCGCGGCCCAGCGCGGCCCAGCGCGGCCCAGCGCGGCCCAGCGCGGCCCAGCGCGGCCCAGCACGGCCCAGCACGGCCCAGCACGGCCCAGCACGGCCCAGCAGTGCAGCGGTTCAGAGACTAGAATACATCCAACAATCACTGCTTCATTTAAAATGTCACATCTTTGATCACACTCAGTGGGAACTGACAAGCACACGGGATGCCTGGTGTGGGAAATAAAGACAGGCCATCATCGTAAAGTAACAGGCAGCATATTGAGGTTCACAACCTCGGCCCCATTGCTGCAGCCTCACCTCATATACATCAATGCTATTTGCCTCAATTACTGCCGGGGGTAGTGAGCCTATCGTCAGAAGGAGGGGAAATGTTTTGAGTCGATTACAAAGGACACGATAACAGGGCACTTATAAAATATCAACAGGATTAAACCAAGTCCACATGGGTTTATGAAAGGGAAATCATGGTTGATAAACCCACTGGAGTATTTTTGAGGCTGCAACTAGAATAGATATGGGAGAACCAGTAGAGGTACTGCATTTGGATTTTCATAAAGTTATTTTTTTTAGGAATATATTGAAGAGGTAACAAGGAGGATTGATGAAGGTAGTGCAGTGGGTCGACAACTGTGAGGGGCAAACCATGGTGCATGCGATCGACAAGTGTCCTGGCCTGTGCTTCAGCAGTGGTCTCACTGCCCTGCACCAGGCTGGTGAGGAGCTGTCAACCGGCTGAGAATTTCAAGTTTGACATCTCACTGTTCATCGGTGCGGACAACAGTCACATTTACACGGATTTCAGTCAGGCTTATCACAAGATCTCACATGCCAGACTGGTCATGAAAGTGGGATTTCACGGGTGTCATGGGGAATGTGATAAGTTGGATCCAAAAGTGGGTCAGTGACAGGAAACAAAGGGTAATGGTTGATGGATGTTTTTGCGGAGGGAAATGTTTCCAGTGGTGTCCCACAGGGCTCAGTATTGGGACTCTTGTGGTATATATATATAAAAATATGATTTAGACTTAAATGTGGGAGGCATGACTGGGAAATTTGCAGATGACACAAAAATTGGTTGTGTAGTTGATCGTGACGAGGAAAGCTGTCGACTCCAGGATGGTATCAATGGTTGGTGGAGCAGGCAGAGTGGCAAATGGAATTCAATCTGGAAAAGTGTGAGGTAAACGCATTTGGGGGAGGGCAGACAGAGCAAAGGAATACTCATTTTTTTTACCCAGAGAGTAGTGGGGGTATGGAATGTACTGCCTGTGGAAGTAGTTGAGTCGGAAACATTAGGGACCTTCAAGCAGCTATTGGACAGGTACATGGATTACGGTAGAATGATGGGGTGTAGGTTAATTTGTTCTTAATCTAGGACAAAAGTTCAGTACAACATCGTGGGCCGAAGGGCCTGTTCTCTGCTGTACTTTTCGATGTTCTATGTTCAATAAACAGGAAGATATTGAGGGGGTTTGAGGAAGGGAGAGACCTCAGAATGCATGTCCACAGGTTCCTGAAGATGGCAGGGACAGGTGGACAAGGTGGTCAAGACAGCTCATGGAATTATTTCCTTTATTGGGTGAGGTATTGAATACGAAAGCAGGGATGTACTGGTGGGACTGTATAAAATCCTGGTTAGGACACAGCCGGAGCTTCGTGCACAGTTCTGGAAGAACAGAATTTATCTGGGTGGGGGGGCGTTGCAGAGGAGATTTATAAGATTGTTCCCAGGGCTGGAAGATTATAAGTGTGGTAAAGTTTGGATAGGTCAGGGGTTGTTTACCTTCAAGGTGAGGGGTGGGAGTTTCAGGGGGGATTTGAGGAAAAACATTTTCACCCAGAAAATGTGAGGGTCTGGAATGCAGGGCCTGGGAGGGTGGTAGGGGCGGGTTGCCTCACATCCTTTAAAACCTTTATGAGCACTTGGCACGTCTTAACATTCCAGGCTGTGGGCCAAGTGTTGGACAATGGGATTAGGTGGGCAGGTCAGGTCCCTTTCGTGCGACGGTGCAGACTCGATGGGCCGAAGGGCCTTTTCTGCGCTGTATTTTTCTGTGATTCTGTGATTATGATCACCACGCAGGGCAATACAGATTAAGTGTCAAAAGGCTTCAAGGCCAAAGGGAGTGTTAAAGGGACAAGAAGAGAAGCAAAAGATATGTCTAGAGGAGGTGTGAATGGGATCCAAACATATAGTAAAGGAATTAAGAATGGAACAAGAGATAAAATTAAACCAGCAAAAAAAACCCAAAGGAAAATGGAAACGAGATTATGATTTAAAGGTTCAGTGTTGAGTCGAGAAGGCTTTAAAGTGCCCAGTCGAACAAAAAGCAGCTGTTCCTCAAACTTGTGGAAAACTGGAGCAGGCCAAGGACAGAGAGGTCAGAGTGGGAACAAGGTGGAGAATTCATAGATTATCATGCTACCGTGCTGATTAGAAACTCAGGGATATGCATGTGGATTACATGAGACATACATCCATTCCGGTCAAACAGGGCATGCCGGAGTTTCTGCTCCACTCCAGCCTCCTCCAATCTTTATCATCGACCATCATAACCTTTCTATTCATATCTCCCTCAAATCCTTGCCCAACTTCACCTTAAAATGTGTTTGCTCTATTCGTTTTCAGTTCTCCTCACCTCAAGTCCTCAAAGATCGACCCGAGACTGCGCCCTTGTGTTTGCGATTGTCCGACCGGTGGAAACTGACCCGAGTTCGATCCGGGCACCTTTAATTCCTATTTTAACATTTTCAAGTTCCATAATCTTCCTGATGATTAAGTGACTCTTGCCTTTTATCCAAAAGCTCCATTTCCTGTTTTACGTTAAGTGCTGTTTCCGTTGTTAGCCCTGCGCGGTAGCATTGGTTGTTGTACCTTCTCTTCCAAAAGGAATATGACGGGTTCACACCTGACTCGCTGGGTGGGATTCTCCGACCCCCCGCCGGGTCGGATAATCGCCGGGGGCTGGCGTGAATCCCGCCCCCGCCGGTTGCGGGAATCGTGCCACGCCGGTCGGCGAGCCCCCCCACAGCGATTCTCCGGCCCGCGATGGGCCGAAGTCCCGCTGCTGGAATGCCTGTCCCGCCGGCGAGGATCAAACACATCTCTTCCCGGCGTGAGTAGGTGGCGCGGGCAGGCTCCGGGGTCCGGGGGGCGATCTGGCCCCGGGGGGCGCCCCCCCCCCGGGGCCCACTGATCTGTAGGCAGGCCTGTGCCGTGGGGGCACTCTTTTCCCTCCGCCTCGGCCACAATCTTCATCATGGCCGACCTGGAGGAGACCCCCCCCTGCGCATGTGCGGGGATGACGTCAGCAGCCGCTGACGCTCCCGCGCATGCGCGGACTTCCGCCGGCCGGTGCACTCCCTTCTGCCCCGGCTGCCGTGGCGCCAAAGGCCTTACCCGCCGGCTGGCAGTGCGCCACCCACTCCAACGCGAGGTTAGCCCCTCAAGGTGAGGGCTTGGCCCCTAAAGGTGCGGATTTGGCGGCCCGACGCCGGAGTGGTTCCTGCCACTCCATCCCGCCGGGACCCCCCGCCCCACCGGGTAGCGGAGAATCCCGCCCCCTTTCCTGAAGGCCACACCATTGCTCTGATACTGTATCGCAGAATCAGCTTTGTGCTCAGTCTCTCCTTAAATCACTGAAATTAGCTTCTCCCACCTGATCATTTTTACTTGGTGTGTTCTGCTCTCTTTCTCGAGTCACGTTTGTGTCACTGTTCACAAGATGACTGTACGATATTCCAAAGGTTTCCCAGAATACTTTCCTCCAGGAAACATAACTGATTTAGAAAGTAGCTCTGTGCACATGTCAGAAGTCCCATGCCTTCCCTACCCTCAGGACTGTGCTTCCCCAGTCTATATTGGGATAATAAGATCAGCCCTGATCTCGTTGAATGGCGGAGGGGCCTCGAAGGGCTGAATGGCCTCGATGGGCTGAACGACCTCGATGGGCTGAATGGCCTACTCCTGCTTCTACTTCTAATGTAATTAAAAACAGTTTCCTTTTTTACAAATCTTTGGAACTTACTGACAAGTGTGTTAATTTAGCCTCTTCTCAGTGTTTGAAATCCCCAGCAATGGTACAGTTGCCTCTGTCCTTCAACTCAGGCTGAATCGATTCAGACCTAGAACTATCTAGTATATCCTTGCTTTATAAAACTTTCACATCACTCTGAATCAATACTGACAAAACCCTTCCACATTTCCTTTTCTATCATTCATGAATATTTCATAACCAAAAATTTAAGATCCCATTCTGGGCCTCATTGGAGTCATATCTCTACTAATGTAACCACATTGCAGTCCTATGTGATCATTTGTGTCTGCATCTCACTAATCTTCGGAGTAACACTGTGGACATTGATAGACCCATATCCATTGCTACTGTCAGTGCTTTTAACCCATGAACTGATGGCAGAATCTTGCAGCACCATCTCAGCACTATCTCATCAAACATTCCCTGGTCAGGGACGTCACAGGTAAGTAAAAAATATGGCTTTTTGTATAATGTCCTTTCAAACACCCCCAGGCCAGGGACAGCATGGGGTTAGATATAGAACAGGAGCTGCAGTAGGCCATTCCGTCCACTGACCTTACTCTGTCACTCAATCCCATCATGGCTGATCTTCCGCTTCAATGCCTTTTCCCCCACATTATCCCCGTATTCCTTTACGTCAATGGTATTTGGAAATCTGTCAATCTCTGCTTTAAACACACTCAATGACTGAGCTTCCACATCCCTCTGAGATAGAGTATTCCAAAAATGACCAATACTCTCGAGTAAAATCAAATTCACTTCAACTCAGTTCTAAGTGACCTCCCATTTATTTTCAGATTGTGCCCCCTGGTTCTAGACCCCCCCCCCCAACCAAGGGAAACAGTTTACCTGTATTGACCCTGTCTATTCCTCCAAGTATTTTGCAGGTTTCAATGAGATCGCCTCTCATTCTTCAAAACTCTCGGGAATACAGATCCAAAGCTTGCCTGCTTGTGTTTCCACTGTGGGGGCCGGAGCACAGTGGGGCGGCGGGGGAGTGTGTGTGTGGGGGGGGGGGGGGGTGAATTCAGGTTTCCAGCCCATTAAATCCATGTTCCCGCTGGCGCAGGGTGGGAAGTTCTCTGTGGCCGGCGGGACCGGAGCCTGAGGATGGGTTTGCCTCTGGGCACCGATTCATTTTGGCCCAATGCAGGATTCTCTGCCCGATCGGGATTCCCGATCTTCGCGGCGGGGAAAGGGAGAATCACGGCCTATATGTAGATTGAAGTCACCCAAGATAATACCCATACTACTTGCTTCGGTAATCTCCTGATGAATGCCACGTCCCACACTAAAACTACTGGTTACTGGCCTACAAACAACTCCTGCCAATGTTCGTTACCCCTTGTTTAGCTCCAACCAACCAGGTTCCTCATTTTGTTCATCGGTTCTCCAACCAGCAGAGAGATTCTCCTGGTTCCTATTGACCCCAGTTGTCCGAAGGCCCCTTGATACCCCACTTGATCACATGCTGCCGTGATGCCAGGGGCAGTCACACTCTTTTGTCCATGGTTGGACCAAGTCTGTAATGACGACACGAGCTGAATGGCCCTGGCTGAACCCAAACTAAGCAACACTGCCGATGACCCCTTCCATCACTTTTCTGACGATCAAAAGCAGACTGATGGGAGGAGAGGCAATTGGTCAGGTTGGATTTGGGCCATTTTCCACTTTGATGCCAGATCTGCAGCTATCCTGGAACAGCTTGGCCAGGGGCACGCCAATGTCTGGAGCACAATTCCTCGGGCCCGAAGCCTTCGCAGTATCCAGTGCTTTCAGCCATTTCTTGATATCAGATGGAGTGAATCGAATTGGCTGAAAGACTGGCATCTGTGAAGCTGGCGACCTCCGGGACCCTCGGCACTTGTGGCTGAAGATGGTTGGAGATCATTTATTGCTGTGTGTCCCTGACCAATGGACTCTGGATCGAGACCAGAACAAAATGGTCCCATGGAACAGCTTACAGAATTAGGTATCTGAAGAAACAAGTGGTATAATTCAAAGAAAGGCCAGAACCTACATTTATAGAGCGCCTTCAACATCACCAGGGTGCCCCACATTTTGGGCAGCCAAGCGACTATTTTAAGTGTAGTTATTGTTGTAGGTCAGTGTGGCAGCCAATTCATCCAGAAAATAACAATGGTTGAAGGATAAACGTTCGTCCCAATCGGATTGGTATCATAGGATTCATCGCATCAACCCGAACCAATCTGCCTAACATCTCAACTTAAAGATGGCACCTCAGACAGTGCAGCACCCACTCAGCACCACACTGGAGGTTTAGCTTTGATCTCGTACTCAAACCTCTGGATGGGTCTCAAGACCAACATCTTGCAACTCAAGAGGCAAGAGTGCTAGCCACTGAAACACGAAGGCAGTTAGAAACAAAGTAATACGTTTCAGGGGTCTTTGGATGGTGTGTTTTTAAACATAAATATTTATTTCAAATTAGGCTTACGCTAAAGACTGGTTAAGCAGACTGGAAATAGCCAAAATCTTCGTGCAACACTTCATATAAGCCAGTTATTGTTTCCGAGGTTCTGTCCTTCTGCAGCGCCTGTTAGAAGGTCATGAGAACATCGGAAATAGGCACTGCAGCTGGGTGTTCGGCCTTTCGAGCCCACTCTGCCATTCAATCAGATCATGGCCGATCTGGTAGCGGCCTTAACTCCACTTGGTTGCCCGCTCCCCATAATGACTCCATTGTCGATCAAAAATCTATCTCACTCGGCCCTGAATAAATTCAATGTCCCAGCCTCCACTGATCTCTGGGGAAGGGAATTCCACAAACCCAACAGCCCTCAGAGAGACAAAATTCCTCCTCTTCTCCATCTTGTTTTGAAACTTTACCCCCCTCCTCGTAGACGCCCCCCCCCCCCCCCCCCCCCCACCCCCCACAAAGGGGAGACTTTCTCTCACTGTCCACCCTGTCAAACCCTCTCAGAATCTTCTGTCTTCCAATCAGATCACCTCTCATACTTCTAAATTCCAGTGAATATCAGCTCGACCTTTCTTTCATAAGACAAACCCCGTCATCCAAGGAATCAGCACAGTCAATCTTGTCTGAACTGCTTTCAATGCGAGTACGCCTCTCCTTAAGTAAGGCCAGAACTCTAAGTGAATGTTAGTAGTTTTTTCAAAAGGTCACCCAAAGTCGGGGTTGGGATGAAGGAAATGTCACTGAATAGAAGGTGCAGATCTGTCCTCAGTGCAAATAAAATCTGGTAAATATTGGAATTTCGTTGACCATCCCTTCACAAGGATAGTCAAAAATAAAGATCATCCTTACCAGAGACATCCATTTTAGACACAGCTAAAGTCCCTCATAGCCCTCCCCATTTTATCCAGGATTTTAATAACTTCGCTCACCTGGGTTTGTGATGAGCTTCCTTCGCAAACCATCCACTGTTTTTACTCCTTTCACCCAAGGAACTGCATTTCCTCACAGGAGATGGAGTCCGGGATCTCCTGCCCTCAGAATCCTTGCTGTCGTTTCCAAAGAGGAAAATGCTGCTTTTCTTGGTCTCCTCTGGAATGATCTTCTTTGCAGACTCAACGGTGGAGATGATCGGGGCAGCGGCGTGCACGGGCCTGGGGCCCCGGGGGCTTCCCGCCTCCTCCTTCCTCGGGCCGTCCACGGCTGGAACCGGAGCCCCCTCTTCATCAGCCACTGTGATGAGCGGGGCAGTCAGCCTGGCCTCCACCTTTCCTGTGCTGCTGGCTACCCAGTGCCTCCCTTCAGGCTCCTCAGTCGGAGCTGGCCGAGGAGAGGGCTCGGTCTTGTTCGCAATATCCTGGAGGGAGTGCGACAGGGATAACGACTCTGATAATAAACCAGAGGGGGATGTTGAAACGGGCTCTTCGCTGTAGATGTGGCTCCCATTAATGCAGAGTGACGATCTGGACAAGGGACTGCTCTTTGGGGCGAGGCCTTTGATTTCGGGTCTGATCGCCTGGTCGATCTCATCGCTAAGAGCTCTCTTGTGCATCATTTTCTTCGGTAAGGACGGGTTGTCATCGACTGCCAGGGAAGAGAAACAGAAATGCAACACTTCAATTCACATTCAAACTGTATCGTGAAAATATTTTAATTTGGCGAGGGCAAAATGTAAATCACCACTCCCCCGCACCCATCATCACTGCCACCCCCCCCACACCACTCACCCCTCCCCACCCCCGCCACACCACTCACCCCTCCCCCACCCCCACCACACCACTCACCCCCCCCCCCCCGCACCCCCGCCACACCACCACCACCACGACCTTTGAATTCTCTCCCCTCATACACCGACTGTTGCCCATTTCCATGGGCACAGGTAACAGCTGAATCCGGGAGGTGCCAATGCCCCTCCCAGGAGGTAAATCTATTTAAAACTACCAGACCTATAAGACAGAGGGGAATTCTCCAGTGCTGCACCCACAGCAGCATCACGGATCCGTGGCTCCAAGTCCCTTACCAAGTCCATGGGACTGTCGAATCCGCCTGCACAGCTGTGGCCCAGTGGGCAGCTCTCAGAGTTAGAGGGTAGTGGGTTCAAGGCCCACGTGAGGTATTTGAGGCCAATATGCTCGGGTGAGGGAATGCTACACTGTCGGAGGTGCCGGCTTTTGATGACAGGCTAAACCAAGGCCCTGACTGACCACTCAGGTGAAAGGGCAAGATCCCATGGCACTCTTGTGAAGAAGAGCAGGGCAGTTCTCCCCCTCCCCCAGAGTTCTGGACTAATACTTATCCCTGAAGCAACATCACCAGGAGCCGGTCACCTGGTCGGTATCACGTTGCTGAATGTGGGATCTTGCTCTGCCAAGTTACAAGATTGTCCAGGCTTCAGGGACGGACGTTTTCCAAATAAAATGGCAACATCGTAGATTCGTAGAATCTACAGTGCAGAAGGAGGCCATTCGGCCCATCGAGTCCGCACCGGCCCTTGAAAGAGCACCCTACTTAAGCTCACGCCCCCACCCTATCCCCGTAACCCCACTTAACCTTTAGACGCTAAGGGGCAATCGATCATGGCCCAATCCACCGAACCTGCCCCACAGCAAAGGTCCAAAGTTCACCCGCTGGAGTGCGAGGTGAGGCTGCCGGGGGGGGGGGGGGGGGGGGGGGGGGGTGGACTGACGAAAACAAGAGGGGCAATGTGGAAGGAGGGCTGTGACCTGGGAGAGGGGGGAGGTGGAGGGATAGATGGCGAAGGGTCATGATGTCAGGCAGAGGGCGAGGAGGTGGAGGGGAGGGAAGAAGTTGGACCCCGCAAGGCTGCATGAATAACAGACAATCCAGGGAGCCTGAGAGATAGCACATGTATTAATGGAAGGGGATGCCTGCAGATTATGGAGTGGGGGCCTGTTAGTGTGGCATATTAATCACAGACTCACAGAATAAGACAGTGCAGAAGAGGCCCTTCGGCCCATCGAGTCTGTACTGACACGTGAAAAACGCCTGACCTGCCCACCTAACCCCATTGTCCAGCACTTGGCCCGCCCCCTCGTAGCTGACCCTTCGACTAATCGATGGGACCCTTCGCTGGGAATAGTGGGATATGGACCCAGGAAGTGTAGAAGATTGTAGATCGGGCAGCATGGTCGGCACGGGCTTGGAGGGCCAAAGGGCCTGTTCCTGTGCTGTACATTTCTTTGTTCTTTGTTCTTAGGGATACATCAGGGATGTTTGGCATGAACCTGAAGTAGGCCGGGGCTGCAGTACTTTGCGAATGTCACTGTTGTCCCGTAGTCCTCTTTGGAAACAGGAGTCCACAGTCCTCCTATGTCAAGGCTCCCATTTTTGTTCAGAGAGCAGACATCCCTGCTGAATAATGGAAAGGAGTCACAGGGGACAGGCAACTATGTGGACCTCTCTCTGATGTCAGAGAAAGGTGACAGTGCCGAAGAGCAGTGGGCATGCAGCAGTAACAATCACTGGGAGCGTGGTGTACCCCAGCTGCAAGGAGGGGGAAGAGCTGCGTGCTCCACAGGAAACATGCACAGCTAGGAGTGCGGGGCTGCTCTCCAGTCAATGTCCCTGGGCTGGCAGACTCTCTACTGGGTTGCACAGGGTGCGGTAATGGCCACAGGAGGCATCTGCAGCCCGTAGGTAGGGAATACGTAATACAGAGAGGTTATGTGAAGCTGGCATGGTGGGGGTAAGTGACAGCTCACATGACCTGCAGATGGGGGTGGCTGGAGAATACCAAGTGCCACCTCTACCTGCACCTCGCGAGTTTCCAGGTAAATCGGGAGGCACCTGGCCAGTGAGAGAGGGAGGGTCGAACTCCGTCCTGTAATAAAGGTGGAGCACCATCACATCAACACTCCGGTAAAATGGCGTCTTCCAAAATCCAAAATAAGATGGGGTATGTCTGGGAGGGGTATGTCTGGGAGGGGTATGTCTGGGAGGGGTATGCCTGGGAGGGGTATGCCTGGGAGGGGTATGTCTGGGAGGGGTATGTCTGGGAGGGGTATGTCTGGGAGGGGTATGTCTGGGAGGGGTATGTCTGGGAGGGGTATGTCTGGGAGGGGTATGTCTGGGAGGGGTATGCCTGGGAGGGGTATGCCTGGGAGGGGTATGTCTGGGAGGGGTATGCCTGGGAGGGGTATGCCTGGGAGGGGTATGCCTGGGAGGGGTATGCCTGGGAGGGGTATGTCTGGGAGGGGTATGTCTGGGAGGGGTATGTCTGGGAGGGGTATGTCTGGGAGGGGTATGCCTGGGAGGGGTATGTCTGGGAGGGGTATGTCTGGGAGGGGTATGTCTGGGAGGGGTATGCCTGGGAGGGGTATGCCTGGGAGGGGTATGTCTGGGAGGGGTATGTCTGGGAGGGGTATGTCTGGGAGGGGTATGTCTGGGAGGGGTATGTCTGGGAGGGGTATGTCTGGGAGGGGTATGTCTGGGAGGGATATGTCTGGGAGGGGTATGTCTGGGAGGGGTATGTCTGGGAGGGGTATGTCTGGGAGGGGTATGTCTGGGAGGGGTATGTCTGGGAGGGGTATGTCTGGGAGGGGTATGTCTGGGAGGGGTATGTCTGGGAGGGGTGTGGTGAAGTGTGGGAGCACTGTTTAGCCGGCCTCTGGGGGCTCCTTCTTGCAACACATCACTTGGTGCTGCTACAGTGGACATGGTGAAGGTCAATTACCCAGGAGACCAACCCCCCTGTGGTATTATCAGGTATTGCAGTACCCGAGAGGCTGAAGACCATTGGTTAAACCTAGGAGTTTACCATTGGCTGTTAGGTACGTAGCCCCGCCCAGACAGGCGAGGTATAAGAACCGGTGCCGTCCCAGCAGCCCTCATTCTGTACCGAAGCTGCTGGGGAACAGTTCTAGTCTATTAAAGCCTTCAGTTATGTTACAACCTCGTTTTAATAGTAATTGATCGAGCATCACCCACTGAACAGGAAGCAACAGCAAGACAGCCTTCACATTTTGTGCTTTGAAAGAGATCGGCACCAGTCAAAAGGCTCACTTCAAATTTTGACAAGCTACACAGTGGAAGACAGGAATGGAGAGTGGAGGCGATAGTGCAGGGGGCACAGCTACATCCTTCCCGTCATCCCATCAGTGAAGGAGAGTGGTGGGTTAACAATCAGTGTCAATCATCATGAGTAACAGAAAGCTCAGTTTTCTCAAGTTAGAGAGTGGGGTTCAGAGCCACATTGGTGCAATCATATAATTGATAAGGTCTGCTCGCCTGTGTGTGTATGCTGTGTGTGTGTGTATGCTGTGTGTGTGTGTATGCTGTTTGTGTGTGTGTATGCTGTGTGTGTGTGTATGCTGTGTGTGTGTGTATGCTGTGTGTGTGAGTATGCTGTGTGTGTGTGTATGCTGTGTGTGTGTGTGTGTATGCTGTGTGTGTATGCTCTGTGTGTGTGTATTCTCTGTGTGTGTATGCTCTGTGTGTGTATGCTCTGTGTGTGTGTATGCTCTGTGTGTGTGTGTATGCTGTCTGTGTGTGTATGCTGTGTGTGTGTGTATGCTTTGTGTGTATGCTCTGTGTGTGTATTCTCTGTGTGTGTGTGTCTGCTCTGTGTGTGTATGCTGTGTGTGTGTGTGCTGTGTGTGTGTATGCTTTGTGTGTGTATGCTCTGTGTGTGTGTATGCTCTGTGTGTGTGTATGCTCTGTGTGTGTGTATGCTCTGTGTGTGTGTATGCTCTGTGTGTGTGTATGCTGTGTGTGTGTGTATTCTGTGTGTGTGTGTATGCTGTGTGTGTGTGTATGCTGTGTGTGTGTGTATGCTGTGTGTGTGTGTATGCTGTGTGTGTGTGTATGCTGTGTGTGTGTCTATGCTGTGTGTGTGTATGCTGTGTGTGTGTGTATGCTGTGTGTGTGTGTATGCTGTGTGTGTGTGTATGCTCTGTGTGTATTCTCTGTGTGTGTGTATGCTGTGTGTGTGTGTATGCTGTGTGTGTGTGTATGCTGTGTGTGTGTGTATGCTGTGTGTGTGTATGCTGTGTGTGTGTATGCTGTGTGTGTGTATGATGTGTGTGTGTGTATGCTGTGTGTGTGTGTATGCTGTGTGTGTGTGTATGCTCTGTGTGTGTGTATGCTGTGTGTGTGTGTATGCTGTGTGTGTGTATGCTGTGTGTGTGTATGCTCTGTGTGTGTGTATGCTCTGTGTGTGTGTATGCTCTGTGTGTGTGTATGCTCTGTGTGTGTGTATGCTCTGTGTGTGTGTATGCTCTGTGTGTGTGTATGCTGTGTGTGTGTGTATGCTGTGTGTGTGTGTATGCTGTGTGTGTGTATGCTGTGTGTGTGTGTATGCTGTGTGTGTGTATGCTGTGTGTGTGTGTATGCTCTGTGTGTGTGTATGCTCTGTGTGTGTGTATGCTCTGTGTGTATGCTCTGTGTGTGTGTATGCTGTGTGTGTGTATGCTGTGTGTGTGTGTATGCTGTGTGTGTGTGTATGCTGTGTGTGTGTGTATGCTGTGTGTGTGTGTATGCTCTGTGTGTGTGTATGCTGTGTGTGTGTGTATGCTGTGTGTGTGTATGCTCTGTGTGTGTGTATGCTCTGTGTGTGTGTATGCTGTGTGTGTGTGTATGCTCTGTGTGTGTGTATGCTCTGTGTGTGTGTATGCTGTGTGTGTGTGTATGCTGTGTGTGTGTGTATGCTGTGTGTGTGTATGCTCTGTGTGTGTATGCTGTGTGTGTGTGTATGCTGTGTGTGTGTGTATGCTGTGTGTGTGTGTATGCTGTGTGTGTGTGTATGCTGTGTGTGTGTGTATGCTCTGTGTGTGTGTATGCTCTGTGTGTGTGTATGCTGTGTGTGTGTGTATGCTCTGTGTGTGCGTGTATGCTCTGTGTGTGCGTGTGTATGCTCTGTGTATGTATGCTGTGTGTGTATGCTCTGTTTGTGTGTATGCTCTGTGTGTGTGTATGCTGTGTGTGTGTGTATGCTCTGTGTGTGTGTATGCTCTGTGTGTGTGTATGCTCTGTGTGCGTATGCTCTGTGTGCGTATGCTCTGTGTGCGTATGCTCTGTGTGTGTGTATGCTCTGTGTGTGTGTATGCTCTGTGTGTGTGTATGCTGTGTGTGTGTATGCTGTGTGTGTGTGTATGCTCTGTGTGTGTGTATGCTCTGTGTGTGTGTATGCTCTGTGTGTGTGTATGCTCTGTGTGTGTATGCTCTGTGTGTGTGTATGCTCTGTGTGTGTGTATGCTCTGTGTGTGTGTATGCTCTGTGTGTGTGTATGCTCTGTGTGTGTGTATGCTCTGTGTGTGTATGCTCTGTGTGTGTGTATGCTCTGCGTGTGTGTATGCTCTGTGTGTGTGTATGCTCTGTGTGTGCGTGTGTATGTTCTGTGTGTGCGTGTGTATGCTCTGTGTGTGCGTGTGTATGCTCTGTGTGTGTATGCTCTGTCTGTGTATATGCTCTGTGTGTGTATATGCTCTGTGTGTGTGTATGCTCTGTGTGTGTGTATGCTGTGTGTGTGTGTATGCTGTGTGTGTGTGTGTATGCTGTGTGTGTGTGTATGCTCTGTGTGTGTGTATGCTCTGTGTGTGTGTATGCTCTGTGTGTGTATGCTCTGTGTGTGTGTATGCTCTGTGTGTGTATGCTCTCTGTGTGTGTATTCTCTGTGTGTGTGTATGCTCTGTGTGTGTGTATGCTCTGTGTGTGTGTATGCTGTGTGTGTGTGTATGCTGTGTGTGTGTATGCTGTGTGTGTGTGTATGCTCTGTGTGTGTGTATGCTCTGTGTGTATGCTGTGTGTATGCTGTGTGTGTGTGTATGCTGTGTGTGTGTGTATGCTGTGTGTGTGTGTATGCTGTGTGTGTGTGTATGCTGTGTGTGTGTGTATGCTGTGTGTGTGTGTATGCTGTGTGTGTGTGTATGCTCTGTGTGTGTGTATGCTCTGTGTGCGAATGCATGCTCTGTGTGTGTGTATGCTGTGTGTGTGTGTGTATGCTGTGTGTGTGTGTATGCTGTGTGTGTATGCTCTGTCTGTGTGTATGCTGTGTGTGTGTATATGCTGTGTGTGTGTGTATGCTGTGTGTGTGTGTGTGCTGTGTGTGTGTATGCTCTGTGTGTGTGTGTATGCTCTGTGTGTGTGTATGCTCTGTGTGTGTGTGTGTGTGTATGCTGTGTGTGTGTGTATGCTGTGTGTGTGTGTATGCTGTGTGTGTGTGTATGCTCTGTGTGTGTATGCTCTGTGTGTGTGTATGCTCTGTGTGTGTATGCTCTCTGTGTGTGTATTCTCTGTGTGTGTGTCTGCTCTGTGTGTGTATGCTGTGTGTGTGTGTATGCTGTGTGTGTGTATGCTTTGTGTGTGTATGCTGTGTGTGTGTATGCTGTGTGTGTGTGTATGCTCTGTGTGTGTGTATGCTCTGTGTGTGTGTATGCTCTGTGTGTGTGTATGCTCTGTGTGTGTGTATGCTCTGTGTGTGTGTATGCTCTGTGTGTGTATGCTCTGTGTGTGTGTATGCTCTGTGTGTGTGTATGCTCTGCGTGTGTGTATGCTCTGTGTGTGTGTATGCTCTGTGTGTGTGTATGCTCTGTGTGTGCGTGTGTATGCTCTGTGTGTGTGTATGCTGTGTGTGTGTATGCTGTGTGTGTGTATGCTGTGTGTGTGTATGCTGTGTGTGTGTATGCTCTGTGTGTGTATGCTCTGTGTGTGTATGCTCTGTGTGTGTGTATGCTCTGTGTGTGTGTATGCTGTGTGTGTGTGTATGCTGTGTGTGTGTGTATGCTGTGTGTGTGTGTATGCTGTGTGTGTGTGTATGGTGTGTGTGTGTATGCTGTGTGTGTGTGTATGCATGCTCTGTGTGTGTATGCTCTGTGTGTGTGTATGCTCTGTGTGTGTATGCTCTCTGTGTGTGTATTCTCTGTGTGTGTGTCTGCTCTGTGTGTGTATGCTCTGTGTGTGCGTATGCTCTGTGTGTGCGTATGCTCTGTGTGTGTGTATGCTCTGTGTGTGTGTATGCTCTGTGTGTGTGTATGCTCTGTGTGTGTGTATGCTGTGTGTGTGTGTATGCTGTGTGTGTGTGTATGCTGTGTGTGTATGCTGTGTGTGTGTGTGTATGCTGTGTGTGTGTATGCTCTGTGTGTGTGTATGCTGTGTGTGTGTGTATGCTCTGTGTGTGTGTGTATGCTCTGTGTGTGTGTATGCTGTGTGTGTGTATGCTGTGTGTGTGTATGCTGTGTGTGTGTATATGCTGTGTGTGTGTGTATGCTGTGTGTGTGTGTATGCTGTGTGTGTGTGTATGCTGTGTGTGTGTGTATGCTGTGTATGTGTGTATGCTCTGTGTGCGTATGCTCTGTGTGCGTATGCTCTGTGTGCGTATGCTCTGTGTGTGCGTATGCTCTGTGTGTGCGTATGCTCTGTGTGTGCATATGCTCTGTGTGTGCGTATGCTCTGTGTGTGCGTATGCTCTGTGTGTGTATATGCTGTGTGTGTGATTGCTGTGTGTGTGTGTATGCTGTGTGTGTATATGCTGTGTGTGTGTATGCTCTGTGTGTGTATGCTCTGTGTGTGTGTGTATGCTGTGTGTGTGTGTATGCTGTGTGTGTGTGTATGCTGTGTGTGTGTGTATGCTCTGTGTGTGTATGCTCTGTGTGTGTATGCTGTGTGTGTGTATGCTGTGTGTGTGTATGCTCTGTGTGTGTGAATGCTCTGTGTGTGTGAATGCTCTGTGTGCGTGTATGCTGTGTGCGTGTATGCTGTGTGTGTATGCTCTGTGTGTGTGTATGCTGTGTGTGTGTGTATGCTGTGTGTGTGTATATGCTGTGTGTGTGTATATGCTGTGTGTATATGCTGTGTGTGTGTATATGCTGTGCGTGTGTGTGTATGCTCTGTGTGTATGCTGTGTGTGTGTATGCTCTGTGTGTGTGTATGCTGTGTGTGTGTATGCTGTGTGTGTGTATGCTCTGTGTGTGTGTATGCTCTGTGTGTGTGTATGCTGTGTGTGTGTATGCTCTGTGTGTGTGTATGCTGTGTGTGTGTATGTTGTGTGTGTGTGTATGCTGTGTGTGTGTATGCTGTGTGTGTGTATGCTCTGTGTGTATATGCTGTGTGTGTATATGCTGTGTGTGTGTGTATGCTCTGTGTATGTGTATGCTGTGTGTGTGTATGCTGTGTGTGTGTATGCTGTGTGTGTGTATGCTGTGTGTGTGTATGCTGTGTGTGTGTATGCTGTGTCTGTATGCTCTGTGTATGCTGTGTGTGTATTTGCTGTGTGTGTGTATATGCTGTGTGTGTGTATGCTGTGTGTGTGTATGCTGTGTGTGTGTATGCTGTGTGTGTGTATGCTGTGTGTGTGTATGCTGTGTGTGTGTATGCTGTGTGTGTGTATGCTGTGTGTGTGTATGCTATGTGTGTGTATGCTGTGTGTGTGTGTGTGTATGCTCTGTGTGTGTGTATGCTCTGTGTGTGTGTATATGCTCTGTGTGTGTGTATGCTCTGTGTGTGTGTCTGCTCTGTGTGTGTGTCTGCTCTGTGTGTGTGTATGCTCTGTGTGTGTGTATGCTCTGTGTGTGTATGCATGCTCTGTGTGTGTATGCTCTGTGTGTGTATGCTCTGTGTGTGTGTATGTTCTGTGTGTGTGTATGCTCTGTGTGTGTGTATGCTCTGTGTGTGTGTATGCTCTGTGTGTGTGTATGCTCTGTGTGTGTGAATGCTCTGTGTGTGTGAATGCTCTGTGTGTGTGTATGCTCTGTGTGTGTATGCTCTGTGTGTGTGTATGCTCTGTGTGTGTGTATGCTCTGTGTGTGTGTATGCTCTGTGTGTGTGTATGTTCTGTGTGTGTGTATGTTCTGTGTGTGTGTATGCTCTGTGTGTGTGTATGCTGTGTGTGTATATGCTGTGTGTGTATATGCTGTGTGTGTATATGCTGTGTGTGTGTATGCTGTGTGTGTGTATGCTGTGTGTGTGTATGTTGTGTGTGTGTGTATGCTGTGTGTGTGTATGCTCTGTGTGTATTTGCTGTGTGTGTGTGTGTATATGCTGTGTGTGTGTGTATGCTCTGCGTATGTGTATGCTGTGTGTGTGTATGCTGTGTGTGTGTATGCTGTGTGTGTGTATGCTGTGTGTATGCTGTGTGTGTATGCTCTGTGTATGCTGTGTGTGTATTTGCTGTGTGTGTGTAGATGCTGTGTGTGTGTATGCTGTGTGTGTGTATGCTGTGTGTGTGTATGCTGTGTGTGTGTATGCTGTGTGTGTGTATGCTCTGTGTGTGTGTCTGCTCTGTGTGTGTGTCTGCTCTGTGTGTGTGTCTGCTCTGTGTGTGTGTATGCTCTGTGTGTGTGTTTGCACTGTGTGTGTGTATGCTCTGTGTGTGTGTATGCTCTGTGTGTGTGTATGCTCTGTGTGTGTGTATGCTCTGTGTGTGTATGTTCTGTGTGTGTGTATGCTCTGTGTGTGTGTATGCTCTGTGTGTGTGTCTGCTCTGTGTGTGTGTATGCTCTGTGTGTGTGTATGTTCTGTGTGTGTGTATGCTCTGTGTGTGTGTATGTTCTGTGTGTGTGTATGTTCTGTGTGTGTGTATGCTCTGTGTGTGTGTCTGCTCTGTGTGTGTGTATGCTCTGTGTGTGTGTATGCTCTGTGTGTGTGTATGCTCTGTGTGTGTATGCTCTGTGTGTGTATGCTCTGTGTGTGTATGCTCTGTGTGTGTATGCTCTGTGTGTGTGTATGCTGTGTGTGTGTGTATGCTGTGTGTGTGTATGCTGTGTGTGTGTATGCTGTGTGTGTGTGTATGCTGTGTGTGTGTATGCTCTGTGTGTGTGTATGCTCTGTGTGTGTGTCTGCTCTGTGTGTGTGTCTGCTCTGTGTGTGTGTATGCTCTGTGTGTGTGTATGCTCTGTGTGTGTGTATGCTCTGTGTGTGTATGCTCTGTGTGTGTGTATGCTCTGTGTGTGTGTATGCTCTGTGTGTGTGTATGCTCTGTGTGTGTGTATGCTCTGTGTGTGTGTATGCTCTGTGTGTATGCTCTGTGTGTGTGTATGCTCTGTGTGTGTGTATGCTCTGTGTGTGTGTATGCTCTGTGTGTGTGTATGTTCTGTGTGTGTGTATGCTCTGTGTGTGTGTCTGCTCTGTGTGTGTGTCTGCTCTGTGTGTGTGTCTGCTCTGTGTGTGTGTCTGCTCTGTGTGTGTGTATGCTCTGTGTGTGTGTATGCTCTGTGTGTGTATGCTCTGTGTGTGTATGCTCTGTGTGTGTGTATGCTGTGTGTGTGTGTATGCTGTGTGTGTGTGTATGCTGTGTGTGTGTGTATGCTGTGTGTGTGTATGCTGTGTGTGTGTATGCTCTGTGTGTGTGTATGCTCTGTGTGTGTGTATGCTCTGTGTGTGTGTCTGCTCTGTGTGTGTGTCTGCTCTGTGTGTGTATGCTGTGTGTGTGTATGCTGTGTGTGTGTATGCTGTGTGTGTATGCTGTGTGTGTGTGTGTATGCTGTGTGTGTGTATGCTGTGTGTGTGTATGCTGTGTGTGTGTATGCTGTGTGTGTATGCTGTGTGTGTGTATGCTGTGTGTGTGTATGCTGTGTGTGTGTATGCTGTGTGTGTGTGTATGCTGTGTGTGTGTATGCTCTGTGTGTGTGTATGCTCTGTGTGTGTGTATGCTGTGTGTGTGTGTATGCTGTGTGTGTGTATGCTCTGTGTGTGTATGCTCTGTGTGTGTGTGTATATGCTGTGTGTGTGTGTATGCTGTGTGTGTGTGTATGCTGTGTGTGTGTGTATGCTGTGTGTGTGTATGCTGTGTGTGTGTATGCTGTGTGTGTGTATGCTGTGTGTGTGTATGCTCTGTGTGTGTGAATGCTCTGTGTGTGTGAATGCTCTGTGTGCGTGTATGCTGTGTGCGTGTATGCTGTGTGTTTGCATGCTCTGTGAGTGTATATGCTGTGTGTGTGTGTGCTGTGCGTGTGTGTATGCTGTGTGTGTGTAAGCTGTGCGTGTGTATGCTCTATGTGTGTGTGTATGCTGTGTGTGTGTATGCTGTGTGTGTGTATGCTGTGTGTGTGTGTATGCTGTGTGTGTGTATGCTCTGTGTGTGTGTATGCTGTGTGTGTGTGTATGCTGTGTGTGTGTGTATGCTGTGTGTATGTGTATGCTCTGTGTGTGTGTGTATATGCTGTGTGTGTGTATGCTGTGCGTGTGTATGCTCTATGTGTGTGTGTATGCTGTGTGTGTGTGTATGCTGTGTGTGTGTGTATATGCTGTGTGTGTATATGCTGTGTGTGTGTATGCTGTGCGTGTGTGTATGCTGTGTGTGTATGCTGTGTGTGTGTATGCTGTGTGTATGCTGTGTGTGTGTATATGCTGTGTGTGTGTATATGCTGTGTGTGTATGTTGTGTGTGTGTATGCTGTGTGTATGTGTGTATGCTGTGTGTGTGTATGCTCTGTGTGTGTATGCTCTGTGTGTGTGTATTCTCTGTGTGTGTGTATGCTGTGTGTGTGTATGCTGTGTGTGTATGCTCTGTGTGTGTATGCTCTGTGTGTGTGTATGCTGTGTGTGTATGCTGTGTGTGTGTATGCTGTGTGTGTATGCTCTGTGTGTGTATGCTGTGTGTATGTGTATGCTCTGTGTGTGTGTGTATATGCTGTGTGTGTGTATGCTGTGCGTGTGTATGCTCTATGTGTGTGTGTATGCTGTGTGTGTGTGTGTGTGTATGCTCTGTGTGTGTGTGTGTATGCTGTGTGTGTGTATGCTGTGTGTGTGTATGCTGTGTGTGTGTATGCTGTGTGTGTGTATGCTGTGTGTGTGTATGCTGTGTGTGTGTATGCTGTGTGTGTGTATGCTGTGTGCGTGTATGCTCTGTGTGTGTGTTTGCTGTGTGTGTGTATATGCTGTGTGTGTGTATATGCTGTGTGTGTGTGTATGCTCTGTGTGTGTGTGTATATGCTGTGTGTGTGTATGCTCTGTGTGTGTGTATGCTGTGTGTGTGTATGCTGTGTGTGTGTATGCTGTGTGTGTGTATGCTGTGTGTGTGTATGCTGTGTGTGTGTATGCTGTGTGTGTATGCTGTATGTGTGTATGCTGTGTGTGTGTATGCTGTGTGTGTGTATGCTGTGTGCGTGTATGCTCTGTGTGTGTGTATGCTGTGTGTGTGTATGCTGTGTGTGTGTATGCTGTGTGTGTGTATGCTGTGTGTGTATATGCTGTGTGTGTATGCTCTGTGTGTGTGTATGCTGTGTGTGTGTATGCTGTGTGTGTGTATGCTGTGTGTGTGTATGCTGTGTGCGTGTATGCTCTGTGTGTGTGTATGCTCTGTGTGTGTGTATGCTCTGTGTGTGTGTATGCTCTGTGTGTGTGTATGCTCTGTGTGTGTGTATGCTCTGTGTGTGTGTATGCTCTGTGTGTGTGTATGCTCTGTGTGTGTGTATGCTCTGTGTGTGTGTATGCTCTGTGTGTGTGAATGCTCTGTGTGTGTGAATGCTCTGTGTGTGTGTATGCTCTGTGTGTGTGTATGCTCTGTGTGTGTGTATGCTCTGTGTGTGTATGCTGTGTGTGTGTATGTTGTGTGTGTGTGTATGCTGTGTGTGTGTATGCTGTGTGTGTGTATGCTCTGTGTGTATATGCTGTATACACACACACACAGCATACACCCACACAACATACACACACACAGCATACACCCACACAACATACACACACACACAGCATACACACACACACAGCATATACACACACACACACAGCATATACACACACACACAGAGCATACACACACACACAGCATACACACACACATAGAGCATACACACACACAGCATATACACACACACACAGAGCATACACACACACACAGCATACACACACACATAGAGCATACACACACAGCATACACACACACAGCATAAACACGCACAGCATACACACACACACCATACACACACACACAGCATACACACACACAGCATACACACAGCATATACACACACACAGAGCATACACACACACACAGCATACACACACAGAGCATACACACACAGAGCATACACACACACAGCATACACACACACAGCATACACACACACAGCAGACACACACACAGCATATACACACACAGCATATACACACACAGCATACACACACACAGCATACACACACACAGCATACACACACACAGCATACACACACACAGCATACACACACACAGAGCATACACGCACACAGCATACACACACACAGCATATACACACACAGCATATACACACACAGCATACACACACACAGCATACACACACACAGCATACACACACACAGCATACACACACACAGAGCATACACGCACACAGCATACACACACACAGCATACACACACACAGCATACACACATACAGCATACACACACAGCATACACACACACAGCATACACACACACAGCATACACACACACAGCATACACACACACAGCATACACACACACGGCATACACACACACAGAGCATACACACACACAGCATACACACACACAGCATATACACACACACACAGAGCATACACACACACAGAGCATATACACACACACAGCATATACACACACACAGCATACACGCACACAGAGCATACACGCACACAGCATACACACACACAGCATACACACACACAGCATACACACACACAGCATACACACACACAGCATACACACACACAGCATACACACACACAGCATACACACACACAGCATACACACACACAGCATACACACACACAGCATACACACACACAGCATACACACACAAAGCATACACACACACAGCATACACACACACACACAGAGCATACACACACACACACACACAGCATACACACACACATAGAGCATACACACGCACAGCATACACACACACAGCATATACACACACACACAGAGCATACACATACACACAGCATACACACACAGAGCATACACACACACAGCATACACACACACAGCATACACACACACAGCATACACACACAGCATACACACACACAGAGCATACACACACAGAGCATACACACACAGCATACACACACACAGCATACACACACACAGAGAATACACACACACAGAGCATACACACACAGAGCATACACACACACAGCATACACACATACACACAGCATACACACACAGCATATACACACACACAGCATATACACACACACAGCATATACACACACACAGCATACACACAGCATACACACACACAGCATACACACACAGCATACACACACGCACAGCATACACACACACAGCATATACACACACAGCATATACACACACACACAGCATACACACACACATAGAGCATACACACGCACAGCATACACACACACAGCATATACACACACACACAGAGCATACACATACACACAGCATACACACACACACAGCATACACACACACACAGCATACACACACACAGAGCATACACACACAGCATACACACACACACAGCATACACACACACACACACAGCATACACACACACAGCATATACACTCACAGAGCATGCAAACACACAGCATACACGCACACAGCATACACGCACACAGAGCATTCACACACACAGAGCATTCACACACACAGAGCATACACACACACAGCATACACACACACAGCATACACACACAGAGCATACACACACACACAGCATACACACACACACAGCATACACACACACAGCATACACACACAGAGCATACACACACACAGCATACACACACACACAGCATACACACACACACAGCATACACACACACACAGCATATACACACACACACAGAGCATACACACACAGAGCATACACACACACAGCATACACACACACACAGCATACACACACACAGAGCATACACACACACAGCATACACACACACACAGCATACACACACACAGCATACACACACACAGCATACACACACACAGCATACACACACACAGCATACACACACAGCATACACACACACAGCATACACACACACAGCATACACACACACACACAGCATACACACACAGCATACACACACACAGCATACACACACAGAGCAGACACACACACAGAGCATCCACACACACAGAGCATACACACACACAGAGCATACACACACACAGCATACACACACACAGCATACACACACACACAGCATACACACACACACAGCATACACACACACACAGCATACACACACACACAGCATACACACACACAGAGCATACACACACAGAGCATACACACACAGAGCATACACACACACAGAGCATACACACACACAGAGCAGACACACACACAGAGCAGACACACACACAGAGCAGACACACACACAGAGCATACACACACACAGAACATACACACACACAGAGCATACACACACACAGAGCATACACACACACAGAGCATACACACAGAGCATACACACACACAGAGCATACACACACACAGAGCATACACACACACAGAGCATACACACACACAGAGCATACACACACACAGAGCATACACACACAGAGCATACACACACAGAGCATACACACACACAGAGCATACACACACACAGAGCATACACACACACAGAGCAGACACACACACAGAGCAGACACACACACAGAGCATACACACACACAGAGCATACACACACACAGAGCATACACACACACACAGCATACACACACACAGCATACACACACACAGCATACACACACACACAGCATACACACACACAGAGCATACACACACAGAGCATACACACACAGAGCATACACACACACAGAGCATACACACACACAGAGCAGACACACACACAGAGCAGACACACACACAGAGCATACACACACACAGAACATACACACACACAGAACATACACACACACAGAGCATACACACACACAGAGCATACACACACACAGAACATACACACACACAGAGCATACACACACAGAGAGCAGACACACACACAGAGCAGACACACACACAGAGCAGACACACACACAGAGCATACACACACACAGAGCATATACACACACACAGAGCATACACACACACAGAGCATACACACACACACACAGCATACACACACACAGCATACAGGGAATTGTGTGTGTATGTTCTGTGTGTGTGTCTGCTCTGTGTGTGTGTCTGCTCTGTGTGTGTGTCTGCTCTGTGTGTGTGTATGCTCTGTGTGTGTGTCTGCTCTGTGTGTGTGTCTGCTCTGTGTGTGTGTCTGCTCTGTGTGTGTGTATGCTCTGTGTGTGTGTATGCTGTGTGTGTGTGTGTATGCTGTGTGTGTGTATGCTGTGTGTGTGTATGCTGTGTGTGTGTATGCTGTGTGTGTGTATGCTGTGTGTGTGTGTGTATGCTGTGTGTGTGTGTATGCTCTGTGTGTGTGTATGCTCTGTGTGTGTGTATGCTCTGTGTGTGTGTATGCTCTGTGTGTGTGTATGCTCTGTGTGTGTGTATGCTCTGTGTGTGTGTATGCTCTGTGTGTGTGAATGCTCTGTGTGTGTGAATGCTCTGTGTGTGTGTATGCTCTGTGTGTGTGTATGCTCTGTGTGTGTGTATGCTCTGTGTGTGTATGCTGTGTGTGTGTATGTTGTGTGTGTGTGTATGCTGTGTGTGTGTATGCTGTGTGTGTGTATGCTCTGTGTGTATATGCTGTATACACACACACACAGCATACACCCACACAACATACACACACACAGCATACACCCACACAACATACACACACACACAGCATACACACACACACAGCATATACACACACACACACAGCATATACACACACACACAGAGCATACACACACACACAGCATACACACACACATAGAGCATACACACACACAGCATATACACACACACACAGAGCATACACACACACACAGCATACACACACACATAGAGCATACACACACAGCATACACACACACAGCATAAACACGCACAGCATACACACACACACCATACACACACACACAGCATACACACACACAGCATACACACAGCATATACACACACACAGAGCATACACACACAGCATACACACACACAGCATACACACACACAGCAGACACACACACAGCATATACACACACAGCATATACACACACAGCATATACACACACAGCATACACACACACAGCATACACACACACAGCATACACACACACAGCATACACACACACAGCATACACACACACAGAGCATACACGCACACAGCATACACACACACAGCATATACACACACAGCATATACACACACAGCATATACACACACAGCATACACACACACAGCATACACACACACAGCATACACACACACAGCATACACACACACAGAGCATACACGCACACAGCATACACACACACAGCATACACACACACAGCATACACACATACAGCATACACACACAGCATACACACACACAGCATACACACACACAGCATACACACACACAGCATACACACACACAGCATACACACACACGGCATACACACACACAGAGCATACACACACACAGCATACACACACACAGCATATACACACACACACAGAGCATACACACACACAGAGCATATACACACACACAGCATATACACACACACAGCATACACGCACACAGAGCATACACGCACACAGCATACACACACACAGCATACACACACACAGCATACACACACACAGCATACACACACACAGCATACACACACACAGCATACACACACACAGCATACACACACACAGCATACACACACACAGCATACACACACACAGCATACACACACAAAGCATACACACACACAGCATACACACACACACACAGAGCATACACACACACACACACACAGCATACACACACACATAGAGCATACACACGCACAGCATACACACACACAGCATATACACACACACACACAGAGCATACACATACACACAGCATACACACACAGAGCATACACACACACAGCATACACACACACAGCATACACACACACAGCATACACACACAGCATACACACACACAGAGCATACACACACAGAGCATACACACACAGCATACACACACACAGCATACACACACACAGAGAATACACACACACAGAGCATACACACACAGAGCATACACACACACAGCATACACACATACACACAGCATACACACACAGCATATACACACACACAGCATATACACACACACAGCATATACACACACACAGCATACACACAGCATACACACACACAGCATACACACACAGCATACACACACGCACAGCATACACACACACAGCATATACACACACAGCATATACACACACACACAGCATACACACACACACAGCATACACACACACATAGAGCATACACACGCACAGCATACACACACACAGCATATACACACACACACAGAGCATACACATACACACAGCATACACACACACACACAGCATACACACACACACAGCATACACACACACAGAGCATACACACACAGCATACACACACACACAGCATACACACACACACACACAGCATACACACACACAGCATATACACTCACAGAGCATGCAAACACACAGCATACACGCACACAGCATACACGCACACAGAGCATTCACACACACAGAGCATTCACACACACAGAGCATACACACACACAGCATACACACACACAGCATACACACACAGAGCATACACACACACACAGCATACACACACACACAGCATACACACACACAGCATACACACACAGAGCATACACACACACAGCATACACACACACACAGCATACACACACACACAGCATACACACACACACAGCATATACACACACACACAGAGCATACACACACAGAGCATACACACACACAGCATACACACACACACAGCATACACACACACAGAGCATACACACACACAGCATACACACACACACAGCATACACACACACAGCATACACACACACAGCATACACACACACAGCATACACACACACAGCATACACACACAGCATACACACACAGCATACACACACACAGCATACACACACACACACAGCATACACACACAGCATACACACACACAGCATACACACACAGAGCAGACACACACACAGAGCATCCACACACACAGAGCATACACACACACAGAGCATACACACACACAGCATACACACACACAGCATACACACACACACAGCATACACACACACACAGCATACACACACACACAGCATACACACACACACAGCATACACACACACAGAGCATACACACACAGAGCATACACACACAGAGCATACACACACAGAGCATACACACACACAGAGCATACACACACACAGAGCATACACACACACAGAGCAGACACACACACAGAGCAGACACACACACAGAGCAGACACACACACAGAGCATACACACACACAGAACATACACACACACAGAGCATACACACACACAGAGCATACACACACACAGAGCATACACACAGAGCATACACACACACAGAGCATACACACACACAGAGCATACACACACACAGAGCATACACACACACAGAGCATACACACACACAGAGCATACACACACACAGAGCATACACACACAGAGCATACACACACACAGAGCATACACACACACAGAGCATACACACACACAGAGCAGACACACACACAGAGCAGACACACACACAGAGCATACACACACACAGAGCATACACACACACAGAGCATACACACACACACAGCATACACACACACACAGCATACACACACACAGCATACACACACACAGCATACACACACACACAGCATACACACACACACAGCATACACACACACAGAGCATACACACACAGAGCATACACACACAGAGCATACACACACACAGAGCATACACACACACAGAGCAGACACACACACAGAGCAGACACACACACAGAGCATACACACACACAGAACATACACACACACAGAACATACACACACACAGAGCATACACACACACAGAGCATACACACACACACAGAACATACACACACACAGAGCATACACACACAGAGAGCAGACACACACACAGAGCAGACACACACACAGAGCAGACACACACACAGAGCATACACACACACAGAGCATATACACACACACAGAGCATACACACACACAGAGCATACACACACACACACAGCATACACACACACAGCATACAGGGAATTGTGTGTGTCTGCTCTGTGTGTGTGTCTGCTCTGTGTGTGTGTCTGCTCTGTGTGTGTGTATGCTCTGTGTGTGTGTCTGCTCTGTGTGTGTGTCTGCTCTGTGTGTGTGTCTGCTCTGTGTGTGTGTATGCTCTGTGTGTGTGTATGCTGTGTGTGTGTGTGTATGCTGTGTGTGTGTGTGTATGCTGTGTGTGTGTATGCTGTGTGTGTGTATGCTGTGTGTGTGTATGCTGTGTGTGTGTATGCGTATGCTGTGTGTGTGTGTGTATGCTGTGTGTGTGTATGCTGTGTGTGTGTATGCTGTGTGTGTGTATGCTGTGTGTGTGTATGCTGTGTGTGTGTGTATGCTCTGTTTGTGTGTATGCTGTGTGTGTGTATGCTCTGTGTGTGTGTATGCTGTGTGTGTGTGTGTATGCTGTGTGTGTGTATGCTAGTGTCCTTGGGATAAGATAGCATGAGGAATAGTGCAATTTAATCTGCCAAAGATTAGTTGTCCGACTTCTCCCATCGATCTCTCATTCGCAACCTTTCTCTTCAGTCCCCTTTAAGCATTCTGGTCTTTGGTGTATTGTTTCAGAGAGGAGGCACAAGTGAGAATGTCATAATCCTCATTCAATTCAGGAGGTCAAGGGGGGAAAGGGATTGGCGCACGCGACTCTGGAAGCACTTCAGGGGGAGACATGAGCAGGAGGTGCCTGAGCATCAAGGGGAGTCTGAGCAGAGACCCAGACTGCAGTGGAATGTACCTTTCCCCAGCAGCGCAATCCCTCTATCAATTCCCATCCATTTCCCTTCCTCTACTCTTGGCATTATCGTTGGGAGAAGGGGAGGGGGGGGACGGACAGGGGGACCTGCATTTCCATAGTGCCTTTCCGGACTCCCCTATATGATTTACAGATAATGAAAGACTTTTTAAAATGTTGTCACTGTTGTATTGTCGGAAACACAGCCGTGAAATCTGCACACCGAAAGCTCCCACCACCAGCAATGTGATCATGATCAAATCATCTGTTTTAGTCATATTGCTTGAGGGATAAATATTGGCCAGGACATTGGGGATAATTCCTCTGCCCTTCAACTCCCTGCTCTTTCCCCCGGGCCCTGCAATTTGTTTTTTCACTTCCAGTATTTCCGTAACTACCTGTTGAAAGTTACTGTTGAATCTGCGTCACTAACCCTGTCTGGCAGTGCGTCCCACCTCATAGTCGACAATGGAGCCCGATTCTCACCTCACCAACTTTCTAGCAAGGGCTGCTGGGCAGCGACAAGCTGGCCAATCAGAGCCTTCAGCTGAAAATGAACCAACTCAGCAGAGAGCAGGGTTCAAACTGGGACCTCCGAGATCAGTGTGGTTTAAATACATCACTTCCCAATGCAAAAGGGGAAGGTCGTGCTTGGGCAACCTGACTGAAAAGGGAATTGGATCAGACGGACCACAGCAGACGAGGCGGCCATTAGACCTGCCGTGTTCATGCTGGCCCTCCTGCAAGAACAAATACGTACTCGGTGAACATTGCACAGAGGTAAAGAATGGGGGGAGTGCGGCCAGCTAGATTCCTCTTTAAACAAAGGGGGCCTGAATTGATGGGCTGAATGGCCTCCTCCTGTACGATTCATCACTGTGAAAAGCACAGAAGTTATGTTGAACGTGTATAGAGCTTTGTTTCGATCTCTCTTGGGACAACAATTCTCGTGTTCACCTTCTAAAAGAGAGAAAGAAGCACTGCTCCCCCACGGCTCCAGGGACCCGGGTTCAATTCCAGCCTCGGGTGACGGTCTGTGCGGAGTCTGCACGTTCTCCCCGTGTGTGCGTGGGTTTCCTCCGGGTGCTCCGGTTTCCTCCCACAGTCCAAAGATGTGCAGGTTAGGTGGGATTACGGGGGGTAAGGCAGGAGAGTTGACCTGGGTGGAATGCCCTTTCAGGGGGTCGGCGCAGACTCGGTGGGCCGAATGGCCTCCTTCTGCACTTTAGGAATTCTATGATTGTACGAAGTTGCAAAGAAACTGTTGAGCTGAATGGTACATGCCTACATGTGACTCCAGAGCCACAGCAATGTGGTGGACTCTGAACCTGCCCTCTAAAATGGCCAAAAAAGTCACCCGGTTTTCGGGCATTTAGGAAGGGGCGACAATTGGGCCACATCCCATGAAAGAATAAAGAACAAAACTACAAATGAGAGGTTATACCCATCAGGAAAGATTGCGCAATCTGGGGCTCTTTTCATTTGAAATGAAATGAATGAAAATCGCTTATTGTCACAAGTAGGTTTCAAATGAAGTTACTGTGAAAAGCCCCTAGTCGCCACATTCTGGCGCCTGTTCGGGGAGGCTGGTACGGGAATTGAACCGTGCTGCTGGCCTGCCTTGGTCTGCTTTCACAACCAGCGATTTAGCCCATTGAGCTAACCTGCCCCATTTGCAAAGGAAAGAGGATGAGGATGCCTTGATAAAGGTTTTTAAGATTATGAAAGAGTCTCACAGAGTAAACGTAGTCCAGACTCAGGGGCCATCGATACACGATAGTCACTAATGTATCTCATATGGAATTCAGGAGATTCCTCTTATGAGTGGTTAGAATATGGAACTCACTCCACAATAATAATAATGATCTTATGATACAAGTAGGCTCACATTAACACTGCAATGAAGTTACTGTGAAAAGCCCCTAGTCGCCACACTCCGCCCCCTGTTCGGGTACACAGAGGGAGAATTCAGAATGTCCAATTCACCTAACAGCAAGTCCTTCGGGACTTACAAAGAACAAAGAACAAAGGAAAGTACAGCACAGGAACAGGCCCTTCGGCCCTTCAAGCCTGTGCCGACCATGCTGCCCGACTAAACTAAAATCTTCTACACTTCCTGGGTCCGTATCCCTCTATTCCCATCCTATTCACGTATTTGTCAAGATGTCACTATCGTCCCTGTTCCACCACCTCCTCCGGCAGCGAGTTCCAGGCACCCACTACACTCTGTGTAAAAAAACTTGCCTCGTACATCTCCTCTAAACCTTGCCCCTCGCACCTTAACCTATGCCTCCTAGTAATTGACCCCTCTACCCTGGGGAAAAGCCTCTGACTATCCACTCTGTCTATGCCCCTCATCATTTTGTAGGCCTCTATCAGGTTGCCCCGCAACCTCCTCAACTTGTGGGCGGAAACCGGAGCACCCGGAGGAAACCCGCGCAGACACGGGGAGAACGTGCAGACTCCGCACAGACAGTGACACAAACCTTTCCAACCCTTCTTAATAGGATAACCTGCTCCCCCCTCCCCCCATCCACCCACTCCTCCCCCTTCCCCGACTCCCAGCCCTGAACTCTTCTCTGAACTGCGTCTCATACAAATATGTCCTTTCTTCAATAAGGAAACCAGGACTGTACAGAATACTCTAGCTATGGCCTCACTCAGGTCCTGCACAACTGCAGCAAAACATCCAGACTTATATATTTCATTCCCCTTGCAGTAAACACCAACATTCCATCTGCCTTCCCAATCACTTGCTGTACCTGCTCACGACCTTTTGGTGACCCATGTACCAGGACACCCAGATCCCTCTGCTCCTCAGAGTTCAGCCGACATTCCCTGCCCGTCCCTCATTTCCCCCTCATGTTGTCAGCATATGGAATCAGTAGAGAAGAGCCCCCTTACTTGTCTGGTTAAGCAGAGGCTGGATACCACTCGGTGCCACAGGACTTTGGGGAGATGTTACCGTCACCGCTCCTGTATTGCTGCTGACACTCTCCAGGGACTTGGTGCTGTGCTGTGAGCTGAGGGAGCTGTTGGATTTGGTCAACGATGACCTGTACAGTTTGGGCTTTGAGAAGAAACCCTTCTTGACCCTCTTCTCCGGCGTCTCCTTTTCACTGAACTCCTCGTCGCTGATGATCTGCCCTATACTGCTCGGCACGATGGCGGAGGCAGACTCGGTCATCAGCTTGTCGAGCTTCTTCTTGCCTTTCACCTTATCCTTCAACCTGCCCAGGGCCGAGCGAGACTTCTCCTTTGAGGACAGGTCAAACATGCTGGCGGTTATGTTGTTTCGGACGAATTGAATGATCACCTGAATCTCTCCCCGGTCCTTTTCCTTCTGCCCAGGCTTCGACGACAACTTATACCACCTGAGGAGGAAGAGAATGAGGGCGTAACTGAGGAAGCATTGAAACACCAGCAACAGAAACAAGCAGGAAGCAATAAGCAGATGGGAGAAGGACACAGTGGTGTTTACCAAACCCCCTGCATCAGCTTTGTTAAGCAAATTGTCTGTTAATTAATGAATGACCCAGTTGCAGAGAATTGTGTCAACTTTAAAAAGCTATGGGCGGAATTCTCTGATAATGGAGCTATGTCCCCACGCCCGAGAGTAAACGGGCGCAAATCACTCTGGACAACCCTTGAGAAAGTCCAGAGTGATTCTCCATCATGCAAGGGGCCAGCCGGTCCCCGGAGTGCTCCTCGCAGCTCCGGCTGCCGATACGGGGCCCTGCATTTCCGGCCACGGGTCCGCGCAACATGGCGGACCCACACCGGCGGGTCGGCCCCGACAATATAGCCTCCCCCAAGATCGTGCGCGCCCGTCGATCGCTGGCCCCCGACCGTGAGCCTGGCCGTCCTGGAGCCGCCCCCCCCCCCCCCCCCCCCGCGCCCCCACCAGGAAGACCGAGTCCGCAGCCGCCACACCGAGCTCCCGCCGGGTAGAACCATGAGTGAACCACGCCAGCGGGAACTCGGCCAGTTGTCGGCGGAGAATCGCCACAAGGGCCTCTTTCAATGGCCCCCGACCGGCGCCGCATCGACCATGTGCGCGCGATTGCCGGCGATTCTCCGGTCCCTGGAGAAGGCGTCGGACCCGATCGCGGGTCTGATGCCCCATTCTCCTCCCCCGCGCCGAGCACGATTGCGGCACGGAGGCTGGAGAATCCCAGCCAAGGTTATTTTAAAAACAGGCCAAACAGTCAATCAATTTAAATCACAGGACAGAGAAGCTGAAAAGTCCTTTCTTTTTTTACATTTTTAAAATGCATTATGACACTTTCTCCAGTGAAAGAAGTGCTGTGATATATGATAAACCTTTTTTAGGATCCCAGACCAGACCCCAAGTTTTGTTAGGATAAGAGTTGAGAAACCCCAAACAATTCGCCATTTGTAAAACTGAGGAATGGCTACATCACCCCAGCAGATGACCTGGATATATGAGATGACCTGGATATATGTTATGTTAAAACAAACTTTAATTTAAACACAGAATCAACCACATTAACATCAAAACAGATAGCTTTACAATTAACAGTTAAACAGTTCTTAAAAGAAAAAACATTAACTCACTATTTACACCTGTTACTAGATATGTTCCAACTATCCAACCCAAAACAGTTCAAAATCCACTCATAAATAAAGTTAGCTAACTTGCTGTTCTCTGTGCGACCTTTAGAGAGACCCCCAAAATTGCCAAAACCACAACCAGACATGGCTCCTCCCATTAATTACATCAATTGTATCCCTCTAAGATGGCCAATGACCGGCTTAGCTAGAACTAAACACCATCCCTCATGAATTATCTACACTCCAGGGAATATCCTTGCTATAAACTATATTCCATTGGCTATCTATATGTAAAGAAGTAAATAGTTAAAATCAATTATTACCTTACCTTTACGACTCTTTATAATAATAATTTTTATTGTCACAAGTAGGCTTATATTAACACTGCAATGAAGTTACTGTGAAAAGCTCCTAGTCGCCACATTCCGGCGCCTGTTCAGGTACACAGAGGGAGAATTCAGAATGTCCAATTCACTTAACAGCACGTCTTTCAGGACTTGTGAGAGGAAACCGGAGCACCCGGAAGGAACTCACGCAGACACGGGGAGAACGTGCAGACTCCACACAGACAGTGACCCAAGCCGGGAATCGAACCTAGGACCCTGGAACTGTGAAACAACAGTGCTAACCACTGTGCTACCGTGCCACAATTACTGTAATAACAGCTTTGGCAGATATACTGCCTGTATGTATTTGAACCCAGGGTTTTTAATAACATTACTACAGTAAAATATAATACATAACAACTTCCTACATTCATTTAAAAAAAAATTTAGAGTACCCAATTCATTTTTCCAATTAAGGGGCAATTTAGCGTGGCCAATCCACATACCCTGCACGTCTTTGGGTTGTGGGGGCGAAACCCATGCAAACAGGTGGAGAATGTGCAAACTCCACACAGACAGTGACCCAGAGCCGGGATCGAACCTGGGACCTCGGCGCCGTGAGGCAGCAGGGCTAACCACTGCGCCACCGTGCTGCCCTCCCCACATTCATTACACCTTACACAATGGTGGTCAGCGTAAGAGTGAGCAGAACTTTGCAGGACAGATCCCCATGATGAATCACTGCATTAAAGCTACACCTACGTTACAATACGTCATCCAACTGTGACAGTGTCAGTCATGGCTCAGTACGGTCCCCTCTCATGCCAGAGAGTGGAGCACACAATCTGGACTGGCGCTCCCAGTGAATTGCTGAGGGAGAGCTGCATTGTTGGACGGGCCATATTTCACAGGAGATGCTGAACCAACTCATCTCCTCTCTCAGTTCAAAGTAAAAGTTCAAATGGCACTATTTGAAGAACAGCAAGGATGTTCTCCCCAGTCAATACTTATTACATTGCAGTTTGTGGGGCCTTACTCTGTGAAAGCTGACTGCCACATTTCTGACATAACAGTGAATAGTTTTTCATTGGCTGCCGTTCAGTGATGTCATGAATGAAAGGCACTACAGAAATGCAATTGTTTGCCTTTTTTCACTTCCTTGTTTCAGTCACACCAGCTTCACCCAAGCTGCCACAAACCAGCTTTGTCAGTTCTGATGTCAGGAAGTTGTGGTTGAAGGTGGGAAAAAAGGTGAAACCAAAGTTGGGTTTTCATAAAACTGTTGATTTTTATTATTCATTCACGGAATTTGGGATGTCCTGGCTAAGCCAGCGTTTTTACTTTCCATCCTTAATTGCCCTCGAGAAGGGGTAGTGAGCCGTCTTCTTCAACTCCTGCAGTCCAGCTGTTGTAGGTACACCCACTGTGCTGTTAGGAAGGGGTGCCAAGATTTTGACTCGGTGACTGAAGGAACAGCGATATATTTCCAAGTCTGGATGGGGAGTGACTTGGAGGGGAACCTCCAGCTGGTGGATCTGCTCCGGAGGAGCGGTTGAATAAACCCGGTTTGCTCTCACTGGAACGACGGAGGTTGAGGGGCGACCTGATAGAGGTCTACAAAATGATGAGGGGCATAGACAGAGTGGATAGTCAGAGGCTTTTCCCCAGGGTAGAGGGGTCAATTACTAGGGGTCATAGGTTTAAGGTGCGAGGGGCAAGGTTTAGAGGAGATGTACGAGGCAAGTTTTTTTACGCAGAGGGTAGTGGGTGCCTGGAACTCGCTGCCGGAGGAGGTGGTGGAAGCAGGGACGATAGTGACGTTTAAGGGGCATCTTGACAAATACATGAATAGGATGGGAATAGAGGGATACGGACCCAGGAAGTGTAGAAGATTTTAGTTTAGTCGGTGCAGGCTTGGAGGGCCGAAGGGCCTGTTCCTGTGCTGGACATTTCTTTGTTCTAGATGGTAGAGGTCACACGTTTGGAAGGTGATTTTCTGAGTTGCTGCAGTGCACCTTGTCCAGGGTGCACACTGCTGTCACTGTGCATCGGTGTTGAAGGGAGTTGGTGTTGCAGGTCCTGGAAAGGGTGCCAATCGAATGGGCTGCTTTATCGTGGATGGTGTCGAGCTTCTGGAGTGTTATCGGAGCTGCACTCATCCAGGCAAGTGGAGAGCATTCCATTGCACTCCACACACTCACACTTGTGCCTTGTAGATGGAGGACAGGCTCTGGGGAGTCAAGAGGCGAGTTACTCACCACAGAATTCCCAGTCTCTGACCTGCTCTTGTAGAGACAGTGGGCGGGATTCTGTGATCCTGACGCTAAGCGTTGACACCGTCGGAAACGCCTTCGCGTTTCTCAACGGCGTCACCACGGCCTCAGGATCAGTCATTCTGGCCCCTATAGAGGGCCAGCACGGCACTGGAGCGGTTCACGCCGCTCCAGCTGCCGATCCCGGCGTGAACTGAGCGCCGCGGGATCCGTGCATGTGCAGTGGCCCCCTTCTCCGCGCCGGCCCCGACGCAACATGGCGCAGGGCTACAAGGGCCGGCGCGGAAGAAACGAGGCCCCCAGCCCCAGAGGCCGGCCCGCCCAACGGTGGGCCCCGATTCGCGGGCTTGGCCAGATCGGAGGCCCCCCCCGGGGTCGCTCCCCGCCCCGCCCCCCCGCCCCCATCCCCCACAGGCCGACCCATGACCCTTCCACGTCGGATTCCCTCCGGCTGAGAGCAGGCGTGGACGGCGCCGGAGGGACTCGCCGTCCTTACGACGGCCGCTCACCCCGGGCCGCGAATCGGCGGACCAGCCGCCAGAGCGGCCCCCGACCGAAGCCGCGCCAACCACGCCGACAGCGGAGAATCCCGTTCCGCCGTCGGGGCAGCGTGGCGCGATTCACGCCAGTTGTGGGGATTCTCTGGCCCGGTCCCGGGCGGAGGGAATCCTGCCCAGTATATACACGGCTGGTCCAGTTGTGTTTATGGTGAATGGTAACCCCCAGGATGTTGATAGTCGGGGATTCAGCGATGGTAATTTTTAAAATTCAATTTAAATTTCACCATCTGTCTTGGTGGAATTCGGAGCTGGGCCCCGAGCATTAACCTGGCCGGGTCTCTGGATTACTGTTCCATTAACAACACCACTACGCACTGCCTCCCTTGATGTGTCTATAATGAAGTGTTTCATTATAGGGTTCTGTCCTGCAAAGTCTTACATTGTCTACTATTATCCAAGTGTTGTCAAAAAACGCAGCACTTTTTCCATTGGTGAAAATGCCATGATGCATTAAAAAATATAAAAACAAATATGCTGACAGCCCCGGCTGTCATGTTCTTCGATTTAAATCTACTCACAGCTCTCGCGGTTTCAAATAAAAAAGCTGCTCCCCCCATTGATGGATGGACATTTTGCTTTGGAATGGAAATGCACACCATTCTCTTAGAAGCGTAGAATTTCTACAGTGCAGAAGGAGGCCATTCAGCCCATCGAGTCTGCACCCACCCTCTTCTTTTATTTGTTTATGGGGCATGGGCATCACAGCATTTATTGCCCTCCCGTAATTGCCCTCGAGGGGGTAGATTAGAGTCAACCACATTGTGGGTCTGGAGTCACATGTAGGCCAGACCAGGTAAGGATGGCAGATTTCCTTCCCTGAAGGAGGTTATGGAACCAGGTGGGTTCTTACGCCAATCGACAATGGTTTCACTCGACTTTAAATTCCAGATTTTTATTATTACACCATCTGCAGTGACAGGATTCGAACCCGGGTCCCCAGAGCATTACTCTGGGTCTCTGGCTTACTAGTCCAGTGACAATACCACTGTGCCACTGCCTCTGTGAAAGAGCACCCTACCTCAGCCCACTCTGCCAAACTCACCTAACCTGTCCTTGGACTGTGGGAGGAAACCGGAGCACCCAAAGGAAACCCACGCAAACAGGGGGCAAAAGTGCAAACTCCACACAGTCACAATAAGGAGATTAGAAGGCCGGAATTGAACCCGGGTCCCAAGCGCTGTGAGGCAGCAGTGCTAACCACTGCACCAGCATGCCGCCTCTTCGGTTAGCTCCAGAAGCTTGTTCTGACTGCTGTAGCCATTATGAAAGCTTGGCTGGGCTTCAAAAGCTACTAATGGCTACAGTTCAGCATGGTGGCATATGGTAGGTTGGGGGTGAGGCGCCCAGGAAAACCCAGCTCAGAGTGACAAAGCACAGAAAGAGGCCATTTGGACATTAGCTCTCTGCCAGCCCCTTGGCAGTACTGTCCAATCAGACAGACCCCCTTCCACCGCAGATCTGCACTTTCCCCCCCTTCAAGCATTTATCCAATTCTCTTTTGAATAATTACTCTTGAATCTGCTTCCACTGCCCTGTCCAGCAACATAGTCCAGGCCACAACTATCCACTGGGAGATTTATTTTTGATGCTGCCTCTGGCTTTTTTTGCCAAAAAAAACAAGACAAGAAAATCGCATTTGTAAGGCGCCGTTCACAAAAACAATATGCAGCTAATTAAATACTTTTGAAGCATCCTGCCGCTCCTTCACAGACCGTTTCCCCAAGAGGGCTTGGGTCACCACGGACTGCCATTGGATCAGCCCATGGTCATGCTCGGCAAAGTACCGCAGTGGTTTACCGTGGCCTTCTGCGGTACGGCTGAGCAGGAGCCTGTCCCGCCCCCAGCCGCCATTCTGTGCAGTGGAAAGATTCGCAGGCGGATCATCAACCAGTTTGGCCACGTTAGGAACACGCCTCCCCTGGACATCAAGTTCTGGAGTGGAGCTTGAACCAGGAACTTCTGGCCTAGCCGTAGGGATGCTAACCACCGCCCCAGTACAGTGACTGTTATAAGGTGGGAAATGTGGCTAATTTGTGCATAGCAAGCTCCCACAATAGCAATCAGATCATCAACCTGGGTGTTTGCCAGGACACTAGGGGGAACGCCTCTGCATATCCACCTTTGACAGTACAGAAACAGTACAGTACAGAATCCCCTTAGTATGATAGAATCCTCATCATAGAATCCCTACAGTGCAGGAGGTGGTCATTTGGCCCATCGAGTATAGCAGCATTGCAGTACAGCACTGAGGTATCAGTTGAGATTAATTTATTCTTTCATGTGATGTGGGTGTCGCTGGCAATGCCAGCTTTTGCTGTCCTTGGACTGAGAGATGTGCTCGGCCGTTTTGGAATCAACCACATTGCTGTGGGTCTGGAGTCACATGTAGGCCAGACCAGGTAAGGACGGCAGATTTCCCTCCCCTCACAGACATTAGTGAACCAGATGGGTTTTTACGATAATCGATGATAGTTGCCATGGGCACCATTACTAAGGATAGCTTTCAATTCCAGATTACATTGAGTCTGAATTCCACCAGCTGCTGTGGTAGATTTGGGGTGGATTAACCTGGGCCTCTGGATTACTGGTCCAGTGACATAGCCACTACGCCACCAGTCAAGTGTCATGAGAATGTTGCTTTAAGAAATGGTTGGCTGCTCATGTTACTGCAGTGATGTCAGAGTGTGGGTGGAGCTGAGCTCTGGCTCTGCTTTTTAGTTTCACTTTGAGAAAAGCTTGGGTGTGTCTCTGTCTTCTGGTTTCGTTTTTCAGTGTTTGCAGCTGAAGTCAGACAAAGCAGCTGTACTGCTGGTCTCTCTCTGCCATCCAAAGACTATCTCTGGATCATTTGGTGAATTCAGAATTATAAATGTAATCAGTAGTGAATGTAAACCTAATGTGCTCCTGTTTAAAGGTTTGTTAAGTATTTTGGATGTTAAAAGGACAGCTTGAAGGATTACTTAGTGCTGTATTCTTTGGGGGTTATCTTTGAATTAATGGTTGCTAAGATATTCATTGTTTGTTTTAAAAAGGTTAACTAGAGTTCATAGAATAAACATTGTTTTGCTGTTTTAAAAAATACTGGTCCATTTCTGCTGTACCACACCTGTAGAGTGGGCCGTGTGCTCCCTGTACCACAATCTAGTAAAAGTTGTGGGTCAGGTGAACTCCATGATACACTTTGGGATTCTCTAAACCCTGACCCATAACACAAGTCACTGAAGTGGAACTTCCACAATCTTCGGACTCGAGGGCAGAGGTGCAGCCCACTGTGCCACATTGGTGTCATTTGGGGTCAGGGTCCCTGGGATTAGGAAAGAAGAATTAATTAAACTGCACCCGGATCCCAATCACTGTCCAGAGGCTCCTTAGCAGGAAGCGGGAAGGTCAGGTGAGAGCACGATCACTTGGGTGAGCGTGGGTTTCCTCCGGGTGCTCCGGTTTCCTCCCACAGTCCAAAGTTGTGCAGGTTAGGTGGATTGGCCATGATAAATTGCCCTTAGTGTCCAAAATTGCCCTTGGTGTTGGGTGGGGTTACTGGGTTATGGGGATAGGGTGGAGGTGTGGGCTTGGGTAGGGTGCTCTTTCAAAGAGCCGGTGCAGACTCGATGGGCCGAATGGCCTCCTTCTGCACTGTAAATTCTATGATTCTTGATTCTATGATCTGCAGAGATGCACTCCATGGTCGAATTGCCTGCATTTATGAAGAGGGACAACTGATGCAAGGTGCTCACAGGTCACTGCCCGCCAAGGCAAATGTACCCTAGCCAATGGTCAGCAACTTCAGGAGGGGGAACCGGGAGCAGAAAGGTTTGAACACGACTCACGTCCTGTTGTTTTCAGACTTTAGTCTTTGAAAATACACGTGGAAGAGGCGAGGGGAAAACACAGAAAATGCTGGAATCACTGAAGACCCCACAGTGCATTCCAAGCAGATTCCAGACATCCTATTCAGTGTTGGGGTTATCGGGGCATGATCTCATTCACGCCCCTCTCTCTCTACACAGATGTTGGCCCGACAGCAGTGAGGCCGAATACAATCCCCGCTCACAGTCCGTTCTGCAAACCTCTGGAGAAATGTTCCTGCCCAGCAGCCTCCAGCTATGAAGTGAAAAATGAAATGAAAATCGTTATTGGCACAAGTAGGCTTCAAAGGGAGTTACTGTGAAAAGCCCCTAGTCGCCACATTCCGGCGCCTGTTCGGGGAGGCTGGTACGGGAATTGAACCGTGCTGCTGGCCTGCCTTGGTCTGCTTTCACAACCAGCGATTTAGTCCCGTGCTAAACAGCCCCTGGCCAGTTACTGTACTGCACACCCCTCACGAGCATTTCAAATTGCAGCAAACTCCATTGTACAGCACAGAAACAGCCCATTCAGCCCACCTGTTCTTGTGATTCTCCTTCACCATTAGATGTAGTCCAAATGGAGTTTTTCAGGATATTTACCTACAATTTTTAAAAAAATAATCTATATTGTCACAAGTAGGATTACATTGACACTGCAGTGAAGTTATTGTGAAAAGCCCCTAGTCGCCACACTCCGGCGCCTGTTCGGGTACACTCAGGGAGAATTCAGAATGCCCAATTCACCCAACAAGCATGTCTTTCGGGACTAGTGGGAGGAAACCGGAGCTCCCGGAGGAAACCCACGCAGACACGGGGAGAACGTGCAGACTCCGCGCAGACAGTGACCCAAGCCGGGAATCGAACCTGGGACCCTTGTGCTGTGAAACCACAGTGATAACCACTGTGCTACCGTGCCGCCCATTACCCAATCATAAACCAATGGACATCTGACCAGCGTCCATTGTATTTCTGCATCCCATACCCAGCAGCCTACAGGTATTTGTGCATCTCACTACAAGTTTGGCTAGACAGCTGGTTGTGATGCAGAACAAGGCCAGCAGCGGGGGTTCAATTCCCGTACCGGTTGCGAATTCGGAATTCTCCCTCTGTGGACCCAAACAGGCGCCGGAATGTGTCGACTAGGGGCTTTTCACAGCAACTTCATACTCGTGACAATAGATTATTATTAAACATTATTACTGATCGATCCAACACTAATTTACACCCTATCTCACACTTTCATGCAATCTAGATTTCCACATCCCTTGTGATTCCAGCACTAACAATTCAATGTCAGAAAATACAATATCCACCTTCCCCCTCCCACCCCACCCCACCCCCCACACTCTTTCCCTTCCCCCCCCCCCAAAGTCTCCTTGGCCCAAATGACAGGCACCCAAAAGAGTGCCCTGGGTGAGGAATGTTCTCCACTGGCCTGGATGAGCAGACTGAGGGCAGGCAGCACTGTTGAAGGTGGCATCTATTGGATCAAACATTAAACCAAGGCTCTGTGTTCTCAGAGGTACATAAAAGATCAGCAGACACAAAGAGGGAAGCAGATGAATTATCCCCAATGTCTTCCTCGATCTTTATCCATCCTCACTAAATAGAAAATGCTATTCATTGTCACATTAAAGTTTGTGGAACTCTGCTCTGCACAAATTGGCTGCTGCACTTTCTACCCAACAACAGTAACTAACTTCAAAACTACCTCATGGGCTGTGAAATACTTTGTTGGGACGTCCCGAGGTCCTGAAAGGCATTAAATTTATTGATTTATTTTTAATGAGTGGGGCTTGAACCCACGCACAAAGAGAAAAAGAGAGGGCTACTGACTCATTCAAGCTGACATGGGGAAAGTCTCCATCTGTAAACGGCAAATCCATCCAGAATGGAATTCTGCACCCATATCTGGGGAGACTGTCGTCATCTTTTCCCACGGCTGGAGTGGGTACAAGAATCAGCCACTTGAACGATAAGTGATCCCTCTCTTCCTTCAAAGCTGTTGTGTTATGTACTCTGGGATAACACAGGCTGCAACTGGATGCCGCTTTAACCAAAAGATACTCCAGACCTTGAAGTTAGTTCAATCTGATTTACTGAACCAGCAGCACAGTTAGCACAGATCTCTGTGAGTTCGACTCTCTGCTAACCTAAGTGTGGTTACTCTGTCTGACTGAACCAGACTAGCTCTTAGCCACGTGCTGTAGGTGTGACACTGTCCATTCACCCTGACTCACTCTGTAGATGTTCACCAGTGGAAAGAGGCGGAGTGCCTTTTATAGTGAGATACCACCCCCGAGTGTCCTGCCTGCTCATTGGTCATGTCCTGTTCTCTGTGTTCATTAGCTGCCTGTCTGCATATCAGGACAAAAGCACCCCCCCATTTGATTGAAAGCACTATGTATCTTAGTACTTTCTGCTGGTCTCAACAGGTTCCATGTGTAGATTAGGGTGTCCATAGCTGAAAGGGTTAATGCATGGTAGTGTACAGACTGTGTGAGATCGTGACCAGGCAGGAGAAGGTGAAATCTCATGGCCGAGATGGAACAAATACCTGTACTTTTGTATATCTGTAAACACGGCAGATATTGGTCCGACACATCTAAGTCTCTGTAACTATTCGTTAGCTAGTCACATACAACACCATGCACTCCTACACACTGGCCTACATGCCTTACATCCGGCGTGACCAATTGGGCTTCTCAATGATAAAAATGTGTGCGGGGAACCCAGCAGGCAAAGGTTAACACTGCAATTAAAGGCTAGTCTCCCCCCTCTGCCCCGGAAGCACAGCGAGTAATTGGTGTGAAGCTTATTAACCAAATTCAGTGACATCCACTTTCAACAGTGGAGGTTTGACAGGACTGAGTCCAAACTAATATTCAGCCTCCCTGTTGCTGCCTTGGTTATTCAAACGATGCAGCTCATTCAAGTATTGGACCTTTTTTTAAACAAAAAAAAGATTTCTGTTGGATTTGAGCCACAATCGACACGAGCATAGATTAAAACAAAGCTGACTGAGCTATGCCTGCAATGTAGGAAGATTTTTCATGCCTTCTCAGGATGTGGAGGTCGCTGCTTAGGCCAGCATTTATTGCCCACCCCTAATTGCCCTTGAGAAGGTGGTGGTGAGCTGCCTTCTTCAACTGCTGTAGTCCCAGAGGCGTAGGTACACCCACAGTGAGGTTAGGGAGGGAGTTCCAGGATGTTGCCCCAGCGACAGTGAAGGAACGGCAATATATTTCCAAGTCAGGGTGGTCAGTGGCTCGGAGGGGACCCTCCAGGTGGTGGGGTTCCCAGGTATCTGCTGCCCTTGTCCTTCTAGATGGTAGTGATCGTGGGTTTGGAAGGTGCTGTCTGAAGAACCTTGGGTGAATCTTGTAAATGGTACGCGCGGCTGCCACTGTGCTTTGGTGGTGGAGGGAGCGAATGGACCTGCTTATCATGCAGATCGCTTTGCTACATTCGCAACATTCACTTCATTCCATCCTGCCTTGGGCGACACAGGTGGAGAAGGTAGTCAAGAAGGCATACGGCATGCTTGCCTTCATTGGCCGGGGCATTGAGTATAAGAATTGGCAAGTCATGTTGCAGCTGTATAGAACCTTAGTTAGGCCACACTTGGAGTATAGTGTTCAATTCTGGTCGCCACACTACCAGAAGGATGTGGAGGCTTTAGAGAGGGTGCAGAAGAGATTTACCAGGATGTTGCCTGGTATGGAGGGCATTAGCTATGAGGAGCGGTTGAATAAACTCGGTTTGTTCTCACTGGAACGAAGGAGGTTGAGGGGAGACCTGATAGAGGTCTACAAAATTATGAGGGGCATAGACAGAGTGGATAGTCAGAGGCTTTTCCCCAGGGTAGAGGGGTCAATTACTAGGGGGCATACATTTAAGGTTGCGAGGAGGTACGAGGCAAGTTTTTTTACACAGAGAGTAGTGGGTGTCTGGAACTCGCTGTCGGAGGAGGTGGTGGAAGCAGGGACGATAGTGACGTTTAAGGGGCATCTTGCCAAATACATGAATAGGATGGGAATAGAGGGATACGGACCCCGGAAGTGTAGAAGATTTTAGTTTAGACGGGCAGCATGGTCAGCACAGGCTTGGAGGGCCGAAGGGCCTGTTCCTGTGCTGTACTTTTCTTTGCTCTTTGCAGCTCTTGGAGAAGTTTTGGGGAGGCAGGAGGTGCGCCATTAGCCACAAAAGTGTCAGGCATAATCTGTAACGGCACCATTCCTCGGATTTTGAAATGTTTTATCCCAAGCCCGCAGAGTTGGCTCACGTGCACAGGGAACGACATCACATTGAGCGTGCTTCTCCTCAGCAGGGCCATAGCCCAGTGATCAATAACTCAAAGGATCTCCCAAATCAAAAGACAAATAAGACAATTAACGTTGGGGGTGGTAGGGGAAAGAGGGGAAACAAAGGGCACACAATTTCAGTCCTTCAGGAGAAATCAATGGACATGGCCTGTTTCTCCTCACTTGCTTTCCTCAGAAGCTGGATCAAAGGGCAGGCAGCCAGGTCAAGCCAGTCTATACAAGATCCTGGGGCTTGCAGCACGGTGGGCGAAGGGGCTGAATGGCCTTCCTCCGTGCTGGATTAGCTGATGTTGTGTGGCTCAGGAAGCCCAGCGGGAAAAGATTAAAAATGCTGCAATTTATCTCAATTACCCAATTATTTTGCCACAGGAAAAGCGGAGAGATAGCAGCTCTACTCAAACAAGGGGAGATTATTTTGCTGCTGACTGCACTAGCGGAGTGGCAGCCATTGGCCACTGACAGAGGGCGGGTGGAGCGCCAAGGGGAAATGAGCTTTTGGTTAGAGATGTACACACACATGATACAGGGGGTGGGGGAGGAACTACAAAAGCAACTCTCACCCGTCCACTCACTAAACAATTCACATCAAGCTTTGCGTCACAACTTAGTGAGAAATGAAATGAAAATCGCTTATTGTCACAAGCAGGCTTCAAATGAAGTTACTGTGAAAAGCCCCTAGTCGCCACACTCCGGCACCTGTTCGGGGAGGCCAGTACGGGAATTGAACCCGCGCTCCTGGCATTGTTCAGTATTGCAAGCCAGCTATTTAGCCCAGTGCTAAACCAGCCCCTAGAGGGTAGCACACTAAGTGAGTCAAAGGTCATGGGTTCATGTCCCAAATCCAAATACTTGAGTACACAGTCAACGCTGACAATCCCACTACACTACAGCAGCGATGTTCCGGGATCTGTTGACTGCACCCGGGAGGGCCTCAGTCTCATAGTGCAGCAGTGCCTCAGTACCACATTGTCAGCCTGGATAATGCAGTCAAAGTTTCTAAAGTGAGACTTCACCCCATAGCTTTCTGACCCAGGGGTGAGAGTGCTGCTGATGGAATCATAGCGAAGAGCAGTGATTGCAATGGAGGGCCCCACTATTCAAGCCCAGTCCACTTTCTCAACCTCGTCTGCTGACATGGCGGAGATCAATAGTCTGGAATCAGCCTCGATACAGAGAGCCATTGCGAGGAACATCAGCTCAGCATCAACTCCCCCGACTCACTGCCCCCGAGGCTAAACTCCAATCACTAGAACATGCGCCATGCTTGTATGTGTGACTCAGACTGTAACTTTATCAGCAGGAAGCCAGGGTTATTCCTTCCCTTGTGACCCTGGCTCAGGCACAGATAGCAAACCGTTGCACAGCTTGACATTCTCGTATCAGTGTGTGGTGAAAAAAAAGACAAGGCCAAAATAGCGCAGCGTCATGGAGCGTGGCAGGGTGAGGACTACACATCAGAGGAGTGGCAGGGCGAGAGACAGCTCGCAACTCACAGGATCCACCGGGGCAAAGATAGCTTCGCATCGTCAAGCTAAATGTTCGAGGGAAGTGTGAAAGGAAATGAGAAAGATGGGAAGCTGAGGAAAAAAGAAGTAACACAGAAAAAGAGTGCGGAGGAGGTGGTGGGAGAGGCAACAGGAAAAGAAAAGAGAGAGAGAGAGAATGGCAGAGAGCCAATCTCGAGACAAACTGTGGAGCAAGCCTCCTGCCAGGAAAGCTTGACAAGTTAAGAGCCTCTTAAGATTGCCGGAGAGCTGTTGGCTCAGCATCACCGACAGGCAGCACTAAACCAGGGCCCACATTAGTCAGCGGGTCTGTCGCACCCCTGGCAACAGGAGCCTCTTAACCTGCCCAATGGCCGCTCCCCTCGGCCAGCCGCTGGAGCAGGGCATTCCGGCAAGCTATCACATCCAGATGTTGCATCTCTCCCTCTCCAGTCACGCGAGAGTCAGGTGAGCCCTCTTATCGGTCACCTGACTGAACAGCTGATCCACAGGGTGGTGGGAATGTGGAACTTGCTCCAGGGAGGCGTGGATGCAAACAGCAGAAAATGTGTACGGGGTGGCGGGGGGGGGGGGGGGGAGATGCTAAATAAATACACAAAGCGCAAAGGGATGTTGTGAGTTAGACGAAGGAAGGTGGGAGGCCACAGTCCAAAGGTGTGCGGGTTAGGTGGATTGGCCATGCTAAATTGCCCTTAGTGTCCAAAAAAGGTTAAGTGGGGTTACTGGGTTACGGGGATAGGGTGGAAGTGTGGGTTGATTCTATGAAGCCCGTGTGAAGGAGGTCATTCAACCCATCGAGTCTGCATCGACCCACTTAAGCCCTCTCTTCCACTCTATCCCCGTATCCCAGTAACCCCTCTGTCATGATATCCACATCAGCATATCATGGTGCAATCACACACACACTGATGGACAGGCAGTTGGACCAACCAACACACACAACATCGCAGCCAATCACCAGTGAGAGCACACGCACTATAAAACAGGGAACACCACAGTTCCCGCTCATTCTACCAGGAGATAGCTCAGAGCACAGAGCTCACAGCGTGCCCCTCAGACATACGCCATGTGCTGAGTGTCTCACCAAGATAGCGAAAGGGCTGGGTCCACAGGTTAGCTGGTGAAGCACGAACCTCAGCCAGCAGCTATTAGTTATAATTGTACAAGACAATAAAACAGAGTTGTACCATCTACAGCCGTGTTGGTTCATTTGTGTACCCAACACGACACCCTCCTAACCTTTTTGGTCACTAGCGGCAATTTATCGCGGCCAATCCGCCTAACCTGCGCATCTTTGGACTGAGGGAGGAAACCGGAGCCCTGGTGGACAATGACTTTGCTTCTGTGCAGCAGACTGTCCTCTGTCATTCTACATACGGTCACCGTCCACGCACCCTACAAACCTTCACACCCTCACACATGCAGCAAGGAACTTTGCAACAGGTCACCGGGTCACCCAGAAACAAGAGTGGCAGAAAAAGTTCAAGGAGCAACTGCACACCCCAGAGAAAAATTAAACTAAAACTTATCTCATGCAGAATAGAAGAAAGATATTGCGGGTGCTGGAACTGTGACATTTAAAAAAAAACCTCAGCTGGTCTGGCAGTGGAGAGAGAGAGAACGCGAGTCCGAATATCCCTTCTTCAGAACCGAAAAAAAATGTCGTACCGGATTCGAAACGTTAACTGTTTTTCTTTCTCCACAGCTGCTGCCAAACCTGCTGAGTTTTTCCAGCACTTTCTGTTTTTATTCCATGCAGACACACTGCCAGTCCCTTTAAAGGAGCAGATGATTTCAGTGACACTTTAACGCATATTTAGCAAGAAGGCAACACCAGATTTTAATATATACTTAATTCCTGGTGAGACTGCAAGATTTTGTTTCCCCAGTCTGCGTTGCTGCTTGTGCGACTGCGTGCCTGTAAATGACACTGTAACCGAGATTCGGTGAGCCTCTCACATGTCTCCCAGTTGCAATAAGGTACATTTCTGTGGAGAAGTCCGGAATGTTCTGAATGCCAGCTTCAGTCTCTGGTCCGTGTCCCATGACTTCTGGTTTGAGCCGGAATGTGATTAACCACCTACTCTCCAAATGCCACCTCCATTTTCTCGGCGAGTGTCCCGGTTAGACAGATTGTAAAAGACAGCCCAAAGCAATACACTGAAGGAAAGACTCCTGTAATTTTAATTCCAACATTTCCCTGGCCTCCCAATTTGCAGTGTCTCTAAATCTTAGTTCATCCAAAGCTCTTGATGTCCATATCCTATCTCACACCCAGACACATCCATTCATCACCACTGTTTCCCCACCCATTACCCGCCCATTGATTCTGTGTACACCTCCCGCTGCCTCAGGAAGGCAGGCAGCATTATCAGAGACCCCTCCCACCCAGGCTTTGCCTTCTTCCAGACCCTTCCATCAGGCAGAAGGTACAGAAGTCTGAAGACCCGCACATCCCGACATAGGAACAGCTTCTTCCCCACAGCTACAAGACTCCTCAACGACTCCCCCTCGGACGGATCTGTTCCCTGTAAGAACACTATTCACGACGCCCTATGCGGCTCTTGCTCATGTATTTGCTTTGTTTGGCCTCGTGTTCCGCACTGTAACCAATTACTGTTTGTCGATGTACCATTTGTCAATGTTCCCTGTTGATTATTCTTGTGTCTACTATGTACGTACGGTGTACGTTCCTCGGCCGCAGAAAAATACTTTTCACCGTAATTCGATACATGTGACAATAAATCAAATCAAATTAAATCAAATCCCACTGATCCAGACTGGCTCAAGATCCAGGCCTCTATTTTCAAATTATCATTCTCGTTTCCAATTCCTCCACGGCCTCACCCTTCCCCCGTCGCTGTGACCTCCTCCGGCCCCACAACCCTCATATATCTACGCTCCTCTAATTTTGGCCTCTTGAGCATCCCCTGAATTTTATTGCTCCTTCGTTGGTGGTCACGTCTTCAGCTGCCAAGGCCCCACGCTCTGGGTACCCTCACCAAATTCCACTGCCTCTCTACATCTTTGTCCTCCTTTGAGATTCCCCATGAAACCTGCCTCTTTGAGTAAGCTTTTGACTACCTCCAGATATCTGCTTGCACCATTCAGTGTTTGCTTGATAACACTATGAAGTGCCTCAAGATATTTTTAGCACTTTGAAGGGGCTCTCATGCACCATGGAATAACACCACTAGGTGTCGCCAGTGAGCAAATGCAGTCATCAGTCATAACTATGGGCGGGATTTAACAAAAGTAAGTCCCATTTTGGGCACATATAGCGGGGTGTTTCTTGGCACCTGCAGCACTGAGAATGACCCCACTATCTCTCGGGAGCCTGACGTTCTTTTTGGCCTCTGTGGGGAACGCCTTGCCGAGGCCGCACTTAACTCATTTCCTGCTCTGACGATTCGGGTGCCATTTTTAAATGCCGCCCCAATCTTTCGATCCCCCTTGGCATCTTCACCGTGGCCTGCGGACCCCCCACCTGCCCCGGCTTACCTCATAGGGGTCCCCCTCATCCCACCTCTGATGGGGAGGAGCTCCCCGTGCCTGATCTCTGGCACCTTGGCACTACCAGGTTGGTATATTTTCAGTGCCCCTTGCCAGCCTAGCAATGCACTCTGGAAGTACCCTGGTTGGCAGTGCCACCCTTCCCAGAGCCCAACCACCTCGGGGCCTCCAGTGGCCATGTGGGACACCCCTTGGTGCTGTTACTCACGGTCCACGGTTTGTGTGGGCCAGCGCTAAATGCACCGGGATGAGGTTCCCAGGCAAGGCCAATAGACCCCGGGCCTCGGGAGAATCTGGCATGGACACATTTGAACGAGTGGTTAAATATCGCTGGTTGAGATTGAGATCGCATCTCACGAAACCTCGTTAGATCTCGCAAAGCGTTCCGAGCGTCGGGAATCTCGCGTGATTAAACGGATTCTCTGCGTCACCAAGTCGGGAGTGACAAGACCATTAAATCGCGTCTTACATGCTGAAGATCTCTGGGAAAACCAATGTTGCAGTTACTTCTCTCTCCTTAACCTACAACCTATCGAATCCTGACTTCACTTATCCAAAAATGATTCACACTATCATACTGAGACAGGAACCATCATCTGCAGCCATACCTTATGCAGCCGAGGCCCTAAGCAGCAGAACTCCCTCCCTTGATCTCTATGGCTCGCTTTCCTTCGTTAAGATGCTTAAATCCTACCTCTGACCAAGCTTCTGGTCATCTGTTCTAATTGGCTGGCACCTGTCATTCCAATGTTGACCAGGTGAAAGTAAAGTCGCCCTAGTCCCAGGTGACCATCGGCTGCCTTCCCCTTTTGAGGGGGGAGAGCTGACTGGTGGTGATTTACCCTGAGGGTCACCACACCTCAGGGCGAGGGGCAAGATTGAGAAGGTGGGTCGTTCCTCAATAACCTCAGTCGGTACGGGAATTGAACCCGCGCTGCTGGTCTTGATCTGCATCACAAACCAGCTGTCTAGTCAACAGAGCTGAACCGGCCCCAGACTATACGACGTGTACTTCATTGGCCTTGTAACGTGCTTTGAGATTTCTTGAGCACTGCAAAAGGTGTAGTAACGGTGCCAAACCTTCACGGGTTGCTTGATCTTGGTTTCGGACAATGCTCGGCACAACATCGAGGGCCGAAGGGCCTGTTCTGTGCTGTACTATTACCCTCTGGGGAAGCACTTTGGGATGTTTTTATTACATAAGAAGCAGTACGTAAATGTACATTATTGTTGCAGGTCACGTGCTGTTGGTGGTGTGCGATGGGATTACACAGCATCAACAATGACACACACAAATGTTAAGACCCTCCTGTGTATTTATTCTATGATGGGATGTGGGTCTCACCAGTCAGGTGAGCATTTGTTCTCCGCCCCTAGTTGCCCTTGAACCAGGCGAGCGACTTGCTCGGCCATTTCAGAGACCATTTAGGGGTCAACCACATTGCTGTGAATCTGGAGTCGCATGTAGGCCAGACCGGGTAAGGACGGCAGATTTCCTTCCCGAAAAGACAATCGGTGATAGCTTCAGCAATAGTGACCATTAACCAATCTTAAATTTAAATTCCACCATGGTGGGATTTGAATCAGTGACACAGGACATGTCCCAAGAGATTAGACAGGGCCACCGTGCCACCAACTCCCTGGATCTTGTATTCCCAATGCTTTAGAATGATGTGACACAGAATGCCATTCAGCCCATCATCACCATGCCAGCTCTTTGAAATAATTATTTAATTCGTCCCACTCCACTGCCCTTTCCCCGTAGTACTGAACAGTTTATCCATTTCAAGTCAGTATCTAATTCCCTTTTGAAGTATTATTGTGCTCACTTAAACAAAAAAAACCAATCACACGGAAAACCCCTTCTTCCCCTTTACAGTGGTTCTGCAAAGTTAAATGCAGTATTAAATTAGGAACCACACCCGTTGCAGGCAAATCAAAGGCTTTCTATCTCCTGTAAACAACTAAGTCGGTCAAGATGCTCAGACAGAGTTCAGGAATGTAACTAATCAGCAGGAAATATCTCAATGGTATTCAACTCTCTGTGAAACATCAATCATGTCACACAATTCTGGTGGACTCAATTGCGAAGATCCACATCGCTCCGCAGCCTCCTCGCCAAGGGCGCAGCCCCACCCTGCAGGTTTCCAGTCGTGTCCACGCGTACCTCGTCGAGTGCAAGTTGCAGACATTACTGCCTGAAAACCATGACTACACAGAATCATAGACATTACAGTGCAGAAGGAGGCCATTCGGCCCATCAGGTCTGCACCGGCTCTTGGAAAGAGCACCCTACCCAAGTCCATACTTCCACCCTATCCCCGTAACCCAGTAATCCCGCTTAACCTTTTTGGACACTAAGGGCAATTTATCATGGCCAATCCACCTAACCTGTACATCTTTGGACTGTGGGTGGAAACCGGAGCACCCGGAGGAAACCCACGCAGACACGGGGAGGATGTGCAGACTCCGCACAGACAGTGACCCAAGCCGGGAATCGAACCAGGGATCCTGGAGCCCACGTGAGACTGCTTTTAACCCAAACCCACAGCTCCACCTTTGGAAGGGGATTGGAATATTACAGGAGGCCATTCGACCACCTTGCTGTCAGGCTCTGGGAAAGAGCAAGCCAGTTAGTTCCATTCTCACCTACTTTTCTCAATTAATTATTCAATTCCCCTGTTACTATTGAATCTGGACTAGCCATATAAGTACTCCGGCTCAAAGAACAGTCAGAGGCTGGGAATCCTGCAGCGGGTAACTCACCTCCTAACTCCCCAAGCCTGTCCACCATCTATCTTCAAGGCAGGATTGTAATGGACTACTCTCCCCGCTTGCCCAGACGTGTGCCACCGCGTCGCCCCACGTCCACAGGTCAGATCATGCACTTGGATTGTTCCTGAGATGCAAACTGAGAGGGACATTGAGGATCGATTGGCAGGATTTTAGAAAGTATAGGGAGCAACATGTTGGGTGTTACCATTGACCAGTAACTGAACTGGACTAACCATATTAATACTGTGGCTACCAGAGTAGGTCAAAGGCTAGGACTCCTACGGCGAGTAACTCAAAGTCTGTCCACCATCTACAAGCACAAGTCAGGAGTGTGATGGAATACTCTCCACTTGCCTGGATGAGTGCAGCTCCAACAACACTCAAGAAGCTCGACACCATCCAGGACAAAGCAGCCCCGCTTGATTCGCTCCCCATCCACAAACATTCACTCCCTCTACCACCGATGAACAGTGGCAGCCGTGTGTACCATCTTCAAGATGCACTGCAGGAACTCACCAAGGTTCCTGAGGCAGCACCTTCCAAACCCACGACCGCTACCATCTAGAAGGACAAGGGCAGCAGATACCTGGGCCGGGATTCTTCGAAACGGCTGCAAAGTGTTTCACTCCGGCGTCAACGGGCCTCTTGGCCCAGCGATGGCGTGGCCCACAGGGGGCGGAGTGCTCCGCGCAGCTCCGACTGCCGATACGCGGCTCTGCACTTCCAGCCGCGGGTCCGCGCATGTGCGTGGCGGCCGCTTCCACACCAGCCCCGCGCGACACGGCGGACCCACACAGCGGACTGGCGAGGAAGGAGGTAGGCTCCCACCTGATCGCGCGCGCCTGCCGATGAGTGGCCCCCGATGGCGGGCCTGGCCATCGCGGAGGCCCTCCCTGGAGCATGATCCCCCCCACCAGGACGGCCACCGCAGCCGCGACGCCGAGTTCCCGCCGGTTGGAACCAAACATGAACCACACCGGCGGGAACTCGACCGTGGAGATTCGCCGCGGGAGCCCCTTTCAAGGGCCCCCGACCGACCAATCCAGCGCGCGAAACTGCCGCTGACTGCCGTCAGACTCGATCGCCGGTCTGATGCCCCATTCGCTGCCCCCGCGCCGAGCGCGATTTCGCCGCGGAGGCTCGGAGAATGCCGGCCCTGGGAACCCCACCACCTGGAGGTTCTCCTCCAAGTCACTCACCACCCTGACTGGGAAATATATCACCGTTCCTTCACTGTCACTGGGGCAACATCCTGGAACTCCCTCCCTAACAGCACAGAGGGTGTCCACACACCTCAAGCACTGCAGCGGTTCAAGAGGACAACTCACCACCACCTTAAGAGCAAATAGGGGTGGGCAATAGATGCTGGACTGATCAGCAACGTCCACATCCCCAAAATGAATATTTTTAAAAAAATATTTTATTGAAAATGTTTGGTCAACCATCACAGTACTTTGTGTATCCTTTACACAATAATATAACAGTATAAATAACAATGACCTGTTTTATAAACAAAGAATAAATAATATATAACAAAAACGAAAACTAAAGCTAAATGGCAACTGCCTTGTCTCAGATAAACACTCTCCAAAAATATGATTTAACAGTCCAATGTACAATTATTTATAGCAACGACCTATACATATTATACATATATATTAACAACCCTGAGAGTCCTTCTGGTTCCTCCCCCCCCCCCGGGCTGCTGCTGCTGCCTTCTTCTTTTCCATTCCCTCTATCTTTCTGTGAGGTATTCGACGAACGGTTGCCACCGCCTGGTGAACCCTTGAGCCGATCCCCTTAGGACGAACTTAATCCGTTCCAACTTTATAAACCCTGCCATGTCATTTATCCAGGTCTCCACCCCCGGGGGCTTGGCTTCTTTCCACATTAGCAATATCCTACGCCGGGCTACTAGGGACGCAAAGGCCAAAACATCGGCCTCGCTCGCCTCCTGCACTCCCAGCTCTTGTGCAACCCCAAATATAGCCAACCCCCAGCTTGGTTCGACCTGGACCCCCACTACTTTTGAAAGCACCTTTGTCACCCCAGCCCAGAACCCCTGTAGTGCCGGACATGACCAGAACATGTGGGTGTGATTCGCTGGGCTTCTCGAGCATCTCGCACACCTATCCTCTACCCCAAAAAATTTACTGAGCCGTGCTCCAGTCATATGCGCCCTGTGTAATACCTTAAACTGAATCAGGCTTAGCCTGGCACACGAGGACGATGAGTTTACCCTACTTAGGGCATCCGCCCACAGCCCCTCCTCGATCTCCTCCCCCAGCTCTTCTTCCCATTTCCCTTTCAGCTCATCTACCATAATCTCCCCCTCGTCCCTCATTTCCCTATATATATCTGACACCTTACCGTCCCCCACCCATGTCTTTGAGATCACTCTGTCCTGCACCTCATGCGTCGGGAGCTGCGGGAATTCCCTCACCTGTTGCCTCGCAAAAGCCCTCAGTTGCATATACCGGAATGCATTCCCTTGGGGCAACCCATATTTCTCGGTCAGCGCTCCCAGACTTGCGAACTTCCCATCCACAAACAGATCTTTCAGTTGCGGTACTCCTGCTCTTTGCCATATTCCAAATCCCCCATCCATTCTCCCCGGGGCAAACCTATGGTTATTTCTTATCGGGGACCCCACCAAGGCTCCCGTCTTTCCCCTATGCCGTCTCCACTGTCCCCAAATTTTCAAAGTCGCCACCACCACCGGGCTTGTGGTGTATTTCTTCGGTGAGAACGGCAATGGGGCCGTCACCATAGCTTGTAGGCTAGTCCCCCTACAGGACGCCCTCTCCAATCTCTTCCACGCCGCTCCCTCCTCTTCTCCCATCCACTTACTCACCATTGAGATATTGGCGGCCCAGTAGTACTCACTTAGGCTCGGTAGTGCCAGCCCCCCCTATCCCTACTACGCTGTAAGAATCCCTTCCTCACTCTCGGGGTCTTCCCGGCCCACATAACACCCATGATACTCTTTTCGATCCTTTTGAAAAAAGCCTTCGTGATCACCACCGGGAGGCACTGAAACACAAAGAGGAATCTCGGGAGGACTACCATTTTAACCGCCTGCACCCTCCCTGCCAGTGACAGGGATACCATGTCCCATCTCTTGAAGTCCTCCTCCATTTGTTCCACCAATCGCGTTAAATTTAGCTGATGCAATGTTCCCCAATTCTTGGCTATCTGGATCCCCAAGTAACGAAAGCCCTTTGTTACCTTCCTCAGCGGAAAGTCCTCTATTTCTCTGCTCTGCTCCCCTGGATGCACCACAAACAACTCACTTTTCCCCATGTTCAGTTTATATCCTGAGAATTCTCCAAACTCCCCAAGTGTCCGCATTATCTCTGGCATCCCCTCCGCCGGGTCCGCTACATATAGCAGCAAATCGTCCGCATACAGAGATACCCGGTGTTCTTCTCCTCCTCTAAGTACTCCCCTCCACTTCTTGGAACCCCTCAATGCTATTGCCAGGGGCTCAATCGCCAGTGCAAACAATAATGGGGACAGAGGGCATCCCTGCCTTGTCCCTCTATGGAGCCAAAAGTATGCAGATCCCCATCCATTCGTGACCACACTCGCCACTGGGGCCCTATACAACAGTTGCACCCATCCAACATACTCATCTCCAAAACCAAATCTCCTCAGCACCTCCCACAGATAATCCCACTCCACTCTATCAAATGCTTTCTAGGCATCCATCACCACCACTATCTCCGCTTCCCCCTCTGGTGGGGGCATCATCATTACCCCTAGCAGCCTCCGTATATTCTTATTCAGCTGTCTCCCCTTCACAAACCCAGTTTGGTCCTCATGGACCACCCTCGGGACACAATCCTCTATCCTCATTGCCATTACCTTGGCCAGAATCTTAGCGTCTACATTTAGGAGGGAAATAGGTCTATAGGACCCGCATTGCAGCAGGTCCTTTTCCTTCTTTAGGAGAAGCGATATCGTTGCCTCAGACATAGTCGGGGGCAGCTGTCCCCTTTCCTTTGCCTCATTAAAGGTCCTCATCAGTAGCGGGGCGAGCAAGTCCACATATTTCCTGTAAAATTCAACTGGGAATCCATCCGGTCACGGAGCCTTCCCCGCCTGCATGCTCCTAATTCCTTTCACTACTTCCTCTATTTCAATCTGCGCTCCCAGTCCCACCCTTTCCTGCTCCTCCACCTTGGGAAATTCCAGCCGGTCCAGAAAGCCCATCATTCTCTCCCTCCCATCCAGGGGTTGAGCTTCGTATAATTTTTTATAAAATGCCTTGAACACTCCATTCACTCTCTCCGCTCCCCGCTCAATCTCTCCTTCCTCATCCCTCACTCCCCCTATTTCCCTCGCTGCTCCCCTTTTCCTCAATTGGTGGGCCAGCAACCTGCTCGCCTTCTCCCTATATTCGTACTGTACACCCTATGCCTTCCTCCACTGTGCCTCTGCAGTACCCGTTGTCAGCAAGTCAAATTCTACGTGTAGCCTTTGCCTCTCCCTGTACAGTCCCTCCTCCGGTGCCTCCGCATATTGCCTGTCCACCCTCAGAAGTTCTTGCAGCAACCGCTCCCGTTCCCTACTCTCCTGCTTTCCTTTATGTGCCCTTATTGATATCAGCTCCCCTCTAACCACTGCCTTCAGCGCCTCCCAGACCACTCCCATCTGGACCTCCCCATTATCATTGAGTTCCAAGTACTTTTCAATGCACCCCCTCACCCTTAGACACACCCCCTCATCCGCCATTAGTCCCATGTCCATTCTCCAGGGTGGGCGCCCTTCTGTTTCCTCCCCTATCTCCAGGTCCACCCAATGTGGAGCGTGATCCGAAATGGCTATAGCCGTATACTCCGTTCCCCTCACCTTTGGGATCAACGCCCTTCCCAAAACAAAAAAGTCTATTCGCGAATAGACTTTGTGGACATAGGAGAAAAACGAAAACTCCTTACTCCTAGGTCTGCTAAATCTCCACGGGTCTACTCCTCCCATCTGCTCCATAAAATCTTTAAGCACCTTGGCTGCTGCCGGCCTCCTTCCAGTCCTGGACCTCGACCTGTCCAGCCCTGGTTCCAACACCGTATTGAAATCTCCCCCTATTACCAACTTTCCCACCTCTAGGTCCGGGATGCGTCCTAGCATACGCCTCATAAAATTGGCATCATCCCAGTTCGGGGCATATACGTTTACCAAAACCACCGTTTCCCCCTGTAATTTGCCACTCACCATCACGTATCTGCCCCCGCTATCCGCCACTATAGTCTTTGCTTCAAACATTACCCGCTTCCCCACTAATATAGCCACCCCCCTGTTTTTCGCATCTAGCCCCGAATGGAACACCTGCCCCACCCAACCTTTGCGTAGCCTAACCTGGTCTATCAGTTTCAAGTGCGTTTCCTGTAACATAACCACGTCTGCCTTAAGTTTCTTAAGGTGTGCGAGTACCCGTGCCCTCTTTATCGGCCCGTTCAGCCCTCTCTCGTTCCACGTGATCAGCCGGGTTGGGGGGCTTTTTACCCCCCCCCCTTGTCGATTAGCCTTCCCCTTTTTCCAGCTCCTCACCCGGTTCCCACGCAGCTGTGTCCCCCCCAGGCGGTGCCCTCCCCGCCCATCCCACCCCATGCCAGCTCCCCCCTCTCCCCAGCAGCAGCCCAATAATTCCCCCCTCCCACCCACCCCGCTAGATCCCCCACTAGCGTAGTTACACCCCCCATGTTGCTCCCAGAAGTCAGCAAACTCTGGCCGACCTCGGCTTCCCCCCGTGACCTCGGCTCGCACCGTGCGACGCCCCCTCCTTCCTGCTTCCCTATTCCCGCCATGATTATCATAGCACGGGAACCGAGCCCACGCTTCCCCCTTGGCCCCGCCCCCAATGGCCAACGCCCCATCTCCTCCACCTCCCCTCCTCCCCCCATCACCACCTGTGGAAGAGAGAAAAGTTACCACATCGCAGGATTAATAATATAAAACTCCTCTTTCCCCCCTTTTTAACCCCCCTCTTCGCCCCCATACTCGCCCCACCACTTTGTTTCAAACGTTCTTTTTTTAATAACCCGCTCATTCCAATTTTTCTTCCACGATAAAAGTCCACGCCTCATCCGCCGTCTCAAAGTAGTGGTGCCTCCCTTGATATGTGACCCACAGTCTTGCCGGTTGCAGCATTCCGAATTTTATCTTCTTTTTATGAAGCACCGCCTTGGCCCGATTAAAGCTCGCCCTCCTTCTCGCCACCTCCGCACTCCAGTCTTGATCAACGCGGATCACCGCGTTCTCCCACTTACTGCTCCGAGTTTTCTTTGCCCATCTAAGGACCATCTCTCTATCCTTAAAACGGAGGAATCTCACCACTATGGCTCTGGGAATTTCTCCTGCTCTCGGTCCTCGCGCCATCACTCGGTATGCTCCCTCCACCTCCAACGGACCCGCCGGGGCCTCCGCTCCCATTAACGAGTGCAGCATCGCGCTCACATATGCCCCAACGTCCGCTCCCTCCGCACCTTCAGGAATACCAAGAATCCTTAGGTTGTTCCTCCTTGCGTTGTTCTCCAGCGCCTCCAGCCTTTCCACACATCGTTTATGGTGTGCCTCGTGCATCTCCGTCTTCACCACCAGGCCCTGTATGTCGTCCTCATTCTCGGCAGCCTTTGCCTTCACGACCCGAAGCTCCCGCTCCTGGGTCTTTTGCTCCTCCTTTAGCCCTTCGATCGCCTGTAATATTGGGGCCAACAGCTCCTTCTTCATTTCCTTTTTGAGTTCTTCCACGCAGCATTTCAAAAACCCGTGTTTTTCAGGGCCCCATATTAAACTGCCACCTTCCGACGCCATCTTGGTTTTTGCTTGCCTTCCTTGCCGCTGCTCTAAAGGATCCACCGCAATCCGGCCACCTTCCTCTCCTTTTTTCATCCGTATCCAGGGGGGATTCCCTTCTGGTTCACCGCACAGTACTTTTAGCCGTTAAAATTGCCGTTGGGGCTCTTATTAAGAGCCCAAAAGTCCGTTCCACCGGGAGCTGCCGAAACGTGCGACTCAGCTGGTCATCGCCGCACCCGGAAGTCTCATGAATTTTTTTTTTTTTAAAGCCAAGAGGAGAATGTAACTGGACAAGCAAATTCAAGAGAGAGAAAAACAACAGCACGGACTTGATGGGCTGAGTGTCTATTTCTATTCTGGAACATTCCATTGTCACATGACCTTGCGGGTCAATTTATTGAGCTAGCAACACAGTCTCTGAAGTCCTGAAGACACACAGTAGTGTTTGTCCGTGAGCTGACTCAAGATCAACATCTCACATTCCAGAAGATTGGAGTGTTTGCGGTGGCCAGTTGGAAAACAGCCAGGGTTCCTGCAGCTGATCAGTAACTGCCATTGAAACAAGGACGGCAGGAGAGTGCAGGAGGTGCTCTGCCGGGCGAAGGAACGGCCAACAGTGAAACCAGAGCTTGAGCAGGAGGGAGGATCAGTGCAAACGAAAAGGAGCAAGAGGTTTAATTCGGAGAAGCGTGTCTGGGGTCAGGAGGTTAACATCCATCCCATGACCACTCATGAGAAAGCTGCCGCAGTGCTCACATCAAAGGACATCCTGACCATTGATCGCCACAACAACTGAAGTCAGCTGCCTGCTAACCAGCACATACTGCTGGCTTCTCTTTCAGCCAATCGCATCAACCAAACCCGCTGGAAACCAGCATTCACAGTCAGTGTTCCCAGACTCTCCACATTAACCAGGGTTGGAGAGGTGGGCATGCGGAAATTATTTTCTTTCAATGAAATTATCACACTGATGCCATGGTTTGTTGAACACTGCCTGAAAGGGATGGTGGGAGGGGATTCTGTGCTGTACTGGCTTGCGATGAGACCATTCGGGCAGCACGGTAGCATGGCGGTTAGCACAATTGCTTCACAGAGCCAGGGTCCCAGGTTCGATTCCGGCTTGCGTCACTGTCTGTGCGGAGTCTGCACATCCTCCCAGTGTCTGCGTGGGTTTCCTCCGGGTGCTCCGGTTTCCTCCCACAGTCCAAAGATGTACAGGTTAGGTGGATTGGCCGTGCTAAATTGCCCTTAAGTGTCCAAAATTGCCCTTAGTGTTGGGTGGGGTTACTGGGTTATGGGGATCGGGTGGAGGTGTTGACCTTGGGTCGGGTGCTCTTTCCAAGAGCCGGTGCAGACTCGATGGGCCGAATGGCCTCCTTCTGCACTGTAAATTCTATGCATAATCTATGGATAAGACATAAGAGATGACGTGGGAGCTAAAGTAGGCCATTCAACCCATCGAGTCTGCTCCATCAATGAGATCATCACTGCTCTGATATGATAATCCTCAACTCTATTTTCCCAGCTTATCCCCATAACCCTCGATTCCCTCACTGATTAAACATCTGTCTATCTCAGCCGTGAACAGACTTAACGACCCGGACTCTACAGCTCTCTGCGGTAAACAATTCCACAGATTCACTGCCCTCTGAGTGACGAAATTCCTCCTCATCTCTGACGTAAATGGGTGACCCCCTTACTCTGAGATTCTGCCCTCTGGTCCCAGACTCTTCCACCAGGGGAAACAATCTCTCAGCACCGACCCTGTCAAACCCCCTGAGAATCCTCAATGTCTCAATAAAGTCACCTCTCTTTCTTCTGAACTCCAAAGAGCACAGGCCCAACCTACTCAACCTGTCCTCATAAGAAAATCCCTCCACCTGGGTTAACCTAGGGATGGTCTGTACTGCCTCAAATGTTAGGACATCTTTCCTCAGATAAGGGGACCAAAACTGTTCGCAATGTTCCAGGTGCGATCTAACTAATGCCTTGTATAGTTTAGCAGGTTCCCTATTTCTATACTCCGTTCCCTTTGAAGCATTCCACTGCCTGTCCTATTATCTGCTGAGCTAACATGCTAGCTTCTTGTGATTTCTGCACGAGGACTCCCCCAATCTCTCTGTGCAGTTTTCTGTAGTCTTTCTCCATTTAAATAATATTCAGCTTCTTTATTCTTCCTACCATAGTGCATAACTTCACATTTTCCGACATTATTTTCCTTCTGCCAAGTTTTTCCCCACTCACCGAACTGGTCTGTATCCCCCTGTAGACTCTTGGTATCATCCTCACCACTTGCCTTCCCACCTATTTTTTTGTCATCTGTAAACTTGACTGACAACTACTACAAAGTGAACTAAATGTCACCACAGTCCCCAAGACCATAGGCTGCCCTCCCGTTTGAGAACTGACCGGTGGTGATTTAAGCATTAGCCTTGGAGGAAGTGGAATGAATTTGCACCACGATATCAGGGCTAAAAGGGTTAAGGTATGAGAACAGGTAGCACAGACTGGTATTCCCTCGGGTAAAGAGGATTAAGGAATGATTGAGGTATTTAAGGGGGTGCAGGAATTGATCGGGTAGCTGGAGAAAACAATTCCGTCTGCTGGGGGGAGTCCAAGACAAGGAGGCACAGCCTTAAAATTAGAGCTGTGCTATTTGGGGTGGAAATCAGGAACACTCTTCCCCCAAAGATCTGCCAAAGCTATGGGGCGCGATTCTCCGAAATGGAGTCTAAGTGCCGACGCTGGAGTGAAAACCGGAGTGTTTCACTCCGGCGTCGGAGGCCGCTCCCAGCCCCCTATTCTCCCGCCCCCGGGGGGGCTAGGAGCGGCGCCGCGTAATTTACGCGCGCTGGGCCTTGGCGCTGCGTAAAAAGCGCCGACGCATAAAAAGCGGCCAGCGCCGCGAAAATGACGTCACCCGCGCATGCGCGGTTGCCGTCCTCCCCGAGGCCGCCCCGCAAGAAGATGGCGGATGGATCTTGCGGGGCGGCGGGGGAAAGGAGCTCCTCCTTTAGAGAGGCCGGCCCGCCGATCGGTGGGCCAGACCCCATCGGAAGCCCCCTCCGGTGCAGAAACCCCCCAGCGTTCCCGCGCAGTTCCCGCCGGCAGCGACCAGGTGTGGCCGGCGCCGGCGGGAACCTGTCGTGTTGGGCAGGCCGCTCGGCCCATCCGGGCCCGAGAATCGCCGCTCGCCTTTTGCAAACGGCCAGGCGTGATTCTCGCGCCGCTGGTTTGGGGGGGGGGGGGGGGGAGAATCGCGCGCGGGTGTCGAGGCGGTGCGGCGGGACTCACACGGTGCCCGGACTATTCTCCCACCCGGCGTGGGGGGGGGGGGGGGGGGGTGAATTCCGCCCGTGATATTTCATAGAATAGAATCCCTACAGTGCAGAAGGAGGTCATTCAGCTCACTGAGTCTGCATCACGCCCCCAAAGGGCTCTCTTCTGTAGAGGAATGAGGGGAGATCAAATCGAGGTATACAAGATGCTGAAAGGTATGAATAAAGGCGAGGTGGAGCAGATGCTTCCCCTTGTGGGCCAGTCTAAAACGGGAGGTCATAATCTTAGAATAAGAGGTAGCAAGTTTAAAACAGATTTGAGGAGAGTCTACTTCTCCCGAAGGGTTGTGAATCTGTGGAATTTGCTACCCCAGAGTGCGGTGGATACTGAGACAGTGAGTAAAGTTAAGGAGAAATTCGGCAGATTTTTAATGAGTAATGGGTTGAAGGGTTATGGAGAACGGGCAGGACGGTGGAGTTGAGGCCAGGATGGGATCAGCCATGATCACGTTGAGGGGGTTAGGCTCGGGAGGGTAAATTGCCGACTACCGCTCCTAGATCATGTGTTCTAGGGAGGAGATGCTCTGGCTGATTTTGCAATCCCAGCTCTTGATCTGTAGCATTGTAGGTAGCACATGAGAAACATATCGGCCATGATAGAATGGCGGAGCAGACTCGATGGGCCGAATGGCCTAATTCTGCTACTATATCTTCTGTACTTATAGTGTTAGTTGAATCGGCAAGTGTATTTACAGGATTTCAAACCAGTTAAGAAAACACATGGTCTTACTGAATAACGGGACAGGCTAAAGGGGCTGAATTCTCAACACCTGTTCCTGTATTCAAGACAGATTTTCTCAGGGCAGCACGGTGGCACAGTAGTTGGCACTGTTGCCTCGCATCGCCAAGAGTCTGGGTTCGTCCTGGCCCTGGGTCACTGTCTGCGCGGAGTTTGCGCATTCTCCTGGGATCTCGTGGTTCACCCCCACAACCCAAAAACAGACTCCCCATGCTAAATTGCAAATAAATAAATGGGTACTCTAAATTTATTGAAAATAAAGACAGGTTTTTCAAACCTTTGTGTTCTGTCAACTCTCATAACGCTCCCATTGCTACCAGCCAGTCTGGCTTGCTAACGGACTCTCATTGGGAAGCTGGGACTGCTCCAGGCAGCTCCTGATCCCGGTCAACAGTGATTCTTAGGAATATAGGAATGAGGAGTAGAAGTCGGCAATTCAGCCCCTCGAGCCTGTTCCACCGTTCAATCAGATCATGGCTGATCTCTTCCTGGTCTCAAATCCACCTCCCCACCGGTTCCCCATATCCATGTGTCACGTTTTTTAAAATCAGAAATATATCTATTTTCACCTTCAAATCATTTACTGACTCGGACTCCACTGCACTGTGGGGCAGCGAGTTCCACAAACCTTCTGCGAGAAGTAGTTCCTCCTCATCTCAGTTCTTGCAGGACAAGAAATCACAAAGTTTACAGCACACAGTCAAACAGGTCCACACCAGCTTCTATGCCGATATGAGATTCCTCCTCCCCAGTCAGCACACCCTGCTATTCATTTCCCCCTTTTGAATCTTCTAATTTCCTCTCAATTGTACACATTTTATTCAACTCAACCACTCTCTTTGGCTGCATATTCAAACTACTCCTCGAGTAAAGCAGTTTCTCCTTACTGCATTTTAATTTCTGTCTATCGTATATTTATGCCTCCTAGTTTTGGGCCTTGGCTGCAAGTTTACCGACACCACATGGGCTGCAGTGGTTCAAGGCAGGGCTGCATCACCAGCTTCTCAAGGGCAATTAGGGATGGGCAATAAATGTCAACCTCGCCAGGAACATAGAACATACAGTGCAGGAGGCCATTCAGCCCATCAAGTCTGCACCGACCCACTTAAACCCTCACTTCCACCCTATCCCCGTAACCCCTCCCAACCTTTTTGATCACTTCTCAAACTCAAGAACAAATGAAGGAAAAAGTGAACGAAACCTTCTCTACCTCTACCCCATCAAACCCTTTTAGAATTCAAATAACCTCTCCCAGCTCCTATTGCCGATCAGTGCATGCTCTGCCCTGCAAAACATCCCTGGGGGTAGAGTATCGCACTGCCTTTACCCACTGTGTGTTGTGGGTGTTATAATTCAGTCAGGGAGCCGAGTTGCTGTGGCAACATACATTTTTAGAACCAAGAACATGCATGCTGTAGTCTGGAGCTCTGGACAGTGATGATGGAGGCTCCAATTTCCCTCCGTCACATGGCTGACCTCTCCCACTCCCATCATCTGCCATTGGAGGATTTTCAGGTTGATACTCAATCTGTTTTTGGCCATGTTACGGACAAATCTCCCTCGGCCACAATTCCGGGCCGGGACTCGAACCCAGGGTTTCTGGCTCACAGGCAGGGGCATTTACCCACAGTGCGACAAAACAGAGTGTGTTGTCGAGCTGTGGGATTCACTTTGTGGTCTGCAATCGAAGTCAAAACTGCGTCAACATTGAAGATTGGACTGGAAGGGTGGGAAGATGAATGAATGAATGAAAATGAAAAATGAAATGAATGAAAATGAAAATCGCTTATTGTCACAAGTAGGCTTCAAATGAAGTTACGTGAAAAGCCCCTAGTCGCCACATTCCCGCGCCTGTTCGGGGAGGCTGGTACGGGAATTGAACCGTGCTGCTGGCCTGCTTTGAAAGCCAGCAATTTAGCCCTGTGCTAAACCAGCCCCAGATAAATGTGGTGGAGGGCCACAATATGGATTGGTCGGACCAATAGACCCGTGCCCCTCACTTAACCTTTTTCTAAAGGGTTTGTTTGAAACAAAGATGGAAATGGACACCTTAATTCCCACTGTGACCACAGAGCCCGAAGCACAAAATGACCAGGGTTGAACCCAGATGAGATATAAACTCCAACCCTACCCTACTAATTAACACGTGAAACAAACTCCCAGAAAACAGAGCAAGCAACGGTTTAATCAGAATTCCATGAAAGACAGAATAATATTTGACTGGGATCAAGGATTATCAAGATAATTAATGGACAAGGGTCATCAAGCATTCTAAGGAATGCAAGAGAGTGGTGCTGCATAAACTGTGGAATTATTGAAGGAGCTCAGGACGGGACAGGGATGCACGGACATTTTGTGGGTTCCCAATAGGTTTGTGCAAAGGTAGAACTTTGTCCCGCCTGAATTCAAGTTTGTTTTTAAAATTCATTTATGGGATGTGGGTGTCGCTGGTCAGACCAGCATTTATTGCCCATCCCTAATTGCCCTTCAAAAGGTGGTGGTGAGCTGCCTTCTTGAACCGCTGCAGTCCTTGAGGTGTAGGTACATCCACTATGCTGTTAGGGATTGAGTTCCAGGATGTTTCCCCAGCGACAGTGAAGGAACGGCGATATATTTCCAAGTCAGGGTGGTGAGTGACTTGGAGTGGAACCTCCAGGTGGTGGGGTTCCCAGGTATCTGCTGCCTTTGTCGCTCTAGATGGTAGTGGGCGTGGGTTTGGAAGGTGCTGTCCAATAAACATTGGTAATTTACTGCAGTGCATCTTGTAGATGGTACACACGGCTGCCACTGTTCATCTGTGGCAGAGGGTTTGAATGTTTGTGGAAAGGGGAGCAATCAAGTGGCTGCTTTGTCCTGGATGGTGTTGAGCTTCTTGAACGTTGCTGGAGCGGCACTCATCCAGGGAAGTGGAGAGTATTCCATTACACTCCTCAGTGTAGATGGCGGACAGGCCTTGGGAGGAGGAGGGGGGGAGGAGGGGGAGTCAGGAGGTTAGTTACTCACCGTAGGAATCCCAGCCTTTGACCTGCTCTGGCAGCCACAGTATTAACGTGGCTAGTCCAGTTCAGTTTCTGACCAATGGTAACCCCCAGGATGTTGATTGTGGGCGATTCAGCTATGGTAATGCCATTGAATGTCAGGGGGCGGTGGTTAGATCCTCTCTTGTAGGAGATGGTCATTGCCTGGCACTTGTGAACATGACTGTCAATTTACTTCCTCGGTGAGAAGTCTTACAACACCAGGTTAAAGTCGAACAGGTTGTTTCGAATCACTAGCTTTCGGAGCGCTGCTCCTTCCTCAGGTGAAATCTGGAAGGAGCAGCGCTCCGAAAGCTAGTGATTCGAAACAAACCTGTTGGACGTTAACCTGGTGTTGTCAGACTTCTTTCTGTGCCCACCCCAGTCCAACGCCGGCATCTCCACATCAATTTACTTCCTGTTATGACATAAATTTATTTCCCGCCTGGTTTTCTACGCCTGGACATTCTTGACATAATCCTTCAAGTGAGGAGTGTACCTCAGGGTTACCATGGCCGGAGTGGTCTCATAGACCAGTTTTAAAACCCTGGTAAGGTCGAAGCAGCAGGTTGCCAACCCTCCAGAATGGGCCTGTAGTCTGCAGGTGTCGATGGTCAATGTCCAGAGCGCTGCTGTGTGCAGCCCTGGGGATAAGGTCTTTGCAATATTAAAAAGATTGTCACTCGCTTTGTAATTTTCTTTGATCACATCTCTTTACCAAACATAAAAAATATGAAAAATGGGGAAGGTCATCCAATTGGGCAACAAGTCCTTTTGCTTACCATGGCTGGAACTTTGGAGTGGGGGGGTTGGGGGTCATGGAGAATATATGTATTTTTTAATCTAAATTTAGAGTAGCCAATTATTTTTCTTTTTCCAATTAAGGGGCAATTTAGCGTGGCCAATCCACCTAACCAGCACATCTTTGGGTTGTGGGGGCGAAACCCACGCAGACAGGGGGAGAATTTGCAAACTCCAACACGGACAGTGACCCAGGGCCGGGATTCGAACCCGGGTCCTCAGCCCCGCAGTCCCAGTGCTAACCGCTGCGCCCCATGCTGCCCCTTGTAGAATGTATTTAATCACAGTTGGCAACCTTATCAAAGAGGAATTTCCTGCAATCCCTTCAGAAAAAAAAAACACCCAGTCGAATAAGCTCTCCGTTCTGGTATGATCCGTGGTAATCTTTTTGTCCCCTTTCTACAGGATCTCCACGTCCCTTACTGAGGAAAGGTTTGGGAGGGTCTCACCTCAAGATCCAGTTCACGCACAGATCAAAGAAAAAAGGTCTCAGATGAAAAGGAACGGAATCATCTCAAGATGGCAATTGTAAGCCAAGCCGCGGGGTTAAAGGCTAAGCTGTTAAGTCGCTGGTTCCCGTGACAACAGCTGAAGAATGCTGCCGGAGATTTCCTCACTCTGGTTTAAAACTAGCCTCAGCAGAGACAGCTTTTGAGGGAAACTGGTCGCCGAAGGCAAGGGTGGCTTAAACGCATCCCGTCCCCCTCACAAAGATGGCACAGAAATCAGAAGTTTAATCACCAGTGGGCAAACAATGAGAGAAAAATCAGAGGACCATTCAATCAGAGTACTTTTACATACAAACAACAAATATACAAGGAGCAGGAGCCATTCAGCCCATCGAGCCTCCTCCGCCATTTAATAAGGTCATGGTGATCCGACAGTAATCTCAAATCTGCATCCCACCTACCCCAGGATAACCTACCACCCGCTTGCTCACCAAGAATCTATCCACCTCTGCCTTCAAAGCATTCAAAGACTGCTTCCTCCACCTTTTCAGGAAGAGGGTTTTCTTTGAACACTTCAGCCTATTTGTTATTAGAGTTCGAGATTTGGGGAAGAAAGGCTAGCCTCGCCTTAAATGTATCTATATTATTGTTACAACCCCAGTCAATGTTGAAGCAGGACAGGAAGATCTCAGACCGGATACCCTGGCCCGAAAGACTGACTTTTTAAAATCAGACGTGGAGAGACAGAGTCACAGGCCTGTTGAACAGCAAGAAAATACATTTATTAAACATGAACAAATGGATTATTGTACAACACCCCCCCCCCACCCTCAGTTTAACAATTCTGCACAGATTTTATGATTAACACGGATGACACGGCACATCTGAAGCTAAGTAAGTATTACCCGCCATGGAGTCACGGAGGGTCCTCCACCTTTAGGGCTCTGTCCTTTCAGTCACCCCCTCCTTTCAGGGCTCCCCTCCACCACCCCACCTCATTCTCCTTTCATGGACATGGCCCCCTCTCAGGCCCCACACCTTGGCAGTGCCAGCTTGGCACCCGGATGCTTCCACCGGCAGCCTGGTATTCCTGTGGTGCCAGGTAGGCACTGCTCAGGTTGGTACAGCCCAGGTTCGAGGTTAGCCCTGCCCTGCTGGCTACGACCCAGGGGCTCCATGGCCTCTGAGCCACCTGACGTGGACATCACCTGCGGTGTGCGGACCTGACCTGCTAGATAATGCCCCCCCCCCCCCCCCCGGCCACCCCCCACAAGGCCCCCCCCCCCCACCCGCCCAGGCCTGCAGCACGGCTCCTGCCCGACTGTGGCGGCTCTGGACACAGTGCGCAGCCGCCACGCCGGGTTCCCGACCGCGGAGGCCACACGTCAACCGCGCGGTCGGGATCTCGGCCCATCGGAGGAGGGCCTTCAGGTGACGGGCTGAGGCCGTCCCAATGGCACGCGGCACGCATCATGGTGGCGTCATTTCGGATGGGGTGCAGCCTACAAAGCTTGTGTCAAACAGGCGGCGCCCCCCGATTTCAGCGTCAACAGGGATTCTCCGCCCCATCGTCGATTCCGAAATCGGCGTCGGGGACCGGTGAATCCCGCCCTACGTCTTTCTTATAGAAAGCTGAGAGAGATGTTACCCTTTAGCTTTCTAATGCCACTGCTTCGAGCAGAGCTGTGGGACTATCCCGCTCTGGCTGTCTATCTACAAACTGCTGTAGCTTCTGCCTGACACAAAAGAACAAAGGAAAGTTATTTTTTAAACAAGGCCTCTAGTTGCCAAGCAGCTATATTTACTATTCACGCCGTAGCTCCTTCTGTCGCAGCTGGAACTTAACCAAACCTCCCCCCAGCGCGCTCTCCACCCCCCAGCGCGCTCTCCACCCCCCCCCCCCCGCCCCACCCCCACACACAGAAACCTTTGTCCAGCATGAATCTAACTACAGGTCCCTTCCAAGCACGGAACATTAAACTCAACTAAAACTATACATTATTTCCAATATTTACCAATGCAGATATAAATCTCTTCAAACGACCTTTATTATCCTAACATTATTCACCTCAACCTGCGACAGTCAAGAATTATCCAATTACTACTACTAATAATAATAATCGCTTATTCTCACAAGTAGGCTGCAATGAAGTTACTGTGAAAAGCCCACTTCACTTTTGAATTGCTGTGGGAAGGCATAAGGGAGGAACCTGGCCGGGCGGGGAGGGTTCATGATCTGGAATGAGCAGAAAGAGGTGACCCCAAAGTGGCTCCTGAGAGAATAACATTGCAATCCACTCACAGGCTGTGGGGTAGTGGTAATGTCACTGGTCTAGTAATCCAGAGACCCAGAGTCATGCTCGGGGGACGCGGGTTCGAATCCCACCCTGGTAGATGGTGGAATTTGAATTCAATTTAAAAAGTCTGGAATAAGGGGCGAAATTCTCCCCCAACGGCGGGATGTCCGCCGACTGGCGCCAAAGCCGGCGCCAATCAGACGGGCATCGCGCCGGCCCAAAGGTGCGGAAGGCTCCGCATCTTTGGCGGCCTAGCCCCAACATTGAGGGGCTAGGCCGACGCCGGAGGGATTTCCGCCCCGCCAGCTGGCGGAAATGGCGTTTGTTTCCCCGCCAGCTGGCGCGGAAATGCGGCGCATGCGCGGGAGCGTCAGCGGCCGCTGTCAGTTTCCCAGCGCATGCGCGGGAGCATCAGCGGCCGCTGTCAGTTTCCCAGCGCATGCGCGGGAGCGTCAGCGGCCGCTGTCAGTTTCCCACGCATGCGCAGTGGGGAGAGTCTCTTCCGCCTCCGCCATGGTGGAGGCCGTGGCGGAGGCGGAAGGGAAAGAGTGCCCCCACGGCACAGGCCCGCCCGCGGATCGGTGGGCCCCGATCGCGGGCCAGGCCACCGTGGGGGCACCCCCCGGGGTCAGATCGCCCCGCGCCCCCCCCCCCCCAGGACCCTGGAGCCCACCCACGCCGCCTGGTCCCGCCGGTAAATACCAGGTTTGATTTACGTCGGCGGGACAGGCAATTCCTGGGCGGGACTTCGGCCCATCCGGGCCGGAGAATCCAGCGGGGGGGTCCCGCCAACCGGCGCGGCCGGATTCCCGCCCCCGCCCAATCTCCGGGAGCGGAGACTTCGGCGGGGGCGGGGGCGGGATTCACGGCGGCTAACGGCCATTCTCCGACCCGGCGGGGGGTCGGAGAATGACGCCCCAGAAGTCTAATGATGACTATGAAACCATTGCCATACAAACCCATCTTGTTCACGAATGTCCTGGAGGGAAGGAAATCTGGCCTACATGTGACTTCAAATCCCATGAACAAATTAAAAACATAACCCTCCATGGAGCACAACCTGATGTCTGGCAGTGGTGTTTCTGCCAGTCTGTAAGTGCGAGCAGTACTGGCAGAAACTGATGGTGCGCGCAAACCAGATTTCAGAATGCCAGTGCACTGCAATGTAATATAATTCCCGCTGACTACTTCCGTAGTGCCAGGAACCCGAATTTTATCCCCAACGTTCTCCCAGTGTCTGCGTGGGTTTCCTCCGGGTGCTCCGGTTTCCTCCCACAAGTCCAGAAAGATGTGTTTGGTACTTTGGACATTGAATTCTCCCCCCCGTGTAGGCGAACAGGCGCCGGAATGTGGCGACGAGGGGATTTTCACAGTAACCTCATTGCCGCGTTAATGTAAGCCTACTTGTGACACTAATAAAGATTATTAGATTCTGCTTAACTGAACACCAGGGGTGGGATTCTCCGTCACCAGGCCGCACTAAAAAGGCAGAAACCCACCTGCGCCGTCCACACCTGGTCTCAGCCGGCGGGAAATCTGCGCACAGGGTCAGGGTGTGGCCTGTGGGGGGGGGCGGAAAAAGAGGGGGGCTCCTACCTCAGGGTCCGATGAGGCCTGGCCCGCGATCGGGGCCCCACTGCTTGGCGGGCTGGCCTCTCGCTCCCTGGGCCTATTTTCTTCCGCGCCGGCCCCTGAACTCCCGCGCCATGTTGCGTCAGGGCCGGCGTGTTGAGGGAGGCTGGCGTGTTGAGGGAGGCTGGCGTGTTGAGGGAGGCTGGCGTGTTGAGGGAGCGCGGCGCACAATTCACGCTGGGATTGGAGGCTGGAGCGACGTGAACCGTTCCAGCGCCGGGCTGGCACCCTGTAGGGGCCAGAATCGGTACTCCCAGCGGCCCATTCGCGCCGTCGTGAAACGCAACGCCCTTTCCGACGGCGTGGGCACTCTGCCGCCGACTGGGAGATTCCCGCCCCAGTTTGTCGGGTTACACTCTCCCTCAAGGCACACAATCACATCATTCTCGGAACATCGCAAGGTTCGTTCCAGTCAAGAATGGCTTATAATCCATTTTTTCCCTTTTATTCTTTCATGGGGATGCTGGGCCTACATTTGCTGCCCATCCCGAATTGCCCTTGAACTGACTTTGCTCGGCCATTTCAGAGGGAAGTTAAGAGTCAACCACATTGCCGGGGGTCTGGAGTCACATGTCGGCCAGGCCAAGTAAGGGCGGCAGATTTCCTTCCCTCGACATCAGTGAACCGGATGGGTTTTTGCGACAATCTACAATCGCTTCACGGTCCCCATTGCCGAGACTAGCTTTAATATTCCAGAATTATGATTTTTTTAAAAATTGAATTTAAATTGCTGTGGTGGGATTTGAACTCCTGTTCCCAGGTCATTAGCCTGGGCCTCGGGATTATTTGTCTAATCACATTACCATAACAGATAAAAGCAAATTACTGCGGATGCTGGAACCCGAAACAAAAACAGAAAATACTGGACAATCTCAGCAGGGCTGACACCATCGGTGGAGAGAGAGAGAGAGAACATAGAACATAGAAAATACAGCACAGAACAGGCCCTTCGGCCCACGATGTTGTGCCGAACCTTTGTCCTAGATTAATCATAGATTATCATTGAATTTACAGTGCAGAAGGAGGCCGAGAGAGAGGAGCAAACGTTTCGGGTCTGGGTGACACTTTGTCAAAACATTACCATGACACCTGCACCTCTCTATTCAATCTCACCTTCCTAGAGTAGCTACGCCCCTATCTCTGCGGCCCACCAGCCACTATGAAATACTCAGGCTTCATTCCAGGCGCCTGTCCTCAATCCTTACCGAGCTCTCAGTCATCTCTCCTTCATGGTTTTCTCTAGTTTCCCCTTAAGTGCATCTCTGCTATCTGCCTCAACCCGTCCCTGTGGTGACAAGTCCCACATTGTCACCACTCTCTCGATAAAGTTTCAACAATAACACATTTAATGTCACTAAATGCCACAAAGCACTTCACAGGAATGTAATGATCGTCGGATGTTTTTGCGAATGGAAAACAGTTTCCAGTGGTGTTCCACATGGTGCAGTGTTGCGGCCCTTGCTGTTTGTTGTATATATAAAAATGATTTAGACTTAAATGTGGGAGGCACGATTGGGAGATTTGCAGAAGACACAAAAATTGGTTGTGCAGTTGACCGTGAAGAGCAAAGCTGTCGACTCCAGTAGACGTCCATGTGTGGCGGAGCGGGCAGAGAGTGGCAAATGGAATTCAATCTGGAAAAGTGTGGGCAGCACGGTCGCATTGTGGTTAGCACAATTGCTTCACAGCGCCAGGGTCCCAGGTTCGATTCCGGCTTGGGTCACTGTCTGTGCGGAGTATGCACATCCTCCCCGTGTGTGCGTGGGTTTCCTCCGGGTGCTCCGGTTTCCTCCCACAGTCCAAAGATGTGTGGGTTAGGTGGATTGGCCATGATAAATTGCCCTTAGTGACCAAAATTGCCCTTAGTGTTGGGTGGGGTTACTGGGCTGTGGGGATAGGGTGGAGGTGTTGACCTTGGGTAGGGTGCTCTTTCCAAGAGCCGGTGCAGACTCGATGGGCCGAATGGCCTCCTTCTGCACTGTAAATTCTATGATTCTATGAAACGCATTTGGGGAGGGCAAACAGAGCAAGGGAACACTCAATAATTGAGGGGGTTTGAGGAAGTGAGAGACCTCAGAATGCATGTCCACAGGTTCTTCAAGGTGGACAAGATACTCAAGACAGCTCATGGAACTATTTCCTTTATTGGGTGAGTTATCGAACCCAAAAGCAAGGATGCAATGCTGGGACTGTATAAAATCCTGGTTAGGACACAGCCGGAGCTTCGTGTATAATTTTGGTCACCACATCACAGGAAGAACAGAATTTATCTGGGGAGAGTACAGAAGAGATTTACAAGAATGTTGCCACGGCTTGGAAATTGCAGCTACAAGGAGATTGGATAGGCCAGGGTTGGTTCCCTTGGAACAGAGGAGGTTTAGGAGTGACCTAATTGAGGTGTGCAAAATTATGAGGGTCCTGGGCAAGACAGACAGGAAAGACTTGTTTCTCCTCTCTGAGGGACCAATTCTCAGAGGACATAGATTGAAGGGGTTTGCTAGAAGGATCAGAGGGAACATGAGCAAAATCCTTTTCACCGAGAGGGTGGCGGGTGTCTGGGATTCACTGCTGAAGTTGGTGGTTGAGGCAGAAATGCTCAGCCCATTTAAAAAGGTACCTGGATCTGCCCCTAGGTGCTGGACCCTGCAAGGAGAAGGACCAGGCGCCGGAAAATGGGATTCAAATGAGCGGTTAGTTTCTTTTTTCTCTTTTTGGGCAGCGCCAACAAGGTGGGCTGAATGGCCTCCCCCTGCACCCTAACTGTTGTCTGCTTCTGGTAGAGTACAACTGAGTCACATAAAGAGACTTGGGGAAGGTGACCAAAAGCGTGGTCAAGGGGGCAGGTTTTAAAGTTCCAGAACTTGGGACCCAGGCGACTGGCACAGCCTCCAATGGCGGAGCGATTCAAACCGGGAAACCTCCCGAAAGCAGAAACAGACGAATGCAAATATCTCACAAAGGCTGGAGGAGATTACCGAGATAGGGAGGGGAAGCCAACGACACATCGGGATTGAGAATCACACAATCATGGAATCTCTAGAGTGCCGAAGGAGGCCATTCGGCCCATCGAGTCTGCACCGACCCTTGGAAAGAGCACCCCACTTAAACCCACGCCTCCACCCTAGCCCTGTAACCCAGTTACCCCACCTAATCTTTTTTGGACACTAAGGGGCAATTTTGCATGGCCAATCTACCTAACCTGCATATTGTTCGACTGTGGGGGGAAACCGGAGGAAACCCACGCAGACAAGGGGAGAACGTGCAGACAGTGACGTAAGCCGGGAATCAAACCCCGGGTCCCTGGCGCTGTGAGGCAGCCGTGCTAACCACTGTGCCGCTAAAAATAGACAACTTTTTTTAAAAATCAGTCAGGCAATCGCGGGTTAAGGGGATAAGGCGGGAAAGCGGAGTTGAGGATTATCACATCAGATCAGTCATGATCTCATTGAATGGCGGAGCAGACCTGATGGGCCGAATGGCCTACTTCTGCTCCTTTATCTTATGGTCTAATGTTAGTAAGCAAGCGTGGGCCAAAAGGGGAATGGGACTTGCTACGAGTTAGACATGGGTAGAGGAGTTTTTGCTGACCTCAAGGTTAGAGGGTGGAATGTGGGATACCAGCCAAAAGAATAGGGAAATCTAGAGGTCGCAAAGGGATGACTGAGGGTTTCAGCGGCAGATGAACTGAGATGGGGCAAATTAGACAATGTTACAGAGGTAGAAATAAGTGTTTTTAGTGATGGTATGAACATGAAGTTGGAAACTTATCTTGGGATCAAATGTGACACCAAGTTTGTGAAGAGACAGTGTTATGGCCAGGGGTTTCGAGAACCCCAAAGTGTATCATGGAGTTCACCAGACCCACAACTTTTACTAGATTGTGGTATGGGGAGCACACGGCCCACTCTACAGGTGTGGTACAGCAGAAATGGAAAAATATTTTTTAAAAGCAAAACAATGTTTATTCTATGAACTGAAGTTAACCTTTTTAAAACATACAGTGAACATCTTAGCAACCATCAATTCAAATACAACCCCCAAAGAATACAACACTAAGTAATTCTTAATAACTTCCCAAACAACATCCAGAAGACAGAAGAAACACCTTTTAACAGAAGCACATTAGGTTTACATTCACGACTGAGAACATTTATAATTCTGAATTCACCAAATGATCAAGAGATAGTCTTTTCATGGCAAAGAGATCAACAGTACACCCGCTCTGTCTGGCTTCAGCTCCAACACTGAAAATGAAACTAAAACACACCCTGCAGAAAACAGCCTAAAACGAAAGTAAAAACCTGACAGACAGCCCAGTTCCACCCACTCTCTGACATCACTGCAGTAGGAAACACCCATTTCTTAAAGGTACTCTCACTACAGATATTTATATACACACCCATTTATAAACACCCATTTCTTAAAGATACTCTTACATGACAACAGGCTTGATCTCAGACTGTTGCCAGAGACAGTGATGGAGTTGGTAGCTCGGCAATGGAATTTGGAGCATAGATTAAAGATAATGGCTTGAGCTTTCAATGTCTTTGAACTGGAGGAAATTTCTGCCCAACAGGATGTTGGATAAACAGTCTGATAATTTTAACAAAAGTGGAAGAGTTGAGAGAGGTGCTGGGTAGAGAGAGCTGGCTGCTGTCAGGGTAAATGTGGAGGCCAAAATTGTGTTTCTGGATGATGTGGCCAAGGGCAGGCTGTAGATAATAAATAGGAGGGGACCCAGGATAGATCCTTGTGGGATACCAGAGGAAACGGTGCGGGAGCAGGAAGAGAGGCCATTGCAAATGGCTGTAATTAGAGAGATGAGAATGGCAGACGGTGAGAACAGCCCCACTCAGCTGGACGACAGTGGGTGAGGTGTTGGAGGAGGATGGTGCGATCAACCCTGCAGACGGGTCCAGAAGGACGAGGAGGGAGGGTTTACGGGGTGTCGGATCCAAAGTGAGATGTTCAAGGTGTTTAATGAGGGGTGTACAGAGAAGGTGGAGGAGTGCATTGGCATGATCCAGTCGGGTATGTCTTCGGGGCCAGATGGCTTCCCGGCGGAGTTATACGAGCAGTTTGCGGTGGAGTTGGCCCCTCCCAAGTTCGGGCATGTTTAATGAAATGGTGGAGAAGGGCGAGTTGCCGGCTATGCTGGAGTAGGTGTCAATTTCGCTGATCCCGGAAAAGGAGAAGGATCCATCGGAGTGCGGGTCCCACAGGCCCATCTCGCTGCTGAATACGGATGTGAAAGTTCTGGCAAAGGTACTGGCGAGAAGGTTGGAGGGGTTTTGTGCCGGAGGTGATCTCAGAGGATCAAACGGGTTTGTGAAGAGGAGGCAGCTCTCTAGTAATAGGGGATAGTTAAACATAATTATATAGGCAGCAGGGTGGCGCAGTGGTTAGCACTGCTGCCTCACGGCATCGAGGTCCCAGGTTCGATCCCGGTTCTGGGTTACTGTCCGTGTGGAGTTTGCACATTCTCTCCACAGCCCAAAGATGTGCAGGTCAGGTGAATTCGCCACGCTAAATTGCCCCTTAATTGGAAAAAATCAATTGGGTACTCTAAATTTTAAAAAAATTAAACATAACATTTTCAGGCTATATATTGAATGATAGGGAAAAGCAAGGTGTGCCCGGTGAATGCAGCGGGGTGGGGGTGGAGGGCAAACCTGGGGGCTCTGCCATTTAAGGTGGCAAGGATGCGATTCCAGTACGGGGGATACAGGTAGCACATGAGTGGGCTATTATGTATAGGTGAAATTCGATGAGGTTGGGGGAGGAGGTTAAGGAGGACCTTAAAAGGTGGGTTACAAAGGACCTGACATTGGCGAGGAGGGTGCAGAGGAACATACTGCCAAGTTTCCTGTTTGTGCTTCATTCCCTCCCGATTTCCCCCCCCCCCTCGCCGCCCCAGGCCTTTTCCCGGATGGTAGATGCGTTAATCTCGGAGTTTGGTGTGTGCAAGGAAGGTGCCGAGGGTGGAGTGGGCTCTGTTGCAAAGGCAGAGGCAGGAAGAGGAGCTGCCGCTCCCAAATCTGTTGCATTTCTATTGGGCAGCGAAATGTGGAGAAGGTGAACGATGGTGGGAGGGGGATGGGGCAGATTGGGTCAGGGTAGAGGAGGGGTCTTGTAAAGGATACGAGCCCGAGGGCACTGGTGACAATCCTGCTGCTGTTCGCACTGAGGAAGTACATGACGAGGCCGGTGGTGGAGTGAGTTGGACAAATTTGGAACCAGCTGAGGAGGCACTTTAAACTGGGGCAGCACGGTAGCACAAATGGATAGCACTGCTGCTTCACAGCGCCAGGGTCCCAGGTTCAATTCCCCGCTGGGTCACTGTCTGTGGGGAGTCTGCAAGTTCTCCCCGTGTCTGCGTGGGTTTCCTCCGGGTGCTCCGGTTTCCTCCCACAGTCAAAAGACGTGCAGGTTAGGTGGATTGGCCATGATAAATTGCCCTTCGTGACCAAAAAGGTTAGGAGGGGTTATTGGGTTACGGGGATCGGTGCAGACTCGATGGGCCGAATGGCCTCCTTCTGCATTGTATGTTTCATGTTCTATGATCTACTTGTTGGTGATGACTCCACTGTGTGGGAATCATGGGCTTACGCTGAGGGGGGGGGGAATGGTTGGGATGTATAGGGATGGAGGGAGGTGAGGTTAGACTTGGGTCAGGAACGTGTTTGCGGAGGGGAAGTTTGCTGGGCCTAATTTCCCGAGAGAAGATGGTGAGCTACCTCCTTGAACCACTGCAATTCATGTGGTGTAGGTACACCCACAGTGCTGTTAGGGAGGGAATTCCAGGATCTGAAGACGTTGGGAATCTTTTCCTGACGAAGAGAAGGTTGAGGGGGTAAATAGTGCAAAACTGTTCCCTCTCAAGAATACATCATGAACTGGAGGACTGATTGAAAATAATGGGAAAAAGGAATGGATGTGATGTGAGGAATAATGTTTTTACCCAGAGGGTGGTTGGAGTCTGGAACAAACTTCCGAGAGCGTAATGGAGGCTGGTTCAATTGAGGTATTCAAAAGGGAATTCGTTTGATGTCTGAAAGGAGAGAATGTGCAAGGTCATGGGAATAAGGCAGGAGAGTGGGATTAGTGTGATAAATATAGGAATTTCAGGTTTATTGTATTATATATATTTGGTGCAGTAAGAGCTAAAAGCCTGGGTTAGTGTGTGTATGACTGCTGCAGTCATGTTTTTTTTTAAAGTCCTGGTTTAAAAGGCAGACACTTTGGCTACAAGAGATAATTAAAGCATCGTAAATGTTTGGGCTAATGGAATTTTGTTTGTGTAAAGAGGGTTCCCTGGGGAGTAGATAGTTAGAGACATTGTGTTCAGCTCAGTAAGATGATGTAGTCAATGGGAGGAGACAGGGGCTGATGATGTCAGGTTTTGAGTTTTCAGTTTTGAAGTGGAGTTGCGATCTGTCTACGGACAGACTAGCTTCTTCTCTCAAAGCAGTTTAGTTAAAAAGATTGTACCTGTGAACAGAACAAAGGTTTCTGAAAAGGCTAACAGGTTAAACAGTAGTTTGACACAGGCAAGAATCTGCAAGCTGGTTTCCTAAAGGATCTCTCTCCAAGCAGTTTATCCAAGATATCTCTATACAGCAAGTATTCCTGGGTCTGCTAACTGTATTTAAAAGTGGATTTGGACCGGAGATGGATTTTGCTTGGGTGGAGTTAAAATATAGCAGTTAGGAATGAGTGTTTCATTGTCATTGTTAAACATTGCTTCACTGGTAATTGCAAGCTATTTTCTTTATGATGTTAATGTTAGTAATACTGTATTAGTAATAAAGTTTGTTTTAACATACTATATCCCATTTTTGTGTGGAGTCATTCCTGGAGCGAAGTATCTTTTCGTCATAGTCTCACAAATTAAATAAAATATTGGGGTTTCTGTCCTGTATCCTAATAGCTGTTGGGGGCTGGTCCGGGATCGTAATACTAGGTAGTATGCGCTTTCAGAGAGCAGACTCAATGGGTCGAATGGCCCCCTTCCGCATGATAAATATTCTGTGATTCAGAGATGAGATTTGACAGAAAATCACCAGGGTTCTGGACAGGGTAGAGAGGGAAAACATTGGTAGAAGGATTGAGAATGAGGGGGCACAAACTTGGGGGAATTGGCAAAAGAAGCATTGGCGACATAAGAAACAACTTAACACACAGCATGTGGTTATGATCTGGAATGCGCTGCCTGGGAATGTGGTGCAAGCTGGTTTAGTCGGGGTTAGAGTGCGTTTGACTGCCGTGGTCATGTTTTGTTTCAAATAATTGTTTTGCAGGGCCTGGGTTCTTTTAGCAGCCAGAAGGTGAAATTGACAAAGGGATGTGTTTTTCAGTCTGGACTAACAGACTGTGGTTTGACTGGGAAAGTCGCTGGAGAGTTGATATGTTTTGCAGGTTGCAGATTCAGCTTGGGCAGATGAGGTCATTGCTGGGTGGAGCCAAGGAATGCAGAGAGACATTTTGAAAGTTTGAGAGAGGCAGTTAACGGAGAAAGCTTTGGAGAGAAGTGAATTCTGATCTGCCTGACGTTGAGTCCACAATTCTCCCACAGCAAGACAGATTGACAGCTAGATGTTTATTTTCTTATTGTTTAATGGGGAATTGAACAGTAGTGTTTAAGAGGTAAAGTGTTCTTTTGGGATGTGAAGTTAAAAAGTTTTTTTTAAAATTTAGAGTACCCAATTATTCTTTTTCCAATTTTAGGGGCAATTTAGCGCAGACAATCCACCCGCCCTGCACATCTTTGAGTTGTGGGGGCAAAACCCACACAGACACAGGGAGAATGTGCAAACAGTGACCCAGGGCCAGGATTCAAACCCGGGTCCTCAGTGCTGCAGTCCCAGTGCTAGCCACTGTGCCACATGCTGCCCTGTGCAGTTATAAGGTTAATATTGTACCCATAATAAAGTTTTGTTTTAAACATAACAAGTCCTATTTCTCCATGAAATCACTCCAGGAGCCAATCATTCTTTCCACACAGTCTTACAAATAAACTAAAAGATTGGGGTTACTTGCCATTGTTGGGGTGTGGTGTGGGATCGTCATATAGGCTACAGTGAGAAGGCGAGGGAGTGGCACTCGGCAAAATGATTTATCAGAGTCAATGCAGTCAGAACAGCTGTGATTGGGTGAAATTTGACCTTGAGCCCCATCGAGAAATATTACAACAGCTTGGTCAAAATACCCAAAGGTAGGGCAGCATGGTGGCGCAATGGTTAGCACTGCTGCCTCACAGTGCTCAGGACCCAGCCCCGGGTCACTGTCCAGGTGGAGTTTGCACATTCTCCCCCCGTGTCTCACCCCTACAACCCAAAGATGAGCAGGGTAGGTGGATTGGCCGCACTAAATTGCCCCTTAAATGAGGGGGGGGGAAAAAAATGCCCAAAGGTGTTTCGTAGAAGCAATGTCAGGAAGACGGAATAAAATAGGTGCATTTGAGAAAGGTCGCAAGGAGGAGAGAGACAGAGCGAGAGAGAGGCAAAGAGGTTTAAGAAGAGAACGGCAGAGCACTGAGCCTTAACATCTGGAGGCAGAGCGACAATGATGGAATGCCGGAGTGAGTAATGAGCAGGAGGCCATGTGTCCTGGATTGCTGTAGAGGATACAGAGATAGGTAAGGAGCAAGGTACTGAGTGATGTTTCAGTACTGATTATGGGCTCATGGGCTTGACCCCACAAGAGGGCATTTCAGAGGCAAGAATATTCTTAAACAACCCAACCTGACAATCTGATCTTCAAGTGGCTGGATGCATGCGGGGAAAGAGAAAAGGGATCCGAGAACTGGAACCTATATAACGAGGGCCCAATAAGGTGGCAGTGACATATTTATAATTTCACTGGATCCAGAGACCCAGCTTTGGCCTCTGTGGACATGGGTTCAAATCCCAGCACAGCAGCTGGGGAAATGTAAATTCTGTTAATAAATCTGGAATGTAAAGCTAGCCTCAGTAATGATGACGACTATCATCGATTGTTATAAAGACCCATCCGGTTCACTAATGCCCCTTTAGGAGAGGAAATCTGCCGTCCTTACCTGGTCTGGCCTACATGTGACTTCAGACCCACAGCCCTGTGGTTGACCCTGAACTGTCCGCCTGAAATGGCCGAGCAACTCACGGAGTCCAAGGGCAATTCGGAATGGGCAATGCAAGCTGCCCCGGCCAGTGACACCCGCATGCCAGGACGGAGTAAAGGATAAACAAAAGTGAAAACTGGACCTCTAGCAGGGCAGAGGATGGGGCAGGGTGGTAGGAAAGAGAGTGAAAACGTCACTCTCAGGGGTCCTCCCGGGCCAACAGGACGGTAGCTAGCTCGAGCGATGAGGGAATGGGCAAAGCATTGGGTTTCTGACGATAGTGCCAGTGACAAAGGAACGAAAAGGGGCCGGAAGTGTATTCCTCAGCTAGTTGTGGAACAAAGTCACAGATTTTCAGATCCAAAAAACTTCCCCAACGCTTAAAAAAAAATCAGCAAACAGCCAGAATGTTGTCCTCCGCCTAATGGATCAACAAACATAGGAACAGAGGGAGCGAGCTGCAGGCAGTCGCTGATGTATCTTACTAAAGAAAAACAAGTCACTTCTAAAAGGAAGAGTCGCTTGACTTCTCCTCTGCTCATTTCCCCCACGTTCTTTTGGAGTGAGACACAAAAGATACTTAGCTGTTTAGATACCCCCCCACTGCCCCCCCCCCCCTCCCCTTCCCCCTGGGCAATGGGAAACGAGCCTTCAGCAGGCACTTTAGTTTTAATAATTATTACAGCAACTTTCTGAAGGGGAGGAAGAGTTTTCGCAGCTTAACACTGAAGCAATACGTGTGGGCAGCCACCGTTTTGTCAGAAATATCTCCCCAACAGGCACAAACCCATGGGCAGCGGTAGAATGTATTGTCACCTGCTACTGCTCCACTAGCTCCCCCAGCACCACCCCACCCAACCCCAGTCCACACCAGAGACATCAAGACAGAAAGGTCTGTCTTCATCAGAAACCAGGCACGTTAATGTCTCTAGTTCTCGAAGGAACCTTGGCGAGTTCCTCCAATGCATCTTGCAGATGGTACACACGGCTGCTACTGGTGGTAGGTTTTGGAGTGAATGTTTGTGGATGGGGTGCCAATCAAGCTTTTGTCCTGGATGGTGTTGAGCTTCTTGACCGTTGTTGGAGCTGCACTCACCCAGGCAAGTGGAGAGTGTTCCATTACACTCCTGAATTGTGCCTTTTAGATGGTGGACAGGTTTTGGAGGGTTTGGGGGGTTTCAGGGAGTGAGATAATAATAATCGCTTATTGTCACAAGTAGGCTTCAAATGAAGTTACTGTGAAAAGCCCCTAGTCGCCACATTCCGGCACCTGTTCGGGGAAGCCGGTACGGGAATTGAACCCGCACTGCTGGCATTACAAGCCAACTGTTTAGCCCACTGTTCTAAACCAGCCGCTAAGTTACTCGCCACCCCAGGATTCCTAGCCTTTGACCTGCCCTGGTAGCCACAGTATTAATATGGCTAGTCCAGTTCAGTTTCTGATCAATGGTAACCCCCAGGATGTTGATTGTGGGGGATTCATCGATGGTAATGCCATTGAATGTCAAGGGGCAAAGCTTGGATCCTCTCTTGTCGGAGACAGGCATTGCCTGGCACTTGTGTGGCAGAAATGTAACTTATCACTTGTCAGCCCGAGCCTGGATATTGCCCAGGTCTTGCTGCATTTGGACAGGGACTGCTTCATTATCTGAGGAGTCGCGAATGGTGCTGAACACATTGTGCAGTCATGGCCAAACATCCCTACTTTGACCTTATGATGGAACAAAGGTCATTGATGAAGCAGCTGAAGATGGTCCTAGGACACTACCCTGAGGAACTCCTGCAGTGATGTCCTGGAGCTGAGATGATTCACCTCCAACCGTCACAACCATCTCCCTTTGTGCCGGGTATGACTCCAACCAGCGGAGAGTTTCCCCCCCTGATTCCCATTGACTCCAGTTTAGCGAGGGCTCCTTGATGCCATACTCGGTCAAATGTTACCTTGATGTAAAGGGCAGTCACTCCCACCTCACCTCGGGCACTCAGCTCTTTTGTCCATGTTCGAACCAAGGCTGTAATTGAGGTCAGGAGCTGGCGGAACCCAAATTGAGCATCTGTGAACAGGTTATTGCTGAGTAAGTGTCACTGGATAGTGTTGTTGACCCATTGACAGGGAAGGAACAGTGATACATTTCCAAGTCAGGATGGTGACTGGCTTGGAGGGGAACCTCCAGGTGATGGGGTCCCCATGTATCTGCTGCACTTGTCCTTCTGGTGGTGGAGCTCATGGTTTGGAAGGTGCTGTTGGAGGACCCTGGAGTTGATGCAGTGCATCTTGTAGATGATGCACACGGCTGCTACTGTAAAGGGAGTGAATGTTGATGCTGGTGGATGATTTAATTCTGTCACATTCCTATTTGTGTCTACCACTTGTCCTTGCTGAAGTCCTTGGGGGTGTTTGCCTCCAAGGAGAATAATCCGATGTTTAGTCAATATTTAATTTTAGAAAACCATTGATTTCCTAATCACTTCTCCATGAAGGTGCTATATAAGGTTTCTTCAAATATTGGACCTACTACTCTCAAAGACAGCGCAACCAACTCGCACCCCCGCCACCCCGCCAACTATCTGCAAGATTTTAAGGTTACCTTTGTAAAGTCGAGCATGCAGCAGAAGCCCCAGTGATTGTAACTGTGAAGCAATGACACAGCACAAAACGAAGGGCTGTTTCACCAGGATAAATCACTTGCTGGCCAGAAATATGTTGTGCTTGCATTAGGAGTTCGACAGGCTGGGTTAAAAAGCCAATCCGTAATGTTTGTAGCACAGTTCATCAATTATCATTACAGAGTCGGCAATTTCACCAGAGGCTGCGAGACAATCCAGAATATTGAGGTGCTGAGTTAGGGAGAAGACGCTGCAATATTTTGTGCTTGGAGTTCTGCAATGGTTCAGAATGGAAAGTTGTTTGATACATTGGGATTTTACACAAGGAATGAATGGAAAGTTGTTTGATCCATTGGGATTTTACACAGTAGGAATGAATGGGGAGGGGTTTGATACATTGGGATTTTACACAAGGAATGAATGGAAAGTTGTTTGATACATTGGGATTTTACACAGGGAATGAATGGGGAGGGGTTTGATCCATTGGGATTTTATACAATAGGAATGAATGGGGAGGGGTTTGATCCATTGGGATTTTACACAAGGAATGAATGGGGAGGGGTTTGATCCATTGGGATTTTACACAGTAGGAATGAATGGGGAGGGGTTTGATCCATTGGGATTTTACACAAGGAATGAATGGGGAGGGGTTTGATCCATTGGGATTTTACACAGTAGGAATGAATGGGGAGGGGTTTGATCCATTGGGATTTTACACAGTAGGAATGAATGGGGAGGGGTTTGATCCATTGGGACTTTACACAGTAGGAATGAATGGGGAGGGGTTTGATCCATTGGGACTTTACACAGTAGGAATGAATGGGGAGGGGTTTGATCCATTGGGATTTTACAAAGTGGGAGTGAATAGAAAGGTGTTTGGAATCCCCCGAGTGTGTATGCACAAAACCTTTTGAAGGTTGCAGGAGAAGGTGAGAAGGCTGTTGAAACATCCGTATAACCCTGGGCTGTATGGAGGAAAAGAGTGCAAAAGCAAGGCTCTATAAATTACTGGTTAGGCCTCAACTAAACTATGGTGTACCTTTCTAGACAGCACAATTCAGGAAGGCTGTCAGGGCCTTGCACAGGAGATTGACCAGAGCTGTTGAGTTATTCTCCTTAGTGCGGAGGCAGTTAAAAGGAGATTAACAGAAGACCCACACATCCCGACATGGGAACAGCTTCTTCCCCACAGCTATTAGACTCCTCAACGACTCTCCCTCAGACTGATCTGTTCCCTGTAAGAACACTATTCACGACACCCTATGCTGCTCTTGTTTGGCCCTTGCTTCGCACTGCAACCAATCACTATTTGTTAATGCACCATTTGTCAATGTTCTCTGTCGATTATTCTTTTGCCTACTATGTACGGACTGTGTACGATCCCTTGGCCGCAGGAAAATACTTTTCACCGTAATTCGATACATGTGACAATAAATATCAATCAATCAATCAATCTGATGAGAGGTTTTCAAATCATGAAGGACTTTGATAAAGAAGGAGAAACTGATCAGGCTGATTTGTATCCAGAGGTCGCAGGCAATTAGCAAAAGAAACAGGAATGGGTCGAACTCATTTTACTCACAGCGGTTGCAGTGATGTGGAACGCGCTACCTAAAAGGACTGTGGAAACACAATCAAGGAGTGACTTTCAAAAGGAAATTGGATCAATACTTGAAAAGCAAACACTTGATAATAAGACCCTTATTGTCACAAGTAGGCTTACATGAACACTGCAATGAAGTTACTGTGAAAAGCCCCTAATCGCCACACTCCGGTGTACACAGAGGGAGAATTCAGAATGTCCAAATTATCAAACAAGCACGTCTTTCGGGACTTGTGGGAGGAAACCGGAGGAAACCCACGCAGACACGGGGAGAAGGTGCAGCCTCCGCACAGACAGTGGCCCAAGTCGGGAATCGAACCCGGGACCCTGGAGCTGTGAGGCAACAGTGCTAACCGCTGTGCTACCGCGCCGCCCAGAAGGTAGGAGAAACTCGGTAGAGGACAGACTGGATAAATCATCATTCGTGCAGCATTCCCACTTTAAACATCCTGAAAATCCCAAACAAATCAGCCTCTGCAAGGCCCACTCATGCAGTTCAGGAAAACAAGACCCAGGTGGGCTAAACATCCCGAACATCTAGAGGCTGGACAGAATCCAGCTCAAAGAGAGCACTCAGCACAAACTCGCCGTGTCGGCAACCTGTTCCACCCCCAAGTGCCCACTGGGACGGAGCCTAGACGTGAGCGATGAATCAGGCCATTAAGAGCACCAGTCGTGAGAGGCGGAAAGCATTTCACTTAACAGCCTAGCGAAACAACGGCCCGAAATAGCCTTTCAACAACCGTCACGTCACAGCTAGTGCTGCTGCACGTGGTTACTATTTCCTCCACCTACTGCTCCCCTCCTGAACGCCACAGCGCACGCTGGTTCCACAGTCCCCCCCGTCCCGTCCCCCCACCCCGTCCCCCCCTGTCCCCCCCACCCCGTCCGATTTCTGCTCTACTCCTGTCGAGAAAGACTCTGTTCACGGAGCATCACCTTGCTGAATCTACCATGTGAAAGAACCTGCGGAATACTGAGGCCCAAGGCCTGGAATAACAGCTGGTGCCAGAGCTAATGTTTCAGGCAGCTGTCTGCTCCTCTTGGTGACCAAGGAAAGGCAAAGGAATATTGACAGGGCGCAGCACTATCCCGCACCAAGCATATTTTAAAATTCTCATCCCTGGTGTTCCAATCTCTCCACCCCTCCATATCCTTGCAAGCTCCTTTAGCCCGACATCCCTCCCAGATCTCTGCACCCCTCCAACTCTGGCCTCTTATACATCTCAAGTTTCCTCGCCCTGCTCCCAATGGCTGTGCCTTCACTTACAAAGGCAATGATCATAGATTCATAGAATTCACAGTGCTGAAGGAGGCCATTCAGCCCATCAGGTCTGCACCGGCCCTTGGAAAGAGCACCCGACCCAAGCCCACACCTCCACCCTATTCCGTACCCCACTTAACCTTGTTGGACACTAAGGGCAATTTATCACGGCCAATCCACCTAACCTGCACATCTTTGGACTGTGGAAGGAAACCGGAGCACCCGGAGGAAACCCACGCAGACACAGGGAGAACGTGCAGACTCGAACCTGGGACCCTGGAGCTGTGAAGCAACTGTGCTAGGCACTGTGCTACGGTGCTGCCCACCTGGGTGGGGAGGGATCTCCGGAATTGCCTCCCCGCCTCTCTAACATTCTCTCTTCCTTTGACAGCCCTGAAAACATACCAAGCTGACCAAGCTATGGTCACCTGTCCTAATATCTCCTTTTGCCATTTGATGTCAAATATTGCCTTTTTTTTTTTTAATTTAGAGAGGCCAATTATTTTTTTTCCAATTAAGGGGCAATTTAGCGCGGCCAATCCACCTACCCTGCACATTTTTGGATTGTGGGGGTGAGACCCACGCAGACACGGGGAGAATGTACAAACTCCACACGGACAGTGACCCGGGGCCAGGATCGAACCCGGGTCCTCAGGGCCGTGAGGCAGCGGTGCTAACCACTGTGCTGCCTGTCAAATGTTGCCTGATGATTTTCCTGTCGAACAACTGGACATATTTTACTACATCAAACATGCCAAATACGTGCAAGTCCCTGTTATGTCAGCATCCAAGCAGCAATGGGCTGCAGCCCTGTGGGACGGCCAGCGATGCTGTTCGAGATACGGTTTGATAATTCCGTCTTCAGTATAAAGTTAGCAAAAGAAATTGTTCCACACAAGTTACAGCGTGGAAACGGACCAACCAGCTCCTTTAGGTATTTACTGAACACACAAGATTATCGTCACAATCACATTTACAGAACCTGGCTCTTCACAACCCCCCACTTCAGCTACATTTCCCTTTGTTCAATTCTCCAATCTAATCTGAAATGTTGACATACAGGGAGGGATACTCCAGTCCCCCTGGACGTGACCCTGAGTGGCGGTTTCCCCCAGTGGCGGGGCTGGCAACGCAAATGCAGGACTGGAGGATCCACCAGGGACCAATGAGGAGCGCCCTCCGTTGCAAGAAAATCTTCCTGGGGCAGGGGGGGGGGGGGGGGGGGGGGGGGGGGGGAGGGAAATTCCCGGCCAATAAAGCGTCTGCCACAATCACAACACGAGCAGTGTATAGCATAATCGAACAATTCTCTGTTTGGAGGGGTTTTCTTCTGTTTTAAATGTCTTGCATTTAATCATCTACCTTTGGAGCCTCATCCCCTCGTTCTTGGTCCCTCAACTAACAGAAACAGACTTGTTCGACCTACATTGCCCCACCCTTTGTGAATTACAGGAGTTTTAGGCCAACGCTCAATAGGCCAGAATTTGCGGAGCACAGATATCTTTGGAGAGTTGAAGTGCAAGAGAAGATTAGAAAGATAGGGAGGGGCAAGGACATGGAGGGATCCTCAAACGAGAATTTGAAATCGATACTTTCAGTGACGTAGGTTCAGTCTCCATGCGCTGAGTCAGCCAGGAATTGGGCGGAACGGTGGTTAGCGCTGCTGACTCACATCGTCAAGGACCCGGGTTCAATTCCGGCCTCGGGTGACTGCCTGCGTAGAGTTTGCACTTTCTCCCCGTGTGCGCGTGGGTTTCCTCCGGGTGCTCCGGTTTCCTCCCACAGTCCAAAGACGGGCAGGTTAGGTGGATTGGCCGTGCTAAATTGCCCTTGGTGTCCAAAACAGTTAGGTGGGGTTACCGGATGGGCGGGGAGTGGGCCTTGTTCGGGTGCTCCTTTGGAGGGTCGGTGCAGACTCAATGGGCCATATGGCCGTCTCCTGCACTGTAGGGACTCGATGATTTAGACAGAATTCAGCCAAGTAACTGCCCCGGCTAGCGATCTCAGAACACACATTGGATCTTAGTGTAACAAACTCTGTGTAATGGCCAGGATGCAGAGGTGAGCAGCTCCCAACAGAAAAATCTAATTGGATTTTTAAAAAATTCTTTGAATTCTTTTGATTTTGTATTTAAATATCGGATCAGGCAGGACGGTTGGAGAAAATGTTCTGAAGCTTTCCAGAATATGTTCAAAGTTGTGAACTCCAAAGCAGGACACTATCATATCAGCCCCCTTTAAGGGTTATTAAGGGAATGCTACAGGCAGGCACTGCTGGCCCAACAAAGACAAAGAACAAAGAACAAAGAAATGTACAGCACAGGAACAGGCCCTTCGGCCCTCCAAGCCCGCGCCGACCATACTGCCCGACTAAACTACAATCTTCTACGCTTCCTGGGTCCGTATCCTTCTATTCCCATCCTATTCATATATTTGTCAAGATGCCCCTTAAATGTCCCTATCGTCCCTGCTTCCACTACCTCCTCCGGTAGTGAGTTCCAGGCACCCACTACCCTCTGTGTAAAAAACTTGCCTCGTACATCTACTCTAAACCTTGCCCCTCTCACCTTAAACCTATGCCCCCGAGTAATTGACCCCTCTACCCTGGGGAAAAGCCTCTGACTATCCACTCTGTCTATGCCCCTCATAATTTTGTATACCTCTATCAGATCGCCCCTCAACCTCCTTCGTTCCAGTGAGAACAAACCGAGTTTATTCAACCTCTCCTCATAGCTAATGCCCTCCATACCAGGCAACATTCTGGTAAATCTCTTCTGCACCCTCTCTAAAGCCTCCACATCCTTCTGGTAGTGTGGCGACCAGAATTGAACACTCTACTCCAAGTGTGGCCTAACTAAGGTTCTATACAGCTGCAACATGACTTGCCAATTCTTATACTCAATGCCCCGGCCAATGAAGGCAAGCATGCCGTATGCCTTCTTGACTACCTTCTCCACCTGTGTTGCCTCTTTCAATGACCTGTGGACCTGTACTCCTAGATCTCTTTGACTTTCAATACTCTTGAGGGTTCTACCATTCACTGTATATTCCCTACCTGCATTAGCCCTTCCAAAATGCATTACCTCACATTTGTCCAGATTAAACTCCATCTGCCATCTCTCCGTCCAAGTCTCCAGACAATCTAAATCCTGCTGTATCCTCAGACAGTCCTCATCGCTATCCGCAATTCCACCAACCTTTGTGTCGTCTGCAAACTTACTAATCAGACCAGTTACATTTTCCTCCAAATCATTTATATATACTACAAAGAGCAAAGGTCCCAGCACTGATCCCTGTGGAACACCACTGGTCACAGCCCTCCAATTAGAAAAGCATCCCTCCATTGCTACCCTCTGCCTTCTATGGCCTAGCCAGTTCTGTATCCACCTTGCCAGTTCACCCCTGATCCCGTGTGACTTCACCTTTTGTACTAGTCTACCATGAGGGACCTTGTCAAAGGCCTTACTGAAGTCCATATAGACAACATCTACTGCCCTACCTGCATCAATCATCTTAGTGACCTCCTCGAAAAACTCTATCAAGTTAGTGAGACATGACCTCCCCTTCACAAAACCGTGCTGCCTCTCACTAATACGTCCATTTGCTTCCAAATGGGAGTAGATCCTGTCTCGAAGAATTCAATCCAGTAATTTCCCTACCACTGAAGTAAGGCTCACTGGCCTGTAGTTCCCGGGATTATCCTTGCTACCCTTCTTAAACAGAGGAACAACATTGGCTATTCTCCAGTCCTCCGGGACATCCCCTGAAGACAGCGAGGATCCAAATATTTGTGTCAAGGCCTCAGCAATTTCCTCTCCAGCCTCCTTCAGTATTCTGGGGTAGATCCCATCAGGCCCTGGGGACTTATCTACCTTAATATTTTTTAAGACACCCAACACCTCGTCTTTTTGGATCACAATGTGACCCAGGCTATCTACACCCCCTTCTCCAGACTCAACATCTACCAATTCCTTCTCTTTGGTGAATACTGATGCAAAGTATTCATTTAGTACCTCGCCCATTTCATCTGGCTCCACACATAGATTCCCTTGCCTATCCTTCAGTGGGCCAACCCTTTCCCTGGCTACCCTCTTGCTTTTTATGTACGTGTAAAAAGCCTTGGGATTTTCCTTAACCCTATTTGCCAATGACTTTTCATGAACCCTTCTAGCCCTCCTGACTCCTTGCTTAAGTTCCTTCCTACTTTCCTTATATGCCACACAGGCTTTGTCTGTTCCCAGCCTTTTAGCCCTGACAAATGCCTCCTTTTTCTTTATGACGAGGCCTACAATATCACTCGTCATCCAAGGTTCCCGAAAATTGCCGTATTTATCTTCCTTCCTCACAGGAACATGCCTGTCCTGTATTCCTTTCAACTGACACTTGAAAGCCTCCCACATGTCAGATGTTGATTTGCCCTCAAACATCCGCCCCCAATCTATGTTCTTCAGTTCCCGCCTAATATTGTTATAATTAGCCTTCCCCCAATTTAGCACATTCATCCTCGGACCACTCTTATCCTTGTCCACCAGTACTTTAAAACTTACTGAATTGTGGTCACTGTTACCGAAATGCTCCCCTACTGAAACATCTACCACCTGGCCCGGCTCATTCCCCAATACCAGGTCCAGTACCGCCCCTTCCCTAGTTGGACTGTTTACATATTGTTTTAAGAAGCCCTCCTGGATGCTCCTTACAAACTCCGCCCCGTCTAAGCCCCTGGCACTAAGTGAGTCCCAGTCAATATTGGGGAAGTTGAAGTCTCCCATCACCACAACCCTGTTGTTTTTACTCTTTTCCAAAATCTGTCTACCTATCTGCTCCTCTATCTCCCGCTGGCTGTTGGGAGGCCTGTAGTATACCCCCAACATTGCGACTGCACCCTTCTTATTCCTGATCTCTACCCATATAGCCTCACTGCCCTCTGAGGTGTCCTCTCGCAGTATAGCTGTGATATTCTCCCGAACAAGTAGCGCAACTCCGCCTCCCCTTTTACATCCCCCTCTATCCCGCCTGAAACATCTAAATCCTGGAATGTTTAGCTGCCAATCCTGCCCTTCCCTCAACCAGGTCTCTGTAATGGCAACAACATCATAGTTCCAAGTACTAATCCAAGCTCTAAGTTCATCTGCCTTACCCGTAATGCTCCTTGCATTAAAACATATGCACTTCAGGCCACCAGACCCGCTGTGTTCAGCAACTTCTCCCCGTCTGCTCTGCCTCAGAGCCACACTGTCCCTATTCCCTAGTTCTCCCTCAATGCTCTCACCTTCTGACCTATTGCTCCCGTGCCCACTCCCATACTGCACTGCACATAAATGTCAGCATCTGGAGAGAGAAGTGACTGACTAGTGTGTTTAGTGTGGACCTTTGTTGCTGTTGAAGGACACACCCAGACCGTTAGTCTATCTTTAAGGCTGTCGCTTCGCAACTTTTATTCTCATTCCTGACTTCCTTGAACAGAAAACAACAAATAAGGCTTTTGGAGAATTCGTCAAGAGGCGAGACACCTACATAGATACCCAAAGCAATTTCAATTAATACACCAGTGAAATGAGCGACTCTGTCCAGTTACACAGTGATTAACTCTTGAACTGCTGAGTTAGTATCGACACATGGATTAGGAGCGGGGGGAGGCCACTCGGCCCCTCGAGTCTCCTCTGCCATCCAATACGATCACGGCTGATCTGATTGTGACCTCGACCCCACACTCCGACCCCCAATAACCTTTCACCCCTTGTTAATCAAGAATCTATCTCACTCTGCCTTAAAAAGATTCAAAGACTCTGCTCCCACTGCCTTTCAATAATCTTCATTGTCACAAGTAGGCTTACATGAACACTTCAATGAAGTTACTATGGAAAACCCCTAGTCGCCATAACCCGGCGCCTGTTCGACGCAGAGGGAGAATTCAGAATGTCCAATTCACCTAACAGCACGTCTTTCGGGACTTGTGGGAGGAAACCGGAGCGCCCGGAGGAAACCCACGCAGACACGGGGAGAACGTGCAGACTCCGCACAGACAGTGACCCAAGCCGGGGATCGAACCTGGGACACTGGAGCTGTGAAGCAACAGTGCTAACCACTATGCTACCGGAGGAAGAGCGTTCCAGCGACATTCAACCCTCAGAGAAATGTTCCTCCTGATCTCTATCATAAATTATTTTTAAACAGTGGCCCCTCATTCTAGATTTTCCCACAAGAGGAAACATCCTCGCCACACCCACCCTGTCAATAACCCTCAAAGTCTTCAAGGTTTCAATAAAGTCACTTTATACTCTTCTAAACTCCAGTGGCTGCAAATCTAATCTCTCCAACCTTTCCTCGAAAGGCAACCCACCCATTCCAACCTTCTCTGAACTGCTTGGAGGAAAATGTAACTGGTCTGATTAGTAAGTTTGCAGACGACACAAAGGTTGGTGGAATTGCGGATAGCGATGAGGACTGTCAGAGGATACAGCAGGATTTAGATTGTTTGGAGACTTTGGGCGGAGAGATGGCAGATGGAGTTTAATCCGGCAAATGTGAGGTAATGCATTTTGGAAGGTCTAATGCAGGTAGGGAATATACAGTGAATGGTAGAACCCTCAAGAGTATTGACAGTCAGAGAGATCTAGGAGTACAGGTCCACAGGTCACTGAAAGGGGCAACACAGGTGGAAAATGTAGTCAAGAAGGCATACGGCATGCTTGCCTTCATTGGCCGGGGCATTGAGTATAAGAATTGGCAAGTCATGTTGCAGCTGTATAGAACCTTAGTTAGGCCACATTTGGGGTATAGTGTTCAATTCTGGTCGCCACACTACCAGAAGGATGTGGAGGCTTTAGAGAGGGTGCAGAAGAGATTTACCAGAATGTTGCCTGGTATGGAGGGCATTACCTACGAGGAGCGGTTGAATAAACTCGGTTTGTTCTCACTGGAACGACGGAGGTTGAAGGGCGACCTGATAGAGGTCTACAAAATTATGAGGGGCATAGACAGAGTGGGTAGTCAGAGGCTTTTCCCCAGGGTAGAGGGGTCAATTACTAGGGGGCATAGGTTTAAGGTGAGAGGGGCAAGGTTTAGAGGAGATGTACGAGGCAAGTTTTTTTTACACAGAGGGTAGTGGGTGCCTGGAACTCACTACCGGAGGAGGTGGTGGAAGCAGGGACGATAGTGACATTTAAGGGGCATCTTGACAAATACATGAATAGGATGGGAATAGAGGGATACGGACCCAGGAAGTGTAGAAGATGGTAGTTTAGTCGGGCAGCATGGTTGGCACGGGCTTGGAGGGCCGAAGGGCCTGTTCCTGTGCTGTACATTTCTTTGTTCTTTGTTTTGCTTCTAATGCATTTATATCTCTCCTTAAATTAGGAGATCAATACCTTACACAATATTCCACAGATCTGTCCTTACAAATGTCCCGTACAACTGAAAGATAACCTCCTACTTTTGTAATCAAGGAGGCAGACTAACAGGAAGGGAGGAGGTGGAGTTTGAGTCCTGGGACACAGGAGGGGAGATTACGATGGGTCTTGAATTGAGGAAGCAGGGAGAGAGTGTAAGAGAGTGTAGAAAGAGAGGACTGTGCACAGGGAGAACCGAAGAACATCAATAAAAAAGGGAGTGGTGTCACAGGTGGGAGGCATTGGGAGTCTGAGGTTACTGAGGAATTCCTATCAGACTGACTGGTTGCAGGCACATCCCATGCACACCCATAGTTTATTTTTTTTTAAAAACGGTATCAACCACACACAGCCTATTTTTAAAACACAATATTACGATTACAAAAGTGCCTGTGTGCAATATTTCCTACGTAGGGCACACTGCCCGGAGATTGCAACACCCACAAACTCACTCAGACATTCCAGTCAGCACCGAAGACCATCTTCAATTTTAGACTCAGTTGCGAACTCGGTTTGAAGGAGCTTTGGAAGGAGAAAATAAATGAGTCTGGATGGGTGGGACGAGGCGAGAACCCTTTCCTTGGACTGCTCCAGCATTGCAGCCCTGCCGTCTCCAGTCAGAGATGTGAACGGCAGAGTGTCCAACTGCAATCGCTCCGCAGGTGGAACCGAGCCACACAGCCCAGAGCCCGGCACCGTCTGTGAGCAGTGAGCTGGTCTCAGTCTGGCCACCCAGAGCAATGCTGCACGATGATTGAGAGTTCTCTGGTCAGAGAGAGCAAGGGTAACGAGGTCCACCTCCTGACCGTTATCCAGCGAACGATGCTGGTTAGGTCAACGGGTTGTCAAGTGGAGCCTCTGACGGTCAGTCGGCCAGTCTCCCCAGCTCCACATCAGTTACTAAAGGCAGCACGGTAGCCTTGTGGATAGCACAATTGCTTCACAGCTCCAGGGTCCCAGGTTCGATTCTGGCTTGGGTCACTGTCTGTGCGGAGTCTGCACATCCTCCCCGTGTCTGCGTGGGTTTCTTCCGGGTGCTCCGGTTTCCTCCCACAGTCCAAAGATGTGCAGGCTAGGTGGATTGGCCATGATAATTTGCCCTTAGTGTCCAAAATTGCCCTTAGTGTTGGGTGGGGTTACTGGGTTATGGGGATAGGGTGGCGGTGTTGACCTTGGGTAGGGTGCTCTTTCCAAGAGCCGGTGCAGACTCGATGGGCTGAATGGCCTCCTTCTGCACTGTAAAATTCTGTGATAAAGCAGAACTCACTGTCACAGCTCACGGCCAGAGGAAGCTGAAAGCTGCAGTGATTTTGGGCCGTGGTGAGCAGTTTCAGGAAAAAGCAGAGCAAAATGGAACCAAGACTGCCCATCCAACACATCCCAGCCCCCAGAACTATCCAAGACCCTCTCCATCCAAACACCCACCCAGCACACCCTCCCCCCACACAACCCCAACTTCCCCATTCGCAATCCCTCCACACCCCAATCGGTCACCCCCCAGATCCCAGTCCGTCACCCCCCAGATCCCAGTCCGTCACCCCCCAGATCCCAGTCCGTCACCCCCCAGATCCCAGTCCGTCACCCCCCAGATCCCAGTCCGTCACCCCCCAGGTCCCAGTCCGTCACCCCCCAGGTCCCAGTCCGTCACCCCCCAGGTCCCAGTCCGTCACCCCCCAGGTCCCAGTCCGTCACCCCCCAGGTCCCAGTCCGTCACCCCCCAGGTCCCAGTCCGTCACCCCCCAGGTCTCAGTCCATCACCCCCCAGGTCCCAGTCCATCACCCCCCAGATCCCAGTCAATCACCCCCCAGATCCCAGTCCATCACCCCCCACAACCCAGTCCGTCACCCCCCACAACCCAGTCCATCACCCCCCAGGTCCCAGTCCATCACCCCCCAGGTCCCAGTCCATCACCCCCCAGGTCCCAGTCCATCACCCCCCAGGTCCCAGTCCATCACCCCCCAGGTCCCAGTCCATCACCCCCCAGGTCCCAGTCCATCACCCCCCAGGTCCCAGTCCATCACCCCCCAGGTCCCAGTCCATCACCCCCCAGGTCCCAGTCCATCACCCCCCAGGTCCCAGTCCATCACCCCCCAGGTCCCAGTCCATCACCCCCCAGGTCCCAGTCCGTCACCCGCCAGACCCCAATCTGTCACCCGCAGACCCCAATCCGTCACCCCCAAGACCCCAATCCGTCAACCCCAAGACCCCAATCTGTCCATCCATCAACCCCCCAGACCCCAATCTGTCACCCCCCAGATCCCAATCGGTCACCCCCCAGACCCCAATCTGTCCATCCATCACCCCCCCAGACCCCAATCTGTCACCCCCAGACCCCAATCCGTCACCCCCCAGAACCCAGTCCATCAACCCCCAGACCCCAATCCATCACCCCCAGACCCCAATCCGTCACCCCCCAGACCCCAATCCGTCACCCTCCAGACCCCAATCCGTCACCCCCCAGACCCCAATCCGTCACCCCCCAGACCCCAATCCATCATCCCCCAGATCTCAATCCGTCATCCCCCAGACCTCAATCTGTCACCCCCCAGACCCCAATCCGTCACCCCCAGGGGCGATTAGGGGCTTTTCACAGTAACTTCGTTTGAAGCCTATTTGTGACAATAGGCGATTTCCATTTCATTCGTGTCACCCAAATCCACCTGACAAACCCCAATCTCCCCATCAAATTGGGAGAGCTGTCTCACAGGATAGTCAACCAGCAGCCTGACATAGTCATATTCATAGAATCATAGAATTTACAGTGCAGGAGGCCATTCGGCCCATCGAGTCTGCACCGGCCCTTGGAAAGAGCACCCCACCCAAGTCCACGCTTCCACCCGACCCCCATAACCCCACCTAACCTTTTTTTGCACACCAAGGACAATTTATCACAGCCAATCCACCTAACCTGCACGTCTTTGGACTGTGGGAGGAAACCGGAGCACCCGGAGGAAACCCACGCAGACACGGGGAGAACGTGCAGACTCCGCACAGACAGTGACCCAAGCCGGGAATCGAACCTGGGACCCTGGAGCTGTGAAGTGACAGTGCTAACCACTGTGCTACCGTGCTGCCCATTCATGCAATCGTACCGAGCAGATAATGTCCCAGACACCATTCCTGGGTATGTCCTGTCTCACCGGCAGGGCTGGCTGACCAGCAGAGGAGGCGGGACAGTGGTACACAGTCGGGAGGGAGTTTCCCTGGGATTCCTCAACATCGACCTGGGAGCCCGTGAAGAATAATGGCTGCAGGTCAAACATGGGCAAGGAAACCTCCTTCTGAGTATCGTCCACCATCAGCTGATGAATCAGTTCTCCTCCATGTTGAACACCTTGGAGGAAGCGCTGAGGGTGGCAAGAGTGCAGAATGTAGGCTGGGTAGGACTTCACTGTCCATCACCAAGAGGGGCTCAGCAGCACCCGAACACATCAGGCTGGCCGGGTCCGAAAGAATATAGCTCCTAGACAAACACTGCAACAGAAACCAGCAAGAGGGAAAACATATCAGTGCCTGACAATGGCCATCTCCTGTACGAGAGGATCTAATCATGCCCCCTTGACATTCAATGACACTCCCATCACTGAATCCTGGGGGTTACCACTGACCAGAAACTGAACTGGACTAGCCATGTTCATAGAATCCCTACAGTGCAGAAGGGGGCCATTCGACCCAACGAGTCTGCACCAACCCTCTGAATGAGCACAAAACCTAGGCCCAATCCCCCACCCAATTCTCAGATCCCCAACTAACCTGTGAACCCGAAGGAGCAATTTAGCGTGGCCAATCCCCCTAACCTGCACATGTTTGGGCTCTGGGAGGAAACCCACGCAGACACGGGGAGAAAGTGCAAACTCCACACAGTCACCCAAAGTCACAATTGAACCCGGGTCCCTGGCGCTGTGAGGCAACAGCGCTAAACACTGTGCCACGGCTACAAAGGCAGGTCAAAGGTTAGGAATTCTACGGCGAGTAACTCACCTCCTGACCCCCCCAAAGCCTGTGTACCATCGACAAGGCACAGGTCAGGAGTGTAATGGAACACTCTCCACTTCCCTGGATGAGTGCAGCTCCAACAACACTCAAGAAGCTCGATACTACCCAGGACAAAGCAGCCCCGCTTGATTGCTCCTCCTTCCACAAACATTCACTACCTCCACCACCGACGTACAGTGGCAGCCGTGTGTACCATCTACAAGATGCACTGCAGTAACTCAGCAAGGTTCCTCAGACAGCACCTTCCAAACTCACGACCACTACCATCTAGAAGGACAAGAGCAGCAGATACCTGGGAACCCCACCAACTGGAGGTTCCCCTCCAAGCCACTCACCACCCTGACTTGGAAATATATCGCCGTTCCTTCACTGTCACTGGGGCAACATCCTGGAACTCCCTCCCTAACAGCACAGTGGTTGTACCTGCACAACATGGACTGCCGCGGTTCAAGAAGCTCACCACCATCTCCTCAAGAGCACTTAGTGGTGGGCAATAAATGCCACACTAGCCAGCCACGCCCACAGCCCATAAATGAGTTTTAAAAATCTGCCACCTCTCCAACTCCCATCCAGCCCTCTCTCAGACCTCAGCTTGCCCATCCAACACCCACCCACCCCCAAACACTCATCGACTCATCCAGCACCTCTTTGCAGACTCTCTGTCCAACCCCTCCCCCGGGGGGGGGGGGGGGGGGAGCGAGTGTGTATAAGAGGGTAGATGCAGCTGTTGGGGAATGGGCTCACCATGTCACAGAACAGCCATTTCACCCACAACCACCCCACATTTCTAGCGAGGTTTACACAGAAACTTGGGTTAACTAAACTTTGCCAGGGTTAAACACGGCCTCCTCTCTCAACCTCCATCACACCCTTTCATCGCTCCATCCCTTTCCCCCTCACAAGACATCCACAATATTCACCTCCCTGTGCTCATTACCTCCGCAATCCCACACTTGCTGGGTGAATTGGGTGCCCCTGAATTCCTCATTGGATTTCTTACATCAATTGATCTCGCGTTTGATCGGGTCGGGACTCGCCCTTAAGCACTCTTAAAGTCCTCTCTGACAGGTCACAGTAACCTCAAGGTACGTACGGAAAGGTGTCAGCTCTGGCTCAGTGGGTAGCACCAGTGCTTCACAGTGAGAAAGTTGCGGGTTCAAATCCCCCTCCTGAATTTTCTTTAGTCCTTTCACGGGATGTGGGAGTCGCTGGCTGGGCCAATGCACTCATTGCCCATCCCGGAGAGCATTCAGGAGTCAACCACATGGCTGTGGCTCTGGAGTCACGTGTAGGCCAGACCGGGTAAGGACGGCAGATTTCCTTCCCTACAGGGCATTAGTGAACCAGATGGGTTTTTAACAGCAATCGCCAATGGTTTCATGGTCATCATTAGACTTTCAATTCCAGATTTTAATCAAATTCAACTTTCGCCATATGCCCTGGTGGGGATTTGAACCCTGGTACCCTGAACAATACCCTGGGCCTCTGGATAACTGGTCACAAGATCCAGGTTGACGGCACTGAGGATAGCAGCACCTTCTTGAGGGCAATTAGAGATGGGGGCCGCCTGTGAATGACTAAGTAAAACAGCACGGCATTGACAAGACAAGATTTCAAACCCCTGGTGGGTAGCGAAAACAAACAATGGCATTATTTGAAAGATGAGGTGGGCCCAATTGTGGCCCGCCACCTCCCTGCCTGCCTTTTCCATGTTTCACCGTCCTGGCTGATATTTAATCCCTCAACTGGGTCACTGTCGGATTGCTGGTTGTGGGATCTTGCTGTGCGCTGCCACATTTCCCCCCCTCCCCCACGTTGCAGCAGTGACCGAATTAACTGTCAGGGGCTGGTTTAGCACAGTGGGCTAAACAGCTGGCTTGTACAAGGCCAGCAGCGCGGGTTCAATTCCCGTACCGGCCTCCCCGAACAGGCGCCGGAATGTGGCGACTAGGGGCTCTTCACAGTAACTCCATTGAAGCCGACCCGTGACATTATTATTAGATGCTCTGGGGACCAATGGGGGATGTGAAAGGTGCTACTGTAAGGCTCCTTTAACGGGAAACGGGTGTTTTTTTCTTGCCCAGGCCCTGGGGAGAATTCAGAGAATGGTCACAGGCCATTCAGCCCATCGATTCTGCGCGGGGCTCTGCACAAAACATGCACAAATCACCCCCCCCCCACCCCCCTTACAAACATACCCTCTTAACTTAAAAAAAAGGTTTTGGCAACAGGGGAGTCAAATAAAGTGGCAATGCCGGGAGGGGCTGAAGACCTAAAAAGTGTCCCAGCCTGCGGACACAGTGCTGAGTCAGCCCGGAGACTCAGTGATCCACTGGGAGAGAGTTCGAGCCCCGAAGGGGCTGCACCCAATACCAACTTTATATTCTTAAAAAATAGCTGCACAGCTCAAAGGTGGAGAAGGCGGCAGAGAAACATTGGGTGGGGGGCGGGGGGGCTGCTCAGAGGGAGAGCTGACACATACTCCAGGAAAGTTTAGCAAACTTTGGCAGCTGCAACATTGTTCAGTGCGCGGGGGGGGGAGGAACTCACGCGGCTTTGCTGCTGCCTTTCTGCTGGTACGCTGCAGCCAGGGGCAGGTTTAACTGTCCCAGGAACTTGTCCAGCCCCAGCAGGGACCTGTGCATGATGGTGATGAGCAGCTCCTTCTCCGCCTCCTGCCCTGCACCCTCCCGCGGCGCTGACAGCCAGTCGGGCAGCACCTCGAAGGAGCATTCCTCCTTCCACTCCGGCTCCCGGCTCTTCTCCAGCACCGAGGTGCAGTATCTCTCCTTGCCCAGCTGGATGATGGCGAAGGCGTCGCTGCTGTTGTGCTTGCCCTTGGCCCGCAAGCCCCTGGCCCGCAGCACGGTGACCTGGACGTGGCTGGGGCACCAGTGCTGGCTCTGCAGGGCCAGACTGCCGGCCATTGCCCTCTCTCTCTCTCTCTCTCACTCTCTTTCACACTCCGTCTCGCCACTGCACCACCCCGCCCGGCTGCACCGGGACACTGACGTCAGGCTGGGGAGGAGACCCCGGCTCCACTGGGACAGGGGGGGGGGGGAGGAGATAGTACAAGGATTGTTAGTGAAAGTCAGCAGAGAGGATTCAGTAACTGACAGGAGAGAGGATTCAGTAACTGACTGGGAAGAGGATTCAGTAACTGACAGGACAGAGGATTCAGTAACTGACAGGGGAGAGGATTCAGTAACTGACAGGGTAGAGGATTCAGTAACTGACTGGGGAGAGGATTCAGTAACTGACAGGGGAGAGGATTCAGTAACTGACAGGAAAGAGGATTCAGTAACTGACTGGGAAGAGGATTCAGTAACTGACAGGGTAGAGGATTCAGTAACTGACTGGGGAGAGGATTCAGTAACTGACAGGGTAGAGGATTCAGTAACTGACTGGGAAGAGGATTCAGTAACTGACTGGGAAGAGGATTCAGTAACTGACAGGGTAGAGGATTCAGTAACTGACTGGGAAGAGGATTCAGTAACTGACAGGGGAGAGGATTCAGTAACTGACTGGGAAGAGGATTCAGTAACTGACAGGACAGAGGATTCAGTAACTGACTGGGAAGAGGATTCAGTAACTGACAGGGGAGAGGATTCAGTAACTGACTGGGAAGAGGATTCAGTAACTGACAGGGGAGAGGATTCAGTAACTGACAGGAGAGAGGATTCAGTAACTGACAGGGGAGAGGATTCAGTAACTGACAGGAGAGAGGATTCAGTAACTGACAGGGGAGAGGATTCAGTAACTGACAGGAGAGAGGATTCAGTAACTGACTGGGAAGAAGATTCAGTAACTGACAGGGTAGAGGATTCAGTAACTGACTGGGGAGAGGATTCAGTAACTGACAGGGTAGAGGATTCAGTAACTGACTGGGAAGAGGATTCAGTAACTGACTGGGAAGAGGATTCAGTAACTGACAGGGTAGAGGATTCAGTAACTGACTGGGAAGAGGATTCAGTAACTGACAGGGGAGAGGATTCAGTAACTGACTGGGAAGAGGATTCAGTAACTGACAGGACAGAGGATTCAGTAACTGACTGGGAAGAGGATTCAGTAACTGACGGGGAGAGGATTCAGTAACTGACTGGGAAGAGGATTCAGTAACTGACAGGGGAGAGGATTCAGTAACTGACAGGAGAGAGGATTCAGTAACTGACAGGGGAGAGGATTCAGTAACTGACAGGAGAGAGGATTCAGTAACTGACAGGGGAGAGGATTCAGTAACTGACAGGAGAGAGGATACAGTAACTGACAGGGGAGAGGATTCAGTAACTGACAGGGGAGAGGATTCAGTAACTGACAGGAGAGAGGATTCAGTAACTGACAGGGGAGAGGATTCAGAAACTGACTGGGCAGAGGATTCAGTAACTGACAGGGCAGAGGATTCATTAACTGACAGGGGAGAGGATTCGGTAACTGACTGGGGAGCGGATTCAGTAACTGACAGGGGAGAGGATTCAGTAACTGACAGGGGAGAGGATTCAGTAACTGACAGGGGAGAGGATTCAGTAACTGACAGGGGAGAGGATTCAGTAACTGACAGGAGAGAGGATTCAGTAACTGACAGGGGAGAGGATTCAGTAACTGACAGGGGAGAGGATTCAGTAACTGACTGGGCAGGGGATTCAGTAACTGACAGGGCAGAGGATTCAGTAACTGACATGGGAGAGGATTCAGTAACTGACAGGGGAGAGGATTCAGTAACTGACAGGGGAGAGGATTCAGTAACTGACAAGGGAAAGGATTCAGTAACTGACGGGGGAGAGGTTTCAGTAACTGACTGGGCAGAGGATTCAGAAACTGACAGGGCAGAGGATTCAGTAACTGACAGGGCAGAGGATTCAGTAACTGACAGGGGAGAGGATTCAGTAACTGACAGGGGAGAGGATTCGGTAACTCAAGAGGGGAGAGGATTCGGTAACTGACAGGGGAGAGGATTCAGTAACTGACAGGAGAGAGGATTCAGTAACTGACAGGACAGAGGATTCAGTAACTGACAGGAGAGAGGATTCAGTAACTGACAGGACAGAGGATTCAGTAACTGATAGGGCAGAGGATACAGTAACTGACAGGAGAGAGGATTCAGTAACTGACAGGGGAGAGGATTCAGTAACTGACTGGGCAGAGGATTCAGTAACTGACAGGGCAGAGGATTCAGTAACTGACAGGGGAGAGGATTCAGTAACTGACAGGGGAGAGGATTCAGTAACTGACAGGGGAGAGGATTCAGTAACTGACGGGGGAGAGGATTCAGTAACTGACAGGGGAGAGGATTCAGTAACTGACTGGGCAGAGGATTCAGTAACTGACAGGGGAGAGGATTCAGTATCTGACAGGGCAGAGGATTCAGTAACTGACAGGGGGGAGGATTCAGTAACTGATAGGGGAGAGGATTCAGTAACTGACAGGAGAGAGGATTCAGTAACTGACAGGAGAGAGGATTCAGTAACTGACAGGGGAGAGGATTCAGTAACTGACAGGGGAGAGGATTCAGTAACCGACAGGGGAGAGGATTCAGTAACTGACAGGGGAGAGGATTCAGTAACTGACAGGAGAGAGGATTCAGTAACCGATGGGACAGAGGATTAAGTAACCGACAGGACAGAGGATTCAGTAACTGACTGGGGAGAGGATTCAGTAACTGACAGGGGAGAAGATACAGTAACTGACAGGGGAGAGGATTCAGTAACTGACAGGGGAGAGGATTCAGTAACTGACGGGGGAGAGGATTCAGTAACCGACAGGAGAGAGAATTCAGTACTGACAGGGGAGCGGATTCAGTAACTGACAGGGGAGAGGATTCAGTAACTGACAGGGGACAGGATTCAGTAACTGACAGGGGAGAGGATTCAGTAACCGACAGGAGAGAGGATTCAGTACTGACAGGGGAGCGGATTCAGTAACTGACAGGGGAGAGGATTCAGTAACTGACAGGGGAGAGGATTCAGTACTGACAGGGGAGCGGATTCAGTAACTGACAGGGGAGAGGATGCAGTAACTGACAGTGTAGCGGATTCAGTAACTGACAGGGGAGAGGATTCAGTAACTGACAGGGGAGAGGATTCAGTAACTGACAGGGGAGAGGATTCAGTAACTGACAGGGGAGAGGATTAAGTAACTGACAGGGGAGAGGATTTGGTAACTGACAGGGGAGAGGATTCAGTAACTGACAGGGGAGAGGATGCAGTAACTGACAGGAGAGAGGATTCAGTAACTGACTGGGCAGAGGATTCAGTAACTGACAGGGCAGAGGATTCAGTAACTGACAGGGGAGAGGATTCAGTAACTGACAGGAGAGAGGATTCAGTAACTGACAGGGGAGAGGATTCAGTAACTGACAGGAGGGAGGATTCAGTAACTGACTGGGCAGAGGATTCAGTAACTGACAGGGGAGAGGATTCAGTAACTGACAGGGGAGATGATTCAGTAACTGACAGGGGTGAGGATTCAGTAACTGACAGGGGAGAGGATTCAGTAACTGACAGGAGAGAGGATTCAGTAACTGACAGGACAGAGGATTCAGTAACTGACTGGGCAGAGGATTCAGTAACTGACAGGAGAGAGGATTCAGTAACTGACAGGGGAGAGGATTCAGTAACTGACAGGGGAGAGGATTCGGTAACTGACAGGGGAAAGGATTCAGTAATTGACAGGGGAGAGGATTCAGTAACTGACAGGGGAGATGATTCAGTAACTGACAGGGGTGAGGATTCAGTAACTGACAGGGGAGAGGATTCAGTAACTGACAGGAGAGAGGATTCAGTAACTGACAGGGGAGAGGATACGGTAACTGACAGGGGAGAGGATTAGGTAACTGACAGGGGAGAGGATTCAGTAACTGACTGGGCAGAGGATTCAGTAACTGACAGGGGAGAGGATTCAGTAACTGACAGGAGAGAGGATTAAGTAACTGACAGGGGAGAGGATTCAGTAACTGACAGGGGAGAGGATTCAGTAACTGACAGGGGAGAGGATTCAGTAACTGACAGGGGAGCGGATTCACTAACTGACAGGGGAGAGGATTCAGTAACTGACTGGGCAGAGGATTCAGTAACTGACAGGGCAGAGGATTCAGTAACTGACAGGAGAGAGGATTCAGTAACTGACAGGGGAGAGGATTCAGTAACTGACAGGGGAGAGGATTCAGTAACTGACGGGGGAGAGGATTCAGTAACTGACAGGTGGGAGGATTTTGTAACTGACAGGGGAGAGGATTCAGTAACTGACAGGAGAGAGGATTCAGTAACTGACAGGAGAGAGGATTCAGTAACTGACAGGGGAGAGGATTCAGTAACTGACAGGGGAGAGGATTCAGTAACCGACAGGGTAGAGGATTCAGTAACTGACAGGGGAGAGGATTCAGTAACTGACAGGAGAGAGGATTCAGTAACTGACGGGGGAGAGGATTCAGTAACTGACTGGGGAGAGGATTCAGTAACCGACAGCACAGAGGATTCAGTAACTGACAGGGGAGAGGATTCAGTAACTGACGGGGGAGAGGATTCAGTAACTGACAGGGGAGAGGATTCAGTAACAGACTGCGGAGAGGATTCAGTAAGTGACAGGGCAGAGGATTCAGTAACTGACAGGGGAGAGGATTCAGTAACTGACGGGGGAGAGGATTCAGTAACTGACAGGGGAGAGGATTCAGTCACTGACTGGGGAGAGGATTCAGTAACTGACAGGACAGAGGATTCAGTAACTGACTGGGGAGAGGATTCAGTAACTGACGGGGGAGAGGATTCAGTAACTGACAGGGGAGAGGATTCAGTAACTGACAGGGGAGAGGATTCAGCAACTGACAGGGGAGAGGATTCTGTAACTGACATGGGAGAGGATTCAGTAACTGACAGGGGAGAGGATTCAGTAACTGACAGGGGAGAGGATTCAGTAACTGACAGGGGAGAGGATTCAGTAACTGACAGGGTAGAGGATTCAGTAACTGACAGGGGAGAGGATTCAGTATCTGACAGGGGAGAGGATTCAGTAACTGACAGGGGAGAGGATTCAGTAACTGACTGGGGAGAGGATTCAGTAACTGACAGGACAGAGGATTCAGTAACTGACTGGGGAGAGGATTCAGTAACTGACAGGGCAGAGGATTCAGTAACTGACTGGGGAGAGGATTCAGTAACTGACTGGGGAGAGGATTCAGTAACTGACAGGGGAGAGGATTCGGGAACTGACAGGGGAGAGGATTCGGTAACTGACAGGGGAGAGGATTCGGTAACTGACAGGGGAGAGGATTCAGTAACCGACAGGGTAGAGGATTCAGTAACTGACAGGGGAGAGGATTCAGTAACTGACAGGAGAGAGGATTCAGTAACTGACAGGAGAGAGGATTCAGTAACTGACGGGGTAGAGGATTCAGTAACTGACTGGGGAGAGGATTCAGTAACCGACAGGACAGAGGATTCAGTAACTGACAGGGGAGAGGATTCAGTAACTGACGGGGGAGAGGATTCAGTAACTGACAGGGGAGAGGATTCAGTAACAGACTGGGGAGAGGATTCAGTAACTGACAGGACAGAGGATTCAGTAACTGACAGGGGAGAGGATTCAGTAACTGACGGGGGAGAGGATTCAGTAACTGACAGGGGAGAGCATTCAGTCACTGACTGGGGAGAGGATTCAGTAACTGACAGGACAGAGGATTCAGTAACTGACTGGGGAGAGGATTCAGTAACTGACAGGGGAGAGGATTCAGTAACAGACTGGGGAGAGGATTCAGTAACTGACAGGACAGAGGATTCAGTAACTGACAGGGGAGAGGATTCAGTAACTGACGGGGGAGAGGATTCAGTAACTGACAGGGGAGAGGATTCCGTCACTGACTGGGGAGAGGATTCAGTAACTGACAGGACAGAGGATTCAGTAACTGACTGGGGAGAGGATTCAGTAACTGACGGGAGAGAGGATTCAGTAACTGACAGGGGAGAGGATTCAGTAACTGACAGGGGAGAGGATTCAGTAACTGACAGGGGAGAGGATTCAGTAACTGACAGGGGAGAGGATTCAGTAACTGACAGGGGAGAGGATTCAGTAACTGACAGGGGAGAGGATTCAGTAACTGACAGGGGAGAGGATTCAGTAACTGACAGGGTAGAGGATTCAGTAACTGACAGGGGAGAGGATTCAGTATCTGACAGGGGAGAGGATTCAGTAACTGACAGGGGAGAGGATTCAGTAACTGACTGGGGAGAGGATTCAGTAACTGACAGGACAGAGGATTCAGTAACTGACTGGGGAGAGGATTCAGTAACTGACAGGGCAGAGGATTCAGTAACTGACTGGGGAGAGGATTCAGTAACTGACGGGGGAGAGGATTCAGTAACTGACAGGGGAGAGGATTCAGTAACTGACAGGGGAGAGGATTCGGTAACTGACAGGGGAGAGGATTCGGGAACTGACAGGGGAGAGGATTCAGTAACCGACAGGGTAGAGGATTCAGTAACTGACAGGGGAGAGGATTCAGTAACTGACAGGAGAGAGGATTCAGTAACTGACGGGGGAGAAGATTCAGTAACTGACTGGGGAGAGGATTCAGTAACCGACAGGACAGAGGATTCAGTAACTGACAGGAGAGAGGATTCAGTAACTAACGGGGGAGAGGATTCAGTAACTGACAGGGGAGAGGATTCAGTAACAGACTGGGGAGAGGATTCAGTAACTGACAGGACAGAGGATTCAGTAACTGACAGGGGAGAGGATTCAGTAACTGACGGGGGAGAGGATTCAGTAACTGACAGGGGAGAGCATTCAGTCACTGACTGGGGAGAGGATTCAGTAACTGACAGGACAGAGGATTCAGTAACTGACTGGGGAGAGGATTCAGTAACTGACGGGGGAGAGGATTCAGTAACTGACAGGGGAGAGGATTCAGTAACTGACAGGGGAGAGGATTCAGTAACTGACAGGGGAGAGGATTCAGTAACTGACAGGGGAGAGGATTCAGTAACTGACAGGGGAGAGGATTCAGTAACTGACAGGGGAGAGGATTCAGTAACTGACAGGGGAGAGGATTCAGTAACTGACAGGGTAGAGGATTCAGTAACTGACAGGACAGAGGATTCAGTAACTGACTGGGCAGAGGATTCAGTAACTGACAGGAGAGAGGATTCAGTAACTGACTGGGCAGAGGATTCAGTAACTGACAGGGGAGAGGATTCAGTAACTGACAGGAGAGAGGATTAAGTAACTTACAGGGGAGAGGATTCAGTAACTGACAGGGGAGAGGATTCAGTAACTGACAGGAGAGAGGATTCAGTAACTGACTGGGCAGAGGATTCAGTAACTGACAGGGCAGAGGATTCCGTAACAGACAGGGGAGAGGATTCAGTAACTGACAGGGGAGAGGATTCAGTAACTGACAGGGGAGAGGATTCAGTAACTGACGGGGGAGAGGATTCAGTAACTGACAGGGGGGAGGATTCAGTAACTGACAGGGGAGAGGATTCAGTAACTGACAGGAGAGAGGATTCAGTAACTGACAGGAGAGAGGATTCAGTAACTGACAGGGGAGAGGATTCAGTAACTGACAGGGGAGAGGATTCAGTAACCGACAGGGTAGAGGATTCAGTAACTGACAGGGGAGAGGATTCAGTAACCGACAGGACAGAGGATTCAGTAACTGACAGGGGAGAGGATTCAGTAACTGACGGGGGAGAGGATTCAGTAACTGACAGGGGAGAGGATTCAGTAACAGACTGGGGAGAGGATTCAGTAACTGACAGGACAGAGGATTCAGTAACTGACAGGGGAGAGGATTCAGTAACTGACGGGGGAGAGGATTCAGTAACTGACAGGGGAGAGGATTCAGTCACTGACAGGGGAGAGGATTCAGTAACTGACAGGACAGAGGATTCAGTAACTGACTGGGGAGAGGATTCAGTAACTGACGGGGGAGAGGATTCAGTAACTGACAGGGGAGAGGATTCAGTAACTGACAGGGGAGAGGATACAGTAACTGACAGGGGAGAGGATTCAGTAACTGACAGGGCAGAGGATTCAGTAACTGACAGGGGAGAGGATTCAGTAACTGACAGGGGAGAGGATTCAGTAACTGACAGGGGAGAGGATTCAGTAACTGACAGGGTAGAGGATTCAGTAACTGACAGGGGAGAGGATTCAGTATCTGACAGGGGAGAGGATTCAGTAACTGACAGGGGAGAGGATTCAGTTTACTGACTGGGGAGAGGATTCAGTAACTGACAGGACAGAGGATTCAGTAACTGACTGGGGAGAGGATTCAGGAACTGACAGGGCAGAGGATTCAGTAACTGACTGGGGAGAGGATTCAGTAACTGACGGGGGAGAGGATTCAGTAACTGACAGGGGAGAGGATTCAGTAACTAACAGGGGAGAGGATTCGGTAACTGACAGGGGAGAGGATTCGGTAACTGACAGAGGAGAGGATTCAGTAACCGACAGGGGAGAGGATTCAGTAACTGACAGGAGAGAGGATTCAGTAACTGACAGGGGAGAGGATTCAGTAACTGACTGGGGAGAGGATTCAGTAACCGACAGGACAGAGGATTCAGTAACTGACAGGGGAGAGAATTCAGTAACTGACGGGGGAGGGGATTCAGTAACTGACAGGGGAGAGGATTCAGTAACAGACTGGGGAGAGGATTCAGTAACTGACAGGACAGAGGATTCAGTAACTGACAGGGGAGAGGATTCAGTAACTGACGGGGGAGAGGATTCAGTAACTGACAGGGGAGAGCATTCAGTCACTGACTGGGGAGAGGATTCAGTAACTGACAGGACAGAGGATTCGGTAACTGACTGGGGAGAGGATTCAGTAACTGACGGGGGAGAGGATTCAGTAACTGACAGGGGAGAGGATTCAGTAACTGACAGGGGAGAGGATTCAGTAACTGACAGGGGAGAGGATTCAGTAACTGACAGGGGAGAGGATTCAGTAACTGACAGGGGAGAGGATTCAGTAACTGACAGGGGAGAGGATTCAGTAACTGACAGGGTAGAGGATTCAGTAACTGACAGGGGAGAGGATTCAATATCTGACAGGGGAGAGGATTCAGTAACTGACAGGGGAGAGGATTCAGTCACTGACTGGGGAGAGGATTCAGTAACTGACAGGACAGAGGATTCAGTAACTGACTGGGGAGAGGATTCAGTAACTGACAGGGCAGAGGATTCAGTAACTGACTGGGGAGAGGATTCAGTAACTGACGGGGGAGAGGATTCAGTAACTGACAGGGGAGAGGATTCAGTAACTGACAGGGGAGAGGATTCGGTAACTGACAGGGGAGAGGATTCGGTAACTGACAGGGGAGAGGATTCAGTAACTGACAGGAGAGAGGATTCAGTAACTGACAGGACATAGGATTCAGTAACTGACAGGAGAGAGGATTCAGTAACTGACAGGACAGAGGATTCAGTAACTGACAGGGGAGAGGATTCAGTAACTGACTGGGCAGAGGATTCAGTAACTGACAGGGCAGAGGATTCAGTAACTGACAGGACAGAGGATTCAGTAACTGACAGGGGGGAGGATTCAGTAACTGACAGGGGAGAGGATTCAGTAACTGACGGGGGAGAGGATTCAGTAACGAACAGGGGGGAGGATTCAGTAACTGACAGGGGAGAGGATTCAGTAACTGACAGAGGAGAGAATTCAGTAACTGACAGGGGAGAGGATTCAGTAACTGACAGGGGAGAGGATTCGGTAACTGACTGGGGAGAGGATTCAGTAACTGACTGGGGAGAGGATTCAGTAACTGACTGGACAGAGGATTCAGTAACTGACAGGGGAGAGGATTCAGTAACTAACGGGGGAGAGGATTCAGTAACTGACAGGGGAGAGGATTCAGTAACAGACTGGGGAGAGGATTCAGTAACTGACAGGACAGAGGATTCAGTAACTGACAGGGGAGAGGATTCAGTAACTGACTGGGCAGAGGATTCAGTAACTGACAGGGCAGAGGATTCAGTAACTGACAGGAGAGAGGATTCAGTAACTGACAGGGGAGAGGATTCAGTAACTGACAGGGGAGAGGATTCAGTAACTGACGGGGGAGAGGATTCAGTAACTGACAGGTGGGAGGATTTTGTAACTGACAGGGGAGAGGATTCAGTAACTGACAGGAGAGAGGATTCAGTAAGTGACAGGAGAGAGGATTCAGTAACTGACAGGGGAGAGGATTCAGTAACTGACAGGGGAGAGGATTCAGTAACCGACAGGGTAGAGGATTCAGTAACTGACAGGGGAGAGGATTCAGTAACTGACAGGAGAGAGGATTCAGTAACTGACGGGGGAGAGGATTCAGTAACTGACTGGGGAGAGGATTCAGTAACCGACAGGACAGAGGATTCAGTAACTGACAGGGGAGAGGATTCAGTAACTGACGGGGGAGAGGATTCAGTAACTGACAGGGGAGAGGATTCAGTAACAGACTGGGGAGAGGATTCAGTAAGTGACAGGGCAGAGGATTCAGTAACTGACAGGGGAGAGGATTCAGTAACTGACGGGGGAGAGGATTCAGTAACTGACAGGGGAGAGGATTCAGTCACTGACTGGGGAGAGGATTCAGTAACTGACAGGACAGAGGATTCAGTAACTGATTGGGGAGAGGATTCAGTAACTGACGGGGGAGAGGATTCAGTAACTGACAGGGGAGAGGATTCAGTAACTGACAGGGGAGAGGATTCAGCAACTGACAGGGGAGAGGATTCTGTAACTGACAGGGGAGAGGATTCAGTAACTGACAGGGGAGAGGATTCAGTAACTGACAGGGGAGAGGATTCAGTAACTGACAGGGGAGAGGATTCAGTAACTGACAGGGTAGAGGATTCAGTAACTGACAGGGGAGAGGATTCAGTATCTGACAGGGGAGAGGATTCAGTAACTGACAGGGGAGAGGATTCAGTAACTGACTGGGGAGAGGATACAGTAACTGACAGGACAGAGGATTCAGTAACTGACTGGGGAGAGGATTCAGTAACTGACAGGGCAGAGGATTCAGTAACTGACTGGGGAGAGGATTCAGTAACTGACTGGGGAGAGGATTCAGTAACTGACAGGGGAGAGGATTCGGGAACTGACAGGGGAGAGGATTCGGTAACTGACAGGGGAGAGGATTCGGTAACTGACAGGGGAGAGGATTCAGTAACCGACAGGGTAGAGGATTCAGTAACTGACAGGGGAGAGGATTCAGTAACTGACAGGAGAGAGGATTCAGTAACTGACAGGAGAGAGGATTCAGTAACTGACGGGGTAGAGGATTCAGTAACTGACTGGGGAGAGGATTCAGTAACCGACAGGACAGAGGATTCAGTAACTGACAGGGGAGAGGATTCAGTAACTGACGGGGGAGAGGATTCAGTAACTGACAGGGGAGAGGATTCAGTAACAGACTGGGGAGAGGATTCAGTAACTGACAGGACAGAGGATTCAGTAACTGACAGGGGAGAGGATTCAGTAACTGACGGGGGAGAGGATTCAGTAACTGACAGGGGAGAGCATTCAGTCACTGACTGGGGAGAGGATTCAGTAACTGACAGGACAGAGGATTCAGTAACTGACTGGGAAGAGGATTCAGTAACTGACAGGGGAGAGGATTCAGTAACAGACTGGGGAGAGGATTCAGTAACTGACAGGACAGAGGATTCAGTAACTGACAGGGGAGAGGATTCAGTAACTGACGGGGGAGAGGATTCAGTAACTGACAGGGGAGAGGATTCCGTCACTGACTGGGGAGAGGATTCAGTAACTGACAGGACAGAGGATTCAGTAACTGACTGGGGAGAGGATTCAGTAACTGACGGGAGAGAGGATTCAGTAACTGACAGGGGAGAGGATTCAGTAACTGACAGGGGAGAGGATTCAGTAACTGACAGGGGAGAGGATTCAGTAACTGACAGGGGAGAGGATTCAGTAACTGACAGGGGAGAGGATTCAGTAACTGACAGGGGAGAGGATTCAGTAACTGACAGGGGAGAGGATTCAGTAACTGACAGGGTAGAGGATTCAGTAACTGACAGGGGAGAGGATTCAGTATCTGACAGGGGAGAGGATTCAGTAACTGACAGGGGAGAGGATTCAGTAACTGACTGGGGAGAGGATTCAGTAACTGACAGGACAGAGGATTCAGTAACTGACTGGGGAGAGGATTCAGTAACTGACAGGGCAGAGGATTCAGTAACTGACGGGGGAGAGGATTCAGTAACTGACGGGGGAGAGGATTCAGTAACTGACAGGGGAGAGGATTCAGTAACTGACAGGGGAGAGGATTCGGTAACTGACAGGGGAGAGGATTCGGGAACTGACAGGGGAGAGGATTCAGTAACCGACAGGGTAGAGGATTCAGTAACTGACAGGGGAGAGGATTCAGTAACTGACAGGAGAGAGGATTCAGTAACTGACGGGGGAGAAGATTCAGTAACTGACTGGGGAGAGGATTCAGTAACCGACAGGACAGAGGATTCAGTAACTGACAGGAGAGAGGATTCAGTAACTGACGGGGGAGAGGATTCAGTAACTGACAGGGGAGAGGATTCAGTAACAGACTGGGGAGAGGATTCAGTAACTGACAGGACAGAGGATTCAGTAACTGACAGGGGAGAGGATTCAGTAACTGACGGGGGAGAGGATTCAGTAACTGACAGGGGAGAGCATTCAGTCACTGACTGGGGAGAGGATTCAGTAACTGACAGGACAGAGGATTCAGTAACTGACTGGGGAGAGGATTCAGTAACTGACGGGGGAGAGGATTCAGTAACTGACAGGGGAGAGGATTCAGTAACTGACAGGGGAGAGGATTCAATAACTGACAGGGGAGAGGATTCAGTAACTGACAGGGGAGAGGATTCAGTAACTGACAGGGGAGAGGATTCAGTAACTGACAGGGGAGAGGATTCAGTAACTGACAGGGGAGAGGATTCAGTAACTGACAGGGTAGAGGATTCAGTAACTGACAGGACAGAGGATTCAGTAACTGACTGGGCAGAGGATTCAGTAACTGACAGGAGAGAGGAATCAGTAACTGACAGGGGAGAGGATTCAGTAACTGACAGGGGAGAGGATTCGGTAACTGACAGGGGAAAGGATTCAGTAACTGACAGGGGAGAGGATTCAGTAACTGACAGGGGAGAGGATTCAGTAACTGACAGGGGTGAGGATTCAGTAACTGACAGGGGAGAGGATTCAGTAACTGACAGGAGAGAGGATTCAGTAACTGACAGGGGAGAGGATTCGGTAACTGACAGGGGAGAGGATTAGGTAACTGACAGGGGAGAGGATTCAGTAACTGACTGGGCAGAGGATTCAGTAACTGACAGGGGAGAGGATTCAGTAACTGACAGGAGAGAGGATTAAGTAACTTACAGGGGAGAGGATTCAGTAACTGACAGGGGAGAGGATTCAGTAACTGACAGGAGAGAGGATTCAGTAACTGACTGGGCAGAGGATTCAGTAACTGACAGGGCAGAGGATTCAGTAACCGACAGGGTAGAGGATTCAGTAACTGACAGGGGAGAGGATTCAGTAACCGACAGGACAGAGGATTCAGTAACTGACAGGGGAGAGGATTCAGTAACTGACGGGGGAGAGGATTCAGTAACTGACAGGGGAGAGGATTCAGTAACAGACTGGGGAGAGGATTCAGTAACTGAAAGGACAGAGGATTCAGTAACTGACAGGGGAGAGGATTCAGTAACTGACGGGGGAGAGGATTCAGTAACTGACAGGGGAGAGGATTCAGTCACTGACAGGGGAGAGGATTCAGTAACTGACAGGACAGAGGATTCAGTAACTGACTGGGGAGAGGATTCAGTAACTGACGGGGGAGAGGATTCAGTAACTGACAGGGGAGAGGATTCAGTAACTGACAGGGGAGAGGATTCAGTAACTGACAGGGGAGAGGATTCAGTAACTGACAGGGCAGAGGATTCAGTAACTGACAGGGGAGAGGATTCAGTAACTGACAGGGGAGAGGATTCAGTAACTGACAGGGGAGAGGATTCAGTAACTGACAGGGTAGAGGATTCAGTAACTGACAGGGGAGAGGATTCAGTATCTGACAGGGGAGAGGATTCAGTAACTGACAGGGGAGAGGATTCAGTTTACTGACTGGGGAGAGGATTCAGTAACTGACAGGACAGAGGATTCAGTAACTGACTGGGGAGAGGATTCAGTAACTGACAGGGCAGAGGATTCAGTAACTGACTGGGGAGAGGATTCAGTAACTGACGGGGGAGAGGATTCAGTAACTGACAGGGGAGAGGATTCAGTAACTAACAGGGGAGAGGATTCGGTAACTGACAGGGGAGAGGATTCGGTAACTGACAGAGGAGAGGATTCAGTAACCGACAGGGGAGAGGATTCAGTAACTGACAGGAGAGAGGATTCAGTAACTGACAGGGGAGAGGATTCAGTAACTGACTGGGGAGAGGATTCAGTAACCGACAGGACAGAGGATTCAGTAACTGACAGGGGAGAGAATTCAGTAACTGACGGGGGAGGGGATTCAGTAACTGACAGGGGAGAGGATTCAGTAACAGACTGGGGAGAGGATTCAGTAACTGACAGGACAGAGGATTCAGTAACTGACAGGGGAGAGGATTCAGTAACTGACGGGGGAGAGGATTCAGTAACTGACAGGGGAGAGCATTCAGTCACTGACTGGGGAGAGGATTCAGTAACTGACAGGACAGAGGATTCGGTAACTGACTGGGGAGAGGATTCAGTAACTGACGGGGGAGAGGATTCAGTAACTGACAGGGGAGAGGATTCAGTAACTGACAGGGGAGAGGATTCAGTAACTGACAGGGGATAGGATTCAGTAACTGACAGGGGAGAGGATTCAGTAACTGACAGGGGAGAGGATTCAGTAACTGACAGGGGAGAGGATTCAGTAACTGACAGGGTAGAGGATTCAGTAACTGACAGGGGAGAGGATTCAGTATCTGACAGGGGAGAGGATTCAGTAACTGACAGGGGAGAGGATTCAGTCACTGACTGGGGAGAGGATTCAGTAACTGACAGGACAGAGGATTCAGTAACTGACTGGGGAGAGGATTCAGTAACTGACAGGGCAGAGGATTCAGTAACTGACTGGGGAGAGGATTCAGTAACTGACGGGGGAGAGGATTCAGTAACTGACAGGGGAGAGGATTCAGTAACTGACAGGGGAGAGGATTCGGTAACTGACAGGGGAGAGGATTCGGTAACTGACAGGGGAGAGGATTCAGTAACTGACAGGAGAGAGGATTCAGTAACTGACAGGACATAGGATTCAGTAACTGACAGGAGAGAGGATTCAGTAACTGACAGGACAGAGGATTCAGTAACTGACAGGGGAGAGGATTCAGTAACTGACTGGGCAGAGGATTCAGTAACTGACAGGGCAGAGGATTCAGTAACTGACAGGACAGAGGATTCAGTAACTGACAGGGGGGAGGATTCAGTAACTGACAGGGGAGAGGATTCAGTAACTGACGGGGGAGAGGATTCAGTAACGAACAGGGGGGAGGATTCAGTAACTGACAGGGGAGAGGATTCAGTAACTGACAGAGGAGAGAATTCAGTAACTGACAGGGGAGAGGATTCAGTAACTGACAGGGGAGAGGATTCGGTAACTGACTGGGGAGAGGATTCAGTAACTGACTGGGGAGAGGATTCAGTAACTGACTGGACAGAGGATTCAGTAACTGACAGGGGAGAGGATTCAGTAACTAACGGGGGAGAGGATTCAGTAACTGACAGGGGAGAGGATTCAGTAACAGACTGGGGAGAGGATTCAGTAACTGACAGGACAGAGGATTCAGTAACTGACAGGGGAGAGGATTCAGTAACTGACAGGGGAGAGGATTCAGTAACTGACAGGACAGAGGATTCAGTAACTGACAGGACAGAGGATTCAGTAACTGACTGGGGAGAGGATTCAGTAACTGACGGGGGAGAGGATTCAGTAACTGACAGGGGAGAGGATTCAGTAAATGACAGGGGAGAGGATTCAGTAAATGACAGGGGAGAGGATTCAGTAACTGACAGGGGAGAGGATTCAGTAACTGACAGGGGAGAGGATTCAGTAACTGACAGGGGAGAGGATTCAGTAACTGACAGGGGAGAGGATTCAGTAACTGACAGGGGATAGGATTCAGTATCTGACAGGGGAGAGGATTCAGTAACTGACAGGGGAGAGGATTCAGTAACTGACTGGGGAGAGGATTCAGTAACTGACAGGACAGAGGATTCAGTAACTGACTGGGGAGAAGATTCAGTAACTGACAGGGCAGAGGATTCAGTAACTGACTGGGGAGAGGATTCAGTAACTGACAGGGGAGAGTATTCAGTAACTGACAGGGGAGTGGATTCAGTAACTGACTGGGCAGAGGATTCAGTAACTGACAGGGGAGAGGATTCAGTAACTGACAGGGCAGAGGATTCAGTAACTGACAGGGGAGAGGATTCAGTAACTGACAGGGGGGAGGATTCAGTAACTGACTAGGGAGAGGATTCAGTAACTGACAGGAGAGAGGATTCAGTAACTGACAGGGGAGAGGATTCAGTAACTGACTGGGCAGAGGATTCAGTAACTGACAGGGGAGAGGATTCAGTAACTGACAGGATAGAGGATTAAGTAACTGACAGGGGAGAGGATTCGGTAACTGACAGGGGAGAGGTTTCAGTAACTGACTGGGCAGAGGATTCAGTAACTGACAGGGGAGAGGATTCAGTAACTGACAGGAGAGAGGATTAAGTAACTGACAGGGGAGAGGATTCAGTAACTGACAGGGGAGAGGATTCCGTAACTGACAGGAGAGAGGATTAAGTAACTGACAGGGGAGAGGATTCAGTAACTGACAGGGGAGAGGATTCAGTAACTGACAGAGGAGAGGATTCAGTAACTGACAGGGGAGAGGATTCAGTAAATGACAGGGGAGAGGTTTCGGTAACTGACAGGACAGAGGATTCAGTAACTGACAGGACAGAGGATTCAGTATCTGACAGGGGAGAGAATTCAGTAACTGACTCGGGAGAGGATTCAGTAACTGACGGGGGAGAGGATTCAGTAACTGACAGGAGAGAGGATTCAGTAACTGACAGGGGAGAGGATTCAGTAACTGACAGGGGACAGGATTCAGTAACTGACAGGGTAGAGGATTCAGTAACTGACAGGAGAGAGGATTCAGTAACTGACTGGGGAGAGGATTCAGTAACTGATGGGGGAGAGGATTCAGTAACTGACAGGGGAGAGGATTCAGTAACTGACAGGGGAGAGGATTCAGTAACTGATAGGGGAGAGGATTCAGTAACTGACAGGGGAGAGGATTCGGTAACTGACTGGGGAGAGGATTCAAAAGCTGACTGGGGAGAGGATTCAGTAACTGACGGGGGAGAGGATTCAGTAACTGACAGGGGAGAGGATTCAGTAACTGACTGGGGAGAGGATTCAGTAACTGACAGGGCAGAGGATTCAGTAACTGACAGGGGACAGGATTCAGTAACTGACTGGGTAGAGGATTCAGTAACTGACAGGGGAGAGGATTCAGTAACTGACTGGGGAAAGGATTCAGTAACTGACTGGGGACAGGATTCAGTGACTGACAGGGGAGAGGATTCAGTAACTGACAGGGGAGAGGATTCAGTAACTGACAGGGGAGAGGATTCAGTAACTGACAGGGGAACGGATTCAGTAACTGACAGGGGAGAGGATTCAGTAACTGACAGGGGAGAGGATTGAGTAACTGACTGGGGAGAGGATTCAGTAACTGACTGGGCAGAGGATTCAGTAACTGACAGGGGAGAGGATTCAGTAACTGACAGGGGGGAGGATTCAGTAACTGACAGGACAGAGGATTCAGTAACTGACAGGGGAGAGGATTCAGTAACTGACAGGACAGAGGATTCAGTAACTGACAGGACAGAGGATTCAGTAACTGACAGGGGGGAGGATTCAGTAACTGACAGGGAGGAGGATTCAGTAACTGACAGGGGAGCGGATTCGGTAACTGACAGGAGAGAGGATGCAGTAACTGACAGGTGAGAGGATTCAGTAACTGACAGGAGAGAGGATTCAGTAACTGACAGGAGAGAGGATTCAGTAACTGACAGGTGAGAGGATTCAGTAGCTGACAGGGTAGAGGATTCAGTAACTGGCAGGAGAGAGGATTCAGTAACTGACAGGGTAGAGGATTCAGTAACTGACAGGGGAGCGGATTCAGTAACTGACAGGAGAGAGGATTCAGTAACTGACAGGGGACAGGATTCAGTAACTGACAGTGTAGCGGATTCAGTAACTGACGGGATATGATTCAGTAACTGACAGGAGAGAGGATTCAGTAACTGACAGGGGATATGATTCATTAACTGACAGGAGAGAGGATTCAGTAACTGACAGGGGATGTGATTCAGTAACTGACAGGGGAGAGGATTCAGTAACTGACAGGGTAGAGGATTCAGTAACTGACAGGGGAGCGGATTCAGTAACTGACAGGACAGAGGATTCAGTAACTGACAGGGGAGAGGATTCAGTAACTGACAGGAGAGAGGATTCAGTAACTGACAGGGGACAGGATTCAGTAACTGACTGGGGGACAGGATTCAGTAACTGACAGGAGAGAGGATTCAGTAACTGACATGGGAGCGGTTTCAGTAACTGACAGTGCAGCGGATTCAGCAACTGACAGGACAGAGGATTCAGTAACTGACAGGAGAGAGGATTCAGTAACTGTTGGGAAAGAGGATTCAGTAACTGACAGGACAGTGGATTCAGTAACTGATAAGGGAGAGGATTCAGTAGTTGACAGTGTAGTGGATTCAGTAACTGACAGGGAGAGGATTCAGTAACTGACTGGGGAGAGGATTCAGTAACTGCCTGGGCAGAGGATTCAGTAACTGACAGGGCAGAGGATTCAGTAACTGACTGGGTGGAGGTTTCAGTAACTGACAGGACAGAGGATTCAGTAACTGACAGGGGACAGGATTCAGTAACTGACTGGGCAGAGGATTCAGTAACTGACTGGGGAGAGGATTCAGTAACTGACTGGGTGGAGGTTTCAGTAACTGACAGGACAGAGGATTCAGTAACTGACAGGAGAGAGGATTCAGTAACTGACTGGGTGGAGGATTCAGTAACTGACAGGAGAGACGATTCAGTAACTGACAGGAGCGCGGATTCAATAACTGACAGGAGAGTGGATCCAGTAACTGAGAGGGGATATGATTCAGTAACTGACAGGAGAGAGGATTAAGTAACTGACAGTGGAGAGGATTCAGTAACTGACAGGGCAGAGGATTCAGTAACTGACTGGGTGGAGGATTCAGTAACTGACAGGAGAGAGGATTTAGTAACTGACAGGGGAGTGGATTCAGTAACTGTTGGGAGAGAGGATTCAGTAACTGACAGGGGAGAGGATTCAGTAACTGACAGGGGAGAGGATTCAGTAACTGACAGGGGAGAGGATTCAGTAACTGACAGGGGAGAGGATTCAGTAACTGACAGGGGAGAGGATTCAGTAACTGACAGGGGAGAGGATTCAGTAACTGACAGGGGAGAGGATTCAGTAACTGACAGGGTAGAGGATTCAGTAACTGACAGGACAGAGGATTCAGTAACTGACTGGGCAGAGGATTCAGTAACTGACAGGAGAGAGGATTCAGTAACTGACAGGACAGAGGATTCAGTAACTGACAGGGGAGAGGATTCGGTAACTGACAGGGGAAAGGATTCAGTAACTGACAGGGGAGAGGATTCAGTAACTGACAGGGGAGAGGATTCAGTAACTGACAGGGGTGAGGATTCAGTAACTGACAGGGGAGAGGATTCAGTAACTGACAGGAGAGAGGATTCAGTAACTGACAGGGGAGAGGATTCGGTAACTGACAGGGGAGAGGATTAGGTAACTGACAGGGGAGAGGATTCAGTAACTGACTGGGCAGAGGATTCAGTAACTGACAGGGGAGAGGATTCAGTAACTGACAGGAGAGAGGATTAAGTAACTTACAGGGGAGAGGATTCAGTAACTGACAGGGGAGAGGATTCAGTAACTGACAGGAGAGAGGATTCAGTAACTGACTGGGCAGAGGATTCAGTAACTGACAGGGGAGAGGATTCAGTAACAGACAGGGGAGAGGATTCAGTAACTGACAGGGGAGAGGATTCAGTAACTGACAGGGGAGAGGATTCAGTAACTGACGGGGGAGAGGATTCAGTAACTGACAGGGGGGAGGATTCAGTAACTGACAGGGGAGAGGATTCAGTAACTGACAGGAGAGAGGATTCAGTAACTGACAGGAGAGAGGATTCAGTAACTGACAGGGGAGAGGATTCAGTAACTGACAGGGGAGAGGATTCAGTAACCGACAGGATAGAGGATTCAGTAACTGACAGGGGAGAGGATTCAGTAACCGACAGGACAGAGGATTCAGTAACTGACAGGGGAGAGGATTCAGTAACTGACGGGGGAGAGGATTCAGTAACTGACAGGGGAGAGGATTCAGTAACAGACTGGGGAGAGGATTCAGTAACTGACAGGACAGAGGATTCAGTAACTGACAGGGGAGAGGATTCAGTAACTGACGGGGGAGAGGATTCAGTAACTGACAGGGGAGAGGATTCAGTCACTGACAGGGGAGAGGATTCAGTAACTGACAGGACAGAGGATTCAGTAACTGACTGGGGAGAGGATTCAGTAACTGACGGGGGAGAGGATTCAGTAACTGACAGGGGAGAGGATTCAGTAACTGACAGGGGAGAGGATACAGTAACTGACAGGGGAGAGGATTCAGTAACTGACAGGGCAGAGGATTCAGTAACTGACAGGGGAGAGGATTCAGTAACTGACAGGGGAGAGGATTCAGTAACTGACAGGGTAGAGGATTCAGTAACTGACAGGGGAGAGGATTCAGTATCTGACAGGGGAGAGGATTCAGTAACTGACAGGGGAGAGGATTCAGTTTACTGACTGGGGAGAGGATTCAGTAACTGACAGGACAGAGGATTCAGTAACTGACTGGGGAGAGGATTCAGTAACTGACAGGGCAGAGGATTCAGTAACTGACTGGGGAGAGGATTCAGTAACTGACGGGGGAGAGGATTCAGTAACTGACAGGGGAGAGGATTCAGTAACTAACAGGGGAGAGGATTCGGTAACTGACAGGGGAGAGGATTCGGTAACTGACAGAGGAGAGGATTCAGTAACCGACAGGGGAGAGGATTCAGTAACTGACAGGAGAGAGGATTCAGTAACTGACAGGGGAGAGGATTCAGTAACTGACTGGGGAGAGGATTCAGTAACCGACAGGACAGAGGATTCAGTAACTGACAGGGGAGAGAATTCAGTAACTGCCGGGGGAGGGGATTCAGTAACTGACAGGGGAGAGGATTCAGTAACAGACTGGGGAGAGGATTCAGTAACTGACAGGACAGAGGATTCAGTAACTGACAGGGGAGAGGATTCAGTAACTGACGGGGGAGAGGATTCAGTAACTGACAGGGGAGAGGATTCAGTAACTGACAGGGGAGAGGATTCAGTAACTGACAGGGGAGAGGATTCAGTAACTGACAGGGTAGAGGATTCAGTAACTGACAGGGGAGAGGATTCAGTATCTGACAGGGGAGAGGATTCAGTAACTGACAGGGGAGAGGATTCAGTTTACTGACTGGGGAGAGGATTCAGTAACTGACAGGACAGAGGATTCAGTAACTGACTGGGGAGAGGATTCAGTAACTGACAGGGCAGAGGATTCAGTAACTGACTGGGGAGAGGATTCAGTAACTGACGGGGGAGAGGATTCAGTAACTGACAGGGGAGAGGATTCAGTAACTAACAGGGGAGAGGATTCGGTAACTGACAGGGGAGAGGATTCGGTAACTGACAGAGGAGAGGATTCAGTAACCGACAGGGGAGAGGATTCAGTAACTGACAGGAGAGAGGATTCAGTAACTGACAGGGGAGAGGATTCAGTAACTGACTGGGGAGAGGATTCAGTAACCGACAGGACAGAGGATTCAGTAACTGACAGGGGAGAGAATTCAGTAACTGACGGGGGAGGGGATTCAGTAACTGACAGGGGAGAGGATTCAGTAACAGACTGGGGAGAGGATTCAGTAACTGACAGGACAGAGGATTCAGTAACTGACAGGGGAGAGGATTCAGTAACTGACGGGGGAGAGGATTCAGTAACTGACAGGGGAGAGCATTCAGTCACTGACTGGGGAGAGGATTCAGTAACTGACAGGACAGAGGATTCGGTAACTGACTGGGGAGAGGATTCAGTAACTGACGGGGGAGAGGATTCAGTAACTGACAGGGGAGAGGATTCAGTAACTGACAGGGGAGAGGATTCAGTAACTGACAGGGGAGAGGATTCAGTAACTGACAGGGGAGAGGATTCAGTAACTGACAGGGGAGAGGATTCAGTAAATGACAGGGTAGAGCATTTAGTAACTGACAGGGGAGAGGATTCAGTATCTGACAGGGGAGAGGATTCAGTAACTGACAGGGGAGAGGATTCAGTCACTGACTGGGGAGAGGATTCAGTAACTGACAGGACAGAGGATTCAGTAACTGACTGGGGAGAGGATTCAGTAACTGACAGGGCAGAGGATTCAGTAACTGACTGGGGAGAGGATTCAGTAACTGACGGGGGAGAGGATTCAGTAACTGACAGGGGAGAGGATTCAGTAACTGACAGGGGAGAGGATTCGGTAACTGACAGGGGAGAGGATTCGGTAACTGACAGGGGAGAGGATTCAGTAACTGACAGGAGAGAGGATTCAGTAACTGACAGGACATAGGATTCAGTAACTGACAGGAGAGAGGATTCAGTAACTGACAGGACAGAGGATTCAGTAACTGACAGGGGAGAGGATTCAGTAACTGACTGGGCAGAGGATTCAGTAACTGACAGGGCAGAGGATTCAGTAACTGACAGGACAGAGGATTCAGTAACTGACAGGGGGGAGGATTCAGTAAATGACAGGGGAGAGGATTCAGTAACTGACGGGGGAGAGGATTCAGTAACGAACAGGGGGGAGGATTCAGTAACTGACAGGGGAGAGGATTCAGTAACTGACAGAGGAGAGAATTCAGTAACTGACAGGGGAGAGGATTCAGTAACTGACAGGGGAGAGGATTCGGTAACTGACTGGGGAGAGGATTCAGTAACTGACTGGGGAGAGGATTCAGTAACTGACTGGACAGAGGATTCAGTAACTGACAGGGGAGAGGATTCAGTAACTAACGGGGGAGAGGATTCAGTAACTGACAGGGGAGAGGATTCAGTAACAGACTGGGGAGAGGATTCAGTAACTGACAGGACAGAGGATTCAGTAACTGACAGGGGAGAGGATTCAGTAACTGACAGGGGAGAGGATTCAGTAACTGACAGGACAGAGGATTCAGTAACTGACAGGACAGAGGATTCAGTAACTGACTGGGGAGAGGATTCAGTAACTGACGGGGGAGAGGATTCAGTAACTGACAGGGGAGAGGATTCAGTAAATGACAGGGGAGAGGTTTCAGTAACTGACAGGGGAGAGGATTCAGTAACTGACAGGGGAGAGGATTCAGTAACCGACAGGGGAGAGGATTCAGTAACTGACAGGAGAGAGGATTCAGTAACTGACAGGGGAGAGGATTCAGTAACTGACTGGGGAGAGGATTCAGTAACCGACAGGACAGAGGATTCAGTAACTGACAGGGGAGAGAATTCAGTAACTGACGGGGGAGGGGATTCAGTAACTGACAGGGGAGAGGATTCAGTAACAGACTGGGGAGAGGATTCAGTAACTGACAGGACAGAGGATTCAGTAACTGACAGGGGAGAGGATTCAGTAACTGACGGGGGAGAGGATTCAGTAACTGACAGGGGAGAGCATTCAGTCACTGACTGGGGAGAGGTTTCAGTAACTGACAGGACAGAGGATTCGGTAACTGACTGGGGAGAGGATTCAGTAACTGACGGGGGAGAGGATTCAGTAACTGACAGGGGAGAGGATTCAGTAACTGACAGGGGAGAGGATTCAGTAACTGACAGGGGAGAGGATTCAGTAACTGACAGGGGAGAGGATTCAGTAACTGACAGGGGAGAGGATTCAGTAACTGACAGGGGAGAGGATTCAGTAACTGACAGGGTAGAGCATTCAGTAACTGACAGGGGAGAGGATTCAGTATCTGACAGGGGAGAGGATTCAGTAACTGACAGGGGAGAGGATTCAGTAACTGACTGGGGAGAGGATTCAGTAACTGACTGGGCAGAGGATTCAGTAACTGACAGGGCAGAGGATTCAGTAACTGACAGGACAGAGGATTCAGTAACTGACAGGGGGGAGGATTCAGTAACTGACAGGGGAGAGGATTCAGTAACTGACAGAGGAGAGAATTCAGTAACTGACAGGGGAGAGTATTCAGTAACTGACAGGGGAGAGGATTCGGTAACTGACTGGGGAGAGGATTCAGTAACTGACTGGGGAGAGGATTCAGTAACTGACTGGACAGAGGATTCAGTAACTGACAGGGGAGAGGATTCAGTAACTAACGGGGGAGAGGATTCAGTAACTGACAGGGGAGAGGATTCAGTAACAGACTGGGGAGAGGATTCAGTAACTGACAGGATAGAGGATTCAGTAACTGACAGGGGAGAGGATTCAGTAACTGACAGGGGAGAGGATTCAGTAACTGACAGGACAGAGGATTCAGTAACTGACAGGACAGAGGATTCAGTAACTGACTGGGGAGAGGATTCAGTTACTGACGGGGGAGAGGATTCAGTAACTGACAGGGGAGAGGATTCAGTAAATGACAGGGGAGAGGATTCAGTAACTGACAGGGGAGAGGATTCAGAAACTGACAGGGGAGAGGATTCAGTAACTGACAGGGGAGAGGATTCAGTAACTGACAGGGGAGAGGATTCAGTAACTGACAGGGGAGAGGATTCAGTAACTGACAGGGGAGAGGATTCAGTATCTGACAGGGGAGAGGATTCAGTAACTGACAGGGGAGAGGATTCAGTAACTGACTGGGGAGAGGATTCAGTAACTGACAGGACAGAGGATTCAGTAACTGACTGGGGAGAAGATTCAGTAACTGACAGGGCAGAGGATTCAGTAACTGACTGGGGAGAGGATTCAGTAACTGACAGGGGAGAGGATTCAGTAACTGACAGGGGAGTGGATTCAGTAACTGACTGGGCAGAGGATTCAGTAACTGACAGGGGAGAGGATTCAGTAACTGACAGGGCAGAGGATTCAGTAACTGACAGGGGAGAGGATTCAGTAACGGACAGGGGGGAGGATTCAGTAACTGACTAGGGAGAGGATTCAGTAACTGACAGGAGAGAGGATTCAGTAACTGACAGGGGAGAGGATTCAGTAACTGACTGGGCAGAGGATTCAGTAACTGACAGGGGAGAGGATTCAGTAACTGACAGGAGAGAGGATTAAGTAACTGACAGGGGAGAGGATTCAGTAACTGACAGGGGAGAGGATTCCGTAACTGACAGGAGAGAGGATTAAGTAACTGACAGGGGAGAGGATTCAGTAACTGACAGGGGAGAGGATTCAGTAACTGACAGAGGAGAGGATTCAGTAACTGACAGGGGAGAGGATTCAGTAAATGACAGGGGAGAGGATTCGGTAACTGACAGGACAGAGGATTCAGTAACTGACAGGACAGAGGATTCAGTAACTGACAGGGGAGAGAATTCAGTAACTGACTCGGGAGAGGATTCAGTAACTGACGGGGGAGAGGATTCAGTAACTGACAGGAGAGAGGATTCAGTAACTGACAGTGGAGAGGATTCAGTAACTGACAGGGGACAGGATTCAGTAACTGACAGGGTAGAGGATTCAGTAACTGACAGGAGAGAGGATTCAGTAACTGACTGGGGAGAGGATTCAGTAACTGATGGGGGAGAGGATTCAGTAACTGACAGGGGAGAGGATTCAGTAACTGACAGGGGAGAGGATTCAGTAACTGACAGGGGAGAGGATTCAGTAACTGACAGGGGAGAGGATTTGGTAACTGACTGGGGAGAGGATTCAAAAGCTGACTGGGGAGAGGATTCAGTAACTGACGGGGGAGAGGATTCAGTAACTGACAGGGGAGAGGATTCAGTAACTGACTGGGGAGAGGATTCAGTAACTGATAGGGGAGAGGATTCAGTGACTACAGGGGAGAGGATTCAGTAACTGACAGGGGAGAGGATTCAGTAACTGACAGGGGAGAGGATTCGGTAACTGACTGGGGAGAGGATTCAAAAGCTGACTGGGGAGAGGATTCAGTAACTGACGGGCGAGAGGATTCAGTAACTGACAGGGGAGAGGATTCAGTAACTGACTGGGGAGAGGATTCATTAACTGACAGGGCAGAGGATTCAGTAACTGACAGGGGAGAGGATTCAGTAACTGACTGGGTAGAGGATTCAGTAACTGACAGGGGAGAGGATTCAGTAACTGACTGGGGAGAGGATTCAGTAACTGACTGGGGACAGGATTCAGTAACTGACAGGACAGAGGATTCAGTAACTGACAGGGGGGAGGATTCAGTAACTGACAGGGGAGAGGATTCAGTAACTGACGGGGGAGAGGATTCAGTAACGAACAGGGGGGAGGATTCAGTAACTGACAGGGGAGAGGATTCAGTAACTGACAGAGGAGAGAATTCAGTAACTGACAGGGGAGAGTATTCAGTAACTGACAGGGGAGAGGATTCGGTAACTGACTGGGGAGAGGATTCAGTAACTGACTGGGGAGAGGATTCAGTAACTGACTGGACAGAGGATTCAGTAACTGACAGGGGAGAGGATTCAGTAACTAACGGGGGAGAGGATTCAGTAACTGACAGGGGAGAGGATTCAGTAACAGACTGGGGAGAGGATTCAGTAACTGACAGGATAGAGGATTCAGTAACTGACAGGGGAGAGGATTCAGTAACTGACAGGGGAGAGGATTCAGTAACTGACAGGACAGAGGATTCAGTAACTGACAGGACAGAGGATTCAGTAACTGACTGGGGAGAGGATTCAGTTACTGACGGGGGAGAGGATTCAGTAACTGACAGGGGAGAGGATTCAGTAAATGACAGGGGAGAGGATTCAGTAACTGACAGGGGAGAGGATTCAGAAACTGACAGGGGAGAGGATTCAGTAACTGACAGGGGAGAGGATTCAGTAACTGACAGGGGAGAGGATTCAGTAACTGACAGGGGAGAGATTTTAATAATTGACAGGGGAGAGGATTCAGTATCTGACAGGGGAGAGGATTCAGTAACTGACAGGGGAGAGGATTCAGTAACTGACTGGGGAGAGGATTCAGTAACTGACAGGACAGAGGATTCAGTAACTGACTGGGGAGAAGATTCAGTAACTGACAGGGCAGAGGATTCAGTAACTGACTGGGGAGAGGATTCAGTAACTGACAGGGGAGAGGATTCAGTAACTGACAGGGGAGTGGATTCAGTAACTGACTGGGCAGAGGATTCAGTAACTGACAGGGGAGAGGATTCAGTAACTGACAGGGCAGAGGATTCAGTAACTGACAGGGGAGAGGATTCAGTAACGGACAGGGGGGAGGATTCAGTAACTGACTAGGGAGAGGATTCAGTAACTGACAGGAGAGAGGATTCAGTAACTGACAGGGGAGAGGATTCAGTAACTGACTGGGCAGAGGATTCAGTAACTGACAGGGGAGAGGATTCAGTAACTGACAGGAGAGAGGATTAAGTAACTGACAGGGGAGAGGATTCAGTAACTGACAGGGGAGAGGATTCCGTAACTGACAGGAGAGAGGATTAAGTAACTGACAGGGGAGAGGATTCAGTAACTGACAGGGGAGAGGATTCAGTAACTGACAGAGGAGAGGATTCAGTAACTGACAGGGGAGAGGATTCAGTAAATGACAGGGGAGAGGATTCGGTAACTGACAGGACAGAGGATTCAGTAACTGACAGGACAGAGGATTCAGTAACTGACAGGGGAGAGAATTCAGTAACTGACTCGGGAGAGGATTCAGTAACTGACGGGGGAGAGGATTCAGTAACTGACAGGAGAGAGGATTCAGTAACTGACAGTGGAGAGGATTCAGTAACTGACAGGGGACAGGATTCAGTAACTGACAGGGTAGAGGATTCAGTAACTGACAGGAGAGAGGATTCAGTAACTGACTGGGGAGAGGATTCAGTAACTGATGGGGGAGAGGATTCAGTAACTGACAGGGGAGAGGATTCAGTAACTGACAGGGGAGAGGATTCAGTAACTGACAGGGGAGAGGATTCAGTAACTGACAGGGGAGAGGATTCGGTAACTGACTGGGGAGAGGATTCAAAAGCTGACTGGGGAGAGGATTCAGTAACTGACGGGGGAGAGGATTCAGTAACTGACAGGGGAGAGGATTCAGTAACTGACTGGGGAGAGGATTCAGTAACTGATAGGGGAGAGGATTCAGTGACTGACAGGGGAGAGGATTCAGTAACTGACAGGGGAGAGGATTCAGTAACTGACAGGGGAGAGGATTCGGTAACTGACTGGGGAGAGGATTCAAAAGCTGACTGGGGAGAGGATTCAGTAACTGACGGGCGAGAGGATTCAGTAACTGACAGGGGAGAGGATTCAGTAACTGACTGGGGAGAGGATTCATTAACTGACAGGGCAGAGGATTCAGTAACTGACAGGGGAGAGGATTCAGTAACTGACTGGGTAGAGGATTCAGTAACTGACAGGGGAGAGGATTCAGTAACTGACTGGGGAGAGGATTCAGTAACTGACTGGGGACAGGATTCAGTAACTGACAGGGGAGAGGATTCAGTAACTGACAGGGGAGAGGATTCAGTAACTGACAGGGGAGAGGATTCAGTAACTGACAGGGGAACGGATTCAGTAACTGACAGGGGAGAGGATTCAGTAACTGACAGGGGAGAGGATTGAGTAACTGACTGGGGAGAGGATTCAGTAACTGACTGGGCAGAGGATTCAGTAACTGACAGGGGAGAGGATTCAGTAACTGACAGGGGAGAGGATTCAGTAACTGACAGGACAGAGGATTCAGTAACTGACAGGGGAGAGGATTCAGTAACTGACAGGACAGAGGATTCAGTAACTGACAGGACAGAGGATTCAGTAACTGACAGGGGGGAGGATTCAGTAACTGACAGGGAGGAGGATTCAGTAACTGACAGGGGAGAGGATTCGGTAACTGACAGGAGAGAGGATGCAGTAACTGACAGGTGAGAGGATTCAGTAACTGACAGGGTAGAGGATTCAGTAACTGACAGGAGAGAGGATTCAGTAACTGACAGGTGAGAGGATTCAGTAGCTGACAGGGTAGAGGATTCAGTAACTGGCAGGAGAGAGGATTCAGTAACTGACAGGGTAGAGGATTCAGTAACTGACAGGGGAGCGGATTCAGTAACTGACAGGAGAGAGGATTCAGTAACTGACAGGGGACAGGATTCAGTAACTGACAGTGTAGCGGATTCAGTAACTGACAGGGGATATGATTCAGTAACTGACAGGAGAGAGGATTCAGTAACTGACAGGGGATATGATTCATTAACTGACAGGAGAGAGGATTCAGTAACTGACAGGGGATGTGATTCAGTAACTGACAGGGGAGAGGATTCAGTAACTGACAGGGTAGAGGATTCAGTAACTGACAGGGGAGCGGATTCAGTAACTGACAGGACAGAGGATTCAGTAACTGACAGGGGAGAGGATTCAGTAACTGACAGGAGAGAGGATTCAGTAACTGACAGGGGACAGGATTCAGTAACTGACTGGGGGACAGGATTCAGTAACTGACAGGAGAGAGGATTCAGTAACTGACATGGGAGCGGTTTCAGTAACTGACAGTGTAGCGGATTCAGCAACTGACAGGACAGAGGATTCAGTAACTGACAGGAGAGAGGATTCAGTAACTGTTGGGAAAGAGGATTCAGTAACTGACAGGACAGTGGATTCAGTAACTGATAAGGGAGAGGATTCAGTAGTTGACAGTGTAGTGGATTCAGTAACTGACAGGGAGAGGATTCAGTAACTGACTGGGGAGAGGATTCAGTAACTGCCTGGGCAGAGGATTCAGTAACTGACAGGGCAGAGGATTCAGTAACTGACTGGGTGGAGGTTTCAGTAACTGACAGGACAGAGGATTCAGTAACTGACAGGGGACAGGATTCAGTAACTGACTGGGCAGAGGATTCAGTAACTGACTGGGGAGAGGATTCAGTAACTGACTGGGTGGAGGTTTCAGTAACTGACAGGACAGAGGACTCAGTAACTGACAGGAGAGAGGATTCAGTAACTGACTGGGTGGAGGATTCAGTAACTGACAGGAGAGACGATTCAGTAACTGACAGGAGCGCGGATTCAGTAACTGACAGGAGAGTGGATCCAGTAACTGACAGGGGATATGATTCAGTAACTGACAGGAGAGAGGATTAAGTAACTGACAGTGGAGAGGATTCAGTAACTGACAGGGCAGAGGATTCAGTAACTGACTGGGTGGAGGATTCAGTAACTGACAGGAGAGAGGATTTAGTAACTGACAGGGGAGAGGATTCAGTAACTGTTGGGAGAGAGGATTCAGTAACTGACAGGGGAGAGGATTCAGTAATGCCTGGAGCGCGGATTCAGTAACTGACAGGGGACAGGATTCAGTAACTGACAGAGTAGAGGATTCAATAACTGACTGGGGAGAGGATTCAGTAAGTGACAGGGGAGTGGATTCATTAACTGACAGGGGAGTGGATTCAGTAACTGACAGGGTAGAGGATTCAGTAACTGACAGGGCAGAGGATTCAGTAACTTACAGGGCAGAGGATTCAGTAACTGACAGGGAAGAGGATTCAGTAACTGACTGGGTGGAGGATTCAGTAACTGACAGGAGAGAGGATTCAGTAACTGACAGGGGAGAGGATTCAGTAACTGTTGGGAGAGAGGATTCAGTAACTGACAGGGGAGAGGATTCAGTAACTGACAGGGGAGAGGATTCAGTAACTGATGGGAGAGAGGATTCATAACTGACAGGGGAGAGGATTCAGTAACTGACAGGGCAGAGGATTCAGTAACTGACTGGATGGAGGATTCAGTAACTGACAGGAGAGAGGATTCAGTAACTGACACGGGAGAGGATTCAGTAACTGTTGGGAGAGAGGATTCAGTAACTGACAGGGGAGAGGATTCAGTAACTGACGGGGGAGAGGATTCAGTAACTGTTGGGAGAGAGGATTCAGTAACTGACAGGGGAAAGGATTCAGTAACTGACAGGGGAGTGGATTCAGTAACTGACAGGGTAGAGGATTCAGTAACTGACAGGGCAGAGGATTCAGTAACTTACAGGGCAGAGGATTCAGTAACTGACAGGGAAGAGGATTCAGTAACTGACTGGGTGGAGGATTCAGTAACTGACAGGAGAGAGGATTCAGTAACTGACAGGGGAGAGGATTCAGTAACTGTTGGGAGAGAGGATTCAGTAACTGACAGGGGAGAGGATTCAGTAACTGACAGGGGTGAGGATTCAGTAACTGACAGGGGAGAGGATTCAGTAACTGACAGGAGAGAGGATTCAGTAACTGACAGGGGAGAGGATTCAGTAACTGTTGGGAGAGAGGATTCATAACTGACAGGGGAGAGGATTCAGTAACTGACAGGGCAGAGGATTCAGTAACTGACTGGGTGGAGGATTCAGTAACTGACAGGAGAGAGGATTCAGTAACTGACAGGGGAGAGGATTCAGTAACTGTTGGGAGAGAGGTTTCAGTAACTGACAGGGGAGAGGATTCAGTAACTGACGGGGGAGAGGATTCAGTAACTGTTGGGAGAGAGGATTCAGTAACTGACAGGGGAGAGGATTCAGTAACTGACAGGGGAGCGGATTCAGTAACTGACAGGGGAGAGGATTCAGTAACTGACAGGGGAGAGGATTCAGTAACTGTTGGGAGAGAGGATTCAGTAACTGACAGGGGAGAGGATTCAGTAACTGACAGGGGAGAGGATTCAGTAACTGACAGGGGAGAGGATTCAGTAACTGACAGGGGAGAGGATTCAGTAACTGACAGGGGAGAGGATTCAGTAACTGACAGGGGAGAAGATTCAGTAACTGACTGGGGAGAGGATTCAGTAACCGACAGGACAGAGGATTCAGTAACTGACAGGGGAGAGGATTCAGTAACTGACGGGGGAGAGGATTCAGTAACTGACAGGGGAGAGGATTCAGTAACAGACTGGGGAGAGGATTCAGTAACTGACAGGACAGAGGATTCAGTAACTGACAGGGGAGAGGATTCAGTAACTGACGGGGGAGAGGATTCAGTAACTGACAGGGGAGAGCATTCAGTCACTGACTGGGGAGAGGATTCAGTAACTGACAGGACAGAGGATTCAGTAACTGACTGGGGAGAGGATTCAGTAACTGACGGGGGAGAGGATTCAGTAACTGACAGGGGAGAGGATTCAGTAACTGACAGGGGAGAGGATTCAGTAACTGACAGGGGAGAGGATTCAGTAACTGACAGGGGAGAGGATTCAGTAACTGACAGGGGAGAGGATTCAGTAACTGACAGGGGAGAGGATTCAGTAACTGACAGGGGAGAGGATTCAGTAACTGACAGGGTAGAGGATTCAGTAACTGACAGGACAGAGGATTCAGTAACTGACTGGGCAGAGGATTTAGTAACTGACAGGAGAGAGGATTCAGTAACTGACAGGGGAGAGGATTCAGTAACTGACAGGGGAGAGGATTCGGTAACTGACAGGGGAAAGGATTCAGTAACTGACAGGGGAGAGGATTCAGTAACTGACAGGGGAGAGGATTCAGTAACGGACAGGGGTGAGGATTCAGTAACTGACAGGGGAGAGGATTCAGTAACTGACAGGAGAGAGGATTCAGTAACTGACAGGGGAGAGGATTCAGTAACTGACAGGTAAGTGGATTCAGTAACTGACAGGGGAGTGGATTCATTAACTGACAGGGGAGTGGATTCAGTAACTGACAGGGTGGAGGATTCAGTAACTGACAGGAGAGAGGATTCAGTAACTGACAGGGGAGAGGATTCAGTAACTGTTGGGAGAGAGGATTCAGTCACTGAGAGGGGAGAGGATTCAGTAACTGACAGGGGAGAGGATTCAGTAACTGTTGGGAGAGAGGATTCATAACTGACAGGGGAGAGGATTCAGTAACTGACAGGGCAGAGGATTCAGTAACTGACTGGGTGGAGGATTCAGTAACTGACAGGAGAGAGGATTCAGTAACTGACAGGGGAGAGGATTCAGTAACTGTTGGGAGAGGGGATTCAGTAACTGACAGGGGAGAGGATTCAGTAACTGACGGGGGAGAGGATTCAGTAACTGTTGGGAGAGAGGATTCAGTAACTGACAGGGGAAAGGATTCAGTAACTGACAGGGGAGTGGATTCAGTAACTGACAGGGTAGAGGATTCAGTAACTGACAGGGCAGAGGATTCAGTAACTTACAGGGCAGAGGATTCAGTAACTGACAGGGAAGAGGATTCAGTAACTGACTGGGTGGAGGATTCAGTAACTGACAGGAGAGAGGATTCAGTAACTGACAGGGGAGAGGATTCAGTAACTGTTGGGAGAGAGGATTCAGTAACTGACAGGGGAGAGGATTCAGTAACTGACAGGGGTGAGGATTCAGTAACTGACTGGGTGGAGGATTCAGTAACTGACAGGAGAGAGGATTCAGTAACTGACAGGGGAGAGGATTCAGTAACTGTTGGGAGAGAGGATTCAGTAACTGACAGGGGAGAGGATTCAGTAACTGACGGGGGAGAGGATTCAGTAACTGTTGGGAGAGAGGATTCAGTAACTGACAGGGGAGAGGATTCAGTAACTGACAGGGGAGCGGATTCAGTAACTGACAGGGGAGAGGATTCAGTAACTGACAGGGGAGAGGATTCAGTAACTGTTGGGAGAGAGGATTCAGTAACTGACAGGAGAGAGGATTCAGTAACTGACAGGGGAGAGGATTCAGTAACTGACAGGGGAGAGGATTCAGTAACTGACAGGGGAGAGGATTCAGTAACTGACAGGGGAGAGGATTCAGTAACTGACAGGGGAGAAGATTCAGTAACTGACTGGGGAGAGGATTCAGTAACCGACAGGACAGAGGATTCAGTAACTGACAGGGGAGAGGATTCAGTAACTGACGGGGGAGAGGATTCAGTAACTGATTGGGGAGAGGATTCAGTAACAGACTGGGGAGAGGATTCAGTAACTGACAGGACAGAGGATTCAGTAACTGACAGGGGAGAGGATTCAGTAACTGACGGGGGAGAGGATTCAGTAACTGACAGGGGAGAGCATTTAGTCACTGACTGGGGAGAGGATTCAGTAACTGACAGGACAGAGGATTCAGTAACTGACTGGGGAGAGGATTCAGTAACTGACGGGGGAGAGGATTCAGTAACTGACAGGGGAGAGGATTCAGTAACTGACAGGGGAGAGGATTCAGTAACTGACAGGGGAGAGGATTCAGTAACTGACAGGGGAGAGGATTCAGTAACTGACAGGGGAGAGGATTCAGTAACTGACAGGGCAGAGGATTCAGTAACTGACAGGGGAGAGGATTCAGTAACTGACAGGGTAGAGGATTCAGTAACTGACAGGACAGAGGATTCAGTAACTGACTGGGCAGAGGATTTAGTAACTGACAGGAGAGAGGATTCAGTAACTGACAGGGGAGAGGATTCAGTAACTGACAGGGGAGAGGATTCGGTAACTGACAGGGGAAAGGATTCAGTAACTGACAGGGGAGAGGATTCAGTAACTGACAGGGGAGAGGATTCAGTAACTGACAGGGGTGAGGATTCAGTAACTGACAGGGGAGAGGATTCAGTAACTGACAGGAGAGAGGATTCAGTAACTGACAGGGGAGAGGATTCGGTAACTGACAGGGGAGAGGATTAGGTAACTGACAGGGTAGAGGATTCAGTAACTGACAGGGGAGAGGATTCAGTAACTGACAGGAGAGAGGATTAAGTAACTTACAGGGGAGAGGATTCAGTAACTGACAGGGGAGTGGATTCAGTAACTGACAGGAGCGAGGATTCAGTAACTGACAGGGGAGTGGATTCAGTAACTGACAGGGGAGAGGAGTCAGTAACTGACTGGGCAGAGGATTCAGTAACGGACAGGGCAGAGGATTCAGTAACAGACAGGGGAGAGGATTCAGTAACTGACAGGGGAGAGGATTCAGTAACTGACAGGGGAGAGGATTCAGTAACTGACGGGGGAGAGGATTCAGTAACTGACAGGGGGAGGATTCAGTAACTGACAGGGGAGAGGATTCAGTAACTGACATGAGAGAGGATTCAGTAACTGACAGGAGAGAGGATTCAGTAACTGACAGGGGAGAGGATTCAGTAACTGACAGGGGAGAGGATTCAGTAACCGACAGGGTAGAGGATTCAGTAACTGACAGGGGAGAGGATTCAGTAACCGACAGGACAGAGGATTCAGTAACTGACAGGGGAGAGGATTCAGTAACTGACGGGGGAGAGGATTCAGTAACTGACAGGGGAGAGGATTCAGTAACAGACTGGGGAGAGGATTCAGTAACTGACAGGACAGAGGATTCAGTAACTGACAGGGGAGAGGATTCAGTAACTGACGGGGGAGAGGATTCAGTAACTGACAGGGGAGAGGATTCAGTCACTGAGAGGGGAGAGGATTCAGTAACTGACAGGACAGAGGATTCAGTAACTGACTGGGGAGAGGATTCAGTAACTGACGGGGGAGAGGATTCAGTAACTGACAGGGGAGAGGATTCAGTAACTGACAGGGGAGAGGATACAGTAACTGACAGGGGAGAGGATTCAGTAACTGACAGGGCAGAGGATTCAGTAACTGACAGGGGAGAGGATTCAGTAACTGACAGGGGAGAGGATTCAGTAACTGACAGGGGAGAGGATTCAGTAACTGACAGGGTAGCGGATTCAGTAACTGACAGGGGAGAGGATTCAGTATCTGACAGGGGAGAGGATTCAGTAACTGACAGGGGAGAGGATTCAGTTTACTGACTGGGGAGAGGATTCAGTAACTGACAGGACAGAGGATTCAGTAACTGACTGGGGAGAGGATTCAGTAACTGACAGGGGAGAGGATTCAGTAACTGTTGGGAGAGAGGATTCAGTAACTGACAGGGGAGAGGATTCAGTAACTGACAGGGGTGAGGATTCAGTAACTGACAGGGGAGAGGATTCAGTAACTGACAGGAGAGAGGATTCAGTAACTGACAGGGGAGAGGATTCAGTAACTGTTGGGAGAGAGGATTCATAACTGACAGGGGAGAGGATTCAGTAACTGACAGGGCAGAGGATTCAGTAACTGACTGGGTGGAGGATTCAGTAACTGACAGGGGAGAGGATTCAGTAACTGACAGGAGAGAGGATTCAGTAACTGACAGGGGAGAGGATTCAGTAACTGTTGGGAGAGAGGATTCAGTAACTGACAGGGGAGAGGATTCAGTAACTGACGGGGGAGAGGATTCAGTAACTGTTGGGAGAGAGGATTCAGTAACTGACAGGGGAGAGGATTCAGTAACTGACAGGGGAGCGGATTCAGTAACTGACAGGGGAGAGGATTCAGTAACTGACAGGGGAGAGGATTCAGTAACTGTTGGGAGAGAGGATTCAGTAACTGACAGGGGAGAGGATTCAGTAACTGACAGGGGAGAGGATTCAGTAACTGACAGGGGAGAGGATTCAGTAACTGACAGGGGAGAGGATTCAGTAACTGACAGGGGAGAGGATTCAGTAACTGACAGGGGAGAAGATTCAGTAACTGACTGGGGAGAGGATTCAGTAACCGACAGGACAGAGGATTCAGTAACTGACAGGGGAGAGGATTCAGTAACTGACGGGGGAGAGGATTCAGTAACTGACAGGGGAGAGGATTCAGTAACAGACTGGGGAGAGGATTCAGTAACTGACAGGACAGAGGATTCAGTAACTGACAGGGGAGAGGATTCAGTAACTGACGGGGGAGAGGATTCAGTAACTGACAGGGGAGAGCATTCAGTCACTGACTGGGGAGAGGATTCAGTAACTGACAGGACAGAGGATTCAGTAACTGACTGGGGAGAGGATTCAGTAACTGACGGGGGAGAGGATTCAGTAACTGACAGGGGAGAGGATTCAGTAACTGACAGGGGAGAGGATTCAGTAACTGACTGGGGAGAGGATTCAGTAACTGACAGGGGAGAGGATTCAGTAACTGACAGGGGAGAGGATTCAGTAACTGACAGGGGAGAGGATTCAGTAACTGACAGGGGAGAGGATTCAGTAACTGACAGGGTAGAGGATTCAGTAACTGACAGGACAGAGGATTCAGTAACTGACTGGGCAGAGGATTCAGTAACTGACAGGAGAGAGGATTCAGTAACTGACACGGGAGAGGATTCAGTAACTGACAGGGGAGAGGATTCGGTAACTGACAGGGGAAAGGATTCAGTAACTGACAGGGGAGAGGATTCAGTAACTGACAGGGGAGAGGATTCAGTAACTGACAGGGGTGAGGATTCAGTAACTGACAGGGGAGAGGATTCAGTAACTGACAGGAGAGAGGATTCAGTAACTGACAGGGGAGAGGATTCGGTAACTGACAGGGGAGAGGATTAGGTAACTGACAGGGGAGAGGATTCAGTAACTGACAGGGGAGAGGATTCAGTAACTGACAGGAGAGAGGATTAAGTAACTTACAGGGGAGAGGATTCAGTAACTGACAGGGGAGAGGATTCAGTAACTGACAGGAGAGAGGATTCAGTAACTGACAGGGGTGCGGATTCAGTAACTGACAGGGGAGAGGATTCAGTAACTGACTGGGCAGAGGATTCAGTAACGGACAGGGCAGAGGATTCAGTAACAGACAGGGGAGAGGATTCAGTAACTGACAGGGGAGAGGATTCAGTAACTGACAGGGGAGAGGATTCAGTAAATGACGGGGGAGAGGATTCAGTAACTGACAGGGGGGAGGATTCAGTAACTGACAGGGGAGAGGATTCAGTAACTGACAGGAGAGAGGATTCAGTAACTGACAGGAGAGAGGATTCAGTAACTGACAGGGGAGAGGATTCAGTAACTGACAGGGGAGAGGATTCAATAACCGACAGGGTAGAGGATTCAGTAACTGACAGGGGAGAGGATTCAGTAACCGACAGGACAGAGGATTCAGTAACTGACAGGGGAGAGGATTCAGTAACTGACGGGGGAGAGGATTCAGTAACTGACAGGGGAGAGGATTCAGTAACAGACTGGGGAGAGGATTCAGTAACTGACAGGACAGAGGATTCAGTAACTGACAGGGGAGAGGATTCAGTAACTGACGGGGGAGAGGATTCAGTAACTGACAGGGGAGAGGATTCAGTCACTGAGAGGGGAGAGGATTCAGTAACTGACAGGACAGAGGATTCAGTAACTGACTGGGGAGAGGATTCAGTAACTGACGGGGGAGAGGATTCAGTAACTGACAGGGGAGAGGATTCAGTAACTGACAGGGGAGAGGATACAGTAACTGACAGGGGAGAGGGTTCAGTAACTGACAGGGCAGAGGATTCAGTAACTGACAGGGGAGAGGATTCAGTAACTGACAGGGGAGAGGATTCAGTAACTGACAGGGGAGAGGATTCAGTAACTGACAGGGTAGAGGATTCAGTAACTGACAGGGGAGAGGATTCAGTATCTGACAGGGGAGAGGATTCAGTAACTGACAGGGGAGAGGATTCAGTTTACTGACTGGGGAGAGGATTCAGTAACTGACAGGACAGAGGATTCAGTAACTGACTGGGGAGAGGATTCAGTAACTGACAGGGCAGAGGATTCAGTAACTGACGGGGGAGAGGATTCAGTAACTGACGGGGGAGAGGATTCAGTAACTGACAGGGGAGAGGATTCAGTAACTGACAGGGGAGAGGATTCGGTAACTGACAGGGGAGAGGATTCGGTAACTGACAGGGGAGAGGATTCAGTAACCGACAGGGGAGAGGATTCAGTAACTGACAGGAGAGAGGATTCAGTAACTGACGGGGGAGAGGATTCAGTAACTGACTGGGGAGAGGATTCAGTAACCGACAGGACAGATGATTCAGTAACTGACAGGGGAGAGAATTCAGTAACTGACGGGTGAGGGGATTCAGTAACTGACAGGGGAGAGGATTCAGTAACTGACAGGGGAGAGGATTCAGTAACTGACAGGGGAGAGGATTGAGTAACTGACAGGGGAGAGGATTCAGTAACTGACGGGGGAGAGGATTCAGTAACTGTTGGGAGAGAGGATTCAGTAACTGACAGGGGAGAGGATTCAGTAACTGACAGGGGAGCGGATTCAGTAACTGACAGGGGAGAGGATTCAGTAACTGACAGGGGAGAGGATTCAGTAACTGTTGGGAGAGAGGATCCAGTAACTGACAGGGGAGAGGATTCAGTAACTGACAGGGGAGAGGATTCAGTAACTGACAGGGGAGAGGATTCAGTAACTGACAGGGGAGAGGATTCAGTAACTGACAGGGGAGAGGATTCAGTAACTGACAGGGGAGAAGATTCAGTAACTGACTGGGGAGAGGATTCAGTAACCGACAGGACAGAGGATTCAGTAACTGACAGGGGAGAGGATTCAGTAACTGACGGGGGAGAGGATTCAGTAACTGACAGGGGAGAGGATTCAGTAACAGACTGGGGAGAGGATTCAGTAACTGACAGGACAGAGGATTCAGTAACTGACAGGGGAGAGGATTCAGTAACTGACGGGGGAGAGGATTCAGTAACTGACAGGGGAGAGCATTCAGTCACTGACTGGGGAGAGGATTCAGTAACTGACAGGACAGTGGATTCAGTAACTGCCTGGGGAGAGGATTCAGTAACTGACGGGGGAGAGGATTCAGTAACTGACAGGGGAGAGGATTCAGTAACTGACAGGGGAGAGGATTCAGTAACTGACAGGGGAGAGGATTCAGTAACTGACAGGGGAGAGGATTCAGTAACTGACAGGGGAGAGGATTCAGTAACTGACAGGGGAGAGGATTCAGTAACTGACAGGGGAGAGGATTCAGTAACTGACAGGGTAGAGGATTCAGTAACTGACAGGACAGAGGATTCAGTAACTGACTGGGCAGAGGATTCAGTAACTGACAGGAGAGAGGATTCAGTAACTGACAGGGGAGAGGATTCAGTAACTGACAGGGGAGAGGATTCGGTAACTGACAGGGGAAAGGATTCAGTAACTGACAGGGGAGAGGATTCAGTAACTGACAGGGGAGAGGATTCAGTAACTGACAGGGGTGAGGATTCAGTAACTGACAGGGGAGAGGATTCAGTAACTGACAGGAGAGAGGATTCAGTAACTGACAGGGGAGAGGATTCGGTAACTGACAGGGGAGAGGATTAGGTAACTGACAGGGGAGAGGATTCAGTAACTGACAGGGGAGAGGATTCAGTAACTGACAGGAGAGAGGATTAAGTAACTTACAGGGGAGAGGATTCAGTAACTGACAGGGGAGAGGATTCAGTAACTGACAGGAGAGAGGATTCAGTAACTGACAGGGGAGCGGATTCAGTAACTGACAGGGGAGAGGATTCAGTAACTGACTGGGCAGAGGATTCAGTAACGGACAGGGCAGAGGATTCAGTAACAGACAGGGGAGAGGATTCAGTAACTGACAGGGGAGAGGATTCAGTAACTGACAGGGGAGAGGATTCAGTAAATGACGGGGGAGAGGATTCAGTAACTGACAGGGGGGAGGATTCAGTAACTGACAGGGGAGAGGATTCAGTAACTGACAGGAGAGAGGATTCAGTAACTGACAGGAGAGAGGATTCAGTAACTGACAGGGGAGAGGATTCAGTAACTGACAGGGGAGAGGATTCAGTAACCGACAGGGTAGAGGATTCAGTAAGTGACAGGGGAGAGGATTCAGTAACCGACAGGACAGAGGATTCAGTAACTGACAGGGGAGAGGATTCAGTAACTGACGGGGGAGAGGATTCAGTAACTGACAGGGGAGAGGATTCAGTAACAGACTGGGGAGAGGATTCAGTAACTGACAGGAAAGAGGATTCAGTAACTGACAGGGGAGAGGATTCAGTAACTGACGGGGGAGAGGATTCAGTAACTGACAGGGGAGAGGATTCAGTCACTGAGAGGGGAGAGGATTCAGTAACTGACAGGACAGAGGATTCAGTAACTGACTGGGGAGAGGATTCAGTAACTGACGGGGGAGAGGATTCAGTAACTGACAGGGGAGAGGATTCAGTAACTGACAGGGGAGAGGATACAGTAACTGACAGGGGAGAGGATTCAGTAACTGACAGGGCAGAGGATTCAGTAACTGACAGGGGAGAGGATTCAGTAACTGACAGGGGAGAGGATTCAGTAACTGACAGGGGAGAGGATTCAGTAACTGACAGGGTAGAGGATTCAGTAACTGACAGGGGAGAGGATTCAGTATCTGACAGGGGAGAGGATTCAGTAACTGACGGGGGAGAGGATTCAGTTTACTGACTGGGGAGAGGATTCAGTAACTGACAGGACAGAGGATTCAGTAACTGACTGGGGAGAGGATTCAGTAACTGACAGGGCAGAGGATTCAGTAACTGACGGGGGAGAGGATTCAGTAACTGACGGGGGAGAGGATTCAGTAACTGACAGGGGAGAGGATTCAGTAACTGACAGGGGAGAGGATTCGGTAACTGACAGGGGAGAGGATTCGGTAACTGACAGGGGAGAGGATTCAGTAACCGACAGGGGAGAGGATTCAGTAACTGACAGGAGAGAGGATTCAGTAACTGACGGGGGAGAGGATTCAGTAACTGACTGGGGAGAGGATTCAGTAACCGACAGGACAGATGATTCAGTAACTGACAGGGGAGAGAATTCAGTAACTGACGGGGGAGGGGATTCAGTAACTGACAGGGGAGAGGATTCAGTAACAGACTGGGGAGAGGATTCAGTAACTGACAGGACAGAGGATTCAGTAACTGACAGGGGAGAGGATTCAGTAACTGACGGGGGAGAGGATTCAGTAACTGACAGGGGTGAGGATTCAGTAACTGACAGGACAGAGGATTCAGTAACTGACAGGACAGAGGATTCAGTAACTGACAGGGGAGAGGATTCAGTAACTGACAGGGGAGAGGATTCGGTAACTGACTGGGGAGAGGATTCAATAACTGACTGGGGAGAGGATTCAGTAACTGACGGGGGAGAGGATTCAGTAACTGACAGGGGAGAGGATTCAGTAACTGACTGGGGAGAGGATTCAGTAACTGACAGGGCAGGGGATTCAGTAACTGACAGGGGAGAGGATTCAGTAACTGACTGGGGAGAGGATTCAGTAACTGACTGGGGACAGGATTCAGTAACTGACAGGGGAGAGGATTCAGTAACTGACAGGGGAGAGGATTCAGTAACTGACAGGGGAGAGGATTCAGTAACTGACAGGGGAACGGATTCAGTAACTGACAGGGGAGAGGATTCAGTAACTGACAGGGGAGAGGATTGAGTAACTGACTGGGGAGAGGATTCAGTAACTGACTGGGCAGAGGATTCAGTAACTGACAGGGGAGAGGATTCAGTAACTGACAGGGGAGAGGATTCAGTAACTGACAGGGGAGAGGATTCAGTAACTGACAGGGGTGAGGATTCAGTAACTGACAGGACAGAGGATTCAGTAACTGACAGGACAGAGGATTCAGTAACTGACAGGGGGGAGGATTCAGTAACTGACAGGGAGGAGGATTCAGTAACTGACAGGGGAGAGGATTCAGTAACTGACAGGGGAGAGGATTCAGTAACTGACAGGAGAGAGGATTCGGTAACTGACAGGAGAGAGGATGCAGTAACTGACAGGTGAGAGGATTCAGTAACTGACAGGGTAGAGGATTCAGTAACTGACAGGAGAGAGGATTCAGTAACTGACAGGTGAGAGGATTCAGTAGCTGACAGGGTAGAGGATTCAGTAACTGGCAGGAGAGAGGATTCAGTAACTGACAGGGTAGAGGATTCAGTAACTGACAGGGGAGCGGATTCAGTAACTGACAGGAGAGAGGATTCAGTAACTGACAGGGGACAGGATTCAGTAACTGACAGTGTAGCGGATTCAGTAACTGACAGGGGATATGATTCAGTAACTGACAGGAGAGAGGATTCAGTAACTGACAGGGGATATGATTCAGTAACTGACAGGAGAGAGGATTCAGTAACTGACAGGGGATGTGATTCAGTAACTGACAGGGGAGAGGATTCAGTAACTGACAGGGTAGAGGATTCAGTAACTGACAGGGGAGCGGATTCAGTAACTGACAGGACAGAGGATTCAGTAACTGACAGGGGAGAGGATTCAGTAACTGACAGGAGAGAGGATTCAGTAACTGACAGGGGACAGGATTCAGTAACTGACTGGGGGACAGGATTCAGTAACTGACAGGAGAGAGGATTCAGTAACTGACAGGGGAGCGGTTTCAGTAACTGACAGTGTAGCGGATTCAGCAACTGACAGGACAGAGGATTCAGTAACTGACAGGAGAGAGGATTCAGTAACTGTTGGGAAAGAGGATTCAATAACTGACAGGACAGTGGATTCAGTAACTGATAAGGGAGAGGATTCAGTAGTTGACAGTGTAGTGGATTCAGTAACTGACAGGGAGAGGATTCAGTAACTGACTGGGGAGAGGATTCAGTAACTGCCTGGGCAGAGGATTCAGTAACTGACAGGGCAGAGGATTCAGTAACTGACTGGGTGGAGGTTTCAGTAACTGACAGGACAGAGGATTCAGTAACTGACAGGGGACAGGATTCAGTAACTGACTGGGCAGAGGATTCAGTAACTGACTGGGGAGAGGATTCAGTAACTGACTGGGTGGAGGTTTCAGTAACTGACAGGACAGAGGATTCAGTAACTGACAGGAGAGAGGATTCAGTAACTGACTGGGTGGAGGATTCAGTAACTGACAGGAGAGACGATTCAGTAACTGACAGGAGCGCGGATTCAGTAACTGACAGGGGAGAGGATTCAGTAATGCCTGGAGCGCGGATTCAGTAACTGACAGGGGACAGGATTCAGTAACTGACAGAGTAGAGGATTCAGTAACTGACTGGGGAGAGGATTCAGTAACTGACAGGGGAGAGGATTCAGTAACTGTCAGGGGAGTGGATTCAGTAACTGACAGGGCAGAGGATTCAGTAACTGACAGGGTAGAGGATTCAGTAACTGACAGGAGAGAGGATTCAATAAGTGATAGCATTCTTTGAGGCCACTCATGCTCAGAAACTGCATGAAGGGCGTCTGGTCATTGAGAAGGGCAAGAGCAGGGCCAGGGATTCAATGTATTGGCCAGGTATCACCCAAGAGATTGCGGGCACGGTCGACCACTGTGACACTGTCAGTAAGTCCACTGCAAGCAGAGCAAAGAGCCGATGCACGTGGGCGAAAGCATCGCAGATCCATGGCCGAAGGCGGGCATCGATCTTTTCCCCTTCAATTGGAAAGACCACCTTTTAGTTATCGACTCTTTCCCAAATTATCCGGAGGTTGCACAGTTGCACAGTTGGTGAACTCGACTGCTCGGTGCGTCATACAAAGCAATGCCAAAGCAATTTGTGCCCGGCATGGCAAACCAAGCATTGTCAGAGGCTTTTCCCCAGGGTAGAGGGGTCAATTACTAGGGGGCATAGGTTTAAGGTGAGAGGGACAAAGTTTAGAGTAGATGTACGAGGCAAGTTTTTTACGCAGAGGGTAGTGGGTGCCTGGAACTCACTACCGGAGGAGGTAGTGGAGGCAGGGACGATAGGGACATTTAAGGGGCATCTTGACAAATATATGAATAGGATGGGAATAGAAGGATACGGACCCAGGAAGTGTAGAAGATTGTAGTTTAGTCGGGCAGTATGGTCGGCACGGGCTTGGAGGGCCGAAGGGCCTGTTCCTGTGCTGTACATTTCTTTGTTCTTTGTTCTTTGTCATGTCTGACAATGGTCCCTGCTTCAAAAACGATAGGAGGACTGAGTTCGCCCGTCACTGTGATTTTAGGCACATCACCTCAAGCCCTTTTTTACACCTGTCAAACGGGAAGGCAGAAAAGGGTGTGTACATTGTAAAAAAAAGCTGCTAAGAAAGGCAATTGATAGCCAGGAAGACATCTATCTAAGCTCTCTAAGCTGTAGTCCGTTACCACTTCTCAATGAGCTGCTAATGAATAGACAGCTGCGACCGACCCTGCCTTCCATTGCACCTCACCCTGTGGATCAAGGACTGGAGCGGAAACTGCTTTTTCAAAAGTGGAGGCAGAAAGGGTTCTCCAGCAGATCCACAAGGAAGCTCCAGCCTCTGTGTCCAGGTGATACCGCCAGGCCCGAGAATGACAATGGAAATGGGTGGTCACGGCTCGCAAAGATATTGCAACAGGCGGATCCACACTCATTTCTGGTTCTGACCGAGGAGGGTTCAGTCTTGCGAAGAAACTGAAGAGTGCTATTGAGAGTGCAATGTCCTTTTGCGTTGAGTCCAGCAGAAGAGCTGGTACGTAATACCCAAACCATTTGAGGAGGGCCCAGGCCACCCAATCGAGCCACCGGTAAGAGAAGCATCCGCAGGAGGGGGCAGCACAGTGGTTAGCACAGCCGCTTCACAGCTCCAGGGTCCCAGGTTCGATTCCCAGCTGCGCGGAGTCTGCATGTTCTCCCCGTGTCTGCGTGGGTTTCGATGGGCCGAATGGCCTCCTTCTGCACTGTAAATTCGCTGATTCTATGAGCAGTGAATGTGGAACGAGCAAGAGCGGCAACAACCAAAAGTGGGACACAATCGCCGATTCAGCCATCACTCAGGAGATCAACCAGGGGTCCACAAGCATCCCGAGGGTGGAGGACCCACTTGAGCACAGCCTGGGGTCTTCCACCCAGGAGACCCTGGGAATGCCCAGCGAATCTGACTTCTCCTCCCTGAGACTGGTGCAACCCAGGCACAGCGGGCAGGACAGAGTGGCACAGCACCACCCGTGCCACCCGAACATAGGCCAGGGCAGTTTAGGTCTTGACCCCCCAGAGGACACCTGCCAAGAGCCTCTCCTGGGCTACAGGATGTGGAGGTCAGCAGGTCACCTCCATCTCTGGTGTGCATCCTGGGGACACACTTAGGCACAGTGGGAGGGTACGGAAGGCTAAGGAATTGTCGGGTTGAAGTGGATGTAATCACCAGACCTTGCATACAGTACAACCGTCACCTCCCCGAACAGGCGCCGGAATGTGGCGACTAGGGGCTTTTCACAGTAACTTCACTTGCAGCCTACTGTGAGATCCTCACTGGAGCCTTGGAAAGACACCGTGGTGCAGAGGTTCAGGGCTTCCGTGATCCTGGCAGCTATAGAGAGTGGGTGTCCTCCACCTCCACGTGGTACCAAGTCGGCAAGAGCATGGCATAGGTACCGCACCATCTCCCTTGTAGGGCGGAGTCTCCATCGACACCTGGTGTTAGACGGCTCAAGGAAGGATACATGACTCTGGGAGACACTGGGGCGTCTTTGGCTCCTTGGTGCTCCCTTCAATGCTGGTGTAGCCTCTGGCCCCTGACCCTGCCCTGCGGCCTGCTGGTCTTGATCCTGACGGTCTCCCCTCAGAGCTGCCCGCCACGTGTTGCTCCTGGGGTCATGCGCCACCAGCATTGTGACGAGTGAGGCTGCCAGTTCCACTGGCTCCATCCCAATTTCTATTGGAATTCTGCGAGGGGTGAGAGAGACAGAGAGGGACAGCGAGTCAGGCTGGTATCACAGCTACTGATCATCATTATCGCCCCTGACCCATAGGCCGTCCTGAGCTGGGAGCAACCAGTCCCAGAGTATTGCCCATAGCGACTCCACACTCACAGCTCAGGAGCCTTCTGATGTCCAGAACAGGGCTGCCCTTACATATTCCCTCTCCCACCTCGACTCACATCCAGCATCAGTCTGGGTTAATGTGGTCGTCACCACTAGCTGTATTACATGTATTACGGTAAGACACATATACTGGAGGTACATGGGTAAATCCCTGCCTGCTGGCTCCGCCCAGTAGGTGGAGTATAAGTGTGTGTGCTCACCGAGCTGCAGCCATTCTGGTTCCAGCTACAGGAGGCACAACATCTTTGCTCAATAAAGCCTCGATTATTCCACTACTCTCGTCTTTATGGTAATTGATAGTGCAGTTACTGCTCCTTCAAACTCACGCAATGGAGTTCTTTCGGGGGTAATCTGTTCACTCTTCTTGACTGGCCGAGGACAACTGGACAGTAAGACCCGCCTTGGAGTGAGGGGGGGGGGGGCGGGGGCGGGGGTGCTGAAGGATCCTGACTGGCAGGCTTTGGGGACCATGGAGAGCAGCGAACCCTTTGCCTCTTATTCCCGGGCCACCAAGTTGAGAGCCCAGACACCCGAGTGTGACTCCCAGCCCTGAGTTTGAGAATGTGGCGAGCTGATGTTGTTAAGGGTTAACTCTTGAGGGCCAACTTGTGTCGCGAGCATGAGTCTGAGGAATGCACCAGGGCACAATTGTTTTCTCCATCAGGGAGAGGCAGTGCTAAGAGTGCTCAGTCAGAGAGCTCATTCCTGTCATGCCTCTAAAGTTAGGCCTAGTGGATAGCTAGTAGACCTTAGGTTGACGGCCCCTCCCCCCCCCCCCCCCCCCCCTCACCCCGTCCACGAGTGAAGCTATCCATCCTGACAGCTCATCTCCTCTTTCTCTCACCATCTCTCCTCTCGACCCCTCTCCACTGGTCCATTTTCTGCTGTACCACACCTGTAGAGTGGGCCGTGTGCTCCCCATACCACAACCTATTAAACGTTGTGGGTCAGGTGAACTTTGGGATTCTCTAAACCCTGGCCCATAACAGTGCCATCTACAAGATCCTTCGATTGGACATTCCAAACCCCTGAGTTCTACCATTGAGAAGGACAACGTGCAAGACCCCCTCAGAGCCACACACCATCCTGACTTGGGAAACTATTGCGGAGGGTCAAAATCCTGGAACTCTATCCCTAACAGCACTGTGGATGTTTCCGCACCATATGGACTGCAACAGTTCCCCACCACTTTCCCAAGGGTCATTAGAGTTGGGCAATAAATGCTGGCAGTGTGGTGAGAGTGGTGGTGGCATTGTGGTGAGCTACAGGCTGGAGCTCAAATCCCTGGAGACCTTGTGGTTTTAAGCATCGAATAAAATAAACTTGGGAATGAGTTTCAGGCTGAAATTTACTCCGGAGATCAGGAGGGTTTATATTTAGAATAATAGACGCTTGGGGCGTGATTGTCGGGCTTCTTTGCGCTCTAGCTCGAGCGAAACCAGGCCAATGAATAGCGGGCGTGGCCGAAAATGAGAACCACGCCAGGCACCAAACAGTTTGCGATGCAACCGGACATCTCCTGTTGGCGAAATCAGGATCTCGCTGTAGCGTGGCGAGAAACCAATTATCAACGCTTCAGCCCTAATTCCGTACAATTAACGGGAGCGATCCCGTATCGAACAGCCTTCCATGATTCATCGGCCTCCCCATGAGGGTAGTCAGGAGAGAAGCCAGCGTTGCTCACAGGCAAAGAGCCCGGGGCTGCTGGGCCTGCCACCCCAGTGCTTGGCAGGGGGTGGGGGACCCTCGGCGGGTAGGCACCTGGTACTGGGTCACATCCCTCAGCGAATCAGTCATTCTGCCAAGGGCCCCAGCCATGTTCGTCACCGACTGGTTTAGGGGCTGGTTTAGCACAGTGGGCTAAACAGTTGGCTTTGAAAGCAGACCAAGGCCAGCAGCGGGGGTTCAATTCCCGTACCGGCCTCCCCAAACAGGCGCCGGAATGTGGCGACTAGGGGCTTTTCACAGTAACTCCATTTGAAGCCTACTTGTGACAATAAGCGATTTTCATTTCATTTTCATTTCATTTGGAGTATTGCGTGCAATTCTGGTCGCCGCATTATAGGAAGGGTGTGGAAGCATTGGAAAGGGTGCAGAGGAGATTTACCAGAATGTTGCCTGGTATGGAGGGAAGACCTTATGAGGAAAGGCTGAGGGACTTGAGGCTGTTTTCGTTAGAGAGAAGAAGGTTAAGAGGTGACTTAATTGAGGCATACAAGATGATCATAGGATTGGATAGGGTGGACAGTGAGAGCCTTTTTCCTCGGACGGTGATGTCTAGCACGAGGGGCATAGCTTTAAATTGAGGGGAGATAGATATAGGACAGAGGTAGGTTCTTTACTCAGAGAGTAGTCAGGGCGTGGAATGCCCTGCCTGCAACAGTAGTGGACTCGCCAACACTAAGGACATTCAAATGGTCATTGGATAGACATATGGACGATAAGGGAATAGTGTAGATGGGCTTTTGAGTGGTTTCACAGGTCGGCGCAACATCGAGGGCCGAAGGGCCTGTACTGCGCTGTTATGTTCTATGTTCTATGTTCTATGTTCTATGTTCTATGCCTGTGTGACGTTTGGACACCTACACTCATGCTGCTGATGTCATGCACCTGGCTCTCCACTGTGGTCTACACCCTGGCAGTGTTGGCCTTGTTGCCACATGTTGCCGGCAACACCTCCTGTGCCCGTAGCCTCTGGGCCTCCCCCAATCAGCTAGAGACCTGCTGGAGTTTCGGTGACACCTCCCGGCAGCTCCGGGTAACCCTGTACCTGAGGCTCAGCATCAGGCTGGGACCCAGCTGGGTCCTGGGATCCAGCAGACCTCCGACTGCTGCCTCGCCGGGGGGGGGGTTCCTGCCTCCCCCTGATGGGCATCAGCAGCTGTGTGGTGCTCACCAGATTGTGCCCCAGAAGCCTGACCACTGACATTTCCCACCGAAGTGCGTGTATCTGCGCTGGTGGAGGGTGGTGAGGAGAACCGTGACGCAGCGAACATGTCTTCCTCAGAGCTCTCCTCCGAAGTGTTCTCCTCGGACTCAGGAAAGGCAGCCGCCCGGGATGGGACGGCCCTGTTGGCTGGAGGACCTGCGGGAGAATGGACATGTGGTCAGTGGGAGGGATGGGTCAGTCAGTAAGGCAATCACTACTCACGCTTGACAGGTCCTCTAGTGGGGCCCAGTGGTTCCGCACCTCTGCGACGTCCGCCAGCCTCCGCATGGGTGACCGCTCTGTCCTCGACTACCCCAGTCACCTCCAGGGACCACTCCTCAAAGGCAGTGACGATCAGTATGCCCGGCATGTCTGCGCCAGTCTGGGTCTTCTCCCGGAGATTGGGGGAGAGCTTCTCCCGGGGAGACACAGAGTGGGCATCGTTCGCCGCACGCGTGGCTCTCAGCGGTGGGTGGGAGGGGGGTGTTAAGGACGTGTTGTGGGGGTTGGAGGGAGAGGGGGGGGTGAAGGGAGAGTTGGGGGCTGCATTGAGGGTTGGGGGGGTGGATGCTTAGGTGGCGTTGGAAAGATTTTGGGAGGGGGGATCTGGGAGTGGGGGGGGGGCATTAGTGTCAACTCACCAGAGCTATCACCCGGTGTAGATCGTTCACCTCCTTGCAACACTTGAGGCCAGTCCTCCTGGTCACACTCCCCGAGCTCATGCCACCGCCACTTCGTCCCTGGCTAGAATAATAGGTAGCCAGGAGTGAGTTAAAGGCTGGAATCTAATCCAGGGCTCAGGAAATTTATGTATAGGATAACAGCAACCTGGAGGTGACTTATTGGCTAGAATCTAACTGAGGGTGTGTGGGTGGTTTACAAATAGAATAACCAGGAGTGAGTCACAGAGGTTGAGGTTAGGGTGAAAGGTTACACTAAAGAAGGCGATCTACATTTAGGACCAAGCATTACAAGAAATACAAAACCATGTTGGACATTATCCTTCATCCGATTCTGCTGGAACATCAGTTATGTAATCAGAGGTGACCTGCTCGCTGTATCACATACAGCCCACTGTTCTGAAAGGTTCCTATTTCTGTCCTGCATTTATCATCTTGATCAGCCACCTGTGCTGATTTTTAGATAATTTATACATTTTATTCTGATAATTTGGAAGTTTTTTTCTTGAGTTGCTCGTCCACGGTATCTCGGCATCGCTGGCTAGGCCAGTATTTATTGCCCAGCCCTAATTGCCCTTGATAGGGTGGTGATGAGCTGCCTTTTTGAACCGCTGCAGTCCATGTGGTGTAGGTACACCCACTGTGCTGTTAGGGAGGGAGGTCCACAATTTTGACCCAGCGACAGTGAAGGAACGGCGATATATTTCTAGGACGGTGAATAGCTTGGGGGAGAACTTGCAGTTGGTTGTGCTTCCATGTACTACTGGCCTTATGCTTGTAGCTACACACAGAGAAACATACACAGATGATAGAAGCAGGAGGCCATTCGGCCCTTCGAGCCTGCTCCGCCATTCATCATGATCATGGCTGATCACCAAGTTCAATACCCTGATCCCGCCTTCCTCCCATATCTGTTGATCCCTTTAGCCCCAAGAGCTATATCTAATTCCTTCTTGGAATTACACAAGGTTTTAGCCTCAACTACTTTCTGTGGTAGTGAATTCCACAGATTCACCGCTCCCTGGGTGAAGACATTTCTCCTCACCTCAGTCCCAAAATCCTCAAGTTATGATCGCTGGTTCTGGACTCCCCGACCATCGGGAACACTCTTTCTGAAGTTACCCTTCTAATCCTATTCGGATGTTATGAGTTTCCACGAGATCCCCTCTCACTCTTCTAAACTCTAACTGACTTAGTCTCTCCTCATCTGACAGTCCCGCCATCCCAGGAATCAGGCTGGTGAACCTTCGCTTCACTACCCTCCATAGCAAGAACATCCTTCCTCTGATAAACACCAAAACTGAACACAATACTCCAGGTGTGGCCTCACCAATGCCCGATACAATTGCGGTAAAACATCTCTATTCCTATACTCCAATCCTCTCGCTATGAAGGCCGTTTGCCTTCTTTACTGCCTGCTGTACCTGCGCGCTTACTTTCAGCGACTGATGCACGAGGACACTAAGGTCTCATTGAGTATCCACGTCTCTCAATTTACACCCATTCACATAATAATCTGCCTTCCTATTTTTGTTACCAAAGCGGATAACCTCACATTTATCCACATTATACTCCATCTGCCATGCATGTGCCCACTCACTCAGCCTGTCCAAATCCCGCTGAGCATCTCTACATCCTCCTCACAGTGGAAGTTGTCGGTTTGGAGGGTGTTGTCAAAGGTGCCTTGGTGAATTCCTGCAGGGATGATAATCGATGAAGCAGCTGAAAATGGTTGGACCCAGGATACTATCCTGAGGAACTCCTGCAGAGATGCCCACTATTTCGTGCCTGGTACATTTGTTATTCTCTTTTGCTATTTCTCTCCCTCTGTTTTTTCTTCTCAGTCTTCCTCCTCTCCCTTTTTCTCTATCTCCATCTCATAGAATTTATAGAATTCCTGCAGTGCAGAAGGAGGCCATTCGGCCCATCGAGTCTGCATCGACTCTCCGAAGGAACACCCGACCTCGGACCACTCCCAGCCCCATCCCTGCAACCCCACTTAATCTACACACCTTTGGAGCAAGTCTTTCTCCTCACTCTTTCTCATTCTCTTCTTCCTGGCTCTCTCGATTTTGGAGCTCTGTGTGCTTCACCCGATGTCTGTGTATTTACATTGTGTATTTTGTGTTTGCCCTATTATGTATTTTCTTTTCCTGTACGGAATGATCTGTCTGAGCTGCACGCAGAACAATACTTTTCACCGTACCTCGGTACATGTGACACTAAACCAATCCAATCCAACCCAATCCCCTCTTAATTTCTCATTGTGTTTCTCCTTCCTTCTTTGTTGCTCTTTCCTCTGGCACAGACGAGACGGGCCGAAGGGCCCTTTCTGTGCTGTAGGCCTCAATGGCTCTGTGACTTCTGTTTCTTCATCACTGGTGTTTTTTCTCACTAACCCTGACGCTAACATCATGAACGGCAATAAGTGTCCGAGGCCAGTGTTTGATGCGTAAAGGAGTGGGATTTGAGGACTGAACTGTAGTGATCTGTACATCTGTACATACATCTGCACATACACCAGGCACTACAGCACAGATGTAACAGTCACAGCACCACTAGAGGGCAGCATCAGAGACGGGTATAAAGGGTCCAGCCTAAGGGAGGATCCGCCTCTTTGAGAAGCACAGGGCTAGTGAGCAGCAGCACACAGAGACAGCTCAGCCTAGGCAGCTTACCTTAGCTTCACTGGTCATACCTCTTGACTGTATTATATCTAGTTAAGCTCTAGAAACAGAACAAACCCACTGAATAAAGTATTTGTGTTAACTGGAAACTACAATCTTTATTCAGACTGAGAGAATAACATATGAACTACTCAATGTTTCAGGGTCAGTGTAGGTGAATGCTCATGGCCGGAAATGCACGTTCATTCTGAGCACAGGTGGTCACCCATTCGGCATGTGAGAGAGGCGGAGGCAGGCACAGGGAATGATAGGCTGGACAATAATGCACATTTATGTCGGGCCATTGTCCCAGGGTCACTGTTGAGCTGATACCCTGAGGATTTGTTCCATACTTTCGTAGGTGCCATGGGCAAGGCCAGGTCTTGCTGCCCATTTCTAATTGCCCAATGGTTTGCTCAGTCATTGCTCGAGGGCAGTTCAGAGTCAATCACGTTCCTGTCAGTCTGGAGACACATGCAGGTCTGCCTTGGTGGGATTGAAAACTTTGCCCCCCCGATCCTTAACCCTGGGCCGCTGGATTATTAGCCCGCTAACATTTCCACCCTGCCACCATCTCCCCCCAGTGCCATGCTGTCTTCAACCTGAGGAGGCAGTTGGCACTTTGGCTTAGCGTCTGAGCTGAAAGTGACTCTGGCAGTGCAATATTCCCTCGTTTCTGCACTTGGAGCTATGTGTTGGAAACTTCTGCAGTGGGACTTGAACCCACAACCTTCGGACTCAGATGTGAGGGAGTCTGCCCCACCAAGAGCTGCCAACCAATTAGAGGGTTATGGATCGCAGGGGTTGCTGGGAGGGGGGTGAACAGCAGGGACATGGCGGTGGCTCCCATTCCGGCTCTCACCTTCCCAATGCCAGGACCCTCAATCAGGGACTGAGTACCTTTGAATGAGCGACCCCCCCCCCCTTGGGAGCTCGCAAGCAGCTTCGCCTACTTACGTGGTTCAATTGGCGGCAGGGTGGGAAGGCTTGTCCAAGGCCTTCTGACCACTGGCTCAATCGGGGTAGAGGTGGGGAGGTGTTGGGGATCCAAACCCCCCCTGCCTGCTTAAACATGCTCCCCACCGCCAAACCCGCCAGAGAGGAGGTGCGTAATAATGGGCCCAAAGAGGGCACAGATATGCCATTTGGATGATTTAAGATGGGCTGAATGGCCTTCCTTTAGTGACGCCAGCACCTCCCGTCACTTCCTTTACGCCTGCCGGACTGTCGATCTGCCCCCCAATCTCAACCACTCACTCGCACATTTCAACCTTCTGTCAAACAAGATCAAACCTATCTGCTCAAATCCACCCTCTGGCATCTTCATTCTTCTTCATTGAACTGCGGTTATTTCCGCTCCCCACTGACCAGACCACCAGGCACGCAGAGTCCTTCTAAATGACCCCTGGCAGCACATGCGGCCATTCGACCCACCATGCGTTTTGCCAGCTCTTTCAAAGAGCTGCCCAATTAAGGGCCTTTAAGGAGCGCACTCCAGATCGCAACACACTGGGTAAAAGAAAACCGGCAGCACGGTGGAGTAGATTTGATGGGCCAGAAGACCTCCTTCTGTGGGGTGGGGCGGGGGGGCGGGGTTGCTCGACCGTGGTTTATATATGGTCTCAGCTCCACCTTCCTGTCTGTCTCCCATCCCCCGTGCCGAATAAAAATCTGTCCAACTCAGCCTTAAATAAATTCAAGGACCCAGCCTCCACTGCTGTGTGTGGAAGAGATTTCCACAGAGTCATGGCCCGCTGAGAGGAGATTAAATTCTCCTCTTCTCTGGCTTCAAAGGGACTTCAGGGTGGAGTCTTCACTCGGGGTGGAGTCCTCACTCGGGGTGGAGTCTTCACTCGGGGTGTAGTCTTCACTCGGGGTGTAGTCCTCACTCGGGGTAGAGTCTTCACTCTCGGGTTGTAGTCCTCGCTCGGGGTAGTCTTCAGTCGGCTTGCAGGCTTCACTCGGGGTGTAGTCTTCACTCGGGGTGTAGTCCTCACTCGGGGTAGAGTCTTCACTCTCGGGTTGGCGACTCCACTCGGGTTGTAGTCCTCGCTTGGGGTAGTCTTCAGTCGGCTTGCAGGCTTCACTCGGGGTGTAGTCTTCACTTGGGGTAAAGTCTTCACTCTGGGTGTAGTCTTCACTCGGCGTGGAGTCCTCACTCAGGGTGGAGTCTTCACTCAGATGTAATTTTCACTCGGGGTGGAGTCCTCACTCGGGGTGTAGCCTTCACTCGGCGTAGAGTCCTCACTCAGGGTGGAGTCTTCACTCGGATGTAATTTTCACTCGGGGTGGAGTCCTCACTCGGGGTGGAGTCTTCACTCGTGGTGTAGTCTTCACTCGGGGTGGAGTCTTCACTCCCGGGATGGAGACTTCACTCGGGGTGTAGTCTTCACTCGGGGTGTAGCCCTTCCTCGGGGTAGAGTCTTCACTCTCGGGTTGGAGACTCCACTCGGGTTGTAGTCTTCGCTTGGGGTGTAGTCTTCACTCGGCGTGAAGACTTCACTCAGGGTGTAGTCTTCACTTGGGGTAAAGTCTTCACTCGGGGTGTAGTCCTCACTCGGGGTGGAGTCTTCACTCGGGGTGTAGTCTTCACTCAGGGTGGAGTCTTCACTCGGGGTGGAGTCTTCACTCGGGGTGTAGTCTTCACTCAGGGTGGAGTCTTCACTCGGGGTGTAGTCCTCACTCGGGGTGGAGTCTTCACTCGGGGTGTAGTCTTCACTCAGGGTGGGTCTTCACTCAGGGTGGAGTCTTCACTCGGGGTGTAGTCTTCACTCAGGGTGGGTCTTCACTCAGGGTGGAGTCTTCACTCGGGGTGTAGTCTTCACTCAGGGTGGAGTCTTCACTCGGGGTGTAGTCTTCACTCAGGGTGGAGTCTTCACTCGGGGTGGGTCTTCGCTCGGGGTGTAGTCCTCACTTGGGGTAATGTCTTCACTCGGGTTGTAGTCCTCGCTCGGGGTAGTCTTCAGTCGGCTTGGAGGCTTCACTCGGGGTGTAGTCTTCACTTGGGGCAAAGTCTTCACTCGGGGTGTAGTCTTCACTCGGCGTGGAGTCCTCACTCAGGGTGGAGTCTTCACTCGGATGTAATTTTCACTCGGGGTGGAGTCTTCACTCGTGGTGTAGTCTTCACTCGGGGTGGAGTCTTCACTCCCGGGATGGAGACTTCACTCGGGGTGTAGTCTTCACTCGGGCTGTAGCCCTTCCTCGGGGTAGAGTCTTCACTCTCGGGTTGGAGACTCCACTCGGGTTGTAGTCTTTGCTTGGGGTGCAGTTTTCACTCGGCGTGAAGACTTCACTCAGGGTGTAGTCTTCACTTGGGGTAAAGTCTTCACTCGGGGTGTAGTCCTCACTCGGGGTGGAGTCTTCACGCAGGGTGGAGTCTTCACTCGGGGTGGAGTCTTCACTCGGGGTGGAGTCTTCACTCGGGGTGGGTCTTCGCTCGGGGTGTAGTCCTCACTTGGGGTAAAGTCTTCACTCGGGGTGTAGTCTTCACTCAGGGTGGAGTCTTCACTCGGGGTGCAGTCTTCACTCAGGGTGGAGTCTTCACTCGGGGTGGGTCTTCGCTCGGGGTGTAGTCCTCACTTGGGGTAAAGTCTTCACTCGGGGTGTAGTCTTCACTCGGGGTGGAGTCTTCACTCTCGGTGTGGAGACTTCACTTGGGGTGTAGTCTTCACTCGGGGTGGAGTCTTCACTCTCAGTGTGGAGACTTCACTTGGGGTGTAGTCTTCACTCGGGGTGTAGTCCTCACTCGGGGTGGAGTCTTCACTCAGGGTGGAGTCTTCACTCTGGGTGTAGTCTTCACTCGGCGTGGAGTCCTCACTCAGGGTGGAGTCTTCACTCAGATGTAATTTTCACTCGGGGTGGAGTCCTCACTCGGGGTGTAGCCTTCACTCGGCGTAGAGTCCTCACTCAGGGTGGAGTCTTCACTCGGATGTAATTTTCACTCGGGGTGGAGTCCTCACTCGGGGTGGAGTCTTCACTCGTGGTGTAGTCTTCACTCGGGGTGGAGTCTTCACTCCCGGGATGGAGACTTCACTCGGGGTGTAGTCTTCACTCGGGGTGTAGCCCTTCCTCGGGGTAGAGTCTTCACTCTCGGGTTGGAGACTCCACTCGGGTTGTAGTCTTCGCTTGGGGTGTAGTCTTCACTCGGCGTGAAGACTTCACTCAGGGTGTAGTCTTCACTTGGGGTAAAGTCTTCACTCGGGGTGTAGTCCTCACTCGGGGTGGAGTCTTCACTCGGGGTGTAGTCTTCACTCAGGGTGGAGTCTTCACTCGGGGTGGAGTCTTCACTCGGGGTGTAGTCTTCACTCAGGGTGGAGTCTTCACTCGGGGTGTAGTCCTCACTCGGGGTGGAGTCTTCACTCGGGGTGTAGTCTTCACTCAGGGTGGGTCTTCACTCAGGGTGGAGTCTTCACTCGGGGTGTAGTCTTCACTCAGGGTGGAGTCTTCACTCGGGGTGTAGTCTTCACTCAGGGTGGAGTCTTCACTCGGGGTGGGTCTTCGCTCGGGGTGTAGTCCTCACTTGGGGTAATGTCTTCACTCGGGTTGTAGTCCTCGCTCGGGGTAGTCTTCAGTCGGCTTGGAGGCTTCACTCGGGGTGTAGTCTTCACTTGGGGCAAAGTCTTCACTCGGGGTGTAGTCTTCACTCGGCGTGGAGTCCTCACTCAGGGTGGAGTCTTCACTCGGATGTAATTTTCACTCGGGGTGGAGTCTTCACTCGTGGTGTAGTCTTCACTCGGGGTGGAGTCTTCACTCCCGGGATGGAGACTTCACTCGGGGTGTAGTCTTCACTCGGGCTGTAGCCCTTCCTCGGGGTAGAGTCTTCACTCTCGGGTTGGAGACTCCACTCGGGTTGTAGTCTTTGCTTGGGGTGCAGTTTTCACTCGGCGTGAAGACTTCACTCAGGGTGTAGTCTTCACTTGGGGTAAAGTCTTCACTCGGGGTGTAGTCCTCACTCGGGGTGGAGTCTTCACGCAGGGTGGAGTCTTCACTCGGGGTGGAGTCTTCACTCGGGGTGGAGTCTTCACTCGGGGTGGGTCTTCGCTCGGGGTGTAGTCCTCACTTGGGGTAAAGTCTTCACTCGGGGTGTAGTCTTCACTCAGGGTGGAGTCTTCACTCGGGGTGCAGTCTTCACTCAGGGTGGAGTCTTCACTCGGGGTGGGTCTTCGCTCGGGGTGTAGTCCTCACTTGGGGTAAAGTCTTCACTCGGGGTGTAGTCTTCACTCGGGGTGGAGTCTTCACTCTCGGTGTGGAGACTTCACTTGGGGTGTAGTCTTCACTCGGGGTGGAGTCTTCACTCTCAGTGTGGAGACTTCACTTGGGGTGTAGTCTTCACTCGGGGTGTAGTCCTCACTCGGGGTGGAGTCTTCACTCAGGGTGGAGTCTTCACTCGGGGTGGAGTCTTCACTCGGGGTGGAGTCTTCACTCGGGGTGGGTCTTCGCTCGGGGTGTAGTCCTCACTTGGGGTAAAGTCTTCACTCGGGGTGTAGTCTTCACTCAGGGTGGAGTCTTCACTCGGGGTGCAGTCTTCACTCAGGGTGGAGTCTTCACTCGGGGTGGGTCTTCGCTCGGGGTGTAGTCCTCACTTGGGGTAAAGTCTTCACTCGGGGTGTAGTCTTCACTCGGGGTGGAGTCTTCACTCTCGGTGTGGAGACTTCACTTGGGGTGTAGTCTTCACTCGGGGTGGAGTCTTCACTCTCAGTGTGGAGACTTCACTTGGGGTGTAGTCTTCACTCGGGGTGTAGTCTTCGGTCGGGTAGTCTCCACTCGGGGTGGAGTCCTCACTCGGGGTGTAGCCGTCACTGGGGTGTAGTCTTCACTTGGGGTGTAGTCTTCACTCGGGTGGGTCTTCGCTCGGGGTGTAGTCTTCACTCGGGTGGGTCTTCGCTCGGGGTGTAGTCTTCACTCGGGCTGGGTCTTCGCTCGGGGTGTAGCCTTCATTCCCTTCTCTCTTTCGTGCCCTTCTGGATAGTTCTCTGGCTTCCAACCAATGTGGTTAACGGGGCCGGGGGGTGGGGGAGGTCACAGCAGCCCATGCGATTCCCGATTTTACATGTGGAGACGCCACAAGCCGCCTAGGGGCCCATTCTCACGCAAACGTAGCCCTTTCCATATATGGTGTTGACGTACCGTTGAGTCTGGCCGATACTGAAACTGAGATGCCTGCGCGGCTGGCTGAAACGAGTCAATACACAAAATAAAGTCCTTATTTGATCAAGGACGAGCACCTCTGGTCCCCCCTTGCAGGCCAAGCTCTGACTTGCCTTTGCTCATCTCTGACCAGGGTCTGTTTTTATTGGGCCTGTCCGAATTTCCATCAGGTCTGGCAGCTCAAGTTGTTAACTGCTCTTTAATTTAGATTGTTGTGATGAATGGTTACTGTACCCTTAACACCATGTAGGTGATGCCCCTTTAAGACCGGGTTTGGAACCCTGGGGGACTCCGCTTCCGGCCAGGGAGCCGTATATAAGGTGACGCCCTGTAGGACACACGTCTCGGTCACTGACTAGTTCTCTGCTTATTAAAGCCTTCATTTGCCATTCTACACTCTCGTGTGGTTATTGAGGGTACTACAATTTAATAAGCAGATTACATAAGGATGGACGCCGGTCTCAGGCCTGAAAAGCCCAACCTGGAAGCACGGACACGGACACCCGAGGCCAAAGACATTTTTAAGTACTGGCTCCGCGGCTTCGAGGCCTACCTAGGATCCTTGGCAGCTCCCGTCGAAGGGCCTCGCAAGCTGCGCCTACTCCACGCCCGATGAGCCATAGAATCTCCGCCATGATCGAGAAAGCGACCACTTAACGTCGAGGCAATCGAGATCCTGCGAAAGCGTTTCGTCAAACCCATAAACCAGGTACATGCACGGCACCTGCTCTCTACGTCAGGGGAAATCTAGGCGAGTACCTGGAAAAGCTTACCGCGCTCGCCAGGAACCGTAATCATCAGGACGTGACGGCGGAAGTCCACATGAACCTGCACATCCGAGACGCATTCGTGTCCGGCATCCGTTCCACCTATATCAGGCAGCGACTCCTCGAAAATGGAGCAGAAGACCTTCAGGACACGGTAACGCTGGCCACCTCACTGGAAGTGACCCCCCACAACCTAGGCATGTACCCCGCAGATTCTGCAAGCCCCCCCTTGGACTTCCCCAGACTCGACCACGCTACGGGCCTGCGCAGCGCGGCGACCCGCCCAGACCGGGGGCACACCGTGCTATTTCTGTGGGCAGGGCCAGCACCCACGTCCACGCTGCCCAGCCCGCTCCGTCATCTGCAGCGACTGCGGGAGGAAGGGGCATTTCGCGAGGGTCTGCCTGGCCAGGCCCAAGGCCCAGAAACAAAAAGATCACCAGGCCCGAAAATCAAGCTCACAGGCCCCGCAACGCGGCTGTGCACCGGCCGGACACGCCCCTTTCTGAGGCGTCATCGGCCTCGTGCGAGTCATGGGGGAGGCCATCTTGGCGGTGGCCATCTTCTAGACCCGACATGCGCGACCGACGGCCATTTTGTGAATCTGACTCGGCTGAGGACCCGGCCTACCCGCAACTGGGAGCGATCACCCTCGACCAATCGCGGCCAAAGCACCTGCAGAATTCCATGATGCAGGTCCAGATCAATGGGCGCGACACCCCCTGCCTCTTCGACTCCGGGAGCACGGAGAGCTTTATCCACCCAGAAACGGTAAGGGTTCGACTCCTTGCACACCTATCCTGCCTTCCAAACCATAGCCCTCGCCTCCGGGTCCCACTCGATCCAAATCAAGGGGTATTGTATTGCGGATCTCGCGATCCAGGGCGCCGAATACGCTCATTTCAAGCTCTATATCCTCCCTCACCTCTGCGCCCCCCTGCTGCTCGGTCTGGATTTCCAATGCAGCCACCGACGCCTGACCCTGAAGTTCGGCGGACCCTTGCCCCCCCTCACGGTATGCAGCCTTGCAACACTGAAAGTTGCACCCACTCACTGTTCGCTAACCTCACTCCCGACTGTAAACCCGTCGCCACCAGGAGCCGGCGCTACAGTGCCTAAGATATGACTTTTATCAAGTCAGAGGTCCAGCGTTTACTGGCAGAGGTGGTTATCGAGGCTAGCAACAGCCCCTGGAGAGCACAAGTGGTGGTAGTCCGGTCCGGGGAAAAGAAACAGATGGTCGTGGGCTACAGCCAGACCATAAACCGCTTCACGCAGCTCGATGCATACCCCCTTCCCCGCATAGCAGAGATGGTCAATCGGATCGCTCAATACCGAGTATTCTCCACTGTCGACCTCAAATCCGCCTACCACCAGCTCCCTATCCGACCGAAAGACCGCCTCGATACTGCTTTCGAAGCAGCCGGCCGGCTCTTCCACTTCCTCAGGGTCCCCTTCGGCGTCACAAATGGGGTCTCCGTCTTCTAGAGGGCGATGGACCAAATGATGGACCAGTACGGGCTTACGGGCTACATACCCGTACTTGGACAATGTCACTATCTGCGGCCATGACCAGCAGGACCATGACGCTAACCTCGAAAAGTTCCTCCAGATCGCCCGGGCCCTCAACCTGACCTACAACGAGGAAAAATGTGTTTTCCACACCACCCGGCTAGCCATCCTTGGCTACGTCATGGAAACGGGGTCCTAGGTCCCGACCCCGACCGCATGCGCCCCTTAAGGAACTCCCCCTCCCCCGTAGCCTCAAGGCCCTCAAACGGTGCTTGGGACTTTTCTCCTATTATGCCCAGTTGGTCTCCAGATATGCGGACAAAGCCCACCCACTCATAATGACCACCACATTTCCCCTGATGGCTGAGGCCTGGTCGGCCTTCAGTCGCATCAAGGCCGACATCATCAAGGCCGCTCTGCACGCGGTGGACCAAACCATTGCTTTCCAGGTGGAGAGCGATGCATCAGACATCGCCCTGGCTGCTACCCTCAACCAGGCAGGCAGGCCAGTAGCGTTCTTCTCCCGGACACTCACCACCTCCGAGGTTCAACACTCTGTAGTCAAAAAGGAGGCACAAGCCATTGTGGAGGCTGTGCGGCACTGGAGGCACTACCTAGCCGGTAGGAGGTTCACCCTCATTACCGACTAACGGTCGGTCGCCTATATGTTTGATAACGCACAACGGGGCAAAATTTTAAATGATAAAATCTTGAGGTGGAGGATCGAACTCTCCACCTACTCGTACGATATCAAGTATCGTCCAGGGGAGCTCAACGAGCCCCCAGATGCCCTGTCCCACGGCACATGCGCCAACGCGCAGGAGGACCGCCTGCAAGCCATCCACAATGACCTCTGCCACCCGGGGGTTACCCGGCTCGTCCATTTCATCAAGTCTCGCAACCTACCTTACTCAACCAAGGAGGTTAAGGCCATGACCAGGGCCTGCCAGATCTGTGCGGAGTGCAAACCGCACTTCTACCGGCCAGGCAAGGCTCACCTTGTAAAGGCCTCGGGGCCCTTTGAGCGACTAAGCGTGGACTTCAAAGGCCCCCTCCCGTCCACCAACGGCAATATCTACTTCCTAACCATCATCGATGAATTCTCCAGCTTCCCATTCGCCGTTCCCTGCCCCGACATGACCTCGGCCATCGTGATTAAGGTACTGCACAGCATCTTCACTCTGTTTGGTTTCCCCGCTTATATCCACAGCGACCGGGGTACATCGTTCATGAGCGATGAGCTGCGTCAGTATATGTTCAGCAAGGGCATCGCCTCGAGCAGAACGACCAGTTATAACCCGCGGGGAAACGGGCAGGTGGAGAGGGAGGACGCGACAGTGTGGAAGGCTGTCCTTCTGGCCCTATGGTCGAGAGGTCTCCCAACTACGCGCTGCCAGGAGGTCCTACCCGATGCCCTACACTCCATTAGGTCGCTCCTCTGCACGGCCACGAATGAGACCCCTCACAACCGATTGTTTGTGTTCCCCAGGAAGTCCACCTCCGGGGTCTCGCTGCCACCTTGGCTGACGACGCCGCGATCTGTTCTTCTCCGGAGGCACGCGAGAAGTCAGAAAACAGTCATAAAACAGTCGCGAGGGTCCGACTGCTACATGTGAACCCCAGTTACATCTACATCGAGTACCCCGACGGCAGGCCAGACACGGTTTCCCCCCGGGTCCTGGCACCCGCTGGTTCCCCCACTGATGCCCCCCCCGGGACCCCTGCCCCATTGACAGACACTGACCGTGCCCCCCTAGCACCCCCCCCCCCCCACGCTCCCCGCCGGCGCCGGCACAGCTACCCCCAGCCCCAGCTATTCGCCCAGCTATTCCCCCTGCCCCCCAACCCTCTACCCCAACCCGGACCAAAGCTCTGACCACCATATTCCCGGATGTACCCTCACCAAAACAGTCCGTGTCCGCCGCACCACCGCCCGAACTGAGAAGGTCGACGAGGACGATCCGGCCTCCGAAAAGACTAGACATGTGATTCCACTTCACCCCCGACGGACTTTGCGTTTTTTTAAACAGGGGGTGAATGTGATGAATGGTTACTGTACCCTTAACACCATATAGGTGATGCCTCTTTAAGACCGGGTTTGGAACCCAGGGGACTCCGCCTCTGGCTCCGCCCACCAGGGAGCCGTATATAAGGTGACGCCCTGTAGGTGGCACTCAGTAAGCACACGTCTCGGTCACTGACTCGTTCTCTGCTTATTAAAGCCTTCATTTACCATTCTACACTCTCGCATCGTTATTGAGGGTACAACAATTGTCCAATTCTGTATCTGGCCTAGCTTTTCAGGCTGGAAAGTTTTTGCTGTGAAGAGGGATTGGATAGACTGGGGTTGTTTTCCTTGGAGCAGAGGACACAGATGGGAGACATCATTGAGATATATACAATTATGGGCAGACAGGAACAAACCTTTCCCCTTGGTGGAGGGACCAATTACAAGCATCCTACCCGGCTGCATCACAGCCTGGTCTGGCAACTGCTCGGTCCAAGATCGCAAGAAACTGCAGAGTATGGTGAACTCAGCCCAACGCATCACACAAGCTTGCCACCCCCACATTGATTCTGTCTACACCTCCTGCTGCCTCAGGAAGGCAGACAGCATTATCAGAAACCCCTCCCACCCAGGCATTGCCTTCTTCCAGACCTTTCCATCAGGCAGAAGATACAGAAGTCTCGCACATCCAGACATAGGAACAACATTTTCCCCATAGCTACAAGACTCCTCAACGACTCCCCCTCGGACTGATCTGTTCCCTGTAAGAACACTATTCACGATGCCCTATGCTGCTCTTGCTCATGTATTTGCTTTGTTTGGCCTCGTGTTCCGCACTGTAACCAATCACTGTTTGTCGATGTACCATTTGTCAATGTTCCCTGTTGATTATTCTTGTGTCTACTATGTACGTACTGGGCATGTTCCTCAGCTGCAGAAAAATACTTTTCACTGTACTCCGGAACATGTGACAACAAATCAAATCAAATCAAATTAAAACAAGGGGGCAGTGATTTAAGGTAAGAGGCAGGAGGATCAGAGGGGATGTTCACCCAGGGTGGGGTGGGAGTCTGGAACTCGCTGCCTCAAAGGGTGGTGGAGGCGGGAACCCGCACAACATTGAAGAAGTACTTAGATGTGTGCACGTGCAACGCACACAAAGCTATGGGCGAAGAGATGGACAATGGGGTGAGGATAATTAGGCGGCTGTCCTGACCAGCACAGACAGAATGGACCGAAGGGCCTTGTCTGCGCTGTCGGCCTCGATGACTCTAAAATCCCGAGTCAACAGGAATCAATGTGAAAGCTCTCTGCTGCTTTCCCCTTTGAGGGGGAGCGCTGACTGGTGGTGATTTAACCCGAGGGTCACCACACCTCAGGCAAGGTGGAGAAGGCGGGGCCTCCATGAATAGCCTCAGTCAGCCTGGGAATTAAAGGCCTGCTGTTGGCCTTGCTCTGCACCATGAACCAGCCGCCCAGCTAACTGAGCCAAACCTGCCATATCTGGAGGGACAAGAGCAGGAGAAACCTGGAGCGGGATTCTCCCTGACCCCGCGCCGGGTCGGAGAATCGGCGGCAGGCCGCGCGACCCGCGCCACGCCGCCCCGACACCGGCACGCGATTCTGCGTAGTCCGGAGAATCGGCGGCATCGGCAACAGCGCGGTCGGCGCGGCGCCGGTTGCCAACCGCTCTACGAGGCCGGCACGCCGATTCTCCGGCCCGGATGGGCCGAGCGGCCGTAGGAAAGGAGCCGAGTCCCGTCGGCGCCGTCCTAACCTGCTCTGGGCCGGCGGGACCTCGGCGTGTAAGGGTCGGGTGGCGGACTGTGGGGGTGGAAGGGGGGGGGGGGTGACCCTGGGGGGCGCCTCCGATGTGGCCTGGCCGGCGATCGGGGCGCACCGATTGGCGGGCCGGCCTCTCTGGCTGGGGGCCTCCTTTCCTACGCGCCGGCCCCTGTAGCCCTGCGCCAGGTTGCGTCGGGGCCGGCGCGTTGAAGGTGGCCACTGCGCAGGTCCTCGTTGACGCCTGCGGAACTGCGCATGCGCGGATCCCGTAGCACCCAGTTCGTGCCGGGATCTGCAGCTGGAGCAGCGCAAACCGCTCCAGCACCGTGCCGGCCCCCCCGTAGAGGCCAGAATTAGACGTGGGAGCAGCCCGTTCACGCCGACGTAAAACGCGACGACTTATACGATGGCGTGGACACTCTGCCGCGGGATTGGAGAATCCCGCCCCTGAGATCCAACCCACCTGACTTGGAAATGTGTCGCCGTTCCTTCAATGTCGCTGTGTCAAAATCCTGGAACTTCCTCGTGTTGCTCTTTTTAGCTTTAGTCTATTTGCTCTGTTTACGTCACCTTTGCTCACGAGTCGCCAGGTATCTTTATGATACCGCCACGTGGTTCAAGTTCAGGTTATGATTAATAACACAGCACACCGCTTAGTAAGGATTAAAACAACGGTCATTTATTATATACAACAAGCAATATTAATACCCTAATACTGCTATTTATATAATAAACCTATCACTACTGGCCAATACTTAACTTAGGAAGAGCCCACCAGGTCAGGGAAACGAATGGCTTGTCCAATCAGATCTGGCCCGCGGGATTCAAAAGGCTGCTACAGGTCGGTGGCTAGGTGTCTCTACCGGATAGCGATCGCTGGATTCAAACTTACTATACACGGTGGCTGGTCTTGCGAAGGTATCGAGCAGGCGAAGAGGAGAGAGAGAGAGATCTGAACTTGGACCCTCACTTTTATAGAGCCCAGGGGCTTCCCGCCTCCCGGGGCGGCCCTTGACCCTGAGTCCCAAGTGATTGGATTCTGTCCCCAATCTCTGGGGTCGATGTGTCCAATGGTGAGGCGATTCCTCGATCGGGGGGTGGTCGCTCACCTGTCTTTGTTTCGGCCACTGCAGGCGCCGACAGGTCTGGCCCGGTATTCAATTGCTAATATGTTGCAATTGTTCCCGGGGATAGCCGATTAAACTGTGGATGTCTGAGTAGATTAGCTGCAAACAGTCCTGAATGAAACTGCGGATACCTGGGATGATGGGCTGTTGATAGCCCTGAGTATCGATCTGGGCTACCTTCCCAGAGCCCAATATGCAAAACTCTCTGCAGCTGCCTGCTTGTGTCTTCTTGGCTGCTTTTCCCAGCAGTCTTTCGGGTTAGCCGTTTTAAACTGGGTTTTGTCCCGATTAATCGGAACGCAGTCATTTTACATGGCTACACTCGCTAATAGCACAGTGGATGTACCTACACCACATGGTTCAAGAAGGCAGCTCATCACAGCCGTCTCAAGGGCAATTAGGGATGGGCAACAAATGCTGGGGAAATGAGCGAGGCCCACATTACATGAATTAATTTAAAAATTAAAGGTCCACGGCGATGTGCGATCTAAGTAGAATTCATCCTCAAATCCCTCAGCACTGACCCTCTGACAGGGCAGCACTCCCTCAGTACTGACCCTCTGACAGGGCAGCACTCCCTCAGTACTGACCCTCTGACAGTGCAGCACTCCCTCAGCACTGACCCTCTGACAGGGCAGCACTCCCTCAGCACTGACCCTCTGACAGGGCAGCACTCCCTCAGTACTGACCCTCTGACAGGGCAGCACTCCCTCAGTACTGACCTTCTGACAGTGCAGCACTCCCTCAGCACTGACCCTCTGACAGGGCAGCACTCCCTCAGTACTGACCCTCTGACAGTGCAGCATTCCCTCAGTACTGACCCTCTGACAGTGCGGCACTCCCTCAGTACTGACCCTCTGACAGTGCAGCACTCCCTCAGTACTGACCCTCTGACAGCGCAGCACTCCCTCAGTACTGACTCTCTGACAGGGCAGCATTCCCTCAGTACTGACCCTCTGACAGTGCAGCACTCCCTCAGTACTGACCCTCTGACAGTGCAGCACTCCCTCAGTACTGACCCTCTGACAGTGCAGCACTCCCTCAGTACTGACCCTCTGACAGTGCAGCATTCCCTCAGTACTGACCCTCTGACAGTGCAGCACTCCCTCAGTACTGACCCTCTGACAGGGCAGCATTCCCTCAGTACTGACCCTCTGACAGTGCAGCACTCCCTCAGTACTGACTCTCTGACAGGGCAGCATTCCCTCAGTACTGACCCTCTGACAGTGCAGCACTCCCTCAGTACTGACCCTCTGACAGTGCAGCACTCCCTCAGTACTGACCCTCTGACAGTGCAGCACTCCCTCAGTACTGACCCTCTGACAGTGCAGCATTCCCTCAGTACTGACCCTCTGACAGTGCAGCACTCCCTCAGTACTGACCCTCTGACAGGGCAGCATTCCCTCAGTACTGACCCTCTGACAGTGCAGCACTCCCTCAGTACTGACTCTCTGACAGGGCAGCATTCCCTCAGTACTGACCCTCTGACAGTGCAGCACTCCCTCAGTACTGACCCTCTGACAGTGCAGCAGTCCCTCAGTACTGACCCTCTGACAGTGCAGCATTCCCTCAGTACTAACCCTCTGACAGTGCAGCACTCCCTCAGGATTGACTCTCTGACAGTGCAGCACTCCCTCAGTACTGACCCTCTGACAGTGCAGCACTCCCTCAGTACTGACCCTCTGACAGTGCAGCACTCCCTCAGTACTGACTTTCTGACAGTGCAGCACTCCCTCAGTACTGACTCTGACAGTGCAGCACTCCCACAGTACTGACCCTCTGACAGTGCAGTACTCCCTCAGTACTGACTCTCCGACAGTGCAGCACTCCCTCAGTACTGAGCCTCTGACAGTGCGGCACTCCCTCAGTACTGACCCTCTGACAGTGCAGCACTCCCTCAGTACTGACCCTCTGACAGTGCAGCACTCCCTCAGTACTGACCCTCTGACAGTGCAGCACTCCCTCAGTACTGACCCTCTGACAGTACGGCACTCCCTCAGTACTGACCCTCTGACAGTGCGGCACTCCCTCAGTACTGACCCTCTAATAGTGCGGCACTCCCTCAGGACTGACACCCTGACAGTGCAGCATTCCCTCAGGATTGACTCTCTGACAGTGCAGCACTCCCTCAGTACTGACCCTCTGGCAATGCAGCACTCCCTCAGTACTGACCCTCTGGCAATGCAGCACTCCCTCAGTACTGACCCTCTGATAGTGCAGCACTCCCTCAGTACTGACCCCCTGGCAATGCAGCACTCCCTCAGTACTGACCCTCTGACAGTGCAGCACTCCCTCAGTACTGACCCTCTGACAGTGCAGCACTCCCTCAGTACTGACACTCTGTCAGTGCAGCACTCCCTCAGTACTGACCCTCTGACAGTGCAGCGCTCCCTCAGTACTGACCCTCTGACAGTGCAGCACTCCCTCAGTACTGATCCTCTGACAGAGCGGCACTCCCTCAGTACTGACCCTCTGACAGTGCGGCACTCCCTCAGTACTGACCCTCTGACAGCGCAGCACTCCCTCAGTACTGACCCTCTGACAGAGCGGCACTCCCTCAGTACTGACCCTCTGACAGTGCAGCACTCCCTCAGTACTGACCCTCTGACAGTGCAGCACTCCCTCAGTATTGACCCTCCGACCGTGCAGCACTCCCTCAGTATTGACCCTCTGACAGTGCAGCACTCCCTCAGTACTGACACCCTGACAGTGCAGCACTCTCTCAGTACTGATAAATGGGGTAGAAATATTGACAATCAGGTATTGAAGAAACTTTAACAAAGCCTAGATCAGAGATGATTTGATTGCTCCATCTGTGACAGCATGAACAGACCAACAGTGCCCTCTGTCATCTACCCTTGTGAACTGGAATCACAGGCAATGACCAGCAGAGAACAATTGACATCCTCTTCTCATGTCGAGGAGACAGAATTCCTTCTTGTAACGCTGGTCTCCGTTCCCCACTGGATTGGACTGCAGGGGGCGGGGGGGGGGGGGGGGGGGGAGGGGGGGTCAGACTTTGAAGCTGTGGAATTGGGAAACATTTTAACATAAAGGCTGTCAGAGGTTGGAACTCATTTCTGAAAATGTCAACAGTTAATTTCGACAGTGAGTTCTGATAGGTTTTTCTTAACCAAACACACTCAGGTCACAGATGAGGCATAATATATTGGATTGGATTTGGATTTGTTTATTGTCACGTGTACCGAGGTACAGTGAAAAGTATTTTTCTGCGAGCAGTTCAACAGATCATTAAGTACATGAGAAGAAAAGGGAAGAAAAGAAAATACATAATAGGGCAACACAACATATACAATTTAACTACATAAGCACTGGCATCGGATGAAGCATACAGGGTGTCGTGTTAATGAGGTCAGTCCATAAGAGGGTCCAGGAGTCTGGTGACTGTGGGGAAGAAGCTGTTTTTGAGTCTGTTCGTGCGTGTTCTCAGACTTCTGTATCTCCTGCCCGATGGAAGAAGTTGGAAGAGAGAGTAAGCCGGGTGGGAGAGGTCTTTGATTATGCTGCCCGCTTTCCCCAGGCAGCGGGAGGTGTAGATGGAGTCAATGGATGGGAGGCAGGTTCGTGTGATGGACTGGGCGGTGCTCACAACTCTCTGAAGTTTCTTGCGGTCCTGGGCCGAGCAATTGCCATACCAGGCAGTGATGCAGCCCGATAGGATGCTCTCTATGGTGCATCTGTAAAGGTTAGTGGTGGAGCAGGCTCTTGTTCCCATGTTCCTGCTGAATATCTCACTTCCTTCCTCGTTCGATGTGGGCTATGATTAATGCGATTGGACGAAACGTGGAAATTAAATTGAATATCTGTAAGTCTGAGATGATGCAGTTGAGTAAAGAAAAGTTAACAGCAGTCATTCGGAAAAGGTAAAGTCTCCGTGTCCCAGATGACCACAGGCTGCTTTTTCCTTTGAGGGGGGAGAGCTGATTGGTGGTGATTTAACCCGAGGGTCACCGCACCTCAGGCGAGGGGCATGATTAAGAATAACCTCAGTCGGTACACGAATTGAGCCCACACTGCTGGCCTCGCTCTGCAGCAAGTACATTTTGCACGGACGTAGACTCAGTGATGTGGCAGGTTTGTGGGGATGGGTGGCGTAGCGGCAATGTTGCTGGAGTCGTAATCCAGCGGCCCAGGCTAATGGTCTGGGAGATGGGTTCAATTCTCACCCCGGCAGCTGGTGGAATTTAATTACAATTAATAAACCCCAATTTTTTTTTAATTTAGAGTACCCAATTCATTTTTTTTTCCGATTAAGGGACAATTTAGCGTGGCCAATCCACCAAGACTGCTCATCTTTGGGTAGTGGGGGGGAAACCCACACAAACACGGGGAGAATGTGCAAACTCCACACGGACAGTGACCTGGAGCCGGGATCGAACCTGGGACCTCGGCGCCGTGAGGCAGCAGGGCTAACCACTGCGCCACCGTGCTGCCCTAATGAAATGAGGAAGTTATCATTGATTGCTGTAAAAATCCATCTGGGAAAGGAAGTCTGCTGTCCTTGTCTGGTCTGGATCCACAGTGAGGTGGTTAGCTTTTAACTGCCTTTTGAAATAGCCGAGGGGTAATTGAGGGCGGGCAAGGCAAGCTGCCCTTGCCCATGTCCCATGGCAGAATAAGGAATTGATTGGCTGATTGCTGCTTGTGGCAGCTGCCAATAACAGTGACAACACTTCAAATAAAAGTACTTCATTGGCTGTGAAGTGCTTTGGGAACATGTTCCAAGGCCATGATTGGTGGTATACAATTGCAAGCTCATTCATTTGCAAGTCAGCCGAGACACTACCTCAGGTTGGTAAGGCTTTAAGAAAATGTAATAGGATTTGAGGTTTTCTCACAAGTGACACAGTACTTAAAACCCCAGAAGTAATAATGACCCTCTAAAAAATCCTAAAATACAGGGTGCAGAGTATCAGAAGATGAACTCACTTTCTGATTCCCCAACGTCTTCAAGACGCAAGTCAGGAGCGTGATGGGTACTCCCCACTTGCCTGGATGAGTGCAGCTCCAACAACACTCAAGAAGTTCGACACCATCCAGGACAAAGCAGCCCCGCTTGTTTGCCCCCTCCCACAAACATTCACTCCCTCCACCCCCAATGCACAGTAGCAGCTGTGTGCAACATTTACACTATGCTCTGCAGGAACTCCCTAAGGCTGTACCTTCCAAACCCACGACCTCGACCACCTAGAAGGACAAGGGCAGCAGATATCTGGGAACATTAACACCTGGAAATTTCGTCCAAGTCATTCACCATCCTGACTGGGAAACACATCGCCGTTCCTTCACTGCCGCTGGTGCAAAATCCTGGAGACCCCTCCCTAACAGCACTGTGGATGTACCTACATCACATGGGGTGCAGCGGGTTCAGGAAGGCAGCTCACCACCACCTTCTCAGGGGCAGTTAGACATGGTCAATAAATGCTGGGCTAGCCATGAACAGATGGAGTAAATATGAGTCGAGGTCATGTGGAGGGTGGATCCCAACATGGACTGTTTGGGCCGAATGGCCAGTATCCATATTGTAACATTCATGTGTTGCTATGGCTCAGCCACCCCCCCTTGCAGCCTTCATTGTGATCATGGCTGATCATCCAACTCAATACCTGTTCCCGTTTCCCTCTCCCCCAATATCAATTTGATCCCCTTTGTCCTCAGTGCTTCTTGAAAACATACAGGGCAGCATTCTCCATCGGCCGACACTTGGGAAAGGCGATTGTGCGGCGAATCGGTTTTGACGCCAAAATCATGGCCGGTGCCAGGTTCACGCCAAATCGCAATTCCCCGGTGCCTCGACAGCGGCGTCAATGTGTTCCACTCCGCACGTACAGTGAAAGCCATCATTCGCGGCCTGACTCGGAAACCGGAGCACCCGGAGGAAACCCACGCGGACACGGGGAGAACGTGCAGACTGCGCACAGACAGTGACCCAAGCCGGGAATCGAACCTGGGACCCTGGAGCTGGTGAAACGACTGTGCTAACCACTGTGCTACCGTACCGTTCTTACTCTTGCTCACCCTCCCCAAGTCTAGTTGTAGCTCCACGGCTGATACTGAGGTGGCCAAGTGACTTCCACGTCCTGTTGCCTGGGATGACTTTGGCAGACGTCCCCTGAGGGGCCTGGACTTTGAGGCTCCGGGCCTGTTTTCGCGCAGCACGGGTGCTGCACTGCTGCCCTCCTCGGTGTGCAGGACTGGAGGTGTGTTGCTCACAGGGAGGTGGGCTGGACACCCTCAGGTTCTCCCGTGTGAAAGGCCTTTGCTGCGCTCCTGCCGATCATCTCCCATTTGGATGTTCAAGGGCACCTGGGCCATTCCATGGGATAGAGGGGCAGCTGGAGTGAGATCAAGCCCACCGTCCTCTGGCACTGACTCGTGGATTCCTATTAGTGCCTGCACCATGCAGTTGAACCCCTCAGCCATGGAGGTCATGTGCTGAACCATGGGGTGGACATCACCAGCCATGGAGGATACCTCCTCCGCCAAGGTCCCCACTGCAGACACCATCCTCACAGTGTTGGCCTCAATGTGTTGTGGAATGACGAACAGAAGGCGATGGGAATCCTCCAGTCGGCCTTGTAGTCTGAGGAGGGGTGTTATCATCCCTTCCTGATGCAAAGAAGGCAAATGGAGTTTTGCCATTCTTTCCTAGAGGGATGGAGTTTAAGACGAGGGAGGTTATGCTGCAATTGTATAAGGTGTTAGTGAGGCCACACCTGGAGTATTGTGTTCAGTTTTGGTCTCCTTACCTGAGAAAGGACGCACTGGCGCTGGAGGGTGTGCAGAGGAGATTCATAAGAACATAATGAGAACATAAGAACTAGGAGCAGGAGTAGGCCATCTGGCCCCTCGAGCCTGCTCCACCATTCAATTAGATCATGGCTGATCTTTTGTGGGCTCAGCTCCACTTTCCGGCCCGAACACCATAGCCCTTAATCCCTTTTTTCTTCAAAAAACTATCTATCTTTATCTTAAAAACATTTATCTCTGCACACCCTCCAGCGCCAGTACGTCCTTTCTCAAGTAAGGAGACCAAAACTGAACACAATACTCCAGGTGTAGCCTCACTAACACCTTATACAAATGCAGCACAACCTCCCTAGTCTTAAACTCCATCCCTCTAGCAATGAAGGACAAAATTCCATTCGCCTTCTTAATTACCTGTTGCACCTGTAAACCAACTTTTTGTGACTCATGCACTAGCACACCCAGGTCTCTCTGCACAGCAGCATGTTTTAATATTTTATCATTTAAATAATAATCCCTTTTGCTGTTATTCCTACCAAAATGGATAACCTCACATATGTCAACATTGTATTCCATCTGCCAGACCCTAGCCCATTCACTTAGCCTATCCAAATCCCTCTGCAGACTTCCAGTATCCTCTGCACTTTTTGCTTTACCACTCATCTTAGTGTCGTCTGCAAACTTGGACACATTGCCCTTGGTCCCCAACTCCAAATCATCGATGTAAATTGTGAACAATTGTGGGCCCAACACTGATCCCTGAGGGACACCGCTAGCTACTGATTGCCAACCAGAGAGACACCCATTAATCCCCACTCTTTGCTTTCTATTAATTAACCAATCCTCTATCCATGCTACTACTTTCCCCTTAATGCCATGCATCTTTATCTTATGCAACAACCTTTTGTGTGGCACCTTGTCAAAGGCTTTCTGGAAATCCAGATATACCACATCCATTGGCTCCCCGTTATCTACCGCACTGGTAATGTCCTCAAAAAATTCCACTAAATTAGTTAGGCATGACCTGCCCTTTATGAACCCATGCTGCGTCTGCCCATTGGGACAATTTCCATCCAGATGCCTCGCTATTTCTTCCTTGATGATAGATTCCAGCATCTTCCCTACTACCGAAGTTAAGCTCACTGGCCTATAATTACCCGCTTTCTGCCTACCTCCTTTTTTAAACAGTGGTGTCACGTTTGCTCATTTCCAATCCGCCGGGACCACCCCAGAGTCTAGTGAATTCTGGTAAATTATCACTAGTGCATTTGCAATTTCCCAAGCCATCTCTTTGAGCACTCTGGGATGCATTCCATCAGGGCCAGGAGACTTGTCTACCTTTTGTTGCTAATGTTTGGTTGGTTCTTAATTTGGCTCTGTTTAATTACGTTTGCTCAAGAGTCGCCAGGTATCTTTCGACACAGCCACAAGGTTCAGAACCGAATACTCATCAATGATTCGATACACCAGTTAGTAAGTTCAAAAGCAATGCTCATTTATTGACACACAGTCAAATCTACTCATGCATAAACTCTACAAACTAAACTACCACTATTACTAAAGCCTATACTTAGCTTCGGGTGCCCACTCAGTCAGAGGAACAATGGCCGTTGCTCGGTTCTGAGGCTGCTGGGTTGAGCTGTTTACAGGGTAGCAACTAGGAGCGTCTATCTCGTAGCGTGCGTTGACTTGGAACTTACTTGGTCTGCTGTAGCTGCTAGGCTGGTCTCTCTCTTCGTTTAGAGCCAAAGCCAAAGGAGGAAGATTCTCCCTTGGGGAATATCTTTTATACTGAAAAGGGCTTCGCGCGCTTTTGGGCGGGCCTTGAACTTGGCCTCAACTAATTGGGTCTTTCTCAATCAGTCGTATCGATCTTCCTCCAATAGAGGGGTGGTTCCCTGATCGCTAGGCGTGTCCTGGTGACTGTCAGTCAGCTTTGTCTCCGCTTCTTCTGGCGCCGGGGTGTCTGTCCTAACATTGTGTATCTAAATGTTTCCCTTTTGTCCCCGGAGATGGCTCATTAGTATGTAGATTGCTTGGCAGTTTCTGTCCTGTCTGAGTGTTTAAGGTTCGAATCAACAGACAGAGCTTGCACCTGCTTGTTTCTTAGCATGGTCCAATTTTCACTGCAGTCTTTGCAAGTGTCCATTTTGTAATCGGGACGTGGCCATCCCAGATGGCTACACTTTAGCCCCATTAGCTTGCCCATCACTACCTCCTTAGTGATAACAATCCTCTCAAGGTCCTCACCTGTCATAGCCTCATTTCCATCAGTCACTGGCATGTTATTTGTGCCTTCCACTGTGAAGACCGACCCAAAAAACCTGTTCAGTTCCTCAGCCGTTTCCTCATCTCCTATTATTAAATCTCCCTTCTCATCCTCTAAAGGACCAATATTTACCTTAGCCACTCTTTTTTGTTTTATATTTTTACTTTTACTATCTGTTTTTATATTCTGAGCACGTTTACTCTCATAAACTATCTTACTCTTCTTTATAGCTTTTTTAGTAGCTTTCTGTTGCCCCCTAAAGATTTCCCAGTCCTCTAGTCTCCTACTAATCTTTGCCACTTTGTATGTTTTTCCTTCAATTTGATACTCTCCCTTATTTCCTTAGATATCCACGGTCGATTTTCCCTCTTTCTACTGTCCTTTTTGTTGGTATAAACCTTTGCTGAGCACTGTGAAAAATCGCTTGGAAGATTCTCCACTGTTCCTCAACTGTTTCACCATAAAGTCTTTGCTCCCAGTCTACCTTAGCTAGTTCTTCTCTCATCCCATTGTAATCTCCTTTGTTTAAGCACAAAACACTAGTGCTTGATTTTACCTTCTCACCCTCCATCTGTATTTTCAATTCCACCATATTGTGATCGCTCCTTCTGAGAGGATCCCTAACTATGAGATCATGAATCAATCCTGCCTCATTACACAGGACCAGATCTAGGACCGCTTGTTCCCTTGTAGGTTCCATTACATACTGTTCTAGGAAACTATCGCGGATACATTCTATAAACTCCTCCTCAAGGCTGCCTTGACCGATCTGGTTAAACCAATTGACATGTAGATTAAAATCCCCCATGATAACTGCTGTACCATTTCTACATGCATCCGTTATTTCTTTGTTTATTGCCTGCCCACCATAATGTTCCTATTTGGTGGCCTACGGACTACTCTATCAGTGACTTTTTTGCCTTACTATTCCTGATTTCCACCCAAATGGATTCAACCTTATCCTCCATAGCACTGATGTCATCCCTTACTATTGCCCAGATATCATCCTTAAATAACAGAGCTACACCACCTCCCTTACCATCCACTCTGTCCTTCCGAATAGTTTGATACCCTTGGATATTTAACTCCCAGTCGTGACCATCCTTTAACCATGTTTCAGTAATGGCCACTAAATCATAGTAATTCACGATGATTTGCGCCATCAACTCATTTACCTTATTCCGAATACTACGAGCATTCAGGTAAAGTACACTTATCTTGGCTTTTTTACCTCTGTTCTGAATCTTAACACCTCGATCAGTAACCTCTCCTAAGTTATATTTCCTCTCAACTTTTCTCCTAATTTTCCTTGTCATTGAACCCATATCTTCATGTAACAACCTGCGGCGTCGCTTTCCATTAATGTTTTTACTTCCCGTTTTATTCCTTTAGTATTACTGGGCCTATTCACTGAGCTCCCCTCAGTCACTGTACCTTGTACTGTCGCCCTTTTTGATTTTTGACTATGGCTTCTCTGCCTTACAGATTAGGTTAATCCCAGAGCTGTGGGGGTTGGATTACGAGGAGAGGTTGAGTAGACTGGGACTATACTCGTTGGAATTTAGAAGGATGCGGGAGGATCTTATAGAAACATATAAGATTATGAAGGGAATAGATAGGATAGATGCGGGCAGGTTGTTTCCACTGGCGGGTGAAAGCAGAACTAGGGGGCATAGCCTCAAAATAAGGGGAAGTAGATTTAGGACTGAGTTTAGGAGGAACTTCTTCACCCAAAGGGTTGTGAATCTATGGAATTCCTTGCCCAGTGAAGCAGTTGAGGCTCCTTCATTAAATGTTTTTAAGATAAAGATAGATAGTTTTTTGAAGAATAAAGGGATTAAGGGTTATGGTGTTCGGGCCGGAAAGTGGAGCTGAGTCCACAAAAGATCAGCCATGATCTCATTGAATGGCGGAGCAGGCTCGAGGGGCCAGATGGCCTACTCCTGCTCCTAGTTCTTATGTTCTCACGACTTTGCCTTCACAGTTCCAGCAGCTCAGGTACAACCGTACCCAGCGACACTTCATAGGCCGGGGGTTGAGCAGTGTCGTGGACTCTGGCATCCCTCTGAGTACCACATCCCTGGGATGTCCTTGCCTCTATCTGCTGAGGGTCATCAGGTGCGACGTGGTCAGCAGTGAGTGACTCAGGACCCCACCTCCTACTTAAATCCACCGAGATCCTTCCTGAATACTGAATACTCTGGATGTTCAATTCCTACCCCTGGTCACCCTGCAGCCATGTCTCTGTAATCCCAAGTATATCATACCCATTTATTTGTGCGGTTAATTCATCTACTTTGTTGTGAACGCTCCGTGTGTCAAGGCACAAAGCTTTAAGGCTTGTCTTTTTAACATTCCTTGTCCTGTTCCCATTATTATCCCATAACTCTGGCCCTGTTTGAATCTGGCCCTTGGGTTCTCTGTCCATCACTTTTCTTATTCCCCTTTCTGTCTTTTGTCTTTGTCTGTGTTCCCCCTTTCTGACTCCTGGCATAGATTTCCATCCCATTGCCATTTCAGCTTAAACCCTCCCCAACCACTTTAGCAAATTCTCCCCCAGGTCATCAGCCGATTGATCTATTGGCGATGAGGATGTACTCACCTCAGAGAGGATAGCTGTGCCCTTGAAAGAGCTTGTCCGTGTCAGAAACCTATCTACACGAGGTCTCTTTGAGACATGAACCTACCATATCGGATGGTAGTGGTGAGGGGGAGATAGCACACACACATAGGCACAGGAAAACATGCACAGACACATACATGCATGCAAACACACACGCATGCCTACAAACACATGCAAATACATATGCATATGCACACATACACAGATACACATGCGCACATGCACAAATGCACACATATACAAATAGCACACATGTGACAGGCTGAGTGAACATAGAACATAGAACATACAGTGAAGACGGAGGCCATTTAGCCCATCGAGTCTGCACCGACCCACTTTAAGCCCTCACTCCACCCTATCCCCGTAACCCAATAACCCCTCCTAACCTTTTTGGTCACTAAGGACAATTTATCATGGCCAATCCACCTAACCTGCGCATCTTTGGATTGTGGGAAGAAACCGGAGAACCCGGAGGAAACCCACGTGCAGACCCCGCACAGACAGTGACCCAGCGGGGAATCGAACCTGAGACCCTGGCGCTGTGAAACCATAGTGCTAACCACTTGTGCCACCGTGCTGCCTCTGTATTTTGCACGTTTCTGTAAAGCTCTGTTGTAATTGGCCAGTCTGCAGTACTTTATTGCACACTGCAGTGGTCTCCAGCGGGGGGGGGGGGGGGGGGGGCAGGTGCTACTGGTTGAGTTGAACCACAGATAGAGGTCAGCAACCTCTCGGGACCAGCACAGAGAGGATTGCAGGGAAAACGTCACATAAAACACAGTCAAAGGTGTTTTGTTTTTCTCCATGCTGAGAGATTTCTTTGCCTTGGATTATGGGCGGCAGAGAAATGACCTATAATCCTTTGCTCGAAGCATTTTCTCTATTTTCCCACCTGTAAATTGCTGTATTAATGGTATAATTTGAACATGTTTCTCTGGGCATTTTGAAGGTTTATACTCCTTAATCACTTTATTGCTGTACAATTACAGGATTAAAGCTCTCTGCTTGTAAATCTGCCTCCATTTCCACAAAAATAACATGCAGATCAGACGCTTACCATGAAAGACCCAGGTGCTGAATTGTGTCTTGACACGACTACATTCTCCGCCAAAGAACCTGAATGCACAAAAGGAGGCCATTCGTCCCCTCCTGCTTCTCCCGGCTCTCTGAAAAAGCTCCCAGTTAGCCTACCCCTTCATGGTTGTATCCAATCAGAAGTTACTGTTGCATCTGCTTTGCCATCGGTCAATCCATTCCCAATCCCAACAACTCAATTCGTGAAGAAATTCTTCTCAACTTCCCCTCTGCTTCCTAAATGTGTTTTTCTTTGGTTCCTGAGGAAACATTAGATCCTTATTTACTCTGTCAAAACCCTTCATCAGTTTTAATAATGCTGATTCCCCACAAATTCAACTAGTTTATTTCTCCACTTCCTCAAAGAACAAAGAACAATACAGCACAGGAACAGGCCCTTCGGCCCTCCAAGCCTGTACCGGTCATGATATCAACCTTGGCCAAAACCCTCGGCACTTCCTTGTGCCGTATCCCCCTATACCCATCCTATCCATGTATTTGTCAGGATGCCTTTTGAACGCCGTTAATGTATCTACTTCCACAGCCTCCCCTGGCAACGCGTTCCAGGCACTCACCACCCTCTGTGCCAAAAACCTGCCTCGCACATCTCCTCTGAACATTGCCCCATGGACCTTAAACCTATGCCCCCTGGTGACTGACCCCTCCACCCTGGGAAAGAGTGCCTGCCCATCCACTCTATCCATGCCCCTCATAATCTTGCAGACCTCTATCAGGTCACCCCTCAACCTCCGTCTTTCTAATGTAAACAGTCCGAGTCTATTCAGCCTCTCCGCATAGCCAACACCCTCCAGACCAGGCAACATCCTGGTAAACCTCCTCTGCACCCTCTCCAAAGCCTCCACATCCTTCCGGTAGTGTGGCGACCAGAATTGTGCGCAATATTCCAAGTGCGGCCTTACCAAGGTTCTATACAACTGCAGCATGACTTGCCAGTTTTTATACTCGATGCTCCGTCCAATGAATACAAGCATTCCGTGTGGTTCAACTCCCTTGCTTTAACTGCCGTGTGAATGTCTCTTTCTTCCTCCAATTTCCTCCCACCTATCTTGGATGCTGTGAATACCCGCCGGTGCGCAGACCAGAGGCCTACTTCCATTAACCTCCTGCCTTTTCCCCACCCCAGTGCCAACCCCTCCTCTTTCTCCCCCTGTGGCGCTGGTCCGTATGCCTCTCCTGGAGGCTCCTCGCCCACCTTACCCATCGGCGGTCGGTGGGATTGGATGGTCAGTAGGTGCCGGTTGTGCAGCTGCTGATGTTGGGTGGGGGCAGGGGGAGGGGGGAGGGGGGGGGGGGGGGGGGCGGGGGCAGAGGTGGAGAGCCCGGCTCGTGAAGCAACCACGGGGAAACCACGGAGAATAACCTGGCTAACACTCCCAGCCCAGGGTCCCACCGCCCGCTCCGCAGAGGCTGGGTCATTGATTATATTCAAGGATGAGGAGGACAGACGTTTGATCGATGACGGAGTCAGGGTTATCGGGAGAGCAGGCAGGAAGGTGGAATTGAGAGCACAGATTAGCCATGATCTTATCAAATAGTGGAGAAGACTTGAAGGGTTGAATAACCTATTTGATAATTCAAATTCGGAGCAGGTGGAGGCCCCTTGAACCTGACCCATCATGGCTCATCTCATTTTACCTCAGCTTCACGTTCCTGTCCATCCTGATAGCCTTTCTCCCCTTGCTTAAATTTTTAATTTACGGGATGTGGGTGTGGCTGGCTAGGCCCAGCATTTATTGCAAATCCCTAGTTGCCCTTCAGAAGGTAGTGGTGAGCTGCTTTCTTGAACCGTTGCAGTCCCTGTGGTGTAGGTACACCCACTGTGCTGTTAGGGAGGGAGTTCCAGGATTTTGACCCAGCGACAGTGCAGGAACGGCGATATATTTCCAAGTCAGGGTGGTGAGTGACTTGGAGGGGGAACCTCCAGGCGGTGGGGTTCCCAGGTATCTGCTGCCCTTGTCGCTCTAGATGGTAGTGGTCGTGGGTTTGGGAGGTGCTGCCTGAGGAACCTTGGTGAGTTACTGCATCTTGTAGATGGTACACACGGCTGTCACTGTGCGACACTGATGGAGGCACGTGGAGGGTATTCCACCACACTCCTGACTTGTGCCTTGTAGGAGGTGGACAGACCAGGCTTTGGGGAGTCAGGAGATGAATTGCTTGCCACAGGATTCCCAGCCTCTGACCTGCTCTTAAACTCAAAGAACCATAGAATCCATACTGTGCTGTCGGAGGCAATTCGGCCCATCGGGTCTAAACCGATCCTCTGGAAGAGCACCCTAACTAGGCCAACACATCGCCTTATCCCCATAACCCCTCATCTTCGGACAATTTGACGTGGCCAATCCACCTAACCTGCATATCTTTGGACTGTGGAAGGAAACCGGAGCACCCGGAGGAAACTCAGGCAGACACGGGGAGGATGTGCAGACGTCACACAGACAGTCATAGAATCATAGAATCCTGCAATGTAGAAGGAGCCCATATGGCCCAGTGAGTCTGAGCCAACCCTCCGAAAGACCATCCTACCTAGGCCCAGTCCCCCACCCTATCCCGGTAATCCACTGGTGCCGTGAGGCAGCGGTGCTAACCATTGTGCAACCATGCCACCACTTGTAGCCACAGTATTAATATGACTAGTCCAGTTCAGTTTCTGATCAAAGGTAACCCCCAGAATGTTGATAGTAGGGCATCCAGTAATGGCGATGCCATTGATTGGCAAGGGAAGATGGTTAGATTCTCTGTCATTGGAGATGGTCATTGCCTGGCACTTTTGCCTAAAACATATTGAAACACACTGTCTCATCTCTGTCTTAAATGGGCGATCACTTATTTTTAAACAGTGGCCCACTTCCTGTGGTACTGCTGCGTTCCTGTGTTCCCATCTGCCTAGATGCCAGAGGGTAGTCGGTATCCATAGAGCCTGAGGAAGGGGGAGTAGAACATTTCTGGGAAAATAGGAATAGGAACATCGGCACAGGAGGTGGCCATTCAGCTGCCTGACCTGCCATTCAATGGGATTGTGGCTGAACCTCTTTTATCGACCTTCGTTCTGTATGCCCTGATACCGGCACCGAACTAAAACCGATCAAGTAGAGATTTAAATTAAAGATTGGTTAGTAAAGATCTTGGGCAGGATTCTCCGTTCCCACGGCCGGCCAATGGGGTTTCCCACTGTGGACCACCTCACGCCCTCGGGAAACGCGCGGACGTGAGTGCACTCCCGGCGGGGCAGAGGGTTCCGCCGGCGGAGAATTCCGCTGCTTGAATATTGCTGAACAGCGAGGCATGTTGCTGAAGCTTTTCGGCTGGTACTTATCAGGGGGCTGAATACAAGAATGCCAAATTTCAAATGATTGCAGCAATTTATCCTCTTGGAGAAAAAGGCGCCAATTGGTTGGCAAGTCGACTCTGATTGGCTGAGGTGTTGCCATGGACAAACAGTGGGGTACTGCAGGCTTCCCCAAGCTCCCGGGTAATTTAAAAGAGGGGCACGGTTTGAACAAATGCCTTTTATTTGCAGATAACGGGTCCCAGGGTGTGAAGGTTTATCGCTTCTAGCCACAACGAACCAAGTTACGAGCTTGACTGATCATCTTAATTTATTGTTGGTGTAGCTTTCAGCTCACTCAGGGTTTCTCAGCAAGTGCTACCCAATTACAGAATCACATCACGCAGCAGTTTGTTTAGTTTTGTAAGCACGGCTGGTAAAGTGCAGCGTTTACTCAGTTCAAGATTTCGATTCATGCCCCCCCTCACCCCCCCAAACCCAGCATCCACTGAAGAGTGTTCCAGATGTTCCCTAACCTTTGTGTGACCAAAGTGCCTCCTGATTTCACTCCCCGAATGGCGGAGCTGTCATTTTTAAGGTTCTGCCCCTGTTCTCCTTGATTCCGCCGTCCCGCTCGCCCGCCTCCACCCCGCCCGAGGAAGTGATTTCTCGCTGTCGAATTTCTTAAATCCTTTAATCATCCTGAACACCTTTTATTAGATCACCGGGAATGCAAACGTCGTCGATACGACCATTCCACATAATCTAATCCAGGAGAAAATGCAATAAGGGAAAACAGAGACAATCCACACTCTGGCTTTGTGGGATCCTGCTCTGCACAAATTGACCGTTGGAATTTCCCGCAGTGACTTCGCTTCAAAAGCACGTCTTTGACGTGAGGTGCTAATGGAAGGTGTGGAGGGTGTGACAGGCGCTATTTAGACAGTAGTTCTTTCCACCTGGGCTGCTGTGGGGGAGTTTAACATTCCTCAGAGCCCTCGCCAATACCTGTCGCTCACCTGTCACCCACTGTCTGACTTGCAGCTAGCGGCAGAATGAGAAAAGAAGGAACAGTATTTATAGATTTCAAAAGAAATTATCAGGTTTATTGTGAAAGGAGAGCTGAATTGGAATAATTTCCCCAGAGTGAGTTTGTACTGATTGAAGCCAGGGCCTCAGGCATTTTAAATGGACAGTCCCATTATCATTTCAAAAAGCGGTTAATTATTCCATTAAACAAAGCTCACATTTTTCACCTGAAACTTCCATTCTGTTCCATAAGTTTTCCCTCAGGATTTAGTAGCTGTTGAAAAAAAGTTTTGCCCAAGCTGTTATTCGTGGCTTTTAACTTTTCCAATTTGATTTGATTGTGGGTCAGTTGTCATCATTCTTCTCTCTGAGTCAATAGGTTGTTGGTGCAAGTCCTCACTCTCGCACAGTGTCATATCGAGAGAGCATTGTAATACTTCCTTCTCACATACACACACCGTGCCAGCACCGTACATGTAAAGGATCCAATGACAATCTTTGGAGAGGAGCGTGAGTTCTCCCCTGTGTTCTGGCCAGCAATGAACCGAATTCACATTATTGATGTTTCTGTGAATTAGCTCTGCGCAAACTGACATTTGCTTAGGTAAGAACTGTGACTGCTCCTTTAATGTAGTTCATTCTGTGGAGTATCAAATCAGAGATGCTATTGAAAGACGACATGGTCGCTTGCTCGCGCTACAGGCAAACCTCAGTCTTGCACTCACAGTACAGGCAAAATTCAGTCTCGCGCATACCATAAAGGAAGCATTCACTTGCAGTACAGGCAGCATTCAATCAGTCACTCACAGTACAGGCATCACTCAGTCCTTCACTCACAGTACAGGCATCATTCAGTCCTTCACTCACAGTACAGGCAGCACTCAGTCCCTCACTCACAGTACAGGCAGCACTCAGTCCTTCACTCACAGTACAGGCAGCACTTAGTCCCTCACTCACAGTACAGGCAGCACTCAGTCCCTCACTCACAGTACAGGCAGCACTCAGTCCCTCACTCACAGTACAGGCAACACTCAGTCCCTCACTCACAGTACAGACAGCACTCAGTTCCTCACTCACAGTACAGGCAACACTCAGTCCCTCACTCACAGTACAGGCAGCACTCAGTCCCGCACTCACAGTACAGGCAGCACTCAGTCCTTCACTCACAGTACAGGCAACACTCAGTCCCTCACTCACAGTACAGGCAGCACTCAGTTCCTCACTCACAGTACAGGCAGCACTCAGTCACTCACACACAGTACAGGCAGCACTCAGTCACTCACTCACAGTACAGGCAGCACTCAGTTCTTCACTCACAGTACAGGCGGCACTCAGTCCTTCACTCACAGTACAGGCATCACTCAGTCATTCACTCACAGTACAGGCAGCACTCAGTCCCTCACTCACAGTACAGGCATCACTCAGTCCCTCACTCACAGTACAGGCAGCACTCAGTCCATCACTCACAGTACAGGCAGCACTCAGTCCTTCACTCACAGTACAGGCAGCACTCAGTCCTTCACTCACAGTACATGCAGCACTCAGTCCTTCACTCACAGTACAGGCAGCACTCAGTCCCTCACTCACAGTACAGGCATCACTCAGTCCCTCACTCACAGTACAGGCAGCACTCAGTCCTTCACTCGCAGTACAGGCAGCACTCAGTCCATCACTCACAGTACAGGCAGCACTCAGTCCCTCACTCACAGTACAGGCATCACTCAGTGTATCACTCACAGTACAGGCAGCACTCAGTCCTTCACTCACAGTACAGGCAGCACTCAGTCCTTCACTCACAGTACAGGCAGCACTCAGTCCTTCACTCACAGTACAGGCATCACTCAGTCCCTCACTCACAGTACAGGCAGCACTCAGTCCATCACTCACAGTACAGGCAGCACTCAGTCCTTCACTCACAGTACAGGCAGCACTCAGTCCTTCACTCACAGTACAGGCAGCACTCAGTGATTCACTCACAGTACAGGCAGAACTCAGTCATTCACTCACAGTACAGGCAGCACTCAGTCCCTCACTCACAGTGCAGGCATCACTCAGTCCCTCACTCACAGTACAGGCAGCACTCAGTCCTTCACTCACAATACAGGCAGCACTCAGTCCTTCACTCACAGTACAGGCTTCACTCAGTCCTTCACTCACAGTACAGGCAGCACTCAGTCCCTCACTCACAGTACAGGCAGCACTCAATCCCTCACTCACAGTACAGGCAGCACTCAGTCCTTCACTCACAGTACAGGCAGCACTCAGTCCATCACTCACAGTACAGGCAGCACTCAGTCCATCACTCACAGTACAGGCAGCACTCAGTCCCTCACTCACAGTACAAGCAGCACTCAGTCCCTCACCTACTGTACAGGCAGCACTCAGTCCCTCACTCACTGTACCCAGGCATCACTCCATCCCTCACTCACAGTACAGGCAGCACTCAGTCCATCACTCACAGTACAGGCAGCACTCAGTCCTTCACTCACAGTACAGGCAGCATTCAGTCCTTCACTCACAGTACAGGCAGCACCCAGTCCCTCACTCACAGTACAGGCAGCACTCAGTCCTTCACTCACAGTACAGGCAGCACTCAGTCCATCACTCACAGTACAGGCAGCACTCAGTCCCTCACTCACAGTACAGGCAGCACTCAGCCCATCACTCACAGTACAGGCAGCACTCAGTCCATCACTCACAGTACAGGCAGCACTCAGTCCCTCACTCACAGTACAGGCAGCACCTAGTCCCTCACTCACAGTACAAGCAGCACTCAGTCCCTCACTCACTGTACAGGCAGCACTCAGTCCCTCACTCACTGTAACCAGGCATCACTCCATCCCTCACTCACAGTACAGGCAGCACTCAGTCCTTCACTCACAGTACAGGCAGCACTCAGTCCTTCACTCACAGTACAGGCATCACTCAGTCATTCACTCACAGTACAGGCAACACTCAAGCCCTCACTCACAGTACAGGCAGCACGCAGTCCCTCACTCACAGTACAGGCAGCATTCAGTCCTTCACTCACAGTACAGGCAGCACTCAGTCCCTCACTCACAGTACAGGCAGCACTCAGTCCCTCACTCACAGTACAGGCAGCACTAAGCCCATCACTCACATTACAGGCAGCACTCAGTCCTTCACTCACAGTACAGGCAGCACTCAGTCCATCACTCACAGTACAGGCAGCACTCAGTCCATCACTCACAGTACAGGCAGCACTCAGTCCCTCACTCACAGTACAGGCAGCACTCAGTCCTTCACCCACAGTACAGGCAGCACTCAGTCCATCACTCACAGTACAGGCAGCACTCAGTCCATCACTCACAGTACAGGCAGCACTCAGTCCTTCACTCACAGTACAGGCATCACTCAGTCATTCACTCACAGTACAGGCAGCACTCAGTCCCTCACTCACAGTACAGGCAGCACTCAGTCCATCACTCACAGTACAGGCAGCACTCAGTCCTTCACTCACAGTACAGGCATCACTCAGTCATTCACTCACAGTACAGGCAGCACTCAGTCCATCACTCACAGTACAGGCAGCACTCAGTCCATCACTCACAGGACAGGCAGCACTCAGTCCCTCACTCACAGTACAGGCAGCACTCAGTCCCTCACTCACTGTACAGGCATCACTCAGTCCCTCACTCACTGTACAGGCATCACTCAGTCCCTCACTCACAGTACAGGCAGCACTCAGTCCTTCACCCACAGTACAGGCAGCACTCAGTCCATCACTCAGAGTACAGGCAGCACTCAGTCCTTCACTCACAGTACAGGCATCACTCAGTCATTCACTCACAGTACAGGCAGCACTCAGTCCCTCACTCACAGTACAGGCAGCACTCAGTCCATCACTCACAGTACAGGCAGCACTCAGTCCCTCACTCACAGTACAGGCAGCACTCAGTCCTTCACTCACAATACAGGCAGCACTCAGTCCTTCACTCACAGTACAGGCAGCACTCAGTCCCTCACTCACAGTACAGGCAGCACTCAGTCCTTCACTCACAATACAGGCAGCACTCAGTCCTTCACTCACAGTACAGGCAGCACTCAGTCCTTCACTCACAGTACAGGCAGCACTCAGTCCTTCACTCACAGTACAGGCATCACTCAGTCCTTCACTCACAGTACAGGCAGCACTCAGTCCTTCACCCACAGTACAGGCAGCACTCAGTCCATCACTCACAGTACAGGCAGCACTCTGTCATTCACTCACAGTACAGGCAGCACTCAGTCCCTCACTCACAGTACAGGCAGCATTCAGTCCTTCACTCACAGTACAGGCAGCACTCAGTCCCTCACTCACAGTCCAGGAAAGGATAAATAGAGTGGGCACAAGGACTTCCAATTAGTAAACGCTGGTTCAAAAACTGGAGGGGAGTCTTGGATGAACTCAGTACAGTTTCAAACACGAGTCACAGGACAGGGAGTAAAGAAACAGTCAGCAATGGGCAGCATGTAGCACAGCAGGCAGCACGTTAGCACAGAGATTAGCACTGCGGCTTCACAGCGCCAGGGTCCCAGGTTCGATTCCTGGCTTGGGGACTCTCTGTGTGGAGTCTGCATGTTCTCCCCGTGTGTGCGTTGGTTTCCTCCGGGTGCTCCGGTTTCCTCCCACAGTCCAAAGACGTGCGGGTTAGGTAGATTGGCCATGATAAATTGCCCTTAGTGACCAAAAGGGTTGAGTGGGGTTATTTGGTTGCAGGGGTGGGGTGGAAGTGAGGGCTTAAATGGGGTGCTCTTTCCAAGGGCCGGGGCAGACTCGACGGGCTGAATGGCCTCCTTCTGCACTGTAAATTCTATGAGAAATTCTATGAATCCTATTTCAGCTACGGGGTTGGAACAATCAGTCTCCCCGGAGTCTTGCCGAATATGAGTTCCGCCGCTAAGGGGGCAGGGAGCCCACGGACAATACTGATTGAGTTCTGCATAAAGTTTTTTAAAAAAAATTTGTGTTCCCAATTAATTTTTTTCCAATTAAGGGGCAATTTAGCGTGGTCAATCCACCTAACCTGCACATCTTTGGGTTGTGGGGGCGAAACCCACGCAGACACGGGGAGAATGTGCAAACTCCACACGGACAGTGACCCAGAGCCGGGATCGAACCTAGGACCTCGGCGCCGTGAGGCAGCAGCGCTAACCCACTGCCCCACCGTGCTGCCCTGCTCTGCATAAAGTTGGCCAAGCATGGTACTGACCACACAGGCCCGGCTGGAAGCTGATGGATATTGTAAATATAGTTGCTTTACAATAAACAAAATTTTCTATGGCCTTCTCTGTTCTGACATGTTTGTAGCTTACAAAGCTGGCGACGAGGATGCAACTGGGTGACTGTCGACGCTGCAACACTGTCACCTCCTTTTCACTGCTGGACTAAGGTTGGAGAATTTTCCTTCCATATTTGTCTTTTTTCGGAAGATTAGACGCGTTCGATGCAAGCTTAGAGGATTGGACACGGTACAGAGAACCCATGCATTACTTTTTCCGAGCGAACAATATCACAGATGTTGATCAACAGACGGTGATATTGCTGACTGCCTGTGGAGCTCATATCTATGGAGTGATAAAAAGCTTCACATATCCTGCAGCTCTGGACACAAAACCATTCAAACAATTGGTGACACTAGTGGGGCAGCAAAGAAGACAGGTAGCAAAGCAGAACCAGGCAACGTGCCTCAACGATTACCATCCGGTGGCCTTGACGTCGATCATTATGAATGTGGGCGGCACAGTGGTTCGCACTGGGACCTGGGTTCAATTCCAGCTTTGGGTGACTGGCTGTGTGGAGTCTGCACCTTCTCCCCGTGTCTGCGTGGGTTCCCTCCGGGTGTTCCGGTTTCCTCCCACAGTCCAAAGTTATGGGGCTGGATTCTCCAATTCCGGGGCTATGTCCCCCCGCCGGCGTGGGAACGGTGGGAAAACTGGCGCAGAGCGACCAGCGATTCCCTGTTTTGCTGTAGGCTAGCAGGAGGGAAGCGTAGAGCACCCAGCTCCAGATGCCGATATGCCCCGGGCAATTGCCGGGTCCGTGGCCGCGCAGGCGCACAGCGGCACACGCAGACACGGGGAGGACGTGCAGACTCCGCACAGACAGTGACCAAAGCCGGGAATCGAACCTGGGACCCTGGAGCTGTGAAGCCACAGTGCTAACCACTGTGCTACTGTGCCCCCCTGTACAGGCTGCAGTCAGCCCGTCACTCGCAGTACTGGCAACACACACTTCCTCACTCACAGAACATCAGCACTCAGTCCCTCGCTCACAGTCCTGGCAACAATAATAATAATCTTTATGACTGTCACAAGCAGTCTATCACTTGCAGTACAGGCAACACTCAGTTCATCATTGAAAGTACAGCAGACAGTCAGTCTCTCAATTGCAGTACAGGCAGCCCTCAGTCCCTCATGGCAGCACGGTAGCACAGTGCTTAGCACTGCTGCCCCACAGCTCCAGTGACCCGGGTTCAATTCCGGCCTCGAGTGTCTGTGTGGAGTCTGCACATCCTCCCCGTGTGTGCGTGGGTTTCCTCCGGGTGCTCCGGTTTCCCCCCACAGTCCAAAGATGTGCGGGTTAGGTGGATTGGCCGTGATAAATTGCCCCTTAGTGTTCAAAAGGTTAGGTGGGGTTACAGGGTTACGGGGATAGGGGGAGGTGTGGGCTTAAGTAGGGTGGCCTTTCGAAGGGCCGGTGCAGACTCAATGGACCGAATGGCCTCCTTCTGCACTGCAAATTCTATGATTCTATATGAGTACAGGAAACACTCTGGGCGGGATTCACCGTTCCCCAACGCCAATTTTGTAATCGGCGATTGGGCGGGAAATTCCTTCTGATGCAGAAATCGGGGGGGGCGGCGAGTCTTTGACACAGATCTTGTCTGCTCGCCCCCTCCTATCTACCCCCCTAACTGTGTCATCGCGTCGCGCACCGCACGCCGTTGGGACGGCCTTCGCGAGGCCCTCCCGCGATGCTCCGCCCCCCCGATGGACCGAGTTTTTCGACCGCGCGGGTGACGTGTGGTCTCCGTGGTCGGGAACCCGGCGTGGCGGCTGCGGACATTGTCCAGCGCCGCTACAGTCGGGCGGGAGCCGTGCTGCTGGCTGGGGGGGGGGGGAGGTTTCCGCTAGGGCTGGGGGTACTGGTGGGGGGCGGCGAGGGATTGTCCTGTGGGGCAGGTGGAGTCCGGGCACGACCGCTGCAGATTGCCAGCGTGCCTCTGCACGGCCACGGACCCAGCCATTCTCCAGCCGTTTTTACCGTGGGAGCCGGGGGTTTTAGGCGGCATGGCTGCTAGCCCCTCACTGGTCGCAGGATGAATGAGGGGGGCGGCCCTGATTCTTTTGACGTTAACGCCACAGATCCTCTGTACTTAGGCTCAAAAACGGTGAATCTGGCCCTTAATTCCTCACTCGCAGTACAGGCAACACTCTGCACCGTCTCAGAGTACAGGCAACACTCTGCGCCTTCTCAGAATACAGGCAACACTCTGCACCGTCTCAGAGTAAAGGCAACACTCTGCGCCTTCTCAGAGTACAGGCAACACTCTGCGCCTTCTCAGAGTACAGGCAACACTCTGCACCGTCTCAGAGTAAAGGCAACACTCTGCGCCTTCTCAGAATACAGGCAACACTCTGCACCGTCTCAGAGTAAAGGCAACACTCTGCACCTTCTCAGAGTACAGGCAACACTCTGCACCTTCTCAGAGTACAGGCAACACTCTGCGCCTTCTCAGAATACAGGCAACACTCTGCACCGTCTCAGAGTAAAGGCAACACTCTGCGCCTTCTCAGAGTACAGGCAACACTCTGCACCTTCTCAGAGTACAGGCAATACTCTGCACCTTCTCAGAATACAGGCAACACTCTGCACCGTCTGAGTAAAGGCAACACTCTGCGCCTTCTCAGAATACAGGCAACACTCTGCACCTTCTCAGAGTACAGGCAATACTCTGCACCTTCTCAGAATACAGGCAACACTCTGCACCTTCTCAGAGTACAGGCAACACTCTGCACCGTCTCAGAGTAAAGGCAACACTCTGCGCCTTCTCAGAATACAGGCAACACTCTGCGCCTTCTCAGAGTACAGGCAACACTCTGCGCCTTCTCAGAGTACAGGCAATACTCTGCACCTTCTCAGAGTACAGGCGACACTCTGTACCTTCTCAGAGTACAGGCAACACTCTGCATCTTCTCAGAGTACAGGCAATACTCTGCACCTTCTCAGAATACAGGCAACACTCTGCACCTTCTCAGAGTACAGGCAACACTCTGCACCTTCTCAGAGTACAGGCAATACTCTGCACCTTCTCAGAATACAGGCAACACTCTGCACCATCTCAGAGTACAGGCAACACTCTGCACCGTCTCAGAGTAAAGGCAACACTCTGCGCCTTCTCAGAATACAGGCAACACTCTGCACCTTCTCAGAGTACAGGCAACACTCTGCACCTTCTCAGAGTAAAGGCAACACTCTGCACCTTCTCAGAGTACAGGCAACACTCTGCGCCTTCTCAGAGCACAGGCAACACTCTGCACCTTCTCAGAGTACAGGCAATACTCTGCACCTTCTCAGAGTACAGGCAACACTCTGCACCTTCTCAGAGTAAAGGCAACACTCTGCACCTTCTCAGAGTACAGGCAACACTCTGCGCCTTCTCAGAGCACAGGCAACACTCTGCACCTTCTCAGAGTACAGGCAATACTCTGCACCTTCTCAGAGTACAGGCAACACTCTGCTCCTTCTCAGAGCACAGGCAACACTCTGCACCTTCTCAGAGTACAGGCAACACTCTGCACCTTCTCAGAGTACAGGCAACACTCTGAACCTTCTCAGAGTACAGGCAACACTCTGCACCTTCTCAGAGTACAGGCAACACTCTGCACCTTCTCAGAGTACAGGCAACACCCAGGCCCTCACTCATAGTACCATGAACACTTGTCCCCACATTCACAGTATAGGCATCATACAGCCCTTCACTCACAGTGCAGTACATACGCAGTCCCTCATTAACAGTGTAGTCAGCACTAGTCCTTCACTAGCTGCAAAGGCAACAATCAGTCCATCGTTTGCAGGACAGTCAACACATGATCCCGCACTTGAAGTACAGGCAGCACTCAGTCCATCACTCACAGCACAGACAACACTCAGCTCCCACTCACAGGACAGATGATGGTCAGTCCCTCACTTGCAGTACAGGCAAAACTCGGCAGTCAGACTATCACTCACAGTAGAGGGAACACTCAGTTCCTCAGGCACAGTACAGGCAAGGTGCAGCCCATCACTAACAGTACAGGCAACTGTCACTCCCTCACTCACAATACAGGCAACATTCATTTCATCACTCACAGACAACACTCAATCCCAACTTGCAGCACAGGCAACACACATTCCCTCATTTGCGGTACAAGAGACACCCAGTCCCTCACTTGTGGTACAGGCAAAACTCACTGATGCGATCATCAATTCACACAAAACCAAGAGTAGAAGTAAACTGTGGCTTTAATCAACTAGAACAGTGCCTGCCTGCGACTGGTCTGCTAGTGAGAGCCGCCTACAGGGCGACTGCTCTTTATACCTCCCCTCAAGGGGTGGAGCCAGGGCGGAGCCCACAAGGCACCAACATGATACATTACAGGTAATACCTTATAATGGTCCATAGGTGGAGCCCACATGGGCAACAGCATGATACAGTTATATACATGGTGAATGGTTACTGCAAAACGTTCACCACATTCACCCCCTGTTAAAAAAAATGAAGTCCGGCGGGGGTTCATAAGTTCAGCCTGTCCAGCGCATGGATCGTGCGATGTGATCGCCGAAGCTCTGGTATCGCAGCTGGCCCGGGTGTCAAACTCATCCGTGCGGGCATGGGTAGTGAAGTCGCCGGTGGGGGCACAGACGTGGACTCCGGGAGAGTGTCTTCTCGAGCTTCATTCCTGTGGGTCGGTGAAGGGGGAATGGAGAGCAGGAGGGGGTGCGGGTGCCATGTAGGGGTGGGGGCGCTTGTCAGCGTAGGTGGGCGGGGTAAGTTGGCTGTGGTAGTGGAACCTGCGGGTGCCAGGTCCCGGAGGGAAACCGTATCCTGTCGGCCTTCGGGGTGTTCGATGTATGCAAGGCAAGGGAAGGGAAGGGAAGGCAAGGGACTGGCTGGTGACTCGTAAGAATTTAAAAAAAAATTTCCCTCAGGTGTTATCATGCGGGGCACAGAGGTTGCTGAGTGAGTGCTTGCTGAGGAGGGGAGTGAATAACAGGTAAGCTCTTTCTTTCTTTTTCTTTTTTTATCTAGAGGGGATGGCAGGGAAGGCAGTGCAATATTCCTCCTGCAGAATGTTTGAGGTGAGGGACGCCGTCAGTGTCCCTGCTGATTTCATCTGTGGGAAGTGCAGCCACCTCCAGCTCCTCAGAAACTGCGTTGGGGAACTGGAGCTGGAGCTGGATGAACTTTGGATCATTCGGGAGGCAGAGGTGGTCATAGATTGAAGCTTCAGGGATGTAGTTACTCCGAAGAATCAAGATAGCTGGGTGACGGTGAGAGGGGCTGGGAGGAAGCAGTCAGTACAGGGATCCCCTGAGGTCGTTCCCCTTCGTAACAAGTATACCGCTTTGGATACTGTTGGGGGGGGGGGGACTCACCAAGGGTAAGCCATGGGGTACAGGTCTCTGACACAGTCTGTCCCTGTTGCTCAGAAGGGAAGGGGGGAGAGGAGTAGAGCATTAGTCATTGGAGACTCAAAGAACCGCATTATAGGAAGGATGTGGAAGCATTGGAAAGGGTGCAGAGGAGATTTACCAGGATGTTGCCTGGTATGGAGGGAAGATCTTATGAGGAAAGGCTGAGGGACTTGAGGCTGTTTTCGTTAGAGAGAAGAAGGTTAAGAGGTGACTTAATTGAGGCATACAAGATGATCAGAGGATTGGATAGGGTGGACAGTGAGAGCCTTTTTCCTCGGATGGTAATGTCTAGCACGAGGGGACATAGCTTTAAATTGAGGGGAGATAGATATAAGACAGATGTCAGAGGTAGGTTCTTTACTCAGAGGGTAGTCAGGGCGTGGAATGCCCTGCCTGCAACAGTAGTGGACTCGCCAACACTAAGGACATTCAAATGGTCATTGGATAGACATATGGGCGATAAGGGAATAGTGTGGATGGGCTTTAGAGTGGTTTCACAGGTCGGCGCAACATCGAGGGCCGAAGGGCCTGTACTGCGCTGGAATGCTCTATGCTCTATACATATTAGGGTTGGTGTGTAGGAGCTGGACCCTCTCGACCAGGGGGTCGGGCTCATGGCTCCCGATGTGTTTGCGGATAGGACGGACCCCGATGTCTTCAGCCAGGACGGAAGCGAGACCCCGGAGGTCGATTTCCTGGGGAAAACAAAGAGTCGGTCATGAGGGGTCTCGTTTGTGGCCGTGCAAAGGAGGGACCCTAATGGAGTGGAGCGCGTCGGGCAGGACCTCCTGCCAGTGGGGAACTGGGAGATTCCTAGACCGCAGGGCCAGGAGGCCGGTCTTCCAGACCATCGCGTCCTCCCTCTCCACCTGCCCGTTTCCCCGGGGGTTATAACTGGTAGTCCTGCTCGAGGCGATGCCCTTACCGAGCAGGTACTGACGCTGTTCGTCGCTCATGAACAATGAGCCCCGGTCACTGTGAACGTACGTGGGGAAACCAAACAGGGTGAAGACACTATGTAGGGCCTTGATGACGGTGGCCACGGTCATGTCGGGGCAAGGGATTGCAAAGGGGAAGCGGGAGAACCCGTTGATGATGTTGGGGAAATATGTGTTGCAGTTGGTAGAGGGGAGGGGCCCTTTGAAATCGATACTGAGGCGCTCAAAGGGCCGGGATGCCTTTACCAGGTGGGCCTTATCCGGTCGATAGAAGTGCGGCCTGCACTCCGCACAGATCGGGCAGTCCCTGGTCATGGCTCTGGCCTCCTCGGTGGAGTAGGTCAGGTTGCGGGCCTTGATGTAGTGGAGAGGCCGGGTGACCCCCGGGTGGCAGAGGTCATCATGGATAGCCCGGAGTCGGTCATCTTGTGCGCTGGGGCATGTGCCCCGGGACAGGACATCTGGGGGCTCGTTGAGCTTCCCAGGACGATAGACTATATCGTAATTATAGGTGGAGAGTTCGATCCTCTATCTCAAGATCTTATCGTTCTTGATCTGGCCCCGCTGTGTATTGTTGAACATGAAGGCTACCGACCATTGGTCGGTGACGAGGATAAACCTCCTACCAGCGAGGTAGTGCTTCCAGTGCCGCACGGCTTCCATGATGGCTTGGATTTCTTTTTCGACTGATGAGTGTCGAATTTCGGAGGTGGTGAGGGATCGTGAAAAAAATGCTACTGGCCTGCCCGCCTGATTGAGGGTAGCGGCGAGGGCGACCTCTGATGCGTCGCTCTCCACCTGGAAGGGGATGGACTTACCACCGCGCGCATCGCGGGTTTGGCGATGTCCGCCTTGATGCAGCTGAAGGCCTGGCGGGCCTCAGCCTTCAGTGGGAAGATGGTGGCTTTGATCAGTGGGCGGGCTTTGTCCGCATTGTTGGGGACCCACTGGGTATAATAGGAAAAGAACCCGAGGCATCTTTTCAGGGCCATGGGGCAGTGGGGAAGGGGGAGGTGCAGGAGGGGGTACTTACGGTCAGGGTCAGGTCCTAGAACTCCGTTCTCCACGACGTAGCCGAGGATGGCCAGTCGGGTTGGGCGGAAAACACATTTCTCCTTGTTGTAAGTGAGGTTAAGGGTTTAGGCGGTTTGGAGAAACCTCTGGAGGTTGGCATCGTGGTCCTGCTGATCATGGCCGCAGATGGTGACGTTGTCCAAGTACGGAAATGTAGCCCGCAGCCCGTACTGGTCCACCATTCAGTCCATCGTTCTTTGGAAGACCAAGACCCCATTTGTGACGCCGAAGGGGACCTGGAGGAAGTGGAAGAGGCGGCCGTCTGCCTCAAAGGCCGTGTAGTGGCGGTCCCCCGGGCGGATTGGGAGCTGGTGGTACGCAGACTTCAGATCCACCGTGGAGAACGCCCGGTAGTGCGTGATCTGATTAACCATGTCTGCGATCCGGGGAAGGGGGTGCGCATCGAGGTGCGTGTACCGGTTTATGGTTTGGCTGTAGTCTACAACCATCCGGTTCCTTTCCCCGGTCCTGACGACCACCACCTGGGCTCTCCAGGGGCTATTGCTGCCTCGATGACTCCCTCCCACAAGAGACGCTGGACCTCGGACCGATAAAAGTCCTGTCCTGGATGCTGTACCGCCTGCTTCTGGTGGCGACTGGTTTGCAGTCAGCGGTGAGGTTTGCGAAGAGGGGGGGGGAGGGTCGACCTTTAGGGTCGCGAGGCTGCATCCGGTGAGTGGGGGTTGGGGCCCGCCGAACTTCAGAGTTAGGCTCCTGAGGTTACACTGGACGTCCAGTCCCAACAAGAGAGGAGCGCAGAGATCGGGGAGTACATATAACTTAAAACTGGCGTACTCGGCGCCCTGTATTGCGAGGGTTGCGGTAGTGCACCCCCGGACCTGCACCGAGTGAGACCCGGAGGCGAGGGAGATGGTTTGATGCACCGGGAAGATTGGGAGCGAGCAGCGTATTACCATGTCTGGATGAATGAAGCTCTCCGTGCTCCCGGAGTCGAACAGGCAGGGCGTTTCGTGTCCGTTTACCCGGACGGTCATCATGGAGCTCCGGAGGTGTTTGGGTTTCGACTGGTCAAGGGTGACCGCGCTGAGTTGCGGGTAGCCGGCTTGGTCAGAGGTGCTGGGATGGTCCCAAGATGGCTGTCCCCGTCAGTCGCACGTGGTGAACGGTGAGGAAGATGGCGTCCAAGATGGCGGCCCCATGAGTCGCGCGTGGCGGGCCGCGTGGGCGAGGATGACCAAGATGGCGGCCCCCGTGAGTCGCACACGCTGTGCTGGCTGGAAGATGGCTGCCCCCACGGACAACACGAGGACGATGATGTGTCCGGGGGTGGGGGGGGGGGGGGGAGGCGGAGCCGTAAGGCAAGCTGCTACACTGTGGGATCTGCGGGCCTGTGAGTCTGAAGGTCGGGCCTGCAATTTTGAGGGTTTGGACCTGGCCAGGCAAACCTTAGCGAAATGTCCTTTCCTCCCGCAGTCGCTGCAGTTCGCGTTCCAGGCCGGACAGCGCTGCCTGGGGTGCTGATGCTGGCCGCAGAAATAGCAGGGTAGCCCCCATGGTGGGCTGGGGTACTCTTTGGTCGGGGGTCCACAAGGGGGTCGCCTGATCAGACGGGAACGCGTTGAGGCTTTGGAACGCTATTTCTAGGGAGTTGGCTAGTTTTACCGTCTCTTCCAGGTCTAGGGCACCTTTCTCGAGTAGGCGCTGTCTCACGTAGTTGGACCTGACTCCAGCCAGGTAGGCGTCCCGGACGGTGAGGTCCATATGTTGAGAGGCCGTGACGGCCTGGTAGTTGCAACTTCGCGCAAGGACTTTGAGGTCGCGTAGGTACTCCTCCAGTGATTCCCCGGGACGTTGGCGGCGAGTGGTGAGGAGATGCCGCGTGTATACCTCGTTCACGGGCCTTACGTAGAGGCGCTCTAGCATCGCGAGGGCGTCTGTTTAAGTGGAGGCTTCCTCGAGTTGTACAGAGATTCGATGGCTCACCCGGGAGTGGAGGAGACTCAGCTTCTGATCGTCAGAGACAGAAGGCGATGAAGAGACGGCGAGGTAGGCCTCGAAACAGCGGAGCCAGTGCGAAAAAATCCCTTTGGCTTCCGCGGCCTGCCGGTCGTGTTCCAGTCGGTCAGGTGTGAGGGCCGATTCCATTGTGGTGTTGTAGTCGATTAAATTGATGCGACCATCAATTCACGTGAGACAGAGAGTAGAAGTAAACTGTGGCTTTAATCAACTAGAACAGTGCCTGCCTGCAACTGGTCTGCTGGCGAGAGCCGCCTACAGGGCTACTGCTCTTTATACCTCCCCTCAAGGGGTGGAGCCAGGGGCGGAGCCCACAAGGCACCAACATGATACATTACAGGTAATACCTTACAATGGCCCATAGGTGGACCCCACATGGGCAACAGCGTGATAGTTATATACATGGTGAATGGTTACTGCAAAATGTTCATCACACTCAGCTTCCCACTCACAGTATAGGCAACACACAGTCCCTCAGTTGTAATACAAGCAGCACTCTGACCCTCACTCACAATACAAGGAACACTCAGTCATTTACTCACAATACTGGCAACACTCAGTTCCTGAGTCATAGTACAGGAAATCTCCAGCCCATCACTCACAGTACAGATAACGGTGACTCCCTCACTCACAACACAGGCAACACTCAGTTCCTCAATTACAGTACAGGCAGCACTCTGTCAATCACTCGCAACACAGACAACAGTCAGTTAGTCAGTCACAGTACAGGCAGCACTCTATCAATCACTCGCCGCACAGGAAACACTCACTCCCTCACTGGCAGTGCATGCAACACTCAGTCCTCAATCACAGTACAGCCACCCTCAGTCCCTCATTCAAAGTACAAGCAGCACTCAGTCCCTTTCTCGAAGTAGGGTTGGCCATATGTGTGCGTGAGAGCATGAAATTGCAGGTGCATGTATGTGTAGGTGCACGTATGTGTGGGTGTACATGTGTGTCTGTGCATGTGGAAAAATGAAAATCGCTTATTGTCACACAAAGCTTCAAATGAAGTTACTGTGAAAAGCCCCTAGTCGCCACATTCCGGCGCCTGTTCAGGGAGGCTGGTACGGGAATTGAACCGTGCTGCTGGCCTGCCTTGGTCTGCTTTCAAAGCCAGCGATTTAACCCAGTGTGCTAAAACAGCTTTGTGTATGTGTGGGTGCATGTATGTCTCGGAGTCTGTATGTGTTCGAGAGTGTATGTGTGGGAGCCTGTATGTTTGGGAATATGTATATGTGACAGCGGGGAAATGTGTAACTATATGTGTGGGAATGGGCGGCACAGTAGCACAGTGGTTAGCACTGTTGCTTCACAGCGCCAGGGTCCCGGGTTCGATTCCCGGCTTGGGTCACTGTCTGTGCGGAGTCTGCACGTTCTCCCTGTGTCTGCGTGGGTTTCCTCCGGATGTTCGGGTTTCCTCCCACAGTCCAAAGACGTGCAGGTTAGGTGGATTGGACATTCTGAATTCTCCCTCGGTGTACCCAAACAGGCGCCGGAATGTGACGACTAGGGGCTTTTCACAGTAACTTCATTGCCGTGTTCATGTAAGCCAACGTGCAACACTAATAAAGATTGTTATTTTTATAAATTTGTAGCTCTATGTGTGTGAGTGGGTAAATGTGTAGGTGTGTGTGAGGGAGTGGGTAAATGTGTAGGTGTGTGTGTGAGTGGGTAAATGTGTAGGTGTGTGTGTGAGTGGGTAAATGTGTAGGTGTGTGTATGAGTGGGTAAATGTGTAGGTGTGTGTGTGTGAGTGGGTAAATGTGTAGGTGTGTGTGTGTGAGTGGGTAAATGTGTAGGTGTGAGTGGGTAAATGTGTAGGTATGTGTGACGGAGTGGGTAAATGTGTAGGTGTGTGTGTGAGTGGGTAAATGTGTAGGTGTGTGTGTGTGAGTGGGTAAATGTGTAGGTGTGTGTGTGAGTGGGTAAATGTGTAGGTGTGTGTGTGTGAGTGGGTAAATGTGTAGGTGTGTGTGTGAGTGGGTAAAAGTGTAGGTGTGTGTGAGTGGGTAAATGTGTAGGTGTGTGTGAGGGAGTGGGTAAATGTGTAGGTGTGTGTGTGAGTGGGTAAATGTGTAGGTGTGTGTGTGTGAGTGGGTAAATGTGTAGGTGTGTGTGTGTGAGTGGGTAAATGTGTAGGTGTGAGTGGGTAAATGTGTAGGTATGTGTGACGGAGTGGGTAAATGTGTAGGTGTGTGTGTGAGTGGGTAAATGTGTAGGTGTGTGTGTGTGAGTGGGTAAATGTGTAGGTGTGTGTGTGAGTGGGTAAATGTGTAGGTGTGTGTGAGTGGGTAAATGTGTAGGTGTGTGTGAGGGAGTGGGTAAATGTGTAGGTGTGTGTGTGAGTGGGTAAATGTGTAGGTGTGTGTGTGTGAGTGGGTAATTGTGTAGGTGTGTGTGAGTGGGTAAATGTGTAGGTATGTGTGAGGGAGTGGGTAAATGTGTAGGTGTGTGTGTGTGAGTGGGTAATTGTGTAGGTGTGTGTGAGTGGGTAAATGTGTAGGTATGTGTGAGGGAGTGGGTAAATGTGTAGGAGTGTGTGTGAGTGGGTAAATGTGTAGGTGTGTGTGTGAGTGTGTAAATGTGTAGGTGTGTGTGTGTGAGTGGGTAAATGTGTAGGTGTGTGTGTGAGAGGGTAAATGTGTAGGTGTGTGTGAGTGGGTAAATGTGTAGGTGTGTGTGAGTGGGTAAATGTGTAGGTGTGTGTGAGGGAGTGGGTAAATGTGTAGGTGTGTGTGTGAGTGGGTAAATGTGTAGGTGTGTGTGTGAGTGGGTAAATGTGTAGGTGTGTGTGAGTGGGTAAATGTGTAGGTGTGTGTGTGAGTGGGTAAATGTGTAGGTGTGTGTGTGTGAGTGGGTAAATGTGTAGGTGTGTGTGAGTGGGTAAATGTGTAGGTGTGTGTGAGGGAGTGGGTAAATGTGTAGGTGTGTGTGTGAGTGGGTAAATGTGTAGGTGTGTGTGAGTGGGTAAATGTGTAGGTGTGTGTGAGGGAGTGGGTAAATGTGTAGGTGTGTGTGTGAGTGGGTAAATGTGTAGGTGTGTGTGTGAGTGGGTAAATGTGTAGGTGTGTGTGAGTGGGTAAATGTGTAGGTGTGTGTGTGTGAGTGGGTAAATGTGTAGGTGTGTGTGAGTGGGTAAATGTGTAGGTGTGTGTGTGTGAGTGGGTAAATGTGTAGGTGTGTGTGAGTGGGTAAATGTGTAGGTGTGTGTGTGTGAGTGGGTAAATGTGTAGGTGTGTGTGTGTGAGTGGGTAAATGTGTAGGTGTGTGTGAGTGGGTAAATGTGTAGGTATGTGTGTGTGAGTGGGTAAATGTGTAGGTGTGTGTGAGTGAGTAAATGTGTAGGTGTGTGTGTGTGAGTGGGTAAATGTGGAGGTGTGTGTGAGGGAGTGGGTAAATGTGTAGGTGTGTGTGTGAGTGGGTAAATGTGTAGGTGTGTGTGTGTGTGAGTGAGTAAATGTGTAGGTGAGTGTGTGTGAGTGGGTAAATGTGTCGGTGTGTGTGTGTGAGTGGGTAAATGTGTAGGTGTGTGTGTGTGTGAGGGAGTGGGTAAATGTGTAGGTGTGTGTGAGTGGGTAAATGTGTAGGTGTGTGTGTGTAAGTGGGTAAATGTGTAGGTGTGTGTGTGTGTGAGGGAGTGGGTAAATGTGTAGGTGTGTGTGAGGGAGTGGGTAAATGTGTAGGGTGGGTGTGTGAGTGGGTAAATGTGTAGGTGTGTGTGAGTGGGTAAATGTGTAGGTGTGTGTGTGTGAGTGGGTAAATGTGTAGGTGTGTGTGTGTGAGTGGGTAAATGTGTAGGTGTGTGTGTGAGTGGGTAAATGTGTAGGTGTGTGTGTGAGTGGGTAAATGTGTAGGTGTGTGTGTGAGTGGGTAAATGTGTAGGTGTGTGTATGAGTGGGTAAATGTGTAGGTGTGTGTGTGTGAGTGGGTAAATGTGTAGGTGTGTGTGTGAGTGGGTAAATGTGTAGGTGTGTGTGTGTGAGTGGGTAAATGTGTAGGTGTGTGTGTGTGAGTGGGTAAATGTGTAGGTGTGTGTGTGTGAGTGGGTAAATGTGTAGGTGTGAGTGGGTAAATGTGTACGTATGTGTGACGGAGTGGGTAAATGTGTAGGTGTGTGTGTGAGTGGGTAAATGTGTAGGTGTGTGTGTGTGAGTGGGTAAATGTGTAGGTGTGTGTGTGAGTGGGTAAATGTGTAGGTGTGTGTGTGTGAGTGGGTAAATGTGTAGGTGTGTGTGTGAGTGGGTAAAAGTGTAGGTGTGTGTGAGTGGGTAAATGTGTAGGTGTGTGTGAGGGAGTGGGTAAATGTGTAGGTGTGTGTGTGAGTGGGTAAATGTGTAGGTGTGTGTGTGTGAGTGGGTAAATGTGTAGGTGTGTGTGTGTGAGTGGGTAAATGTGTAGGTGTGAGTGGGTAAATGTGTAGGTATGTGTGACGGAGTGGGTAAATGTGTAGGTGTGTGTGTGAGTGGGTAAATGTGTAGGTGTGTGTGTGTGAGTGGGTAAATGTGTAGGTGTGTGTGTGAGTGGGTAAATGTGTAGGTGTGTGTGAGTGGGTAAATGTGTAGGTGTGTGTGAGGGAGTGGGTAAATGTGTAGGTGTGTGTGTGAGTGGGTAAATGTGTAGGTGTGTGTGTGTGAGTGGGTAATTGTGTAGGTGTGTGTGAGTGGGTAAATGTGTAGGTATGTGTGAGGGAGTGGGTAAATGTGTAGGTGTGTGTGTGTGAGTGGGTAATTGTGTAGGTGTGTGTGAGTGGGTAAATGTGTAGGTATGTGTGAGGGAGTGGGTAAATGTGTAGGAGTGTGTGTGAGTGGGTAAATGTGTAGGTGTGTGTGTGAGTGTGTAAATGTGTAGGTGTGTGTGTGTGAGTGGGTAAATGTGTAGGTGTGTGTGTGAGAGGGTAAATGTGTAGGTGTGTGTGAGTGGGTAAATGTGTAGGTGTGTGTGAGTGGGTAAATGTGTAGGTGTGTGTGAGGGAGTGGGTAAATGTGTAGGTGTGTGTGTGAGTGGGTAAATGTGTAGGTGTGTGTGTGAGTGGGTAAATGTGTAGGTGTGTGTGAGTGGGTAAATGTGTAGGTGTGTGTGTGAGTGGGTAAATGTGTAGGTGTGTGTGTGTGAGTGGGTAAATGTGTAGGTGTGTGTGAGTGGGTAAATGTGTAGGTGTGTGTGAGGGAGTGGGTAAATGTGTAGGTGTGTGTGTGAGTGGGTAAATGTGTAGGTGTGTGTGAGTGGGTAAATGTGTAGGTGTGTGTGAGGGAGTGGGTAAATGTGTAGGTGTGTGTGTGAGTGGGTAAATGTGTAGGTGTGTGTGTGAGTGGGTAAATGTGTAGGTGTGTGTGAGTGGGTAAATGTGTAGGTGTGTGTGTGTGAGTGGGTAAATGTGTAGGTGTGTGTGAGTGGGTAAATGTGTAGGTGTGTGTGTGTGAGTGGGTAAATGTGTAGGTGTGTGTGAGTGGGTAAATGTGTAGGTGTGTGTGTGTGAGTGGGTAAATGTGTAGGTGTGTGTGTGTGAGTGGGTAAATGTGTAGGTGTGTGTGAGTGGGTAAATGTGTAGGTATGTGTGTGTGAGTGGGTAAATGTGTAGGTGTGTGTGAGTGAGTAAATGTGTAGGTGTGTGTGTGTGAGTGGGTAAATGTGGAGGTGTGTGTGAGGGAGTGGGTAAATGTGTAGGTGTGTGTGTGAGTGGGTAAATGTGTAGGTGTGTGTGTGTGTGAGTGAGTAAATGTGTAGGTGTGTGTGTGTGAGTGGGTAAATGTGTCGGTGTGTGTGTGTGAGTGGGTAAATGTGTAGGTGTGTGTGTGTGTGAGGGAGTGGGTAAATGTGTAGGTGTGTGTGATTGGGTAAATGTGTAGGTGTGTGTGTGTAAGTGGGTAAATGTGTAGGTGTGTGTGTGTGTGAGGGAGTGGGTAAATGTGTAGGTGTGTGTGTGTGTGTGAGGGAGTGGGTAAATGTGTAGGTGTGTGTGTGTGAGTGGGTAAATGTGTAGGTGTGTGTGTGTGAGTGGGTAAATGTGTAGGTGTGTGTGTGAGTGGGTAAATGTGTAGGTGTGTGTGTGTGAGTGGGTAAATGTGTAGGTGTGTGTGTGTGAGTGGGTAAATGTGTAGGTGTGTGTGTGTGTGTGGGTAAATGTGTCGGTGTGTGTGAGTGGGTAAATGTGTAGGCGTGTGTGTGAGGGTAAATGTGTAGGTGTGTGTGTGTGTGTGGGTAAATGTGTCAGTGTGTGTGAGTGGGTAAATGTGTAGGTGTGTGTGTGAGTGGGTAAATGTGTAGGTGTGTGTGAGTGAGTAAATGTGTAGGTGTGTGTGTGTGAGTGGGTAAATGTGTAGGTGTGTGTGTGAGTGGGTAAATGTGTAGGTGTGTGTGTGTGTGTGAGCGAGTGGGTAAATGTGTAGGTGTGTGTGTGAGTGAGTGGGTAAATGTGTAGGTGTGTGTGTGAGTGGGTAAATGTGTAGGTGTGTGTGAGGGAGTAAATGTGTAGGTGTGTGTTTGAGTGGTTAAATGTGTAGGTGTGTGTGTTAGTGGGTAAATGTGTAGGTGTGTGTGAGGGAGTGGGTAAATGTGTAGGTGTGTGTGAGGGAGTGGGTAAATGTGTCGGTGTGTGTGAGGGAGTGGGTAAATGTGTCGGTGTGTGTGAGTGGGTAAATGTGTAGGTGTGTGTGAGGGAGTGGGTAAATGTGTCGGTGTGTGTGAGTGAGTGGGTAAATGTGTAGGTGTGTGTGTGTGTGAGTGGGTAAATGTGTAGGTGTGTGTGTGAGTGGGTAAATGTGTAGGTGTGTGTGTGTGAGTGGGTAAATGTGTAGGTGTGTGTGTGTGAGTGGGTAAATGTGTAGGTGTGTGTGTGAGTGGGTAAATGTGTAGGTGTGTGTGTGTGAGTGGGTAAATGTGTAGGTGTGTGTGTGAGTGGGTAAATGTGTAGGTGTGTGTGAGGGAGTGGGTAAATGTGTAGGTGTGTGTGTGAGTGGGTAAATGTGTAGGTGTGTGTGTGTGAGTGGGTAAATGTGTAGGTGTGTGTGTGTGAGTGGGTAAATGTGCAGGTGTGAGTGGGTAAATGTGTAGGTATGTGTGACGGAGTGGGTAAATGTGTAGGTGTGTGTGTGAGTGGGTAAATGTGTAGGTGTGTGTGTGTGAGTGGGTAAATGTGTAGGTGTGTGTGTGAGTGGGTAAATGTGTAGGTGTGTGTGAGTGGGTAAATGTGTAGGTGTGTGTGAGGGAGTGGGTAAATGTGTAGGTGTGTGTGTGAGTGGGTAAATGTGTAGGTGTGTGTGTGTGAGTGGGTAATTGTGGAGGTGTGTGTGAGTGGGTAAATGTGTAGGTATGTGTGAGGGAGTGGGTAAATGTGTAGGTGTGTGTGTGTGAGTGGGTAATTGTGTAGGTGTGTGTGAGTGGGTAAATGTGTAGGTATGTGTGAGGGAGTGGGTAAATGTGTAGGAGTGTGTGTGAGTGGGTAAATGTGTAGGTGTGTGTGTGAGTGTGTAAATGTGTAGGTGTGTGTGTGTGAGTGGGTAAATGTGTAGGTGTGTGTGTGAGTGGGTAAATGTGTAGGTGTGTGTGAGTGGGTAAATGTGTAGGTGTGTGTGTGAGTGGGTAAATGTGTAGGTGTGTGTGTGTGAGTGGGTAAATGTGTAGGTGTGTGTGTGAGTGGGTAAAAGTGTAGGTGTGTGTGAGTGGGTAAATGTGTAGGTGTGTGTGAGGGAGTGGGTAAATGTGTAGGTGTGTGTGTGAGTGGGTAAATGTGTAGGTGTGTGTGTGTGAGTGGGTAAATGTGTAGGTGTGTGTGTGTGAGTGGGTAAATGTGTAGGTGTGAGTGGGTAAATGTGTAGGTATGTGTGACGGAGTGGGTAAATGTGTAGGTGTGTGTGTGAGTGGGTAAATGTGTAGGTGTGTGTGTGTGAGTGGGTAAATGTGTAGGTGTGTGTGTGAGTGGGTAAATGTGTAGGTGTGTGTGAGTGGGTAAATGTGTAGGTGTGTGTGAGGGAGTGGGTAAATGTGTAGGTGTGTGTGTGAGTGGGTAAATGTGTAGGTGTGTGTGTGTGAGTGGGTAATTGTGTAGGTGTGTGTGAGTGGGTAAATGTGTAGGTATGTGTGAGGGAGTGGGTAAATGTGTAGGTGTGTGTGTGTGAGTGGGTAATTGTGTAGGTGTGTGTGAGTGGGTAAATGTGTAGGTATGTGTGAGGGAGTGGGTAAATGTGTAGGAGCGTGTGTGAGTGGGTAAATGTGTAGGTGTGTGTGTGAGTGTGTAAATGTGTAGGTGTGTGTGTGTGAGTGGGTAAATGTGTAGGTGTGTGTGTGAGAGGGTAAATGTGTAGGTGTGTGTGAGTGGGTAAATGTGTAGGTGTGTGTGAGTGGGTAAATGTGTAGGTGTGTGTGAGGGAGTGGGTAAATGTGTAGGTGTGTGTGTGAGTGGGTAAATGTGTAGGTGTGTGTGTGAGTGGGTAAATGTGTAGGTGTGTGTGAGTGGGTAAATGTGTAGGTGTGTGTGTGAGTGGGTAAATGTGTAGGTGTGTGTGTGTGAGTGGGTAAATGTGTAGGTGTGTGTGAGTGGGTAAATGTGTAGGTGTGTGTGAGGGAGTGGGTAAATGTGTAGGTGTGTGTGTGAGTGGGTAAATGTGTAGGTGTGTGTGAGTGGGTAAATGTGTAGGTGTGTGTGAGGGAGTGGGTAAATGTGTAGGTGTGTGTGTGAGTGGGTAAATGTGTAGGTGTGTGTGTGAGTGGGTAAATGTGTAGGTGTGTGTGAGTGGGTAAATGTGTAGGTGTGTGTGTGTGAGTGGGTAAATGTGTCGGTGTGTGTGAGTGGGTAAATGTGTAGGTGTGTGTGTGTGAGTGGGTAAATGTGTAGGTGTGTGTGAGTGGGTAAATGTGTAGGTGTGTGTGTGTGAGTGGGTAAATGTGTAGGTGTGTGTGTGTGAGTGGGTAAATGTGTAGGTGTGTGTGAGTGGGTAAATGTGTAGGTATGTGTGTGTGAGTGGGTAAATGTGTAGGTGTGTGTGAGTGAGTAAATGTGTAGGTGTGTGTGTGTGAGTGGGTAAATGTGGAGGTGTGTGTGAGGGAGTGGGTAAATGTGTAGGTGTGTGTGTGAGTGGGTAAATGTGTAGGTGTGTGTGTGTGTGAGTGAGTAAATGTGTAGGTGTGTGTGTGTGAGTGGGTAAATGTGTCGGTGTGTGTGTGTGAGTGGGTAAATGTGTAGGTGTGTGTGTGTGTGAGGGAGTGGGTAAATGTGTAGGTGTGTGTGATTGGGTAAATGTGTAGGTGTGTGTGTGTAAGTGGGTAAATGTGTAGGTGTGTGTGTGTGTGAGGGAGTGGGTAAATGTGTAGGTGTGTGTGTGTGTGTGAGGGAGTGGGTAAATGTGTAGGTGTGTGTGTGTGAGTGGGTAAATGTGTAGGTGTGTGTGTGTGAGTGGGTAAATGTGTAGGTGTGTGTGTGAGTGGGTAAATGTGTAGGTGTGTGTGTGTGAGTGGGTAAATGTGTAGGTGTGTGTGTGTGAGTGGGTAAATGTGTAGGTGTGTGTGTGTGTGTGGGTAAATGTGTCGGTGTGTGTGAGTGGGTAAATGTGTAGGCGTGTGTGTGAGGGTAAATGTGTAGGTGTGTGTGTGTGTGTGGGTAAATGTGTCAGTGTGTGTGAGTGGGTAAATGTGTAGGTGTGTGTGTGAGTGGGTAAATGTGTAGGTGTGTGTGAGTGAGTAAATGTGTAGGTGTGTGTGTGTGAGTGGGTAAATGTGTAGGTGTGTGTGTGAGTGGGTAAATGTGTAGGTGTGTGTGTGTGTGTGAGCGAGTGGGTAAATGTGTAGGTGTGTGTGTGAGTGAGTGGGTAAATGTGTAGGTGTGTGTGTGAGTGGGTAAATGTGTAGGTGTGTGTGAGGGAGTAAATGTGTAGGTGTGTGTTTGAGTGGTTAAATGTGTAGGTGTGTGTGTTAGTGGGTAAATGTGTAGGTGTGTGTGAGGGAGTGGGTAAATGTGTAGGTGTGTGTGAGGGAGTGGGTAAATGTGTCGGTGTGTGTGAGGGAGTGGGTAAATGTGTCGGTGTGTGTGAGTGGGTAAATGTGTAGGTGTGTGTGAGGGAGTGGGTAAATGTGTCGGTGTGTGTGAGTGAGTGGGTAAATGTGTAGGTGTGTGTGTGTGTGAGTGGGTAAATGTGTAGGTGTGTGTGTGAGTGGGTAAATGTGTAGGTGTGTGTGTGTGAGTGGGTAAATGTGTAGGTGTGTGTGTGTGAGTGGGTAAATGTGTAGGTGTGTGTGTGAGTGGGTAAATGTGTAGGTGTGTGTGTGTGAGTGGGTAAATGTGTAGGTGTGTGTGTGAGTGGGTAAATGTGTAGGTGTGTGTGAGGGAGTGGGTAAATGTGTAGGTGTGTGTGTGAGTGGGTAAATGTGTAGGTGTGTGTGTGTGAGTGGGTAAATGTGTAGGTGTGTGTGTGTGAGTGGGTAAATGTGCAGGTGTGAGTGGGTAAATGTGTAGGTATGTGTGACGGAGTGGGTAAATGTGTAGGTGTGTGTGTGAGTGGGTAAATGTGTAGGTGTGTGTGTGTGAGTGGGTAAATGTGTAGGTGTGTGTGTGAGTGGGTAAATGTGTAGGTGTGTGTGTGTGTGTGAGCGAGTGGGTAAATGTGTAGGTGTGTGTGTGAGTGAGTGGGTAAATGTGTAGGTGTGTGTGTGAGTGGGTAAATGTGTAGGTGTGTGTGAGGGAGTAAATGTGTAGGTGTGTGTTTGAGTGGTTAAATGTGTAGGTGTGTGTGTTAGTGGGTAAATGTGTAGGTGTGTGTGAGGGAGTGGGTAAATGTGTAGGTGTGTGTGAGGGAGTGGGTAAATGTGTCGGTGTGTGTGAGGGAGTGGGTAAATGTGTCGGTGTGTGTGAGTGGGTAAATGTGTAGGTGTGTGTGAGGGAGTGGGTAAATGTGTCGGTGTGTGTGAGTGAGTGGGTAAATGTGTAGGTGTGTGTGTGTGTGAGTGGGTAAATGTGTAGGTGTGTGTGTGAGTGGGTAAATGTGTAGGTGTGTGTGTGTGAGTGGGTAAATGTGTAGGTGTGTGTGTGTGAGTGGGTAAATGTGTAGGTGTGTGTGTGAGTGGGTAAATGTGTAGGTGTGTGTGTGTGAGTGGGTAAATGTGTAGGTGTGTGTGTGAGTGGGTAAATGTGTAGGTGTGTGTGAGGGAGTGGGTAAATGCGTAGGTGTGTGTGTGAGTGGGTAAATGTGTAGGTGTGTGTGTGTGAGTGGGTAAATGTGTAGGTGTGTGTGTGTGAGTGGGTAAATGTGCAGGTGTGAGTGGGTAAATGTGTAGGTATGTGTGACGGAGTGGGTAAATGTGTAGGTGTGTGTGTGAGTGGGTAAATGTGTAGGTGTGTGTGTGTGAGTGGGTAAATGTGTAGGTGTGTGTGTGAGTGGGTAAATGTGTAGGTGTGTGTGAGTGGGTAAATGTGTAGGTGTGTGTGAGGGAGTGGGTAAATGTGTAGGTGTGTGTGTGAGTGGGTAAATGTGTAGGTGTGTGTGTGTGAGTGGGTAATTGTGGAGGTGTGTGTGAGTGGGTAAATGTGTAGGTATGTGTGAGGGAGTGGGTAAATGTGTAGGTGTGTGTGTGTGAGTGGGTAATTGTGTAGGTGTGTGTGAGTGGGTAAATGTGTAGGTATGTGTGAGGGAGTGGGTAAATGTGTAGGAGTGTGTGTGAGTGGGTAAATGTGTAGGTGTGTGTGTGAGTGTGTAAATGTGTAGGTGTGTGTGTGTGAGTGGGTAAATGTGTAGGTGTGTGTGTGAGTGGGTAAATGTGTAGGTGTGTGTGAGTGGGTAAATGTGTAGGTGTGTGTGTGAGTGGGTAAATGTGTAGGTGTGTGTGTGTGAGTGGGTAAATGTGTAGGTGTGTGTGTGAGTGGGTAAAAGTGTAGGTGTGTGTGAGTGGGTAAATGTGTAGGTGTGTGTGAGGGAGTGGGTAAATGTGTAGGTGTGTGTGTGAGTGGGTAAATGTGTAGGTGTGTGTGTGTGAGTGGGTAAATGTGTAGGTGTGTGTGTGTGAGTGGGTAAATGTGTAGGTGTGAGTGGGTAAATGTGTAGGTATGTGTGACGGAGTGGGTAAATGTGTAGGTGTGTGTGTGAGTGGGTAAATGTGTAGGTGTGTGTGTGTGAGTGGGTAAATGTGTAGGTGTGTGTGTGAGTGGGTAAATGTGTAGGTGTGTGTGAGTGGGTAAATGTGTAGGTGTGTGTGAGGGAGTGGGTAAATGTGTAGGTGTGTGTGTGAGTGGGTAAATGTGTAGGTGTGTGTGTGTGAGTGGGTAATTGTGTAGGTGTGTGTGAGTGGGTAAATGTGTAGGTATGTGTGAGGGAGTGGGTAAATGTGTAGGTGTGTGTGTGTGAGTGGGTAATTGTGTAGGTGTGTGTGAGTGGGTAAATGTGTAGGTATGTGTGAGGGAGTGGGTAAATGTGTAGGAGCGTGTGTGAGTGGGTAAATGTGTAGGTGTGTGTGTGAGTGTGTAAATGTGTAGGTGTGTGTGTGTGAGTGGGTAAATGTGTAGGTGTGTGTGTGAGAGGGTAAATGTGTAGGTGTGTGTGAGTGGGTAAATGTGTAGGTGTGTGTGAGTGGGTAAATGTGTAGGTGTGTGTGAGGGAGTGGGTAAATGTGTAGGTGTGTGTGTGAGTGGGTAAATGTGTAGGTGTGTGTGTGAGTGGGTAAATGTGTAGGTGTGTGTGAGTGGGTAAATGTGTAGGTGTGTGTGTGAGTGGGTAAATGTGTAGGTGTGTGTGTGTGAGTGGGTAAATGTGTAGGTGTGTGTGAGTGGGTAAATGTGTAGGTGTGTGTGAGGGAGTGGGTAAATGTGTAGGTGTGTGTGTGAGTGGGTAAATGTGTAGGTGTGTGTGAGTGGGTAAATGTGTATGTGTGTGTGAGGGAGTGGGTAAATGTGTAGGTGTGTGTGTGAGTGGGTAAATGTGTAGGTGTGTGTGTGAGTGGGTAAATGTGTAGGTGTGTGTGAGTGGGTAAATGTGTAGGTGTGTGTGTGTGAGTGGGTAAATGTGTAGGTGTGTGTGAGTGGGTAAATGTGTAGGTGTGTGTGTGTGAGTGGGTAAATGTGTAGGTGTGTGTGAGTGGGTAAATGTGTAGGTGTGTGTGTGTGAGTGGGTAAATGTGTAGGTGTGTGTGTGTGAGTGGGTAAATGTGTAGGTGTGTGTGAGTGGGTAAATGTGTAGGTATGTGTGTGTGAGTGGGTAAATGTGTAGGTGTGTGTGAGTGAGTAAATGTGTAGGTGTGTGTGTGTGAGTGGGTAAATGTGGAGGTGTGTGTGAGGGAGTGGGTAAATGTGTAGGTGTGTGTGTGAGTGGGTAAATGTGTAGGTGTGTGTGTGTGTGAGTGAGTAAATGTGTAGGTGTGTGTGTGTGAGTGGGTAAATGTGTCGGTGTGTGTGTGTGAGTGGGTAAATGTGTAGGTGTGTGTGTGTGTGAGGGAGTGGGTAAATGTGTAGGTGTGTGTGATTGGGTAAATGTGTAGGTGTGTGTGTGTAAGTGGGTAAATGTGTAGGTGTGTGTGTGTGTGAGGGAGTGGGTAAATGTGTAGGTGTGTGTGTGTGTGTGAGGGAGTGGGTAAATGTGTAGGTGTGTGTGTGTGAGTGGGTAAATGTGTAGGTGTGTGTGTGTGAGTGGGTAAATGTGTAGGTGTGTGTGTGAGTGGGTAAATGTGTAGGTGTGTGTGTGTGAGTGGGTAAATGTGTAGGTGTGTGTGTGTGAGTGGGTAAATGTGTAGGTGTGTGTGTGTGTGTGGGTAAATGTGTCGGTGTGTGTGAGTGGGTAAATGTGTAGGCGTGTGTGTGAGGGTAAATGTGTAGGTGTGTGTGTGTGTGTGGGTAAATGTGTCAGTGTGTGTGAGTGGGTAAATGTGTAGGTGTGTGTGTGAGTGGGTAAATGTGTAGGTGTGTGTGAGTGAGTAAATGTGTAGGTGTGTGTGTGTGAGTGGGTAAATGTGTAGGTGTGTGTGTGAGTGGGTAAATGTGTAGGTGTGTGTGTGTGTGTGAGCGAGTGGGTAAATGTGTAGGTGTGTGTGTGAGTGAGTGGGTAAATGTGTAGGTGTGTGTGTGAGTGGGTAAATGTGTAGGTGTGTGTGAGGGAGTAAATGTGTAGGTGTGTGTTTGAGTGGTTAAATGTGTAGGTGTGTGTGTTAGTGGGTAAATGTGTAGGTGTGTGTGAGGGAGTGGGTAAATGTGTAGGTGTGTGTGAGGGAGTGGGTAAATGTGTCGGTGTGTGTGAGGGAGTGGGTAAATGTGTCGGTGTGTGTGAGTGGGTAAATGTGTAGGTGTGTGTGAGGGAGTGGGTAAATGTGTCGGTGTGTGTGAGTGAGTGGGTAAATGTGTAGGTGTGTGTGTGTGTGAGTGGGTAAATGTGTAGGTGTGTGTGTGTGAGTGGGTAAATGTGTAGGTGTGTGTGTGTGAGTGGGTAAATGTGTAGGTGTGTGTGTGAGTGGGTAAATGTGTAGGTGTGTGTGTGTGAGTGGGTAAATGTGTAGGTGTGTGTGTGAGTGGGTAAATGTGTAGGTGTGTGTGAGGGAGTGGGTAAATGTGTAGGTGTGTGTGTGAGTGGGTAAATGTGTAGGTGTGTGTGTGTGAGTGGGTAAATGTGTAGGTGTGTGTGTGTGAGTGGGTAAATGTGCAGGTGTGAGTGGGTAAATGTGTAGGTATGTGTGACGGAGTGGGTAAATGTGTAGGTGTGTGTGTGAGTGGGTAAATGTGTAGGTGTGTGTGTGTGAGTGGGTAAATGTGTAGGTGTGTGTGTGAGTGGGTAAATGTGAAGGTGTGTGTGAGTGGGTAAATGTGTAGGTGTGTGTGAGGGAGTGGGTAAATGTGTAGGTGTGTGTGTGAGTGGGTAAATGTGTAGGTGTGTGTGTGTGAGTGGGTAATTGTGGAGGTGTGTGTGAGTGGGTAAATGTGTAGGTATGTGTGAGGGAGTGGGTAAATGTGTAGGTGTGTGTGTGTGAGTGGGTAATTGTGTAGGTGTGTGTGAGTGGGTAAATGTGTAGGTATGTGTGAGGGAGTGGGTAAATGTGTAGGAGTGTGTGTGAGTGGGTAAATGTGTAGGTGTGTGTGTGAGTGTGTAAATGTGTAGGTGTGTGTGTGTGAGTGGGTAAATGTGTAGGTGTGTGTGTGAGTGGGTAAATGTGTAGGTGTGTGTGAGTGGGTAAATGTGTAGGTGTGTGTGAGGGAGTGGGTAAATGTGTAGGTGTGTGTGTGAGTGGGTAAATGTGTAGGTGTGTGTGTGAGTGGGTAAATGTGTAGGTGTGTGTGAGTGGGTAAATGTGTAGGTGTGTGTGTGAGTGGGTAAATGTGTAGGTGTGTGTGTGTGAGTGGGTAAATGTGTAGGTGTGTGTGAGTGGGTAAATGTGTAGGTGTGTGTGAGGGAGTGGGTAAATGTGTAGGTGTGTGTGTGAGTGGGTAAATGTGTAGGTGTGTGTGAGTGGGTAAATGTGTAGGTGTGTGTGAGGGAGTGGGTAAATGTGTAGGTGTGTGTGTGAGTGGGTAAATGTGTAGGTGTGTGTGTGAGTGGGTAAATGTGTAGGTGTGTGTGAGTGGGTAAATGTGTAGGTGTGTGTGTGTGAGTGGGTAAATGTGTAGGTGTGTGTGAGTGGGTAAATGTGTAGGTGTGTGTGTGTGAGTGGGTAAATGTGTAGGTGTGTGTGAGTGGGTAAATGTGTAGGTGTGTGTGTGTGAGTGGGTAAATGTGTAGGTGTGTGTGTGAGTGGGTAAATGTGTAGGTGTGTGTGAGTGGGTAAATGTGTAGGTATGTGTGTGTGAGTGGGTAAATGTGTATGTAGGTGTGTGTGAGTGAGTAAATGTGTAGGTGTGTGTGTGTGAGTGGGTAAATGTGGAGGTGTGTGTGAGGGAGTGGGTAAATGTGTAGGTGTGTGTGAGTGGGTTAATGTGTAGGTGTGTGTGTGTGTGAGTGAGTAAATGTGTAGGTGTGTGTGTGTGAGTGGGTAAATGTGTAGGTGTGTGTGTGTGAGTGGGTAAATGTGTAGGTGTGTGTGTGTGAGGGAGTGGGTAAATGTGTAGGTGTGTGTGAGTGGGTAAATGTGTAGGTGTGTGTGTGTAAGTGGGTAAATGTGTAGGTGTGTGTGTGTGTGAGGGAGTGGGTAAATGTGTAGGTGTGTGTGTGTGAGGGAGTCGGTAAATGTGTAGGTGTGTGTGTGTGAGTGGGTAAATGTGTAGGTGTGTGTGTGTGTGAGTGGGTAAATGTGTAGGTGTGTGTGAGTGGGTAAATGTGTAGTTGTGTGTGTGTGTGAGTGGGTAAATGTGTAGGTGTGTGTGTGTGAGTGGGTAAATGTGTAGGTGTGTGTGTGTGTGTGGGTAAATGTGTTGGTGTGTGTGAGTGGGTAAATGTGTAGGTGTGTGTGTGAGGGTAAATGTGTAGGTGTGTGTGTGTGTGGGTAAATGTGTCAGTGTGTGTGAGTGGGTAAATGTGTAGGTGTGTGTGTGAGTGGGTAAATGTGTAGGTGTGTGTGAGTGAGTAAATGTGTAGGTGTGTGTGTGTGAGTGGGTAAATGTGTAGGTGTGTGTGTGAGTGGGTAAATGTGTAGGTGTGTGTGTGTGTGTGAGCGAGTGGGTAAATGTGTAGGTGTGTGTGTGAGTGAGTGGGTAAATGTGTAGGTGTGTGTGTGAGTGGGTAAATGTGTAGGTGTGTGTGAGGGAGTAAATGTGTAGGTGTGTGTTTGAGTGGTTAAATGTGTAGGTGTGTGTGTGAGTGGGTAAATGTGTAGGTGTGTGTGAGGGAGTGGGTAAATGTGTAGGTGTGTGTGAGGGAGTGGGTAAATGTGTCGGTGTGTGTGAGGGAGTGGGTAAATGTGTCGGTGTGTGTGAGTGGGTAAATGTGTAGGTGTGTGTGAGGGAGTGGGTAAATGTGTCGGTGTGTGTGAGTGGGTAAATGTGTAGGTGTGTGTGGAGTTGCTGGGAACAGAATTAAAGTCTGGTTTGATGTTTGCATTGTTAATTGAGACTGCGATTTGGAAGAGGGGTTGGGACAGAGTTCTGCTGTTCACCCAGACCTTTAGGTGCGTGGACTCTATTCCAATGACACTCAGTCCCAACTGAGAGCAAGAAGGGTCGGATATAACAAAAGAAAAGTATTGTCTGTGAACCGTGACTAATTGTTGGTTCTGAAGCACCATGTTGAGCGACATTCTGTGAGCAGCTTGATGTCCCTGTGAAATCCGTCCCTGACATCACATCTGCGTTGTGTTTTCTGACTCTCTCATTAACGGCACTCCCATGGCGAGCGGGAAGGTGGTAATGAGCAGGGAGGTGTGTCCTCATTGTGGGGGCGTTCACAGAGCAGCTGGCATGAAGTAGTTCTTTCTCAATCTCACCACACTGCCCATACCTGACGCCCTGACTCACTGCAGCAATGGCATTGAATGTCTGAATAATAACAATTAATGCACCCCTGGCCTGTGTCATTCCATTGCACTGGCCTGCTCAGTCCACATATATCTGGTTTTACCCGTTAATGTACAGCAATTTTGGTCAATACTTGGCTAATTGGGAAACTGGTTGTGGGTATTTGCATTTCTGGTCAGTGAATTGTGTGCCTGCGTGTGTGTGTCTGCGTATGTGAATCTGTACACCTTTGTGTGCGTATGCATGTATTTTGAGTGTGCATGCATGTATGTGGTTTGAATGTGCAAGCATGTGCTTTGAGTACGCGCAAGTGAATGCGGTTTGATGTGCATGCGTTTCCATGCATGTGCCCAGTGTGCATATGAGCTTTGAGTGTGTGTGTGCACGCATCTGCACTTAGAGAGTGCGTGTGTGCATTTTGAGTGTGCGCATGTGCACTTTGAATGTGTGTGTATGAATAACGAGAAGAGTGTCGTGTTGGGTGTTCCGATGCACAAATGATCCAACACGGCTGTAGATGGTACAACTCTGTTTTATTGTCTTAACAATGACAACTACTAACTACTGGCTTGGGTACGTGCTTCACCAGCTAACCTGTGGACCCAGCCCTATCACTATCTTAGTGAGGCACTCAGCACATGGTCTATGTCTGAGTGGCACGCTGTGATCTCTGTGCTCGGAGCTACCTCCTGGTAGAATGAGCGGGAACTGTGGTGTTCCCTGTTTTATAGTGCGTGTGCTCTCACTGGTGATTGACTGCAATGTTGCGTGTGTGTTGGTTGGTCCAACTGCCTGTCCATCAGTGTGTGTGTGATTGCACCATGATATGCTGATCTGGATATCATGACATCCCCCCCTTTCACAAGGATATGTGCCTACATGCTGAAATGAAATGTAAATGAAAATCGCTTATTGTCACAAGTCGGCTTCAATGAAGCTACCGTGAAAAGCCCCTAGTCGCCACATTCCGGCGCCTGTTCGGGGAGGCTGGTACGGGAATTGAACCGTGCTGCTGGCCTGCTTTAAAAGCCAGCGATTTAGCCCAGTGAGCTAAACCAGCACCAGCTAATAAATAGAAATATGTACTGAGTGCATCTGAGTATGTGTGTGCAATATTTACAACATGTACGTGAGGCTAAACTATATTCAGAGGAAGGTGTCAGGTGCAACAGAGCAACGAGGTTGTACCAATAACAAAACAAATGCAATCAGCAAATGACGAGAGAAAACTTCTGGAACAATGAACGACAAGAAAAGAAACTCGTTAACAGTACTGTAAAACAATTCAGTGAGTCCAATGTGCTAACAGGCTCATAAGTCACGTCTCTCAGGTGGGCGACGAATTTGGGTTGACAGTTAGGGTGGCACACCACTCATCGCCCGAATTAATGCTGTGCACTGGCAGTGGCTGGTGGTTCCGACTTGGGGACATCCGGTTCTTGTGGATTACCGAACGCGGAAGGGCTCCCTGTCTTCGGTATCGCTGGTCTGCATACTGTCTGGATATGACTCAGTGTAGGGGGGCTGAATCGCCCGCACGTCCCTGCGAGGCTGGCGGAATTGTTGGGAGTTGGCAGGTTGAGCTGCTCGACAGCAGGCAGCGTAGTGGCCCATCCTGCCACAGCGGAGGCATTGTCGCGCTTTGGCCGGAGATTGCCGCTTTATATGGGCGGAGCCACTGTTGCCGCACATCGTGACGTCATGGCGTTCGTTGCGCCACCGCGCATGCGCAGTGTGGTCCTGCGTAGAGCGCGCCTGCGCATCATGTCCCTCTGCGTCAACGTCCCCTCTTTTGGCACGTACAAGCGCAGGAGGCCTTGGAAAGCGCGCAAAATGGCCGCCCTCGTCCGGGCCGTGGACCGGGAGGAACTCGATCGACTGGACCCGCTCCGCCTCGTAGGAGCCCTGCTGTGCCGTTTCAGCCGCCTGGATTTGGGAGTACCGGCTGGTCGCGTTTTCGTGGAGGACGCAGGTCTCGATGGCAGTCGCTAGGGTGAGGCGATTTATTTTAAGGAGCTGCTGGCGTAGGGTGTCTGAGATGACCCCAAAAACTATCTGATCCCGAATCATGGAGTCGGAGGTGGCCCCATAGCCGCAGGACTGCGCGAGGATACGGAGGTGTGTCAAGTAAGATTGGAAAGGCTCATCCTTACCCTGCAGGCGCTGCTGGAAGAGGTACCTCTCGAAGCTCTCATTGACTTCCACACTGAAGTGTTCCTCGAACTTCAGAAGCACCGTCTTATATTTAGTCTTGTCCTCGCCTTCCGCGAATGCCAGGGAGTTGTAGATGTGGATGGCGTGTTGCCGCGCCGTGGAGAGGAGGAGGGCGATCTTCCTGGTGTCCGATGCATTCTCCCTGTCTGTGGCCTCGAGGAAGAGCTGGAAGCGCTGTTTGAACAGCTTCCAGTTTACGCCAAGATTTCCAGCGATTCGGAGCGGCTGCGGCGGGCTGATGGTGTCCATGGCGCAGGATGGTGGATTTCTGAAAGGGTGCAGGTAGGTCTCACAGTCGCTGGTCAGCTACCACTACTGGTATCATGTCGTGTTGGGTGTTCCGATGCACAAATGATCCAACACGGCTGTAGATGGTACAACTCTGGTTTATTGTCTTAACAACGACAACTACTAACTACTGGCTTGGGTACGTGCTTCACCAGCTAACCTGTGGACCCAGCCCTATCACTATCTTAGTGAGGCACTCAGCACATGGTCTATGTCTGAGTGGCACGTTGTGAGCTCTGTACCCTGAGCTGTCTCCTGGTAGAATGAGTGGGGACTGTGGTGTTCCCTGTTTTATAGTGCGTGTGCTCTCACTGGTGATTGGCTGCAATGTTATGTGTGTGCTGGTTGGTCCAACTACCTGTCCATCGGTGTGTGTGTGATTGCACCATGATATGCTGATGTGGGTAGCATGACAATGAGTTGGATGCATTTGGGTATAGACATACGTGTGCATGTGTGAGGTTGTGAGAATAATGATTAATGATCTGGAAGAAGGAACTGAAGGCACTGTTGCTAAGTTTGCAGATGATACAAAGATCTGTAGAGACAGGTAGTATTGAGGAAGCAAGGGGGCTGCAGAAGGATTTGGACAAGCTAGGAGAGTGGGCAATGAAATGGCAGATGGAACACAATGTGGAAAAGTGTGAAGTTCTGCACTTTGGAAGGAGAAATGGAGGCATAGACTATTTTCTAAATGGGAAGATGCTTCAGAAATCAGGAGCACAAAGAGACTTGGGAGTCCTTGTTCCCAATTCTCTTAAGGTTAATATGCAGGTTCAGTCGGCAGTTAGGAAGGCAAATGCAATGTTAGCATTCATGTCGAGAGGGCTAGAATACAAGACCAGGGATGTACTTCTGAGGCTGGATAAGGCTCTGGTCTGACCCCATTTGGAGTATTGTGAGCAGTTTTGGACCCCGTATCTAAGGAAGGATGTGCCGGCCTTGGAAAGGGTCCAGAGGAGGTTCACAAGAATGATCCCTGGAATGAAGAACTTGTCGTGTGAGGAACGTTTGAGGACTCTGGGTCTGTACTCTTTGGAGTTTAGAAGGATGAGGGGGGATCTTATTGAAACTTACAGGATACTGCGAGGCCTGGATAGAGTGGCTGTGGAGAGGATGTTTCCACTTATAGGAAAAACTAGAAGCAGAGGACACAATCTCAGACTAAAGGGACGATCCTTTAAAACAGAGATGAGGAGGAATTTCTTCAGCCAGAGGGTGGTGAATCTGTGGAACTCTTTGCCACAGAAGGCTGTGGAGGCCAAATCACTGAGTGTCTTTAAGACAGAGATAGATAGGTTCTTGATCAATAAGGGGATCAGGGGTTATGGGGAGAAGGCAGGAGAATGGGGATGAGAAAATATCAGCCATGATTGAATGACGGAGCAGACTCGATGGGCCGAGTGGCCTAATTCTGCTCCTATGTCTTATGATCTTAATATGACTGTGTTTACAAATGTGCATGTTTTTTGATTGTGTGTGAGAGTCTGTGCATCTGTGAATTTTGCGAGTGTTTGTGTGTGTAAATTTTTTGAGTGTGTGTTTGGTATGTGTGTGTGGGTTTTGAGTGTGTGCACATATGAATTTTGAGAGTGTGTGTGTGTGAGTTTTGAGATGTGTGTGTGTGAATTTTGAGTATGTGTATGTGTGAGTTTTGAGAGTGTGTGTTTTCAGTGTGTGCATGTGTGAACTTTCTGAGTGCGTATGTGTTTGAGAGAGAGTTTTGAGAGTGTGAGTATGTGGGAGTTTTCAGAGTGTGTGTGTGTGAGAGTTGTGACTTAGAGTGAATAACAGGTAAGCTCTTTCTTTCTTTTTCTTTTTTTATCCAGAGGGGATGGCAGGGAAGGCAGTGCAATATTCCTCCTGCAGAATGTTTGAGGTGAGGGATGCCGTTAGTGTCCCTGCTGATTTCATCTGTGGGAAGTGCACCCATCTCCAACTCCTCAGAAACCACGTTAGGGAACTGGAGCTGGAGCTGAATGAACTTTGGATCATTCGGGAGGCCGAGGTGGTTATAGATAGAAGCTTCAGGGATGTAGTTACTCCGAAGAATAAAGATAGATAGGTGACTGTGAGAGGGGCTGGGAGGAAGTAGTCAGTGCAGGGATCCCCTGTGGTCGTTCCCCTTAGTAACAAGTATACTGCTTTGGATACTGTTGGGGGGGGGGGGGACTTACCAGGGGTAAGCCATGGGGTACAGGTCTCTGGCACAGAGTCTGTCCCTGTTGCTCAGAAGGGAAGGGGGGAGAGGAGTAGAGCAATAGTTATTGGAGATTCCATAGTTAGGGGGATAGATAGGGGATTCTGTGGGAACGAGAGAGACTCGCGGTTGGTGTGTTGCCTCCCAGGTGCCAGGGTGCGTGGTGTCTCGGATCGTGTTTTCGGGATCCTTAAGGGGGAGGGGGAGCAGCCTCAAGCCGTGGTCCACATAGGTACCAACGACATAGGTAGGAAAAGGGATAGGGATGTAAGGCAGGAATTCAGGGAGCTAGGGTGGAAACTTAGATCTAGGACAAACAGAGTTATTATCTCTGGGTTGTTACCCGTGCCACGTGATAGCGAGACGAGGAATAGGGAGAGAGAGGAGTTGAACACGTGGCTACAGGGATGGTGCAGGAGGGAGGGTTTCAGATTCCTGGATAATTGGGGCTCATTCTGTGGTCGGTGGGACCTCTACAAACGGGATGGTCTACACGTGGACCAGAGGGGTACCAATATCCTGGGGGGGAAATTTGCGAATGCTCTTCGGGAGGGTTTAAACTATGTCAGCAGGGGATTGGGAACCTGAATTGTAGCTCCAGTATACAGGAGGTTGAGAGTAGTAATGTCATGAGTAAGGTTTCAAAGTTGCAGGAGTGTACCGGCAGGCAGGAAGGTGGTTTGAAGTGTGTCTTCTTCAATGCCAGGAGCATTCGGAATAAGGTGGGTGAACTTGCGGCATGGGTTGGTACCTGGGACTTCGATGTTGTGGCCATTTTGGAGACATGGATAGAGCAGGGACAGGAATGGTTGTTGCAGGTGCCGGGGTTTAGATATTTCAGTGAGCTCAGGGAGGGTGGTAAAAGAGGGGGAGGGGTGACATTGTTAGTCAAGGACAGTATTACGGTGGCAGAAAGGATGTTTGATGAGGACTCGTCTACTGAGGTAGTATGGGCTGAGGTTAGAAACAGGAAAGGAGAGGTCACCCTGTTAGGGGTTTTCTATAGGCCTCCGAAAAGTTCCAGAGATGTAGAGGAAAGAATTGCAAAGATGATTCTGGGTAGGAGCGAAAGCAACAGGGTAGTTGTTATGGGGGACTTTAACTTTCCAAATATTGACTGGAAGCGCTATAGTTTGAGTACTTTAGATGGGTCCGTTTTTGTCCAATGTGTGCAGGAGGGTTTCCTGACACAGTATGTAGATAGGCCAACGAGAGGCGAGGCCATATTGGATTTGGTACTGGGTAATGAACCAGGACAGGTGTTAGATTTGGAGGTAGGTGAGCACTTTGGTGATAGTGACCACAATTCGATTACGTTTACTTTAGTGATGGAAAGGGATAGGTATATACCACAGAGCAAGGGTTATATCTGGGGGAAAGGCAATTATGATGCGATGAGGCAAGACTTAGGATGCATCGGGTGGAGAGGAAAACTGCAGGGGATGGGCACAATGGAAATGTGGAGCTTGTTCAAGGAACAGCTACTGCGTGTCCTTGATAAGTATGTACCTGTCAGGCAGGGAGGAAGTGGTCGAGCGAGGGAACCGTGGTTTACTAAATCAGTCGAAACATTTGTCAAGAGGAAGAAGGAGGCTTATGTAAAGATGAGGCATGAAGGTTCAGTTAGGGCGCTCGAGAGTTACAAGTTAACGAGGAAGGACCTAAAGTGAGAGCGAAGAAGAGCCAGGAGGGGACATGAGAAGTCTTTGGCAGGTAGGATCAAGGAAAACCCTAAAGCTTTCTATCGATATGTCAGGAATAAACGAATGACTAGGGTAAGAGTAGGGCCAGTCATGGACAGTAGTGGGAAGTTGTGCGTGGAGTCTGAGGAGATAGGAGAGGTGCTAAATGAATATTGTTCGTCAGTATTCACACAGGAAAAAGACAATGTTGTCGAGGAGATTACTGAGATTCAGGCTACTAGACTAGAAGGGCTTGAGGTTCATAAGGAAGAGGTGTTAGCATTTCTGGAAAGTGTGAAAATAGATAAGTCCCCTGGGCTGGATGGGATTTATCCTAGGATTCTCTGGGAAGCTAGGGAGGAGATTGCTGAGCCTTTGGCTTTGATCTTTAAGTCACCTTTGTCTACAGGAATAGTGCCAGAAGACTGGAGGATAGCAAATGTTGTCCCCTTGTTCAAGAAGGAGAAAGGAATAATTTGATTAGAGATAGTCAACACGGTTTTGTGAAGGGTAGGTCGTGCCTCACAAACCCTATTGAATTCTTTGAGAAGGTGACCAAACAGGTGGATGAGGGGAAAGCAGTTGATGTGGTGTGTATGGATTTCAGCAAAGCATTTGATAAGGTTCCCCATGGTAGGCTACTGCAGAAAATACGGAGGCATCGGATTCAGGGTGAGTTAGCAGTTTGGATCAGAAATTGGCTAGCTGGAAGAAGACAAAGGGTGGGAAATGTTCAGCCTGGAGTCCAGTTACTAGTGATGTACCACAAGGATCTGTTTTGGGGCCACTGCTGTTTGTCATTTTTATAAATGACCTGGAGGAGGGCGTAGAAGGATGGGTGAGTAAATTTGCAGATGACACTAAAGTCGGTGGAGTTGTGGACAGTGTGGAAGGATGTTACAAGTTACAGAGGGACATAGATAAGCTGCAGAGCTGGGCTGAGAGGTGGCAAATGGAGTTTAATGCAGAAAAGTGTGAGGTGATTAATTTTGGAAGGAATAACAGGAAGACAGAGTACTGGGCTAATGGTAAGATTCTTGGTATTGTGGATGAGCAGAGAGATCTCGGTGTCCATGTACATAGATCCCTGAAAGTTGCCACCCAGGTTGAGAGGGTTGTTCAGAAGGCGTACGGTGTGTTAGCTTTTATTGGTAGAGGGATTGAGTTTCGGAGCCATGAGGTCATGTTGCAGCTATACAAAACTCTGGTGCGGCCGCATTTGGAGTATTGCGTGCAATTCTGGTCGCCGCATTATAGGAAGGATGTGGAAGCATTGGAAAGGGTGCAGAGGAGATTTACCAGAATGTTGCCTGGTATGGTGGGAAGATCTTATGAGGGAAGGCTGAGGGACTTGAGGCTCTTTTCGTTAGAGGGAAGAAAGTTAAGAGGTGACTTAATTGAGGCATACAAGATGATCAGAGGATTGGATAGGGTGGACAGTGAGAGCCTTCTTCCTCGGATGGTGATGTCTAGCACCAGGGGACATAGCTTTAAATTGAGGGGAGATAGATATAGGACAGATGTCAGAGGTAGGTTCTTTACTCAGAGAGTAGTAAGGGTGTGGAATGCCCTGCCTGCAACAGTAGTGGGCTCGCCAACACTAAGGACATTTAAATGGTCATTGGATAGACATATGGACGATAAGGGAATAGTGTAGATGGGCTTTTGAGTGGTTTCACAGGTCGGCGCAACATCGAGGGCCGAAGGGCCTGTATTGCGCTGTAATGTTCTATGTTCCATGTCTGTGTGAGTTTTGAGAGTGTGTGTGAATTTTGTGAGTGTGGGTTTTGAGTGTGTGCATGTATGAATTTTGAAGTGTGTGTGTCTGAGTTTTGAGTGTGAGCATATAAGTTTGAGTGTGCTTGAATGTGTTTTGAGTGTGGTTGAGTTTTTGAATGTATATGTGCATGGGTTTGAGTGTGTGTATGCGTTTTGAGTGTGTGTGTGAGTTTTGAATGTGTGCATATAAGTTTGAGTGTGTGTGAATGAGTTTTGAGTGTGTCTGAGTTTTTGAGTGTGTCTGAGTTTCTGAGTGTGTGTATGAGTTTGAGTGTGTGTGAGTTTCTGAGTGTGTGTATGAGTTTGAGTGTGTGTGTGAGTTTGAGTGTGTATGAGTTTTGAGGGTGTGTGTGAGTTTTTCAGTGAGTGTGTATGAGGTTGAGTGTGTATGTGAGTGTGTGCGTGAGTTTGAGTGTGTGTATGAGTTTGAGTGTGTGAGCTTTTGAATGTGAGTTTTGAAGTGTGTGTGAGTTTCTGAGTGTTTGTGTGAGTTTTTAAGTGTGTATGAGTTTGAGTGTGTGTGTTTGAGTGTGCGAGTGTATGCTGTGCATTTTGTGTGTGTATGAATTTTCAATGTGTATGTGTGAGTTTGTGTGTGTGAGTTTTGAGTGTGTGTATGAATTTGAGTGTGTGAGCTTTTGAGTGTGAGTTTTGAAGTGTGTGTGAGTTTCTGAGTGTTTGTGTGAGTTTTTGAGTGTGTATGAGTTTGAGTGTGTGTGTTTGAGTGTGTGTGTAATGGTTTGAGTGTGTGTGTGTGTGTTTGAGTGTGTGTGCAATGGTTTGAGTGTGTGTGTGTGTTTGAGCATGTGTGTTATGGTTTGAGTGTGTGTGTGTAATGGTTTGAGTGTGAGTGTGTATGTTTGAGTGTGTGTAATGGTTTGAGTGTGTGTGTGTGTTTGAGTGTGTGTGCAATGGTTTGAGTGTGTGTGTGTTTGAGCATGTGTGTTATGGTTTGAGTGTGTGTGTAATGGTTTGAGTGTGAGTGTGTGTGTTTGAGTGTGTGTGTGTGTTTGAGTGTGTGTGTAATGGTTTGAGTGTGTGTGTGTGTTTGAGGGTGTGTGTAATGGTTTGAGTGTGTGTGTGTGTTTGAGTGTGTGTGTAATGGTTTGAGTGTGTGTGTGTGTGTTTGAGTGTGTGTGTAATGGTTTGAGTGTGTGTGTGTAATGGTTTGAGTGTGAGTGTGTGTTTGAGTGTGTGTGTGTAATGGTTTGAGTGTGTGTGTGTAATGGTTTGAGTGTGTGTGTAATGATTTGAGTGTGTGTGGGTGTTTGAGTGTGTGTGTAATGGTTTGAGTGTGTGTGTGTGTTTGAGTGTGTGTGTAATGGTTTGAGTGTGTGTGTAATGGTTTGAGTGTGTGTGTGTAATGGTTTGAGTGTGAGTGTGTGTTTGAGTGTGTGTGTGTAATGGTTTGAGTGTGTGTGTGTGTGTTTGAGGGTGTGTGTAATGGTTTGAGTGTGTGTGTGTGTTTGAGTGTGTGTGTAATGGTTTGAGTGTGTGTGTGTGTTTGAGTGTGTGTGTAATGGTTTGAGTGTGTGTGTGTGTGTTTGAGTGTGTGTGTAATGGTTTGAGTGTGTGTGTGTGTTTGAGGGTGTGTGTAATGGTTTGAGTGTGTGTGTGTGTTTGAGTGTGTGTGTAATGGTTTGAGTGTGTGTGTGTGTTTGAGTGTGTGTGTAATGGTTTGAGTGTGTGTGTGTGTTTGAGTGTGTGTGTAATGGTTTGAGTGTGTGTGTGTAATGGTTTGAGTGTGAGTGTGTGTTTGAGGGTGTGTGTAATGGTTTGAGTGTGTGTGTGTGTTTGAGTGTGTGTGTAATGGTTTGAGTGTGTGTGTGTGTTTGAGGGTGTGTGTAATGGTTTGCGTGTGTGTGTGTGTTTGAGTGTGTGTGTAATGGTTTGAGTGTGTGTGTGTGTTTGAGGGTGTGTGAATTAGTTTGAGGTGTGTTTGCGTGTGTTTTTGTGCGCGTGTGTGTGAGTGAAGAGAAGAGTTGTGAATTTGTTTGTGTGTGTGCTTTTTAAAGGCAGGTGAAATATACTGTGAGATACACATCGTCCATGTGGTCGCCTGGCCTAATGCTAACCAACTAAAAGAGTCAGCGAGGGACTTTGCAGATTCCTTGGGCTGGATTCTCCGTCCCACCGCGCCACATTTCTGGCTCAGCGCGCCGGCGGGATTCTCCGCGACGCCGGCTGGTCAATGGGGTTTCCCATTGTGGGGCAGCCCCACGCCGTCGGGACCAACTCCAATTTACACCAGCTGGACCGGCATTGAATGGGCAGGATTTCGGCCCATCGCCGGCCGGAGAATCCGGACAGTCCCGGGGCCCATTGAGTCGCGCCGGACCCCGCCATTCTCCGTGGCGGACGGCGAGACTCACGCCACGCCGGTTTTTGGGTGGTGGGGGAATTGGGAGGAAGGCGGGGGCGGGATTCACCCCGACCCCCGGCGATTCTCCCACCCGGCGGGGGGGTCGGAGAATCCCGCCTCTAAAGAGTATTGAAAGCAGAGAGATCTAGGTGTACAGGTCCACAGGTCACTGAAAGGGGCAACACAGGTGGAGAAGGTAGTCAAGAAGGCATACGACATGCTTGCCTTCATTGGCCATGGCATTGAGTATAAGAATTGGCAAGTCATATTGCAGCTGTATAGAACCTTAGTTAGGCCACACTTGGAGTATAGTGTTCAATTCTAGTCGCCACACTCCCAGAAGGATGTGGAGGCTTTAGAGAGGGTGCAGAAGAGATTTACCACAATGTTGCCTGGTATGGAGGGCATTAGCTATGAGGAGCGGTTGAATAAACTCGGTTTGTTCTCACTGAAACGAAGGAGGTTGAGGGGCGACCTGATAGAGGTATACAAAATTATGAGGGGCATAGACAGAGTGGATAGTCAGAGGCTTTTCCCCAGGGTAGAGGGGTCAATTACTAGGGGGCATAGGTTTAAGGTGAGAGGGGGAAAGTTTAGAGTAGATGTACGAGGCAAATTTCTTTACACAGAGGGTAGTGGGTGCCTGGAACTCGCTACCGGAGGAGGTGGTGGAAGCAGGGACGATAGTGACATTTAAGGGGCATCTTGACAAATATATGAATAGGATGGGAATAGAGGGATACGGACCCAGGAAATGTAGAAGATTGTAGTTTAGTCGGGCAGCATGGTCGGCACGGGCTTGGAGGGCCGAAGGGCCTGTTCTTGTGCTGTACATTTCTTTGTTCTTTGGTCTTTGTAAATCCTGAAGCAGTTTCTTACAAAGGCCAGTGTGGACAGATCCATTGCAGGCCGGAGCCTGAGGCCTCGGGAAATTGTGGTTGCACCTCGCTGATGCTGCTGCCGCAAAGCAGAAGTGGGCGTGGTCTTTACCTGACCAAAGGGTGTTTAAAATGACCTCTGAACTCTTTCATCTTCAGCAACAGTGAAAGAAACTTAATTTAGGGAATGGTGTTTAACTTCAGCCTAATTCCTGGCAGAGTATGAGTGACACTTGTTTGAGTCAGGCCCCCATGGTTCAAATGCTCCCAGCAAAACCACACCACCTGTCGGAGGGAAAGAAAGATCTCAGGCTCAAGTGGATAATTTGCTTGGAGGGCTTACCTTTGGCAAGTTACCTGTGAAGAATCAGATAAAATCTGCAACTAAATACACCAAACAAAGCCATTGATTCCAACTGCAATTAAGGAAGACTGGGCTGACTGGAGGTTTCTGGTTCTGTGTGTGTGGATATGGACGTATGTTTTCACGAATGTACTAATGTATTGTGTTGTGTGCACATATATCTGAGTCTGTGTGTGTATGTGAGTGCATGTCCAAGTGTGCAAATGTAATGTATGTGTAAGAGTGTGCCAGAGTCATAGACTTTACAGTGCAGAAGGAGGCCATTCGGCCCATCGGGTCTGCACCGGCTCTTGGAAAGAGCACCTTACCCAAGCCCACTCCTCCCCACTATCCCTGTAACCCCACCCCACCTTTTCTTGGACACTAAGGGGCAATTTAGCAGGGCCAATCCACCCAACCTGCACCTCTTTGGACCGTGGGAGGAAACCGGAGCACCCGGAGGAAACCCGCGCAGACACGGGGAGAACGCGCAGACTCCGCACAGACAGTGACCCCCAGCCGGGAATCGAACCGGGGACCCTGGAGCTGTGAAGCAACAGTGCTATCCACTGTGCTACCGTGCTGCCAGTGTGTGTGTGTGTGAGACCTAGTGAAATACCAGATTATGTAAGCATGCTCAGTGCAGTATCCTGCTCTCGGGGCTGGCTTAGCAGGGGCTGGTTTAGCACAGTGGGCTAAACAGCTGGCTTGTAATGCAGAACAAAGCCAGCAGCGCGGGTTCAATTCCCGTTCCAGCCTCCCCGAACAGGGAATTAAGGCAATCGCTGACAATGAAACAGAGAGACACACACACACACACAACGTCAGGCGAGGAGAGAGGGAATGGTTGGAGAGAAAATATATTTATCCCTCCTCTGCTGCTTTCTGAACTGGAAGGTCTCGGGAAATGTATATCAACAACGCCCTCTTCAGTCACAGCTTAGAATCGGATTGAACTTAATCAAATCGCACCATCCCTTTTCGAGGTGGTGGGTTTTAGTTCACATTCACCGATCCAATAGTCAGAGACCAGCTACTCAGCTGAGGCCCAGATCGCTCTGGTACGTTTTCAATAAGCGCTTGTTCCTCTGGACAGATCAATCGAGGCAATGTTCATCTAGAAACTTCTACACAAAGGGTTTCTTTCACTTCTCCCCCAACACTGCTCCATCCTAAGGGAACAACACCACTGGTTCTGATCAAGTGGCCGTTCATGTTTGACCCTGGTGAATCTAATTGACAGTGAAGATTTCATCGCCCAACCCTGATCCCCGCTCATTTTAATTTCTTCAAGGCCATCATTCGTGGCAGGCTGTTTCCGCTGGGGTTGGGGATATCTAAAACATGGGGACACAACGGGCAAAATTCTCTGCCTCGCGACGCCGCGAACGTGAACCGGTATCGGGTGGAGAATCAGGCCTCCGGTCAAAATCAAAGTCTGCGTCCGGCGCCGAATCGGACGCCGTGCTCTGGTCCTTCGCTGGTGCTGATAACGAGGTGTAAAACCGGCATTTGTATTTATTTAAATGTGATTCGGAGGTTAGACCTTTGGCTTGAATCTGCGGCCCACCCTAGGATAGAGGGTGTCCCTCCGTTCCTCACCGGCACGGGGCTATGGGACCGCCTCGGACTCCCGGCCTTGGGGGGCAGGTCTTCTCTGAGCCATCTTGGTGGCTGCAGCGAGCGTGTGGTGTGATGCACGATCAATGACCACTAAAGCGAGGTTGTAGTCCAACTGAAGGCTTTAATAAGCTAGATGTTTCCCCCAGCAGCTCAGGTACAGAATGAAGGCTGCTGGGGCGGCACAGGCTCTTATACCCCGCCTTGCAGGGCGGAGCTACCATACAGCTTGACCAATGGGAAACATACAATATCTACCAATGGTGTTCCAGCATTACTAGTTACCGTAATACCTCTACACAGACTACCACATTCACCCCATGTTAAAAAAGAGTCCGGCGGGAGTGGTGGCTTGGCATTACAACATGGTAACGTGGTAGAAGTTATAGTTCTGGAGGTACCGTAATACCTCCGTACAGCGTTTTGTCTTATTGTCGTAACTATTTACAGATTCACAATCAACTATATATACTTTAAGATGAAGCAATCAGTCGATCGGGGGCCCTGGTCGTCCTCTGTGATCGTCGGTGGGGGCTCGGGCGTCTGTAACTCCGGGAGCGTGGCCTCGATCTCTGTGGCAGCTTCAACACCCCTAGACGGCGCTGGTGGGGAAGCCGATTGACCTGGGAAGGGAGAGTCTGCGGGGTGCGTCGGTGGGCGGGGGGGTCGAGGCGGGACCGGCAGAAGAACCGATCCTCCTGGGAAGGGGGCGGCTGTAAGGTGCACCGGTGGGAGGGAGGGTGGGACTGGTGGCTGGGGTGTGCGTGAGGATCCGGCGGGCGCCAGGTCCCGTAGGGAGACCGTATCTTGTCAGCCGTCGGGGTACGCCACGTAGGCGTACTGGGGGTTAGCATGGAGAAGGTGGACCCTCTCGACCAACGGGTAAGACTTGTGCGCCCGCACGTGTTTTCGGAGCAGGATGGGTCCGGGAGCTGCCAGCCAGGTCGGGAGCGAGGTCCCAGAGGAGGACTTCCTGGGGAAGACAAGGAGACGTTCGTGAGGTGTTTGGTTGGTCGAGGTACAAAGCAATGACCGGATGGAGTGGAGGGCATCCGGGAGGACTTCCTGCCAGCGGGAGACTGGGAGATTCCTGGACCGTAGGGTCATTAGGACGGTCTTCCAGACCGTTCCGTTCTCCCTCTCTACCTGTCCGTTACCCAGGGGGTTGTAACTGGTCATCCTGCTCGAGGCGGTGCCCTTGCTGAGCAGGAATTGACGCAGTTCGTCGCTCATAAAGGAGGACCCCCTATAACTATGTATGTACGCAGGGAAACCGAACAGTGTAAAGATACCCTGGAGGGCCTTGATGACGGTGGTTGCGGTCATGTCGGGGCAGGGGATGGGGACTGGGAACCGGGAGTACTCGTCAATCATGTTCAGGAAGTACGTGTTGCGGTCGGTGGAGGGGCAGGGGCCTTTGAAGTCCATACTGAGGCGCTCAAAGGGACAGGAAGCCTTTATCAGTTGCGCTTTCTCTGGTCGGTAGAAGTGCGGTTTGCACTCCGCGCAGATTTGTCAATTCCTGGTGGCGGTCCTGACCTCCTCAATGGAGTAGGGCAGGTTGCGGGTCTTGATAAAGTGGAAGAGGCGAGTGACCCCCCGGGTGGCAGAGGTCCTCGCGGAGGGCTTGGAGGCGGTCCACTTGTGCGTTGGCACATGTGCCGCGGGACAGGGCATCAGGAGGCTCGTTTAGCTTCCCGGGACGATACAAGATCTCGTAGTTATAGGTGGAGAGTTCGATCCTCCACCGTAAGAGCTTATCGTTTTTATCTTCCCCGCTGTGCATTATCGAACATGAAGGCGACCGACCGTTGGTCAGTGAGGAGAGTGAATCTCCTGCCGGCCAGGTAATGCCTCCAATGTCGCACAACTTCTACTATGGCCTGGGCCTCCATTTTGACTGAGGAGTGGTGGATTTCGGAAGCATGGAGGGTACAGGAGAAGAAGGCCACGGGTCTGCTCGCTTGGTTGAGGGTGGCCGCCAGAGCTACGTCGGACGCGTTTCTCTCGACCTGGAAGGGGACTCGTCGATGGCGTGCATCGTGGCCTTTGCAATGTCTGCTTTGATGCGGCTGAAGGCCTGGCGGGCCTCTACCGACAGGGGAAAAGCTGTGGATTGGGTCGGGGGACGGGCCTTGTCCGCATAGTTGGGGACCCACTGGGCGTGGTTGCTAAAAAACCCGAGGCAAAGTTTCAGGGCCTTGGAGCAGTGAGGGAGGGGGAACTCCATAAGGGGGCGCATGCGTTCAGGGTCGGGGCCTATAACTCCATTTTGCATTGGTGCTAAACACGCATTTATCCTTGTTATACGTAAGGTTAAGGATCTTTGCGGTCTGGAGGAATTTTTGGAGGTTGGTGTCGTGGTCCTGCTGGTCGTGGCCGCAGATGGTGACATTATCGAGATACGGGAATGTTGCCCGTAAACCGGACCGGTCAACCATTCGGTCCATCTCGCGCTGGAAGACCGAGACCCCGTTAGTGACACCGAAGGGAACCCTTAAGAAGTGGTAGAGCCGCCCATCTGCCTCGAAGGCAGTGTATTTGCGGTCACTAGTGCGGATGGGGAGCTGGTGGTAGGCGGACTTGAGATCCACCGTGGAGAAGACCTTATAATGCGCGATCCTGTGTACCAGGTCAGATATGCGGGGGAGAGGGTACGCATCCAGCTGCGTAAACCTGTTGATGGTCTGACTGTAGTCAATGACCATCCTATGCTTCTCCCTGGTCTTTACCACCACTACTTGAGCTCTCCAGGGGCTGTTGCTAGCTTCAATGACTCCTTCCCGTAGTAGCCATTGGACCTCTGACCTAATAAAGATCTGATCCTGGGCACTGTAGCGTCTGCTCCTGGTGGCGACGGGTTTGCAATCCGGGGTGAGGTTCGCAAACAGGGAAGGTGGATCAACCTTGAGGGTCGCGAGGCTGCAGACAGTGAGGGGGGTCTATAGGGCCGCCAAATTTGAAAGTTAGACTTTAGAGGTTGCACTGGAAGTCTAACCCTGGGAGTGTGGCCGCGCAGAGGTGGGGAAGGACGTAGAGCCGGTAATTTTTAAACTCCGTTCCCTGGACCGTGAGGTTTGCTACACGAAAACCCCTTTATCTCCACTGAGTGGGAACCGGAGGCCAGGGAGACTTTTTGATTAACGGGGTGGACGGGGAAAGAACAGCGCCTTACCGTGTCGGGGTGTATAAAGCTCTCTGTGCTCCCAGAGTCGATTAAGCAGGACGTCTCATGCCCCTTGATTAGTACTGTTGTTGTAGCAGTTGAGAGTGTTCGAGGCCGGGACTGGTCCAGGGTCACCGAGGCTAATCGCGGCAGCAATTGAATGTTCTCTTCGGGCGGTGTGCGGTCAGCCGAGCTGGGGTCCTGGGAGTCCATCCAAGATGGCGGCGCCCATTGGTCGCATATGGCTGGGGGTGCTCAAAATGGCGGCACCCATCCATCGTATGTGGCGTCCGCGGGACAAGATAGGAGGCCGCACGTGGCCCTGGAGGAGGAAGATGGCGGCACCCGCTGGCCACATGGGGACCGTGGAGAGGATTGTCGTGGCAGTCCGCATTCGCCACCGGAGACCGCGGCGACCGCCCAGGCCTGGCATACCACCACAAAGTGGCCCTTTTTACCACATCCCTTGCAGGTGGATGCGCGGGCCGGCAGCGCTGCCGGGGTTGCTTGGCCTGCCCGCAAAAAGTAGCAGCGGGGCCCCCCGGGGTTGCCAGGCCGTCTTGCAGCACAAGCTTGTGGAGGGATGGGGGGTATCTCGGGGTCGGCTGCGGAGGGGTTCCACGCTGCCCAGGGGGCTGCCGCGCAGTCGGGTACGTAAGCGTGGGCGTTTCTGGAGGCCACATCCAGGGAACCGGCCACAGCCCATGCCTCCTTGACGCCTCGGGTGTTTTTCTCCAGCAATCGCTGGCGGATTTGGGAGGACAGCATACCTGCAACGAAAGTGTACCGGCTCAAAGGTTCTGTGTGGTCGCTCGCCGAAACTTGCGGGCAGCTGCAGTTTCTCCCCAACACCAGGAGTGCACGGTAGAATTCTTCCAGCGATTCCCCAGGGATTTGTCGCCTCGTTGCTAGCAGATGTCGGGTGTAGACCTGGTTTACCGGGCGAATATAGTGTCCTTTTAGCAGCTCTATTGCTGCATCGAAGTCTTCCGCTTCCTCGATGAGGGTGTAAATTTCTGGGCTCACCCTCGAGTGCAGGACTTGCAATTTCTGTTCTCCCGTGGGTGTGTTTTTGGCCGTCCCGAGATATCCTTTAAAACACGCCAGCCAGTGCTTGAAGATTGCCGCTGAGTTTGCCGCGTGGGGGCTGAGTTGCAGACACTCCGGCTTGATTCGGAGCTCCATCCTTTTAAATCTAGCTTATTAAATTGATGCACGATCAATGACCACTAAAGCGAGGTTGTAGTCCAACTGAAGGCTTTAAAAAGCTGGATGTTTCCCCCAGCAGCTCAGGCACAGAAAGAATGCTGCTGGGGCTGCACGGGCTCTTATACCCCACCTTGCAGGGCGGAGCTACCATCCAGCTTGACCAATGGGAAACGTACAATATCAACCAATGGTGTTCCAGCATTACTAGATACCGTAATACCTCTACGCAGACTACCACATGGTGAGTGGAGAGTTTAAAAACAGCTCCAGCTGACAGGCTCCTGAGCGCTAACTCCGGCCCCAGGGGTTAGAATGCCCGCTGGGCCGGGAATTGCTTGGAGTTTGTGCCGGCAGCGTGCTGGCCCATTGGCCCTGACTCGCTTACTGAATAACGCCCCCAATGGAAACGCGAACCGCACACCGGTAACAAATAACTGCGCCTTGGAGACCTCGCCATAGTGCCATATGGAATGGTCTACACAAACATGGAAGGCATAATGACACCTGGGGGTTCTCCCAACCATCGGAGGCCCCGGGTGGTTGTTCTCTTGGCAGGGTGGCACTCTGGCACTCCTGCTGCTACCCAGGCACAGCAGCATAGCCAGCCTGGCACCTTGACATTGCCAACTGGATATTCTGGAGTGGGGGGGGGGGGCACCATGGTTGTGGGGGGTGGGAGTTGGGCAAGATGTGGTTGGGCTGATTGGGAAGATATGGGGTGGGAGAGATATGGGATGGGGAAGATATGAGGAAGATATGGGGTGGGGAGATATGGGATGGGGAAACTACTAGAAGGAGAAGATACAGAGTGTGGAGAGATACAGGGTGTTGGACGATTCAAAGTGGGGGGAGATACAGGTGGGGGGAAGATACTGGGTTGAGGGAAGACACAAGGCGGGGAGAGATATTGTGGTGGGGAAGATAATGGGTGGGGGAAAGATACTGGAGTGGGAAGAAATGGGGTGGGGGAGATATGGGATGGGGAAGATAAGGGGAAGATATGGGGTTGGGGAGAAATGAGGAAGGTATGGGGTGGGGGAGATGTGGGATGGGAAAGATAAGGGGAAGATATGGGGTGGGGAGATATGAGGAAGATATGGGATGGGAAAGATAAGGGGAAGATATGGGGTGGGGGAGATATGGGATGGGAAAGAAAAGGGGAAAATATGGGGTGGGGGAGATATGAGGAAGATATGGGGTGGGGGAGATATGGGATGGGAAAGATAAGGGGAAGATATGGGGTGGGGAGATATGAGGAAGATATGGGGTGGGGGAGATATGGGATGGGGAAGATAAGGGGAAGATATGGGGTGGGGGAGATATGGGATGGGGAAGATAAGGGGAAGATATGGGGTGGGGGAGAAAAAATGAAATGAAAATGAAAATCGCTTATTGTCACAAGTAGGCTTCAAATGAAGTTACTGTGAAAAGCCCCTAGTCACCACATTCTGGCGTCTGTTCGGGGAGGCTGTTATGGGAATTGAACCGTGCTGCTGGCCTGCCTTGGTCTGCTTTCAAAGCCAGCGATTTAGCCCTGTGCTAAACAGCCTTGGGGATATGAGGAAGATGAGGGGTGGGGGAGATATGGGATGGGGAAGATATGGGGTGGGGGATATATGAGGAAAATATGGGATGGGGAGGTATGGGATGGGGAAGATAAGGGGAAGATATGGGGTGGGGAGATATGGGATGGGGAAGATATGAGGAAGATATGGGGTGGGAGAGATATGGGATGGGGAAGATAAGGGGAAGATATGGGGTGGGGGAGATATGGGATGGGGAAGATAAGGGGAAGATATGGGGTGGGGGAGATATGGGCTGGGGAAGATATGAGGAAGATATGGGGTGTGAGAGATATGGGATGGGGAAGATATGGGGTGGGGAGATATGGGATGGGGAAACTACTAGGAGAAGATACAGCGTGTGGAGAGATAAACGGTGGGGTGAGACGCTGTGATGGCGAGATAAGGGGGAAGGAAGATAGTGGGCTATGGTGGGATTTATGGGGTGGGGGAAGGTACAGGGTGAGGGGATATATGGCAGTTAGGTACGAACTACTGGGGTGCAGATGAGGGTTAGCATGGTGAGGGTTGGAGATATTGTAATGGGTAGGAGATACTGTAGTTGGAATGGTGCAATGGATGTAGAGGTACAGGGTGGAGGTACTGAACTGAGGTCAGGCGTATTTTGGGTGGGGTATGCAGAGGAGATATGGAAACGGGGGTGCGGTTGAAGTACCTTGAGGGTAAACCTCCACAGAAAGTATGAATATCATGTGTGTTATAACCCTCACGAAGACCACGGTGATTTTGCTGATTGATCATCCCATGGTCTTCGTGAGGTATGAGTTCCCGAGTTGAGTGGGTTGAGGCCCACCCAGTCGGGACTCACCTTAAACATCAACCCCAGGCCCGCCGGGACATTTGTTTTGTACCTCACAGGTGCGGCTTTATTTGTGTTCGAGAATAAACCTGTTTTGCCTTTTAGCCCGAGCCTCCCGGAATGATGACAATCCGCTCGATTGTAACGCACTCCAGCCTGGAATATGTGCGAAGTCACTCCATTGTGAGTGAGCCGTGAAGACAGCTGGTATCCGTGCTTGTGCCCAGCAGGGGTCGGTGCCTCGACTGGAGGAAAGGAGAGGAGTACACATCCGAAGAATGATTCCGAGGATTACTCAGAAATCCTTCCTGTTGTCAGCAATGCAAGGCCAGGTAAATGGAATGGGAGACGACTGGTGTTCCGCTTGCGGACCAGGTGGAAAGCTGCGCGGAATCTCGATGGGAACACACTGTACTCTGACAGGCGCTGTGTGTGTGTTTGTGTGTGTGTATGTGTGTGCAATCTCCCAGCTCTCCAGGAGGTTTGATCAGTAATGATATGTGAAAGAACACTGTGTGCAGCGTAGGGCTGTGCGATGATTAAATGGAGCCTCCTCTTCAGCCAAGAGCAGAAGTCTGTGTTTTCATTAAAGTAATGATGAACGTGAGAACATTTTATAACATTTTATATATGACAACAATAAATGGCAAGAGGTTTGAAATTCTGCACCATTGGAGTGACTGGGAAGCGGTTTGGGTCCATTGGGATTTTGTACAACAGGATTGAATGGGAAAGAGTTTGGGTTCATTGGGATTCTGTACAGGTGGAGTGAATGGGAAAGGGTTCCCCGTGTGTGGGGGGGGGGAATTCCCTGTGTGTGTGGTGAGGGGGCTCGCTGTGTGTGTGGGAGGGGGCTCGCCGTGCAATGAAATGAAAACGAAAATCGCTTATTGTCACAAGTAGGCTTCAATGAGGTTACTGTGAAAAGCCCCTAGTCGCCGCATTCCGGCGCCTGTTCGGGGAGGCTGGTACGGGAATTGAACCGTGCTGCTGGCCTGCTAGGTCTGCTTTAAAAGCCAGCGCTTTAGCCCAGTGTGCTAAACCAGCCCCATGAGAAGGGCTTTGAGAGGGGACTCTGTGTGTGTGGGAGGGGGTTCCCAGCGTGTGTGGGAGGGAGCTCGCTGTGTGTGTGGGAGGGGACACGCTGTGTGTATGTGTAGAGGGGGCTCGCTGTGTGTGTGGGAGGGGGCTCGCTGTGTGTGTGGGAGGGGGCTCGCTGTGTGTATGTGTAGAGGGGGCTTGCTCTGTGTTTGGGAGGCAGTTCCCTGTGTGTGTGGGAAGGGGGTCACTGTGTGTGTGGGGGGGGGCTCGCTGTGTGTGTGGGAGGGGACCCGCTGTGTCTGAGGGAGGGGAATCGCTGTGTGTGTGGGAGGCGGCTCACGGTGTGTGTGGGAGGGGGCTGGCTGCGTGTGTGGGAGGGGGCTCGCTGTGTGTGTGGGAGGCAGTTCCCTGTGTGTGTGGGAAGGGGGTCACTGTGTGTGTGGGAGGGGGCTCACTGTGTGTGTGGGAGGGGGTTCCCTGTGTGTGTGGGAGGCAGTTCCCTGTGTGTGTGGGAAGGGGGTCACTGTGTGTGTGGGAGGGGGCTCGCTGTGTGTGTGGGAGGGGGTTCACTGTGTGTGTGGGAAGGGGGTCACTGTGTGTGTGGGAGGGGGCTCACTGTGTGTGTGGGAGGCAGTTCACTGTGTGTGTGGGAAGGGGGTCACTGTGTGTGTGGGAGGGGGCTCGCTGTGTGTGTGAGAGGGGGCTCACTGTGTGTGTGGGAAGGGGCTCGCTGTGTGTGTGGGAGGGGGTTCCCTGTGTGTGTGTGAGAGGGGGCTCACTGTGTGTGTGGGAGGGGGCTCGCTGTGTGTGTGGGATGGGGCTCGCTGTGTGTGTGGGAGGGGCTCGCTGTGTGTGTGGGGGGGGCTCACTGTGTGTGTGGGAGGGGGCTCGCTGTGTGTGTGGGAGGGGGCTCGCTGTGTGTGTGGGAGGCAGTTCGCTGTGTGTGTGGGAAGGGGGTCACTGTGTGTGTGGGAGGGGCCTCGCTGTGTGTGTGGGAGGGGGCTCGCTGTGTGTGTGGGAGGGGACCCGCTGTGTGTGTGGGAGGGGGATCGCTGTGTGTGTGGGAGGGGGCTCACTGTGTGTGTGGGAGGGGGCTCGCTGTGTGTGTGGGAGGCAGTTCCCTGTGTGTGTGGGAAGGGGATTACTGTGTGTGTAGGAGGGGGCTCGCTGTGTGTGTGGGAGGGGACCCGCTGTGTGTGTGGGAGGGGGATCGCTGTGTGTGTGGGAGGGGGCTCACTGTTTGTGTGGGAGGGGGCTCGCTGTGGGTGTGGGAGGGGGCTCGCTGTGTGTGTGGGAGGGGGTTCCCTGTGCGTGTGGGAGGGGGTTCCCTGTGTGTGTGGGAAGTGGGTCACTGTATGTGTGGGAGTGGGTTCACTGTGTATGTGGGAGGGGGCTGGCTGTGTGTGTGGGAGGGGGCTCGCTGTGTGTGTGGGAGGGGGCTCGCTGTTTGTGTGAGAGGGGGCTCACTGTGTGTGTGGGAGGGGGATCACTGTGTGTGTGGGAGGGGGCTCGCTGTGTTTGTGGGAGGCAGTTCCCTGTGTGTGTAGGAGGGGGCTCGCTGTGTGTGTGCGAGGCAGTTCCCTGTGTGTGTGGGAGGGGGTTCCCTGTGCGTGTGGGAGGGGGTTCCCTGTGTGTGTGGGAAGCGGGTCACTGTGTGTGTGGGAGGGGGTTCACTGTGTATGTGGGAGGGGGCTCGCTGTGTGTGTGGGAGGGGGCTCGCTGTGTGTATGGGAGGGGGCTCGCTGTTTGTGTGAGAAGGGGCTCACTGTGTGTGAGGGAGGGGGCTCACTGTGTGTGTGGGAGGGGGCTCGCTGTGTGTGTGGGAGGCAGTACCCTGTGTGTGTGGGAAGGGGGTCTCTGTGTGTTTGGGAGGGGGCTCGCTGTGTGTGAGGGAGGGGACCCGCTGTGTGTGTGGGAGGGAGCGCACTGTGTGTGTGGGAGGGGGCTCGCTGTGTGTGTGGGAGGCAATTCCCTGTGTGTGTGGGAAGGGGTCACTGTGTGTGTGGGAGGCAGTTCGCTGTGTGTGTGGGAAGGGGGTCACAGTGTGTGTGGGAGGGGCCTCGCTGTGTGTGTGGGAGGGGGTTCCCTGTGTGTGTGGGAAGGGGGTCACTGTGTGTGTGGGAGGGGGTACACTGTGTGTGTGTGAGGCAGTTCCCTGTGTGTGGGAAGGGGGTCACTGTGTGTGTGGGAGGGGGCTCGCTGTGTGTGTGGGAGGGGGCTCACTGTGTGTGTGGGAGGGGGCTCGCTGAGTGTGTGGGAGGGGGCTTGCTGTGTGTGTGGGAGGCAGTTCCCTGTGTGTGTGGGAAGGGGGTCACTGTGTGTGTGGGAGGGGGCTCGCTGTGTGTGTGGGAGGGGGCTCGCTGTGTGTGTGAGAGGGGGCTCACTGTGTGTGTGGAAGGGGGCTCGCTGTGTGTGTGTGGGAGGGGGCTCGCTGTGTGTGTGGGAGGGGGCTCGCTGTGTGTGTGGGAGGGGGCTCGCTGTGTGTGTGGGAGGCAGTTCCCTGTGTGTGAGGGAAGGGGGTCACTGTGTGTGTGAGAAGGGACTCGCTGTGTGTGTGGGAGGGGGCTCGCTGTGTGTGTGGCAGGCAGTTCCCTGTGTGGGAGGGGGTTCCCTGTGTGTGGGAAGGGGGTCACTGTGTGTGTGGGAGGGGGCTCGCTGTGTGTGTGGGAGTGGGTTCCCTGTGTGTGTGGGAGGGGGCACACTGTGTGTGTGGGAGGGGGTTCCCTGTGTGTGTGGGAAGGGACTCGCTGTGTGTGTGGGAGGGGGCTCCCAGTGTGTGTGGGAGGGGGCTCGCTGTGTGTGTGGGAGGGGGCTCGCTGTGTGTGTGGGAGGGGGTTCCCTGTATGTGTGGGAGGGGGCTAGCTGTGTGTATGTGAGGGGGCTTGCTGTGTGTGTGGGAGGGGGATCACTGTGTGTGTGGGAGGGGGCTCGCTGTGTGTGTGGGAGGGGGCTCGCTGTGTGTATGTGAGGGGGCTTGCTGTGTGTGTGGGAGGGGGATCACTGTGTGTGTGGGAGGGGGCTCGCTGTGTGTGTGGGAGGGGGCTCGCTGTGTGTGCGGGAGGGGGATCGCTGTGTGTGTGGGAGGGGGCTCACTGTGTGTGTGGGAGGGGGCTCGCTGTGTGTGTGGGAGGGGGCTCGCTGTGTGTACGTGTAGAGGGGGCATGCTCTGTGTTTGGGAGGCAGTTCCCTGTGTGTGTGGGAGGGGACCCGCTGTGTGTGTGGGTGGGGGCTCACTGTGTGTGTGGGGTGGGGGCTCGCTGTGTGTGTGGGAGGCAGTTCCCTGTGTGTGTGGGAAGGGGGTCACTGTGTGTGTGGGAGGGGACGCTGTGTGTGTGGGAGGGGGTTCCCTGTGTGTGTGGGAAGGGGGTCACTTTGTGTGTGGGAGGGGGCTCACTGTGTATTTGGGAGGGGGTTCCCTGTGTGTGTATGAGAGGGAGCTCACTGTGTGTGTGGGAGCGGGTTCACTGTGTGTGTGGGAGGGGGTTCCCTGTGTGTGTGGGAATGGGGTCACTGTGTGTGTGGGAGGCGGCTCGCTGTGTGTGGGAGGGAGTTCCCTGTGTGTGAGAAGGGGGTCACTGTGTGTGTGGGAGGGGGCTCGCTGTGTGTGTGGTAGGGGGTTCCCTGTGTGTGTGGGAGGGGGCTCGCTTTGTGTGTGGGAGGGGGTTCCCTGTGTGTGTGGGAAGGGGCTCGCTGTGTGTGTGGGAGGAGGCCCCCAGTGTGTGTGGGAGGGGGCTCGCTGTGTGTGTGGGAGGGGGCTCGCTGTGTGTGTGGGAGGGAGTTCCCTGTGTGTGTGGGAGGGGGTTCGCTGTGTGTGTGGAAGGGGGCTTGCTGTGTGTGTGGGAGGGGGCTCACTGTGTGTGTGGGAGGCAGTTCCCTGTGTGTGTGGGAAGGGGGTCACTGTGTGTGTTGAAGGGGGCTCGCTGTGTGTGTGGGAGGGGGTTCGCTGTGTGTGTGGGAGGGGGCTCGCTGTGTGTGTGGGAGGGGGCTCGCTGTGTGTGTGGGAGGCAGTTCCCTGTGTGTGTGGGAAGGGGGTCACTGTGTGTGTGGGAGGGGGCTTGCTGTGTGTGTGGGACGGGTTCCCTGTGTGTGTGAAGGGGGTCACTGTGTGTGTGTGAGGGGGCGCGCTGTGTGTGTGGAAAGGGGGTCCCTGTGTGTGTGGGAGGGGGTTCCCTGTGTGTGTGGGAGGGGCCTCGCTGTGTTTGTGGGAGAGGGTTCCCAGTGTGTGTGGGAAGGGGCTCGCAGTGTGTGTGGGAGGGGGTTCACTGTGTGTGGGAGGGGGCTCGCTGTGTGTGTGCGAGGCAGTTCCCTGTGTGTGTGGGAAGGGGGTCACTGTTTGTGTGGGAGTGGGCTCGCTGTGTGTGTGAGAGGGGGCTTGCTGTGTGTGTGAGAGGGGGCTCACTGTGTGAATGGGAGGGGGCTCGCTGTGTGTGTGAGAGGGGGCTTGCTGTGTGTGTGGGAGGGGGCTCGCTGTGTGTGTGGGAGGGGGCTCACTGTGTGTGTGGGAGGGGGTTCGCTGTGTGTGTGGGAGGCAGTTCCCTGTGTGTGTGGGAAGGGGGTCACTGTGTGTATGGGAGGGGGCTCGCTGTGTGTGTGGGAGGGGGCTCGCTGTGTGTGTGAGAGGGGGCTCACTGTGTGTGTGGAATGGGGCTCGCTGTGTGTGTGGGAGGGGGCTCACTGTGTGTGTGGGAAGGGGCTCGCTGTGTGTGGGAGGCAGTCCCCTGTGTGTGTGGGAAGGGGTTCCCTGTGTGTGTGGGAAGGGGGTCACTGTGTGTGTGGGAGGGGGCTCGCTGTGTGTGGGAGGCAGTCCCCTGTGTGTGTGGGAAGGGGTTCCCTGTGTGTGTGGGAAGGGGGTCACTGTGTGTGTGGGAGGGGGCTCGCTGTGTGTGTGGGAGGCAGTTCCCTGTGTGTGTGGGAGGGGGCTTGCTGTGTGTGTGGGAGGGGTCTCGTGTGTGTGAGGGAGGGAGCTTGCTGTGTGTGTGGGAGGGGGCTTGCTGTGCGTGTGGGAGGGCATTCCCTGTGTGTGTGGGTGGAGGTTCCCTGTGTGTGTGGGAGGGGGTTCCCTGTGTGTGTGGGAGGGGGCTCGCTGTGTATGTGGGAGTGGGCTCGCTGTGTGTGAGAGGGGGCTCGCTGTGTGTATGAAAGGGGGCTCGCTGTGTGTGTGGGAGGGGGCTCGCTGTGTGTGTGAGAGGGGGCTCACTGTGTTTGTGGGAGGGGGTTCCCTGTGTGTGTGGGAGGTGGCTCACTGTGTGTGTGGGAGGTGGTTCCCTGTGTGTGGGATGGGGTTCCCTGTGTGTGTGGGAGGGGGCTCTGTGTGTGTGTGGGAGGGGGCTCGCTGTGTGTGTGGGAGGGGGCTCTGTGTGTGTGTGGGAGGGGGCTCTCTGTGTGTGTGGGAGGGGGTTCCCTGTGTGTGTGAGAGGGGGTCACTGTGTGTGTGTGGGAGGGGGTCACTGTGTGTGTGTGGGAGGGGGTACCCTGTATGTGTGGGAGGGGGCTCTGTGTGTGTGTGTTGGAGGTGGTTCCCTGTTTGTGGGAGGGGGCTCTGTGTGTGTGAGAGGGGGCTCTGTGTGTGTGTGGGAGGGGGTTCCCTGTGTGTTTGGGAGGGTGTTCCCTGTGTGTTTGGGAGGGGGTTCCCTTTGTGTGTAGGAGGTGGCTCGCTGTGTGTGTGGGAAGGGGGTCACTGTGTGTGTGGGAGGCAGTTCCCTGTGTGTGTGGGAAGGGGGTCACTGTGTGTGTGGGAGGGGGCTCGCTGTGTGTGTGGGAGGGGGTTCCCTGTGTGTGTGAGGGGGGGCTCTGTGTGTGTGTGGGAGGCGGTTCCCTGTGTGTGTGGGAGGGGGCTCGCTGTGTGTATGTGTAGAGGGGGCTTGCTCTCTATTTGGGAGGCAGTTCCGTGTGTATGGGAAGGGGATCACTGTGTGTGTGGGAGGGGGCTCGCTTTGTGTGTGAGAGGCGACCCGCTGTGTGTGTGGGAGGGGGCTCGCTGTGTGTGTGGGAGGGGGCTCGCTGCGTGTGTGGGAGGGGGCTCGCTGTGTGTGTGGGAGGCAGTTCCCTGTGTATGTGGGAAGGGGGTCTCTGTGTGTGTGGGAGGGGGCTCGCTGTGTGTGTGGGAGGGGGTTCCCTGTGTGTGTGTGAGAGGGGGCTCACTGTGTGTGTGGGAGGGGGTTCACTGCAGTTCCCTGTGTGTGTGGGAAGGGGGTCACTGTGTGTGTGGGAGGGGGATCGCTGTCTGTGTGGGAGGGGGCTCGCTGTGTGTGTGAGAGGCAGTTCCCTGTGTGTGTGGGAAGGGGGTCACTGTGTGTGTGGGAGGGGGCTCGCGGTGTGTGTGGGAGGCAGTTCCCTGTGTGTGTGGGAAGGGGGTCACTGTGTGTGTGGGAGGGGGCTCGCTGTGTGTGTGAGAGGGGGCTTGCTGTGTGTGTGAGAGGGGGCTCACTGTGTGTGTGGGAGGGGGCTCACTGTGTGTGTGAGAGGGGGCTTGCTGTGTGTGTGGGAGGGGACTCGCTGTGTGTGTGGGAGGGGGCTCACTGTGTGTGTGGGAGGGGGCTCACTGTGTGTGTGGGAGGGGGTTCACTGTGTGTGTGGGAGGCAGTTCCCTGTGTGTGTGGGAAGGGGGTCACTGTGTGTATGGGAGGGGGCTCGCTGTGTGTGTGGGAGGGGGCTCGCTGTGTGTGTGAGAGGGGGCTCACTGTGTGTGTGGATGGGGGCTCGCTGTGTGTGTGGGAGGGGGCTCACTGTGTGTGTGGGAGGGGGCTCGCTGTGTGTGTGGGAGAGGGCTCGCTGTGTGTGTGGGAGGCAGTTCCCTGTGTGTGTGGGAGGGGGCTCGCTGTGTGTGTGGGAGGCAGTTCCCTGTGTGTGTGGGAAGGGGGTCACTGTGTGTGTGGGAGGGGGCTCGCTGTGTGTGTGGGAGGGGGCCCGCTGTGTGTGTGGGAGGCTGTTCCCTGTGTGTGTGGGAAGGGGGTCACTGTGTGTGTGGGAGGGGGCTCGCTGTGTGTGTGGGAGGCAGTTCCCTGTGTGTGGGAAGGGGGTCACTGTGTGTGTGGGAGGGGGCTCACTGTGTGTGTGGGAGGGGGCTCGCTGTGTGTGTGGGAGGGAGTTCCCTGTGTGTGTGGGAGGGGGTTCGCTGTGTGCGTGGAAGGGGGCTTGCTGTGTGTGTGGGAGGGGGCTCACTGTGTGTGTGGGAGGCAGTTCCCTGTGTGTGTGGGAAGGGGGTCACTGTGTGTGTTGAAGGGGGCTCGCTGTGTGTGTGGGAGGGGGTTCACTGCAGTTCCCTGTGTGTGTGGGAAGGGGGTCACTGTGTGTGTGGGAGGGGGATCGCTGTCTGTGTGGGAGGGGACTCGCTGTGTGTGTGGGAGGGGGCTCACTGTGTGTGTGGGAGGGGGCTCACTGTGTGTGTGGGAGGGGGTTCACTGTGTGTGTGGGAGGGAGTTCCCTGTGTGTGTGGGAGGGGGTTCGCTGTGTGTGTGGAAGGGGGCTTGCTGTGTGTGTGGGAGGGGGCTCGCTGTGTGTGTGGGAGGCAGTTCCCTGTGTGTGGGAAGGGGGTCACTGTGTGTGTGGGAGGGGGCTCACTGTGTGTGTGGGAGGCAGTTCCCTGTGTGTGGGAAGGGGGTCACTGTGTGTGTGGGAGGGGGCTCACTCTGTGTGTGGGACAGGGTTCCCCGTGTGTGTGGGAGTGGGCTCGCTGTGTGTGTGGGAGGGGGTTCCCTGTGTGTGTGGGAGGGGGCTCGCTGTGTGTGTGGGAGGGGGCTCGCTGTGTGTGTGGGAGGCAGTTCCCTGTGTGTGTGGTAAAGTGTTCACTGTGTGTGTGGGAGTGGGCTCGCTGTGTGTGTGGGAGGGGGCTCACTTTGTGTGTGCGACGGGGTTCCCCGTGTGTGTGGGAGGGGGCTCACTGTGTGTGTGGGAGGCAGTTCCCTGTGTGTGGGAAGGGGGTCACTGTGTGTGTGGGAGGGGGCTCACTGTGTGTGTGGGAGGCCGTTCCCTGTGTGTGGGAAGGGGGTCACTGTGTGTGTGGGAGGGGGCTCACTCTGTATGTGGGACAGGGTTCCCCGTGTGTGTGGGAGTGGGCTCGCTGTGTGTGTGGGAGGGGGTTCCCTGTGTGTGTGGGAGGGGGCTCGCTGTGTGTGTGGGAGGGTGCTTGCTGTGTGTGTGGGAGGGGGCTCGCTGTGTGTGTGGGAGGGAGTTCCCTGTGTGTTTGGGAGGGGGCTCGCTATGTGTGTATCAGGGGTCTCGCTGTGTGTGTGGGAGGGGGCTCACTGTGTGTGTGGGATGGGGTTGCCTGTGTGTGTGGGAGGGGGTTCACTGTGTGTGTGGGAGGGGGCTCTGTGTGTGTGGGAGGGGGTTCACTGTGTGTGTGGGAGGGGGCTCGCTGTGTGTGTGGGAGGAGACTTGCTGTGTGTGTGGGAGGGGGCTCGCTGTGTGTGTGGGAGGGGGCTCTGTGTGTGTGGGATGGGGCTCACTGTGTGCGTGGGAGGTGGCTCGCTCTGTGTGTGGGAGGGGGCTTGCTGTGTGTGTAGGAGGGGGCTCACTGTGTGCGTGGGAAGGGACTCACTGTGTGTGTGGGAGGGCGTTCCCTGTGTGTGTGGGAGGGGGTTCCCTGTGTGTGTGGGAGGGGGTTCCCTGTGTGTGTGGGAGGGGGCTCGCTGTGTGTGTGGCAGGGGGCTCGCTGTGTGTGTGGGACGGGTTCCCTGTGTGTGTGAAGGGGGTCACTGTGTGTGTGTGAGGGGGCGCGCTGTGTGTGTGGAAAGGGGGTCACTGTGTGTGTGGGAGGGGGTTCCCTGTGTGTGTGGGAAGGGGCTCGCTGTGTGTGTGGGAGGAGGCCCCCAGTGTGTGTGGGAGGGGGCTCGCTGTGTGTGTGGGAGGGGGCTCGCTGTGTGTGTGGGAGGGAGTTCCCTGTGTGTGTGGGAGGGGGTTCGCTGTGTGTGTGGAAGGGGGCTTGCTGTGTGTGTGGGAGGGGGCTCACTGTGTGTGTGGGAGGCAGTTCCCTGTGTGTGTGGGAAGGGGGTCACTGTGTGTGTTGAAGGGGGCTCGCTGTGTGTGTGGGAGGGGGTTCGCTGTGTGTGTGGGAGGGGGCTCGCTGTGTGTGTGGGAGGGGGCTCGCTGTGTGTGTGGGAGGCAGTTCCCTGTGTGTGTGGGAAGGGGGTCACTGTGTGTGTGGGAGGGGGCTTGCTGTGTGTGTGGGACGGGTTCCCTGTGTGTGTGAAGGGGGTCACTGTGTGTGTGTGAGGGGGCGCGCTGTGTGTGTGGAAAGGGGGTCACTGTGTGTGTGGGAGGGGGTTCCCTGTGTGTGTGGGAGGGGCCTCGCTGTGTTTGTGGGAGAGGGTTCCCAGTGTGTGTGGGAAGGGGCTCGCAGTGTGTGTGGGAGGGGGTTCACTGTGTGTGGGAGGGGGCTCGCTGTGTGTGTGCGAGGCAGTTCCCTGTGTGTGTGGGAAGGGGGTCACTGTTTGTGTGGGAGTGGGCTCGCTGTGTGTGTGAGAGGGGGCTTGCTGTGTGTGTGAGAGGGGGCTCACTGTGTGAATGGGAGGGGGCTCGCTGTGTGTGTGAGAGGGGGCTTGCTGTGTGTGTGGGAGGGGGCTCGCTGTGTGTGTGGGAGGGGGCTCACTGTGTGTGTGGGAGGGGGTTCGCTGTGTGTGTGGGAGGCAGTTCCCTGTGTGTGTGGGAAGGGGGTCACTGTGTGTATGGGAGGGGGCTCGCTGTGTGTGTGGGAGGGGGCTCGCTGTGTGTGTGAGAGGGGGCTCACTGTGTGTGTGGAATGGGGCTCGCTGTGTGTGTGGGAGGGGGCTCACTGTGTGTGTGGGAAGGGGCTCGCTGTGTGTGTGGGAGAGGGCTCGCTGTGTGTGGGAGGCAGTCCCCTGTGTGTGTGGGAAGGGGTTCCCTGTGTGTGTGGGAAGGGGGTCACTGTGTGTGTGGGAGGGGGCTCGCTGTGTGTGTGGGAGGCAGTTCCCTGTGTGTGTGGGAGGGGGCTTGCTGTGTGTGTGGGAGGGGTCTCGTGTGTGTGAGGGAGGGAGCTTGCTGTGTGTGTGGGAGGGGGCTTGCTGTGCGTGTGGGAGGGCATTCCCTGTGTGTGTGGGTGGAGGTTCCCTGTGTGTGTGGGAGGGGGTTCCCTGTGTGTGTGGGAGGGGGCTCGCTGTGTATGTGGGAGTGGGCTCGCTGTGTGTGAGAGGGGGCTCGCTGTGTGTATGAAAGGGGGCTCGCTGTGTGTGTGGGAGGGGGCTCGCTGTGTGTGTGAGAGGGGGCTCACTGTGTTTGTGGGAGGGGGTTCCCTGTGTGTGTGGGAGGTGGCTCACTGTGTGTGTGGGAGGTGGTTCCCTGTGTGTGGGATGGGGTTCCCTGTGTGTGTGGGAGGGGGCTCTGTGTGTGTGTGGGAGGGGGCTCGCTGTGTGTGTGGGAGGGGGCTCTGTGTGTGTGTGGGAGGGGGCTCGCTGTGTGTGTGGGAGGGGGTTCCCTGTGTGTGTGAGAGGGGGTCACTGTGTGTGTGTGGGAGGGGGTCACTGTGTGTGTGTGGGAGGGGGTACCCTGTATGTGTGGGAGGGGGCTCTGTGTGTGTGTGTTGGAGGTGGTTCCCTGTTTGTGGGAGGGGGCTCTGTGTGTGAGAGGGGGCTCTGTGTGTGTGTGGGAGGGGGTTCCCTGTGTGTTTGGGAGGGTGTTCCCTGTGTGTTTGGGAGGGGGTTCCCTTTGTGTGTAGGAGGTGGCTCGCTGTGTGTGTGGGAAGGGGGTCACTGTGTGTGTGGGAGGCAGTTCCCTGTGTGTGTGGGAAGGGGGTCACTGTGTGTGTGGGAGGGGGCTCGCTGTGTGTGTGGGAGGGGGTTCCCTGTGTGTGTGAGGGGGGGCTCTGTGTGTGTGTGGGAGGCGGTTCCCTGTGTGTGTGGGAGGGGGCTCGCTGTGTGTATGTGTAGAGGGGGCTTGCTCTCTATTTGGGAGGCAGTTCCGTGTGTATGGGAAGGGGATCACTGTGTGTGTGGGAGGGGGCTCGCTTTGTGTGTGAGAGGCGACCCGCTGTGTGTGTGGGAGGGGGCTCGCTGTGTGTGTGGGAGGGGGCTCGCTGCGTGTGTGGGAGGGGGCTTGCTGTGTGTGTGGGAGGCAGTTCCCTGTGTATGTGGGAAGGTGGTCACTGTGTGTGTGGGAGGGGGCTCGCTGTGTGTGTGGGAGGGGGTTCCCTGTGTGTGTGTGAGAGGGGGCTCACTGTGTGTGTGGGAGGGGGTTCACTGCAGTTCCCTGTGTGTGTGGGAAGGGGGTCACTGTGTGTGTGGGAGGGGGATCGCTGTCTGTGTGGGAGGGGGCTCGCTGTGTGTGTGAGAGGCAGTTCCCTGTGTGTGTGGGAAGGGGGTCACTGTGTGTGTGGGAGGGGGCTCGCGGTGTGTGTGGGAGGCAGTTCCCTGTGTGTGTGGGAAGGGGGTCACTGTGTGTGTGGGAGGGGGCTCGCTGTGTGTGTGAGAGGGGGCTTGCTGTGTGTGTGAGAGGGGGCTCACTGTGTGTGTGGGAGGGGGCTCACTGTGTGTGTGAGAGGGGGCTTGCTGTGTGTGTGGGAGGGGACTCGCTGTGTGTGTGGGAGGGGGCTCACTGTGTGTGTGGGAGGGGGCTCACTGTGTGTGTGGGAGGGGGTTCACTGTGTGTGTGGGAGGCAGTTCCCTGTGTGTGTGGGAAGGGGGTCACTGTGTGTATGGGAGGGGGCTCGCTGTGTGTGTGGGAGGGGGCTCGCTGTGTGTGTGAGAGGGGGCTCACTGTGTGTGTGGATGGGGGCTCGCTGTGTGTGTGGGAGGGGGCTCACTGTGTGTGTGGGAGGGGGCTCGCTGTGTGTGTGGGAGAGGGCTCGCTGTGTGTGTGGGAGGCAGTTCCCTGTGTGTGTGGGAGGGGGCTCGCTGTGTGTGTGGGAGGCAGTTCCCTGTGTGTGTGGGAAGGGGGTCACTGTGTGTGTGGGAGGGGGCTCGCTGTGTGTGTGGGAGGGGGCCCGCTGTGTGTGTGGGAGGCTGTTCCCTGTGTGTGTGGGAAGGGGGTCACTGTGTGTGTGGGAGGGGGCTCGCTGTGTGTGTGGGAGGCAGTTCCCTGTGTGTGGGAAGGGGGTCACTGTGTGTGTGGGAGGGGGCTCACTGTGTGTGTGGGAGGGGGCTCGCTGTGTGTGTGGGAGGGAGTTCCCTGTGTGTGTGGGAGGGGGTTCGCTGTGTGCGTGGAAGGGGGCTTGCTGTGTGTGTGGGAGGGGGCTCACTGTGTGTGTGGGAGGCAGTTCCCTGTGTGTGTGGGAAGGGGGTCACTGTGTGTGTTGAAGGGGGCTCGCTGTGTGTGTGGGAGGGGGTTCACTGCAGTTCCCTGTGTGTGTGGGAAGGGGGTCACTGTGTGTGTGGGAGGGGGATCGCTGTCTGTGTGGGAGGGGACTCGCTGTGTGTGTGGGAGGGGGCTCACTGTGTGTGTGGGAGGGGGCTCACTGTGTGTGTGGGAGGGGGTTCACTGTGTGTGTGGGAGGGAGTTCCCTGTGTGTGTGGGAGGGGGTTCGCTGTGTGTGTGGAAGGGGGCTTGCTGTGTGTGTGGGAGGGGGCTCGCTGTGTGTGTGGGAGGCAGTTCCCTGTGTGTGGGAAGGGGGTCACTGTGTGTGTGGGAGGGGGCTCACTGTGTGTGTGGGAGGCAGTTCCCTGTGTGTGGGAAGGGGGTCACTGTGTGTGTGGGAGGGGGCTCACTCTGTGTGTGGGACAGGGTTCCCCGTGTGTGTGGGAGTGGGCTCGCTGTGTGTGTGGGAGGGGGTTCCCTGTGTGTGTGGGAGGGGGCTCGCTGTGTGTGTGGGAGGGGGCTCGCTGTGTGTGTGGGAGGCAGTTCCCTGTGTGTGTGGTAAAGTGTTCACTGTGTGTGTGGGAGTGGGCTCGCTGTGTGTGTGGGAGGGGGCTCACTTTGTGTGTGCGACGGGGTTCCCCGTGTGTGTGGGAGGGGGCTCACTGTGTGTGTGGGAGGCAGTTCCCTGTGTGTGGGAAGGGGGTCACTGTGTGTGTGGGAGGGGGCTCACTGTGTGTGTGGGAGGCCGTTCCCTGTGTGTGGGAAGGGGGTCACTGTGTGTGTGGGAGGGGGCTCACTCTGTGTGTGGGACAGGGTTCCCCGTGTGTGTGGGAGTGGGCTCGCTGTGTGTGTGGGAGGGGGTTCCCTGTGTGTGTGGGAGGGGGCTCGCTGTGTGTGTGGGAGGGTGCTTGCTGTGTGTGTGGGAGGGGGCTCGCTGTGTGTGTGGGAGGGAGTTCCCTGTGTGTTTGGGAGGGGGCTCGCTATGTGTGTATCAGGGGTCTCGCTGTGTGTGTGGGAGGGGGCTCACTGTGTGTGTGGGATGGGGTTGCCTGTGTGTGTGGGAGGGGGTTCACTGTGTGTGTGGGAGGGGGCTCTGTGTGTGTGGGAGGGGGTTCACTGTGTGTGTGGGAGGGGGCTCGCTGTGTGTGTGGGAGGAGACTTGCTGTGTGTGTGGGAGGGGGCTCGCTGTGTGTGTGGGAGGGGGCTCTGTGTGTGTGGGATGGGGCTCACTGTGTGCGTGGGAGGTGGCTCGCTCTGTGTGTGGGAGGGGGCTTGCTGTGTGTGTAGGAGGGGGCTCACTGTGTGCGTGGGAGGGGACTCACTGTGTGTGTGGGAGGGCGTTCCCTGTGTGTGTGGGAGGGGGTTCCCTGTGTGTGTGGGAGGGGGTTCCCTGTGTGTGTGGGAGGGGGCTCGCTGTGTGTGTGGCAGGGGGCTCGCTGTGTGTGGGATGAGGTTCCCTGTGTGTGTGAGAGGGGGTTCGCTGTGTGTGTGAGGGGGGCTCTGTGTGTGTGTGGGAGGCAGTTCCCTGTGTGTGTGGGAGGGGGCTCGCTGTGTGTATGTGTAGAGGGGGCTTGCTCTGTGTTTGGGAGGCAGTTCCCTGTGTGTGTGGGAAGGGGGTCACTGTGTGTGTGGGAGGGGGCTCGCTGTGTGTGTGAGAGGGGACCCGCTGTGTGTGTGGGAGGGGGATCGCTGTGTGTGTGGGAGGGGGCTCACTGTGTGTGTGGGAGGGGGCTCGCTGTGTGTGTGGGAGGCAGTTCCCTGTGTATGTGGGAAGGGGGTCACTGTGTGTGTGGGAGGGGGCTCGCTGTGTGTGTGGGAGGGGGTTCCCTGTGTGTGTGTGAAAGGGGGCTCACTGTGTGTGTCGGAGGGGGTTCACTGTGTGTGGGAGGGGGCTCGCTGTGTGTGTGCGAGGCAGTTCCCTGTGTGTGTGGGAAGGGGGTCACTGTTTGTGTGGGAGTGGGCTCGCTGTGTGTGTGAGAGGGGGCTTGCTGTGTGTGTGAGAGGGGGCTCACTGTGTGAATGGGAGGGGGCTCGCTGTGTGTGTGAGAGGGGGCTTGCTGTGTGTGTGGGAGGGGGCTCGCTGTGTGTGTGGGAGGGGGCTCACTGTGTGTGTGGGAAGGGGCTCACTGTGTGTGTGGGAGGGGGTTCGCTGTGTGTGTGGGAGGCAGTTCCCTGTGTGTGTGGGAAGGGGGTCACTGTGTGTATGGGAGGGGGCTCGCTGTGTGTGTGGGAGGGGGCTCGCTGTGTGTGTGAGAGGGGGCTCACTGTGTGTGTGGAATGGGGCTCGCTGTGTGTGTGGGAGGGGGCTCACTGTGTGTGTGGGAAGGGGCTCGCTGTGTGTGGGAGGCAGTCCCCTGTGTGTGTGGGAAGGGGGTCACTGTGTGTGTGGGAGGGGGCTCGCTGTGTGTGTGGGAGGGGGCTCGCTGTGTGTGTGGGAAGGGGTTCCCTGTGTGTGTGGGAAGGGGGTCACTGTGTGTGTGGGAGGGGGCTCGCTGTGTGTGTGGGAGGCAGTTTCCTGTGTGTGTGGGAAGGGGGTCACTGTGTGTGTGGGAGGGGGCTCGCTCTGTGTGTGGGAGGGGGCCCGCTGTGTGTGTGGGAGGCAGTTCCCTGTGTGTGTGGGAAGGGGGTCACTGTGTGTGTGGGAGGGGGCTCGCTGTGTGTGTGGGAGGCAGTTCCCTGTGTGTGTGGGAAGGGGTTCACTGTGTGTGTGGGAGGGGGCTCGCTGTGTGTGTGGGAGGGGGCTCACTTTGTGTGTGGGGCGGGGTTCCCCGTGTGTGTGGGAGGGGGCTCACTGTGTGTGTGGGAGGCAGTTCCCTGTGTGTGGGAAGGGGGTCACTGTGTGTGTGGGAGGGGGCTCACTGTGTGTGTGGGAGGCAGTTCCCTGTGTGTGGGAAGGGGGTCACTGTGTGTGTGGGAGGGGGCTCACTCTGTGTGTGGGACGAGGTTCCCCGTGTGTGTGGGAGTGGGCTCACTGTGTGTGTGGGAGGGGGTTCCCTGTGTGTGTGGGAGGGGGCTCGCTGTGTGTGTGGGAGGGGGCTTGCTGTGTGTGTGGGAGGGGGCTCGCTGTGTGTGTGGGAGGGAGTTCCCTGTGTGTGTGGGAGGGGGCTCGCTATGTGTGTAGCAGGGGGCTCGCTGTGTGTGGGAGGAGGCTCACTGTGTGTGTGGGAGGAGGCTCACTGTGTGTGTGGGAGGAGGCTCCGTGTGTGTGGGAGGGGGTTCACTGTGTGTGGGAGGGGGCTCGCTGTGTGTGTGGGAGGGGGTTCCCTGTGTGTGTGGGAGGGGGCTCGCTGTGTGTGTGGAAGGGGGCTTGCTGTGTGTGTGGGAGGGGGCTCGCTGTGTGTGTGGGAGGGGGCTCGCTGTGTGTGTGGGAAGGCGTTCCCTGTGTGTGTGTGAGGGGGCTCTGTGTGTGTGTGGGAGGGGGCTCGCTGTGTGTGTGGGAGGGGGCTCGCTGTGTGTGTGTGTGTGAGGGGGCTCTGTGTGTGTGTGGGAGGGGGCTCGCTGTGTGTGTGGAAGGGGGCTTGCTGTGTGTGTGGGAGGGGGCTCGCTGTGTGTGTGGGAGGGCGTTCCCTGTGTGTGTGGGAGGGGGCTTGCTGTGTGTGTGGGATGGGGCTCACTGTGTGCGTGGGAGGGGGCTCGCTCTGTGTGTGGGAGGGGGCTTGCTGTGTGTGTAGGAGGGGGCTCACTGTGTGCGTGGGAGGGGGCTCACTGTGTGTGTGGGAAGGCGTTCCCTGTGTGTGTGGGAGGGGTCCCCTGTGTGTGTGGTAGAGGGTTCCCTGTGTGCGTGGGAGGGGGCTCACTGTGTGTGTGGGAGGGGGTTCCCTGTGTGTGTGAGAGGGGGCTCCCTGTGTGTGTGGGAGAGGGTTCCCTGTGTGCGTGGGAGGGGGCTCCCTGTGTGTGTGGGACAGGGTTCCCTGTGTGTGTGGGAGGGGGCTCTGTGTGTGTGTTGGAGGTGGTTCCCTGTGTGTGTGAGAGGGGGCTCTGTGTTTGTGTGGGAGGGGGCTCGCTGTGTGTGTGAGAGGGGGCTCTGTGTGTGTGTGGGAGGGGGCTCGCTGTGTGTGTGGGAGGGGGCTCGCTGTGTGTGTGAGAGGGGGCTCTGTGTGTGTGTGGGAGGGGGCTCGCTGTGTGTGTGGGAGGGGGTTCCCTGTGTGTGTGAGAGGGGGTTCCCTGTGTGTGTAGGAGGGGGCTCACTGTGTGTGTGGGAGGGGGTTCCCTGTGTGTGTGAGAGGGGGCTCCCTGTGTGTGTGGGAGGTGGTTCCCTGTGTGTGTGGGAGGGGGCTCTGTGTGTGTGTTGGAGGTGGTTCCCTGTGTGTGTGAGAGGGGGCTCTGTGTGTGTGTGGGAGGGGGCTCGCTGTGTGTGTGGGAGGGGGCTGTGTGTGTGTGTGTGGGAGGGGGCTCTGTGTGTGTGTGTGGGAGGGGATTCCCTGTGTGTGTGGGAGGGGATTCCCTGTGTGTGTGGGAGGGGGCTGTGTGTGTGTGTGTGTGGGAGGGGGCTGTGTGTGTATGGGAGAGGGCTGATGTGATCTCCTTTTCAGTGGGGGGGGGGGGATCTTTGGCTTTACTTGTCATTTTATTTGAAAGGGCTGGATCTCTGGAAGGCTGACAGGAGCTGCTGGACCTGGGATCCACTGCCAGCATTTTCTTTATCAAGCTTTTCAATATTTGGTGGGGAAAGCCAGTGTCCCACCTGGGACAACGCTGTGAAAAAAGGACTGGAACGTTGTGCCGTCTACCCTTGAATGTTTCTGTGAGAGTCCACTCAACAACGCCCGAGCCGTTCTGTATTGGGAGGGGGGCTAGCTGGGTGGAGGCACTGGAAGGTATCTGATAGGCTGGGGTGTTGGGGGATTCTAGGTGTGGTTAGCACAGGATTCTGGGAGATACCAGGGGATGGGGTAGTGGAGTTTGGAACATAAGAACATAAGAACTAGGAGCAGGAGTCGGCCATCTGGCCCCTCGAGCCTGCTCCGCCATTCAATGAGATCATGGCTGATCTTTTGTGGACTCAGCTCCACTTTCCGGCCCGAACACCATAACCCTTAATCCCTTTATTCTTCAAAAAACTATCTATCTTTATCTTAAAAACATTTAATGAAGGAGCCTCTACTGTTTCACTGGGCAAAGAATTCCATAGATTCACAACCCTCTGGGTGAAGAAGTTCCTCCTAAACTCAGTCCTAAATCTACTTCCCCTTATTTTGAGGCTATGCCCCCTAGTTCTGCTTTCAACGTCAGTGGAAACAACCTGCCCGCATCTATCCTATCTATTCCCTTCATAATTTTATATGTTTCTATAAGATCCCCCCTCATCCTTCTAAATTCCAACGAGTACAGTCCCAGTCTACTCAACCTCTCCTCGTAATCCAACCCCTTCAGCTCTGGGATTAACCTAGTGAATCTCCTCTGCACACCCTCCAGTGCCAGTACGTCCTTTCTCAAGTAAGGAGACCAAAACTGAACACAATACTCCAGGTGTGGCCTCACTAACACCTTATACAATTGCAGCATAACCTCCCTAGTCTTAAACTCCATCCCTCTAGCAGTGAAGAACAAAACTCCATTTGCCTTCTTAATCACCTGTTGCACCTGTGAACCAACTTTCTGCGACTCATGCACTAGCACACCCAGGTCTCTCTGCACAGCAGCATGTTTTAATATTTTATCATTTAAATAATAATCCCTTTTGCTGTTATTCCTACCAAAATGGATAACCTCACATTTGTCAACATTGTATTCCATCTGCCAGACCCTAGCCCATTCACTTAGCCTATCCAAATCCCTCTGCAGACTTCCAGTATCCTCTGCACTTTTTGCTTTTCCTCTCATCTTAGTGTCGATGGACACCAGGGAAGAGTGTGTACTGGGAGAGGTGAGAATGCACAGGGTGGGGGCCATCCTTATTCAGTGTGCCCTATGTTAGCAAAAGGAGGCCTAGAACATACAGACAGAACATGCAGTGCAGAAGGAGGCCATTCGGCCCATCGAGCCAGCACTGACCCACTTCAGCCCTCACTTCCACCATACCCCCGTAACCCAATAACCCCTCTTAACCTTTGGATTGGATTTGTTTATTGTCATGTGTACCGAGGTACAGTGAAAAGTATTTTTCTGCGAGCAGCTCAACAGATCATTAAGTACATGAGAAGAAAAGGGAATAAAAGAAAATACATAATAGGGCAACACAACAAAGACAATGTAACTACATAAGCACTGGCATCGGATGAAGCATACAGGGTGTAGTGTTAATGAAATCAGTCCATAAGAGGGTGATTCCGGAGTCTGGTAACAGTGGGGAAGAAGCTGTTTTTGAGTCTGTTCGTGCGTGTTCTCAGACTTCTGTATCTCCTGCCCGATGGAAGAAGTTGGAAGAGTGAGTAAGCCGGGTGGGAGGGATCTTTGATTATGCTGCCCGCTTTCCCCAGGCAGCGGGAGGTGTAGATGGAGTCAATGGATGAGAGGCAGGTTTCTGTGATGGACTGGGCGGTGTTCACAACTCTCTGAAGTTTCTTGCGGTCCTGGGCCGAGCAGTTGCCATACCTGCCAATTCTGGTCACTATGGGCAATTTAGCACGGCCAACCCACCTAACCTGCATGTCTTTGAACTGTGGGAGGAAACCGGAGCACCCGGAGGAAACCCACACACACACGGGGAGAACGTGCAGACTCTGCACAGACAGTGACGCAGCGTAGTATAGAACCTGGGACCCTGGAGCTGTGAAGCCACAGTGCTAGCCACTTGTGAAATGAAATCGCTTATTGTCACAAGTAGGGTTCAAATGAAGTTACTGTGAAAAGCCCCTAGTTGCCACATTCCGGCGCCTGTTCGGGGACGCTGGTACGGGAATTGAACCGTGCTGCTGGCCTGCCTTGGTCTGCTTTAAAAGCCAGCGATTTAGCCCAGTGTGCTAAACCAGCCCCTGTGCTACTTGTTGAGGAATGGAGTGCAGTAACCAAACTAAACTGTGGCACCTGCACCCAGTAACTTTGAACAACCAACCTCGCTCAGCTGTGTCACTCTTTCATTATCTGTCAATTTATCGCGTCTCACTCAGGCAGAACAAATGGCAGCAATCAGAAAGGAAGTGGGGAATGTGAGCTGGTAATTACCAGAGCTCAGTGTTTTCACAAGCAATGGGATTCTCGCTTTGATAAAGTGGATAAGGCATGTTCGCTCAATCCACTCTCATTACACACTGGGGTGAGCGGCCTAATCTTGGCCCCCATCTCCCTCTCAACACATGCCGAGGAACATTCCAGGCTCCCATATCGACTCGTTAATGGGAGCCAATTTGCCATTTTTAAAGGGGAAATGAATGAGGAAAGTCGCGCATAATTAGAAAAGTTTAAGTCCTCAATTTGTCCACGGCTCTCTGTGCTTAAGAGAGGTGAAAAGCCCATTCACCTTGGGAAACACAGCTTTTAAGCCACTTTCTGAAGTCTGACCTTGCCTCAGGCAGAGACAGCAAGTGCCAATGCAGAACATGAGAGCCATTTCATTAAACCCCCTGATTAGCATTTATGGAGATGTTTTGTTTCTTTAATGGCTGCATGTAACTGTGATGCCTGAGCAGACGAGCAGACCGAATTCGTTCATGAGTTGCTGAATCGCCCTCCATTGAAAGAAAGAATAAAGTGAAGCAGGGAGGACCCAGGTGGAGAGGGACAGTGACTGACTGACCTTTCGCAAGATTATAATAGTCATTTCAAAGAAAAGGAGGCTTGTATTTCTATAGCGCCTTACACATCTTCAGGACATCCCACCAAGTTTTACAACCAACAAAGTACTTTGGAAGTGCAGTGACTGTGGGCCTGTAGGAATTCTCATGCGGCAGCCAATATTTGCAGAACAAGATCCCAGTAACAGCATGGAAGCCCTACAGTGTAGAAGGAGGCCATTCAGCCAGCCGAGTCTACATCGACCCTCTGAAAGAACAATCTACCTAGGGTCAGGCCCCCACCTTATCCCCGTAACCCAGCAACCCCACCTAACCCTTTGGACACTAAGGGGCAATTTAGCACGGCCAACCCACCTAACCCGCATGTCTTTGGACTGTGGGAGGAAACCGGAGCACCCGGAGGAAACCCATGCCGACACGGGGGAAAGTGCAGACTCCGCACAGACAGTGACCCAAGCCAGGAATCGAACCTGGGACCCTGGCTCTGCGAGGCAGCAGTGCTAACCACTGTGCTACCGTCCGTCCTTAAGTGACAATCACTGCAGATAATCTGTTTTCAGTGATGTTGCTTAGAGGATAGGGATAACTATTGACCAGGACACCAGGGATAACTCCCCTCATCTTCTCCCAAACATTGGGATCTTTATATCTACCAGAGAGGGTGGACAGGACCGTGGTTTAACATCCCACCTGAAAGGTGGTTCCCCTGACAGTGGCGCCCTCCCACAGCATTGCACTGCTGTGTCAGGTCGGATTTTGTGTTCAAGTGTCTGGAGTGGGACTTGAACCCACAACCTTCTGGTGGAGCTGCACAGCCTATCGGAGTTAATCGAGAGTGATCCCGAAATCCTCCCATTACAGGATGCAATTAAATCATTCCAGAGCTTTTGCTACTGCCATAGGAGCTCATCCTATGCATTCGCCATGCCTTGTGTGTGTTAAATCGATCTTTCATTCATTGCTTTCATTTGGAAAATAAAACTTTGCAGCACAGTGTCTGACCAATTTGGGACAAGATGTGTGGTGACTGTCCCCCTGGTTGGGAGGACCAGGTGAGTGTCCACCGATTGGGAGGACCAGGTGAGTGTCCCCCAGTTGGGAGGACCAGGTGAGTGTCCCCCGATTGGGAGGACCAGGTGAGTATCCCCCGATTGGGAGGACCAGGTGAGTGTCCCCTGATTGGGAGGACCAGGTGAGTGTCCCCTGGTTGGGCGGACCAGGTGAGTGTCCCCCGGTTGGGCGGACCAGGTGAGTGTCCCCCGATTGGGAGTACCAGGTGAGTGTCCCCCGATTGGGAGGACCAGGTGAGTGTCCCCCGGTTGGGCGGACCAGGTGAGTGCCCCCCGATTGGGAGGACCAGGTGAGTGTCCACCGATTGGGAGGACCAGTTGAGTGTCCCCCGGTTTGGGAAAACCAGGTGAGTGTCCCCCGGTTGGGAGGACCAGGTGAGTGTCCCCCGGTTGGGAGGACCAGGTGAGTGTCCCCCGGTTGGGAGGACCAGGTGAATGTCCCCCGATTGGGAGGACCAGGTAACTTTGGGCCTATGGTTCCCTAAGCTCTCCCTCGGCTTTCCCTCACTTCCTGCCTGAGACTGTTGCAGACTCATTGATGTATAGATTACGTGGACTGATTAATCAGTAACTCTGTTATCGTTGCATCATGTGGCTATATCAGAAGCTGTACTGGAACACAGGGGGTGCGATTCTCCGATCCCGGACCAGAGTGTCCGCGCCCCCATGGGGGGCCAGCACATTGCTGGAGTGCTTCACGCCGCTCCAGCCTCACTTCCTGCCGCGCACTGCGGGCGGCGCCAACCCGCGCGGTGGCTTTACGGAACGCGCTGCTCCAGACGCAACATGGTGCGGGGGTTCTGGGGCCGGACGCGCAACAAAGTAGGCCCGGGGGGGGGGGAGGGGGGGAGAGGCCGGCCCGCCGATCGGTGGGCCCCGATCGCGGGCCAGACCCCATCGTGGGCCCCTCCCGGGGACGGAGCCCCCCTCCCCCCACCCCCTCCCCCACAGGCCGCCCCCCCCCCCGACCTTTCGCGAAGATTTCCCGCCCGCAGTGACCAGGCGTGGACGGCACCGGCGGTACTCTGCTTTTTCCGCCCGGCCGCTCGGAGAATCGGCCGCTCGCCGGTTCCAGCGGCCCGCGACCGGGGCTGCCCGCCGCCGATTCTCCGCACCTGGGAGAATCAGGCGTCGACGTCGGGGCGGCGTGGTGCGGTTTGCAGCGATTCCCCGGCCTGGTGTGGGTCTGGGAGGATCGCGCCCAGGGAATCCGAGGAGCGGCCGACCAAGCTGCTCATCGGGCCTGCTCCGCCATTTAGTGCGATCGGAGATGATCTTCGCCTCCAACTCCACTTCACTTCCTGCTCCCCATATCCCTTAATTCCCTGAGAGACCGGAGTATGTCAATCCCATCCTTAAATATTGTAAGCCTCCTTCCAGTTTATTCCTTTATTTCCCCTTTCTTTTATTTTGCTGTTGCATTTTTGATTCTTGGATGTTTAATGGGCCTGCCACTTTAAGACAAATAGTCTGTACCTTTAATTCAAACAGAAGAATCCGGAAGGCTGTGCCTAGTGATTGTAGACTGTCCGGCCTCAGTTTGATTGCTTGTCTAGTGCCACAGGTAGAGTATTGACAGGCAGAGAGAGCTCGGCGTCCATGTCCACCGATCACAAACTGGCAACACAGGTGGAGAAGGTAGTCAAGAAGGCATACGGCATGCTTGCCTTCATCGGTCAGGGCATTGAGTATAAAAATTGGCAAGTCGTGTTGCAGCTGTACAGGATCTTAGTTAGGCCTCATTTGGAATATTGTGTACAATTCTGGTCGCCACACTACCAGTGGATGCTTTGGAGAGGGTACAGAAGCTGTTTACTAGGATGTTGCCTGGTATGGAGGGTGAAGGGGGGGGTTCAGCGATGATACCTCTTAAAACTAAATAGTTAGCATGCCTCTAGAGTAGTTTTACATCAGTTACGTTATTAAGGATTGAGATGAATTATAGGAAGAGTACCGAGTAATCATTATTAACCATTAAACATGTATTTCTAGGACATAGCAGGAATAAGTAATAGTAAAACAATCCAGGGTGCTGGTTCTGTTGTTCTGTTTCTCACAAACAAACAGCACAGGATGTTGAGATTGTACATAGCTGTGTGGATAAGGATCCTGGCATCAATCATGGGTTGCTTGTGATTCTATTGGTGAAGGTTAAACATTGCTTACGATTCTATTTGGTGAAGTTTGAACATTGCTTGTGATTCTATTGGGTGAAGGTTAAACATTGCTTGCAATTCTACTGGGTGAGTGTAAACATAGCAGCTTCAGGGATTGGATACGATCCAACTGGGGAGGGCTATTGATTTTTGAATGTTGTATACGTGCTGAGTTTGTGTCTTTGCTCTGTAGAAGGACCTTGGCAGCTTTCCAGGTCTTATCTCTCATGGACATGAAAACAAGTTTGTAGAAAATTAAACCGTCTTCAGATTGTTGATGTGTCTGCTGCTCTTTGTACTGAGTTGAGCCACAGGAGAAAAGCCCACGTGGAAGCCGACTCAATACACAGGCCTTGGAACTGCTCCTACAGAGGGCATTAGCTATGAGGAGAGGTTAGATGAACTCGGTCTGTTCTTACTGGAATGACGGAGGTTGAGAGGTGACCAGATAGAGGTCTACAAGTTTATGAGTGGCATGGACAGAGTGGATAGTCAGATGCTCTTTCCTCGGGTAGGAGAGTCAAGTACTCGGGGACATAGGTTTAAAGTGGGCGGGGAAAAGTTTAGAACAGATGTGCGAGGCAGGTTTTTTTACACAGAGGGTGGTAAATATATGGAATGCGCTGCCTGGGGAGGTATTGGGAGCAGGTACGATAGCGGCATTTAAGGGGCATTAAGACAAATATATGAATATGGTCGGAATGGAAGGATACGGACTCCGTAAGTGCATATGGTTTTAGTTTAGGCAGGTACCATGGTTGGCACAGGCCTGGAGGGCCGAAGGGCCTGCTCCTCTGCTGTATTGTTCTTTGTTCTTTGTAATTGGCCCAAAAGGCTTTGCTCTGCCCGGTAACAGGTGGTGATTAGACGTGATCCCACTGATAAGTTTTTCAGAGTCCCAAGGCTTGCGTTTTGGTTTCAGTTTTGATTCTGGCATTCCGCTGCAGAGATCCAACAAACTCCCTCCCAAAAAGATCCAGCTAATTCTCTCCAGAAGGCCACTGTGGGGGCTGACTCTTTCTCTCTCTCTCCAGCAAGTCTCAGGGTGGTGTTCTCTTGAGATTGCAGAGGCCTGAGGACAAACCACGAGCTGAAAGCAAAGAGAGATCGGAAATAAAGGCTCTCTCCGGAAAGATAGAGGCCTGAATGTGAGCCTTGAGCTGAAGGCCCAGTCTGATGTGAAATGAGGCGTCTCTCCAGAAAGCCTGCCACCTGTGAGGACTGTATTTCCTAATCTGTGGTGCCCCTGAATGAATGACTCTGCAAAGAAGGCCTTTACCAGCTGACAACCAGAGACTTTAATCGGCGAGCTTGCTGTGAGAAAGGGTGCTAAAGAACCACCATCGGAAGCAAAGACTTATTATTTGACCTTCGTCCTTATTATTTGAACCTCTTTCCACCCCTCTGTGTTTGTCTGTCTGGAATGTGTGAGGAGAGGGTGGGACAGTTAAAGGGGGTATTACGTATTAGCTCGACAATAGCCAGTTGGATTTACTGCATATTTCATTCCAGTTCTTGTTCTAAATAAACAGTAATGTTGTTGACATTCACAAACCTGGTGACTGTGATTACTGGGCAGCCAAGGGCCAAACATTTCTGGAATTTCTATCAGAATTGTTGGTTAATCCACTTGTGTTGTGTCTCTGGGGGACATGGGGCTGGAATTTACCGTGCGCTCGCCCAGGGTGTCCTAACAATATACTCAATGATGGAGCAGCCACAACTCTCTGGGATAGGGAATCCCAAAGATTCACAACCCTTTGATGAAGACATTTCTTCTCGCCTCAGCAAACAGACTTTAACACCGGGTGAATTTTGGTAATTTCTCAATTCCTCAGTCCTCACTTTACTCTTTAATCTTTAAGTAATACCTGGACTTCGCAATCCCATCAATTTTCAGGCAGAGAGATTAAGACTCTCGAGTCTTTACTTCTCACTGCCTTTACAAAGAACATAGAACATACAGAGCAGAAGGGGGCCATTCGGCCCATCAAGTCTGCACCGACCCACTTCAGCCCTCACTTCCACCCTATCCCTTAACCCAGTAACCCCTCCTACCCTTTTTGGTTACTATGGGCAATTTAGCATGGCCAATCCACCTAACCTGCACACCTTTGGACTGTGGGAGGAAACCGGAGCACCCGGAGGAAACCCACGCAGACACGGGGAGGATGTGCAGACCCCGCACAGTCAGTGACCCTGGCGCTGTGAAGCCACAGTGCTAGCCACTTGTGCTACCGCGCTTTGACACCGGGAATCAGCTTGCGGACCCTCCTCTGCACCGTCTCCAGAGTAAGGTGAGACAGGAGGACACTGTGACAACTCTCTCCCCATCCCCACCATCTATCTCCGCTCTCTTTCGGCTCTTGTTGGGTTGTGGGCTGACCGGTGCGGGCCCGTGTCCTTTGCAAGCTCATTCCTCACGGAGTGGAGCTTGGCCGAGACTTTCAGAAGCAAGTTGATCACGGGTGAAACTTTAAAAAAAATTTCCATGGGATGTGGGTGCCTTTGGGGGTGGGGGGAGGGGCGTTTGTTACCCATCCCAAATTGACCTTAAACTGAGTGGCTTGCTCAGCGATTTCAGAGGAGAGTTTGAAATTCCATGAATTGCTGTGGATCTGGGGTTACAGCACTGCTTCGTTCCAGGGTGAAGTGGTCAGCTACTGTGATCACAGAATCATAGAATGATCCTTTGCCCCAGCACTTCACAGAATCATTCTACCATTCTATGAATTGCTGGGGATCAGCCGAGAACATGGAGCTTTGGTTTTAGTCCTGAGTTGATGAAGCAAGGAGACAGGATGGGCTGAAAGACCTCCCTGGGCTTATTGTTTCAGGGAATGAATTTTAGGACAAAATAAATCTTGAAAATGCTCGACAGAGGTAAACAGGGCCATCAGACCACACACATGGAGCATGTCTGCCATCTACTGGCTGATGAATAATTCTCCACTCCACACCTGGCTACAGGTAAATGGGAGGGCTGGCGAGACAGAAAGCTAGAGGCAGGGGCAATGGGGCATCTGGAATCCACTATGAGTTTTAAAACAAATAGAAAGATGATAATGCAAACTCACGCTTGTACCACATCTTTTTTTTACCTCCTCCAGCCCTGCAACTCTCTAAAATCTCTGCGCTCCTCCAATTCCAGCTCTGCACATCTGCAATTTTCATCGCCGGCGGTGTCCAGACGCCAAGCTCTGGAATTTCCTCCCTTAACCTTTCCACCGAGAGTTCCGATGCTCCTTAATCTGTTTGATCAAGCATCTCTAAACAATTTATTTCATGAGATGTGGACGTAGCGAGCAATCCCTTGAACTGCATGGTAAGCTCAGCCACTTCAGGGAGTGGTTCAGAATCATTGCTGCGGGTCTGGAGTCACACAGGTAGGCCAGACTGGGTAAGGACGGCAGATTTCCTTCCCTAAAGGACATTAGCGAGCGAACCAGATGGATCAATCATTTCATTGTCTTTTAATTCCAGATGCTGAATTAAATTTTCACCATATGCCCTGATGGGATTTGAACCGGGAACACAGAGCATTAACCCAGCTCTCTGGATTATTAGTCCAGTGACAATACCACAACACCACTTCCTCCAGCGGTGTTCATCTTCTTTTATTGTTACATGTCTTGGTTAACATTTGTCTGATCTCGTTCTTTATGAAGTCCTGGGATGTTCTCATGTGTTCATGAAATGAAATGAAAATGGCTTATTGTCACGAGTAGGCTACAATGAAGTTACTGTGAAAAGCCCCTAGTCGCCACATTCCGGCGAGGCTGGTATGGGAATCGAACCGTGCTGCTGGCCTGCCTTGGTCTGCTTTCAAAGCCAGCGATTTAGCCCAGTGAGCTAAACCAGCCCCTATTGAATTGCCCATCCCTCATTGCCATAAGGGCACTTTATAAATGCCAGCTGTGGTTGCAATGTCACAAGGCACCTGATTTTATTTGTGGGATGTGGGCATCACTAACAAGGCCAGCATTTACCTGTAGCCAGGTGTGGAGTGGAATATTGCCCATCCCTCATTGCCATAAGACATAGGAGCAGAATTAGGCCACTCGGCCCATCGTGTCTGCCCTGCCATTCGCTCATGGCTGATCTGTTTCTCATCCCCATTCTCCTGCCTTCCCCCCATAACCCCTGATCCCTTTATTAATCAAGAACCTATCTCCATCTTAAAGACACTCAGTGATTTGGCCTCCACAGCCTTCTTCGGCAAAGAGTTCCACAGATTTACCGCCCTCTGGCTGAAGAAATTCCTCCTCATCTCTGTGGTAAAGGATCATCCCTTCAGTCTGAGGCTGTGCCCTCAGGTTCTAGTTTCTCCTACTCGTGGAAACTCTCGTCACTCTATCCAGGCCTCGCAGTATCCTGTAAGTTTCAATAAGATCCCCCCTCATCCTTCTAAACTCCAACGAGTACAGACCCAGAGTCCTCACCCGTTCCTCGTACGACAAGACCTTCATTCCAGGGACCATGGCAGCTGAAGTCAGGGCCAGAATGGCGGAATCAGGGGATGCTCACATGGCCCAAACCGGAGCAACGCTGAGACCCTGGAGGGTGGTGGAGCTGGGGAAGGTGACAGAGATAGGGGGAGGGGGTGAGTTCAGGAAGGAATTTTAAAACAAGACTGGGAATTTCAAAATGCAGATCAGGGGCGGGATTCTCCGACCCCCCGCCGGGTCGGAGAATCGCCGGGGGCTGGCGTGAATCCCGCCCCCGCCGGTTGCCGAATTCTCCGGCACCGGAGTTTCGGCGGGGGCAGGAATCGCGCCGCGCCGGTTGGCGGGTCCCCCCCCCGATTCTCTGGCCCGGATGGGCCGAAGTCCCGCTGCTAGAATGCCTGTCCCGCCGGCGTGGATTAAACCACCTCTCTTACCGGCGGGACAAGGCGGCGCGGGCGGGCTCCGGGGTCCTGGGGGGGAGCGCGGGGCGATCTGACCCCGGGGGGTGCCCCCACGGTGACCTGGCCCGTGATCGGGGCCCACCGATCCGCGGGCGGGCCTGTGCCGTGGGGCACTCTTTTCCTTCCGCCTTCGCCACGGTCTCCACCATGGTGGAGGCGGAAGAGACTCCCTCCACAGCGCATGCGCGGGGATGCCGTGAGCGGTCGCTAACACTCTCGCGCATGTGCCGCCCGGCAATGTCATTTCCGCGACAGCTGGCGGGGCACCAAAGGACCTTTCCGCCAGCTGGTGGGGCGGAAATCAGTCCGGCGCGGGCCTAACCCCTCAAGGTTAGGGCTCGGCCCACCAAGATGCGGAGGATTCCGCACCTTTGGGGCGGCGCGATGCCGGACTGATTTGCACCGTTTTGGGCGCCGGTCGGCGGACATCGCGCCGATACCGGAGAATTTCGCACCTGGAGTCGATCCCGTAATGAGAACAGGGATTTAGTGAGAGTTCAGATAGGGATTGCAGAGTTTTCAGTAATAGGTGAAAATCCCACCGAGGGCAGTCTGTGCATAGTGAATGATCACAGACCCAGGGATACAGGTCTGGAGTTTGGTGGGCAGGAGCTGGGGGGGGGGGGGGGGGGGGGCTGTTGGGGAGAGTTGGAAATCTAGTCCTAAATGTTCAAGGTAATTTTGATGGATTTCCATTGCAGAATTCTGTTGAAACTTGGCGGCAAGATCTTGGCCCGATAATAGCAGCTGATCTCCCAATTAACAGATTAAACTCGACATTGCCTCCAGAGAAACAGGAAGGTGGATCTTTGAGGGCAGGAACGAGATAAACCAGCATGAATGCAACAAGCGGCAACTTGCTAAACTTCAGCTGCTAAAAACATGTGAGCAGGAGCTTAGCAGCAAATGTACAGTTCCTCTATCCCATAATTGAGGAAATGAGGGTGAAGAATCTTGATTTGGCATTTATTTAAATCTTTGATCAATCCGGTGCAAATGTAAGAAAAGGAACAATTACCTTGTTGCTGTAATAAGGCAGTGAGGGTATTGCTGAACTACCAGCCTCCAAATCACAAAGCAGTTATGGGTCAAGGAGCAATTGCCTGGATAAACACTGACTCGTTATGAGTATGCCTCAGAGATAGGGTCATGAGAATCAGGACCAACAGCAACAATAGCAGCTAAAATAACAGGACCAGTGGGTACAGTAAGAACAAGAGTAAGTGCAGCACTAACAACATGTCAGTTACAGCAACAAAAGTATCAGTAAGAGTAACAACAGTGTCAGTAACAGTGACAACAGTGTCAGTTACTGCAACAACATTGTCAGTAACTGTATCAGCAACAGTAACAACAGTGTCAGTAAGAGTAGCAACGGTATCTGTAACAGTAGCAACGGTGTCTGAAAGTGTCGCAACATTGTCAGTAACAGTAGCAACAGTGTCAGCAACAGTGTCAGTAACAGTAGCAGCAACGGTAACAGTGTCAGCAATAGTAGCAACAATATCATCAACAGTAACAACAATATCATCAACTTTAACAACAATGTCAGCAACAGTAACAACAGTGTCAGCAACAGTAACAGTAACAGCAATATCAGCAGTAACCACAGTGTCAATAAGAGTCACAACATTCACCATCGAGGACAAAGCAACCCACTGGATCGGCCCTCCATCCACAAACATTAACATAACCATCCCCGATGCACAGTAGCAGCAGTGTGTACCATGGATGTAATACACTGCAAGAATTCACAAAACCACCTTCGCAAGTGTCTTCTAACCCCACAAGCTCGCCCACCTAGAGGGACCAGCAGCAGACACATGGGAACAGCACCACACCAAAGTTCCTTGCCAAACCACTAGGTAGCATGGCTTGGAATTATATTGCCATTCCTTCACTGATGCTGGCTAAAAGTCCTGATCTAACTTCCTAACAGTAGTGTGGCTGTTCCTACACCACAAGGACTATAGAGGTCCAAGAAGGCACCTGACAATCACATTCTTTAGAGTAATTTCAGATGGGATATAAATGCTGGCCAATCCAGTGAGGTGACACATCCTGTAAATTAATTACCAAAGAGTAAAACAATAGCAGCATCAACAGCAGTAATAGCACCAGGAGTAACAATAACAGCAACAACAATAACAGTGGCATCAGGAGTAATAATAACAACATCAACAATAACAACACCAACAGGAATAACAATAACAATACCAATGCCACCAGGAGTAACAATATCAACAACAATAACAATGGCACCAGGAGTAACAATAACAACATCAACAATAACACCAGAAACATGAGTAACAATAACAACATCAACAATAACACCAGTAACATGAGTAACAATAACAACATCAACAAAAACACCAGTAACATGAGTAACAATAACAACATCAACAATAACACCAGCAACATGAGTAACAATAACAACATCAACAATAACACCAGTAACATGAGTAACAATAACAACACCAACAATAACACCAGTAACATGAGTAACAATATCATCATCAACAATAACACCAGCAACATGAGTAACAATAACAACATCAACAATAACACCAGCAACATGAGTAACAATAACAACATCAACAATAACACCAGCAACATGAGTAACAATAACAACATCAACAATAACACCAGTAACATGAGTAACAATAACAACACCAACAATAACACCAGAAACATGAGTAACAATAACAACATCAACAATAACACCAGTAACATGAGTAACAATAACAACATCAACAAAAACACCAGTAACATGAGTAACAATAACAACATCAACAATAACACCAGCAACATGAGTAACAATAACAACATCAACAATAACACCAGTAACATGAGTAACAATAACAACATCAACAATAACACCAGCAACATGAGTAACAATAACAACATCAACAATAACACCAGCAACATGAGAAACAATAACAACATCAACAATAACACCAGCAACATGAGTAACAATAACAACATCAACACTAACACCAGCAACATAAGTAACAACAACAACATTGCCAATAACACCAGCAACATGAGTAACAATAACAACATCAACAATAACACCAGCAACATGAGTAACAATAACAACATCAACAATAACACCAGCAACATGAGTAACAATAACAACATCAACACTAACACCAGCAACATAAGTAACAACAACAACATTGCCAATAACACCAGCAACATGAGTAACAATAACAACATCAACAATAACACCAGCAACATGAGTAACAATAACAACATCGCCAATAACACCAGCAACATGAGTAACAATAACAACATCAACAATAACACCAGCAACATGAGTAACAATAACAACATCAACACTAACACCAGCAACATAAGTAACAATAACAACATCGCCAATAACACCAGCAACATGAGTAACAATAACAACATCAACAATAACACCAGCAACATGAGTAACAATAACAACATCAACAATAACACCAGCAACATGAGTAACAATAACAACATCGCCAATAACACCAGCAACATGAGTAACAATAACAACATCAACAATAACACCAGCAACATGAGTAACAATAACAACATCAACAATAACACCAGCAACATGAGTAACAATAACAACATTGCCAATAATACCAGCAACATGAGTAACAATAACAACATCAACAATAACACCAGCAACATGAGTAACAATAACAACATCAACAATAACACCAGCAACATGAGTAACAATAACAACATCAACACTAACACCAGCAACATAAGTAACAACAACAACATTGCCAATAATACCAGCAACATGAGTAACAATAACAACATCAACAATAACACCAGCAACATGAGTAACAATAACAACATCGCCAATAACACCAGCAACATGAGTAACAATAACAACATCAACAATACCATCGGCAACATGAGTAACAATAACAACACCAACAATAACATCGGCAACATGAGTAACAATAAGAACATCAACAATAACACCTGCAACAGGAGTAAAAATAACAACATCAACAATTACACCAGTAACATGAGTAACAATAACAACACCAACAATAACACCAGTAACATGAGTAACAATAATAACATCAACAATAACACCAGCAACAGGAGTAAAAATAACAACATCAAAAATTACTCCAGTAACATGAGTAACAATAAGAACATCACCAATAACAACAGCAACATGAGTAACAATAACAACATCAGCAAGAATAATGGCACCAGGAGTAACAATAACAACATCACGAATAACAACAGCAACATGAGTAACAATAACAACATCAACAATAACAACAGCAACATCAACAATAACAACAGCAACATGAGCAACAATAACAACATCAACAATAACAGCAGCAACATGAGTAACAATAACAACATCGACAATAACACCAGCAACATGAGTAACAATAACAACATCAACAATAACACCAGCAACATGAGAAACAATAACAACATCAACAATAACACCAGCAACATGAGTAACAATAACAACATCAACAATAACACCAGCAACATGAGTAACAATAACAACATTGACAATAACACGAGCAACATGAGTAAAAATAACAACATCGCCAATAACACCAGCAACATGAGTAACAATAACAACAGCAACAATAACAACAGCAACATGAGTAACAATAACAACCATCAACAATAACACCAGCAACATGAGTAACAATAACAACATCGCCAATAACACCAGCAACATGAGTAACAATAACAACATCAACAATAACACCAGCAACATGAGTAACAATAACAACATCAACAATAACACCAGCAACATGAGTAACAATAACAACATCAACAATAACACCAGCAACATGAGTAACAATAACAACATCAACAATAACACCAGCAACATGAGTAACAATAACAACATCAACAATAATACCAGCAACATGAGTAACAATAACAACATTGCCAATAACACCAGCAACATGAGTAACAATAACAACATCAACAATAACACCAGCAACATGAGTAAGAATAACAACATCAACAATACCATCGGCAACATGAGTAACAATAACAACGTCAACAATAACACCAGCAACATGAGTAACAATAACAACACCAACAATAACATCGGCAACATGAGTAACAATAACAACATCAACAATAACACCAGCAACAGGAGTAACAATAACATCATCGCCAATAACACCAGCAACATGAGTAAGAATAACAACATCAACAATACCATCGGCAACATGAGTAACAATAACAACGTCAACAATAACACCAGCAACGTGAGTAACAATAACAACACCAACAATAACATCGGCAACATGAGTAACAATAACAACATCAACAATAACACCAGCAACAGGAGTAAAAATAACAACATCAACAATTACTCCAGTAACATGAGTAACAATAAGAACATCAACAATAACACCAGTAAAATGAGTAACAATAACAACATCAACAATAACATCGGCAACATGAGTAACAATAACAACATCAGCAAGAATAATGGCACCAGGAGTAACAATAACAACATCACCAATAACAACAGCAACATGAGTAACAATAACAACATCAACAATAACAACAGCAACATGAGCAACAATAACAAAATCAACAATGACAGCAGCAACATAAGTAACAATAACAACATCGACAAAAACACCAGCAACATGAGTAACAATAACAACATTGACAATAACACCAGCAACATGAGTAACAATAACAACATCGACAATGACACCAGCAACATGAGCAACAATAACAACATCAACAATAACACCAGTAACATGAGTAACAATAACATCATCAACAATAACACCAGGAACAGGAGTAACAATAACAACATCGACAATAACACCAGCAACATGAGTAACAATAACAACATCAACAATAATAACAACAACAGCAACATGACTAACAATAACAACATCAACAATAACAGCAGCAACATGAGTAACAATAACAACATCGACAATAACTCCAGCAACATGAGTAACAATAACAACATGAACAATACCACCAGCAACATGAGTAACAATAACAACATCAACAATAACATCGGCAACATGAGTAACAATAACAACATCAACAATAACACCAGCAACATGAGTAACAATAACAACATCAACAATAACACCAGCAACATGAGTAACAATAACAACATCAACAATAATACCAGCAACATGAGTAACAATAACAACATTGCCAATAACACCAGCAACATGAGTAACAATAACAACATCGCCAATAACACCAGCAACATGAGTAACAATAACAACATCGCCAATAACACCAGCAACATGACTAACAATAACAACATCAACAATAACACCAGCAACATGAGTAACAATAACAACATCAACAATAACACAAGCAACATGAGTAACAATAACACCATTGCCAATAACACCAGCAACATGAGTAACAATAACAACATCAACAATAACACCAGCAACATGAGTAACAATAACAACACCAACAAAAAGATCGGCAACATGAGTAACAATAACAACATCAACAATAACACCAGCAACATGAGTAACAATAACAACATCGCCAATAACACCAGTAACATGAGTAACAATAACAACATCAACAATAACATCGGCAACATGAGTAACAATAAAAACATCAACAATAACACCAGCAACATGAGTAACAATAACAACATCGCCAATAACACCAGCAACATGAGTAACAATAACAACATCGCCAATAACACCAGCAACATGAGTAACAATAACAACATCAACAATAACACCAGCAACATGAGTAACAATAACAACATCGCCAATAACACCAGCAACGTGAGTAACAATAACAACACCAACAATAACATCGGCAACATGAGTAACAATAACAACATCAACAATAACACCAGCAACAGGAGTAAAAATAACAACATCAACAATTACTCCAGTAACATGAGTAACAATAAGAACATCAACAATAACACCAGTAAAATGAGTAACAATAACAACATCAACAATAACATCGGCAACATGAGTAACAATAACAACATCAGCAAGAATAATGGCACCAGGAGTAACAATAACAACAGCAACAATAACAACAGCAACATGAGTAACAATAACAACCATCAACAATAATACCAGCAACATGAGTAACAATAACAACATCGCCAATAACACCAGCAACATGAGTAACAATAACAACATCAACAATAACACCAGCAACATGAGTAACAATAACAACATCACCAATAACACCAGCAACATGAGTAAGAATAACAACATCAACAATACCATCGGCAACATGAGTAACAATAACAACGTCAACAATAACACCAGCAACATGAGTAACAATAACAACACCAACAATAACATCGGCAACATGAGTAACAATAACAACATCAACAATAACACCAGCAACAGGAGTAACAATAACATCATCGCCAATAACACCAGCAACATGAGTAAGAATAACAACATCAACAATACCATCGGCAACATGAGTAACAATAACAACGTCAACAATAACACCAGCAACGTGAGTAACAATAACAACACCAACAATAACATCGGCAACATGAGTAACAATAACAACATCAACAATAACACCAGCAACAGGAGTAAAAATAACAACATCAACAATTACTCCAGTAACATGAGTAACAATAAGAACATCAACAATAACACCAGTAAAATGAGTAACAATAACAACATCAACAATAACATCGGCAACATGAGTAACAATAACAACATCAGCAAGAATAATGGCACCAGGAGTAACAATAACAACATCACCAATAACAACAGCAACATGAGTAACAATAACAACATCAACAATAACAACAGCAACATGAGCAACAATAACAAAATCAACAATGACAGCAGCAACATGAGTAACAATAACAACATCGACAAAAACACCAGCAACATGAGTAACAATAACAACATTGACAATAACACCAGCAACATGAGTAACAATAACAACATCGACAATGACACCAGCAACATGAGCAACAATAACAACACCAACAATAACACCAGTAACATGAGTAACAATAACATCATCAACAATAACACCAGGAACAGGAGTAACAATAACAACATCGACAATAACACCAGCAACATGAGTAACAATAACAACATCAACAATAATAACAACAACAGCAACATGACTAACAATAACAACATCAACAATAACAGCAGCAACATGAGTAACAATAACAACATCGACAATAACTCCAGCAACATGAGTAACAATAACAACATGAACAATACCACCAGCAACATGAGTAACAATAACAACATCAACAATAACATCGGCAACATGAGTAACAATAACAACATCAACAATAACACCAGGAACAGGAGTAACAATAACAACATCAACAATAACACCAGCAACATGAGTAACAATAACAACATCAACAATAATACCAGCAACATGAGTAACAATAACAACATTGCCAATAACACCAGCAACATGAGTAACAATAACAACATCGCCAATAACACCAGCAACATGAGTAACAATAACAACATCGCCAATAACACCAGCAACATGAGTAACAATAACAACATCAACAATAACACCAGCAACATGAGTAACAAGAACAACATCGCCAATAAGACCAGCAACATGACTAACAATAACAACATCAACAATAACACCAGCAACATGAGTAACAATAACAACATCAACAATAACACAAGCAACATGAGTAACAATAACACCATTGCCAATAACACCAGCAACATGAGTAACAATAACAACATCAACAATAACACCAGCAACATGAGTAACAATAACAACATCAACAAAAAGATCGGCAACATGAGTAACAATAACAACATCAACAATAACACCAGCAACATGAGTAACAATAACAACATCGCCAATAACACCAGTAACATGAGTAACAATAACAACATCAACAATAACATCGGCAACATGAGTAACAATAAAAACATCAACAATAACACCAGCAACATGAGTAACAATAACAACATCGCCAATAACACCAGCAACATGAGTAACAATAACAACATCGCCAATAACACCAGCAACATGAGTAACAATAACAACATCAACAATAACACCAGCAACATGAGTAACAATAACAACATCAACAATAACACCAGCAACATGAGTAACAATAACAACATCAACAATAACAACAGCAACATGAGTAACACTAACAACATCAACAATAACACCAGCACCATGAGTAACAATAACAACATCAACAATACCATCGGCAACATGAGTAACAATAACAACATCAACAATAACACCAGCACCATGAGTAACAATAACAACATCAACAATAACACCAGCAACATGAGTAACAATAACAACATCAACAATAACATCGGCAACATGAGTAACAATAACAACATCAACAATAACACCAGCAACATGAGTACCAATAACAACACCAACAATAACATCGGCAACATGAGTAACAATAACAACATCAACAATAACACCAGCATCATGAGTAACAATAACAACATCGCCAATAACACCAGCAACATGAGTAACAATAACAACATCAACAATAACACCAGCAACATGAGTATCAATAACAACATCAACAATAACAACAGCAACATAAGTAACAATAACAACATCAGCAATAACACCATCAACATGAGTAACAGTAAAAACATCAACAATAACACCAGCACCATGAGTAACAATAACAACATCAACAATACCATCGGCAACATGAGTAACAATAACAACATCAACAATAACACCAGCACCATGAGTACCAATAACAACACCAACAATAACATCGGCAACATGAGTAACAATAACAACATCAACAATAACACCAGCAAAAGGAGTAAAAATAACAACATCAACAATTACACCAGTAACATGAGTAACAATAACAACATCAACAATAACACCAGTAACATGAGTAACAATAACAACATCAACAATAACAACAGCAACATAAGTAACAATAACAACATCAGCAATAACACCAGCAACATGAGAAACAATAACAACATCAACAATAACACCAGCAACATGAGTAACAGTAACAACATCAACAATAATACCAGCAACATGAGTAACAATAACAACATCAACAATAACACCAGCAACATGAGTAACAATAACACCATTGCCAATAACACCAGCAACATGAGTAACAATAACAACATCAACAATAACACCAGAAACATGAGTAACAATAACACCATTGCCAATAACACCAGCAACATGAGTAACAGTAACAACATCAACAATAACATCGGCAACATGAGTAACAATAACAACATCAGCAAGAATAATGGCACCAGGAGTAACAATAACAACATGACCAATAACAACAGCAACATGAGTAACAATAACAACATGACCAATAACAACAGCAACATGAGTAACAATAACAACATCAACAATAACAACAGCAACATGAGTAACAATAACAACATCAACAATAACACCAGCAACATGAGTAACAATAACAACATCAACAATAACACCAGCAACATGAGTAACAATAACAACATCAACAATAACACCAGCAACATGAGTAACAATAACAACATCAACAATAACACAAGCAACATGAGTAACAATAACAACATCAACAATAACACCAGCAACATGAGTAACAATAACAACATCAACAATAACACAAGCAACATGAGTAACAATAACACCATTGCCAATAACACCAGCAACATGAGTAACAATAACAACATCAACAATAACACCAGCAACATGAGCAACAATAACAACATCAACAATAACACCAGTAACATGAGTAACAATAACATCATCAACAATAACACCAGGAACAGGAGTAACAATAACAACATCGACAATAACACCAGCAACATGAGTAACAATAACATCATCAACAATAACACCAGCAACATGAGTAACAATAACAACATCAACAATAACAGCAGCAACATGAGTAACAATAACAACATCGACAATAACTCCAGCAACATGAGTAACAATAACAACATGAACAATACCACCAGCAACATGAGTAACAATAACAACATCAACAATAACACCAGCACCATGAGTAACAATAACAACATCAACAATAACACCAGCAACATGAGTAACAATAACAACATCGACAATAACTCCAGCAACATGAGTAACAATAACAACATGAACAATAACACCAGCAACATGAGTAACAATAACAACATGAACAATAACATCGGCAACATGAGTAACAATAACAACATCAACAATAACACCAGCAACATGAGTAACAATAACAACATCAACAATAACACCAGCAACATGAGTAACAATAACAACATCAACAATAATACCAGCAACATGAGTAACAATAACAACATTGCCAATAACACCAGCAACATGAGTAACAATAACAACATCGCCAATAACACCAGCAACATGAGTAACAATAACAACATTGCCAATAACACCAGCAACATGACTAACAATAACAACATCGACAATAACACCAGCAACATGAGTAACAATAACAACATCAACAATAACACCAGCAACATGAGTAACAATAACAACATCAACAATAACACAAGCAACATGAGTAACAATAACACCATTGCCAATAACACCAGCAACATGAGTAACAATAACAACATCAACAATAACACCAGCAACATGAGTAACAATAACAACACCAACAATAAGATCGGCAACATGAGTAACAATAACAACATCAACAATAACACCAGCAACATGAGTAACAATAACAACATCAACAATAACACCAGCATCATGAGTAACAATAACAACATCAACAATAACACCAGCAACATGAGTAACAATAACAACATCGCCAATAACACCAGCAACATGAGTAACAATAACAACATCAACAATAACACCAGCAACATGAGTAACAATAACAACCTCGCCAATAACACCAGCAACATGAGTAACAATAACAACATCAACAATAACACCAGCAACATGAGTAACAATAACAACATCGCCAATAACACCAGCAACATGAGTAGCAATAACAACATCGCCAATAACACCAGCAACATGAGTAACAATAACAACATCAACAATAACACCAGCAACATGAGTAACAATAACAACATCAACAATAACACCAGGAACATGAGTAGCAATAACAACACCAACAATAACACCAGCATCATGAGTAACAATAACAACATCAACAATAACACCAGCAACATGAGTAACAATAACAACATCGCCAATAACACCAGCAACATGAGTAACAATAACAACATCGCCAATAACACCAGCAACATGAGTAACAATAACAACATCAACAATAACACCAGCAACATGAGTAACAATAACAACCTCGCCAATAACACCAGCAACATGAGTAACAATAACAACATCAACAATAACACCAGCAACATGAGTAACAATAACAACATCGCCAATAACACCAGCAACATGAGTAGCAATAACAACATCGCCAATAACACCAGCAACATGAGTAACAATAACAACATCAACAATAACACCAGCAACATGAGTAACAATAACAACATCGCCAATAACACCAGCAACATGAGTAACAATAACAACATCGCCAATAACACCAGCAACATGAGTAACAATAACAACATCAACAATAACACCAGCAACATGAGTAACAATAACAACATCAACAATAACACCAGGAACATGAGTAGCAATAACAACATCGCCAATAACACCAGCAACATGAGTAACAATAACAACATCAACAATAACACCAGCAACATGAGTAACAATAACAACATCAACAATAACACCAGCAACATGAGTATCAATAATAACAACAACATCAACACCAGCAACACGAGTAACAATGACAATGGGCGGGATTCTCTGCCGCCCACCGCTGGGACCAGATACCCTGATGCGATGGAGAATCCAGCATCAGCCAAAATAACAGCTGGAGGAGGATGAAAATAGGTCAAATTGGCCCATTTGCATACTGTTAACGGGTTGAGCACCGGATTCTCCAAGCCTGTGTGAATCGTCAGTCCTCTGGGCCGGGATTCACGTTGGTGAGAATTGGCGCAAGTATCTCCCAGATTGCCCCTGGCGTGGTGGACCGCACGGTTTGCCACGTGGTAACTCTTTTAGGGAGCTGACCCCAAAGTCCACCGGAGGGCCACCCTCACCATGACAATGCAAATCCTGCCCACCCCAACCCCACCAGCACCTCCCCCCGCTGCCCACCACCAGAAAACCTCCATAAGAGAGACCCCCACAAGAAACCACCCCAATAGTAACTCCGCTATAGACTCCCCAGAAGAGAGCCCTTGTCTGGAAGCCCATCATTAGAGAAGCCCCTGCCTGGAGGCCCCCTATTACAGAGCCACCTGCCCGGAGGCCCCCAATACAGAGACCCCTGCATGAAAGCCCCCCATAAGAGGGCTCCCTGACTGGAAATCCCCCATTACCGAGATCCCTGTTTGGTAGAGAGTAGTCCAATCAGTGAAAAAAAACACTGCTTTAAATCTCACCTGTGCAATACACCTGCTGGCTCAGCCAGACAAGCACCACCCAAAACAGTTACATGCTCTCACTTCCACTTTTTATCTGCAGAGAGCACTTAACTGCCATTGATGTGGTCCAGGAGCTATCAATCATAGCTAGATGTTTATAATCATTAGGGTTAGTTTCACAGCTGGCTACTTGAAATCTACTCAAGCGTGAAGGGAAGTGAAATTAAATAATCCAGACAGCTGGCTGAATGTGCAAGCTGTCAAAAACAGGCGAACAAAATCAATTTCACATTGATATGAATGAAATCCTTGCAGATCTACCACCAAAAAAGCACAACAGCGCCTATACTTCCTCAGGAAACTAATGAAATTCGGCATGTCCACAATAGCTTTTACCAACTTTTACAGCTGCACCATAGAAAGCATCCTTTCTGGCTGCATCACAGCCTGGTATGGCAACTGTTCGGCCCAAGACTGCAAGAAACTTCAGAGAGTCGTGAACACCGCCCAGTCCATCACACGAACCTGCCCCCCATCCATTGGCTCCATCAACACCTCCCGCTGCCTGGGGAAAGCGGGCAGCATAATCAAAGGCTCCTCTCACCCGGCTTACTCACTCTTTCAACTTCTTCCATCGGGCAGGAGATACAAAGGCCTGAGAACACGCACGAACAGACTCAAAAACAGCTTCTTCCCCGCTGTTACCAGACTCCTAAATGTACCTCTTGTGGACTGACCTCATTAACACTACACCACTGTATGCTTCACCCAATGCCGGTGTCTATGTGTTTACATTGTGTACCTTATGTTGCCCTGTTATGTATTTTCTTTTTCTTTTCTTTTATTTTCATGTACTAAATGATCTGTTTGAGCTACTCGCAGGAAAATATTTTTCACTGTACCTCAGTACACGTGACAATAAACAAATCCAAATCCAGATCAACGATCTGAGGTTGCTTAAACACAGATGATGTGGTCTTCCTTTTCTCAAAATTTACAGGTGGTGCTTTCTCTGCCTGAGCCAGCAGGTGTCTGCTGAAATGCGAAGTTCCTGGCTGAAGGTAAACACTCCACTTTGGACAGAAGACAATACAGGGAGCGAGAGAGAGGGAGAGAGAAAGAAAATAAGTCTTCCTTCACAGTTTGCCTGTAAGGCACACATAAAATGGAGCTCAAAATAAAAATGTTCAGCAAGAACCTCTCCTAGGCCAGATGTGTTTAGCCAATCAGGAGGAGGCAAAGACTGGGCAACAGCAGTTTTTATGTTAATTTAAGTAGGCAGCGCCGAGAAAGATGTCGCTACGCAATGGCATTGCCATTTGTTTGGCCTTGGCGGGAGATGCCCATTGAAGCTTCATGTACATGATTTCCTACACTGATGAGCATCCCACCGTGGCCAACGGACCCTTCCACTGCCCCCCCCTCACCCTACCGCACCTGAACCCTGGCACGGGAAACCTGGCACCTTGGCACTGCCACCCAGGCACCCCAGCAATGCCGTCGGAACATGGGAATTAGGAGCAGAAGTTGGCAATTCAGCCCTTCGAGCCTGTTCCACCGTTCAATCAGATCATGGCTGATCTCTTCCTGGTCTCAAATCCACCTCTCTACCTGGTCCCCATATTCCTTCAACATATTAGGCAGCACGGTAGCACAAGTGATCAGAACTGTGGCTTCACAGCGCCAGGGTCCCAGGTTCGATACCCGGCTTGGGTCACTGTCTGTGCGGAGTATGCACGTTCTCCCCGTGTCTGCGTGGGTTTCCTCCGGGTGCTCCGGTTTCCTCCCACAGTCCAAAGACGTGCAGGTTAGGTGGATTGGCCATGATAAATTGCCCTTAGTGACCAAAAAAGGTGAATAATGAAATGAATGAATGAGGGTTAGGAGGGGTTATTGGGTTACGGGGATAGGGTGAAAGTGGGTCGGTGCAGACTCGATGGGCCGAATGGCTCCTTCTGCACTGTATGTTCTATGTATCTATGTATATTTTATTATCAGAAATACATCCATCTCCCTCTTGAAACCATTTAATGATTCGGATTCCACCGCACTAGTGAGTTCCACAAATTCACCACCTTCTGCGAGAAGTAGTTCCTCCTCATCTCAGTTCTACATCTACCGCCTCTCAACCTATATCTGTGACCTCTTGTTCAAGATTACCCCACAAGGGGCAAGGGATTTATCAATCCCTTTTCGTATTTTATATACCTCGATCAGCTCCCCTCTCATCCTTCTAAACCCCAGCAAGTATAAGCCCAAACTGTTTAATCTCTCCTCATACGTCAACCCCTTCATCCCTGGGATCAATCTGGTGAACCCCCTCTGAACTGCCTCCAAAGCCACCACATCCTTCCGCAAATACGGAGACCCAAACTGGACACAATACTCCAGATGTAGTCTCACCAACACCCTGTACAACAATTCTTCTCTACTTTTATACTCCAGCCCTTTTGCAATAAACATTCCATTTGCCTTTCTTGTTACATTTTGTACCTGCTTACCGATTTTCTGTGATTCATGAACAAAGACACCCAGATCCCTCTGCCCAGATGCACTTTGAATCTGCTTTCCATTAAGATAATAATTTGCTCGACTATTTTTTTGGCCAAAATGGATAACCTCACACTTACCCACATTAAACTCCACCTTGCAAATTTTGGCCCAATCTCCCAGCATAGCCATTAGGTCCCGGACACTGGGAAAATCCTAATGGTTTACTTGAATATGTGAATCTTTATCTCGCCCAGTGTGATCCAGATCGTGACACCTTGCAAGATTCAGTGGCCTTGTTTCGTCACCAAGTTGATGAGGCCAATAAACTGGGCCCAATGTTAAGGAAAGTCTGGTTCCTGGGCGGGATTCTCCGCAATCGGCGCGATGTCCGTCGACCGGCACCAAAAACGGCGCGAATCAGTCCAGCATCGCGCCGCCCCAAAGGTGCAGAATTCTCCACATCTTGAGGAGCCGAGCCCTGACCTTGAGGGGCTAGGCCGGCGCCGGACTGATTTCCGCCCCGCCCGCTGGCGGGAAAGGCCTTTGGTGCCCCGCCAGCTGACGCAGAAATGACTTTGCCGGGCGACGCATGCGCGGGAGCGTCAGCGGCCGCTCACGGCATCCCCGCGCATGCGCAGTGGAGGGGGTCTCTTCCGCCTCCGCCATAGTGGAGACCATGGCGAAGGCGGAAGGAAAAGAGTGCCCCCACGGCACAGGCCCGCCCACGGATCGGTGGGCCCCGATCACGGGCCAGGCCACCGTGGGGACACCCCCCGGGGCCAGATCACCCCACGCACCCCCCAGGACCCCGGAGCCCACCCGCGCCGCCTTGTCCCGCCGTTCGAAAGGTGGTTCAATCCACGCCGGCTGGCGTGGGTTGACAGCGGCGGGACTTCGGCCCATCGCGGACCGGAGAATCGCCGGGGGATTTCTGACGACCGGCGCGGCGCGATTCCCGCCCCCGCCGAATCTCCGGTGGCGGAGAATTCGGGATACGGAGGGGCGGGATTCACGCGCCCCAGATTCCCCCTCTACTCAATGAATAAGCAGTGAAGGATTGCTCTATATGAATGTAAGTCTTTATTTTTCTTCTTCCAATTTCCTGCTCTGGGCCAGTGATGCCAAATTTCAGTGTTCTGTCAGAGGGTAGCAAATTTAATTGGAGAGCCTCAAACTCTTTCAAGAACTTTGGAGAGGGAAGGGAGGTTGGAGAGACAATGGACAATAGAACATTCCAGCGCAGTACAGGCCCTTCGGCCCTCGGTGTTGTGCCGACCTGTGAAACCACTCTAAAGCCCATCTACACTATTCCCTTATCGTCCATATGTCTATCCAATGACCATTTAAATGCCCTTAATGTTGGCGAGTCCACTACTGTTGCAGGCAGGGCATTCCACACCCTTACTACTCTCTGAGTAAAGAACCTACCTCTGACATCTGTCACCGCCCGACTCGGAGGGGTTCGTTTGTCAGGTCGATGCACAAGTAGCCTTCACCTCGGCCAATCTGCCGGCTACTGATGCACGTCTGGCCCACATTCACCGTGAGACTGCGGCTGACCCCCTTCTACAACGTGTGATGCGCCACATGACGGAAGGGTGGCTCAAGGGGCAGTGCCCACAATTCTACAATGTCCGGGACGACTTGGCCGTCATTGATGGTGTCCTCCTAAAGTTGGACCGGATTGTGATCCCACACAGCATGCACCGGCTTGTCCTCGAACAACTGCACGAAGGCCATCTCGGGGTTGAAAAGTGCAGGCGGAGGGCCCGAGAGGCGGTATACTCTATCTCCCCTCAATTTAAAGCTATGTCCTCTCGTGCTAGCCATCACCATCCAAGGAAAAAGGCTTTCACTGTCCAGGATGGGCCACTACGCTGCCGGCTGTCGAGCAACTCAACCTGCCAACGCTCCCCAATTCCACCAGCCTCGCAGGGACGTACGGGCCATTCAGCCTCCATACACCGAGTCAAACCCTGACGACGTACAGACCGGTGATACCGACGACCGGGAACCCTTCCGTGTGGCGGTAATAGACTGAAATCGGATGTCCTCAAGTAGGACCGACCAGCCGATGCCAGTGCACAGCGTTAATCCGGGCGATGAATGGTGTGCCACCCTAACGGTCAACCGATCACCAATCACATTCCATTTAGACACTGGTGCCTCCGCCAATCTCATTGCATGGTCAGCCTTCTACACCGTGAAGGTCAAACCACCGATTCGGCGATCCCACTGTCAGCTGGTTGATTATAACGGTAATGTTATCCCGGCCATGGGGTCCTGCCAGCTCGAGGTTGCACACAATTCATACACAGCCACACTGTCTTTTGAGATAGTTGGATCCTCGAAGGACTCTCTGCTAGGCGCACAGGCGTGCAAGATTCTCCACCTCGTCCAGCGGGTACACACTTTGTCTCCAGAAGGCACGTCCGATTTCCCGGATGCAGACTTTAGGGCACAGCTCCACTCGCTCCTCGCCCACAACCAGGAGGTTTTCGAGGGCATGGGCACCCTGCCTTACACTTACAGGATACCGCTCAAACCGGACGCCACCTCGGTCATTCACGCACCTCGTAGAGTCCCAGCACCACTCAAGGACCGCCTCAAGCAGCAGCTGCAGGACCTGCAGGACCAAGGAGTGCTTTCCCGGGTCACGGAGCCAACGCCATGGGTCAGCTCCATGGTGTGCGTAAAAAAGCCCTCCGGCGTGCTCCGGATCTGCATCGACCCGAAAGACCTGAACAATAACATCATGAGGGAACGCTACCCCATACCCAAACGCGAAGAGATCACGAGCGAAATGGCCCGGGCTAAAAATGTTACCAAGCTTGATGCCTCAAAGGGTTTTTGGCAGATTCAGCTGGATCAGTCCAGCAGGAAGCTGTGCACCTTCAACACTCCCTTTGGCAGGTACTGCTACAATAGGATGCCGTTTGGCATCATCTCGGCATCCGAGGTGTTCCATCGAATCATGGAACAGATGATGGAGGGCATCGAAGGGGTGCGCGTCTATGTTGACGACGTCATCATCTGGTCCACCACACCACAGGAGCACATCAGTCGTCTCCAGCGTGCCTTTGCATGGATACGAGATCAGGGCCTGCGCCTCAACTGAGTCAAGTGTTCTTTTGGCCAAACTGAGCTAAAGTTTCTGGGGGACCACATATCCTGGTCAGGGGTGCGTCCGGATGCCGACAAAGTGGCAGCTATTGCAGCCATGCCGCAGCCGGCAGACAAGAAGGCAGTGTTACGCTTCCTCGGGATGGTCAACTTCCTGGGGAAGTTTATTCCCAACCTTGCCTCGCACACAACAGCTCTTCGCCACCTGGTCAAGAAGACTACGGAGTTCCAGTGGCTGCCCGCACACCAGAAGGAATGGGAGGAGCTCAAGATCAAGCTCACCACCGCCCCGGTATTGGCGTTCTTCGACACTTCTCGCGATACGAAGATCTCGACTGATGCCAGCCAGTCCGGTATTGGGGCGGTGCTCCTGCAACGGGACGACACTGCATCATGGGCCCCGGTCGCCTATGCCTCACGGGCCATGACCCCCACAGAACAGCGCTATGCGCAGATTGAAAAGGAGTGCCTGGGTTTGTTAACCGGCATAGATAGATTCCACGATTATGTGTATGGTCTTCCGCAGTTCACCGTGGAGACCGACCATCGCCCCCTGGTCGGCATCATTCAGAAGGACCTCAGCGATATGACCCCTCGCCTCCAGCGCATTCTGCTCAAGCTCCGGAGGTACGACTTCCAACTTGTCTGCACCCGGGAAAGGACCTCATCATCGCAGATGCTCTGTCCAGGGCGGTCAACACACCGCCCGACTCGGAGGGGTTCGTTTGTCAGGTCGATGCACAAGTAGCCTTCACCTCGGCCAATCTGCCGGCTACTGATGCACGTCTGGCCCACATTCACCGTGAGACTGCGGCTGACCCCCTTCTACAACGTGTGATGCGCCACATGACGGAAGGGTGGCTCAAGGGGCAGTGCCCACAATTCTACAATGTCCGGGACGACTTGGCCGTCATTGATGGTGTCCTCCTAAAGTTGGACCGGATTGTGATCCCACACAGCATGCACCGGCTTGTCCTCGAACAACTGCACGAAGGCCATCTCGGGGTTGAAAAGTGCAGGCGGAGGGCCCGAGAGGCGGTATACTGGCCGGGCAACAGCGATGACATTGCCAACATGATGCTCAACTGCCCCACCTGCCAAAGGTTTCAGCCGGCGCAACCCCCTGAGACGCTTCAGCCCCATGAGTTAGTAACGTCCCCCTGGGCGAAGGTGGGTGTGGACCTCTTTCATGCACTCGGCAGGGACTACGTCATTATAATTGACTATTTTTCCAATTATCCGGAGGTCATACGTCTGCACGACTTGACATCATCAGCTGTAATCAGAGCATGCAAGGAAACCTTCGCTCGCCATGGCATTCCGCTTGCCGTCGGACAACGGGCCCTGTTTTGTGAGCCAAGAATGGTCCTCTTTTGCAGCTTCATACGGCTTCACACACGTGACGTCCAGCCCTCTGCATCCCCAGTCGAATGGCAAGGCGGAAAAGGGCGTCCATATCGTGAAGCGGCTCCTCTGCAAGGCTGCTGATGCCGGATCTGACTTCTGTTTAGCCCTGCTGGCCTATCGCTCGGCCCCACTGTCCACTGGCCTCTCAGCAGCTCAGCTGTTGATGGGTCGCACCCTCAGGACCACTGTACCGTCCAGTCATGTTCCTAAACGCGACCATGCTCCAGTACTGCAAAGGATGCGGCAGCAGCGTGCTCAGCAGAAGGTGGCACATGACGCTCGGGCGACTGATCTTCCTGCCCTGGCGCCTGGAGACAACGTCTGCATACACCTACCAGAGGGTGGCTGGTCGGCAACTGCCGAAGTTCTCCGACGCGTGGCTCCCCGCTCGTTCCTGGTTCGCATGCCTGATGGCTCCATTCGCCGGCGTAATAGGTGGGCCCTTCGGCTGCTTCCGCGCTCGCTACATGATCATGCACCGGTGCCACGCCCTCCTGTTGTCCCTGATGTCGACTTCGTGGAGCTTCCCGCCACTCTGCCTATTCCTCTATCGCCCGTGGCCAGGCCCATTCCTCAGCCGGTGGATCCTGACCCACCCTAGAGGCGGTCAACACGAATTCGGCACCCACCTAATAGACTGGACTTATGAGCCTGTTTGCACATTGGACTCACTGAATTGTTTTACAATACTGTTAACGTGTTTCTTTCTTGTCGTTCCAGGAGTTCTCTTTCGATATTTGATGATTGCACTTGTTTTGTTTATGGTACAACCTCGTTGCTATGTTGCACCTGACACCTTCCTCTGTATATAGTTTAGCCTCGTGTACATGTTGTAAATATTGCACACACATACTCAGCTGCACTCAGTACACACCAATATTTATTACCATGTAGGCACATATCCTTGTGAAAAGAGGGGGATGTCATGATATCCACATTAACATAATCATGGTGCAATCACACACACACTGATGGACAGAGAGATGGACCAATCAACACACACACAACATCACAGCCAATCACCAGTGAGAGCACACGCGCTATAAATCAGGGAACACCACAGTTCCCGCTCATTCTACCAGGAGATAGCTCAGAGCACAGAGCTCACAGCGCGCCACTCAGACAGAGACCATGTGCTGAGTGCCTCACTAAGATAGTGCAGGGGCTGGGTCCACAGGTTAGCTGGTGAAGTACGAACCACAGCCAGAAGTTAACAGTTATTATTGTACAGAATAATAAAACAGAGTTGTACCATCTACAACCGTGTTGGTTCGTTTGTGTATCGGAACACCCAACACGACAGGCACCTGTCATTGTTTCTGTTTATTAGCTGTAAAACTATTGGAAAATAATTTTTTTTAAAAGGTAGGTCAATCGGTTGAAAGGTCACGGGTGAAACCTCCAGGAATAGGCCCGACCAGAGTTGGCAACACCGCTTTCCCATTTTCCCTCACCGTCCCGACTTGATTTTCCCTGATGCCCCTTTTAATTCCTATTTGGAGGGAAGGATAAGCAAAAACATTTCAATACACGATATAAAATATGAGCAAAAATAAACTTCATGATGCAGCTTGAAGCCAAAAGCGATTAATGAGAAATTGCACAGAAAACACAAGACTTGCCTTCCAGCTCTGAGTAACAAATTATTCCCTCAGTTATTTCTTTCTTCTAAATAGAGAACCAGCTCCAGATAAATTGTGCATTATTTTTCCCCCTTTACAAAAAAAAACTCCCCCAAACTGATAAGGCCTTTAATTTAGATGGTTCGGGAAGCAATACTATTTCGCTCGCAAAACAGGCCAATTATCAGAAACTAGTTTTGCTAAATGGCATTTCAAGTGAGACGCTGCATGCAATGGGTCTTAAATGCCCTTTAGCCAACGCCACCACATTGAAAACAAATAATACCATCGTCAATCGAGTTCTGCTGGCAGCTCCCAGCAAACTGGGATTAACATACGCGGTTGCAGCCTCTGTCAGTTAGATAATGAAGCCTGATTATTTGATTCAATGAATGTTAAATAGGCAGAAGGCCTTATCTATGCACGACTCTATTTATATTTTAATCGCCTCACATTTGAACCGTTGGCTTGCATTTTCTGTTTCTCCAGGTTATTGTAAAAATGAGGCACCTTTGACAGATAGGCAAAGTGTTAAGTGCTTGCATTTTACATAGAGAAATCATTCGGAGATTGGCCACGTGGCTGCTGGATAAGGTTCCTCATTATAAAGTAGCACTGATGGTATTTCAGATCAAGTCTCTTCAAGGAAAGTCCTTAAAGGAGAATTGCCGTCTCGTGTTTTTTTTTAACGCCATTCTTAAACTTGGGCGCGTCCAAATTCCGGCTGCCCGGCTCCAAACTCGCTTTCAGCCGTCACCCTCTGTGCCCGCTGATGTACATCGCCTCCCGATCGAGTGCAGCCTCCATTTTAAATTCTCACCCATTTTTTTGAGATCTCTCCATGCCATCGCCCCTTTCTCCCTGCAAACATCGGCAACTGGAGCCCTCCAAGATCACTGCGTTCTGACAGTTCAGGCGACTGTGTCTTCAGCTGTGAGGGCACTCAACTCTGGAATGTGCTCCTTAAACTTCCCTGCCTCTCGACCTTTATTCCTTCCCTTAAGGTGCTCCTTACGACCAATCTCTTTGACCAAGTTACATTTTAAAAATTCATTTATGGGATGCCAGCATTTATTACCCATCCCTAATTGCCCTTGACAAGGTGATGGTAAGCTGCCTTCTTGAACCCCTGAGGCCCATGTGGTGTAGGTACACCCACTGTGCTGTTACAGAGGGAGCTCCAGGATTTTGACACAGTGACAGTGAAGGAACGGCGATATGTTTCCAAGTCAGGATGGTGGATGGCTTTGAGGGGAACTTCCAGGTGATGGGGTTCCCATCTATCTGTTGCCCTTGTCCTTCTAGTTGGTAGAGGTTGTGGGTTTGGAAGGTGCTGTCTGAGGACACATGGTGAGTTCCTGCAGTGCATCTTGTAGATGGTACACACGGCTGCCACTGAAGATCGATGTTGAAGGGTTTGAATGTTTGTGGGAGGGGTGCCAATCGAGCGGGGCTGCTTTGTCCTGGATGATGTCGAGCTTCTTGAGTGTTGTTGGAGCTGAACTCATCCAGGCAAGTGGAGAGTATTCCATTACACTCCTGACTTGTGCCTTGGAGATGGAGGACAGGCTTTGGGGAGTCAGGAGGTGAGTTACTCACCGCAGGATTCCCAGCCTTTGACCTGCCCACAGTATGAATACGGCAAGTCCAGTTCAGTTTCTGGTTAATGGTAACTCCCAGCGTGTTCATAAATATCTCTTTACGCTGCTTGGTTTTGAACATCAACCCGCAAATCTTTCCAATGTGCCTATAGCAGGTGGGAAGCACAGGAGAATTTCCTGGTCAGCCAAGCAGAAGACAATTGAAAATGACGGCACGGTGGCACAGTGACACAGTGGTTAGCACTGCTGCCTCAAAGCGGCAGGGACCCGGGTTCAATTCCAGCCTCGGGCGACTGGCTGTGTGGAGTTTGTACATTCTCTCCGTGGCTTTATGGGTTTCCTCCGGGTGCTCCGGTTTCCTCCCACAGTCCAAACGATGTGCAGGTTCAGTAGGTCGGCCGTGAAAAATTGCCCCTTAGCGTCCAAAAGGTTCAGTGGGATTATGGGGATAGGGTGGTGGCTTGGGGCTCGGTTTGGTGCCCTTTCAGGGGGCTGGTGCAGACTCGATGGGCCGAATGGTCTTCTTCTGCACTGTAGGGATTCTATGATTCTATGGATACCTCGCCAAGCATCCGCATGGAGCAAAAACAGATGTCCATTTTGCTCATGCCATTTCAGGGTATGGTCCCTTATAGAGAGAGAGAGGGATGTGGATGAAACATACAGTTAAGGCTCGGATTGACAGCCTTTGTAATAATAATCTTTATTAGTGTCACACGTAGGCTTACATTAACACTGCAATGAAGTTACTGTGAAAAGCCCCTAGTCACCACATTCCGGCACCTGTTCGGGTACACAGAGAGAGAATTCAAAACGCCTAAATTACCTATCAGCACGTCTTCCGAGACTTGTGGGAGGAAACCGGAGCACCTGTAAAGAATCCACGCAGACACGGGGGGAACGTGCAGACTCCGCTCAAACCCAAGCTGGGAATCGAACCTGGGACCCTGGAGCTGTGAAGCAGCAGTGCTAACCACTGTGCTGCAGTGCAGCCCTGTGCTTATCTCAGGAAATCAGGGGATATGGTGAGTGGGCAGGAAAGTGGAGTTGAAGTGTAAGATTACCATCATTGTATTTAATGGCAGGGCGGACTCGACATTCATTGTGTGATGGGCGAGGCGTTTTCAGAACCCCAAAATGTATCGTGGAGTTCAACCAACCTCTCCCTTTAATGTATTTGTTGCTTTTCCGAGCACACGGCTTGTTCCCTAGGTGTGGGATTACAATTATGGACACGTGGGTTTTTAAACACAAAACACTGTTTATTCCATGAACTCAACTTAACATCTTAAATAAACATTGGATCTCTTAACATCCCTTACTTCAAAGATAACTCAGAAAATATTGCAGCAGTAAATAATTTCTCAAAATGTTCCTTCAAACTTCCAAGAGACTTAACACCTTTAAACAGAATCACATCAGGTTAAAGGCTTTACTATTATGAGTTTAAATCACCCAAATGATCCAGAGATGGTCTTTCATGGCAGAGATCCAGCTCACTGCAAAACACAGACATACACCAAGCTCTTTTCAAACTGCAAGACTAAAGACTGCAAAATGGCTGACCTGACCTCAGCTCCACCCACTCTCTGACATCACTTTTTTTTAGGCCGGGCCCTCAGCGCCGTGAGGCAGCAGTGCTAACCACTGTGCCGTGTGCCGCCCTTGGGTTTGTGGCAAAATTAGCAGGCTGAATGGCAGTGTACAATTACAAAGAGACAGTGATAAATTCAGCAGATGAATTTTGTGATGCGCAATCAATTACTCTCGAGACAAGGTGAGTCATAACTAATCGGCTTTAATCAGCTAGAACTGTACCCAGCAGCTTCGATACAGAAAGTGAAGGCTGCTGGGACGGCATTGGTTCTTATACCCCGCCTCTCAGGGCGGAGCTATGTACATTATCCAATGGTAGACTCCAAGGTCTAGCCAATAGTCATCCACCTCCCAGGTACTGCAATACCTGGTATTACCACATTCACCCCCTGTTAAAAAGAACCCGGCGGGGTGATGGCCAGCGTTAATGTCGCCTTTCGCACGATAGGACCAGGTTATGGAGGTACCGTGATGTCGATGTTCATAGTGCAGCAATCAGTCGATTGGGTGGCCTGGTCGTCCTTCTGGAGCGTCTGAGCTTCGGCAATGATCCTGGTGGGGGCCCCGGCGGTTGCGACTCTGGGAACGTGGTGCCTTCCTCCCAGGCAGCTTCGTCACCCCTAGGCGGCGCTGTTGGGGCGAAAACTGGGCAGGGGGGAGGGGCGCCTGTTGGGGGTGTCGGTGCTGGTTCGCCGCTGGGTAGGGGCGGCGGCAGTATTGACCCTCCAGTCAGGTGATGCGGGGAGAGTGGGGGTGGGGGCAATGGTGCGGGCGCGCGTTGGGCTCCGGCGGGCGCCAGGTCGCGAAGGGAGAACGTGTCTTGGCGGCCATCAGGGAACGCTACGTAGGCGTACTGGGGGTTGGCGTGCAGCAGGTGGACCCTCTCAACCAACGGGTCCAACTTGTGCGCCCTCACATGCCTCCGAAGCAGGACGGGTCCAGGTGCCGCTAGCCAGGTTGGGAGCAAGGTCCCGGAGGAGAGCTTCCTGGGGAAGACAAGGAGACGTTCATGAGGTGTCTGATTGGTAGTTGTACAGAGCAGTGACCGAATGGAGTGAAGGGCCACTGGGAGGACTTCTTGTTAGCGGGAGACTGGGAGATTCCTGGACCATGGGCCAGTAGGACGGTCTTCCAGACCGTTCCGTTCTCCCTTTCTACCTGCCCGTTTCCCCGGGGGTTGTAACTTGTCGTCCTGCTCGAGGCGATGCCCTTGCTGAGCAGGAATTGACGCAGTTCGTCGCTCATAAAGGAGGACCCCCTATCACTGTGAATGTATGCGGGGAAACCGAACAGTGTAAAGATACCCTGGAGGGCCTTGATGACGGTGGTCGTGGTCATGTCCGGGCAGGGGATGGCGAACGGGAACCGGGAGTACTCGTCAATCACGTTCAGGAAATACGTGTTGCGGTCGGTGGAGGGGAGGGGGCCTTTGAAATCCATGCTGAGGCATTCAAAGGGATGGGAAGCCTTTCTCAGGTGCGCCCTCTCTGGCCGGTAGAAGTGCGGTTTGCACTCCGCCAGATTTGGCAGTTCCTGGTGACTGTCCTGACCTCCTCGATGGAGTAGGGCAGGTTGCGGGTCTTGATGAAATGAAAGAAACGAGTGACCCCCGGGTGGCAGAGGTTCTCATGGAGGCTCGGAGGCGGTCCACTTGGGCGGTGGCACAAGTGCCGCGGGACAGGGCATCAGGAGTCTCGTTCAGCTTCCCGGGACGGTACAAGATCTCGTAATTGTAGGTGGGTGGAGAGTTCAATCCTCCACCGCAAGATCTTGTCGTTCTTAATCTTGCCCCGCTGTGCGTTATCGAACATGAAGGCAACCGACCGTTGACCCGTGAGGAGAGTGAATCTCCTGCCGGCCAGGTAATGCCTCCAGTGTCGCACAGCTTCTACTATGGCCTGGGCCTCCTTTTCGACCGAGGAATGGCGAATTTCGGAAGCGTGGAGAGTGCGGGAGAAGAAAGCCATGGGCCTGCCTGCTTGGTTGAGGGTGGCCGCCAGAGCTACGTCGGACGCGTCGCTCTCGACCTGGAAGGGGAGGGACTTGTCAATGGTGTGCATCGTGGCTTTTGCGATGTCCGCTTTGATGCGGCAGAAGGCCTGGCAGGCCTCCGTCGACAGGGGGAAGGTAGTGGACTGGATCAGGGGTCGAGCCATGTCGGCGTAATTAGGGACCCATTGTGCATAATAGCTAAAGAACCCGAGGCAGCGCTTTAGGGCCTTGGGGCAGTGAGGGAGGGGGAACTCCATGAGGGGGCGCATGCATTCAGGGTCGGGGCCTACGACTCCATTTCGCACTACGTAGCCTAGGATGGCTAGACGGTCAGTGCTAAACACGCATTTCTCCTTATTGTAGGTCAGATTAAGGAGGTGCGCGGTCTGGAGAAATTTTCGGAGGTTGGTGTCGTGATCCTGCTGGCCATGGCCGCAGATGGTGACGTTATCAAGATACGGGAACGTTGCGCGTAAGCCATACTGATCAACCATTCGGTCCATCTCTCGTTGGAAGACCGAGACCCCGTTTGTGACACCGAAGGGAACCCTTAAAAAGTGATAGAGCCGCCCATCCGCTTCGAAAGCCGTGTATTTGCGATCACCATTACGGAGGGGTAGCTGGTGGTAGGCAGACTTGAGATCTCCTGTGGAGAAAACCTTGTATTGCGCAATTCTGTTTACCAGGTCGGCAATACGGGGGAGAGGGTACGCGTCCAGCTGCGTAAACCTGTTGATGATCTGACTGTAGTCAATGACCATCCTATGTTTCTCCCCGGTCTTTACCACCACTACTTGAGCCCTCCAGGGGCTGTTGCTCGCTTCGATGACCCCTTCCCTCAGCAGCCTTTGGACCTCTGACCTGATGAAGGTCCGGTCCTGGGCACTGTACCGTCTGCTCCTGGTGGCGACGGGTTTGCAATCCGGGGTGAGGTTCGCAAACAGGGTAGGCGGTTCGACCTTAAGGGTCGCGAGGCCACAGACAGTAAGGGGGGATGTAGGGCCGCCAAATTTAAAGGTCAGGCTTTGCAGGTGGCACTGGAAATCCAGCCCAAGAAGGGTGGCTGCGCAGAGGTGCGGCAGAAAGTACAGGCGGATATTGCGGAATTTCCTGCCTTGGACAGTGAGGTTCGCTAGGCAGAACCCCTTTATCTCCACCGCGTGTGACCCGGAGGCCAGGGAGATCCGTTGGTTTACGGGATGGGTGACAAGAGAACAGCGCCTTACCGTGTCGGGGTGGACAAAGCTTTCCGTGCTCCCAGAGTCGATCAGGTCACGTGGCCGTTGATGGCGATCGTTGTAGTGGCTTTCGCTAGCGTCCGGGGCCGACTCTGGTCCAGGGTAACGGAGGCCAGCTGCAGTAAAGGAGAGTTCTGGTCGGGCAGTGTGTAGTCGGCTGTGCTGGGGGCCTGAGGCCCCAACCAAGATGGCGTCAGCCACGGGTCGCACATGGAGTCCGGGGATGCCGAAGATGGCGGCGGCGAGGGACAAAATGGCGGCGCCCACCCGTCCAGCGTGGTGGCCGGGGGGCAAAATGGCCACGTCTGTGGGTCGCACGCGGCCTGGGGATAGGAGGGCGGCGGTGGGCCTTGGACGGCCGGGACCTGGAACAAAGGCTGATGATAGTCGCTGGAGACCGCGGCCACTGCGCGGGCCTGGCAGACCCCGACATAGTGGCCTTTCTTGCCGCACCCTTTACAGGTGGCGGTGCGGGCCGGGCAGCGCGCGGGGGGATGATTTGCCTGCCCGCAGAAGAAACAGCGTTGGCCGGCGGCGATAGCGGGCCCTCTCGCCGCGCAGGCTTGCGGGGTTAGCGGGAAAGTCTGGGGGGCTGCCGCGACGGGGTGCCACGCAGCCCAGGGGGGCGCCGCGCGTCCGGGAGCAAAAGCCAGCGCGTTTTTGTACGCAACGTCCATGGACCCCGCCAGGGCCCGTACCTCAGTGAGTCCCAGTGTGTCCATTTAAGGAGCCTTCGGCGGATGTCGGGGGAAGACATACCTGCCACAAAAGCATCCCATAACCCAGTAACCCCACCCAACACTAAGAGCGATTTTGGACACTAAGGGCAATTTATCGTGGCCAATCCACCTAACCTGTACATCTTTGGACTGGGAGGAAACCGGAGCACCCGGAGGAAACCCACGCACACACGGGGAGGATGTGCAGACTCCGCACAGACAGTGACCCAAGCCAGAATCGAACCTGGGACCCTGGAGCTGTGAAGCAATTGTGCTATCCACAATGCTACCGTGCTGCCCCTGTATATTGTATATACAGTTCTCTGTATATTGGCAGAAATCAAAAGAGACCAGCTGATCTCTCAGTTCCATTTTGTTTCAAAGCAGATTTCTAATTCTCCATTTCACCTTTCAAAGTAAAGTTTCCATTTTCCATAAATCCTTGAACAAAAACTGCTGGGGCATGACAATATAACTGGAGGGCCATAATATAACGGGGAGGAAATACCTAGTGATTGGTATAAAACTATGGGGAGAGAGTGGGGCAGTGGGATTATATTGAGATTGCTACAGGGCTGTGGGGAGAGAGCAGAGCAGTGGGATTAGTTTGGGATTGATACAGGGATATGGGGAGAGAGCGGGGCAGTGGGATTAGTTTGGGATTGATACAGGGCTATGGGGAGAGAGTGGGGCAGTGGGATTAGTTTGGGATTGATCCAGGGCTATGGGGAGAGAGTGGGGCAGTGGGATTAGTTTGGGATTCATAGAGGGTTATGGGGAGAGAGTGGGTCAGTGGGATTAGTTTGGGATTGATACAGGGCTATGGGGAGAGAGAGGGTGAGTGGGATTAGTTTGGGATTGATACAGGGCTATGGGGAGAGAGTGGGGCAGTGGGATTATATTGTGATTGCTACAGGGCTGTGGGGAAAGAATGGGGCAGTGGGAATAGTTTGTAATTGCTACATGGCTGTGGGGTGAGAGTGGGGCAGTGGGATTAGTTTGGGATTGATACAGGGATATGGGGAGAGAGTGGGGCAGTGGAATTAGTTTGTGATTGATACAGGGCTATGTGGAGAGAGTGGGACAGTGGAATTAGTTTCGGATTGCTGCAGGGCTATGGGGAGAGAGTGGGGCAGTGGGATTAGTTTGGGATTGATACAGGGCTATGGGGAGAGAGTGGGGCAGTTGGATTAGTTTGAGATTGATTCAGGGATATGGGGAGAGAGTGGGACAGTGGGATTAGTTTGGGATTGATACAGGGCTATGGGGAGAGAGTGGGGCAGTGGGATTAGTTTGGGATTGACACAGGGCAATGGGGAGAGAATGGGGCAGTGGGGTTAGTTTGGGATTGATACAGGGCTGTGGGAGAGAATGGGGCAGTGAGATTAGTTTGGGATCGATACAGGGCTATGGGGAGAGAGTGGGGCAGTGGGATTAGTTTGGGATCGATACAGGGCTATGGGGAGAAGGTGGGGCAGTGGAATTAGTTTGGGATTGATACAGGACTATGGGGAGTGAGTGGGTCAATGGGATTAGTTTGGGATTGACTCAGGGCTGAGGGGAGAGGGCGGTGCAGTGGGATTAGTTTGGGATTGATACAGGGCAGTGGGGAGAGAGTGGGTCAGTGGGATTAGTTTGGGATTTGTCCAAGCTATGGGGTGAGAGCGGGACACTGGGATCAGTTTGGGATTGACACAGGACTATGGGAAGAGAGTTGGGCAATGGGATTAGCTTGGGATTGATACAGGGCTAGTGAAAAAAGTGTGGAGCTTGGGGATTAGTTTGGGGTTGAATCAGTGCTATGGGGTGAGAATTGGGCAGTGGGAGTAGTTTGGTGAACGTTTTGCAGTAACCATTCACCATGTATTTAACTGTATCATGCTGTTGCCCATGTTGTCTCCACCTATGGACCATTGTAAGGTATTACCTGTAATGTATCATGTTGGGGCCTGTGTGGGCTCCGCCCCTGGCTCCACCCCTTGAGGGGAGGTATAAAGAGCAGTCGCCCTGTAGGCGGCTCTCACCAGCAGACCATTCGCAGGCAGGCACTGTTCTAGTTGATTAAAGCCACAGTTTACTTCTACTCTCTGTCTCGCGTGAATTGATGGTCGCATCAATTTAATTGACTACAACACCACAATGGAATCAGCCCTCAAACCTGACCGACTGGAACTCGACCGGCAGGCCACGGAGGCCAAAGGGATTTTTTCGCACTGGCTCCGCTGTTTCGAGGCCTACCTCGCCACCTCCTCATCGCCTTCCGTCTCCGACGATCAGAAGCTGAGTCTCCTCCACGCCCGGGTGAGCCATCGAATCTCTGTACAACTCGAGGAAGCCTCCACCTACGCAGACGCCCTCATGACGCTAGAGCGCCTCTACGTAAGGCCCGTGAACGAGGTATACGCGCGGCATCTCCTCACCACTCACCGCCAACGTCCCGGGGAATCGCTGGAGGAGTACCTACGCGACCTCAAAGTCCTTGCGCGAAGTTGCAACTACCAGGCCGTCACGGCCTCTCAACATATGGACCTCACCGTCCGGGACGCCTACGTGGCTGGAGTCAGGTCCAACTACGTGAGACAGCACCTGCTCGAGAAAGGTGCCCTAGACCTGGAAGAGACGGTAAAATTAGCCTCCTCCCTAGAAGTAGCGTTCCAAAGCCTCAACACATTCCCATCTGATCAGGCGACCCCCTCGTGGACCCCTGACCAAAGAGTACCCCAGGGGGCTGCCCGCCCACCATGGGGGGCTACCCGTTATTTCTGCGGCCAGTCCCAACACCCCCGGCAGCGCTGCCCGGCCCGGAACACGAACTGCAGCGACTGCAGAAGAAAACGACATTTTGCTAAGGTTTGCCTGGCCAGGTCCAAACCCTCAAAATTGCAGGCCCGACCTTCAGATTCAAAGGCCCGCAGATCCCGCAGTGTGGCAGCTTGCCTGCCGGCTCGCCGCCCCCCGCCCCCCCCCCCCCCGCCCCCCCGGACGCGTCATCATCCTCGTGTTGTCCGTGGGGGGGCAGCCATCTTCCAGCCCGCACAGCGTAGGCAACTCATGGGGGTCGCCATCTTGGCCATTCTCGCCCACGCGGCCCGCCACGTGCGACTCATGGGGGCCGCCATCTTGGACGGCATCTTCCTCACCGCCCGACACATGCGATCGACGGGGGCCGCCATCTTGGCCGCCATCTGCAATGCCGCCCGACACGTGTGACTGACGGGGGCAGCCATCTTGGGACCAGCCCAGCACCTCCGACCAAGCCGGCTACCCGCAACCCAGTACAGTCACCCTTGACCAGTCGCGACCCAAACACCTCCGGAGCTCCATGATGACCGTCCGGGTAAATGGACATGAACCGCCCTGCCTGTTCGACTCCGGGAGCACGGCGATCTTCATTCATCCAGACATGGTAATACGCTGCTCGCTCCCAATCTTCCCGGCACATCAAACCATCTCCCTCGCCTCCGGGTCGCACTCGGTGCAGATCCGGGGGTGCACTACCGCAACCCTCGCAATACAGGGCGCCGAGTACGCCGATTTTAAGTTAGATGTACCCCCCGACCTCTGCGCTCCTCTCTTGTTGGGACTGGAATTCCAGTGTAATCTCAGGAGCCTAACTCTGAAGTTCGGCGGGCCCTAACCCCCACTCACCGGATTCCGCCTCGCGACCCTAAAGGTCGACCCTCCCCCGCTCTACGCAAATCTCACCGCCGACTGTAAGCCAGTTGCCACCAGAAGCAGGCGGTACAGCATCCAGGACAGGACTTTTATCAGGTCCGAGGTCCAGTGACTTTTGCGGGACGGAGTCATCGAGGCAGCAATAGCCCCTGGAGAGCTCAGGTGGTGGTCGTCAGGACCGGGGAAAGGAACTGGATGGTTGTAGATTACAGCCAAACTATAAACCGGTACACGCACCTCGATGCGTACCCCCTTCCCCGGATCGCAGACATGGTTAATCAGATCGCGCACTACCGGGCGTTCTCCACGGTGGATCTGAAGTCTACGGACCACCAGCTCCCAATCCGCCCAGGGGACCCCCACTACACGGCCTTTGAGGCAGACGGCCGCCTCTTCCACTTCCTCCGGGTCCCCCTTCAGCGTCACAAACGGGGTCTCGGTCTTCCAAAGAACGATGGACCGAATGGTGGACCAGTATGGGCTGCGGGCCACATTTCCGTACTTGGACAACGTCACCATCTGCGGCCATGATCAGCAGGACCACGACGCCAACCTCCACCGATTTCTCCAAACCGCCCGAACCCTCAACCACACTTACAACAAGGAGAAATGCGTTTTCCGCACGACCAGACTAGCCATCCTCGGCTACGTCGGGGAAAACGGGGTTCGAGGACCCAACCCTGACCATATGCGCCCCCTCCTGCAACTCCCCCTTCCCCACTGCCCCAAGGCCCTGAAAAGATGCCTCGGGTTCTTTTCCTATTACGCCCAGTGGGTCCCCAACAATGCGGACAAAGCCCGCCCACTGATCAAAGCCACCATCTTCCCACTGGCGGCTGAGACCCGCCAGGCCTTCCGCTGCATCAAGGCAGATATCACCAAAACCGCGATCCGTCCCCTTCCAGGTGGAGAGCGATGCATCAGAGGTCGCCCTTGCCGCTACCCTCAATCAGGCAGGCAGGCCAGAAGCATTTTTTTCATGAACCCTCACCTTCCCCGAAATTCGACACTCCTCGGTCGAAAAGGAAGCCCAAGCCATCGTGGAAGCCGTACGGCACTGGAGGCACTACCTCGCTGGTAGGAGGTTTACCCTCGTCACCGACCAACAATCGGTAGCCTTCATGTTCGATAATACGCAGCGGGGAAAGATCAAGAATGATAAGATCTTGAGGTGGAGGATCGAACTCTCCACCTATAATTACGATATAGTCTATCGTCCCGGGAAGCTCAACGAGCCCCCAGATGACCTGTCCCGCGGCACATGTGCCAGCGCGCTAGATGACCGACTCCGGGCTATCCATGATGACCTCTGCCAGCCGGGGGTCACCCGGCTCCCCCACTACATCAAGGCCCGCAACCTGCCCTACTCCACTGAGGAGGTCAGGGCCATGACCAGGGACTGCCCGATCTGTGCGGAGTGCAGGCCGCACTTCTATCGACCGGATAAGGCCCACCTGGTAAAGGCATCCCGGCCCTTTGAGCGCCTCAGTATCGATTTCAAAGGACCCCTCCCCTCCACCAACCGCAACACATATTTCCCCAACATCATCAACGGGTTCTCCCGCTTCCCCTTTGCAACTCCTTGCCCCGACATGACCACATCCACCATCATTAAAGCCCTACATAGTGTCTTCACCCTGTTTGGTTTCCCCACGTACGTCCACAGTGACCGGGGCTCGTCGTTCATGAGCGACAAACAGCGTCAGTACCTGCTCAGTAAGGGCATCGCCTCGAGCAGGATTACCAGTTATAACCCCCGGGGAAACGGGCAGGTGGAGAGGGAGAACGCGATGGTCTGGAAGACCGGCCTCCTGGCCCTACGGTCTAGGAATCTCCCAGTTCCCCACTGGCAGGAGGTCCTGCCCGACGCGCTCCACTCCATTAGGGTCCCTCCTTTGTACTGCCACAAATGAGACCCCTCATGACCGCCTCTTTGTTTTCCCCAGGAAATCCACCTACGGGGCCTCGCTTCCGTCCTGGCTGAAGACACCGGGGCTCGTCCTGCTCCGCAAACACGTCAGGAGCCAGAAGTCCGAACCTCTGGTCGAGAGGATCCAGCTCCTACACTCCAACACCCAGTACGCATACATCGAGCACCCCGACGGCCAACAGGATACGGTCTGCCTCCGGGACCTGGCACCCGCAGGTTCCACTACCACCGCCAACTTACCCCACCCACCTACGCTGACCAGCGCCCCAGCCCCTACATGGCACCCGCACCCCCTCCCGCCCTCCATTCTCCCTTCACCGACCCACAGGAATGAAGCTCGAGAAGACACGCTCCCGGAGTCCACGTCTGTGCCCGCACCGGCGACTTCACTACCCATGCCAGCACGGCTGAGTTTGACACCCGGGCCAGCTGCGATACCAGAGCTTCGGCGATCACAGCGCACGATCCGTGCGCTGGACAGGCTGAACTTATGAACCTTTCACTCCCGCCGGACTTCATTTTTTTAACAGGGGGTGAATGTGGTGAATGTTTTGCAGTAACCATTCACCATGTATATAACTGTATCACGCTGTTGCCCATGTGGGCTCCACCTATGGACCATTGTAAGGTATTACCTGTAATGTATCATGTTGGTGCCTTGTGGGCTCCGCCCCTGGCTCCACCCCTTGAGGGGAGGTATAAAGCGCAGTCGCCCTGTAGGCGGCTCTCACCAGCAGACCAGTCGCAGGCAGGCACTGTTCTAGTTGATTAAAGCCACAGTTTACTTCTACTCTTGGTTTCGCGTGAATTGATGGTCGCATCAAATAGTTTGGGATTGATACAGGGCTATAGGGTGAGAGTTGGGCAGTGGGAGTAATTTGGGATTAATACAGGGCTATAGGGAGAAATTGGGGCAATGGAATTATCATAGAAAATCATAGAATCCCTACAATGCAGAAGGAGGCCATTCGGCCCATCGAATCTGGACCGACCTCCTGAAAGAGCACCCAATCCAGGTCCCCACCCGAATCCCTGAAACTTTGTAACCCTATCCGTGGACACTAAGGGCAATTTATCACAGCCAACCCACCTAACCTGCACATATTTTGACTGTGGGAGGAAACCGGAGCACCCGGAGAAAACCCACGCAGACATGGGGAGAAAGTGCAAACTCCAGACCGACAGTGTGCAGGACTATGGGGGTTGGGTGGGGGGGGGGGTGGCAGAAGGGAATGGGATCAGTTTGGGATTGATACAGGGCTAGGGGGAGAGAATGGGACAGTGGGATTGGTTTGGAATTGGTACAGGACTAGGGGGAGAGAATGGGACAGTGGGATTGGTTTGGGATTGGTACAGGGCTAGCGGGAGAGAATGGGACAGTGGGATTAGTTTGGGATTGGTACAGGGCTAGGGGGAGAGAGTGGGACAGTGGGATTAGTTTGGGATTGGTACAGGGCTAGGGGGAAGAGAATGGGACAGTAGGATTAGTTTGGGATTGGTACAGGGCTAGGGGGAGAGAATGGGACAGTGGGATTAGTTTGGGATTTGAACATTCTCCAAATTATGAATGCCAGTTCAGACTCCCTGGTGTCTATATCCCTTCACCCTGTTTTCCAGCACTCCCAAGGCAGGAACTCTGAATTGTGAACTGTGGTATTATCAGGTATTACAGTCCGAGAGGCTGAAGACCATTGGTTAAACCTAGGAGTTTACCATTGGCTGTTTGGTACGTAAACCCGCCCTGACAGGCGGGGTATAAGAACCGGTGCCATCCCAGCAGCCCTCATTTTCTGTACCGAAGCTGCTGGGGAAGAGTTCTAGTCGATTAAAGCCTTCAGTTATGATACAACCTCGTCTTTGAGTGTAATTGATCGAGCATCATGAACCCACACAGTGCTCACCCATAAGCTTGCTAACCTGACCTATGATCAGCACATTTCTCCAGCCAGCCCCTCTCTCGTTAGGTAGTCGCCCCTTAAAGTGACATTATTCTTCAGGTGAGTTTAGATTGCTTGAAGGGACTTCATTCTTGGCTCATTGATAAGCGCGCTCACTATTGGGTGAGAATGGTTCATGGATGACTCGCACTCTAGACACATATAATCAATGCTGCCACTCTCTCAACAGTACCGAGGGAATGCTACACTGTCAGAAGTACCATCAAACAGATGGGGCTCTAAACCAAAGCCCCATATGCCCGCTCAAGGGATCCCCTTGCTTCAAAGAATGAAACGGTTTTCTCTGTGATGCCCTGCCCATGATCACTTGACTGCTTGTGGGATCTTGCTGTGTGCAAATTGGCTGCTGCATTTCCAACATCAAACCCGTGGCTGTGCTCCAGAAAAGCAACCCCTTGTCTGGAGAGAGTGCCCCGGCATGTCCTGAGATTGTGAAAGCTGCTACAGCAATGCAACTTGGTCTCCTCTTAAATTGGGTCGGAGGATGAAGTTGCTGTTAACCGTTTGTTCCCCTAACAGCCCTGCGGACAATGGTCTTGCATACCCTAGCGTCCCCGTGGAACTCTTTACTGACACTTGTCAAAGGAATTAAATGTTTTTCCTCTGAGACTGTCTGATTTCATCAGCCTAACTTGGAATGGATTCACACAGGCTGCTAATCCCATTATTATTCACCACGGGTTGTTAAAGCATCTCCTAAAACTATATAATGAATTCATTATGTTTTAATTTTCTCATCTGGCTTGAATTACCAGGTATGAAAAAGGCAACAATTATTTGGATTCTGCCCCCGCCCTGCCCTTAACCCCCCCTCCCCCTCCCCACCTCCCACTTCACCCCACAGGCAATAGGAAGGGAGGCGAAGTGGGGGGGGGGGCATACTTCACACAATGTCTTCATGTACAGTCACCCACAATGACAGGGGCTCGGGAAAGGTTATACTTTCAGGAGCTGTCTGTCAATGAGATACTTGTCAGTGCTTAATTGGCCAGCGGAGATCGAGTGTCAACTTGCTTATTGAGCAGTAAGCCTGTGAACAATGCCAGCCAAGTGTTACAAAACAGTGAGAGCAGAACAAATAGACACAAAATCAGAGCAAGACCCAAGAACTGGAGCAGGCCCATGGCCCAGAGCTGTGTGCATTCAATCCTGTCCCTCCTCCTCATTCTATGCCGCTCTTCATTAGAAAGTTCAACATTGTTTCCTGTTTACTGATTTCTGGGCTCGTCAAATTGAAGGGCTTGACATAAACAATCCACCACTATGCACTTGTTTTGACACTCCGAGTAATGAGAATGCCACAGGTTAGATAAAGAGTAATATTTCCTAAACACTGTCCCCATCAAACACTCCCAGGACAGGTACAGCACGGCGTTAGATACAGAGTAAAGCTCCCTCTAAACTGTCCCCATCAAACACTCCCAGGACAGGTACAGCACGGGGTTAGATACAGAGTAAAGCTCCCTCTACACTGTCCCCATCAAACACTCCCAGGACAGGTACAGCATGGGGTTAGATACAGAGTAAAGCTCCCTCTACACTGTCCCCATCAAACACTCCCAGGACATGTACAGCATGGGGTTAGATACAGGGTAAAGCTCCCTCTACACTGTCCCCATCAAACACTCCCAGGACATGTACAGCATGGGGTTAGATACAGAGTAAAGCTCCCTCTACACTGTCCCCATCAAACACTCCCAGGACAGGTAAAGCACGTGGTTAGATACAGAGTAAAGCTCCCTCTGCACTGTCCCCATCAAACACCCCCAGGACAGGTACAGCACGGAGTTAGATACAGAGTAAAGCTCCCTCTACACTGTCCCCATCAAACACTCCCAGGACAGGTCAGCACGGGGTTAGATACAGAGTAAAGCTCCCACTACACTGTCCCATCAAACACTCCCAGGACAGGTACAGCGCGGGGTTAGATACAGAGTAAAGCTCCCTCTACACTGTCCCATCAAACACTCCCAGGACAGGTACAGCGCGGGGTTAGATACAGAGTAAAGCTCCCACTACACTGTCCCATCAAACACTCCCAGGACAGATACAGCACGGGGTTAGACACAGAGTAAATCTCCCTCCACACTGTCCCCATCAAACACTCCCAGGACAGATACAGCACGGGGTTAGACACAGAGTAAATCTCCCTCCACACTGTCCCACAGAGATGTATTAAACTGGGACAATGTAGCAGTTTTAGTTACACTGGGGCGAGAATAAGTTATTCAGCTCACCTGTTCCACCTGTTAGATTCTGGCTGATTTGTGTTTCCATTTTGACACAATGTGATTCAACACTCTACTGAATAATTATCTGTTTACGATCTAAATATTTCGCAAATTTCAACTGATTCCAGCAATGTCACTCTTTCGGGAGAGGGAGTCGAAGTTTTATTTCCCTTCGCATCAGAAAGGGTTTCCTGAGTTCACTCCAGATTGGCTCAGCTCAAATTTGAAGATTATCCCCACCTCAGGAATTAATCCCCTTTCATTAGAATTCGAAGGACCCCAGTCCGATCACCAAACTCAAGGGAACACGAACCGTGGGTGGGATATTGTGGCCGTGCCGGTGAGATCTCCTAGTCCGGCTGAAGGTGTGTGTCCCCCACCCCCCCGCGCGGCGTGTTTATCAGCGGCTGGACAGGTGAGCCACACAATACACCTTAGACTCCGGCGGGAAGATCCGGCCGCCAGCCATTGGCGAGCCATCTCCGCTGCCGGAAACCATGTCACGGGGGAATCCGGAAAGTTCCGCCCCAAGTCGCAATGAAGTGCTTTGAGAGGTTGGTCATGAAGCGCATCACCTCCATACTCCCAGAACATCTCGATCCACTGCAATTCGCATACCGCTGCAACCGGTCCACATCAGACACCATTTCCCTGGCCCTACATTCATCCCTAGAGCATCTCGAAAACAAGGACTCCTACATTAGACTCCTATTTATTGACTACAGCTCCGCCTTCAACACCATAATTCCAGCCAAGCTCATATCAAAGCTCCAAAACCTGGGACTTGGCTCCCCACTCTGCAACTGGATCCTCGATTTTCTGACCAACAGACTACAATCAGTAAGAATGAACAACAACACCTCCTCCACAATAGTCCTCAACACCAGGGCCCCGCAAGGCTGCGTACTTAGCCCCCTACTCTACTCCCTGTACACACACAACTGCGTGGCAAAACTTGGTTACAACTCCATCTACAAGTTTGCTGACGATACGACCATAGTGGGCCGGATCACGAATAACGATGAGTCCGAATACAGGAGGGAGATAGAGAACCTAGTGGAGTGGTGTAGGGACAACAATCTCTCCCTCAATGCCAGCAAAACTAAAGAGCTGGTCCTTGACTTCAGGAAACAAAGTACTGTACACACCCCTGTCAGCATCAACGGGGCCGAGGTGGAGATGGTTAGCAGTTTCAAATTCCTAGGGGTGCACATCTCCAAAAATCTGTCCTGGTCCACCCACATCGACGCTACCACCAAGAAAGCACAACAGCGCCTATACTTCCTCAGGAAACTAAGGAAATTCGGCATGTCCACATTGACTCTTACCAACTTTTACAGATGCACCATAGAAAGCATCCTATCAGGCTGCATCACAGCCTGGTATGGCAACTGCTCGACCCAGGACCGCAAGAAACTTCAGAGAGTCGTGAACACCGCCCAGTCCATCACACGAACCTGCCTCCCATCCTTTGACTCCATCTCCACCTCCCGCTGCCTGGGGAAAGCGGGCAGCATAATCAAAGACCCCTCCCACCCAGCTTACTCACTCTTCCAACTTCTTCCATCGGGCAGGAGATACAGAATTCTGAGAACACGCACGAACAGACTCAAAAACAGCTTCTTCCCCACTGTCACCAGACTCCTAAATTACCCTCTTATGGACTGACCTCATTAACACTACACCCTGTATGCTTCATCCGATGCCGGTGCTTATGTAGTTACATTGTATATGTTGTGTTGCCCTATTATGTATTTTCTTTTATTCCCTTTTCTTCTCATGTACTTAATGATCTGTTGAGCTGCTCGCAGAAAAATACTTTTCACTGTACCTCGGTACACGTGACAATAAACAAATCCAATCCAATCCAATCCAAGTTGATGTATAGCGGCCTCATGATTTAACCCTTTTGTTCCCAGTGTAGTTCTGGTGAACCTACACTGCACACTCTCCAAGGGCAGCGTTTATGTCCTGGAGTGCCATGCCCAGAGCCACTCACGGTTCTCCAGATGGGGCCTCACCTGTGCTTCATGCAACTGCAATGTGACCTTATATTCCACCTTCCTCGTGATAAAGGCCAACATTGCAATATGATTGGATTGGATTTGTTTTATTGTCACGTGTACTGAGGTACCGTGAAAAGCATTGCTCTGCATACAATCCACACAGATCATTCCATACATGAAAAAAATGTTTTTGAATCTGTTTGTCCGCGTTCTCAGACTTCTGTACCTCCTGCCCGATGGAAGAAGTTGGAAGAGTGAGTAAGCCGGGTGGGAGGGATCTTTGATTATGCTGCCCGCTTTCCCCAGGCAGCGGGAGGTGTAGATGGAGTCAATGGATGGGAGGCAGGTTCGTGTGATGGACTTGTAATTTCTGTTTGTACCTGCACACCAGCTTTTAGTTACTTGTGGATTTAAATGCCTGAATCTATTTGCTCCTCCACAGCTCGTGCTCCACCACTATGCTAGAAATGTTAATTTTTCTAATTTCGACAAAGTCCAGTGAAGGGCCCAGGATGAGTTGGAGGCCCAGGGCCAGAGATCTGCCCGTTTATTGAAGATTGAGTGCCAGTGTCCTTCCTGAAGCCAGCTAAAGAAGCTTTCAGGCTAAACACTGGGCTAAATCGCCGGCTTTTAAAGCAGACCAAGCAGGCCAGCAGCACGGTTCAATTCCCCTACCAGACTCCCCGAACAGGTGCCGGAATGTAGTGACTAGGGGCTTTTCACAGTAACTTCATTGAAGCCTACTTGTGACAATAAGCGATTTGCATTTCATTTCATTTCATCAATGACCTGTGCCTGGATGGTTAAAATAGCTCTCCCGCCAAGTCTCTGGGCAGGATTCAACATTAACAAACCTACCTCTGGTTTTGGGCATGTTTAGGAGGGTGTATCATGGCAGCTTCAGGGACAAAAATCACCGCTATTCACCGGCACTTTGCCGTTTTTTTTGCCTCGGGGAGATTCTCCTTGCCATGCCCACACTTTGAGTCATTTCCTGCCGGCGGGCCCAGCAGGAAAGATTCCTCGCTGATCGGGGCACCACGTTGTCTGGCTGCCCCAATCTTCTGCCCGCCTGCCCCACTCAGCCACCCTTCTCACCCCCCCATTGTTTCTGCCCCCCCTTCCGCCCCCCCAACCTCGCAATGCACTCAGGAACACCCCCTCATCCTTGCTCTACCTGGAAAAGCCCCCTCGGGCCCAATCACTGGCAGTGCCAACCTGGCACTTGGACATGCTGGCATTGCCAGGTGGGCAGTGCCAAGTTGCCTGGGTGCCAAAGGAAGTTTCAGAATGCCAGCCACCCTGTCCCCAACCACCCGGGTGTCTCTAATGGCCTGGGAACCCCTCCACTCCCGAGGTGCCATGACTGGTCCACGTTTGTGTCGACCAGTATTAACGGCGCCCTGGGGAGGTGTCACTGTTGCGGCCATTGAGTACCAGGTGCCAGGAGAATCTGCAAACGACTATTTAAATTAGCCTAATGGCAAATTTGAATATGCAGCTCTGGGTCTCGCCCAGTGAGGGCGTGATCCAGATCGCAAGTTCTCGTGATATTTTGTTAAATCTTGTGAGGCATTATGAGCGTCGCAAATTTCGCGGGAGGCGTCTCACAAGATTCATTGGTCTCGTCCCAGCAACAAGTCCGACGCGACGAGGCTGCTAAATCGCGCCCCGTTTCTCTCAACTCTTATTTGTCCAAAAGTCCAGATGAAGACAAACCCTTCATTGGCCGGGGTATTGAGTATAAGAATTGTTAAGTCAGGTTGCAGCAGTATAGAACATTCGTTGAATGAATGAATGAATGAATGAAATGAATGAATGAATATGAAAATGGCTTATTGTCACAAGTAGGCTTCAATGAAGTTACTGTGAAAAGCCCCTAGTCGCCACATTCCGGCGCCTGTTCGGGGAGGCTGGTACGGCATTCGTTAGGCCACACTTGGAGTATAGTGTTCAATTCTGGTCGCCACACTACCAGAAGGATGTGGAGGCTTTAGAGAGGGTGCAGAAGAGATTTACCAGAATGTTTCCCGGTATGGAGGGCATTAGCTATGAGGAGACATTGAATAAACTCGGTTTGTTCTCACTGGAACAATAGAGGTTGAGGGGAGACCTGATAGAGGTCTACAAAATTATGAGGGGCATAGACAGAGTGGGTAGTCAGAGACTTTTCCCCAGGGTAGAGGGGTCAATTACTAGGGGGCATAGGTTTAAAGTGCGAGGGGCAAGCTTTAGAGGAGATGTACGAGGCAAGTTTTTTACGCAGAGGGTAGTGGGTGCCTGGAACTCGCTGCCGGAGGAGGTGGCGGAAGCAGGGACGATAGTGACGTTTAAGGGGCATCTTGACAAATACATGAATAGGATGGGAATAGAGGGATACGGACCCAGGAAGTGCAGAAGATTGTAGTTTAGTCGGGCAGCATGGTCGGCACGGGCTTGGAGGGCCGAAGGGCCTGTTGCTGTGCTGTACTTTTCTTTGTTCTTTGTTCTAAAACACTTCAAAGACACTCTGAATCTGTCTTTGAAATGCAACAGTATTGACATTAATGAGTGGGAGGAGCTTTCTACCAATCGTTCAAAATGGAGACACTTGCGCTGCATCAAAGCTCCGAGTCTTCATGATGAGGCAGCGCGGTCACAGAGAATGAAAGAAAAGGATGTAAACCCTGCTCTCCGGATCCCACTGCCTCATGAGGCATCCTGCTCCACCTGACCAAAGATCTGCGGGTCGAAAATCTGCCTGTTCAGTCACATGAAAACCCTTGGCAGAAACCCATGGTCCTGATCGGATGTTATCCTCGAATCGAGGAACAACCAAAGATGAAGATGATCTCAATCAGTTTATCCACATATGCCTGAATGTTCATATCTATATGGATAAGAGTATTGCTAAGAGCTTTTCATCTTGCATTCATGAGCACAATCACAAGAAGAGAGTGCTGATTGGTTGGCAAGTGGGTCGTGATTCATAGAGGCATTGCCATGGAGGATGCATTAGTTGATGGCGACTGACAGTTAACTGCCGAGCATTGTTTGAAATTTGAGCCATGCAGTTTGACTCTGTTTGGTCAAGGTAGGCTGTGAGGAATGAACCAGGAAATGGCTGTCATTTATTTTGTACAGCTGAAACAGGCGCAATGTGTGTACATGGTCTTTCTGTTTGCAAAGAACAGGATCCTGTGTATTAATATATGCAAATGCGAGCCTGACTGACAATCTTAAATTGGTTGACAGCATAATTCAGCGTAACACCGAGGATTATTTAGTAAATGGAGCCCAATCACAGAGTCACATCTAATGTTGGACAAGATTATCTAGCCTCTCAGCAGAGTGTTTATTGCCAGCAGGAAGCGGCCTGCCATTTGCTGTCAGCAGGACCTTCAGTTCCTTCTGCTGTCAATGAGATTTCCGAATGAATTCATCCCACACCACCGGGAAATCCGTGGCGGGGGTGTACCATTAGTGAGGCCGGAATATCTTGCCAACTTGAACAGAGTTTTGAGAGTTGCAAGCACGGGCAGGTAAGATGGTAGCCAACCCAACCCGTGTGCGTGGGCAGAATCATAGCCCACCGTGCTGGATTGACAAAGGGCCTGGATTTAGAGCACTGATGTCCATAGGCTGGTGTCAATAAAACATGCCAATTGGCAATTCAACTCCTCAATGGACCACTGAAGGCCAATTTCTGGCTGCAATTGTCTGTTTAGCCTCCGCTAATTGCTGAACAACAGTTTCAAGTAAGTTGTGTGAAAACAAATCCGAGGAACAGTGAGTTAATCATTAAGTCAGTTAGTGTATGATTACAAAAGCGCCTCAGGCAGAAACGAAGCTCGTCTTTCACAGACATGTCACTGTGAGGAGGAGGCAAGAGGCAGCTAAATGATGTCATTGGCTGTGGTGTGCTACTAAACACCAATCATTGTGCATTTGTGTCTAAAGGCTAGTAACTCAATCTGTGCTGCTTGAGTTACAGGGGTACAAGTGGCCAGATGTGATATTGAGCATTCCACTATCACACACAATGATCCATTTTGCTCTTTTTGTGGGATATATTTCAAGGAGCTGAAGTGCTAACATGTTCTCATCGAACTGAGGGATGTCACTGCTGTGGAATGGAATACTGTTCCAGAATCGAACCCTCCCAGGAACAGCTCCAGTTGGGGCAGCACGGGAGCACAGTGGTTAGCATAATTGCTTCACAGCTCCCATCACACTGTCCCCATCAATCACTCCCAGGACAGGTACAGCACAGGGTTAGATACAGAGTAAAGCTCCCTCTACACTGTCCCATCAAACACCCCCAGGACAGGTACAGCACGGTGTTAGATACAGAGTAAAGCTCCCTTCACACTGTCCCCATCAAACACTCCCAGGACAGGTACAGCACAGGGTTAGAAACAGAGTAAAGCTCCCTCTACACTGTCCCCATCAAACACTCCCAGTGCAGGTACAGCACGGGGTTAGATACAGAGTAAAGCTCCCTCGACACTGTCTCCATCAAGCACTCCCAGGACAGGTACAGCACGGGGTTAGATACAGAATAAAGCTCCCTCGACACTGTCCCCATCAAACACTCCCAGGGCAGGTACAGCACGCGGTTAGATACAGAGTAAAGGTCCTTCTGCACTGTCCCATTCAACACTCCCAGGACAGGTACAGCACGGGGTTAGATACAGAGTAAAGCTCCCTCTACACTGTCCCTCTGAAACACTCCCAGGACAGGTACAGCATGGGGTGAGATTCAGAGTAAAACTCCCTCTACACTGTCCCCATCAAACATTCCCAGGACAGGTACAGCACATGGTTAGATACAGAGTAAAACTCCCTCTACACTGTCCCCATCAAACCTTCCCAGGACAGGTACAGCACAGGGTTAGATACAGAGTAAAGCTCCCTCTACGCTGTCCCCATCAAACAATCCCAGGACAGGTACAGCACGGGGTTAGATACAGAGTAAAGCACCCTCTACACTGTCCCCATCAAACATTCCCAGGACAGGTACAGCACGGGGTTAGATACAGAGTAAATCTCCCCCTACACTGTCCCCATCAAACATTCCCAAGTCAGGTACAGCACGAGGTTAGATACAGAGTAAAGCTCCCTCTACACTGTGACCATCAAACACTCCCAGGACAGGTACAGCACGGGGTTAGATACAGAGTAAAGCTCCCTCTACACTGTCCCCATCAAACACTCCCAGGGCAGGTACAGCATGCGGTTAGATACAGAGTAAAGCTCCCTCTACACTGTGACCATCAAACATTCCCAGGACAGGTACAGCACGGGGTTAGATACAGAGTAAAAATACCTCTACACTGTCCCCATCAAACACCCCCAGGGCAGGTACAGCACGGGGTTAGAAACAGAGTAAAGCTCCCTCGACACTGTCCCCATCAAACACTCCCAGGGCAGGTACAGCATGCGGTTAGATACAGAGTAAAGCTCCCTCAGCACTGTCCCATCAAACACTCCCAGGACAGGTACAGCATGGGGTTAGATACAGAGTAAAGCTCCCTCTCCACTGTCCCCATCAAACACTCCCAGGACAGGTACAGCATGGGGTTAGATACAGAGTAAAACTCCCTCTACACTGTCCCCATCAAGCACTCCCAGGACAGGTACAGCACGGGGTTAGATACAGAGTAAAGCTCCTTCTTCACTGTCCCCATCAAACACTCCCAGGACAGGTACAGCATGGGGTTAGATACAGAGTAAAACTCCCTCTACACTGTCCCCATCAAACACTCCCAGGACAGGTACAGCACGGTGTTTGATACAGAGTAAAGCTCCCTCTACACTGTCCCCATCAAACACTCCCAGGACAGGTACAGCATGGGGTTAGATACAGAGTAAAACTCCCTCTACACTGTCCCCATCAAACACTCCCAGGACAGGTACAGCACGGGGTTAGATACAGAGTAAAGCTCCCTCTACACTGTCCCCATCAAGCACTCCCAGGACAGGTACAGCACGGGGTTAGATACAGAGTAAAGCTCCTTCTTCACTGTCCCCATCAAACACTCCCAGGACAGGTACAGCATGGGGTTAGATACAGAGTAAAACTCCCTCTACACTGTCCCCATCAAACACTCCCAGGACAGGTACAGCACGGTGTTTGATACAGAGTAAAGCTCCCTCTACACTGTCCCATCAAACACTCCCAGGACAGGTACAGCATGGGGTTAGATACAGAGTAAAACTCCCTCTACACTGTCCCCATCAAACACTCCCAGGACAGGTACAGCACGGTGTTTGATACAGAGTAAAGCTCCCTCTACACTGTCCCATCAAACACTCCCAGGACAGGTACAGCACGGGATTAGATACAGAGTAAAACTCCCTCTACACTGTCCCCATCTAACACTCCCAGGACAGGGACAGCACGGGGTTAGATACAGAGTAAAGCTCCCTCTACACTGTCCTATCAAACACTCCCAGGACAGGTACAGTATGTTGGGGCATGTAAGGGCTCCGCCCATGGCTCCACCCCCTTTACAGGAAGTATAAGAGCTGCTGACCTGCGGGGCCGCCTTCAGTGTTGTACCGGTCACAGGCAGGCTCGGTTCTAAGCTGCCGAGGTTTACTTCTCCACGTGTCGTTGAGTGAATTGATGGTCGCATCAATTTAATCAACTTCAAATACTACGATGGAATGAGCCCTCAAACCTGACAGACTGGAACTCGATCCACAAGCCGCGGACGCGAAATACATTTTTTCACATTGGCTTCGATGCTTCAAGGCCTATCTCGCCGCGCCGTCTATGCCATCCGTCACGGACAAACAGAAGCTGAGCCTCCTCCACACACGGCTGTGCCATTGAATTTCTGTCCAGCTCGACGAAGCCGCTTCCTATACAGAGGCCCTCGCACTACTCGAACGCCTCTACGTGCGGCCTGTGAACGAGGTCTACGCGCGACACGTCTTCACCACTCACCGCCAGCGCCCCGGGGAGTCACTAGGTGACTACCTACGCGACCTCAAAGCCCTCGCGCGCAACTGTAACTACCAGGCCATTACGGCCACTCAGCACATGGAGCTCGCCGTCCGAGACGTTTACGTGGCGGGGGTCCGATCAAACTATGTGAGACAGCGCCTGCTCGAAAAAGGGGCCCAGGACCTGGACGACACGGTAACACTAGCTACCTCTCTGGAGGTCGCGTTTCAGAGCCTTACTGCGTTCCTGGCCGATCACGCGACCCCCTCGTGGGCCCCCGACCCGAGACTACCCCAGGCCTGTGCCGCGCGGCCACCCGCCCATCATGGAGGGCTACCCTGCTACTTTTGCGGCCAGTCCCAACACCCCCGACTGCACTGCCCGGCCCGCAACGCGAACTGCAGCAGCTGCGGGCGAAAAGGACACTTCGCCAAGTCTGCCTTGTCGTGATATTCAAACATACATAACACATACGTAATAATAGACAGATCAACGGACCAATTAGGAAACAGAACACGACAGCCAATCACAGACAAGAGCAGATACAGCATAAACAAGAAACACGACACTTCCTGGGCAGTCCATCAGGAGACAGCACAGGGCCAGGACCTCATAGCAAGACACTCACACCGTCACAACGTGCTGAGTACCAAGTCTGATGTATAAATAGTTAAATGGAATAAAACTGCGTTGTACCAATCGCAAACGTGTTGGTTTGTCTGTACCTCAGAGCACCCAACACTTCATGATACCAGGAGTGAATCGATACCTACCGGCAAATCTGCCATCCTGAGCCATGGACACCCGCAACAAACCGCAGCCGTTGCAAGTCGCTGGGAACCTGGGCACAAATTGGAAGCTCTTCAAGCAGCGCTTCGAACTCTTCATGCGAGCCAATGAAAAACAGGGCGCCTCGGACGAAACAAAGATTGTCATGCTCCTCACTTCCGCAGGTCAGCACGCCATCGATGTATACAACTCCTTGGTGTTCGCGGAAGGCGAGAACAAAGCTAAGTATGACACGGTCCTCCTCAAGCTCGACAAGCACTTCAACGTTGAGGTCAACGAAAGCTTTGAGAGGTATGTCTTTCAGCAGCGCCTACAAGGTAAGGATGAGCTCTTTCAGTCCTTCCTGACGCACCTCCGCATACTCGCGCAGTCCTGCGGTTACGATCGTGTCCATGATCCGGGACCAGATCGTTTTTGGTGTTGCCTCCAGTGGCCTATGCCAGCAGCTTCTAAAAATTAAAGGCCTGACCTTCGCATCTGCAGTTGAAGCCTGTGTCCTGCATGAGAATGCGACCAGCCGCTATGCCCAATTTCAGGCGACCGAATCGGCACGGAGGGGGTCCCACGCGATCGAATCGGCAAGCCAGGCCGACCACGAGGCCGAACGCATCCAGGCAATCGAGTTTCTCCCGGCCCGCGGCCCGGACGAGGGTGGCCCTTTCGCGCGCTTTTTAAGGCCTCCCGCGTTGGTGCGCGGCAAAACCTACGGCAACACTGAGGGACGTGCTGCGCAGGCGCACCCGACGCAAGACCGAACTGCGCATGCGCAGTGGCGTAACGGACGCCATGACGTCATGACATGCGGCAACTGTGGAGCTGCACATTTAAAAGGGCAATGTCCTGCAAAAACCCGACAATGCCTACGCTGCGGCAAGATGGGCCACTACGCTGCCTACTGTCGAGCGGCTCAACCTGTTGATCTTCCACATCTCCGACAACCTCGCAGGAACGTGCGGACCATTCAGCCTCCACATCACGACATCCAAACCGACGACACAGATGACCAAGACGCCTTCCGGGTTGCGGTCATTGACGTGAACCGGGTCAACACCATCAATCCGGCCGATTAATTGAGTGCCACCCTAACGGTCAACCGATCGGCGATCACTTTCCGCCTGGACATTGGCGCCTCCGCCAACCTCATAGCATGGTCAGCCTTCTACGCCATGAAGGTCAGACCACCAATCCGGCCGTCCCGGTGCAAAATGTTCGACTACAACGGGAACGTTATCCCGGCCATGGGATCCTGCCAGCTCCAGGTGACACACAACACACACACGGCCACACTCTCGTTCAAGATAGTTGGCTCATCGAAGGACTCCCTGCTGGGCACACAGGCATGTAAGGCTCTCCACCTTGTGCAACAAATCCTCTCTCTCTCTCCAGACGGCACGTCTGACTCCCCGGATGCAGAGTTCAACGCACAGCTCCAATCGCTCCTCGCCCACAACCAGGAGGCATTCGAAGGCATGGGAACACTGCCATACACCTACCAAATTCGCCTCAAACCGGACGCCATCCCGGTCGTTCACGCACCTCGCAGGTTTCCTGCGCCACTTAAAGACCGCCTCAAGCAGCAGCTGCAGGATCTCCAGGACCAAGGGATCCTATCCAGGGTCATGGAGCCCACGCCATGGGTCAGCTCCATGGTGTGTGTCAAGAAGCCCTCTGGCGAGCTCCGCATCTGTATTGACCCCAAAGACCTCAATAATAATATTATGAGGGAACATTATCCCATACTCAAACGGGAGGAGATCACCAGTGAAATGGCCCAGGCGAAGATATTCACGAAACTGGATGCTTCTAAAGGATTTTGGCAGATCCAACTGGACCTGTCCAGCCGAAAGCTATGTACCTTCAACACCCCTTTCGGCAGATTCTGCTACAACCGGATGCCATTTGGCATCATCTCGGCATCCGAGGTCTTCCATAGAATCATGGAGCAGATGATGGAGGGCATCGAAGGGGTGCGCATATATGTGGACGACGTCATCATCTGGTCCACCACACCACAGGAGCCCATATATCGTCTCCAACGCGTTTTTGCCCGCATACGGGAAAACGGCCTGCGCCTCAACCGAGCCAAGTGCTCCTTTGGCCAGACCGAGTTGAAGTTCCTGGGGGACCATATCTCCCGGTCAGGGGTCCGTCCGGATGCAGACAAGGTGAGCGCCATCACAGCCATGCCGCAACCGGCCGACAAGAAGGCTGTCCTACGCTTCCTTGGCATGGTCAACTTCCTGGGGAAGTTCATTCCCAACCTTGCCTCCCACACGACGACTCTGCGCCATCTCGTCAGAAAATCCACAGAGTTCCAGTGGCAACACACGCACCAGCTGGAATGGGAGGAGCTCAAACGCAAACTCACTACGGCACCAGTGTTGGCGTTCTTCGACACGTCTCGTCCCACCAAAATCTCAACTGATGCCAGCCAATCCGGCATTGGAGCAGTGCTCCTGCAGAGGGATGACACGGCGTCATGGGCCCCGGTTGCCTATGCATCGCGGGCCATGACCCCCACAGAGCAACGCTGCGTGCAAATCGAAAAAGAATGCCTGGGCTTGCTAACCGGTTTAGACAAGTTCCACGATTACGTCTATGGTCTTCCACGGTTCACGGTCGAAACTGACCACCGCCCCCTGGTCAGCATAATAAACAAGGACCTGAACGAGATGACCCCTCGCCTCCAGCGCATCCTACTTAAACTCAGGAGGTATGACTTCCAACTGGTCTACACTCCAGGGAAGGACCTCATCGTGGCGGATGCCCTATCCAGAGCAGTGAGCACGCCGCCAGATGTGGAGGGGTTCGTATGTCAGGTCGAGGCACAGGTGACTTTTACAGCGGCAAATCTGCCGGCTGACGACTCGAGTCTGGCCCGCATCCGCCGAGAGACAGCGGCCGACCCCCTTTTACAGCGAGTGATGCGCCACATGACGGGAGGATGGCTCAAAGGGCAGTGCCCACAGTTCTACAATGTACGAGACGACCTAGCCATCATTGATGGTGTCCTTCTGAAGCTGGACCGGACTGTGATTCCGCACAGCATGCGCCAGCTGGTTCTCGACCAACTACACGAAGGCCACTTGGGGGTCGAGAAGTGCAGACGGAGGGCTCGAGAGGCGGTATACTGGCCGGGCATCAGTGACGATATTGCCAACATGGTGCTCAACTGTACAACCTGCCAAAGGTTTCAGCCGGCGCAACCTCCTGAGACGCTTCTGCCCCATGAGCTGGTGACGTCCCCCTGGGCGAAGGTGGGTGTCGACCTATTTCACGCGCTCGGCATGGACTATGTCATCATAGTTGACTACTTCTCAAACTACCCAGAAGTCATACGCCTGCACGATTTGACGTTTCGACTGCTGTCATCAGGGCCTGCAAAGACACCTTTGCTCGCCACGGCATTCCGATTACTGTCATGTCGGACAATGGGCCCTGTTTTGCCAGCCAGGAATGGTCGTCCTTTGCTGCTTCGTATGGCTTCACACACGTGACATCCAGCCCTCTGCATCCCCAGTCCAATGGAAAGGCGGAGAAGGGCGTTCACATTGCCAAGCAGCTCCTCTGCAAGGCTGCTGCTGCCGGGTCGGACTTCTACTTCGCCCTGCTGGCCTATCGCTCGGCCCCACTAGCCACTGGACTCTCACCAGCACAGCTGCTGATGGGTCGCACCCTCAGAACCACTGTGCCTTCCATCCTGGCACCAACAATAGACCATGCTCCGGTACTGCATCGGATGCAACTGCAGCGCGGTCACCAAGAGAGGTCGTACGACACACGGGCAACTGATCTCCCCTCCCTGGCCCCTGGAGACAATGTCCGCATTCACCTGCCAGAAGGTGGCTGGTCAGCACCTGCCGAAGTTCACCGACGCGTGGCTCCCCGCTCGTTCCTGGTACGCATGCCGGATGGATCCGTGCGTAGGTGTAATCGCCGAGCCCTTCACTTACTTCCACGCTCGCAACGGAACCCTACACAGACGCCGTGTCCTCCACTGGTTCCTGATAGCGACTTTGTGGAGCCATATACCATGCCCCTTCTGTCGCCGCCCGTGGCCAGGCTCGCACCTCAGCCGGTGGTATCAAATTGAAGGAAAAAACATACAAAGTGGCAAAAATTAGTGGGAGACTAGAGGACTGGGAAGTCTTTAGGGGACAACAGAAAGCTACTAAAAAAGCCATAAAGAAGAGTAAGGTAGACTATGAAAGTAAACTGGCTCAGAACATAAAAGCAGATAGTAAAAGCTTCTACAAATATATAAGACAAAAAAGAGTGGCTCAGGTAAATATTGGTCCTTTGGAAGATGAGAAGGGAGATTTAATAATAGGAGACGGGGAAATGGCTGAGGAGCTGAACGGGTTTTTTGGGTCAGTCTTCACAGTGGAGGACACAAATAACATGCCAGTGACTGATGGAAATAGATATGATAGGTGAGGACCTTGAGATGATTGTAATCACTAAGGAGGCAGTATTGGGCAAGCTAGTCAAAGAGATCTAGGAGTACAGGTCCACAGATCACTGAAAGGGGCTACACAGGTGGAGAAGGTAGTCAAGAAGGCATACGGCATGCTTGCCTTCATTGGCCGGGGCATTGAGTATAAGAATTGGCAAGTCATGTTGCAGCTGTATAGAACCTTAGTTAGGCCACACTTGGAGTATAGTGTTCAATTCTGGTCGCCACACTACCAGAAGGATGTGGAGGCTTTAGAGAGGGTGCAGAAGAGATTTACCAGAATGTTGCCTGGTATGGAGGGCATAAGCTATGAGGAGCGATTGAATAAACTCGGTTTGTTCTCACTGGAACGAAGGAGGTTGAGGGGCGACCTGATAGAGGTATACAAAATTATGAGGGGCATAGACAGAGTGGATAGTCAGAGGCTTTTCCCCAGGGTAGAGGGGTCAATTACTAGGGGGCATAGGTTTAAGGTGAGAGGGGCAAAGTTTAGAGTAGATGTACGAGGCAAGTTTTTTACGCAGAGGGTAGTGGGTGCCTGGAACTCACTACCGGAGGAGGTAGTGGAGGCAGGGACGATAGGGACATTTAAGGGGCATCTTGACAAATATATGAATAGGATGGGAATAGAAGGATACGGACCCAGGAAGTGTAGAAGATTGTAGTTTAGTCGGGCAGTATGGTCGGCACGGGCTTGGAGGGCCGAAGGGCCTGTTCCTGTGCTGTACATTTCTTTGTTCTTTGTTCTTTGTAATGGGGCTAAAGGTAGACAAGTCTCCTGGCCCTGATGGGATGCATCCCAGAGTGTTAAAGAGATGGCTAGGGAAATTGTAAACGCACTAGTGATAATTTATCAAAATTCACTAGACTCTGGGGTGGTCCCAGAGGATTGGAAAGTAGCAAACGTGACACCACTGTTTAAAAAAGGAGGTCGGCAGAAAGCGGGTAATTATAGGCCGGTAAGCTTAACTTCGGTTGGAGGGAAAATGCTGGAATCTATCATTAAGGAGGAAATAGCGGGGCACCTGGAGGGAAATTGTCCCATTGGGCAGACGCAGCATGGGTTCACAAAGGGTAGGTCGTGTCTGACTAATTTGGTAGAATTTTTTGAGGACGTTACCAGTGCAGTAGATAACGGGGAGCCAATGGATATATCTGGATTTCCAGAAAGCTTTTGACAAGGTGCCACACAAAAGGTTGCTGCATAAACTAAAGATGCATGGCATTGAGGGTAAAGTGGTAGCATGGGTAGAGGATTGGTTAACTAACAGAAAGCAGAGAGTGGGGATAAATGGGTGTTTCTCTGGTTGGCAACCTGTAACTAGTGGGGTCCCTCAAGGATCAGTGTTGGGCCCGCAGTTGTTCACAATTTACATAGACGATTTGGAGTTGGGGACCAAGTGCAATGTGTCAAAGTTTGCAGACGACACTAAGATGAGTGGTAAAGCAAAAAGTGCAGAGGATACCAGAAGTCTGCAGAAGGATTTGGATAGGTTAGGTGAATGGGCTAGGACCTGGCAGATGGAATTCAATGTTGCCAAGTGTGAGACTATCCATTTTGGGAGGAATAACAGCAGAATGGATTATTATTTAAACGGTAAGATGTTAAAACATGCTGCTGTGCAGAGGGACCTGGGTGTGCTGGTGCACGAGTCGCAAAAAGTTGGTGTGCAGGTGCAACAGGTGATTAAGAAGGCTAATCGAGTTTTGTCTTTCATTACTAGAGGGATGGAGTTCAAGACTAGGGAGGTTATGCTGCAATTGTATAGGGTGTTGGTGAGGCCGCATCTGGAGTATTGTGTTCAGTTTTGGTCTCCTTACCTGAGAAAGGACATATTGGCACTGGAGGGAGTGCAGAGGAGATTCACTAGGTTAATCCCAGAGTTGAGGGAATTAGATTATGACGAGAGGTTGAGTAGACTGGGACTGTACTCATTGGAGTTTAGAAGGATGCGGGGGGATCTTATTGAAACATATAAAATTATGAAGGGAATAGATAGGATAGATGCGGGCAGGTTGTTTCCACTGGTCGGGGAAAGCAGAACTAGGGGGCATAGCCTCAAAATAAGGGGAGGTAGATTTAGGACGGAGTGTAGGAGGAACTTCTTCACCCAAAGGGTTGTGAATCTCTGGAATTCCTTGCCCAGTGAAGCAGTTGAGGCTCCTTCTTTCAACGTTTTTAAGAAAAAGATAGATGCCTTTCTAAAGAATAAAGGGATTCGGGGATATGGTGTACGGGCCGGAGAGTGGAGCCGAGTCCACAAAGATCAGCCATGATCTCATTAAATGGCGGAGCAGGCTCGAGGGGCCAGATGGCCTACACCTGTTCCTAATTCTTATGTTCTTATGACCCACCCTTGAGGCGGTCAACCCGAATTCGTCGCCCACCTACTAGACTGGACTTATGAGACTGTTCACACGTCAAACGTTTGCAACCACTGTTTTATAACATGTCTCTGTTTTATCGTTCCAGGCCTCGTTTGATCGTTCCAAATTTCCACGTTGTTCTTCTTTTGTTATGGTACAACCTCGTTAGCATGTCACACCTGACATCGCCCCTTGTATATACTTAAGCCCCATGTACATGATGTAAATATTACGCACACACACACACCTTTAGCTGCACTCAGGACACATTTATATTTATAACCACGTAGGCACATAATCTTGTAAAAAAGGAGGGATGTCATGATATTCAAACATACATCATAACACATACATAATGATGGACAGACCAACGGACCAATTAGCACACATAACACGACAGCCAATCACAGACAAGAGCAGACACAGTATAAGACAAGAAACACGACACTTCCTGGGCAGTCCATCTGGAGACAGCACAGGGCCAGGACCTCATAGCAAGACACTCACACTGTCACAACGTGCTGAGTACCAAGTCTGATGTATAAATAGTTAAATGGAATAAAACTGTGTTGTACCAATCGCAAACGTGTTGGTTCGTCTGTACCTCAGAGCACCCAACACTTCATGCCTGGCCAGGTCTAAGAACTCGAACTCACGACCCGATCCATAGACTCACAGGCCCGCAGACCCCGCAAAGTGGCCGCCTCCGCCTCCGCATAACATGTGCGGCTCATGGGGGCCGCCATCTTGGCCATCCTCCCCTACGCGGCCGGCCACATGCGATCCATGGGGGCCGCCATCTTGGACGTCATCTTCCTCACTGCCCGCCACGCTCGACCAACAGGGGCCGCCATCTTGGCCGCCATCTGATACACCGCTCGACGCGTACGACCTACATGGATAGCCATCGCAGGGCCGCCCCAGCACCTCCGATCACGCCGCCGGCTACCCACACCTCAGCGCGGTCACCCTGGACCAGTCACGACCTAGGCGCCTCTGGAGCTCCATGATGGCCGTCCGGGTTAACGGGTACAAGACACCTTGTCTTTTCGACTCCGGGAGCACAGAGAGCTTCATTCACCCGGACATGGTAAGATGCTGCTCGCTCCCAATATTCCCGATGCAACAAACCGTATCCCTCGTCTCTGGGTCGCACTCGGTGCAAATCCAAGGATGCACGTCTGCAACCCTAGCGATACAGGGTGCTGAGTACGCTAGTTTCCAACTATATGTGCTCCCAGACCTCTGCGCTCCTCTCCTTCTGGGACTCGATTTCCAGTGCAACCTCAGGAGCCTAACTCTTAAATTCGGAGGGGCCCCTGCCCCCGCTCACCATATGCAGCCTCGCAACCCTAAAAATTGCCTCCCCCCCCCTTCGCAAACCTCACCGTCGATTGCAAGCCAGTAGCTATCAGAAGCAGGCGGTATAGCATGCAGGACAGGACGTTCATTAGGTCTGAGGTCCAGCGTCTCTTGCGGGAGGGGGTCATAGAGGCCAACAATAGCCCCTGGAGAGCTCAGGTGGTGGTCGTCAAGACCGAGGAAAAGTTCCGGATGGTGGTTGATTACAGCCAGATCATTAACCGGTACACGCAACTTGATGCGTACCCCCTTCCCCGGATTGCAGACATGGTGAATCAGATCATGTTCTGCACGGTGGATCTGAAGTCTGCATACCACCAGCTCCCAATCCGCCCGGAGGACCGCCACTACACACCGTTTGAGGCAGACAGCCGCCTTTTCCATTTCCTCCGGGTCCCCTTTGGCGCCACGAACGGGGTTTCGGTGTTCCAACGAGCGATGGACCGAATGGTGAACCAGTACGGGCTGCGGGCCACGTTTCCGGACTTGGACAATGTCACCATCTGCGGCCATGATCAGCAGGACCACGACGCCAACCTCCACCGATTTCTCCAAACCGCCCAAAAATTCAACCTCACCTACAACAAGGAGAAATGCGTTTTCCACCTAACCAGGCTAGCCATCCTCGGCTACTTCATGGAAAACGGGGTCCTAGGGCCCGATCCTGACCGTATGTGCTCCCTCCTCCAACTCCCTCTCCCCCACTGCCCCAAGGCCCTGAACAGGGGCCTTGGATTTTTCTCCTATTACGCCCAGTGGGTCCCCCAGTATGCGGACAAAGCCCGCCCACTATTTAAGGCCACCCTCTTTCCACTGGCAGCCGAGGCCCGCCAGGCCTTCAACTGCATCAAGGCGGACATCGCCAAAGCTGCGATGTGCGCAGTGGACGAGTCCATCCCCTTACAGGTGGAGAGCGACGCCTCAGATGTCACTCTCGCTGCTACCCTCAACCAAACAGGCAGACCGATAGCGTTTTTTTCACGCACCCTCACCACCTCCGAAATTCAACACGCCTCGGTCGAAAAGGAAGCCCAAGCCATCGTGGAAGCCGTGCGGCACTGGAGGCACTACCTCGCTGGTAGGAGGTTTACCCTCGTCACCGACCAATGATCGGTTGCCTTCATGTTTGACAATACGCTGCGGGGCAACATCAAGAATGATAAGATCTTGAGGTGGAGAATCGAACTCTCCACCTATAACTACGATATAGTCTATCGATCTGGGAAGCTCAATGAGCCCCCAGATGCCCTGTCCCGCGGCACATGCGCCTGAGCGCATGATGACTGACTCCGGGCTATCCACGATGACCTCTGCCAGCCGGGGGTCACCCGGCTCTCCCATTACATCAAGGCCCGCAACCTGCCCTACTCCACTGAGGAGGTCAGAGCCATGACCAGGGACTGCCCGATCTGTGCGGAGTGTAAACCGCACTTCTATCGACCGGATAAGGCCCACCTGGTAAAGGCATCCCGGCCCTTTGAGCGCCTCAGTATCGATTTCAAAGGGCCCCTCCCCTCCAATAACCGCAACACGTACTTCCTTAACATCATAGATGAGTTCTCCCGCTTCCCGTTTGCCATCCCCTGCCCTGATATGACCACCCCCACTGTTATTAAAGCCCTGCATAGAGTCTTCACCCTGTTTGGTTTCCCCAGTTATGTCCACAGCGACAGGGGCTCGTCGTTCATGAGTGACGAAGTGCATCAGTACCTGCTCAGTAAGGGCATCGCCTCGAGCAGGACGACCAGTTATAACCCCAGGGGAAACGGGCAGGTGGAGAGGGAGAACGCAACGGTCTGGAAGACCGTCCTACTGACCCTGCGGTCCAGGAATCTCCCAGTTTCTCACTGGCAGGAGGTCCTCCCCGATGCGCTCCACTCTATTAGATCCCTCCTTTGCACGGCCACAAACCAGACCCCTCATGACCACTTGTTTTCCCTAGGGGAGCTACCTCAGGGGCCTCGCTTCCGTCCTGGCTGATGACACCGGGACCAGTCCTCCTCCGAAAACATGTTCGGAGCCATAAGACCGACCCCCTGGTAGAGAGGGTCCAGCTCCTACACTCCAACCCACACTATGCGTACGTCGAACACCCCAATGGCCGGCAAGATACCGTCTCCCTCCGGGACCTGCCGCCCGCAGTCTCCAACACCACTCCCACTACTGCATCCCCCACACTATGTCCCGTCCAACCTCCCATGTTCAGTGCCCCCACCCCTATATGGTTCCCGCGCTCCCTCCCACCCGCCGCACTGGTCCACAGGAATGAAGCTCCGGAAGAGCCGCTCCCGGAGTCCACACCTGTGCCTGCTCCGGACCCACTTCCACAGCCACCCGAAGCGGCTGCAACACCAGCGCTTCGACGGTCGCAACGTACGATCCGGGCACCGGACCGACTGAATCTATGAGCCCGTCACCCCCCGCCGGACTTCATTTTTAATCAGGGGGTGAATGTGGTGAATGTATAGTTACTGATAATTCACCAGTGCACTGTGTTATGTTATTAACCCTGTGGGCTCTACCTATGAGCCATTATGTGGCTTCACCCACGGGATATGTTGGGGCATGTACGGGCTCCGCCCATGGCTCCACCCCCTTTACAGGAAGAATAAGAGCTGCTGAACTGCGGGGCCGCCTTCAGTGTTGTACCGGTCACAGGCAGGCTCGGTTCTAAGCTGATTAAAACCACGGTTTACTTCTCCACGGGTCTTCGAGTGAATTGATGGTCACATCAGACAGGTACAGCACGAGGTTAGTTACAGAGTAAAGCTCCCTCTACACTGTCCCCATCAAACACTCCCAGGACAGGTACAGCACTGGGTTAGATACAGAGTAAAGCTCTCTCTACACTGTCCCCATCAAACACTCCCAGGACAGATACAGCACGGGGTTAGATACAGAGTAAATCTCCCTCTACACTGTCCCCATTAAACACTCCCAGGACAGGTACAGCACAGGGTTAGATACAGAGTAAAGCTCCCTCTACACTGCCCCCATCAAACACTCCCAGAACAGGTACAGCACGGGGTTAGACACAGAGTAAAGCTCCCTCTACACTGTCCCCATCAAACACTCCCAGGACAGGTACAGCACGGGTTAGATACAGAGTAAAGCTCCCTCTACACTGTCCGCATCAAACACTCCCAGGACAGGTACAGCACTGGGTTAGATACAGAGTAAAGCTCTCTCTACACTGTCCCCATCAAACACTCCCAGGACAGATACAGCACGGGGTTAGATACAGAGTAAATCTCCCTCTACACTGTCCCCATTAAACACTCCCAGGACAGGTACAGCACAGGGTTAGATACAGAGTAAAGCTCCCTCTACACTGCCCCCATCAAACACTCCCAGGACAGGTACAGCACGGGGTTAGACACAGAGTAAAGCTCCCTTTACACTGCTCCATCAAACACTCCCAGGACAGGTACAGCATGGGGTTAGATACAGAGTAAATCTCCCTCGACACTGTCCCCATCAAACACTCCCAGGACAGGTACAGCACGGGGTTAGATACAGAGTAAATCTCCCTCGACACTGTCCCCATCAAACACTCCCAGGACAGGTACAGCACGGGGTTAGATACAGAGTAAATCTCCCTCTACACTGTCCCCATCAAACACTCCCAGGACAGGCACAGCTCAGTGTTAGATACAGAGTAAAGCTCCCTCTACACTGTCCCCATCAAACACTCCCAGGACAGGTACAGGACGGGGTTAGATACAGAGTAAATCTCCCTCTACACTGTCCTCACCAAACACTCCCAGGACAGGTACAGCATGGGGTTAGATACAGAGTAAAGCTCCCTCTACACTGTCTCCATCAAACACTCCCAGGACAGGTACAGCACAGGGTTAGATACAGAGTAACTCGCTCTCCGCACTGTCCCATCAAACACTCCCAGGGCAGGCACAGCACGGGGTTAGATACAGAGTAAAGCTCCCTCTACACTGTCCCCATCAGACACTCCCAGGACAGGTGCAGCACGGCGTTAGATACAGAGTAAAGCTCCCTCTACACTGTCCCCATCAAACACTCCCAGGACAGGTACAGCACGGGGTTAGATACAGAGTAAAGCTCCCTCTACACTGTCCCCATCAAACACTCCCAGGACAGGTGCAGCACGGGGTTAGATACAGAGTAAAGCTCCCTCTACACTGTCCCCATCAAACACTCCCAGGACAGGTACAGCACGGGGTTAGATACAGAGTAAAGTTCCCTCTACACTGTCCCCATCAAACACTCCCAGGACAGGTACAGCACGGGGTTAGATACAGAGTAAAGCTCCCTCTACACTGTCCCCATCAAACACTCCCAGGACAAGTACAGCACGGTGTTCAATACAGAGTAAAGCCGTACTTCTCAAACATACTTTGATGATCCTCCAGGCATGTTTCCTCCCATCTCCTCCTCATGTCACCCCATCGACACAGCGTTCAATTCCTTTATCCCTCATGTGTTTAGGGAGCTTCTCCTTTCAAATGTCTTTGCCACTATACTCAACTACTCCCTGTGGTAGTAAGTTTCATATTTTCAGCACTCTCTGGTGAAAGATGTTTCCCCTGATCGAATTTTTCAATTGTGATCTTATATTTGTGGTCCCTGTATTGGTCCCCCCGACAAGTTGAAAGATTTTCACTCCACCTAAACCTGTGAAGCTTTTTCATAATATTAAAGTGAGAAGAGCCCTAGTCTTTTCAATCTTCCCTACTGGATATAACCTCTCAATTCAAAGAACATTGATCATAGAATTTACTGGCAGCAGAAGGCCATTTGGCCGAGTGAGTCTACATTTGGCCCCAAAAGAGCATCCAACCTGAGCCCAAACCTCCACCGTATCTCCGTAACTCAGCAACCCCACCTGTGTTTTGGACACTACGGGCAATTTAGTTTGACCAATCCACCTAACCCACCCATCTTTGGACTGTGGGAGGAAACCGGAGCACCCGGAGGAAACCCACGCACACACGGGGAGAACGTGCAGACTCCGCACAGACAGTGACCCAAGCCGGGAATCGAACCTGGGTCCCTGGCGCTCTGAAACAACAGTGCTACTGTGCCGCCCCCAGGTGCATTGAACCAGCTCTTCCATTTAACGAGATCATGGCTGATCCTAGACTTCAATTTTACTTTTCTGCCCTGAATTTCTATTTCCTTTTCATCCTCTCCTTTGATCTTGACCATCACTCGCAAGGGCAGCAGTTGTTGCCCATTCAGCTGGTGTCACATGTACACCAGACCAGGTAGAGATGGCAGATTTTGAACGGGATTCTCCCCTACCCGACGGGACGGGTGGTCCCGGCACCGAGGAGTGGCGTGAACCACTCCGGCTTCGGGCCGCCCGCGGATCGGTGGGCCCCGATCGTGGGCCAGGCCACCATGGGGGCACCCCCCCGGGGACAGATCCCCCCGTCCCCCCCGAGGACCCCGGAGGCCGCCCGCAGAGCGGGGCTGCTTTGTCCTGGATGGTGTTGAGCTTCTTGAGTGTTGTTGGAGCTGCCCTCATCCAGGCAAGTGGAGAGTATTCCATCACTCTCCTGACTTGTGCCTTGTAGATGGGGGACAGGCTTTGGGGGGGGGGTTCAGGGAGTGAGTTACTCACCGCAGACTGTCCAGCTGCTGACCTGCTTTTGTAGCCACAGTGTTTATGTGGCTAGTCCAATTCAATTTCTGGTTTCTGGTCCCTTGTAATCCCCAGGATGTTGACAGTGGGATACTCAGCCGCGGCAATACCAGTGAATGTTAAAGAAAGATGGTTAAATTCAAAAATAATCATCGCCTAGGAGGGAAGCAGAGTTAACTTTTCAAGTCCGTCAGAATTAAAGGGAGGGAGAATGTAGAAGCTGAATGTAGCAACTTTAAGAACAAAAGACAGCTGGTCTGGTGCGAGAGGTGGAAGGGTTTCATTGAGGCAGGACGTGTGCGGGAGATTTAAAAGATGGGTTCAAGTTGGATGAGAAAGGTCATAATCTAAAGTTTCTGTACTAAACATTGAGTTCCAAGGGCTGCAAACATGTCCAACGGGGAGATGAGATTTTGCACCCCCAGCCTGCGACAGATTTCACTGGAGCATTGCAGCTGGCCAAGGACAGACATATGGGCATGAGAGCAAGATGCTGAGTTCAAATGGTGAGCAACAGGGAGGTTGGGCCGTGCATGCGGACAAAGTGAAGATGTTCCGCAAAGCAGTCACGCACTCTGCGTTTAGCCTTCCCTACGTAGAGGAGACCCACCCCATACATGGATTGTCTCAATGCAAACCCCACCTCCTCCTCTCACACCAGGCCGTCTGCATTTTGTTCTGAAAGTTGCTACCTTTTGTTGCAGTTTCTACATTCTCCCTCTCTTCAGTTCTGAAGAAGGGTCTATAGGCAAGAAACATTAACTCTGTGATGCGCAATCAATTACTCGCAAGACAAAGTGATTCATAACTGAAGGCTTTAATCTGCTAGAACTCTTCCCCAGCAGCTTCGGTACAGAAAGTGAAGGCTGCTGGGACGGCACCAGTTGTTATACTCCGCCTCTCAGGGCGGAGCTATGTACAACAGCCAATGGTAGACTCCTGGGTCTAACCAATGGTCATCCACCTCTTGGGTACCGCAATACCTGGTACTACCACTCTCTGTTTCCGTCCTAATAGATGCTGGCATTCCTGCTGAGCTTTTCCAGAATGCTGGGTTCTTGGTTAGAAGTGTGGAGGCAGTGATGTAGCGGTATTGTGCTTACTTCTTGGTTGGAAGCTGGGAACGTCTCCAGCTGCGGCCCCTGGAAGCCCGCATTTCGGAGCTGCAGCAGCGGCTGGGGACACTGTGGAGCATCGGTGAGGCGGAGTGTATTGTAGATAGCACGTATAGAGAGGTGGTCACACCGCAGGCTCAGACTCCACAGGCAGGAAGGGAATGGGTGACCACCAGACAGGGCAAGAGGACGAGGCAGGCAGTCCTGTGGCCATTCCCCTGCAAAACAGGTATGCTGCTTTGGATATCGTTGAGGGGAATGGCCTCTCAGGGGAAAGTAGCAACAGCCAAATTTGTTGCACCAGGGTTGGTTCGACTGCAGATGGGAGCAATAAGAAATGTAGGAATGCAATAGTTATAGGGGAATTGATTGCAAGGAGAATGGATAGGCATTTTTGTGGCCGCAAACGAGCCTCCAGGATGGTATGTTGCCTCCCTGGTGCCAGGGTCAAGGATGTCTCAGAGCAGCTAGAGGACCTTCTGAGGCTGGGGGTTGGGGGACGAGGGGAGGGGGGAGTGGGGGCGGGTGAACAGCCAGCAGCAGTGGAAACATTGGTACAAATGATTTCGGTAAAAACAAGGATGAGGTGATAATAGCCAAATATAAGGAGTGAGGAATAAAGTTGAATAGGAGGACTTCAAAGGTAGTGATTTCAGGATTACTATTAGTGCCACGTGCCAGTCAGAGTAGAAATAGCAGGATATATCAGATGAATATGTGGCTGAAGAGATGGTGTCAGGGGGAGGGTTTCAGATTCCTGGGGCATTGGTACCGGTGCTGGGGGAGGTGGGACCAGTATAAACTGGACGGGTTACACCTGGGCAGGACCGGGATGATATCCTAGGGGGAGTCATTGCTAGAGCGGTTGAGGAGGATTTAAACTAAAATGGCAGGGGGAACGGGAGCCGATGCAAGGAGTCAGAGGAGGGGGAAATAAGGACATAAACAAAATACAGAAAGGGGAATATGAGTAATTTAAAGCAGAGAAACTGAAGGCTAAATTGAAACACGGCCACAGTGAAAATTAGTGGAAACGGGACAAGGAATGTTAAAATGGGTGTCACGGTGGCACAGTGGTTAGCACTGCTGCCTCACGGCTCTGAGGACCCAGATTCAATCCCGGCCCCGGATCACTGTCCGTGTGGAGTTTGCACATTCTCCCCGTGTCTGCGTAGGTTTCACCCCCACAACCCAAAGATGTGCAGGGTAGATGGATTGGCCACGCTAAATTGCCCCTTAATTGGAAAAAAATAATTGGGTACTCAAAATTTATTTAAAAAAATAAAAAGTAACGTTAAAATGACAAGCCTAAAGGCTTTGTGCCTTAACGCATGGAGCATTCGCAATAAAGAGGAAGAATGAATCATGCAAATAGATGTAAATGGGTATGATATAATCGGGATTACAGAGACATGGCTGCAGGGTGACCAGGGATAGGAATTGAACATCCAGGAATATTCGGTATTGGGAAGGACAGACAAAAAGGGAAAGGCGGTGGGGTTGAAGTGCTGGTTAAAGAGGAAATGATAGCAACAGTGAGGGAGGATATTAGCTCCGACATTGCGGAATCTGTAATGGTCGAGATGAGAAACAGCAAGGGTCAAAAATCGTCAGTGGGTGTCGTATATAGACCCCCAAACTGCAGTGGTGATATTGGGAACGGCATTAAACAGGAAATTAGAGATGCATGCGATAAAGGAACATCTGTAATTATGGGTGATTTTAATCCGCATGTCGATTGGGCAAATCAAATTAGTCACAATACCATAGAGGAGAAATTCCCGGAGTGTATATGGGATGGTTTTCTGGACCAATACGTTGAGGAACTAACTAGAGAACAGGCCATCCTCGACTGAGTACTGAGTAATGAGAATGGAATCATTGCCAATCGGGTTGTGCGAGGCAGCTGGGAAATGAGTGACGATAACATGATAGAGTTGCCCATCAGGATGCAGAGTGCCATCGTTGATTCTGAGACAGGGGAGGGGCGATTCTCCGAGCCCCGCGTCAGGCCGGAGAATCGCCGCAATCGCTCCCCGTCGCAGGCGCGCGATTCTCCGAGGTGCGGAGAATCAGCGCCATTTGCGCCGACGTGTTTGACGCGGTGCTGGCCCCGGGCCGTTGGAATCGGCGGGGACGCCGATTCTCCGCGGATGGGCCGAGCGGCCGTGCGTATACGACAGAGTCCCGCCGGCGCCGTCCACCCCTGTTCGCTGCCAGCAGGAACTCTGCGCGAAGGGTCGGGGGCGGCCTGTTGGGGGGAGGGGGGATACATTCCCGGGGGGGGGGGCCTCCGATGGGGTCTGGCCCGCGTTCGGGGCCCACCGATCGGCCGGCCGGCCTCTCCTCCCCCGGGCCTACATTCCTGCGCGGCCGGCCCCTGAACAGGTTGAGTCTGGGCCGGCGCGCTGAAGACGCCCCCCGCGCATGCGCAGGTCGGCGCGGCCCAGCTGCGCATGCGCAGGTCGGCGCGTCAATCACTTGGCGCCGGGAAGGGAGGCTGCAGCGGCGTGAACCGCTCTAGCACCGTTCTGGCCCCCTGTGGGGGACAGAATCGGTCGTCCCCGTGCCCGTTTCGCGCCATCGTGAAACACGACGGCGTTCACGACGGCGCGAACACTTCTTCTCCATTTTGGAGATTCGCCTCCTAGAGATCTGGAACTTAATAAAGGAAACTACGATGATTCTGAAGCGTGAATTGGCTCAGGTAGATTGAGAAGTGTTACTGAAAGGGATGACGGGGGATAGGCAATGGAAACATTCAAGGTGCAAATGGGAGAACTGCACCAACTGGCGCAGAAGTAAAACAGGAAAGATGGCCAATCCATGGCTTAGAAGCAAAATAAAAAAATTTTTTTTACAGTACCCAATTATTTTTTCCAATTAAGGGGCAATTTAGCGCGGCCAATCCACCTACCCTGCACATCTTTGGGTTGTGGGGACGAAACCCACGCAGACACGGGGAGAATGTGCAAACTCCACACGGACAGTGACCCAGAGCCGGGATTCAAACCCGGGTCCTCAGCACCGTGAGGCAGCAGTGCTAACCCACTGCGCCACCGTGCTACACTTTACAAGCGAAATTAGGGAGTCTGTCCGTTCTCCCCGTGTCTGCGTGGGTTTTCCGTGACTCCGGTTTCCTCCCACAAGTCCCGAAAGACGTGCTGTTAGGTGAATCGGACATACTGAATTCTCCCTCTGTGTACCCAAACAGGCGCCGGAATGTGGTGACAAGGGGCTTTTCAGAGTAACTTCATTGCAGTGTTAATGTCAGCCTACTTGTGATAATAAAGATTATTATTATTACAGTATTTGATCCAAGGAAGAAGCAATCAAATCGGTCATGAAAAACAACAGGCCTGAGGATTGGGAGCAATTTAGAATTCAGCAAAAAGGACCAAGGGATTGATTAAGAAGGGGAAAACAGAATACGAGAGTAAGCTTGCGGGGAACATAAAAACTGACTGTAAAAGTTTCTACCGGTGCGTGAAGAGAAAAAGACTGGTGAAGATAAATCTCGGTCCCTGACAGAAGGAACTGGGGAATTTATAATGGGGAAGAAAGAAATGGCTGGCCAACTAAATACATACTTTGGTTCTGTCTTCACAAAGGAGGTCAGTAATAATGAACCAGACAAGTTGGGGACACGGGGTTTAGTGAGAGGGAGGAACTGAAGGAGATCAGTATTATTATTAATATTATTATTAGTAGTAGTAGAGAAATGGTGTTGGGGAAATTTTCCAAATGGCAGGCGGTGACTAGTGGGGTATCATAGAGATCTATGCTGGGACCCCAGCCCAAAGGTGGCATGGTGGCACAGTGGTTAGCACTGCTGCCTCACAGCTCCAGGGACCCAGGTTCAATTCCAGCCTCGGGTGACTGTGCGGAGTCTGCACATCCTCCCCGTGTGTGCGTGGGTTTCCTCCGGGTGCTCCGGTTTCCGCCCACAGTCTAAAGATGTGCAGTTTAGGTGGATTGCCATGCTAAATTGCCCCTTAGTGTCCAAAAGTTTAGTTGGGGTTACTAGGTTATGGGGATGGGGTGCAGGCGTGGGCTTAAGTAGGGTGCTCTTTCCAAGGGCTGGTGCAGACTCAATGGGCCAAATGGCCTCACTCTGCACTGTAAATTCTATGATTCTATTCACAATATATATTAATGATTCCGGTGAGGGAACTAAATGTAATATCTCCAAATTTGCAGATGACACGAAGCTGGGTGGGAGGGTGAGCTGAGAGGAGGACATAGAGATACTTCAGTGTGATTTGGACAAGTTGAGTGAGTGGGAACATGAATGGCAGATGCAGTATAATTTGGAGAAATGTGAAGCTATTCACTTTGTGAACAAAAATGAGAAGACATACATAGATACATAGAAGATAGGAGCAGGAGGAGGCCTTTTGGCCCTTCGAGCCTGCTCCGCCATTCATCACCATCATGGCTGATCATCCAACTCAATAGCCCAATCCTGCTTTCTCCCCATAGCCTTTGATCCCATTCTCCCCAAGTGCCGAATCCAGCCGCCTCTTGAATATATTCAATGTTTTAGCATCAACTACTTCCTGTGGTAATGAATTCCACAGGCTCACCACTCTTTGGGTGAAGAAATGTCTCCTTATCTCTGTCCGAAATGGTTTACCCTGAATCCTCAGGCTGTGGCCCCTGGTTCTGGACACACCCATTATTGGTAACAGCTACCCTGTCTAGTCCCGTTAACATTTTATAAGTCTCCATGAGATCCTCATTCTTCTGAACTCCAGCGAGAACAATCCCAACCTAGTTAATCTCTCCTCATATGACAGTCCCGCCATCCCTGGAATCAGTCTGGTAAACCTTCGCTGCACTCCCTCGAGAGCAAGAACATCCTTCCTCAGAGAAGGAGACCAAAACTGCACACAGTACTCCAAGTGTGGCCTCACCAAGGCCCTGTATAATTGCAGCAAGACATCCCTGCTCCTGTAGTCGAAACCTCTCGCAATGAAGGCCAGCATACAGCTTGCCTTCTTTACCACCTGCTGCACCTGCATGCTTACCTTCAGTGACTGGTGCACAAGGACACCCAGGTCCCGCTGCACACTCCCCTCTCCCAATTTACAACCAATCAGGTAGTAATCTGCCTTCCTGTTTTGCTTCCAAAGTGAATGGCCTCACACTTATCTTTGTTGCTCTTTTTAGCCTTTGTTTTATTAGCTCTGATTATGTCACCTTTGCTCACGAGTCGCCAGGTATCTTTCTGATACCGCCACGTGGTTCAAGCTCGAGTTATGATTAATAAGTCAGCACACCACTTAGTAAGATTGAAATCAACGGTCATTTATTATATACAACAATTAATGCTTACACAATAATCCTACTATCTATATCGAAACCTACCACTACTGACCAATACTTAACTTTTGGGGATGGCCCACCAGGTCAGGGAAACGAATGGCTTATCGAATTGGATCTGGCCCGCCGGATTCAAAAAGGCTGATACAGGTCGATGGCTAGGAGTCTTTATCGGGTAGCGATCGCTGGAGTCAAACTTACTGTTTCTGGTCGATGTTCTTGCGAAGGTTGCGTGCAGGAGAAGAAGGGAGAGAGAGAGAGAGATCTGAACTTGGCCCCTCACTTTATAGGGCCCCGGGGCTTCTCGCCTCTCGGGGCGGCCCTTGACCCTGAGTCCCAAGTGATTGGACTTATTCCCAATCACTGGGTTCGATATACCCAATAACGGGGCGATTCCTCGATCGGGGGGTGGTCGCTCACCTGTCTTTGTTTCGGCCACTACAGGCGCCGACAGGTCTGGCCCGGCATTCAATTGCTAATATGTTGCAATTGTTCCCGGGGATAGCCGATTAAACTGCAGATGTCTGGGTTGATGTGCTGCTAATAGTCTTGAGTATCGATCTGGGCCGACTTCCCCAGAGCCGAATACGCTATTCTGTCTGCAGCTGTCCGTTTGTGTCCTGTTGGCTGCTTTTCCCATCAGCCTTTTCGGTTAGCCATTTTATATCGGGTTTTGGCAAAATTAATAGGGAATCAGCCATTTTAGGTGGCTACATCTTATCCAAAGATAAGGGGCGAAATTCTCCATTATCGGCGGAAAGTCCGCCGATCGGCGCAAAAAACGGCGCAAATCCCACTTGCGTCACGTCATAAAAATGGGCCGATAGTCTGCGGCCCGAAATGGGCTAGCAGCGACGTAACGGGATCCGCGCTTGCGCAGTGGTTCACGCCGTGCAGCGTCATATGCGCTGCACGGCGTGACGGCTCATAAGGCCGCGCAGCTCCCCCACCCGACTGGAACAGCCGACCGCAACACCCGACTTGATGGCTGGCCGTCGCTCAGCCCCGAGGTTCGAGTCACGCGATGTGGAGGCGCTCCTGGACGCGGTGGAGCAGAGGAGGGACGCCCTGTATCCCGGGCACGGCCGCAGAGTTGCCCCACGCCACAGCCGGCGTCTGTGGAGGGAGGTGGCAGAGGCCGTCACCGTTGTGGCCCTAACACCACGGACAGGCACCCAGTGCCACAAGAAGGTGAACGACCTCGTCAGAGCAGGCAGGGTGAGCCTCCCCATATCCCCCATATCCCCCCTCCCCCAAATCCCCCCCCCCATATCCCCCCCTCCCCCATATCCCCCCTCCCCCATATCCCCCATATCCCCCCTCCCCCATATCCCCCCTCCCCCATATCCCCCATATCCCCCCCTCCCCCATATCCCCCATATCCCCCCCTCCCCCATATCCCCCATATACCCCCCTCCCCCATATCCCCCCTCCCCCATATCCCCCATATTCCCCCTCCCCATATCCCCCATATCCCCCCTCCCCCATATCCCCCATATCCCCCGTCCCCCATATCCCCCATATCCCCCCCTCCCCCATATCCCCCCTCCCCCATATCCCCCATATCCCCCCTCCCCCATATCCCCCCTCCCCCATATCCCCCATATCCCCCCTCCTCCATATCCCCCATATCCCCCATATCCCCCCTCCCCCATATCCCCAAGTGAATCCAGCCCTAACCTTAACCTCTGCAATGCACGCGCAACCAATGGCGTGCATTCATATACCTGCCTAACACTGTTGCCTTTTACCCCTGCCACCACCCCCCCCCCCCCCCAGGAGAAGCGCGCACACAACAATAGGGAGCATGTGAGGACTGGAGGAGGGCCCGCTGATGAGAGGCCACTGACCGTACACGAGGAAAGGGCCCTGGAACTGGCTGGCGGACCTGAGGACCGGGAGGTTGCTGATGCAGAGGTCGGGGCCCCACGAGCAAGTGAGCCACCAACAGCCCGTCCCCATATCCCCCCTCCCCTATATCCCCCTCCCCCGTATCACCTGATCACTGCCTGATGTCTAACCATGCATGCTTCATTGTGTATCGCAGGACCAAACGTCCAGGCACCCATCCCCGCAGATGCACACTGCCCGCAGGATGCCCCTCGGAGACCACAGGAGACGGAGAGACCCGCACCCTCCAGCATGCAACGCCCGCAGGATGCCCCTCGGAGACCACAGACGGAGAGACCTGCACCCTCCAGCATGCGACGCCCGCAGGATGCCCCTCGGAGACCACAGGAGACGGAGAGACCCGCACCCTCCAGCATGCGACGCCCGCAGGATGCCCCTCGGAGACCACAGGAGACGGAGAGACCCGCACCCTCCAGCATGCGACGCCCGCAGGATGCCCCTCGGAGACCACAGGAGACGGAGAGACCCGCACCCTCCAGCATGCGACGCCCGCAGGATGCCCCTCGGAGACCACAGGAGACGGGGAGACCCGCACCCTCCAGCATGCGACGCCCGCAGGATGCCCCTCGGAGACCACAGGAGACGGAGAGACCCGCACCCTCCAGCATGCGACGCCCGCAGGATGCCCCTCGGAGACCACAGGAGACGGAGAGACCCGCACCCTCCAGCATGCGACGCCCGCAGGATGCCCCTCGGAGACCACGGGAGACGGAGAGACCTGGACCCTCCAGCATGCGACGCCCGCAGGATGCCCCTCGGAGACCACGGGAGACGGAGAGACCTGGAGCAACAGGGAGACGACACCCCCGTCACGTGCGGGAGCGACCACCCAGCGATGAGGGGGGCAGCCACAGGCCCCCGTCACATCCGAGCCAGGACACCCCTACCCGGGACACCACTACCCAGGACACCCCTACCCGGGACACCACTACCCAGGACACCCCTACCCGGGACACCACTACCCAGGGCACCCCTACCCGGGACACCACTACCCGGGACACCACTACCCGGGACAGCACTACCCGGGACAGCACTACCCGGGACAGCACTACCCAGGACACCCCTACCCGGGAAGACGAAATACCGGACAGTGACTCAGAGTGGATGGGTGGAGACGAACCCCCACCCCAAAGTGCCATGGACTCAGAGTGGGACGAAGAGCACGACACAACGCCACTGCTGTCACCAACACCCTCCACCATCGCAGAAACACTCACCACGGTTGGGCACTTTAGTGATGAGGCGTCTGGTACACTCACTGGTGCGCACAACACAGCCGTCCCGGTACAGCAGGTGGAGGTAGGAGCAGCAGAGGGACCGGGCGGTCGGAGGGCAGCCCAGGACAAGCGAACATCTGCCGCCCAGATGGATCCCGGGTTCCTGCAGTTACCACACCCACACATAGATCCGATGCAACCACCGACACGGAGACGAGCGAAGAGGGTGACGGGTGGCTTGCGGCAGCTGCGGTCGCAGGTGGAGGAGTCCACCCGCGTCCAGGAGCTGGGAGTGGTCCCGGTCATGCGTGCCACCCAGGCCGACACCGCACGGGTGGCGTCCGCGGTGGAGGCAATGGGTGCGACGATGTCAGACATGGGGAACGGTTTGCGAGGCCTGGGGCCTTCCGTGCAGGCGGCGTCTGTGGCCTAGGAAATGGCTGCCCTCTCACAGGAGGCCATGAGCCAGTGCCAGCGCCAGATGGCAGAGGCGCTCAACGCCATAGCCCAGTCTCAGCAGGCCATGGCCCAGTCTCAGCAGGCCATAGCCCAGTCTCTGCAGGCCATGGCCCAGTCTCTGCAGGCCATGGCCCAGTCTCAGCAGGCCATCGCTGAGGGCATCGGCACCAGTGGCCATGTGCGAGCTGGCATCGCACTGTCACAGACAGGGTTCGACAACCCCCTGGGCTCCATGGCTGCAAACCTGCAGACCCCTGTCGATACCAGCACGGGCCTCCAGGACTGGCAGCGGGGCGCGTCGGATGGCCAGTTCGTTCGCATCCCCCACCCATGTAGAGGCCTGGGGGCCATCGGGCACCCCGAGGGAGGAGGAGGTGGTGTGGTCCATCCCGGCTCCCTCTGTAGGGGAGGTCCCGGTACACCGCGACACCTCGGACTCCCCCCCTTCCGTCCCAGGTGCATCGGGTGGGCAACGGGCAGGACAGGCTGGCAGCTCGCCATCCCAGTCGCCCGGGCCGCAGCCTGGCCCATCTAGGCCAGGACGCCCCAGGAAACGGCCGCCAAAGGGATCCAGTGTCAGAGGGCAGGAATCACAGGAGTCCACCTCCAGTTCTGCTGTACCATCTGGGGAACCACGTAGACGTAGTCAAAGGGTCCGTAAGGCCAAACAATTAGACACTGAGTAAGTTGGCACGGGTGCAGGGCACAGATGAGTTTTAGGGGCTAGGGCACGTGCATGAACTCCTTTGGTTATTAAAGTCAATGTTACACCTACCGAAGCTGCCTTTGTGCTCTGTCCAAAGTGTGCGGGGGTGTCATGTACGTTGAGCGCAAGTGTGTGTGTGAGGGGTGGTCTTACCTCAGCCCCAGGTGAGTCTGCCCCCTTCCCCCTGGGCCGCCATCAACATCCCCCGGGCAGAGGACGGGACCGTGCGCTGCAGTGTCACAGCCGCATGCAGGGATGGTCCGGGTGGATGGTGGTACTGTGGCCATGGGTCAGACATAGTCCAACGATGTAGAGCCAGGAGCTCATCGGAGGCGGGTTGTCATCATTCTCCATGGCCTGCGATAGATACGCGTCCACCCGCAACTGGGTGAGCCCGGCCCGTTGTGCCGCCGGTGGATCGGCAATTGGGGGTGGGGGGGTGGTGTGCATGCGGGTGGGGTGTGTGGGGTTGGGGAGGGGGGTGAGGGTGCTGGGTGGGTGGATGGGTGGGGGGTGTGGGTGGTCGGCTGTTGTCATGGTGTGCGGTCTGTGGCCATACTACCCGATTCCCACGCCCATCTAGTCAGTGAAGCGGGCGTCTATCAGTCTGTCCCGTGCCCGCTGGGCCAGCCGGTAACGGTGGACAGCCACCCGCCTGTGTCTACCCCGTCTGCCCTGACCATTGCCCCCATCCCCCTCATCTGGGGAGGACTGGGCCTCTTCCTGCTGCTCCTCCACTCCGCCCTCCTCTGCCTGCGGCACATCGCCCCTCTGCTGGGCTATGTTGTGCAGGACGCAGCACACCACAATGATGCGGCCGACCCTACCTGACCGATACTGGAGGGCGCCCCCAGAGAGGTCCAGGCACCTGAAACGCATCTTCAGCACGCCAAAGCACCTGTCGATCACTCCCCTTGTCGCTACATGGGCATCATTGTAGCGGTTCTCCGCCTCATTGCGTGGCCTCCGTATAGGCGTCATCAGCCACGATCGCAATGGGTAGCCCCTGTCGCCCAGCAACTAGCCCCTCAGCCGGGGATGGCGTCCCTCGTACATGCCGGGGATGGATGACCGCGACAACACGAATGAGTCGTGTACACTGCCTGGGTGACGGGCGCAGACGTGCAGGATCATCATGCGGTGGTCGCAGACCACCTGTACGTTCATTGAATAGGTCCCCTTCCTATTAGTGAACACGGCCCTGTTCTCTGCAGGTGGCCGCACGGCGACGTGCATCCCATCGATCGCGCCCTGGACCATGGGGAACCCGGCAACGGCAGAGAAGCCCACGGCCCGGGCATCTTGGCTGGCCCGGTCCACGGGGAAGCAGATGTAGCGGTGCGCCATGGCATAAAGGGCATCTGTCACTGCCCGGATGCACCGATGCACCGATGTCTGCGATATGCCGGACAGGTCCCCACTCGGTGCCTGGAATGACCCCGTTGCATAAAAGTTCAGGGCCACCGTAACCTTGACGGACACGGGGAGAGGGTGTCCCCCGCCAGTGCCACGCGGTGACAGGTGTGCCAGAAGGTGGCAGATGTGTGCCACGGTTTCCCGGCTCATCCGGAGTCTCCTCCTGCATTCCCGGTCCGTGAGGTCCTGGTATGACTGCCGGGGCCGGTACACACGGGGCGCCCTCGGGTGCCTCCGTTGCCGTGGGGCCGCGACGTCCTCCTCCCCCTCCTCGTCCTGTCGGTCAGGTGTCCCTCCAGCCTGGGCGGCTGCCGCCTGCCCCTCTGTGGCAGCATGCGCCGCCTCTCTGGCACGCTCCTCCTCCTCCTCCTCATCCAGGGCAACATAGACATGAGCGGCTGCCACCACGGCGGCCAACATCGCTGGATGGTCTGAAAACATGACGGCCTGGTGGGGGGGAGGGGAACGACGACATGTCATCATTGCCCATATCCCCTCCTCCCCCCAGCCAGGTGGCATGGACCGCATGGGTCCAACTGTTGGAGGCTGGCACCTGGCCAGGTGGACCAACTCATTTGCCCTCCCATCACCCACCCCGGCACGGACCCCAACCCCCAACCTCCACCCCGGCACGGACCCCCCCCCCTCCCCAACCTCCACCCCGGCACGGACCCCCCCCCCCAACCCCCAACCTCCACCCCGGCACGGACCCCAACCCCCAACCTCCACCCCAGCACGGACCCCCCCCAACCCCCAACCTCCACCCCGGCACGGAACCCCCCCCCAACCTCCACCCCGGCACGGACCCCCTCCCCAACCTCCACCCCGGCACGGACCCCCTCCCCAACCTCCACCCCGGCACAGACCCCCTCCCCAACCGCCACCCCAGCACGGACCCCCCCCAACCCCCAACCTCCACCCCGGCACGGACCCCCCCCCAACCTCCACCCCGGCACGGACCCCCCCCCCAACCTCCACCCCGGCACGGACCCCAACCCCCAACCTCCACCCCAGCACGGACCCCCCCCCAACCCCCAACCTCCACCCCGGCACGGAACCCCCCCCCAACCTCCACCCCGGCACGGACCCCCTCCCCAACCTCCACCCCGGCACGGACCCCCTCCCCAACCTCCACCCCGGCACGGACCCCCTCCCCAACCTCCACCCCGGCACGGACCCCCCCCAACCCCCAACCTCCACCCCGGCACGGACCCCCCCCCAACCTCCACCCCGGCACGGACCCCCCCCCCCAACCTCCACCCCGGCACGGACCCCAACCCCCAACCTCCACCCCAGCACGGACCCCCCCCCAACCCCCAACCTCCACCCCGGCACGGAACCCCCCCCCCCAACCTCCACCCCGGAACGGACCCCCTCCCCAACCTCCACCCTGGCACGGACCCCCTCCCCAACCTCCACCCCAGCACGGACCCCCCCCCCCAACCTCCACCCCGGCACGGACCCCAACCCCCAACCTCCACCCCAGCACGGACCCCCCCCAACCCCCAACCTCCACCCCGGCACGGAACCCCCCCCCCCAACCTCCACCCCGGAACGGACCCCCTCCCCAACCTCCACCCTGGCACGGACCCCCTCCCCAACCTCCACCCCGGCACGGACCCTCTCCCCAACCTCCACCCCGGCACGGACCCCCCCCCCCAACCTCCACCCCGGCACGGACCCCAACCCCCAACCTCCACCCCAGCACGGACCCCCCCCAACCCCCAACCTCCACCCTGGCACGGCCTCCCCCTCCCAACCTCCACCCCGGCACGGACCCCCTCCCCAACCTCCACCCCGGCACGGACCCCCCCCCAACCTCCACCCCGGCACGGACCCCCTCCCCAACCTCCACCCCGGCACGGACCCCCTCCCCAACCTCCACCCCGGCACGGACCCCACCCCAACCCCCAACCTCCACCCCGGCACGGACCCCCTCCTGGCACTCCCCCGGAGCCCAGCCTACTCTAACCACCCCCACCGCCCCCCCCCCCCCCCCCCCCGCCGCACACGCACACACACAAGCCGAGACACACCTCTCCTCACGCAATCAGTCCGCGGCCACGCCATTTCCTGCCCAGAGCCGACGGGACTTCGGCCCATCCGGAAGGGAGAATATCAGCAGGCCGAAAATCGGCTGCCTTGCGCAGACCCGTGACATCCTCCGCGGCAGCGGCGCCATTAACGCCCCGCCGACTTTTCTCCCTTCGGAGACTTCGGCGGGGGCGGGATTCACGGCGGCCAACGGCCATTCTCCGACCCGGCGGGGGGTCGGAGAATGACGCCCAAGATATCCAAATTATACTGCATCTGCCCAGCCTGCCCAGATCATGCTGTAGGATCTCTGCATCCTCGTCACAATTCACCCTCCCACCCAACTTGGTATCATCTGCAAACTTTGAGATGTTACATTTTGTTCCCTCATCCAAATCATTAATATGTATTGTGAATAGCTAGGGTCCCAGCACTGATCCCTGTGGTACCCCACTGGTTACTGCCTGCCAATTTGAAAAGGACCCATTAATCCCTACTCTTTGTTTCCTCTCTGCCAACCAGTTTTCTATCCACCTCAATACACTTCCCCCAATCCCATGCACTTTAATTTTGCACAATAATTTCTTATGCGGGACTTTGTCAAACACCTTCTGAAAGTCCACATATACCACATCGACTGGCTCCCCCTTGTCAACTGTACTGGTTACCTCTTCAAAGAATTCCAACAGATTTGTCAAGCATGATTTTCCCTTCATAAATCCACGCTGACTCTGACTGATCCTGCCACTACTTTCTAAAAGTCCTTGAGAATGCATTCAATATTTTTTCTCACTACCGATATCAGACTTACTGGTCTATAATTCCGTTTTCTCTCAACCTCCCTTTTTGAATATCGGAGTGACGTGAGCTACCCTCCAATCTGCAGGGACAGTTCCAGAGTCTATAGAATCCCGGAAGATGACCACCAATGCGTCCACTATTTCCAGAGCCGCCTCCTGAAGCACTCTGGGATGCAGGTTCTCAGGCCAATGCTTTGACAAAGGGTCATCTGGACTCGAAACGTTCGCTCTTTTCTCTCCCGACAGATGCTGTCAGACCTGCTGTGATTTTCCAGCATTTTCTCTTTGGTTTCAGGTCACAGCATCCGCAGTAATTTGCTTTTATCCAGTGTTGAACTATTGGCAATTACTTTGAGAGCATTGGACAAATGGAAATGGATTGTGCAGGGTGGGGTGGAGAGTAGGGTATCCCTGTACGCCGATGACCTTCTGCTCTACATAAGGAATCCATGGCCAGTGATGGGGCAGATAATGGGGATATTGAAGAAGTTCGGTTCCTTCTCAGGATATAAATGAAATGTTGGGAAGAGCAAATCTTTTGTGGTTAGTCCTCAGCGGGGAGACTGTGGTGAGAGCGGTTTGCCATTCTAGCGAGGGGAGAACAGCTTTCGATACTTGGGGGTCCAGATAGCATGGGATTGCAGAGGAGGGACAGCTTTCTACTGTCGCTGGCCGGCCGGGTTCAATCTATTAAGATGAACATTTTGCTGCGATTTGTGTTCGGTTCTGGGCAATTTATTTAAGGAAGGATGTTGAAGCCCTGGAGAGAGCGCAGAGGAGATTTACTAGAATGACACCAGGGGCGGAATTCTCCGACCCCCCGCCGGGTCGGAGAATCACCGGGGGCTGGCGTGAATCCCGCCCCCGCCGGTTGCCGAATTCTCCGGCACCGGATATTCGGCGGGGGTGGGGATCGCGCCGTGCCGGTTGGCGGGCCCCTCCCGGCGATTCTCCGGCCCGCCATGAGCCGAAGTCCCGCTGCTGGAATGCCTGTCCCGCCGGCGAGAATCAAACCACCTCTCTTACCGGCGGGACAAGGCGGCGCGAGCGGGCTCCGGGGTTCTGGGGGGGGCGCCGGGCGATCTGGCCCCGGGGGGGTGCCCCCACGGTGGCCCCGCGATCGGGGACCACCGATCCGCGGGCGGCCCTGTGCCGTGGGGGCACTCTTTTCCTTCCGCCTTCGCCATGGCCTCCACTATGGCGGAGGCGGAAGAGACCCCCTCCACTGCGCATGCGCGGGGATGCCGTGAGTGGCCGCTGACGTTCCCGCGCATGCGCCGCCCGGCAAAGTCAGTTCCGCGCCAACTGGCGGGGCACCAAAGGCCTTTCCCGCCAGCGGGCGGGGCGGAAATCAGTCCGGCGCGGGCCTAGCCCCTCAAGGTGAGGGCTCGGCCCCTCAAGATGCGGAGGATTCCGCCGGACTGATTCGCGCCGTTTTTGGCGCCGGTCGGCGGACATCGCGCCGATTGCGGAGAATCCTGCCCCAGGAGTGAGGAATTTCAGATTCAAAGAAAGATTGGAGAAATTGGGCTTGTTCTTAAGAGGTGACGTTACTGACCTTATTGAGGTCTTCAAAATTCTAAACAATTTTGACAGGGTAAAGAAGGATGTTCTGTTTCCACTAGTTGGTATGTCTGTGACTAGGGGTCACAATTTCAAGATGGTCAGTAAGAGAGCTCGGAGTGCGATGAGGATAAACCTCTTTACTCAGAGAGTTGTTGGGGTTGGGAATGCGCTGCCAGGGAGAGCGGTGGAGGTTGATCCCATAGGAGGTTTCAGAAGAGAGCTGAATATATATTTGAAAGTGATTAATGTAGAGGGCTACGGAGATAGGGCTGGGGAATGGGAGTAGCTGGGTTGCTCTTTTGGCAGACGGTGCAGAGACGATGGGCCGAATGGCCTCCTTCTGTGCTGTAAATAACAAACTAATCTCACCTGTTCTGGTCCTGCCCCAAACCGCTGTTTTTTTGGGGTCCTTTTCCAGCACCATATTAGCAATCCTGAAGGTTGACTTAAAACCCTGGACTGGATTTTCCTAAAATAGGGCTATGTCCCCCACACCGGCGTAAAAACGCTGGAGTTTTAGAACATAGAACATAGAACATAGAAAATACAGCACAGAACAGGCCCTTTGAACCACGATGTTGTGCCAAACTTTTGTCCTAGATTAAGAACAAATTAATCTACACCCCATCATTCCACCGTAATCCATGTACCTATCCAATAGCTGCTTGAAGGTCCCTAATGTTTCTGACTCAACTACTTCTACAGGCAGTGCATTCCATGTCCCCACTACTCTCTGGGTAAAGAACCTACCTCTGATATCCCTCCTATATCTTCCACCATTCACCTTAAATTTATGTCCCCTTGTAATGGTTTTTTCCACCCGGGGAAAAAGTCTCTGACTGTCTACTCTATCTATTCCCCTGATCATCTTATAAACCTCTATCAAGTCGCCCCTCATCCTTCTCCGTTCTGATGAGAAAAGGCCTAGCACCCTCAACCTTTCCTCATAAGACCTACTCTCCATTCCAGGCAACATCCTGGTAAATCTCCTTTGCATCTTTTCCAAAGCTTCCACATCCTTCCTAAAATGAGGCGACCAGAACTGCACACAGTACTCCAAATGTGGCCTTACCAAAGTTTTGTACAGCTGCATCATCACCTCTCGACTCTTAAATTCAATCCCTCTGTTAATGAACGCGAGCACACCATAGGCCTTCTTCACAGCTCGATCCACTTGAGTGGCAACTTTCAAAGATCTATGAACATAGACCCCAAGATCTCTCTGCTCCTCCACATTGCCAAGAACCCTGCCATTAACCCTGTATTCCGCATTCATATTTGTCCTTCTAAAATGGACAACCTCTCTCTGTTCCTCTACATTCTTCAGAATCCTGCCATTAACCCCGTAATCCGCATTCAAATTTGTCCTACCAAAATGAATCACCTCACACTTATCAGGGTTAAACTTCATCTGCCACTTCTCAGCCCAGCTCTGCATCCTATCTATGTCTCTTTGCAGCCGACAACAGCCCTCCTCACTATCCTCAACTCCACCAATCTTCGTATCGTCTGCAAATTTACTGACCCACCCTTCAATTCCCTCATCCAAGTCATTAATGAAAATCACAAACAGCAGAGGACCCAGAACTGATCCCTGCGGTACGCCACTGGTAACTGGGATCCAGGTTGAATATTTGCCATCCACCACCACTCTGACTTCTATCGGTTAGCCAGTTCGTTATGGGTGACTTCAACTTCCCAAATATTGAGTGGAAACTCTTTAGATCAAATAGTTTGGATGGGGTGGTGTTTATGCAGTGTGTCCAGGAAGCTTTTCTAACACAGTATGTACATGGGGCCTATAGAAAACTCCTAACAAGGTGACTGCTTCTTTCCTATTTCTGACTTCAACCCATACTACCTCAGTCGGTCAGTCGGCAGATACTCCTCGAACTGCCTTTCTACAGCTGTTATACTGTTGCTAACTTTCTCCTTGGTTCAATTGCTCTGTTTTATTAACTTTGCTCTTGAGTCGCCAGGTATCTTTATGATACCGCCACGAGGTTCAAGTCCGAGTAATGATCAATAACTCAATACACCGATTAGTAAGATTTAAATCAAAGCACATTTATTATACCCAGTAATCGCTACTCATGCACAAATTCTACGTCTAAGCTACTTCTACAACTAACAGGCCGATACTTAACTTCGGACTGGCCCACCAGGTCAGGGGAACAAATGGCCTTTCGTTCGGGTTCTGAGCCTGCGGGATTCGAAGTTGGTACGGATTGGTAGCTAGGAGCGTCTATCTCATAGCGAGCGTTGAATTAAGACTTACTTCTTTCGGTGGTCACTGCACCGGTCACGGTCAATGTAGGTTCGTGTTGCTGGGTGACCCGGGCAGGACGAAAAGGTGAAGAGGGCTGAAGAGAGAGCGATTTGAACTTGGGGCTTAACTCTTATAGTCCCCAGGGGCTTCCCGCCTTTCGGGGCGGACCCTGTACCTGGTCCCAAGTGATTGGACTTTGTCCCAATCGCTTGGTTCGATTTCTCCAATACTGGAGCGGTTCCCTGATCGATGGGCGGTCTTGAGGTGCTTGTTCACCTCCTTTGTGTTGGCTCCTGCTGGCGCCGGGGAGTCTGGCTTTGCTTTGTGTGTCCAAAATGTTACTTATTGTTCCCGGGGATTGTTCATCAGTATGCAGATGGCTGCTACATTGCTATGCTGATGGTCGCTGGTATCGATGTTGTCTGGCCCTTGCAGAGGTAAATACACAGCAAACCTGCAGCTGCTGGTTTCTGTCTTGTTGGCTGACTTTCCCATCAGCCTTTGCCGTTCGCCATTTTAAATCGGGAGTTGGCCAATTTAGGTAGCTACACTACTATCTCTAATTAACAATGCAACCCCCCCCCCCCCCCACCTCTTTTACCACCCTTCCTAATCTTATTGAAACATCTATAACCAGGAACCTGCAAACAACCATTTCTGCCTCTCTTCTATCCAAGTTTCCGAGATGGCCACCCAAGTACCGATCCATGCCTTAAGTTCACTCACCTTATTCCTGATGCTTCTTGCGTTGAAGTATACACACTTCAACCTATCTCCGTGCCTGCAAGTAATCTCCTTTGTCAGTGTTCTCTTCCCCACTGCCTCATTACACGCTTTGACGTCCTGAACATCGTCTACCTCAGTTGCTGGACTACAAATCCGATTCCCATTCCCCTGCCAAATTAGTTTAAGCCCTCCCGAAGAGTACTAGAAAACCTCCCTCCCAGGATATTGGTGCCCCTCTGGTTCAGATGCAACCCGTCCTGCTTGTACAGGTCCCACCTTCCCCAGAATGCGCTCCAATTATCCAAATACCTGAAGCCCTCCCTCCTACACCATTCCTGCAGCCACGTGTTCAGCTGCACTCTCTCCCTATTCCTAGCCTCGCTATCACATGGCACCGGCAACAAACCAGAGATGACAACTCTGGAAGTTAAAAGCCAGGACAAAGATCTATGAACATAGACCCCAAGATCTCTCTGCTCCTCCACGTTGCCAGGAACCCTGCCTGTTGTCCTGGCTTTTAACTTCCAGCCTAAATCCCTAAACATGTTTATTACATCCACAGCGATTTTCCGACCTACGTCGTTGGTACCAATGGGCACCACGACTTCTGGCTGCTCACCTTCCTCCTTAAGGTCCTGAAGATATGATCCAAGACGTCATGGACCCTGGCACCCGGGAGGCAACAAACTATCCGAGAGTCTCGCCCATCTATAGGCCTCCGAAAAGTTCCAGAGATGTAGAGGAAAGGATTGCAAAGATGATTCTGGATAGGAGCGAAAGCAACAGGGTAGTTGTTATGGGGGACTTTAAACTTTCCAAATTTTGACTGGAAATGCGATAGTTCGAGTACTTTGGATGGGTCTGTTTATGTCCAATGTGTGCAGGAGGGTTTCCTGACACAGTATGTAGATAGGCCAACGAGAGGCGAGGCCATATTGGATTTGGTACTGGGTAATGAACCAGGACAAGAGTTAGATTTGGAGGTAGGTGAGCACTTTGGTGATAGTGACCAGAATTCGATTACATTTACTTTCGTGATGGAAAGGGGTAGGTATATACCGCAGGGCAAGAGTTATATCTGGGGGAAAGGCAATTATGATGCGATGAGGCATGACTTAGTATGCATCGATGGAGAGGAAAACTGCAGGGGATGGGCACAATGGAAATGTGGAGCTTGTTCAAGGAACAGCTACTGCGTGTCCTTGATAAGTATGTACCTGTCAGGAAGGGAGGAAGTGGTCGAGCAAGGGAACCGTGGTTTACTAAAGCAGTCGAAACACTTGTCAAGAGGAAGAAGGAGGCTTATGTAAAGATGAGACATGAAGGTTCTGTTAGGGCACTCAAGAGTTACAAGTTAGCTAGGAAGGTCCTAAAGAGAGAGCTAAGAAGAGCCAGGAGGGGACATGAGAAGTCTTCGGCAGGTAGGATCAAGGATAACCCAAAAGCTTTCTATAGATAGGTCAGGAATAAACGAATGACTAGGGTAAGAGTAGGGCCAGTCAAGGACAGTAGTGGGAAGTTGTGCTTGGAGTCCGAGGAGATAGGAGAGGTGCTAAATGAATATTTTTCATCAATATTCACACAGGAAAAAGACAATGTTGTCGAGGAGAATACTGAGATTCAGGCTACTAGACTAGAAGGGCTTGAGGTTCATAAGGAGGAGGTGTTAGCAATTCTGGAAAGTGTGAAAATAGATGAGTCCCCTGGGCCGGAAGGGATTTATCCTAGGATTCTTTGGGAAGCTAGGGAGGAGATTGCTGAGGCTTTGGCTTTGATCTTTAAGTCATCTTTGTCTACAGGAATAGTGCCAGAAGACTGGAGGATAGCAAAATGTTGTCCCCTTGCTCAAGAAGGGAAGTAGAGACAACCCAGGTAACTATAGACCAGTGAGCCTTACTTCTGTTATGGGAAAAATCTTGGATAGGTTTATAAGAGAGAGGATGTATAATCATCTGGAAAGGAATAATTTGATTAGAGATAGTCAACACGGTTTTGTGAAGGTTGGGTCGTGCCTCACAAACCTTATTGAGTTCTTTGAGAAGGTGAGCAAACAGGTGGATGAGGGTAAAGCAGTTGATGTGGTGTATATGGATTTCAGTAAAGCGTTTGATAAGGTTCTCCATGGTAGGCTACTGCAGAAAATACAGAGGCATGGGATTCAGGGTGATTTAGCAGTTTGGATCAGAAATTGGCTCGCTGGAAGAAGACAAAGGTTGGTGGTTGATGGGAAATGTTCAGACTGAAGTCCAGTGACTAGTGGTGTACCACAAGGATCTGTTTTGGGGCCACTGCTGCTTGTCATTTTTATAAATGACCTGGAGGAGGGCATAGAAGGATGAGTGAGTAAATTTGCAGATGACACTAAAGTCGGTGGAGTTGTGGACAGTGCGGAAGGATGTTACAAGTTACAGAGGGACATAGATAAGCTGCAACGCTGGGCTGAGAGGTGGCAAATGGAGTTTAATGCAGAAAAGTGTGAGGTGATTCATTTTGGAAGGAATAACAGGAAGACAGGGTACTGGGATAATGGTAAGATTCTTGGCAGTGTGGATGAGCAGAGAGATCTCGATGTCCATATACATAGATCCCTGAAAGTTGCCACCCAAGTTGAGAGGGTTGTTAAGAAGGCGTACGGTGTGTTAGCCTTTATTGGTAGAGGGATTGAGTTTCGGAGCCATGAGGTCATGTTGCAGCTGTACAAAACTCTGGTGCGGCCGCATTTGGAGTATTGCGTGCAATTCTGGTCGCCGCATTATAGGAAGGATGTGGAAGCATTGGAAAGGGTGCAGAGGAGATTTACCAGAATGTTGCCTGGTATGGAGGGAAGATCTTATGAGGAAAGGCTGAGGGACTTGAGGCTGTTTTCGTTAGCGAGAAGAAGGTTAAGAGGTGATTTAATTGAGGCATACAAGATGATGAGAGGATTGGATAGGGTGGACAGTGAGAGCCTTTTTCCTCGGACGGTGATGTCTAGCACGATAAGGCAGATGAACTTAGAGCTTGGATTACTACTTGGAACTATGATGTTGTTGCCATTACAGAGACCTGGTTGAGGGAAGGGCAGGATTGGCAGCTAAACGTTCCAGGATTTAGATGTTTCAGGCGGGATAGAGGGGGATGTAAAAGGGGAGGCGGAGTTGCGCTACTTGTTCGGGAGAATATCACAGCTATACTGCGAGAGGACACCTCAGAGGGCAGTGAGGCTATATGGGTAGAGATCAGGAATAAGAAGGGTGCAGTCACAATGTTGGGGGTATACTACAGGCCTCCCAACAGCCAGCGGGAGATAGAGGAGCAGATAGGTAGACAGATTTTGGAAAAGAGTAAAAACAACAGGTTTGTGGTGATGGGAGACTTCAACTTCCCCAATATTGACTGGGACTCACTTAGTGCCAGGGGCTTAGACGGGGCGGAGTTTGTAAGGAGCATCCAGGAGGGCTTCTTAAAACAATATGTAAACTGTCCAACTAGGGAAGGGGCGGTACTGGACCTGGTATTGGGGAATGAGCCCGGCCAGGTGGTAGATGTTTCAGTAGGGGAGCATTTCGGTAACAGTGACCACAATTCAGTAAGTTTTAAAGTACTGGTGGATAAGGATAAGAGTGGTCCGAGGATGAATGTGCTAAATTGGGGGAAGGCTAATTATAACAATATTAGGCGGGAACTGAAGAACATAGATTGGGGGCGGATGTTTGAGGGCAAATCAACATCTGACATGTGGGAGTCTTTCAAGTGTCAGTTGAAAGGAATACAGGACAGGCATGTTCCTGTGAGGAAGAAAGATAAATACGGCAATTTTCGGGAACCTTGGATGACGAGTGATATTGTAGGCCTCGTCAAAAAGAAAAAGGAGGCATTTGTCAGGGCTAAAAGGCTGGGAACAGACGAAGCCTGTGTGGCATATAAGGAAACTAGGAAGGAACTTAAGCAAGGAGTCAGGAGGGCTAGAAGGGGTCATGAAAAGTCATTGGCAAATAGGGTTAAGGAAAATCCCAAGGCTTTTTACACGTACATAAAAAGCAAGAGGGTAGCCAGGGAAAGGGTTGGCCCACTGAAGGATAGGCAAGGGAATCTATGTGTGGAGCCAGAGGAAATGGGCGAGGTACCAAATGAATACTTTGCATCAGTATTCACCAAAGAGAAGGACTTGGTAGATGTTGAGTCTGGAGAAGGGGGTGTAGATAGCCTGGGTCACATTGTGATCCAAAAAGACGAGGTGTTGGGTGTCTTAAAAAATATTAAGGTAGATAAGTCTCCAGGGCCTGATGGGATCTACCCCAGATTATTGAAGGAGGCTGGAGAGGAAATTGCTGAGGCCTTGACAGAAATCTTTGGATCCTCGCTGTCTTCAGGGGATGTCCCGGAGGACTGGAGAATAGCCAATGTTGTTCCTCTGTTTAAGAAGGGTAGCAAGGATAATCCCGGGAACTACAGGCCGGTGAGCCTTACTTCAGTGGTAGGGAAATTACTGGAGAGAATTCTTCGAGACAGGATCTACTCCCATTTGGAAGCAAATGGACGTATTAGTGAGAGGCAGCACGGTTTTGTGAAGGGGAGGTCGTGTCTCACTAACTTGATAGAGTTTTTCGAGGAGGTCACTAAGATGATTGATGCAGGTAGGGCAGTAGATGTTGTCTATATGGACTTCAGTAAGGCCTTTGACAAGGTCCCTCATGGTAGACTCGTACAAAAGGTGAAGTCACACGGGATCAGGGGTGAACTGGCAAGGTGGATACAGAACTGGCTAGGCCATAGAAGGCAGAGGGTAGCAATGGAGGGATGCTTTTCTAATTGGAGGGCTGTGACCAGTGGTGTTCCACAGGGATCAGTGCTGGGACCTTTGCTCTTTGTAGTATATATAAATGATTTGGAGGAAAATGTAACTGGTCTGATTAGTAAGTTTGCAGACGACACAAAGGTTGGTGGAATTGCGGATAGCGATGAGGACTGTCTGAGGATACAGCAGGATTTAGATTGCCTGGAGACTTGGGCGGAGAGATGGCAGATGGAGTTTAATCCGGACAAATGTGAGGTAATGCATTTTGGAAGGGCTAATGCAGGTAGCGAATATACAGTGAATGGTAGAACCCTCAAGAGTATTGAAAGTCAAAGAGATCTAGGAGTACAGGTCCACAGGTCATTGAAAGGGGCAACACAGGTGGAGAAGGTAGTCAAGAAGGCATACGGCATGCTTGCCTTCATTGGCCGGGGCATTGAGTATAAGAATTGGCAAGTCATGTTGCAGCTGGATAGAAACTTAGTTAGGCCACACTTGGAGTATAGTGTTCAATTCTGGTCGCCACACTACCAGAAGGATGTGGATGCTTTAGAGAGGGTGCAGAAGAGATTTACCAGAATGTTGCCTGGTATGGAGGGCATAAGCTATGAGGAGCGATTGAATAAACTCGGTTTGTTCTCACTGGAACGAAGGAGGTTGAGGGGCGACCTGATAGAGGTATACAAAATTATGAGGGGCATAGACAGAGTGGATAGTCAGAGGCTTTTCCCCAGGGTAGAGGGGTCAATTACTAGGGGGCATAGGTTTAAGGTGAGAGGGGCAAGGTTTAGAGTAGATGTACGAGGCAAGTTTTTTACGCAGAGGGTAGTGGGTGCCTGGAACTCACTACCGGAGGAGGTAGTGGAAGCAGGGACGATAGGGACATTTAAGGGGCATCTTGACAAATATATGAATAGGATGGGAATAGAAGGATACGGACCCAGGAAGTGTAGAAGATTGTAGTTTAGTCGGGCAGTATGGTCGGCACGGGCTTGGAGGGCCGAAGGGCCTGTTCCTGTGCTGTACATTTCTTTGTTCTTTGTTCTTTGTTCTTTGAGGGGACATAGCTTTAAGTTGAGGGGAGATAGATATAGGACAGATGTCAGAGGTAGGTTCTTTACTCAGAGAGTAGTAAGGGCGTGGAATGCCCTGCCTGCAACAGTAGTAGACTCGCCAACACTAAGGGCATTTAAATGGTCATTGGATAGACATATGGACGATAAGGGAATAGTGTAGATGGGCTTTAGAGTGGTTTCACAGGTCGGCGCAACATCGAGGGCCGAAGGGCCTGTACTGCGCTGTAATGTTCTATGTTCTATGTTCTATATTCTGTGTGCCCACAGAACCGCCTGTCTGTACCTCTAACTATTGAGTCCCCTATAACTAGTGCTCTCCTAATCTACCCCCTTTCCTTCTTAGCGCCAGAGCCTGACCTCATGCCAGAGGCCCGGTCACTGCAGCCTACCCTTGCTAGGTAATCGCCCCCAACAGTATCCAAAGCGGTATACTTATTGTTGAGAGGAACAACCACAGGGGATCCCTGCACTGACTGCTTCCTCCTCTTCCCACCTCTAACTGTTACCCAGCTACCTTTGTTCTCAGGTGTACCTGCAGCTTCTATCTATCACACCCTCAGCTTCCCGAATGATCCTCAGTTCATCCAGCTCCAGCTCCAGTTCCCTAACACGGTCTGTGAGGAGCTGGAGATGGCTGCACTTCCCGCAGGTGAAGCCAGCAAGGACACTGGTGGTCTCCCTTACCTCGAACATTCTGCAGGAGGAACAGTCCACTGCCCTAGCTGCCATCACCTCTACTTAGTCTCCCAGTATAAAAGAGAAAAAAGTAAATAGCTTACCTGCTCACACCACGGAGTCTTTTTCTTTAGGTTAGAGGAGGCGGGAGGGTGGGAGACACGACACGTGTAGTGTCTCGGGTTTCCTCACCGTTCAAATTTATTGGGTAATACAAACCTTCCCAGGTCTCCCCACGGCCGACTTCCGGTTTCCTGCTGCTCTGAGAAAAAAAAACTCCGAGAAAGTAAGTTGAAAATCAAAAACTCAGCTTACGTTGCAGCTCTCCCCTCCAAAAATCGCTCCCCTCTCTGCCCGCTCCTGCAGAAAAGGTCAGCTGGTTTCAATGACCTGCAGGGGGCTAGCAGGGACACAGAGTAATTCACGTCGCCTACAAGGCCCCCCCCACTGTCAGATCCCCCCGCCCCCAACCAGGGCAGCCGCGGACTGATTCCACAGCCGCCATGCCAGCATTCCGACCGGCAATAGGTGTTTAGAACCACACCATCGGGAACTCGGCCAGTCAGGAGCGGGGGATCGCTGGGCGGGCCTCTACCGATGGGTGCCCAGCCGCGCGGAGTCCTCCGCGATCATGCCGATTCTCGGGTCCCGGGGAATCGCCGGAGCGGCGCCGGGCCCGATTTCGGTGTGAAACTGGATTCTCCGCCCCCGCGCCGAACGTGATTTCGGCGCGGGGCTTCAGAGAATCCTGCCCCCTGTCTGTTAGTTGTTGTACTTGGGGAGTTGAGGACTGGGGGGTGGGGGGAGGATGAACTGGCATTTGCATCGCTGCTGGTCTGGCGACAGAGACCCCCGTGCCGCAACATGGCTGGGTGATTTGACGGAATTCCTGGGCCCCGAGAAGGTTACGTTTGCGGTGAGGGGGTCGATCAATGGATCCTATCGTAGGTGGTGGCCATTGACATTGCACTTTAGATACCTGTGGCAGGATTCTCTGCTGGCGGGATCCTCCGTTGCTCCGGCCGCACCCCCACCCCCGCGGGTTTCCCGCGGTGCAGGGTGGCCACAATGGGAAGTCCCGTTGTCCGGCTGCGGGGACGGAGAATCCCGCTGCCGGCGAGGACTCCCCCACCAGGAAAATGCGGCCTGCGGACCGGAGAATCCCGCCCCTGGTCCCGGTTCGCTGTACGTGGGGGTATTGGGGGCGGGGGGCTTGATTGTTTGTTGTTGCTTGGGGTTTTATTTCCACTGCTGGGGTTTATGTTACTGTTATTGTGAGTAATTTTTGGTGCGTGTGTTCTTATGGTGTTGTGTTGCAAATTTTCGAAATAACTATGTTAACATTTCAATAAAATATGTACTTTTAAAAGTTTGCCGGTCACACGGTGTGGAAGTGTAGGAGGTAGTGAGGAGGTTACACAGTCCTCAGGTGATAGAGTGGTGAAACGGACAACACACGGCAGGTGAGATCTAATGCTGGGAAGTGTGAATTGAAGTAACTTCATTTCAGAGTTAATGTAAGCCTACTTGTGACAATAAAGATTATCGTTAAAGATTATTAATTTGTTTTTGTTGGCAGAAAGGCAAGAGACAATAGAACGGTTTTAAAGTGGGCACAGAAACAGCATAAAGAGACCAGCAGGGGGCAGGTTACCCCTTGCTTGAACCGTTGAGGGTTTCCCGCTGAGGTTCCTGCTTGACTAGGCCTTTGATGCGCGATCAATGACGACGAGACGAGAGTGGAGAGTAATCGAGGCTTTATTACGCAGAGATGTGTTGCCTCCTGCAGCTGCTGCCGAAATGGCTGCAGCTCGGTGAACACACACATTTATACTCCGCCTACTGGGCGGAGCCAGCAGGCAGGAATCTACCCCGTACCTGTAGGTTAGGGGGCCTTACCGTAATACCCCTCGTATGCGGTATATACAATACTACCACATTCACCCCCTGTTAAAAAAGAGTCCGGCGGGGGTGCTGGAAAACTATTTACATTCAGTGTTTAACATTTTAAGGAAAAGTTTACAAATTCAGACGATCGGGCGCTTTGATCCGTCGTTGCGAGCGCCGCAGTCCCGGTGGTGATTTTGGCGTCGGTTCGGTCGTCGGTGATTCCGGGAGCGTGTCGACCTCATCATCATCCCCGGATGGGACCAAGGGGAGGATGGATCGTTCTGGAGCGGGGCTGTGGTGGGGTGCGCTGTGGGGAGGGAGGGTGGCGCCGGGGCAGAGGGGGGGGGACCCAGCTGGTGCCAGGTCCCTGAGGGAGACTGTGTCTTGGCGGCCGTCGGGGTACGCTACGTAGGCGTACTGCGGGTTCGCGTGATGTAGCTGTACCCTCACAACCAACGGGTCTGCCTTGTGTAGCCATACGTGCTTGCGGAGGAGAACGGGTCCTGGAGCTGCCAGCCACGTTGGGAGCGAAACCCCGGAGGTGGACTTCCTGGGGAAGGCAAGGAGACACTCATGGGGAATTTTGTTAGTCGCAGTGCAAAGGAGCGACCGAATGGAGTGAAGGGTGTCAGGGAGGACCTCCTGCCAGCGGGAGGCCGGGAGATTTCAGGACCGTCGGGCCAGCTGGGCGGCCTTCCAGACCGTCCCATTCTCCCGCTCCACCTGTGATGCACGATCAATGACCACTAAAGCGAGGTTGTAGCTTTAATAAGCTAAATGTTTCCCCCAGCAGCTCAGGTACAGAATGAGGGCTGCTGGGGCGGCACGGGTTCTTATACCCTGCCTAGCAGGGCGGAGCTATTATACACTCTCGCCAATAGCAAGCATACAGGTTCCACCAATGGTGCTTTAGCCTCTCTGGTACCGTAATACCTATAATACCATATTCACCCCCTGTTAAAAAAAGTCCGGCAGGGGTGGTGGCCAGAAACTACAAAACATAACAACATGGTATAATTATTTATGGAGGTACCATAATACCTCCGTACAGCGTTTAATAACTATTTACAAGTCTGATAGCTGTGTACATTTGATGGTTGATATTTACAGATTACAGTTAAAATGAAGCAATCAGTCGATCGGGGGCCCTGGTCGTCCTCTGTGATCGTCGGAGCCTCGGTGGTGACTCCGGTGGAGGCTCAGGCATCTGTGACTCCGGGAGCGTGGCCTCGATCTCCATGGCAGCTTCGACACCCCTAGACGGTGTTGGTGGGGATAACGGCTGACCTGGGAAGGGAGCGCCTGCAGGGGGGCATCGGTGGGTGGGGGGGTTCTAGACGGGGGCGGCGGAAGGACCAATCCTCCTGTAAGGTGCTGCAGTGGAGGGGAGGGTAGGACTGGTGGCTGGGGTGTGCGTGGGGTTCCAGCGGGCACCAGGTCCCGTAGGGAGACCGTATCTTGTCGGCTGTCGGGGTATGCCACGTAGGCATACTGGGGGTTAGCATGGAGCAGATGGACCCGCTCGACCAGCGGGTCCGACTTGTGCGCCCGCACGTGTTTTCGGAGCAGGATGGGTCCGGGTGCTGCCAGCCAGGTCGGGAGCAAAGTCCCAGGGGACGTTCGTGAGGTGTCTGCTTGGTGGTCGTACAAAGTAGTGACTGGATGGAGTGGAGGGCATCCGGGAGGACTTCTTGCCAGCGGGAGACTGGGAGGCTCCTGGACCGTAGGGCCAGTAGGACGGTCTTCCAGACCGTTCCGTTCTCCCTTTCTACCTGTCCGTTACCCCGGGGGTTGTAACGGTCGTCCTGCTCGAGGCTATGCCCTTGCTGAGCAGGAATTGACGCAGTTCGTCGCTCATAAAGGAGGACCCCCTATCACTGTGTATGTAAACGGGGAACCCGAACAGTGTAAAGATGTTATGGAGGGCCTTGATGACGGTGGGGGCGGTCATGTCGGGGCAGGGGATGGCGAATGGGAACCTGGAGTACTCATCAATCACGTTCAGGAAGTACGTGTTGCAGTCGGTGGAGGGGAGGGGGCCTTTGAAGTCCATACTGAGGCGTTCAAAGGGACGGGAAGCCTTTATCAGGTGTGCTTTCTCTGGCCGGTAGCAGCGCGGTTTGCACTCCGCGCAGATTTGGCAGTCCCTGGTGGCAGTCCTGACCTCCTCGATGGAGTAGGGCAGGTTGCAGGTCTTGACGAAATGGAAAAAGCGAGTGACCCCTGGGTGGCAGAGGTCCTCGTGGAGGGCTCGGAGGCGGTCCACTTATGTGGTGGCACATGTGCCGCGGGACAGGGCGTCAGGAGGCTCATTTAGCTTCCTGGGACGATACAAGTTGTAGGTGGAGAGTTCGATCCTCCACCGCAAGATCTTGTCGTTTTTTTATCTTGTCCCGCTGTGCATTATCAAACATGAAAGCCACCGACCGTTGGTCCGTGAGGAGAGTCGCACAGCTTCTACTATGGCCTGGGCATCCTTTTCGACTGAGGAGTGACGGATTTCGGAAGCATGGAGGGTACGTGAGAAGAAGGCCACTGGTCTGCCCGCTTGGTTGAGGGTGGCCGCCAGAGCTACGTCAGATGCATCGCTCTCGACCTGGAAGGGGAGAGACTCGACGATGGCATGCATCGTGGCCTTTGCAATGTCTGCTTTGATGCGGCTGAAGGCCTGGCGGGCCTCCGTCGACAGGGGAAAAGCTGTGGATTGGATCAGGGGACGGGCCTTGTCCGCATAGTTGGGGACCCACTGGGCGTGGTAGCTAAAAAACCCATGGCAGCGTTTCAGGGCCTTGGAGCAGTGAGGGAGGGGGAACTCCATAAGGGGGTGCATGCATTCCGGGTCGGTGCCTATAACTCCATTTCGCACTACGTAGCCGAGGATGGCTAGGCGATCGGTGCGAAACACGCATTTATCCTTGTTGCATATTAGGTTAAGGATTTTAGCAGTCTGGAGAAATTTTCAGAGGTTGGTGTCATGGTCCTGCTGGTCGTGGCCGCAGATGGTGACATTATTGAGATACGGGAATGTTGCCCGTAAACCGTACCGGTTAACCATACGGTCCATCTCGCGCTGGAAGACCGAGACCCCGTTAGTGACACCAAAGCGAACCCTTAAGAAGTGATAGAGCTGCCCGTCTGCCTCGAAGGCAGTGTATTTGCGGTCACTAGTGCGGATGGAGAGCTGGTGGTAGGCGGACTTAAGATCCACCGTGGAGAAGACCTTTTCATGCGCGATCATGTTTACCAGGTCGGATATGCGGGGGAGAGGGTACGCATCCGGCTGAGTGAACCTGTTGATGATCTGACCGTAGTCGATGACCATTCTATGTTTCTCCCCGGTCTTTACCACCACCACTTGAGCTCTCCAGGGACTGTTGCTCGCTTCAATGACTCCTTCCCTCAGTAGCCTTTGGACCTCTGACCTAATAAATATCCGGTCCTGGGCACTGTAGCATCTGCTCCTGGTGGCGATGGGTTTGCAATCCGGGTGAGGTTCGCAAACAGGGAAGGCGGGTCGACCTCGAGGGTCGCGAGGCCGCAGACAGTAAGGGGGTATAGGGCCGCCGAATTGGAAAGTCAGACTTTGAAGGTTACACTGGAAGTCTAAACCCAGGAGTGTAGCCGCGCAGAGGTGGGGAAGGGTGTAGAGATGGAAATTTTTGAACTCCCTTCCCTGGACTGTGAGGTTTGCTACACAAAACCCTTTTATCTCCACTGAATGGGAACCGGAGGCCAGTGAGATTTTTTGATTAATGGGGTGGATGAGGAGAGAACAGCGCCTTACCGTGTGGGGGTGTTTGAAGCTCTCTGTGCTCCCAGGGTCAATTAGGAAGGACGTCTCGTGCCCGTTGATGAATACGGTCGTCGTAGTGGTTGAGAGTGTTCGACGTTGAGGCTGATCCAGAGTCACCGAAGCCAATCGCAGCAGTTGAGAGTTCTGTTCAGGCAGTGTGTGGTCGGCCGAGCTGGGGTCCTGGGAGTTCATCCAAGATGGCGGCTCCCATTGGTCGCACATGGCCGGGGGTGCACAAAATTGGGGCGTCCATCCCTCAAGCGTGGCGTCCGCGGAACAAGATGGCGGCGCCCGGGGTCCGCACGTGGTCCGTGGAGAGGTTTGTGGTTGCGGTCCGCATTCGCCGCTGGAGACCGCGGCAACCGCTCGGGCCTGACATACCCCCATGAAATGGCCCGTTTTGCCGCATCCCTTGCAGGTGGATGCGCGGGCCGGGCAGCGCTGGCGGGGGTGCTTGGCCTGTCCGCAAAAGTAGCAGCGGGGCCCCTCGGGGTTGCCAGCCCGCCTTGCAGCGCAGGCCTGTGGGAGAATGGGGGCAGTCTCGGGGTCGGCCGCGGAGGGGTTCCACGCTGCCCAGGGGGCTGCCGCACGGTCGGGAACGTAGGCGCGAGCGTTCCTGGAGGCCACGTCCAGGGAGCCTGCAATGGCCCGTTCCTTCCTGAGACCCAGGGTGTCCTTTTCTAACAGACCCTGGCGGATTTGGGAGGACAGCATACCTGCCACGAAAGCGTCCTGGACTAAGAGTTCCGTGTGTTCGCTCGCCGAAACTTGTGGGCAGCCGCAGCTTCTTCCCAACACCAGGAGTGCGCGGTAGAATTCCTCCAACGATTCCCCAGGGGTTTGTCGCCTTGTTGCAAGCAGGTGCCGGGCGTAGACCTGGTTTACCGGGCGAATATAGTGTCCTTTTAGCAGCTCGATTGCTGCATCGAAGTCTTCCGCTTCCTCGATGAGGGTGTAAATCTCCGGGCTCACCCTCGAGTGCAGGACGTGCAGTTTCTGCTCTCCCGTGGGTGAGTTTTCGGCCGTCCCAAGATACCCTTTACAGCACGCCAGCCAGTGCTTGAAGATTGCCGCTGAGTTCGCCGCGTGGGGGCTGAGTTGCAGACACTCCGGCTTGATTCGGAGCTCCATCTTTTCTTCTTAAAAATCTAGCTTATTAAATTGATGCACGATCAATGACCACTAAAGCGAGGTTGTAGTCCAACTGAAAGCTTTAATAAACTAGATGTTTCCCCCAGCAGCTCAAGTACAGAATGAGGGCTGCTGAGGCGGCACGGGCTCTTATACCCTGCCTAGCAGGGCAGAGCTATTATACACTCTAGCCAATAGCAAGCATACAGGTCCTACCAATGGTACTTTAGCCTCTCAGGTACCGTAATACCTATAATACCACAACCTGCTCGTTTCCCCAGGGGTTGTAGCTGGTCGTCCTGCTCGAGGCAATGTTGAGCAGGTACTGGCGCATCTCATCACTCATAAATGAGGATCCCCGGTCGCTGCGGACGTAGGCGGGGAAACCAAACAGAGCGAAGATGCTGTTGAGGGCTTTGATGACGGTGGCAAACGTCATATCGGGGCATGGGATGGCGAAGGGGAATCTGGAATATTCGTCGACCACATTAAAAAAGTACGTGTTTCGGTCGGTGGAAGGGAGGGGCCCTTTGAAGTCCACGCTGAGGCGTTCACCAGGCGTGCACGGTCTGGCTGGTAGAAGTGTGGTTTACACTCCGCGTAGACCTGGCAGTCTCTGGTGATAGCCCTGACTTCCTCAATGGAGTAGGGCAGATTGCGGGCCTTTATGAAGTGATAAAAGCGGGTGACCCCTGGGTGACAGAGATCGTCGTGCAGGGTCCGGAGTTGGTCCACTTGTGCGCTGGCACAAGTACCTCGGCACAGGGCATCGGGGGCTCGTTGAGCTTACCGGGGCGATACAAAATCTCGTAAGTGTAGGTGGAGAGCTTGATCCTCCACCTCAAGATCTTATCATTTTTGACCTTACCCCGCTGTGTATTGTTGAACATGAAGGCAACCGACCGTTGGTCAGTGAGAAGAGTGTATCCCCTGCCGGCCAGGTAATGCCTCCAATGCCGCACAGCTTCAACGATAGTTTGGGCCTCCTTTTCAACGGAGGAGTACCGAATTTCGGAGGCATGGAGGGTGTGGGAAAAGAATGCTACGGGCCTGCCTGCCTGGTTGAGGGTGACGACCAGAGCAACGTTTGATGCATCGCTCTCGACTTGGAAGGGGAGCGTCTCGTCGACCGCGTGCATCGCGGCCTTGGCGATGTCGGCCTTGATACGGTTGAAGGCCTGGTGAGCCTCAGCCGTCAGTGGGAAAATGGTGGAGCGAATGAGTGGGCGGGCCTTGTCCGCATAGTTAGGGACCCACTGGGCGTAGTACGAGATGAAGCCCTGGCATCGTTTGAGGGCCTTGGGGCAGTGGGGGAGGGGGAGTTCCATGAGGAGGCGCATGCGATCGGGGTCGCGCCCTAGAACTCCGTTCTGCACCACATAGCCGAGGATGGCTGATCGGTTCATGCTGAACACGCACTTCTCCTTGTTGTAGGTTAGGTTGAGGAGTTTGGCGGTGTGGAGAAATATGGAAAGGTTAGCGTCGTGGTCCTTCTTGTCGTGGCCGCAGATGGTGACGTTATCCAGGTACGGGAAGGTGGCCCGCAGTCCGTACCGGTCAACCATTCGGTCTATCTCCCGTTGGAAGAACGAGACCCCGTTAGTGACGCTGAAGGGACCCCTAAGGAAGTGGTAAAAGCTGCCGTCCGCTTCAAACGCGGTGTACGGGCGGTCCGCCTTGAGAATGGGGAGCTGGTGGTAGGCAGATTTCAGGTCCACTGTCGAGAATTGCACGGTACTGTGCAATCTGATTGACCGTTTCAGATATGCGTGGGAGGGGGTACGCGTCGAGCTGTGTGTACCGCTTGATGGTCTGGCTGTAGTCAACGACCATCCTGTTTTTCTCCCCCGTTTTCGCCACGACCACTTGGGCTCTCCAGGGGCTGTTGCTGGCCTCGATGATGCCTTCCCGCAGCAGCCACTGGACCTCAGACCTGATGAAGGTCCTGTCCTGGGCGCTGTACCGTCTGCTCCTCGTGGCGACGGGTTTGCAATCTGGGGTTAAGTTTGCAAACAGAGAAGGCGGGTCGACCTTAAGGTCTTTTAGGCGGGTCTTAACCTTGGTCCCAATTAGCTGGGTAGTTTCTCGATCACTGCCATCGATCTGAGCCAATAAACTGGAGGGTGATTTGATGGCTGGGCGTGTCCTAAGTGGCCGTTGGCCTTGTTTTGTGTCTTCTTGCTGGGGTAGTGGCGCCGGAATGTCTGGGACGGTATCGGCTACCTGAGCACTAGTCTTTGTTCATTGGAGATGGGCCATCAATGTGCAAATTGGCCGAGAGTTTCGGTCCTGTCTGCAGTCTGTCTTCCCAAATACACATTCCTGCTTGTTTACTTTGCATTGACCATTTTTCCCAGCATGCTCTGCGAGTGTCCGTTTTATATGCTGAAAGTGGCCATCCCAGGTGGCTACAAGCCCCGCCTGAGATTTCCCTCGGGGAGAATTGGAAGGAGTACGGGAACAGGAGGAGATCATTTGGCCCCCCAAGGCTGTTCCGCCAATCAATTAGAACATGGTAGGCATCTATGTTAAACCCAATATGTCCGCCTTGGGTCTCCAGCCCTCTGAGTTTCAACAAATTCAATTGATTCGGAACTTCAACAGCTTTCAGGGCAGAGAATTCCAAGTTTCCACCAGCCGGTGTGTGACATGGTGTTTTCGGATTTCACCCCTTGCTCTAATTTTAATGCTACCCTCCCTTGTTCTGGACTCCCTCCAACCCCCTCTCAGCCCCACCAGGGGGAAACGATTTCTCTCCATCTACGCCACCCCGAAGGGGTGAGGAAACCCCTTCCGCGAACTCACGTCGATCCTCCCCACTTTGCTTTTCATTTCAGGTCGAGATTCCCGGAATATCTCTGTAACTCGAGGCAGCCTTATTTTCTTTCATTTGTTTAATGTGTGAATAGCAGTGGATTGCTTTCCATAGCCCACGGTCGGTAACATTCCTCGCCATTCACCATCGGCATCCCGCTGGGATTTCAACGAGATGCTCCAGTGTCTGACAGTCAAACGGGCGGGTGTTGACTGAACCCTGGTTCACCTCCACACAGCCCGTATCTGTTGCAAGACTAAACAGGTTCTGTTCATAGTCGGATGTACAAGAATGAAATTCATTAAAACATACTCTGGGAAAAATAGAAAGTTCTTTATGAAAAGACGAATTTGATATTAATATCGTTACTTGCTGGCATTTTAGAAATATTTTGGCGTGGTTTTTTTTTTCATTTAAAGTGTGACATGATACTGAGGAACGATATTTTATTCCAGTCCGTTCCTGAGTGCTCCTGGGTCAGGTACAGTACAGATCAGCGACAAAGGCAGATCCCCCCTACTTAACATTGACAGCGTACCTTCATTTCTTTTCTTTTAAAAACATTTTTTAAAATTGGAATTTCAACACAAAATCAAAATTTACATAACACATAAATTTAAAAAGCAGGACAAGAACAGCAAGCACATCAACAACATATCTGTCACAGATGGTCCCCGCATCTGTGACCATAGTTTTCATAATCACGTTTCCTTATTTACAATGGTCTACATAGTTACAACGGGAACCTTTTATTTACATTCAAAGGTTACTAATGCAGGACTTCCTGCCACCAAATTCTTTTATTCTTTTTAGAAATCTTTTGATTGGCATTTCTCATATTTATAAGCAGTTGTATATATACACATCACATTTTTCTCGCCTGCGCTAATTTCCTTTATTATCCAGAGAGGTTTAGTTTGTCCTTCGTTAAACTGACCCTACGTGCCTTTCATTGCCCTCTGGATCGGTCTATGGTTCCTCCCCCTTCCCCGTTTCCCCCCCCCCCCCACCCCCCCCCCCCCCCCCTCCACCCGGGTTGCGCAGTCTTTTGGTACCTCATCTATCTTGGTGCTTTTAAAAAATTCTTATTAGCTTACTCCTCGTTGCTGGCCTCGAACAGGTTTCGGAACAGGCCGACGAACTGCCCCCAAGTATCCAGGAAGCCTTCCCCTGACCCTCGGGTGGCGTACTTAATCTTCTCCAGGGGGAGAAATTCCGAGAGGTCAGCGAGCCAGTCTGCAGCTGTGGGAGGTGCTGCCGATCGCCAGCCGAGCAGGATTCTCCGGCGTGCGATTAGGGAAGCGAAAGCGAGGGCGTTGGCCCCCTTCCCCATGTGTAACTCTGGCTGCTCCGATACCCCGGAGATTGCCACTATTGGGCATGGCTTCACCCTCACCCCCACAACCCTGGACATTGCCTCAGAGAAGGCTGCCCAGAGCCCAGCAAGCTTGGGGCTAGCCCAAAACATGTGGGTGTGGTTGGCCGGGCCCCTCTGGCACCGCTCGCATTTGTCCTCCACCTCCGGGAAGAACCTGCTCATTCGGGTTCTGGTCAGGTGCGCTCTGTGCACCACTTTGAGCTGCATTAGGTTTAGCCTTGCGCAGGAGGAGGTGGAGTTCACCCTGCTCAGTGCTTTGTTCCAGAGTCCCCATCCCTCCTCTGTCTCAGTTCGTCCTCCCATTTTTGGCTGGTCCCGTCCAGTGGAATCTGGGCTCTGTCCAGTAGCTGTCCGTATATTTTCCCACATAGCCCCCCTTCTCGGTGCTTGTGCCTATCAGGTCCTCTAGTCGTGTGCTTCCTGGGGCCCCGGGGTACCCTACCGTCTCTTTGCAGAGGAAGTGTTTTATTTGGAGGTGTCTCATTTCCTGTCCTCTTGCTAGTTTCCACTTCCTCGTCAGACCGTCCAGTGTCGCCAGTCTGCGCCCTACGTAGAAGTCCACGACCATCAATGTGCCCCCGTCTCACCTCCATCTTTTGAAGGTGGTATCTAGCATGGCTGGGGGGGAATCTGTGATTGCCGCAGGTGGGGGCCATGGGGGACATTTTAGTTATCCCGAAGTGTTGTCTGAGCTGGGTCCACGTTCTCAGCATGGCCGTGACACTGGGCTCGTTGTGTATCTTGTTGAGGGGGATGGGAGTGCTGCTGTAGCCAGGGCCCGGAGGGTCGTTCCTTGACAGGATGCCTCCTCCATTTGTACCCAATCTGTGTCGGGTTCTTGTACCCATCCCCTCACACTTTCTGCCGTTGCTGCCCAGTGGTAGTATTGTAGGTTCGGTAAGGCCAAGCCCCCTTTGATTTTCCCTCTTTGCAGTGTCGGTTTGTGAATTCTCGGGTTCTTACCGCCCCCCCAGCACCCCCCCCCCCCCCCCCCCCCCCCCCACACACACACACACACAAACGCCCTGATTAGACTATCCACGCTTTGGAAAAAGGCCTTGGGGATGAAGATCAGGATGGATCTAAACGGGAAGAGGAACCTTGGCAGTACGGTCACCTTGACCAGCTGCACTCGCCTCTCATAAGGGGCTGGTTTAGCACAGGACTAAATCGCTGGCTTTGAAAGCAAACCAAAGCAGGCCAGCACCGCGGTTCAATTCCCGTATCAGCCTCCCCAAACAGGCGCTGGAATGTGGCGACTAGGGGCTTTTCACAGTAACTTCATTTGAAGCCTACTTGTGACAATAAGTGATTTTCATTTTTTCATTTCATTTCCCCGCCAGGGCGAGTGGGAGTGAGCCCCACTGTTGAAGGTCTCTTCTTACGTCCTCCACCAGGCTGGTCAGGTTCCACTTGTGGATCTGTGTCCAGTCTCTGGCTATCTGGATCCCCAGGTAGCGGAATCTGTTCTGGGCTGTTTTGAACGGAAGCCCCTCCAGCTCTCTCCCTCCCCCGTTTGGGTTCACTGGAAATGCCTCGCTTTTGCCCAGGTGAGGTTTGTAGCCCGAGAAGGTTCCAAACTCTTTCAGCATTTGCAGTATTGCCTTCAGTCCCTCCTGTGGCTTCGAGACATAGAGGAGCAGCTCATCTGCATAGAGTGAGACTCTGTGCTCTCTGTCTCCTCTCCGGATTCCCTTCCAGCTTTTTGCGTCCCGCAGGGTTATCGCCAGGGGTTCGATGGCTAGCGCGAACAAGATTGGGGACAGGGGGCAGCCCTGTCTTGTTCCTCTCTGCAGCTGGAAGTATTTAGAGCTGTTGGTGTTAGTTCGGACGCTCGCTTTGGGAGCGTTGTACAGGAGCCTCACCCAGGGGGTGAACCCCGCTCCCAGCCCAAACCGTCCCAGTACCTCGAGGAGGTCTTTCCATTCGACCCTTGCCAGTGAGTCTGCGAACATGTCCTTTAAGTGTGGGGTCAGGACTGGTGCAAATTATTTGTGAAGTCCGCTGGGAATCCGTCGGGTCCCGGTGCCTTCCCCGCTTGCATGGAGCTGATGCTCTCCAGGATTTCTCCCAGGTCTATTGGTGCTTCCAACTTCCACTGTCTGTCTTCCCCCACAACTGGTAGTTTCAGTCTGTCTAGGAACTGTTTCATCCCCGCGTACCTGTTGGGGGGCTCGGAGGCGTACAGTCCCCGGTAGAAGGTCTCAAATGCCTGATTGACCTCCTTTGGTTCTGTTACCAGTTTTGCCTCTGCTATCCTTAACCTGCGCTATTTCCCTCGTGGCTGCCTGCTTTCTCAGCTGGTGAGCCAATAGGCGGCCAGCATTGTCTCCGTGTTCATAGAAGGTCCCCCGTGTCTGGCGGAGTTGGTACACTGCTTTCCTCGTGGGTAGCAGGTTAAAGTCCATTTGCAGCTTTTTTCTCTCCGCCAGCAGCTCTACGGTCGGGGCCTCGGAGTATTTTCTGTCGACTTCCAGGATGGAGTCCACCAGTTGTTGCCTGGCCACCCTCTCTTCCCTATCTCTGCTTGCCTTGTAGGGTATGATCTCTCCTCTAATGACGGCCTACAGTGCCTCCCAGAACGTGGAGGGTGAGACCTCCCCGTTTTGGTTGTTACTCACGTAATCGCCTATGGCCCGTGATGTTTTCTGACAGAAGGCCTTGTCGGCCAGGAGGTCCGTGTCCAGCCTCCATGTGGGGCGCTGGGTACGGCCTGTCTCCAACCTCACATCCATATAGTGTGGAGCGTGGTCAGAGATAACGATAGCGGAGTACTCCGTTCCCGTGATCCCTGGAAGCACCGATTTCCCCACTGCAAAGAAGTCGATCCGGGTGTATACCTTGTGCACTTGTGAGAAGTATGGAAATTCCTTCTCTCCCGGGTGCAGGAACCTCCATGGGTCCACCGCCCCCATCTGCTCCATAAATGCTCCTAATTCCCTGGCCATGCCAGTCTTTTTCCCTGCTCTGGGGTTTGATCGGTTGGTCAGTGGGTCCTGTACACAGTTGAAGTTGCCCCCCATGATCAGTGTGTCAAGGTCGGGGATTTCTGCCATGGTCTTCTTTATGAATTCTGTATCGTCCCAGTTGGGAGCGTACACATTTACCAGTACGACCGGTGCCCCTTCCAGGTCACCGCTGACCATGACGTACCATCCCCCTGGGCCCGTAACTGTCTTGGTTTCCGTAAACCTGGTCCTCTTACTAATTAATATTGCTAGTCCCCTAGCCCTCGTCCCGTAGCATGAGTGGTCTGTCTGTCCCACCCAGCCCTTCCTTACCAGCCGTCGGTCCTTCTCCCTCAGGTGCGTCTCTTGTAGGTAGATTATGTCGGCTTTTAGGCTTCTTAGGTGGGTGAAGACTCTGGATCTTTTGACCGGGCCGTTGAGTCCCCTTACGTTCCAGGTAACAATCCTGGTGGGGGGGGTTTTGACCCCCCCCCCGGTCCTGCGGGGTCACCCATACATACCTGGTGGATGTGCCCCTGCACTCCGGGGTTTCCCTTCGTTAGGGGGTTGTCCCAAATGGCCGTGGTCGCCGCTCTCACCATGAGGTTGGGCCCCAGGGCTCCGGGGTTTCCTTTTGTCCAGGGGGCACCCACCATGGCCGCCAGCTGTGTGTACGCCACGTGGCTGCGCCCCTGCACTCCAGGGTCTCCCTCCGCCCTGAAGCCCTCCCGAGTGGCTGTTTGTGGCACCACCTTGGTTCCTCGCCCTGCTCCATGCCCGGCGAGGCCCGTGTTTGCGCTGCTTATCTACCTCACCCTTCTCTTTGCTTGGTTTCTGCTCTGCGCTCTCCCCCCATAGTCACTGTCCCTCTGTCCCTCCCCTGAGTTCTTCCCCCCCTTCTGCCCCCGCTTTGTGCGCGGCCCTCCTTTCTCCCTCCCAGTACTTGCCCCGCTCTGGTCCTGTTTTACCTCCCTTTTGCTAGCCCTTTCTCGCCCTCCTATCTGCCTTTCTCACCCTCGTTCACCTTTCTCCGCTACCCCCCATTGCATTGAGAGGTGGAACGAGCCCGGGAGCGAGTCAGCACAGTCCCGCATAGTGCACCAAACACGCGTGTACAGTCCGTGGTCGTATTGTCTTTGTTTGCGGTCTGCCCGCTGCTCTTTGTTCCGATTCTTTTGTAGAGTGCTGATTTGGCCTCTGTTGAATTCGGCCCTTCTTTTGGCCAGGTCCACCCCAATGTCCTGGTCCACCCTTATGGTCTTCCCTTCCCACGTGCTCGATTTAGTCTGCCGGGCCCACTTTAGGATTTTTTCCCTGTCTTGGAACCTGTGCAGCTTCACGATAATCGCTCTGGGCTGCTCCCCGGCTTTGGGCCTGGGTCGGAGCGACCTGTGCGCCCTGTCGATTTCTGGGGGGTTTTGAAACTTCTCCCTTCCCACTGGCTTGCCCAGCATTTGGGTGACGTAGCCTGTTGGGCCTCTGCCCTCCATCCCCTCTGGCAGACCCACTATTTTAACATTCTGCCGCCTGGACCTATTTTCCTGGCCCTCCACTTTCGCTCTTAGGCTCCCCGGGGTCGTTACCAGCCTTTTCACCTCGGTTTCCTGAGTTACCATCCTGTCGCTCTGGTCCGAGGCGGCCCTCTCCAACTCCTGAATCGTTTTCTCCTGCGCCTCCACCTTCCTTTCCAGGCCGTTGATGGTTCGCTGCGTTTTGTCCGTTGTCTCCGCCAGCATCTCCTTCACCGTTGTGTGGAGCTCCGTCCTGAGTGCCTCCCTCATGGCGTTTATCTCAGTTTTCAGCACGCTTCTCCATTCCTCCCCCTCTGCGGGGAGGGAGGGGGGAGGATGGTCGCCGCGTCCTGTTCCTGCTCTGCTGCTCGGCTCGCCAGCTGTTCTGCTTCCTGATTTGCCAGAACCTCCGCGTGGGGCCGTCTGCCTGCGCGGCCGCAGCTCCTGCTTTTTTCCTTCGCCTTCGCTGCTGCTCCTTCTTGCATCTCGCCATCCCCCCCAATTTATTATTATTTGCAGGCATATCCCTGTTATGTGCCTTTCTCTCTTTCTTTTCCCTGGGTTTTGGTGGGAAAAAGATTCTTCGACCCCCCCCCCCCGCTGGGTCGGAGAATCGCCGGGGGGGGGTGGCGGAAATCCCGCCACCCGCCGAATTACCCGAAGGGTGAAAAGTCGGCGGGGCGACAATCACGCCGCCCGCCTTGGAGAATGGCAGGGGCGCGCGCGAGACAATGGACTCCGGGGCTGTCCACATTCTCCCGGCCGGATGGGGGGGTGGGTTGGGGTGGGCTTCGGGGGAGTGCCGGCTACGGGGGGATGAGTGCCGGCGAGGGGGGGGCGGGGGGGGGGGGGGGGGGGGGGGGGGGGTGAGTGCCGGCGAGGGGGGTGCGAGGGCAAGGGAGTTTGTCCGCCTAGCCAGGTGCCATCCTCCAACAGTCGCGCCCATGCAGCCCATGCCACCTGGCTGGGGGGAGGGGGGGGGTACGGGCAATGATGACATGTCGTCGTTTCCCCCCCTCCCCCGCAGGCCGTCATGTTTTCTGATCAGCCAGCGATGTTGGCCGCCGTGGCGGCAGCCTCTATTCTCCATGTTGCCCTGGAGGAGGAGCGTGCCAGAGAGGCAGCGCAGGCTGCCGCAGAGGGGCAGGCGGCAGCCGCCCAGGCTGCAGGGACACCCGCCCGACAGGACGAGGAGGAAGAGCAGGGGGAGCACGTAGTGGAGGAGGAACACGAGGAGGGGGAGGAGGGCAGCGCGGCACCATGGCAACAGAGGCACCCGAGGAGGCCCCGTGTGTACCGGTCCCGGTTGTCATACCAGGACCTCACGGACTGGGAATGCAGGAGACTCCGGATGAGCCGGGAAACCGTGGCACACATCTGCCACCTGCTGGCACACCTGGCGCCGCGTGGCACTGGGGGGGACACCCTCTCCCCGTGTCCGTCAAGGTTATGGTAGCCCTGAACTTTTATGCCACGGGGTCATTACAGACACCAGGTGGGGACCTGTCCGGCATCTCGCAGACATCGGTGCATCGGTGCATCCGGGCAGTGACAGACGCCCGATATGCCATGGCGCACCGCTACATCCGCTTCCCCGTGGACCGAGACAGCCAGGATGCCCGAGCCGTGGGCTTCTCTGCCGTGGCCGGGTTTCCCATGGTCCAGGGCGCGATCGATGGGGTGCACTTCGCCGTGCGGCCAGCTGCAGATAACAGGGTCGTGTTCACCAATAGAAAGGGGGCCTATTCCATGAACAGGTGGTCTGCGATCACCGCATGATTATCCTGCACGTCTGTGCCCGGTACCCGGGAAGTGTACATGACTCATACGTGTTGTCGCGGTCTTACATCCCCGGCATGTACGAGGGGTGCCACCCCCGGCTGAGGGGCTGTTTGCTGGGCGACAGGAGTTACCCGTTGCGGTCGTGGCTGATGACGCCTATACGGAGGCCACAGAATGATGCGGAGAACAGCTACAATGATGCCCATGTAGCGACAAGGGGAGTGATCGAGAGGTGCTTTGACGTGCTCAAAATGCGTTTCAGGTGCCTGGACCTCTCTGGGGGCGCCCTCCAGTATCGGTCAGATAGGGTCGGCCGCATCATTGTGGTGTGCTGCGTCCTGCACAACATAGCCCAGCAGAGGGGCGATGTTCCACAGGCAGAGGAGGGCGGAGTGGAGGAGCAGCAGGAAGAGGCGTAGTCCTCCCCAGATGAGGGGGATCGGGGCAATGGTCAGGGCAGACGGGGTAGACACAGGCGGGTGGCTGTCCACCGTTACCGGCTTGGCCAGCGGGCACGGGACAGGCTGATAGCCGCCCGCTTCACTGACTAGATGGGCGTGGGAATCGGGTAGTATGGCCACAGACCGCACACCATGGCAACAGCCGACCACCCACAACCCCCACCCATCCACCCACCCAGCGCCCTCACCCCTCCCCCCAACCACACCCACCCCACCTGCATGCACACCACCTCTCCATTGCAGATCCCCCTGCGGCACGACGGCCGGGCTCACACAGTTGCGGGTGGACGCGTGTCTATTGCAGGCCATGGAGGATGATGACAACCCGCCCTGCGGTGAGCTCCTGGCTCTATATCGTTGGACTATGTCTGACCCATGGCCACAGTACCACCATCCACCCGGACCATCCCTGCATGCGGCTGTGACACTGCAGCGCACGGTCCCGTCCTCTGCCCGGGGGGATGGTGAGGGCGGCCCAGGGGGAAGGGGGCAGATTCACCTGAGGCCGACGTAAGACCACCCCTCACACACACACTGGCGCTCAATGTACATGACACCCCCGCACGCTTCGGACAGAGCACAAAGGCAGCTTCTGTAGGTGTTAAAGTGATTTTAATAACAAACAGTGCATACACGTGCCCTAGCCCCTAAAACTCGTCTGTGACCTGCACCCGTGCCAACTTACTCAGTGTATAATTGTTTGGCCTTACGGGCCCTTTGACTACGTCTACGTGGTTCCCCAGACGGTACAGCAGAACTGGAAATGGACTCCTGCGATTCCTGCCCTCTGACACGGGATCCCTTTGGCGGCCGTTTCCTGGGGTGCCCTGGCCTAGATGGGCCAGGCTGTGGCCCGGGCGACTGGGATGGCGAGCTGCCCACCCGATGCACCTGGGATGGAATGGGAGGAGTCCGAGGTACTGCAGTGTTCCTGGACCTCCCCTACAGGGGGACCAGGGACGGGCGCCAGCAACTCCTCCTCCCTCGGGGTGCCCAATGGCCCCCAGGCCTCTACATGGGTCGGGGGTGCGAATGGACCGGCCATCTGACGCTCCTCCGACACCTGGCGCTGCCAGTCCTGGAGGCCCGCCCTGGTATCAACAAGGGTCTGCAGGTTTGCAGCCATGGAGCTCAGGGAGTTGGCCATCCCTGTCTGTGTCTGGGCGACGCCGGCTAGCACATGGGCAATGGCACGGATGCTCTCAGCAATGGCCTGCTGAGACTGGGCCATGGCCTGCCGAGACAGGGCCACAGCGTTGAGCGCCTCTGCCATCTGCAGCTGGCTCATGGCCTCCTGTGAGAGGGCAGCCATGTCCTGGGCCACAGACGCCGCCTGCATGGAAAGCCCCAGGCCTCGCATACTGCTCCCCATGTCTGATACCGTCGTACCCATTGCCTCCACCGCGGACGCCACCCGTGCGGTGTCGGCCTGGGTGGCACGTGCGACCGGCACCACTCCCAGCTCCTGGACGTGGGTGGACTCCTCCACCTGCGACTGCAGCCGCCGCAAGCCGGCCGTCACCCTCTTCGCTCGTCTCCGGGTCGGTGGTTGCATCGGATCTATGTGTGGGTGTGGTAACTGCAGGAACCCGGGATCCATCTGGGCGGCAGATGTTCGCTTGGGCTGGGCCGCCCTCCGACCTCCCGGCCCCTCTGCTGCTCCTACCTCCACCTGCTGTACCGGGACAGCTGTGTTGTGCGCACCAGTGAGTGTACCAGACCCTCATCACTAAAGTGCCCAACCGTGGTGAGTGTTTCTGCGATGGTGGAGGGTGTTGGTGACAGCAGTGGCGTTGTGTCGTGCTCTTCGTCCCACTCTGAGCCCATGGCACTTTGGGGTGGGGGTTCGTCTCCACCCATCCACTCTGAGTCACTGTCCGGTATTTCGGTTTCCTGGTTCGGGGTGTCCTGGGTACGGTTCTCCTGGGTAGGGGTGTCCTGAGTAGGGGTGTCCTGGGTACGATTCTCCTGGGTAGGGGTGTCCTGGGTAGTGTTCTCCTGGGTAGGGGTGTCCTGGGTAGTGTTCTCCTGGGTAGGGGTGTCCTGAGTAGGGGTGTCCTGAGTAGTGGATTTGTGGCTTGGCTGCGACGGGGGCCTGTGGCTGCCCCCTCGTCGATGGGTGGCACATGCCTGCGTCGCCGCACCCGCACGCGACGGGGGCGTTGTCTCCCTATTGCTCCAGATCTCTCTGTCTCCCATGGTCTCTGTGGGGCATCCTGCGGGCGTCGCGTGCCAGAGGGTCCAGGTCTCTCCGTCCCCCGTGGTCTCCGAGGGGCATCCTGCGGGCGTCGCGTACCAGAGGGTCCAGGTCTCTCCGTCCCCCGTGGTCTTCCTGGGGCATCCTGCGAGCGGTCTGCATCTGCGGGGATGGGTGCCTGGACGTTTGGTCCTGCGACACACAATGAAGCATGCATGGTTAGACACGCAGGAGGTGATCAGGTGATATGGGGGAGGGGGGATATGGGGGAGGGGGGATATGGGGGATATGGGGCAGGGGGATATGGGGGATATGGGGGAAGGGGGGATATGGGGTAGGGGTGATATGGGGGATATGGGGAGGGGGGATATGGGGGATATGGGGGAGGGGGGATATGGGGGATATGGGGAAGGGGGGATATGGGGTAGGGGTGATATGGGGGATATGGGGGAGGGGGATATGGGGGATATGGTGGAGGGGGGATATGGGGGATATGGGGGAAGGGGGGATATGGGGTAGGGGTGATATGGGGGATATGGGGGAGGGGGGATATGGGGGATATGGGGGAAGGGGGGATATGGGGTAGGGGTGATATGGGGGATATGGGGGAGGGGGATATGGGGGAAGGGGGGATATGGGGTAGGGGTGATATGGGGGATATGGGGGAGGGGGGATATGGGGGATATGGGGGAAGGGGGGATATGGGGTAGGGGTGATATGGGGATATGGGGGAGGGGGGATATGGGGGATTTGGGGGAGGGGGGATATGGGGGAGAGGGGATATGGGGACGGGCTGTCAGTGGCTCACTTGCTGATGGGCCCCCGACCTCTGCATCAGCAACCTCCCGGTCCTCAGGTCCGCCAGCCAGTTCCAGGGCCCTTTCCTCGTGTACGGTCAGTGGCCTCTCATCAGCGGGCCCTCCTCCAGTCCTCACATGCTCCCTATTGTTGTGTGCGCGCTTCTCCTGTGGGGGGCGGGTGGGGGGCAGGGGTAAAAGGCAACAAGGTCAGACAGGTATATGAATGCACGCCATCGGTTGCGCGTATAGTGCAGAGGTTAAGGTTAGGGTTGGTTTCACCTGGGGGTGTGCCGCACATCGGGCAGGGAGGGGGGTGGGGGACTCACCCTGACGAGGCTGATCACCTTCTTGTGGCACTGGGTGCCTGTCTGTGGTGTCAGGGCCACAGCGCCTCTGCCACCTCCCTCCACAGACGCTGGCTGAGGCGAGGGGCGACCCTGCGGCCGTGCCCGGGGCACAGGGACTCCCTCCTCTCCTCCACTGCGTCCAGGAGCGCCTCGATGTCGCTCCTGGAACCTCGGGGCTGCGCGCGGGCGGCCATCTTGTCGGGTCCACATTGGGCGACTCCATCGCGAATGGCGTCACGCCGCTGCTAGCCCATTCGGGGCTGGAGAATTTGCGTTGTTTGGGGGGGCCCGACGCCGGGGTGATCCGCGCCGTTTTTGGCGCCGGGTCCCGGAATTCGCGCCAGTTTTCGGAGAATCCTGCCCGAGATTCTTTTTTAAAAAAAATTATTTTCTTTTTGTCTTCTCCTCTCCGGGCTCCGACTTTCAGCCAGTTTCTTAGTCCGATCCCCACTCCTCCACGTGCAGCTGCTCCGCTACCATGAGTCAACAATGTGTAAGTCTGGGTTAGGAGAGATAGGGTCAGAGACAAAACACAGCTCCCTCTCCATTACCCTGATGGTGAATCATGGGATCACGTGAACCGACAGCACAGAAAGAGGCCTCTCGGCTGGATCTTTGGGTGAGTAATTGTGCTCAGTCCTGCAATGCTCACCTTTTTGCTTGTTGTCCTGGAAGTGCCTGACCAACTCCCTTTCAGTATTATTCACCGATCACCTTTTCAAGTCAAACGACTCAGATCCCAACAATTCTCCAAGTGAAAACATCTCTTCTCAAACCCTCCCTTCCCCTCAAACCCCCCCTCCCCCTCCCATCCCCCACCCTAGATAGGGGTCCCTAGATAGTGTGCTGACCCAGGAGCAGATTGTTTTTAAACATCGATGGAGTCCTCTCTCTAGAAGCGGAGGCAGAGGGCAGGTCCCGTGCCCCGTACTCTGACGTCACGTGCTCTGGCCGCATGAGGGTGTCCTCCGTTTTGTCGCTGCCAGCAGTGCTGGTGTGGGCTCCAGGGCCTCTGACGGACAACCCATGAAGAAGAAACTGAAAACAGGAACAAAGCAGCATGAAGATGGTTACTTGTGGGTTTATTAAATGTGCCACTGCTAATCAGGATGTGAAGTTCATGTGCGTTAAGTGCAGGGAAGCACTGGCAAATTAAAGTTTAAACCCTGAAAACTTCAAAGGGCCGGCACAGTCGCACAGTGGCTAGCACTGTAGCTTCACGGCGCCAAGGTCCCAGGTCCGATTCCCGGCTGAATCACTGTCTGTGCGGAGTCTGCACGTTCTCCCCGTGTCTGCGTGGGTTTCCTCCGGGTGCTGCGGTTTCCTCCCACAATCCAAAGATGTGCAGGTTAGGTGGATTGGCCATGATAAATTGCCCTTAGTGTCCAAAAAAAAAAGTTAGGTGGGGTTATAATAATAATAATGTTTATTGTCACAAGTAGGCTGACATTAACACTGCAATGAAGTTACTGTGAAAAGCCCCTAGTCGCCACATTCCGGCGCCTGTTTGGGTACACAGAGGGAGAATTCAGAATGTCCAAATTACCTAACAGCATGTCTTTCGGGACTTGTGGGAGGAAACCGGAGCACCCGGAGGAAACCCACGCAGACACGGGGAGAAGGTGCAGACTCCACACAGACAGTGACCCGGCGGGGAATCGAACCTGGGACCCTCACGCTGTGAAGATGAAGAGTGCTCATGGTGAGTTCCAGGACAATCCTTTTGATTTTTTTTCAAAGGATGCAGTGAGATCTTAAATTATCAGCTGCAGCCCTGAGCAGAAATGTAACACTGAATGACAAAGCAGGTGAGATCGTGAGGACCAAGCAGGCTCACCTGTCACATCAAAGGTCAGTGAAAATGGCGGGTCGCGTTGGTCGGCCGGCGTGGGTCACGAAGGTCGGCTGGCGTGGGTCACAAAGGTCAGCCGGCGTGGGTCACCAAGGTCGGCCGGTGTGGGTCACGAAGGTTGGCCAATTGGTAAAAATGGGTCTTTGGCAAAAATGTTTGAAAACACTGGTGTTGAGGGTAGTTATAAAAATGGAGTTGAGGTTATAATCAAATCCGCGTTGAGCGGCCCCCCGACCGGCGCCGCGGCGACTGCACCAGCGCCGGAGAATCGGCAGACGGGCGTCGGAGCACGGTAATACAGTGGTTAGCATTGTTGCTTCACAGCTCCAGGATCCCAGGTTTGATTCCGGCTTGGGTCACTGTCTGTGCGGAGTCTGCACGTTCTCCCCGTGTCTGCTTGGGTTTCCTCCGGGTGCTCCGGTTTCCTCTATAAGTCCTGAAAGACGTGCTTGTTAGGTGAATTGGACATTCTGAATTCTCCCTCTTTGTACCTGAACAGGCGCCGGAGTGTGGCGACTAGGGGCTTTTCACAGTAACTTCATTGCAGTGTTAATATAAACCTACCTGTGACACTAATAAAGATTATTATTGCAAGGGGAGCACGTTGAGGCTTCCTGGTCTACATCCTTGGTTCAATTGCTCTGTTTTATTAACTTTGCTCTCGAGTCGCCAGGTATCTTTATGATGCCGTCACGAGGTTCAAGTCCAAGTAATGATCAATAACTCAATACACCGATTAGTAAGATTCAAATCAAAGCACATTTATTATTCACAGTAATCGCTACTCATGCACAAATTCTACGTCTAAGCTACTTCTACAACTAACAGGCCTATACTTAACTTCGTACTGGCCCACCAGGTCAGGGGAACAAATGGCCTTTCGTTCGGGTTCTGAGCCTGCGGGATTCGAAGTTGGTACGGATTGGTAGCTAGGAGCGCCTATCACGTAGCGAGCGTTGAATTAAGACTTACTTCGTTCGGTGGTCACTGCACCGGTCACGGTCAATGTTGGTTCGTGTTGCTGGGTGACCCGGGCAGGACGAAGCGATGAAGCGAGCGATTTGAACTTGGGGCTTAATTCTTATAGTCCCCAGGGGCTTCCCGCCTTTTGGGGCGGACCCTGGACCTGGTTCTAGGTGATTGGACTTCGTTCCAATCGCTTGGTTCGATTTCTCCAATACTGGAGCGGTTCCCTGATCGATGGGTGGTCTTGAGGTGTTCGTCAACCTCTTTTGTGTTGGCTCCTGCTGGCGCCGGGGAGTCTGGCTTTGCTTTGTGTGTCCCAAATGTTGCGATTGTCCCCGGGGATTGCTCATCAGTATGTAGATGGCTGCTACATTGTTATGCTGATGGTCGCTGGTATCGATGTTGTCTGGCCTTTTGCAGGGTTAAATACACAGCAAACCTGCAGCTGCTGGTTTCTGTCTGTGTTGGCTGACTTTCCCATCAGCCTTTGCCGTTCGCCATTTTAAATCGGGAGTTGGTCAATTTAGGTGGCTACAAAAGCCATGATTGAATCTGTCTCCATCACATTATCAGATAGTGGACGGTTTGTTCCTGGTGTCACATCCTAACCACATGCTGCCTAAAACTGTCATTCCTCATGTCACCTTCAGTTATTTTGTCAATCACATGAAATCGGCGTCCAGTGGTCCGCAATCCTTCCACCAACGGAAATAGTTTTTTTCCTATTTACTCTGTCCAGACTCTTTAGGATTTTGAACACGTCGATCAAAAGCTCTCTCAACCTTCTCTTGTCGAAGAAGAACACTCCCAGCTTTGCTGATCTATCCATTCACCTGAGCTGATATTCTGCAGTGTGTGACTCACCTCCTGACCCCCCCCCCCCCCCCCTCCCCCAAAGCCTGTCCACCATCTACAAAGCACAAGTCAGGAGTGTGATGGAATCCTCTCCACTTGCCTGGGTGAGTGCAGCTCCAACAACACGCAAGAAGCTGGACACCATCCAGGATAAAGCAGCCCCGCTGGGTGGGCCCTTTTCCACTTTCCTTGTCCAAAATCAGTCTAATTCTGATTTCACGGTTGGTCGGTAACCGTCTGGAGAAATCCCGGGTTTCGGCACCAAATGACAAATGTTGAATTCTTTACCCGTCAGTCTGGCCTCAATAAAACTTGAGATGGATTTGTAGGCATAGTATTATTTATTTTTGACCAACTTGCAAGTCTGACTCGCTTCTCAGGGACACAGAACCAGTCTCCAGGACCCTTGGAAATGAATGAGGTCCGAGACAAAGGGATCTCTGCAAATACATTCAAATGGCATCAAGTTTCACATACACGATTCCCATAGGTCATCCTATACCCCTCCTGACCTGGCCATACATCCTAATTGGCTCACTTCTCATTCCTTAACCCTGGGCCTCTTGTTACCCAGCAACCCTTTCTCCTCCTCTACCAGACAACCCCAACACCCCCCCCCCCCTTCCTTGCCATGCTTTCTGAAATCCTTTGTCTGTGAACTTACTAGAATAGAACCGGCCTACATCTACATTACTGTAACTAATATATTTAAACTAACTATTTTATATCACATTCGTCACCTCCACCACCGACGAACAGTGACAGCCGTGTGTACCATCTACAAGATGCACTGCAGGAACTCACCAAGGTTCCTTCGACAGCACCTTCCAAACCCACGACCACTACCATCTAGGAGACCAAGCAGATACATGGGAACCCCACCACCTGCAGGTTTTCCTCCAAATTGCTCACCATCCTAACTTGTTCCTTCGCTGTCACTGGGTCAAAGCGCACCACGGTACACGGTGGTTAGCGCTGTTGCTTCACAGCTCCAGGGTCCCAGGTTCGATTCCCGGCTTGGGTCACTGTCCGTGCGGAGTCTGCACGTTCTCCCCGTGTCTGCGTGGGTTTCCTCCGGGTGCTCCGGTTTCCTCCCACAAGTCCCGAAAGACGTGCTTGTTAGGTGGATTGGACATTCTGAATTCTCCCTCTGTGTACCCGAACAGGCGCCGGAGTGTGGCGATTTGGGGATTTTCACAGTAACTCCATCGCAGTGTTAATGTGAGCGTACTTGTGACAATAAAGATTATTATTATTATACAAATTCTGGAACTCCTTCCCTAAGAGCACTGTGGGTGTACCTACACAGCATCACCACCTTCTCAAGGGCAACTGGGAATGGGCAATCCATGTCAGGTGTACTTGCTGGGAAATCCTTAGTTGGGGCTCTCCAGGGCGAAGATTGGTGTGTGTGTGTGTGTGGGGGGACTAGTGTCCCTTATCCCATCTTTGGGGTACGCCCCCCAGTTACGACACCCCAGAACCCGCTCTCGCTAAGCGCCAATGCCCCATCCAAAGCACAGCCCACCTGCAGCCCTCCCAGTCCTGCCCTGGAGGTCAGTCTGTAGGTGGTGAGAGACAGGGTGAGAGAGTTGCACATGATACCCTGACCAGACTTTCCGAATTTACCAACTTGTCTCCTGTGACTGCTGTCAGTCGAGCTGATTCCTGCTTTCTTTCAGGAATAAAAGAAAAATTAATTAAAATTAAATCTTTTCAATAATCCTGGCAGATCCCGTGGAGTAACAAACGTATTTGCATCCGCCCCTTGGGTATTGAACTGTGTATGACTCTGACCCTCAGGGCTGGGTAGGCCGATCCTACTCAAATTTCTCCTTCCACTTGCGACTGTAAATCGTATTTAAATGTATCCTTTTCACTCAATAATGAGATCAATTTAAACATCAAAAAGGGGGGAAATTGTTCTGTCAATTCAAAGATATCTCTTGCTGCTGACAGGATTATTACATTGTAAACAATGACGGTCCTTCGAGACCAAGGACAGGATTAAGGACAGTGAGTAATGGGAGTATCCAGGATACAGCGAAACACTGCTCCTTCCTAAATTCTGCTGAGATTAGATTTAGGTCACGGTGCTCACTAAACTGCTCTCAACTAACGGGACTTTACAGTGCAGTTGGAGTCTATTGTGCCTATTCCACCCCTGTGCAACCCCAAACTAGTCCCACTATCTCTCATTCTCTCTCCCGCAGCCCTCCATCGATCTAAAACTCATCCCATTTCCCCTCAATCCCTCCCCCAGACTTCTCCATCAATCTAAAACCTGTCCCACTGTCCTCCAATCGCTCCCCCCAGACTTCTCCATCAATCTAAAACTAGTCCTACTTTCCCACAAGCTCTCCCCCGTAGCCCTCTATCGATCTAAAACCTGTCCCACTTTTCTCCAATCGCTCCTCCAGACTTCTTCATCGATCTAAAACTTGTCTCACTTTTCCCCATTCTCTCCCCCGGACCCCTCTATCAATCTGAAACTAGTTCCACTGCTCTGCGCTCTCCCGATGTCAATACCCTTGGAATCCGTCCCTTTGTTACCGACCCACTATGTTGAAAAGGCTCCTCAGATCCGATATTTCTTATCATGCTTTCCCCCTGACTACTACACAGTGACTTCACACATCCCAGTGTCTCGGGTCAGGAGTCAAACCAGACCATGTGATTCAATTAGAGCTGAGATTCTAACAAAGGATAATGATCCGTTCGGTGTGTGCGTTAGTGTGTGCGTGTTAGTGTGTGCGTGTTAGTGCGTGCGTGTTAGTGTGTGCGTTAGTGTGTGCATGTTAGTGTGTGTGTGTGTTAGTGTGTGCGTGTTAGTGTGTGTGTGGGCACGTGGGTGCGTGTTAGTGTGTGTGTGTTAGTGTGTACATGTTAGTGTGTGTGCTAGTGTGTGCGTGTTAGTGTGTGCATGTTAGTGTGTGCGTGTTAGTGTGTGTGTGTGTGGGCACATGTTAGTGTGTGCGTGTTAGTGTGTGCATGTTAGTGTGTGCGTGTTAGTGTGTGCGTGTTAGTGTGTGCGTGTTAGTGTGTGCGTGTAAGTGTGTGCGTTAGTGTGTGCGTGTTAGTGTGTGTGTGTTAGTGTGTGCGTGTTAGTGTGTGTGTGGGCACGTGGGTGCATGTTAGTGTGTGTGTGTTAGTGTGTACATGTTAGTGTGTGTGTTAGTGTGTGCGTGTTAGTGTGTGCGTGTTAGTGTGTGCATGTTAGTGTGTGTGTGTGTGGGCACGTGTTAGTGTGTGCGTGTTAGTGTGTGTGTGTTAGTGTGTGAGTGTTAGTGTGTGCGTGTTAGTGTGTGCGTGTTAGTGTGTGTGTGTTAGTGTGTGCGTGTTAGTGTGTGAGTGTTAGTGTGTGCATGTTAGTGTGTGTGTTAGTGTGTGTGTGTTAGTGTGCGTGTTAGTGTGTGCGTGTTAGTGTGTGAGTGTTAGTGTGTACATGTTAGTGTGTGTGTTAGTGTGTGCGTGTTAGTGTGTGCGTGTTAGTGTGTGCATGTTAGTGTGTGTGTGTGTGGGCACGTGTTAGTGTGTGCGTGTTAGTGTGTGTGTGTTAGTGTGTGAGTGTTAGTGTGTGCGTGTTAGTGTGTGCGTGTTAGTGTGTGTGTGTTAGTGTGTGCGTGTTAGTGTGTGAGTGTTAGTGTGTGCATGTTAGTGTGTGTGTTAGTGTGTGTGTGTTAGTGTGCGTGTTAGTGTGTGCGTGTTAGTGTGTGAGTGTGTGCATGTTAGTGTGTGCGTGTTAGTGTGTGCGTGTTAGTGTGTGTGTGTTAGTGTGCGTGTTAGTGTGTGTGTGTTTGTGTGCGTGTTAGTGTGTGTGTTAGTGTGTGCGTGCTAGAGTGCTGCTTTCCCCTTGGAGCTGACTGGTGGTGATTTAACCTGAGGGTCACCACACCTCAGGCGAGGGGAGAGGTTGAGAAGGTGGGGCCTTCGTGAATAACCTCAGCCGGTACGATAATCGAACCTTAGCTGCTGACCTCACTCTGCTCCAGCTGTCCAGCCAACTGAGCTAAACCGGACCCCACTATGTGAGTATATGTGAGTTTGTGTGAGTGTGTGTGTGTGAGTGTATATGATTGTATGTCTGACTGTATGTGAGTGTGTGTGAGTATGTATGTGAGTGTATGTATGATTGTATATCTGAGTGTCCGGGAATTCTTCCACAGACCCCAAGAGGCCAACAGCGAACGCAAGCAGACTATCAATGAACCGGAACAGCAGACCGAGAGATCTGCGGTGTGGCAACCGAAGAGGAAAGAGTCGAATTGGACCCCTCCGGAAGGCCTAGACTCGACATGTATGCTCAAGCCATCAGGAGTCGCGTCAATGCCAGATTCATCAGTCGCATTCACAAGACAGCCCCGAACGTCACCCAAGCACAACGCAATGCCATCTCAAGACCAACCGCAGCATCGTCATCAAACCAGCAGACAAAGGGGGGCCACTGTCGTACTGAACAGAACGGACTACTGCAAAGAAGTATACCGACAACTGAACAACCAAGAACACTACAGACAGTTACCCGCAGATCCGACCAAGGAACACACCCGCCAACTCAACAGACTGATCAAGACCTTGGATCCAGATGTTCAGAGCACCCTACATGCTCTCATCCCACGTACTCCCCGCATTGAAGATCTCTACTGCCTACCGAAAATACACAAGGCCAACACACCAGGCCGTCCTATCGTTTCAGGCAATGGGACCCTGTGTGAGAACCTCTCTGGCTACATCGAGGGCATCTTGAAACCCATCGTACAAGGTACGCCCAGCTTCTGTCGCGACACGACGGACTTCCTACAGAAACTCAGCACCCATGGACCAGTTGAACCAGGAACATTCCTCGTCACAATGGACGTCTCGGCACTCTACATGACGACGGCATTGCTGCAACAGCCTCAATACTCAACACCGACAACTGCCAATCTCCAGACGCAATTCTGCAACTCATCCGCTTCATTCTGGATCATAATGTCTTCACCTTCGACAACAAGTTCTTCATCCAGACGCACGGAACAGCCATGGGGACCAATTTCGCACCCCAATACGCCAACATCTTCATGCACAAGTTTGAACAAGACCTACTCACTGCACAGGACCTTCAACCAACGTTATACACCAGATACATCGATGACATTTTTTTCCTTTGGACCCACGGCGAAGAATCACTGAAACGACTACACGATGACATCAATAAGTTCCATCCAACCATCAGACTCACCATGGACTACTCTCGAAATCAGTTGCATTCTTGGACACACTCGTCTCCATCAAGGACGGTCACCTCAGCACTTCGCTTTACCGCAAACCCACGGATAACCTCACAATGCTCCACTTCTCCAGCTTCCACCCTAAACACATTAAAGAAGCCATCCACTATGGACAAGCTCTCCGTATACACAGGATCTGCTCAGACGAGGAGGAGCGTAACAGACATCTACAGACGTTGAAAGATGCCCTCGTACGAACGGGATATGGCGCTCGACTCATCGATCAACAGTTCCAACGCGCCACAGCAAGAAAACGCACCGACCTCCTCAGAAGACAAACATGGGACACAACCGACAGAATACCCTTCGTCGTCCCGTACTTTCCCGGAGTGGAGAAACTACGACATCTTCTTCACAGCCTTCAACACGTCATCGATGAAGATGAACATCTTGCCAAGGTCATCCCCACACCCCCACTACTTGCCTTCAAACAACCGCGCAACCTCAAACAGACCATTGTTTGCAGCAAACTACCCAGTCTTCAGAACAGTGACCACGACACCACACAACCCTGCCATGGCAATCTCTGCAAAACGTGCCAGATCATCGACAAGGATACCACCATTACACGTGAGAACACCACCCACCAGGTACGTGGTGCATACTCGTGCGACTCGGCCAATGCTGTCTACCTCATACGCTGCTGGAAAGGATGTCCCGAAGCGTGGTACATTGGCGAGACCATGCAGACGCTGCGACAACGAATGAACGGACATCGCGCAACAATCACCAGGCAGGAATGTTCCCTTCCAGTCGGAGAACACTTCAGCAGTCAAGGGCATTCAGCCTCTGATCTCCGGGTAAGCGTTCTCCAAGGCGGCCTTCAGGACGCGCGACAACGCAGAATCGCCGAGCAGAAACGTATAGCCAAGTTCCGCACACATGAGTACGGCCTCAACCGGGACCTGGGATTCATGTCACATTACATTCATCCCCCACCATCTGGTCTGCAAAATCCTACCAACTGTCCTGGCTTGAGACAATTCACACCCCTTTAACCTGGGGTTACCCCATCTCTGGATCTGTAAAGATTTAATCACCTGCTAATGCTCGTATTCCAAGCATTGTCTGGCGTCTTTGAATTTGTCTATATATATGTTCCTGGAACATACCTCTTCATTCACCTGAGGAAGGAGCAGCGCTCCGAAAGCTAGTGATTCGAAACAAACCTGTTGGACTTTAACCTGGTGTTGTAAAACTTCTTACTGTATATCTGAGTGTGTGTGAGTGTATGTATGATTGTGTATGTGAGTGTGTGTGAGTGCATGTATGTGAGTATATGTATGACTGTGTATGTGTGTGTGTGAGTGTATATTAGTGTATGTCTGACTGTGTATGTGAGTGTGTGTGTATGTCTGACTGTGTGTGTGATTGTGTGTGAGTATAAGCATGTGTGTATGTATGTGTGAGTATATGTGTGTGCGAGTATATGTGTTTGTGAGTATATGTGAGCGTGTGAGTATATGAGTGTGTGAATATATGTGAGCGTGTGAGTATATGAGTGTGTGAATATATGAGTGTGTGTGTGGGTATATGTGAGTGTGCGTGTGTGAATATATGTGTTAGTATATGTTGTGGATATTACGGAAACATGGATTTCACAGGGGCAGAAAATGTTGTTAGATGTTCTGGGGTTTAGATGTTTTAAGAAGAATAGGGAGGGTGTTAAAAGAGGAGGGGGAGTGGCACTGTTAATTAGAGAGTGAACCACAGCTGCAGAAAAGGAGGTAGTTGAGGAGGGCTTGTCTACTGAGTCAGTGTGGGTAGAAGTCAGAAACAAGAAAGGAGCAGTCACTTTGTTGGGAGTTTTCTACAGACCCCCCAATAGCAGCAGAGAGATAGAGGAACAGATTGGGCGGCAGATCTTGGAAAGGTGCGGAAGTAACAGAGTTGTTGTCATGGGTGACTTCAACTCCCCTAATATTGACTGGAACCTCCTTAGTGCAAATGGTTTGGATGGAGCAGATTTTGTCAGGTGTGTACAGGAAGGATTCCTGACTCAATATGTAGATAGGCCGACTCGGGGGGAGTCCATATTGGACTTGGTGCTTGGCCAGTTGTCAGATGTATCGGTGGGAGAGCATTTTGGTGACAGTGACCACAACTCCTTGACCTTTATCATAGTCATGGAGAGGGATAGGAACAGACAGTATGGGAAGGCATTTAATTGGGGGAGGGGAAATTATCCTGCTATTCGACAGGAGCTGGGGAGCATAAATTGGGAACAGTTGTTCTTGGGGAAATGCACAACAGTAATGTGGGGGTTGTTTAAGGAGCATTTGCTGCGAGTGCTGGATAGTTTTGTCCCACTGAGACGAGGAAGGAATGGTAAGGTGAAGGAGCCTTGGATGACAAGAGAAGTGGAGCTTCTAGTCAAGAGGAAGAAGGAAGCTGATACGGTTTTTAAAAAGGCGTATGGTGTGTTGGCTTTTATTAACAGGGGGATTGGTTTAAGAGCCGCGAGGTTTTGCTGCAGCTTTATAAAACCCTAGTTAGGCCACACTTGGAATATTGCGTCCAGTTCTGGTCGTCTCATTATAGGAAGGATGTGGATGCTTTGGAGAGGGTGCAGAGGAGATTTACCAGGATGCTGCCTGGAATGGAGGGTATGTCTTATGAACAAAGGTTGAGGGAGCTAGGGCTTTTCTAACTGGAGCAAAGAAGGAAGAGAGGTGACTTGATAAAGGTGTACAAGGTGATGGGCCTGAGAATCTGCATCTCAGAGTGCTGAAGAAGGTGGCTCTGGGAATAGTGGATGCATTGGTGGTCATCTTCCGGGATTCTATAGACTCTGGAGCTGTCCCTGCAGATTGGAGAGTAGCTCACTTCACTCCGATATTCAAAAAGGGAGGTAGAGAGTAAGCAGGGAATTATAGGCCAGTCAGCCTAACATCGGGAGTGGGGAAAATGCTTGAATCGATTATCAAGGACTTTATAGCGGAACATTTAGAAAGTAGTGGCAGGATCAGTCAGAGTCAGCATGGATTTATGAAGGGAAAATCATGCTTGACAAATCTGTTGGAATTCTTTGAAGAGGTAACCAGTACAGTCGACAAGGGGGAGCCAGTCGATGTGGTATATTTGGACTTTCAGAAGGCGTTTGACAAAGTCCCGCATAAGAGATTATTGTGCAAAATAAAAGCGCATGGGATTGGGAGAAATGTATTGAGGTGGATAGAAAACTGGTTGGCAGAGAGAAAACAAAGAGTAGGGATTAATGGGTCCTTTTCAAATTGGCAGGCAGTAACCAGTGGGGTACCATAGAGATCGGTGCTGGGACCCCAGCTATTCACAATATATATTAATGATTTGGATCAGGGAACAAAATGTAACATCTGAAAGTTTGCAGATGATACCAAATTAGGTGGGAGGGTGAATTGTGACGAGGATGCAGAGATCCTACAGCAAGATCTGGACACGTTGGGCGAGTGGGCAAACCAATGGCAGATGCAATATAATTTGGATAAGTGTGAGGGGTTTGGAAGCAAAAACAGGAAGGCAGATTACTACCTGAGTGGTTGTAATTTGGAAGAGGGGAGTGTGCAGCGGGACCTGGGTGTCCTTGTGCACCAGTCGCTGAAGGTAAGCATGCAGGTGCAGCAGGCAGTAAAGAAGGATAATGGTATGTTGGCCTTCATTGCGAGAGGTTTCGAGTATAGAAGCAGGGATGTGTTGCTGCAATTGTACAGGGCCTTGGTGAGGCCACACTTGGAATATTGTTTGCAGTTGTGGTCTCCTTCCCTGAGGAAGGATGTTCTTGCTCTCGAGGGAGAGCAGCGAAGGTTTATCAGACTGATTCCAGGGATGGCGGGACTGACGTACGAGGAGAGATTGACTAGGTTGGGATTGTTCTCGCTGGAGTTCAGAAGAATGAGGGGGGATCACATAGAGACTTATAAAATTCTAACAGGACTAGACAGGGTAGATGCAGGGTAGATGTTACCAATGATGGGTGTGTCGAGAACCTGGGGTCACAGACTGAGGATTCAGGGTAAACCATTTCGGACAGAGATAAGGAGACATTTGTTCACGCAAAGAGTGGTGAGCCTGTGGAATTCATTACCACAGGAAGTAGTTGATGCTAAAACATTGAATATATTCAAGAGGCGGCTAGATTTAGCACTTGGGGAGAATGGGATCAAAGGCTATGGGGAGAAAGCAGGATTGGGCTATTGCGTTGGATGATCAGCCATGATGGTGATGAATGGCGGAGCAGGCTCGAAGGGCCAAAAGGCCTCCTCCTGCTCCTATCTTCTATGTATCTATGTATCCATGAGAGGCATTGATAGAGTGAATAGCCAGGGTGGAAGTGGCTGTCACGAGGGGACATAATTTTAAGGTGATTGGAGGAAGGTATAAGGGAGATGTCAGAGGTAGATTCTTTCCACAGAGAGCGGTGGGTGCGTGGAATAATAATAATCACTTATTGTCACAAGTAGGCTTCAATGCAGTTACTGTGAAAAGCCCCTAGTTACGACATTCCGGCACCTGTTCAGGGAGGCCGGCACAGGAATTGAACCCACGCTGCTGACCTTGTTCTACACTACAAGCCTGCTGTTTAGCCCACTGTGCTAAGCTAGCCCCAGAGGTGGTGGAGTCCGAGTCATTCGGGACACTTAAGCGACTCTTGGACAGGCACACGGACAGCAGTAAATTGAAGGGATGTAGGTTAGATTGATCTTAGATTGGGATAAATGGTCGGCACAACATTGTGGGCCGAAGGGCCTGTACTGTGCCGGAGCATAGCAACCCGCTGCAAGCTCTCGCAATCAGACCCTTTCGTTTTATCTCTTATCGTCGTTCTGACTTACTAAAACTCTTTTTCACTTCTTACAGGTTTGAGGATTCTCCGAACCTCGAGAACCAGACCCTGTGGCACTCAACGCCTCCCCCTCGGACGGATCCGCTCCCTGTAAGAACTATTCACGACGCCCTATGCTGCTCTTGCTCATGTATTTGCTTTGTTTGGCCCCTTGTTCCGCACTGTAACCAATCACTGTTTGACGATGTACCATTTGTCGATTATTCTTTTGTCTACTATGTACGTACTGTGTACATTCCCTTGGCTGCAGAAAAATACTTTTCACTGTACTTCTGCACATGTGACAATAAATATCGATCAATCAATCAATATATGTTTTGTGCTAGAAGCACAGGTTTCCTAATGCCCTGCCCACCTGTGTACATGACTCAAACCCTTCACTGGTAGCCCCTTCCATCAACTCTGCCTAACACTCAGTGTGTGTAAGCTTGCGACACCCAGAGTTTGAGGGGATTTGACCGGGAGTTGTTTGTGTGAGCCCTCAGACAGACACAGGAAATTTCACAGAGTGGACCTTCATGGGGTGTGGTGGGACGAGAGGAGAGGCCAGGAGGAAACCTCTGAGTCTCACCAGTGCCACAGGCCGAACAACCTTGACAGACTAAACTTCATCACAAATTTCCCCAGCGACAGTGAAGGAACGGCGGTGTATTTCCAAGTCAGCGTGGTGAGTGACTTGGAGGGGAACCGCCAGGTGGTGGGGTTCCCAGATATCTGCTGCCCTTGTCCTTCTTGATGGTACTGATCGTGGGTTTGGAGGATGCTGTCGAAGGAACCTTGGTGAGTTTCTGCAGTGTATCTTGTAAATGGTACACCCGGCTGTGTGTCAGCGATGGAGGGAGTAAGGTATAGCCACTTAAAATGGCTAACTCCCGATTTAAAATGGCGAACGGCAAAGGCTGATGGGAAAGTCAGCCAACAGAAACAAAAATGAGCAGCTGCAGGTTGGCTGTGTATTTACCTCTGGAAAGGCCAGACAAGATCGATACCAGCAAGCATCAGCATAACAAAACACCAGCCATCTGCATACTAATGAGTAATCCCCGGGAACAATGAGCAACATTTAGACACACAAAGCAAAACCAGACTCTTCGGCGCCAGCAGGAGCCTACACAAAAGGAGGTGAACGGCCACCTCAAGACCGCCCATCGATCAGGGAACCGCTCCAGCATTGGAGAAAATCAAACCAAGTGATTGGGACAAAGTCCAATCACTTGGGACCAGGTACAGGGTCCGCCCCGAAAGGCGGGAAGCCCCTGGGGACTATAAGAATTGAGCCCCAAGTTCAAGGCGCTCTCTTCACGCTCTTCAACCGCTTCCAGCTCTCTTAACTCTTCAACAGCCACTCAAAACTGTAAGTCTTACTTCAACGCTCGCTACGAGATAGACGCTCCTAGCTATCAATCTGTACCAACTTCAAATCCCGCAGGCTCAAAACCCGAACGAAAGGCCATTTGTTTCCCTGACCTGGTGGGCCAGTTCCAAGTTAAGTATAGGCCTGTTAGCTGTAGAAGTAGCTTAGACGTAGAATTTGTACATGAGTAGTGAACAACAACACGTCCTCCACAATAGTCCTCAACACCGGCGCCCCGCAAGGCTGCGTACTTAGCCCCCTACTCTACTCCCTGTACACACACGACTGCGTGGCAAAACCTGGTTCCAACTCCATCTACAAGTTTGCTGACGATACGACCATAGTGGGCCGGATCTCGAATAACGATGAGTCAGAATACAGGAGGGTGATAGAGAACCTAGTGGAGTGGTGTAGCGACAACAATCTCTCCCTCAATGCGAGCAAAACTAAAGAGCTGGTCCTTGACTTCGGGAAGCAAAGTACTGTACACACCCCTGTCAGCATCAACGGGGCCGAGGTGGAGATGGTTATCAGTTTCAAATTCCTAGGGGTGCGCATCTCCAAAAATCTGTCCTGGTCCACCCACGTCGACGCTACCACCAAGAAAGCACAACAGCGCCTATACTTCCTCAGGCAACTAAGGAAATTCGGCATGTCCACATTGACTCTTACCAACTTTTACAGATGCACCATAGAAAGCATCCTATCAGGCTGCATCACAGCCTGGTATGGCAACTGCTCGGCCCAGGACCGCAAGAAACTTCAGAGAGTCGTGAACACCGCCCAGTCCATCACACAAACCTGCCTCCCATCCATTGACTCCATCTACACCTCCCGCTGCCTGGGGAAAGCGGGCAGCATTATCAAAGATCACTCCCACCTGGCTTACTCACTCTTCCAACTTCTTCCATTGGGCAGGAGATACAGAAGTCTGAGAACACGCACGAACAGACTCAAAAACAGCTTCTTCCCCACAGTCACCAGACTCTTAAATGACCCTCTTATGGACTGACCTCATTAACACTACACCCTGTATGCTTCATCCGATGCCAGTGCTTATGTAGTTACATTGTCTTTGTTGTGTTGCCCTATTATGTATTTTCTTTTATTCCCTTTTCTTCTCATGTACTTAATGATCTGTTGAGCTGCTCGCAGAAAAATACTTTTAACTGTACCTCGTTACACGTGACAATAAACAAATCCAATCCAATCCAATTACTGTGTATAATAAATGTGCTTTGATTTAAATCTTACTAAGCGGTGTGTTGGATTATTGATCATTACTCGGACTTGAACCACGTGGCAGTATCAGAAAGATACCTGGCGACTCAAGAGCAAAGGTGATAAAACTAAGCAATTAAACTAAGGCAAGGTTAGCAACAAAGGTGTCCTGGATAGTGTTGAGCTTCTCGAGTGTTGTTGGAGCTGCACTCATTCAGGCAAGTGCAGAGTATTCCATCACATTCCTGACTGTGCCTTGTAGATGGTGGACAGGCTTTGGGGAGTCAGGAAGGAGTCATTCACTGCAGGATCTCCAGCCTCTGACCTGCTCTTTGTCCAGTTCAATTTCTGGTCAATGGCATCCCCCAGAATGTTGTCAGATTTAATTCCCTTGTGAACGTTTAACCCACCTATCCCTTTATCTGCCCATCTAATTGCTGAATCTGTTATTTCTCTCTACTCTCTCTTTTCCAAGTTTTTTTTGTGATACCTTAGTCAGCAATTATTGGACTAAAGTGTAGGTTAGAAAATGGAGGGTTCAAACAGGATGTAAATGCGAGATGGATTGAGATGGAGCGTGGCGAATAAAGTTAGTTATCTGACCAAATATTCTACTGCCATTAACAGTCGGCACAAAATGAGCAATGGACACTTAATATTCCTGGCTACAAGATTCCGAGAAAGATAGGGGCCAGGATTTCATGGGCCCTCCCACCTGGCGGAATATTATGGTCACAGAGTCAGGCAGTCAGATAGCACAGAAACAGGCCCTTCGGCCCACCATGTCTCTGTTGACCATCAAATACCAATCCCGCCAAGGAGGCAAAGAGCAGTTTTAATGGAGGGTGTGGGAGGGCCCTGGTGGGGCCTCCTGGCCAGGGGGGAGAATAAAAGTTCAGAGAGAGGTTGACAGTTTTTATCAAAGATGCTCGTATTAAGCAGCACGGTGGCGCAGTGGTTAGCACCACTGCCTCACAGTGCCGTGGACCCCGGTTCGTTCCAGGCCCTGGGTCACTGTCCATGTGCAGGTTGCACATTCTCCCCGTGTCTGCGTGGGTCTCACCCCCACAACCCAAAAATGTGCAGTGTAGGTAGATTGGCCGCGCTAAATTGCTTCACAATTAGAAAAGAAAAGGAATTGGCTACTCAAAATTTTTTTTTAAAGTTTGCATTGGGCTTCGCCAACTTTCCAGACAGAATGTTCCAGATCATACAAGCTGACTGTGTGTTGAAATCTACCATGCAGTTTAAGTATAGTCTCGTATACACTTTGAACTCAGTAGAAATTTAAGTTACAATTCTCGGGTGCGAAATGAAATCTTTTATTGAGTCAATTGATTATAATTGAGAGTTTGAGATCGTCTTGTGGTTACAAAGCAAATGTCCTCGATAAAGCCCTGCCAGCAGAAGACTTTGAGAGATATAATCGACTTAGCGGTTTACAAACAGATTTAACTTTCAAAATACAGTAATGGTTTCTTGCTCAAAGCAAAACAGCTTGCTCAGACTTTAAGAGTTAGAGTGGAAAAATGAAAATACGAAATACGGATAGCGAGTAGTTAGGTTAATGATATAGAGTGATCCTGGATGGAAAATGTCTGCCCGGACCTCTATGTTGAAGGAAAATGTTATCAGTCTGACTCCATTTGTCCCTACCCCTGTAATGTGCTGATTGGCTTGGATGAGTCTCAAATGCATTTGGTTGGATGCTTCGTTGTCAATCATTAATGTGCAACATAGCTGTGGGTATGTTGCATATTTAGATGTTTGCTGTGTATTGGAATGTGATCTACACTTTTTATCAGCTCTGGTTTCTCCTGGATTTTCTGCTGACTGCTGTACTATTCATGGGCGAAATTCTCCAGTATCGGCGCGATGTCCGCTGACTGGCGCCAAAAACGGCGCAAATCAGTCCGGCATCGCGCCACCCCAAAGGTGCGGAATCCTCTGCATCTTGGGGGGCCGAGTCCTAACCTTGAGGGGCTAGGGCCGCGCCGGACTGATTTCCGCCCCGCCAGCTGGCGGAAAAGGCCTTTGGTGCCCCGCCAGCTGGAGTGGAAATGACATTGCCGGGCAGCGCATGCGCGGGAGCGTTAGCGGCCTCTCACGGCATCCCCACGTATGCGCGGTGGAGGGAGTCTCTTCCGCCTCCGGCATGGTGGAGACCATGGCGAAGGCGGAAGGAAAAGAGTGCCCCCACGGCACAGGCCCGCCCATGGATCGATGGGCCAGATCGCCCCGCGCCCCCCCCAGGACCCCGGAGCCCGCCACGCCGCCTTGTCCCACCGGTAAGAGAGGTGGTTTAATCCACGCCGGCGGGACAGGCATTCTAGCAGCGGGACGTCGGCCCATCCGGGCCGGAGAATCGAGCGGCGGGGCCCTCCAACTTGCGCGGCGCGAATCCCGCCCCCGTCGAATCTCCGGTGCCGGCGAATTCGGCAACCGGCGGGGGCGGGATTCACGCCAGCCCCCGGCGATTCTCCGACCCGGCGGGGGGTCGGAGAATCGCGCCCCATATTCTGAACAATGGTGGATTCATGTTCTCATGGTGCTTATTTTGACCTTGATCAGATTATGGTACTGTTTAATACATTTAATGAAACTAATTTGAACTTCTGCAATTCTGTTCATTAGAACAATGGACAGTTTATAATGTCAATTCAACTTTTTAGTAGAAATGTTGCATTTAATAGAATTTACAGTGCAGAAGGAGGCCATTTGGTCCATCGAGTCTGCACCGGCTCTTGGAAAGAGCACCCTACCCAAGGTCCACACCTCCACCCTATCCCCATTACCCAGTAACCCCACCCAACATGAAGGGCAATTTTGGACACTAAGGGCAATTTATCATGGCCAATCCACCTAACCTGCACGTCTTTGGACTGTGGGAGGAAACCGGAGCACCCGGAGGAAACCCACGCACACACGGGGAGGATGTGCAGACTCCGCACAGACAGGAATCGAACCTGGGACCCTGGAGCTGTGAAGCAATTATGCTATCCACAATGCTACCGTGCTGCCCTGTTTCTATCTGGCCTGTGGGTGTTTCAAATTCCGTGCTTTTGTTACTGCAAGCTGTGTGTTTTTGTAATCTAAGGTTATGCTTGAAGTCTTGTGTTGTAATCCATTTTAAAATGGATTTCAAACTGGGCTTTAGTATTTACATCAAAATGGCTAAAGCAATGACCCTTTTACCTATCAGAAATAGCTGGTTCCCTTCATTGTGTTAAAAAAAAATCCTCACATCACCTCAGGTTCGATAGTGCCCTCAAAGGGAGGTGAAGAGCAGTCGAAGGACGAATGACATCGCTCTTGGAAAGAGCCAGCACCGACTCGAAGGGGCTCCATGGCCCTATTCTGTGTTGCACCATTCTACTATTCTACTCACCTCCCAGTCAGACCGTGCCGGTGTTTACACAGCAAACGAACCTCCTCCCACCCCTGAATCTATTAACATCGGGCGGCAGCAACAATTTGCCTTCCCTGAAGAACGGAGTGAACTAATTAGTTGGGATTTAAATGATAATCTGACAGTTTTTCGTGTCACTTTTACTGAATGTTTTATTGAATGCAATTCGAATACTGGAACAACCGGAATGTGATTGAACTTTGTGCCCTCTGCATTGGGCTGGTTTTGCACAGTGGGCTAAACAGCTGGCTTGTAATGCAGGACAAGGCAGCAGCGCGGGTTCAATTCCTGCACCGGCCTCCCCGAGCAGGTGGGACCCGGAATGTGGCGACTCGGGGCTTTTCACAGTAACTTGTGACAATGAGCGATTATTATTATTGTTACTTGGGAAACACAAGCACGGCCACAGAGACTTTCCAAATGGCAGCGGTGTCAAAAAGGTATCTGACATCAGTCTGAGAGGGTCTTGGAGGGCTGGAGGAGGCGGTTACACCAATAAGGAAGAGTGAGGTCTCGGTGGGATTTGACCACAAGGATAGGAATTTTGACTACAGGATGTGAGGGGACCTGGCAGTGTAGGTCAGTGGGTATAGCGCTGACTAGATGTGGCACTGGACGCAAGATGGTGCCAGGGACTCCGAGCCCCAATTTTGGGCCAGGCTTGGGCCTGTCGATTCATAGAATTTACTGTGCAGAAGGAGGCCATTCAGCCCATCGAGTCTGCACCGGCTCTTTCAAAGAGCGCCCTATCCAAGCCCACACCTCCACCCTATCCCCATCACCCAGTAACCCCACCCAACACTAACGGCAATTTTGGACACTAAGGGCAATTTATCACGGCCAATCCACCTAACCCGCACATCTTTGGACTGTGGGAGGAAACCGGAGCACCCGGAGGAAACCCACGCAACCACGGGGAGAACGTGCAGACTCCGCACAGACAGTGACCCAAGCCGGGAATTGAACCTGGGACCCCGGAGCTGTGAAGCAATGGTGCTAACCACTGTGCTACCGTGCCGCCCCGATTGGGGTGCACGCCGCTTGCACCCAGACAAATCTGAGCCTGACCACAGGCCTCGATTATTGACCGCAGAATGTCAATCAACAACTGTGGACACATCAAGGCTCCGGACAGAACTAGTCACTGGAACTGGAGTCAGGAATGGAAATAGAATGTGGAAACATCTGGAGGGGCTGGGATGGTCCGAACCGAAAAGGGAAAGAAAAAACTGATAGAGATATAGCACGTATCATGGCAATGTAAACATCAATAGTTTGCACATATGTTTGCATATGTGCAACACAGTTAAATATCCCAAGGCCCTTCGCAGGAGTATCATCAGACAAATATGGTTGAATTGAAATTCCACCAGTTGCCGTGGTGCGATTTAAAACTGTGTTCACAGAACATTTTCCTCGGCCTCCAGCTACCAGTCACACAGAGGTGCAAATGAGAAATATGAGGGGGTCAAGGATAGATCCTTTTGGGGACAGCAGATGTAACGATGCGGGGGCAGGAGGAGAAGCCATGAATAGCAATTCCCAGGTAGACAGAGGCAGATTTACAATGAAACTGGTGCCTACGCACAGCGACCCGACCAATTAGGAGCACCGACCAATTGGGAGCACCGACCAATGGGGGTGCACCAACCAATGGGAAGCTCTGGCCAATGGGAGCATTGACCAATGGGGGACCACCAACCAATGGGGAGCACTGACCAATGGGGAGCACTGACTAATGGGGAGCACCGACCAATGGGGAGCACCGACCAATGGGGAGCACTGAGCAATGGGGAGCAATGACCAATGGGAGACACTGACCAATGGGGAGCACCGACAAATGGGGGACATTGACCAATGGGGACATTGACCAATGCGGAGCACCAACCAATGGGGGAGCACTGACCAATGGGGGAGCACTGGCCAATGGGGGCGCATTGACCAATGGGGAGTACTGACCAATGGGGAGCACCGAACAATGCGGAGCACCGACCAATGGGGAGCACCGACCAATGGGGGACATTGAGCAATGGGGGAGCACTGACCAATGTGGGACACTGACCAATGGGGGAGCACCGACCAATGGGGAGCACTGACCAATGTGGGACACTGACCAATGGGAATATTGACCAGGGAGGGGGGCACTGCCCGGACCTGGTAAGCACCAGCTCAACATGGCCAGAGTTGAAGGTTAGCAGGGCATCCAATCGGAGGTTGACTGCTCTACATTTGCTGCGAGAGGCTCCAACAATGAGCCTGCCAGCAGCAAATGCAGGGTGAAATGAAATGCTTATTGGATGAGCCTCAGAGAGTGGGAAAAGTAACGATTGTTGCCAGCGCGCGAGACCAAGGTGAGGGAAACCGCTGGGGTTTGTCCCGGCAGAATGGACCCCCGACCCACCTCCAGACCAGCAGCAGGCGTGTGACGATCCCCCGAAAAGCCACGAGGTGTAGAGCTGGTTTACGCAGGCAGCAGAGCGGACCCCCCTAGGCCAGCAACGGGCCCACGATGATGCCCCGAGGCGAGGGAGAGGCGCAGTGGCCTTGATGAAGACATAGTGTGGGTGAGGTAGGCTGCCTTGAAGGTGCCAGACAAGCGAGGTAAGTTTGTGATGGGGTTGTGGGGTCCATGGGACGGTAGAGTCTGTGAGTTTGTGAAAGGGAATGGGCAGCAGGAAAGTAGAGTCAGTGTTGTTTGAAAGGGCGGCACGGTAGCACAGTGGCGAGCACTGTTGCTTCACAGCTCCAGGGTGCCAGGTTTGATCCCCGGCTTGGGTCACTGTCTGTGCAGAGTCTGCACATCCTCCTCGTGTCTGCGTGGGTTTCCTCCGGGTGCTCCGGTTTCCTCCCACAGTCCAAAGATGAGCAGGTTAGGTGGATTGGCCATGATAAATTGCCCTTAGGGTCCAAAAAGGTTAGGTGGGGTTACTGGGTTACGGGGATGGGGTGGAAGTGTGGGCTTAAGTGGGGTGCTCTTTCCAAGGGCCAGTGCAGACTCGATGGGCCGAATGGCCTCCTTCTGCACTGTAAATTCTATGATTCTATGAATTCCGGTCAGCTCACAACTTCATAGTTAAAAGATCAATCTAATTTTTGCAGATCTTGAATCAGATAAAAATTTGGGATTGATTGTGCAAACGTCTGCTCTTTCAGACACTTTATTAACTGTCTACAATCAAGATCAGTTTCTTTAGCAATATGAAGCGACACTATTATCCTGACAGTCAAAAGCACAGAATATCGAAGGTGAGGCAAGGGGGCGAAGCTGGTCAAAAATATCTTTTCATTTGATGCATTGAACAATGCACAAACTGAACATTCTTCCTCATCTAAAAGTGTGGGTGAATTATCTGATGTCTCAGACGTACCGATTTCCGGAGGTACCACATCGCCTGACAAGGTTGGACAAGAAGTGGAATCTGAAATGACAACAGAACCACAGGAGATTTCTGATTCTGTTGAAGTGAGGGAAGAAACCTGTCCCGTAGACATTGCCCCGTGAGCATGATAGAATATTTCACACTAAATAAACCCGGAAACGCAGGTAATGGGGAACATCTGAGAAAAGGGTTTGAGGTTGGAGACTGAAAGCAGGTTAGAAGTCTTCATGAGACCCACTTTCTCAGGTCGAGGCAGTTTACTGTTGTGTTTGCGAATTATTCCCTGACCCTCGTAAAGGGAAACGAGCATTTGTCAACGGGTACTCGGACTGGAGAAATGTTGAAAGTGATCTTGCTGTTCACGAAACTTGCAAAGCTCAGATTAAAGCTATGTAAAACAGATGTAAATTCTCTGGAAGAATTGATTCTGCGTTGTCAGCTCAGTTTGGAAAGGAGTGTTCTTATTGGAGGAAAGCACTGAGACGTGATGATGTCCCAGTCAAACTGCTGTCTTCTTTGGGACTACCTTGAAGAGGACATGATGAGTCATCAGCATCAAATTGAAGAGGTAATCTTTTAGCCTGCCTTGAATATCTGAGCGGATTTGTTGAGCTTCTCAAAGATCATTTGAAAAGTCACCAAATATTGTGGCTCAGGGAAAACTAACCTTTTAACACAGGACCTATGATGATTTCATCACTCCAATGGCTCAGAAACCTATTCACTAATGAAGTCAAAGCTGACAAAAACTGTTCCATAATAGTTGATTCAGCACCAGATGGGAGTCATGTGGACCAATTAACATTAATTTTAAGATATGCGGCCAGCGATGGTGAAGTTGTAGAGCAATTTCTCTGTTTTGTCCAACTACAATCCCATGCTTCTGAGTGCCCGGAGACAACTGTTTTGGAAATCATTGCAAATTTAGGTTTGACATCAACAATTGTCATGGGCAGAGCTTACATAATGCTGCAAATATGGCAGGAAAATATTCAGGTCTACAAGCAAAACTGACCAAAGCAAACCCCTGTGCATTATTCATCCCAAGTTCCAGTTATTCCTTGAATTTAATCTGCAATGCTGCAGCTGAATCCTGTGAGGGAGCTGGACATTTTGTGACTTTGTTCAAAACATGTATACCTTTTTTTCGGTTTTCCACACATTGGTGGAATATGTTGCAATCCTGCTTGGAGCAGGAAAATCAAAAACATTTGACAGTCAAAAGAATTTGTAACACCAGTTGGTCCACTTGTGCAGATGCTATTTTGGCTTTGAAAATGAACTTTGCTGATATAAAGGAAACCTTATTAGACATAGCTGCATCAAATTCAGAAAATACTCATGTGAAAAATGAAGCAAAATCCTTCACAGAGAAGCTACAAAATGTTGACACAAATTTATTGAATGCCGCACAAATGTTAAAAATTTTGTTATGGAAGTTTGAAATGACTATAGCTTGGTGGCAGCAGAGGCACTAACATTAACAAAAAGTATAGGGCCCACTGATATACCTGATGAGAAGCGTACAAGACACGCAAAGTTATTTTTTGTTGAAACTAGAGATAATGAAGTTAAAAGGGAAAGAGAAGATCATCGTTGAGACTGTCAATGTCATTTGTGACACAATAATGATGCAATTGAAGAGTAGAAGTGAATCTCTGAAGAAAACTGCTGATTTATTTTGCATGCTTTTTGAAAGAGATTTGGATGAAAATGCTAAAAGCCACTGCAGTAAGAAATTAAGTGAATTCTATCGGGAGGTCAGAGACACAAATCTTTTTGAAGATAAAGTGAAGTAATTCATTCGGCAATAATGGTGAGCTCTGTGTTTGGGATCACCAGCTGATTTGTACAGACTTGTGTGTGATGATTTGCAGGCAACCTTTCCAAAGGTGGAAACTATTCTGAAAATATATTTTGACAATATCTGTCACAAATGCTTCCAGTAAAGGTACTGTTTCTGGTTTGAAAAGAGTTAAACATTTGAGCAGTACGATGAGGCAGGAATATTTGACAAATTCAGCAATATTGACAATTGAAAGTGTGTCTTTACACCATTTTACCTACAATGATGTAATTGATGATTTTGTAAAATAAAAGTGCAGGAAAAAAAAGCTATCTAAATTGCCTTGCCAACAAGGCATTAAGCAAGAAAATCTTGAACATCGGTTCCTCTTCCATATTCTCTTGTTTAAATTCTGTTTTTCAAAATGGAACATTGCTGGCCTGATATAATGGCTGCAGCTGGTAACATGTTGGTAAGTCTAACCATCAGTTATCTCAGGATTAATCTTCAGAAAGTTCTGTTTTCAAAAATGTGTTCACGGGATGTGGGCGTCGCTGTTTAGGTCAGCGTGTAATACCCATCTCTAGTTGCCCTTCAGAAGGTGGTGGCGAGGTGCCATCTTGAGCAGTTGCAGCCCTCCAGGTGTAGGTACACCCGCTGTGCTGTTCGGGAGGGTTCCAGGGTTTTGCCCCAGCGACAGTGAAGGAACGGCGATATATTTCCTAGTCAGGGTGATGAGTGACCAGGTGGTGGGGTTCCCAGGGATCTGCTGCTCTTGTCCTTCTAGATGGTAGTGGCCGTGGGTTTGGAAGGCATTGTTGAAGGAACCTTGTAGACGGCTGCCACTGTTTGTCGGTGGTGGAGTGAGCGAATGTTTGTGGAAGGGGGAGCGATTAAGCGGGGCTGCTTTGTCCTGGATGGTGTCGAGTTTCTTGAGTGTTGTTGGAGCTGCACTCACCCAGGCAAGTGGAGAGTATTCCATCACACTCCTGACTTGTGCCTTGTAGATGGTAGGCAGGCTTTGGCGGGGGGGGGGGGGGGGGGGTCAGGAGGTGAGCAACTCGCCGTAGTGATGAATTTGTGTATTTTTGTGATTTGCACCTTTGTGTTGTGTGGGGCGAGGGTGGGTGGGAAATGAAGGTGAGCGCGGGGCCCACTAATTGCAAACCTTAACTCTGCAGGTAGATAAGAATGGAAGACGGTGAGAGCAGCTCCACCCAGCTGGCGGCAGTGGGAGGGGTGTTGGAGCAGGATGGTGCGGTCAACCCTGTGAAAGGCTGCGGACAGGTCGAGAAGGGATTGTTTACTTCTTCCGGTGAGAGGAGCAAAGACCTTGTTTTTCCTTCTCATCTGAAAGACAACACTTCCTTGGCACAGCATTGGGTGTCAGCCGAGCTCCCCGATCCTATTCCTGAAGGTAAGGGCGCATCCCAATGGAGTCAGGACTGGCTCCCCTCCATGGGGAAAGTTAATGACTTGACTGTTCCTGAAACCTGCTGCATTGTGGAAGATTGTTAACTGAAGGAACAAATCGCACGAGTCACAGAGCAAAAGGGAGGATTGAAATAAATTAAAGATGTTGAAATGAAAATGAAATAATAATCGCTTATTGTCACGAGTAGGCTTCAAATGAAGTTACTGTGAAAAGCCCCTAGTCACCACATTCCGGCGCCTGTTCGGGGAGGCCGATACGGGAATTGAACCCGTGCGGCTGGCCTGCCTTGGTCTGCTTTCAAAGCCAGCGATTTAGCCCTGTGCTAAACCAGCCCCTCCACCACCAACGAACGGTGACAGCCAACTACAACCAATTAAAAAGCAGGATGAAGGATCCTGTGCACAGCCACGCTTGTCTGGGTGAACTACCGCATCGCCCCCTCCTCCTCCCACCCCCCCCGCCCCCCCCCCCCAACACCACCAAGCAGCAATGTGACCCGACCCCAGTAAACACAGCACAGAGGTTGCCAATCTGCTAATGAGCTACTTGTTCTGTTCGAGTTCAATGAGTGTCGTTGCCGTATTAAAGCCAAGGGCAAGGTTAATTCAGCCAACTTCCAAGGACAAGGAGGATTAAGGGTTAACGAGTAGGTTGAGAAGCGATGTGGCCTACTTTCCATCCCCAGTTTGCAAGTTTCCCGTACCGGCCTCCCCGAACAGGCGGCGGAATGTGGCAACTAGGGGCTTTTCACAGTAATTTCATTGAAGCTGACTTGTGACAATAAGCGATTATTATTATTATTATTATTAATAAGTTTGACACCAAAACTGAGAAATTATGTATATCAGCAAAGTGTGAACTGGTGGGGAGTCGAGATGGGGGCTCCTATCGCCAGAGAGGGGAAGACCGAGGGTTCTCCTGATTGAGGCGAGCATAGTGGTTAGCACAGTTGATTCACAGCTCCAGGGTCCGATGTTCGATTCCCCGCTGGGTCACTGTCTGTGCGGAGTCTGCACGTTCTCCCCGTGTCTGCGTGGGTTTCCTCCGGGTGCTCCGGTTTCCTCCCGCAGTCCAAAGACGTCCAGGTTAGGTGGATTGGCCATGCTAAATTGCCCCGTAGTGTCCAAAGATTTGGTGGGGTGACTGGGTTACGGGGATAGGGTGGAAGGTTGGGTTTGAGTGGGGTGCTCTTTCCAAGGGGACAGACCCGATGGGCCTCCTTCTGCATTGTAAATTCTATGAAACATTCTGTGAAAAACTACAAACGGATTTGACAGGGCCGATGTAGAGAAGATGTTTCCACTTGTGTGGGAGGCCTGAACTAAGGGCCTTCAATGTAAGAAGTCATTCAGCAATCCAATCAGGATCTCAGGAGCAACTTCTGTACCCAGAGAGTGGGGAAAATGTGGAACTCACTATCAACAAGGAGGAGTGATTGAGGTGAATATATCTTGGTGTATTTAAGTGTAAATTAGATCAATCCATGTGGGAGAAAGTGGTAGGAGGATATTCAGATAAGGTTAGATGAAGTTAGTAGAGGTTGATGTGGAGCATAAACACCAGGACTGACCAGTTGAATCGAACGGTGACACAGTGGTTAGCACTGCTACATCACAGCGCCGGGGTCCCAGGTTCGATTCAACGTGCAGACTCCGCACAGACAGTGGCCCAAGCAGGGAATTGAACCTGGGACACCGGAGCTGTGAAGCAATGGTGCTAACCACTGTGCTACCGTGCCGCCCCGATTGGGGTGCACGCCGCTTGCACCCAGACAAATCTGAGCCTGACCACAGGCCTCGATTATTGACCGCAGAATGTCAATCAACAACTGTGGACACATCAAGGCTCCGGACAGAACTAGTCACTGGAACTGGAGTCAGGAATGGAAATAGAATGTGGAAACATCTGGAGGGGCTGGGATGGTCCGAACAGAAAAGGGAAAGAAAAAACTGATAGAGATATAGCACGTATCATGGCAATGTAAACATCAATAGTTTGCACATATGTTTGCATATGTGCAACACAGTTAAATCAGCCGAAATCTTTGTTTCACCCACAGCGCCACCTGTCCCCTCCGTCCCCAGCCACCCCTCCACCGAGACACTGGAGCACAGTGTCATTGCCAAAGGCAAAACTCCCGGTGAATTAATAGGGAGGATTTGAAGGGCTGTTTGCTGAGGTCGGGATTGGCGATACAGCTTTAATAACTTTCTCTGATCCTTTGCGTGTTTATTTGAAGTCCAGTGCAGTAACTGAATAAGAAGTGAGTGATTTACCACGACCCTGTGAGCAACTCGCAGAGTGCTCGAGCATCACTAAGGGTGGATTTGATTCCCCCGTGCTTCTGCCGGCCGCTGTTTGTTTGTTTCAAAGCTTTATTCATCAAGCGGCTGGGCAGGAAGGCTTTGGGAATCTCCGCCCTCTGACTGAGGCTGTGGGCGAGCAGTGTTAACACTGTGCTGACATCGATCTGTAAAGTAATTATAACTGAGGCCGACACGCACAGAGGCCGGGTGACCAGTCAGCAAAAGCCGTGGATTATGTCGTTAGGTCACTGCGCTGTGATCGGAGAATGGCAGCTTATGTTGGACAGGGGACCCGGTGTCTCAGGCTCATCACCAAGGCAGGGGAAGGGGGATTAACTGGATTTCTTTTATCAAAGTTTATTTTTCAAACATTTCTGTGCTTTGTGTCACTTCCTATGCCATAGAATCGCATCAAATGCACAACACACAGAAAAAGATATCCAGCCCAGGGCAGCACGGTAACATAGTGGTTAGCACAATTGCTTCACACCCCATCCACCATCTTAAATAGTCCCTTCCTTTACCACCGACGCACTGTAGCAGCCGTGTGTACCATCTACAAGATGCACTGGAGGAACTCACCAAGGCTCCTCAGACAGCACCTTCCAAACCCACAAACGCTCTCACCTAGAAGGACAAGGGCAGCAGATACCTGGGAACTCCACCACCTGGAGGTTCCCCTTGGGGTCTCGGGATTGGAGGAAGATTCCAAAGACAACAGTAACCTGTTTGCCAACAGAATCTTTATAATAATAATCGCTTATTGTCACAAGTCGGCTTCAAGGAAGTTACTGTGAAAAGCACCTACTCGCCACATTCCGGCGCCTGTTCGGGGAGGCCGGTACGGGAATTGAACCCGCGCTGCTGGCCTTGTTCCGCATTACAAGCCAGCTGTTTAGCCCACTGTGCTAAACCAGCCCCCCCCCCCCCCCCCCTGCTTGTGTTAGACTCCCAGGGGGAGAAACCTGCGACTCCACCAGGGTGTAAAATGCTCCAACGCTGGGCCCCCGCGCTCTGCTGGGAAATCGCTGGTTGGCATCATTCTGAAATGTAGTCACTGGCCTCAGCTTTACAGCAAGTTGACAGGCCATTCAGACTAACTGCTGCCCACTGGAGGTTATGTTCTGTACCAGCCTTCTCCCACCCAACTTCATCTGAACCCATTAACAGTGCATTCTATTCCCTGCTCCCTACCGTTCCCATCTAGCCTCCCCTAAATGCACGGCGGCGCTAATCGCTACCCTCTTTCAAACACGGAAAAGGTGGGCAGGTTAAGCTGGCTGACCATGATAATTTGCCCTCAGTGCTCAAAAGGTTTGGTGGCGGTTACTGGGTTACGGGGTTAGGGTGGAGCGTGGGTTTAAGTAGGTACTCTTTCTGAGGGCCGGTGCAGACTCGATGGGTCGAGTGGCCTCCTTCTGTCCTGTCAATTCTATGAGGATTGGTAGCACAGTGGTTATCACTGTTGCTTCACAGCTCCAGGGCGTCAGGTTCGATTTCTTGGGTCACCGTCTGCGCGGAGTCGGCACATTCTCCCCGTGTTTGCGTGGGTTTCCTCCGGGTGCTCCGGTTTCCTCCCACAAGTCCCGAAAGGCGTGCTTGTTAGGTGAATTGGACATTCTGAATTCACCCTCTGTGTACCCGAACAGGACCAGAATGTGGTGTTGCTAACTTTTGGTTGGCTCTTAAATGTTGCTCGTTGTGTCTTTACTTAATTTGCTGTTTCCATCACCTTTGCTCTTGAGTCGCCAGGTATCTTTATGATACCACCACGAGGTTCAAGTTCAAGTACTGATCAATAACTCGACACACCAATTAGTAAGATTCAAGTCAAAACACATTTATTATACACAGTCAATCACTGCTCATGCATAAACTCTACTTACTAGACTATCTCTAACACTAAAAGGCCTATACTTAGCTTCGGAACTGGCCCACCAGGTCAGGGGGAACAAATGGCCTTTCATTCGATTCTGAGTCTGCAGGATTCAAAAGCTAGGAGCGCCTATCTCGTAGCGTGCGTTGACTGGAGACTTACTTGGTTGGTGCAGCAGCTGGGCAGGTCACTGTCCAGGGTTGTTTCGCGCTGCTGAGTGACCCTGCCAAGAAGACCGATTTGAACTTGAGGACTCTACTTTATAGTCCCCAGGGGCTTCGCGCCGTACGGGGCGGACCCCGTACCTGGTTCCAAGTGATTGGACTACGTTCCGATCACTTGGATCGATTTCTCCAATACTGGAGCTGTTCCCTGATCGCTGGGCGGTTCCTGAGTGTCCGATGGCCTTCCTTTGCCTTGGCCTTATTCACCTTAAATGTTTCAATTGTTCCCGGGGATCGCTCATTAGTATGCAGATAGTTGCTAGTTTCAGTGCTGTCTGGGTTTCTGCAGGTTCTGATACACAGGAAACTTTGCACCTGCTAGTTTTTCCTGGCTTGGCTGAATTTCCCTGCATTCATAGAATATACAGTGCAGAAGGAGGCCATTCAGCCCATCGAGTCTGCACCGACCCACTTAAGCCCTCACTTCCACCCTATCCCCGGAACCCAATAACCCCTCCTAACCTTTTTTGGACACTAAGGGCAATTTATCATGGCCAATCCACCTAACCCGCACGTCTTTGGACTGTGGGAGGAAGCAGGAGCACCCGGAGGGAAACCCACGCGCACACGGTGAGAACGTGCAGACTCCGCACAGACAGTGACCCAGCGGGGAACCGAACCTGGGACCCTGGCGCTGTGAAGCCACAGTGCTACCCGCTTGTGCCGCCGTGCTGCCCATTCTTTGCGGATCTCCATTTTAAGTCGGGAAGTGGCCAACCCAGGTGGCTACAGTGGCGACTAGGGGCTTTTCACAGTAACCTCATTGCAGTGTTAATGTAAGCCTACTTGTGACACTAATAAAGATTATTATTATTATTGCATGGCGGGGTCCTGCCCCTGTATGCAGAGTGCCAGAGACTACGGAGTGAACAGTGGAGAGCTACACGGGCAAATCCCGGGAAAATTCCCCCCGCTGAATCCGATAGCAGGCAGAAAGCAATGAGGACAAGGATTGGGGACAGGGAGTGGAGGTGTTGGTGAGGCTCGATTGAATGTGACACACTGCATGATTTCAACAATTGCAGGAGAGTTTGGGCCTGCTAGGGCTTTGACCAATGGGCCTCCCTCCTTTCCAGGCACACACACACCCGCTCACACGCTCGTGCTCACCGACATGCCCTTCCCCACTCCCCAGTCCCGTCAGGCTGCTCCCTTCCTTCACGTATGCACTTCACAGGCAGACACCCCCCTCTGGTGGACAGGTTGGTTGTGGCAATGAAGAGACAGGAGGAAATAATTCAGTCCCTCGAAGCAGTTCCAAAGAGTCAGGGGAGGGGGCCATTCAGCCCATCGAGCCTGTTACACAGGGACAGGAGGAGGCCGTTCAGCCCCTTGAACCTGTTGCACAGGAACAGGAGGAGGCCATTCAGCCCCTCGAGCCTGTTACACAGGAACAGGAAGGGGTCATTCAGCCTCTTGAGCTGCACATTGGAACAGGAGAAGGCCATTCAGCCCCTCGAGCCTGTACATTGGAACAGGAAGGAGGCCATTTAGCCTGGGTCTGTCACACAGGAACAGGAGGAGGCCATTAAGAACATGAGAAATGGGAGCAGGAAAAGGTCAGATGGCCCATTGAGCCTTTCAGTATGATCATGACTGAACGTCTGCCTCAACTCCATTTCCCACCCACTCCACATACCCACCTGCGGTCCCGTGACTCAGTTGGCAACCCTTCTGCCTCAGAGCCTAAAGGCTCAGGGTTCAAGTCCCACTCTAGGACTTCAAGATACCCATGGTCGGAGTGTTCACGACCTCCTAATGCTCCAGACTAATCTCCAAGTGGGGAAAAGGGTGCAAAAACAGCCCCATATCCCTGAATTCCCTTTGTGCCAAATCAGTCTATCCACCTCAGTCTTTGCAGGCACTCGACGACCAAACATGCAGAGCTCTCTGATGGAGGGAATTCACAAAAGTCACGACTCTTTGAGTGAAGAAATTGCTCGTTCTCAGCGTGAAACGGCCAGCTCCTTATTCCGAGACAATGTCTAGACGTTGCCGGTTCGATTCTCTGGTGCCCCAGCCGGGCATTTCTCAATGGCCACCAAAGGGTGGGCGAATTAGGCCTGCAGCTGAGGAGAACACTCCGTCAGTACTTAACCGTTCAATTAAACCCTCTCAGAATCTTAAACCTTTCAATGAGATCGTCCTCTAAACTCCAGAGATTATGGGTCCAGACTCTCCTCATTAAACAATCCCTTCGCCCCAGGAATCAACCCTGTGGTCTTTCATTTCATCTCTCTGGGTATTGCCATGTGAGAGCACCTTTAAGAAATGGGTGTTTATAAATGGGTGTGTATATAAATATCTGTAGTGAGAGCACCTTTAAGAAGTGGGTGTTTATAAATGGGTATGTATATAAATATCTGTAGTGAGAGTACCTTTAAGAAATGGGTGTTTATAAATGGGTATGTATATAAATATCTGCAGTGAGAGTACCTTTAAGAAATGGGTGTTTACTACTGCAGTGATGTCAGAGTGTGGGTGGAGCTGGGCTGTCTGTCAGCTTTTTACTTTCGTTTTTGAGCAGGCATGTGTTTTAGTTTCGTTTTCAGTGTTGGAGCTGAAGCCAGACAGAGCGGGTGTGCTGTTCATCTCTCTGCCATGAAAAGACTATCTCTTGATCATTTGGTGAATCCAGAATTATAAATGTTTTCAGTCGTGACTTTAACCTGATGTGCTTCTGGTAAAAGGTGTTTTGAGTCTTATGGATGTTAAAAAGAAGGATTACTTAGTGTTGTATTCTTTGGGGGTTGTATTTGAATTGATGGTTGCTAAGATGTTCACTGTATATTTTAAAAAAGTTAACTTGAGTTCATAGAATAAACATTGTTTTGCTTTAAAAAATATTTTTCCATTTCTGCTGTACCACACCTGTAGAGTGGGCCGTGTGCTCCCCATACCACAATCTAGTAAAAGTTGTGGGTCAGGTGAACTCCATGATACACTTTGGGGTTCTCTAAACTCTGGCCCATAACAGTAAGGAGAGCTCTTAGGCAGCGATGAGGAGAGATTGAAGAGGTGAGGGTGATTTTCATCAGAACTGAGGAGGCTAAGAGATGACCTATTGAGGTGTACAAAACTCTGGGGGGCACGGACAGGGTTGACCGGAAAGATTTGTTTCCCCCTAGCTGAAGGGGTCAATTGCCAGGGAGGGACAGATTTAAGGTGTAAGGTTAGAGGGGACACGAGGAAAGACGTTCTATCCAGCCGGTGGTGGATGTCTGAAATCCACTTTTCAAGGCCGAAAGGATCCTTCCTGAGGTGTCACCCTCAGGATGGGCCGATTTGTGTACAGAGAATATCGGAAAATCACAGAGAGACTTACATTTTCACCACACGTTTGGTGACCTGGTGCAAATTAAAGATCTTGGGCGAGATTCTCCGACACCCCCGCCGGTTCGGAGAATCGCCGGGTGCTGCCGTGAATCCCGCCCCCGCCGGTTGCCGAATTCTCAAGCACCGGATATTCGGCGGGGGCGGGAATCGCGCCGCGCCGGTTGGCGGGTCCCCCCCCCCCCCCCCCCGCGATTCTCCAGCCCGAATGGGCCGAAGTCCCGCTGCTAGGATGCCTGTCCCGCCGGCGTGGATTAAACCACCTCTCTTACCGGCGGGACAAGGCGGCGCGGGCGGGCTCCGGTGTCCTGGGGGGGGTGCGCGGGGCGATCTGGCCCCGGGGGGTGCCCCCACGGTGGCCTGGCCCGCGATCGGGGCCCACCGAACCGCGGGCGGGCCTGTGCCGTGGCGGGGCACTCTTTTCCTTCCGCCTTCGCCACGGTCTCCACCATGGCGGAGGCGGAAGAGACCCCCTCCACTGCGCATGCGTGGGAAGCTGTCAGCGGCCACTGACGCTCCCGCGCATGCGCCTCCCGGGGATGTCATTTCCGCGCAAGCTGGTGGGGCACCAAAGGCCTTTTCCGCCAGCTGGCGGGGTGGAAAGCAGTCCGGGGCGGGCCTAGCCCCTCAACGTTAGGTCGGCCCCCCAAGATAGGGAGGATTCCGCACCTTTGGGGCGGCGCGATGCCGGACTGATTTGCGCCGTTTTCGGCGCCGGTCGGCGGACATCGCGCCGATTACGGAGAATTTCGCCCCTCAATAGCCAATCAATTTTTTTTAATGATTGTTCATTCTCGGGGTGCGGGCGTCGCTCGCTGGGTCAGCATTTGTTGCCCGTCCCTAATTGCCCGTGAACGGAGTGGCTTGCTGGGCCATTTCAGACAGTGGGGGGGGTTGTTAAGAGTCAACCGCATCGCTGTGGGTCAGGAGTCACAGGGAGGTCAGACTGGGGAAGGACCGCAGATTTCCTTCGCTTTAAAAAAAATAAATTTAAATTATTTTTTTCCAATTAAGAGGCGATTTAGCGTGGCCAATCCACCTACCCTTGTGGGGGTTGGGGGGGGGGGTGAGACCCGCAGACATGGGAGAATGTGTAAAGTCCACACAGACAGTGATCCGTGGGCGGGATCGAACCCGGGTCCTCAGCGCCGTGAGGCAGCAGTGCTAACCACTGCACCTCCCGCAGATTTCCTCCCCTAAAGGACATGAGGGAACCAGATGGGTTTTTACGTCGATCAGCAATGGTTTCATGGCCATCGTTAGACTTTATTTTCCAGATTTCTATTGAATTCAAATTCCACCACCTGCCATGGTGGGATTTGAACCTTGGACCCCAGAGCAACATCCTGGGCCTCTGGATTACTGGTTAGTGACAATAGCACTGTGCCACTCCCTCCCCTTTGAAGTGCTGCTTTGAACTGTGGTCGCCTTTACAAAGAACAAAGAAAAGTACAGCACAGGAACAGGCCCTTCGGCCCTCCAAGCCTGCGGTGACCATGCTGCCCGTCTAAACTAAAATCTTCTTCACTTCCTGGGTCCGTATCCCTCTATTCCCATCCTATTCATGTATTTGTCAAGATGCCCCTTAAATGTCACTATCGTCCCTGTTCCACCACCTCCTCCGGCAGCGAGTTCCAGGCACCGACTACCCTCTGGGTAAAAATCTTGCCTCGTACACCTCCGCTAAACCTTGCCATTCGCACCTTAAATCTATGCCCCCTAGTAATTGACCCCTCTACCCTGGGAAAAAATCTCTGACTATCCACTCTGTCCATGCCCCTCATAATTTTGTAGACCTCTGTCAGGTCACCCCTCAATCTCTGTCGTTCCAGTGAGAACAAACCAAGTTTATTCAACCGCTCCTCATAGCTAATGCCCTCCATACCAGGCAGCATTCTGGTAAATCTCTTCTGCACCCTCTCTAAAGCCTCCACATCCTTCTGGTAGTGTGGCGACCAGAATTGAACACTATACTCCAAGTGTGGCCTAACTAATGTAAACTCCACACAGACAGTGATCCGTGGGCGGGATCGAACCCGGGTCCTCAGCGCAACATGACTTGCCAATTTTTATACTCAATGACCAGCCAATGAAGGCAAGCATGCCATATGCCTTCTTGACTACCTTCTCCACCTGTGTTGCCCCTTTCCGTGACCTGTGGAACAGTACACCTCGATCTCTCTGACTGTCGATACTCTTGAGGGTTCTACCATTCACTGAAAATTCTCTACCTGTATTAGACCTTCCAAAATGCATTACCGCACATTTGTCCGGATTAAACTCCATCTGCCATCTCTCCGCCCAAGTCTCCAAACAATCTAAATCCTGCTGTATCCTCTGACAGTCCTCATCGCTATCCGCAATTCCACCAACCTTTGTGTTGTCTGCAAACTTACTAATCAGACCAGTTACATTTTCCTCCAAATCATTTATATATACTACAAACAGCAAAGGTCCCAGCACTGATCCCTGTGGAACACCACTGGTCACAGCCCTCCAATTAGAAAAGCATCCCTCCATTGCTACTCTCTGCCAACAATGACCTGGCCAGTTCTGTATCCATCTTGCCAGCTCACCTCTGATCCCATGTGACTTCACCTTTTGTACCAGTCTGCCATGAGGGACCTTGTCAAAGGCCTTACTGAAGTCCATATAGACAACATCCACTGCCCTATCTGCATCAATCATCTTTGTGACCTCCTCGAAAAACTCTCTCGTTGGTGAGACACGACCTCCCCTTCACAAAACCATGCTGCCTCTCGCTAATACGACCACTTGCTTCCAAATGGGAGGAGGTCCTGTCTCGAAGAATTCTCTCCAGTAATTTCCCTACTACTGACGTAAGGATCACCAGCCTGTAATTCCCTGGATTATCCTTGCTGCCCTTCTTAAACAAAGAACAACATTGGGTGGGTGGATTGGCCATGATAAATTGCCCTTAGTGTCCAAAATTGCCCTTGGTGTTGGGTGGAGGTGTTGAGTTTGGGTAGGGTGCTCTTTCCAAGAGCCGGTGCACACTCAGGGGGCCGAATGGCCTCCTTCTGCACTGTAAATTCAATGATAATCTATGATTAATCTAGGACAAATGTTCGGCACAACATCGTGGGCCGAAGGGCCTGTTCTGTGCTGTATTTTCTATGTTCTATGTTCGATGTTCTATTGACTATTCCCCATTTCCTCTGGCTCCACACATAGATTCCCTCCCCTGTCCTTCAGTGGGCCAACCCTTTCCCTAGCTACCCTCTTGCTTTTCTTTGGGATTTTCCTTAACCCTATTTGCCAATGACATTTCGTGACCCCTTTCAGCCCTCCTGACACCTTGCTTAAGTTCCTTCCTACTTTCCTTCTATTCCACACAGACTTTGTCTGTTCCCAGCCTTCTAGCCCTGACAAATGTGCCGGTCCTGAATTCCTTTCAACTAACATTTGAAAGCCTCCCACATGCCAGATGTTGATTTACCCTCAAACATCCGCCCCCAATCTAGATTCTTCAGTTCCCGCCTTATATTGATATAATTAGCCTTCCCCCACTTTAGCACATTCACCCTCGGACCACTCTTATCCTTGTCCACCAGCACTTTAAAACTTACTGAATTATGGTCACTGTTCCTGAAATGCTCCCTACTGAAACTTCTACTACCTGACCCGGCTCATTCCCCAATACCAGGTCCAGTACCGCCCCTTCCCTAGTTGGCTATCTACATATTGTTTTAAGAAGCCCTCCTGGATGCTCCTTACAAACTCTGCCCTATTCAAGCCCCTGGCACGAAGTGTGTCCCAGTCAATATTGGGGAAGTTAAAGTCTCCCATCACAACAACCCTGTTGCTTTTAATCCTTTCCAAAATCTGTCTATCTATCTGCTCCTCTATCTCCGCTGGCTGTTGGGAGGCCTGTAGTAAACCCCCAACATTGTGACTGCACCCTTCTTATTCCTGATCTCTACCCATATAGCCTCGCTGCCCTCTGAGGTGTCCTCCCGCAGTACAGCTGTGATATTCTCCCTAACCAGTAGCGCAACTCCGCCACCTCTTTTACATCCCCCTCTATCCCACCTGAAACATCTAAATCCTGGAACATTTAGCTGCCAATCCTGTCCTTCCCTCAACCAGGTCTCTGTAATGGCAACAATATCAAAGTTCCAAGTACTAATCCAAGCTCTAAGTTCATCTGCGTTACCCGTAATACTTCTTGCATTAAAACATATGCACTTCAGGCCACCAGACCCGCTGTGTTCAGCAACTTCTCCCCGTCTGCTCTGCCTCAGAGCCGCACTGTCCCTATTCCCTAGTTCTCCCTCAATGCTCTCACCTTCTGACCTATTGCTCCCGTGCCCACCCCCCTGCCATACTAGTGACACTAGCAAACCTCGCGGCCAGGATATTTATGCCTCTGCGGTTTAGATGCAACCCGTCCATCTTATACAGGTCACACCTGCCCCGGAAGAGCTCCCAGTGGTCCAGATAACTGAAACCCTCCCTCCTACACCAGCTGTTTAGCCACGTGTTTAGCTGCTCTATCTTCCCAGCAGGGCTACAGGGGCCGGCGCGTCGAAAATAAGCCCCCAGCCAGAAAGGCCGGCCCGCCAATCGGTGGGTCCCGATCGTGGGCTAGGCCGCATCGGAGGCCCCCCCCCCCCCCGGGGTCGGAGCCCCCCTTCCCCTCAACAGGCTGCCACCCGACCCTTCAACGCCGGGTTCCCGCCAGCTCAGAGCAGGTGAAGACGGCGGCACTCAGCGTTTCCACGACGCCCGCTCGGCCCATCCCGGCCCGAGAATCGACGGGCCGCGTAGAGCGGCCCCCGACCGGCGCTGCGCCAACTACGCCGATTCCCCGCTCTGTGGAGAATCGCGTGCCACCGTCGGGGCGGCGTGGCCCGGTCGCGGGGATTCTCCGGCCCGGCCCAGGGCTGAGAGAATCCTGCCCCCCCTGTCTTTTAACTTTCTGCCCAGCTCCCTGAACTCCTGCTGCGGGACATCATCCCCCTTCCTGCCTGTGCCGTTAGGACCAATGTGTACCACTGCCTCTGCCTGTTTTGCCCTCCCCGTTGTGAAGTTAGGGACATAGGACAGCCATTGCACGCACAGTGCGATCCCTCAAGCAGCAATGTGATACTCATCGAATCATGGAATGGCGTAACACAGAAGGTCGTCATCATGTCCTTTGATGGAGGAGAGAAGATGGAACAGGTAAATGTGAGGCTGCGTGGACTGTGTGCTAGGATAGGGGCAGAGCTCCCTCTGCTGCCGGCCTTTGGCATTTCACTATCCTCACTTGACTAAGCTCAGATGGAAAGGAAGGCTGCCCATTTATACAGCTCCCCGCCCACATCTCTAACATAATCCCAAATCGTTTCAGGGGCAACACGTCTTGAACACTTTACAGTGTTCAAGGAAACGGGTTCACCGATCACTCAAACCAAGTAGTAAAAGAGGTTAATGGGATGGTAGCCCTCATCTCAAGGCTACTCGAATGTAAAAGCAATAACACAGTCGTACGCAGTCCTTGTCAGTCCTCACGTGAAGCAGGGTGTTGTAGCGAGATGGTGGTCTGGTGGTGACGTGGTGACTCATTGGTCTAACTAGCCAGAGGCTAATGATCTGTGGAGATGGGATCATATAGAATTTACAGTACAGTAGGAGGCCATTCGGCCCATCGAGTCTACACCAGCCCTTACAAAGAGCACCCTACTCAAACCCATGTCTCTACCCTATCCCCATAACCCAGTAACCCCACTTAACCTTTTCGGACACTAAGGGCAATTTATCATGGCCAATCCACCTAACCCGCACATCTTTGGACTGTGGGAGGAAACCGGAGCACCCGGAGGAAACCCACGCAGACACGGGGAGGGTGTGCAGACTCCGCACAGACAGTGACCCAAGCCGGGATTCGAACCTGGGACCCTGGAGCTGTGAAGCAACTGTGCTAACCACTGTGCAACCGTGCTGCCCTCCGTGACAGCTGGGGAAGTTACATCTGGAAATCAAAAGCTCACCTCAGTAAGTGCAACCGTCAAACAGTCCTCGATTATTAAAAACCCGCCTGGTTCACCGATGCGACCCGCAGTATTACGCTGACCTTGAAATAGCCGAGCAAACCATCCATGCCCAAGGGCGATTCGGGTTCAGTGAGAAATGCCAACGATGGCCACACCCCATGAAGGGTTAAATTTGAAAAAAAAATCACTTCTGGGCATGACTCCTCAGGAAGGGTATGGATTGGCCTTGGAGGGAGCGCAAGGCAGACTTACCAGAAAGATACTGGGGCTGAAAGGGTTAAATTAGAAGCGGCGGCTGTATCGCTTCTCAGCCTTTAGGCTAAGGTCAAGGGTCAGATCTAGATGCCTTTTCTCAACAGCTTGGATCTTTGTATGTCTCTCTTGTGGACAGTAAGTCTTACAACACCAGGTCAAGGTCCAACAGGTTTGTTTCGAATCACTAGCTTTCGGAGCACTGCTCCAGGATTCACCCGAGGAAGGGGCAGCGCTCCAAAAGCTAGTGTTTGAAACTAACCTGTTGGACTTTAACCTGGGGTTGTAAGACTTCCTACTGTGCCCACCCCAGTCCAATGCCGGCATCTCCACATCATGGCTGCCACCTCTTGTGGAGAAGTTGGATTCAATTTGAATTTGAATCTGTTCTTGGAGCAAACAGTGAGATGAAATAAGGGTTTGCCCTGTCCGCTCGGCGCGTTGGCTACGTAACTTGAGCGATGATATTTTTTAAATGATAAAGGATGAGGAGGCTGCATCAAGGTAGGTTCTCTTGAGTCGAGATGGAGATTCTAAAATGATTGACGGCAGTCAGAAAGGCAGAAATTATTTTCTCTGCTAGGTTAGTTGGGGGGGGGGGAGCAGAAAAGGTAAAGCGAGGCCTGTCAGAGGTGATGTCAGAAAGCACCTTCTTCACAGGACTGCTTGGTGGAAATACTTCTGTCAGTAGCAACATAAGACCAGAAGACATAGGAGCAGAATTAGGCCACTCGGCCCATCGTGTCTGCTCCGCCGTTCAATCATGGCTGATATCTTCTCAACCAAAGGAATCCACATCGTGTTGTAGGGGAAACAAAATGTATTTTATTTAACACGTTAACCATTATGTGCAGCTCCAGTAGTTCCCCACTGGGTCTTCTCTAGTGCCTGACTGTCCGACTCTATTTGTGCTAAGGCACGCAAACTGTGTTCAGGGTCTCCGGTATCCTGATCGGGGAGCTCGTACTCTGCAAGCTCCACGGGGTAGTGGATCACCCGGGTTATCACGAATACGCTTCCTGAGAAAGCCATTGAGCCTGGGGTCAGCTGGAGCTGCGATGTAATGGAGCTGAGGTGCAGGTCAGTGAAGATTAAACTGAAGGGTATTCCTATTATGAATTATGAAGGGAATAGATAGGATAGATGCGGGCAGGTTGTTTCCACTGGCGGGTGAAAGCAGAACTAGGGGGCATAGCCTCAAAATAAGGGGAAGTAGATTTAGGACTGAGTTTAGGAGGAACTTCTTCACCCAAAGGGTTGTGAATCTATGGAATTCCTTGCCCAGTGAAGCAGTAGAGGCTCCTTCATTAAATGTTTTTAAGATAAAGATGGATAGTTTTTTGAAGAATAAAGGGATTAAGGGTTATGGAGTTCGGGCCGGAAAGTGGAGCTGAGTCCACAAAAGATCAGCCATGATCTCATTGAATGGCGGAGCAGGCTCGAGGGGCCAGATGGCCTACTCCTGCTCCTAGTTCTTATGTTCTTATGTTCTATGTTCAGATCAGACTGTCAGGAGCAATGGAGCAGGCTAACACTGCCACCGACAGGACGTGCAGCTCAACTACAGGGTCTGCAAGGCAGTGAAAAGAAGCCACTGGCAAGGCAAGGGATAAACCCCTCATCTCTTTCCAATAGACCTTAAAAAAAAATGTTTTAAAGCGCAGGAGCTGCGAGTCGGAGCGGAGATTTTAAAAGATCGCGGCCTAGTTTCGGGAGCCGTTCGGAGGAGGAGGAGCAGTCTCTGTCAGGGAGAGAACCTGAGAACATCTAACACACTCAGAAGGTAAGAAGGTAAGTAAGTGATTTTTACTCATTTTTACTTTTACACCTTTTTCAAATTGTGTGTGTCGGGGGGAAACTGAAGTGACATCACAGAAAAGCTGTGACCTGAGTGGCTGGTTGGGAATCTACACTAAATTAAAAAAATTAAGCATTGGTAACTAATTAAACATAATTATTTAATTATAATTTAGAGGGGTATCTAAGCCAGCGATCGGAGAGTACTATATTTAGCTTTCGCATTTATATTAGAAATCTAGTGCTAGGAAACAGATAGTTAACAGTAACTTTTAAAAAAAACATTTTTTTTAAATATTAAAAAAAAATTTAAACTTTGAATTTTAATTAATTGGCGCAATGTCAGTTAGAGGGGTGCAGTGCTCTGACTGTGAGATGTGGCAGGTCCGGGAGGCTTCCAGCGTCCCGGATGGCTTCTTCTGCAGAAAGTGCACCCAACTGGAGCTGCTCACAGACCGCATGGTTCGGTTGGAGCAGCAATTGGATGCACTTAGGAGCATACAGGTGGTGGAAAGCATCATAGATCGCAGTTATATAAATGTGGTCACACCCAAGGTGCAGGCAGAGAAATGGGTGACCACCAGAAAGGGCAGGCAGTCAGTGCAGGAACCCCCTGTGGTTGTCCCCCTCTCGAACAGGTATACCCCTTTGGATACTGTCGGGGGGGTAGCCTATCAGGGGAAAACAGCAGCAGCCAGAGCAGTGGCACCACGGCTGGCTCTGATGTTCAGAAGGGAGGGTCAAAGTGCAGAAGAGCAATAGTAATAGGGGACTCTATAGTCAGGGGCACAGATAGGCGCTTCTGTGGATGGGAAAGAGACTCCAGGATCATATGTTGCCTCCCTGGTGCCAGGGTCCAGGATGTCTTCGAACGGGTAGAAGGCATTCTGAAGGGGGAGGGCAAACAGGCAGAGGTCGTTGTACATATTGGTACTAACGACATAGGCAGGAAGGGGCATGAGGTCCTGCAGCAGGAGTTCAGGGAGCTAGGCAGAAAGTTAAAAGACAGGACCTCTAGGGTTATAATCTCGGGATTACTCCCTGTGCCACGTGCCAGTGAGACTAGAAATAGGAAGATAGAGCAGCTAAACACGTGGCTAAACAGCTGGTGTAGGAGGGAGGGTTTCTGTTATCTGGACCACTGGGAGCTCTTCCGGGGCAGGTGTGACCTATATAAGAAGGACGGGTTGCATCTAAACCGGAGAGGCATAAATATCCTGGCCGCGAGGTTTGCTAGTGTCACACAGGAGGGTTTAAACTAGTATGGCAGGGGGGTGGGCACGGGAGCAATAGGTCAGAAGGTGAGAGCACTGAGGGAGAACTAGGGAATAGGGACAGTGTGGCTCTGAGGCAGAGCAGACAGGGAGAAGTTGCTGAACACAGCGGGTCTGGTGGCCTGAAGTGCATATGTTTTAGTGCAAGAAGTATTACGGGTAAGGCAGATGAACTTCGAGCTTGGATTAGTACTTGGAACTATGATGTTGTTGCCATTACAGAGACCTGGTTGAGGGAAGGGCAGGATTGGCAGCTAAATGTTCCAGGATTTAGATGTTTCAGGCGGGATAGAGGGGGATGTAAAAGGGGTGGCGGATTTGCGCTACTGGTTAGGGAGAATATCACAGCTGTACTGCGGGAGGACACCTCAGAGGGCAGTGAGGCTATATGGGTAGAGATCAGGAATAAGAAGGGTGCAGTCACAATGTTGGGGGTTGACTACAGGCCTCCCAACAGCCAGCGGGAGATAGAGGAGCAGATAGGTAGACAGATTTTGGAAAAGAGTAAAAACAACAGGGTTGTGGTGATGGGAGACTTCAACTTCCCCAATATTGACTGGGACTCTCTTCGTGCCAGGGGCTTCGACGGGGCGGAGTTTGTAAGGAGCATCCAGGAGGGCTTCTTAAAACAATATGTGGACAGTCCAACTAGGGAAGGGGCGGTACTGGACCTAGTATTGGGGAATGAGCCCGGCCAGGTGGTAGATGTTTCAGTAGGGGAGCATTTCGGGAACAGTGACCACAATTCAGTAAGTTTTAAAGTACTGGTGGACAAGGATAAGAGTAGGCCTCGTCAAAAAGGAAAAGGAGACATTTGTCAGGGCTAAAAGGCTGGGAACAGTCGAAGCCTATGTGGAATATAAGGAAAGTAGGAAGGAACTTAAGCAAGGAGTCAGGACGGCTAGAAGGGGTCACGAAAAGCCATTGGCAAATAGGGTTAAGGAAAATCCCAAGGCTTTTTACACGTACATAAAAAGCAAGAGGGTAGCCAGGGAAAGGGTTGGCCCACTGAAGGATAGGCAAGGGAATCTATGTGTGGAGCCAGAGGAAATGGGCGAGGTACTAAATGAATACTTTGCATCAGTATTCACCAAAGAGAAGAAATTGGTAGATGTTGAGTCTGGAGAAGGGTGTGTAGATAGCCTGGGTCACATTGAGATCCAAAAAGATGAGGTGTTGGGTGTCTTAAAAAATATTAAGGTAGATAAGTCCCCAGGGCCTGATGGGATCTACCCCAGAATACTGAAGGAGGCTGGAGAGGAAATTGCTGAGGCTTTGACGGAAATCTTTGGATCCTCGCTGTCTTCAGGTGATGTCCCGGAGGACTGGAGAATAGCCAATGTTGTTCCTCTGTTTAAGAAGGGTAGCAAGGATAATCCAGGGAACTACAGGCCGGTGAGCCTTACTTCAGTGGTAGGGAAATTACTGGAGAGAATTCTTCGAGACAGGATCTACTCCCATTTGGAATCAAATGGACGTACTAGTGAGAGGCAGCATGGATTTGTGAAGGGGAGTGTCTCACTAACTTGATAGAGTTTTTCGAGGAGGTCACTAAGATGATTGATGCAGGTAGGGCAGTGGATGTTGTCTATGTGGACTTCAGTAAGGCCTTTGACAAGGTCCCTCATGGTAGACTAGTACAAAAGGTGAAGTCACACGGGATCAGGGGTGAACTGGCAAGGTGGATACAGAACTGGCTAGGTCATAGAAGGCAGAGAGTAGCAATGGAAGGATGCTTTTCTAATTGGAGGGCTGTGACCAGTGGTGTTCCACAGGGATCAGTGCTGGAACCTTTGCTGTTTGTAGTATATATAAATGATTTGGAGGAAAATGTAACTGGTCTGATTAGTAAGTTTGCAGACGACGCAAAGGTTGGTGGAATTGCGGATAGCGATGAGGACTGTCAGAGGATACAGCAGGATTTAGATTGTTTGGAGACTTGGGCGGAGAGATGGCAGATGCAGTTTAATCCGGACAAATGTGAGGTAATGCATTTTGGAAGGTCTAATGCAGGTAGGGAATATACAGTGAATGGTAGAACTCTCAAGAGTATTGAAAGTCAAAGAGATCTAGGAGTACAGGTCCACAGGTCATTGAAAGGGGCAACACAGGTGGAGAAGGTAGTCAAGAAGGCATACGGCATGCTTGCCTTCATTGGCCGGGGCATTGAGTATAAGAATTGGCAAGTCATGTTGCAGCTGTATAGAACCTTAGTTAGGCCACACTTGGAGTATAGTGTTCAATTCTGGTCGCCACACTACCAGAAGGATGTGGAGGCTTTAGAGAGGGTGCAGAAGAGAATTTACCAGGATGTTGCCTGGTATGGAGGGCATTAGCTATGAGGAGCGGTTGAATAAACTCGGTTTGTTCTCACTGGAACGAAGGAGGTTGAGGGGAGACCTGATAGAGGTCTACAAAATTATGAGGGGCGTAGACAGAGTGGATAGTCAGAGGCTTTTCCCCTGGGTAGAGGGGTCAATTACTCGGGGGCATAGGTTTAAGGTGAGAGGGGCAAGGTTTAGAGTAGATGTACGAGGCAAGTTTTTTACACAGAGGGTAGTGGGTGCCTGGAACTCGCTACCGGAGGTGGTGGTGGAAGCAGGGATGATAGTGACATTTAAGGGGCATCTTGACAAATACATGAAGAGGATGGGAATAGAGGGATACGGACCCAGGAAGTGTAGAGGATTGTAGTTTAGTCGGGCAGCATGGTCAGCACGGGCTTGGAGGGCCGAAGGGCCTGTTCCTGTGCTGTACATTTCTTTGTTCTTTGTTCTTTGTACCTCATGAGGGCATCAGATGGATAGAGAGGAGGGAGTGCGGGGTGACGGGGAGGGGGGGCGGACATTGATCCCATCTTACCAAATCAGTTCAGGACTCCAATACAAATGCAGCAGACATATAGGAACACCCTCACCTCCAGGTTCTCCCTCCAAGGCTTGGAAATATATCGCCGCTCCTTCGCTGTCTGACAGACTCTTTTTCTCGGCCTGGGGCAGAGCTGTCATATAAGATAGAGTCACAGAGGGCTAGCACAGAAAAGGATCTTCAGCCTTCGCGTTTGCGCCGGTTACAAACTATCACCTAAAGTTGTGCAGGTTAGGTTGGCCCTGCTAAATCGCCCTTAGTCTCCAAAGGTTGGGTGGGGGAGTAGGCTCAGGAAGGGTGCTCTTCGAAGGGTTGGTGCTGACTCGATGGGCTGAATGGCCGCCTTCTGCACTGTAGGTGTTCTATGATACGGAAAAGGGTCTATATTTTCCATCATCTCGGCATTAATCATGATTAAAGCGGTGGGGAGAGGTGTCTTGCTGTCAAATCTGAGGAGAAGCATAGAAACCAAATCAGAGGGATTTGGATAGGCTAAGTGAATGGGCTGGGGTCTGGCAGGTGGAATTCAATGTTGACAAATGTGAGGTTATCCATTTTGGTGGGAATAACAGCAAAAGGGATTATTATTTAAATGATAAAATATTAAAACATGCCGCTGTGCAGAGAGATCTGGGTGTGCTAGTGCATGAGTCGCAGAAAGTTGGTTCACAGGTGCAACAGGTGATTCAGAAGGTAAATGGAGTTTTGTCCTTCATTGCTAGAGGGATGGAGTTTAAGACTAGGGAGGTTATGCTGCAATTGTATAAGGTGTTAGGGAGGCCACACCTGGAGTATTGTGTTCAGTTTTGGTCTCCTTACTTGGGAAAGGACGTACTAGCACTGGAGGGTGTGCAGAGGAGATTCACTAGGTTAATCCCAGAGCTGAAGGGGTTGGATCACGAGGAGAGGTTGAGTAGACTGGGACTGTACTCGTTGTAATTTGGAAGGATGAGGGGGAATCTTATAGAAACATATAAAATTATGACGGAATTGATAGGATAGATGCATTACAGCGCAGTACAGGCCCTTCGGCCCTCGATGTGGGCAGGTTGTTTCCACTGGCGGGTGAAAGCAGAACTAGGGTGCATAGCCCCAAAATAAGGGGAAGTAGGTTTAGGACTGAGTTTAGGATAAACCTCTTCACCCAAAGGGTTGTGAATCTATGGAATTCCTTGCCCAGTGAAGCTGTAGAGGCTCCTTCATTAAATGTTTTTCAGGTAAAGATAGATCGTTTTTTGAAGAATAAAGGTAGTTATTATGGGAGACTTTAACTTTCCAAATATTGACTGGAAAAGATATAGTTCGAGTACAATAGATGGGTCGTTTTTTGTACAGTGTGTGCAGGAGGGTTTCCTGAAACAATATGTTGACAGGCCAACAAGAGGCGAGGCCACGTTGGATTTGGTTTTGGGTAATGAACCAGACCAGGTGTTGGATTTGGAGGTAGGAGAGCACTTTGGGGACAGTGACCATAATTCGGTGACGTTTACGTTAATGATGGAAAGGGATAAGTATACACCGCAGGGCAAGAGTTATAGCTGGGGGAAGGGCAATTATGATGCCATTAGACGTGACTTGGGGGGGATAAGGTGGAGAAGTAGGCTGCAAGTGTTGGGCACACTGGATAAGTGGGGCTTGTTCAAGGATCAGCTACTGCGTGTTCTTGATAAGTATGTACCGGTCAGACAGGGAGGAAGGTGTCGAGCGAGGGAACCGTGGTTTACCAAGGAAGTGGAATCTCTTGTTAAGAGGAAGAAGGAGGCCTATGTGAAGATGAAGTGTGAAGTTTCGGTTGGGGCGATGGATAGTTACAAGGTAGCGAGGAAGGATCTAAAGAGAGAGCTAAGACGAGCAAGGAGGGGACATGAGAAGTATTTGGCAGGTAGGATCAAGGAAAACCCAAAAGCTTTCTATAGGTATGTCAGGAATAAGCGAATGACTAGGGAAAGAGTAGAACCAGTCAAGGACAGGGATGGGAAATTGTGTGTGGAGTCTGAAGAGATAGGCGAGATACTAAATGAATATTTTTCGTCAGTATTCACTCAGGAAAAAGATAATGTTGTGGAGGAGAATGCTGAGCCCCAGGCTAATAGAATAGATGGCATTGAGGTACGTAGGGACGAGGTGTTGGCAATTCTGGACAGGCTGAAAATAGATAAGTCCCCGGGACCTGATGGGATTTATCCTAGGATTCTCTGGGAGGCCAGGGAAGAGATTGCTGGACCTTTGGCTTTGATTTTTATGTCATCATTGGCTACAGGAACAGTGCCAGAGGACTGGAGGACAGCAAATGTGGTCCTTTTGTTCAAAAAGGGGAGCAGAGACAACCCCGGCAACTATAGACCGGTGAGCCTCACGTCTGTAGTGGGTAAAGTCTTGGAGGGGATTATAAGAGACAAGATTTATAATCATCTAGATAGGAATAATATGATCAGGGATAGTCAGCATGGCTTTGTGAAGGGTAGGTCATGCCTCACAAACCTTATTGAGTTCTTTGAGAAGGTGACTGAACAGGTAGACGAGGGTAGAGCAGTTGATGTGGTGTATATGGATTTCAGCAAAGCGTTTGATAAGGTTCCCCACGGTAGGCTATTGCAAAAAATACGGAGGCTGGGGATTGAGGGTGATTTAGAGATGTGGATCAGAAATTGGCTAGCTGAAAGAAGACAGAGGGTGGTGGTTGATGGGAAATGTTCAGAATGGAGTACAGTCACAAGTGGAGTACCACAAGGATCTGTTCTGGGGCCGTTGCTGTTTGTCATTTTTATCAATGACCTAGAGGAAGGCGCAGAAGGGTGGGTGAGTAAATTTGCAGACGATACTAAAGTCGGTGGTGTTGTCGATAGTGTGGAAGGATGTAGCAGGTTACAGAGGGATATAGATAAGCTACAGAGCTGGGCTGAGAGGTGGCAAATGGAGTTTAATGTAGAGAAGTGTGAGGTGATACACTTTGGGAGGAATAACAGGAATGCGGAATATTTGGCTAATGGTAAAGTTCTTGAAAGTGTGGATGAGCAGAGGGATCTCGGTGTCCATGTACGTAGATCCCTGAAAGTTGCCACCCAGGTTGATAGGGTTGTGAAGAAGGCCTATGGAGTGTTGGCCTTTATTGGTAGAGGGATTGAGTTCCGGAGTCGGGAGGTCATGTTGCAGCTGTACAGAACTCTGGTACGGCCGCATTTGGAGTATTGCGTACAGTTCTGGTCACCGCATTATAGGAAGGACGTGGAGGCTTTGGAGCGGGTGCAGAGGAGATTTACCAGGATGTTGCCTGGTATGGAGGGAAAATCTTATGAGGAAAGGCTGATGGACTTGAGGTTGTTTTCGTTGGAGAGAAGAAGGCTAAGAGGAGACTTAATAGAGGCATACAAAATGATCAGGGGGTTGGATAGGGTGGACAGTGAGAGCCTTCTCCCGCGGATGGAAATAGCTGGCACGAGGGGACATAACTTTAAACTGAGGGGTAATAGATATAGGACAGGGGTCAGAGGTAGGTTCTTTACGCAAACAGTAGTGAGGCCGTGGAATGCCCTACCTGCTACAGTAGTGAACTCGCCAACATTGAGGGCATTTAAAAGTTTATTGGATAAACATATGGATGATAATGGTATAGTGTAGGTTAGATGGCTTTTGTTTCGGTGCAACATCGTGGGCCGAAGGGCCTGTACAGCGCTGTATTGTTCTATGTTCTAAAGGGATTAAGGGTTATGGTGTTCGGGCCGGAAAGTGGAGCTGAGTCCACAAAAGATCAGCCATGACCTCATTGAATGGCGGAGCAGGCTCGAGGGGCCAGATGGCCCACTCCTGGTTCTTGTGTTCTTATCAAACCACAAGAAGCAGCTCATGAAGGTACAACACCAGCCTTCTCAGGGTAACCAGGATTGGCAAAACATTCTCACCTTTCCCCACGGCATCCACATTCTCAAGAATGTACACATTTTTAATGAGTTCCTCCTCGTGTTTCTCTTGCTGGTGTAAATCGCTGAATTCGGGCCTCCCCTTGGTCCTTTGGCAACTCAATCTAAATGTTATTTTTCCCAGGGAGGTTCATGCGGAGTGTGAACCAGTTGCGGTCAGTGGTCCATTTCTGCCCGAGATATTTCTGTGAAGTGTTTTTTTTAATGACAACCGAGCAGCTCCTGTCACCTTAACTGACACCAGCTTTCTAATCCGAGGATTTCCCTTTATTTAAACCGAATTCAATTTCTTGTTTTGCCCGCAGGAGGATTTGAACTCACACCACCAAACCCAGAGGAAGCAGATGATAGGACAATGAAACCAATATAGAGAAGAAGGGGATTGTTGGAGCTAGACCATTAACTGACCTACCCACGGAGTCAGAGACGCTTACGGCAGACAATAAGCCCTGACTTACTTTTGTCTCTCAGGCAGGGGACTGTAAATTTTTTATTTACTTCTTGAGCATGGGATGTGGGCGCCGCAGGGCCAACATTTATTGCCCATCCCTAATTGTCCTTGAGAAGGTGCCTTCTTAAAGTGCCGCAGTGCAGTGGTAACTTGCTGTTCCTTGACTAAGTTAGTAACTAGTTAACCAGTTAACAAATGAGCTCAGCCAGACATGAGAGGGGAGATGGTGTGCCATAACTGCAACATTTAGAAATTGGTAGAGAGTATTGCCTGGGAAACCATGGGCGCCATTCTCCGACCCCCCCAGCGGGTCGGAGAATGGCCGTTGGCCGCCGTGAATCCCGCCCCCGCCGGTTGCCGAAGTCTCCGGTACCGGATATTCGGCGGGGGCGGGAATCGGGCCGCGCCGGTTGGCGGGCCCCCCCGCTCGATTCTCCGGCCCGGATGGGCCGAAGTCCCGCCGATAAATTGCCTGTCCCGCCGGCGTAAATTAGAGTACCTATTTACCGGCGTGGGCGGGCTCCGGGGTCCTGGGGTGGGCGCGGGGCGATCTGGCCCCGGGGGGTGCCCCCACGGTGGCCTGGCCCGCGATCGCGGCCCACCGATCCGCGGGCGGGCCTGTGCCGTGGGGGCACTCTTTCCCTTCCGCCTCGGCAACGGTCTCCACCATGGCGGAGGCGGAAGAGACTCTCCCCTCTGCGCATGCGCGGGAAACTGTCAACGGCCGCTGACGCTCCCGCGCATGCGCCGCCCGGGGATGTCACTTCCGCGCCGGCTGGCGGGGCAACAAAGGCCGTTTCCGCCAGCTGGCGGGGCGGAAATCCCTCCGGCGTCGGCCTAGCCCCTCAATGTTGGGGCTCGGCCCCCAAAGATGCGGAGCATTCCGCACCTTTGGGGCGGCGCGATGCCCGTCTGATTGGCGCCGTTTTGGGCGCCAGTCGGTGGACATCGCGCCGTTTGGGGAGAATTTCGTCCCATATCTGCGATAAATATTTGCAGGTCAAAGAGTGACCTCGACATTGGGTTCCTGTTGCACGAGTTAACGTTCAGCTCAATATCCCCGTGCATAGCTCAGTGCACATTTCCACTACTACAAAGTGCCTTGGGAAGTTTTACTCCATCAGGCTGTTGGATGGAAGTCTCTTGGTGCAATTCTCCCATCGGGAGACTAAGTCCCGACGCCGGAGTGAAAACTGGAGTTTTTCACTCCGGCATCGGAGACCGTTCCCAGCCCCCTATTCTCCCGCCCCCGGGGGGCCAGGAGCGGCGTCGCGTCATTTACGCGCACTGGGCGGCGCCACATAAATGACGCGGCCGGCGCCGCGTAAATGACGTCATCCCCGCATGCGCGGCTGCCGTCCTCCCTGAGGCCGCCCCGCAAGAAGATGTCGGATGGATCTTGCGGGGCGGTGGAGGAAAGGAGAACCTTTCAGAGAGGCCGGCCCGCCAATCGGTGGGCCCCGATCGCAGTACAGACCCATTTTGAGCCCCCCCCGGTGCAGGAACCCCCCCCAACCACAGGCCGCCCTCCAGCGTTCCCGTGCTGTTCCTGCCGGCAGCGACCAGGTGTGGACGGCGCCGGCGGGAACCTGTCGTGTTGGGCAGGCCGCTCGGCCCATCCGGGCCTGAGAATCGCCGCTCGCCCGTTACAAACAGCGAGCGGCGATTCTCCGAGCGGCCAGCCGTGATTCTCGCTGCGCCGGTTTGGGGGGGGGGTGGGAGAATCGCGTGCGGGTGCCGGGGCGGCGAGGGGGGACTCGCGCGGCGCCCCGGCGATTCTCCCCCCCGGCGTGGGGGGGGGAGAATTCCGCCCTTTGTCTCTCCAGGGGATTTTTGGAGAAGAGGGCTGGGAATTGGGATGAAAGGATTGAGGAACTGCACTGACAACCTTTCCCTTATCAACCCAGGCACCGGAAACGACAACGTCAAACCCAGCCCCGCCGACCCTGCAACGTCCTCCTTACTAACATCTGGGGGCTTGTGCCAGAGCTGGGAGAGCTGCTCACAGACTCATCAAGCTACAGCCTGACATAGTCACACTCACAGAATCATACCTTACAGACAACGTCCCAGACACCACCATCACCATTCCTGGGTATGTCCTGTCTCACCGGCAGGACAGACCCAGCAGTGGTGGTGACAGAGTGTGTACTCTGGGTGGGGACTTCAATGTCCATCACCAAGACTGGCTCGGTAATACCACCACAGACCCAGCTGGCCGGGTCCTAAAGGGCATCGCTGCTAGACTGGGACTGCGGCAGGTGGTGAGGGAACCAACAAGAGGCAAAAACACTTGACCTCATCCTGACTAATTGTGTCCAACCCCAATCTGTAACCTCATGGCCCGGCATATCCCCCACTCCACCATTACCACCCAGCCAGGGGATCAACCCCGGTTCAATGAAGAGTGCAGGAGAGCAAGCCCGGAGCAACATCAGGCATACCGGAAAATTAGGTGTCAACCTGGTGAAACTCCAACACAGGACTACTCGTGTTCCAAACACCATTAGCAGCAAGTTAATAGACAGAGCAAAGCGATTTCCGCAATGAATGCATCAGATCTGCACTCCTGCCACATCCAGCCGTGAATGGTGGTGGACAATTGAACAACTCACTGGAGAAGGAGGCTCCACAAATAGTCCCAGCTTCAATGATAGAGGAGTTCAGCACATATCATCAGCTCCTGACCTCATTCCAGCCTTGGTTCAAACATGGACAAAAGAGCTGAACTCCAGAGGTGAGGTGAGAGTGACTGCCCTCGACACCAAGGCAGCATTAGACCGAGTGTGGCATCAAGGAGCCCCAGTTAAACTGGAGTCAATGGGAATCAGGGGGAAACCTCTCCGCTGGTTGGAGTCATACCCGGCACACAGGAAGGTGGTTGTGGTGGTTGGAGGTCAATCATCTCAGCTCCAGGACATCACTGCAGGAGTTCCTCAGGATAGTGTCCTTGGCCCAACCATCTTCAGCTGCTTCACCAATGACCTTTGCTCAATCATAAGGTCAGAAGTGGGGATGTTTGCGGATGACTGCACAATGTGTTCAGCACCATTTGCGACTCCTCAGATAATGAAGCATTCCCTGTCCAAATGCAGCAAAACCTGGACAATATCCAGGCTCGGGCTGACAAGTGGCAAGTTTTTTAAAAAAACTTACAGTATCCAATTATTTTTTTCCAATTAAGCGGCAATTTAGCGTGGCCAATCCACCTACCCTACACATCTTTGGGTTGTGATGGGTGAAACCCACGCAGACACGGGGAGAATGTGCAAACTCCACACGGACAGTGACCCAGGGCCGGGATTCGAACCCGGGTCCTCAGCGCCGCAGGCAGCAAGGCTAACCCACTGCGCCACTGCGCTGCTCCGACACGCGGCAAGTTACATTCGCGCCACACAAGAGCCAGGCAATGACCATCTCCTACAAGAGAGAACGTAGCCATCGCCCTATGACATTCAACGTCATTGGAGTTTAACCCTGAAAAGTGTGAGGTTGTCCATTTTGGAAGGACAAATATGAATGCGGAATACAGGGTTAACGGTAGAGTTCTTGGCAATGTGGAGGAGCAGAGAGATGATCATACATCCTTGAAAGTTGCCACTCAAGTGGATAGAGCTGTGAAGAAGGCCTATGGTGTGCTCGCGTTCATTAACAGAGGGATTGAACTTAAGAGCCGTGAGGTGATGATGCAGCTGTACAAAACTTTGGTAAGGCCACATTTGGAATACTGTGTACAGTTCTGGTCGCCTCATTTTAGGAAGGATGTGGAAGCTTTGGAAAAGGTGCAAAGAAGATTTACCAGGATGTTGCCTGGAATGGAGAGTAGGTCTTACGAGGAAAGGTTGAGGGTGCTAGGCCTTTCCTCATTAGAACGGAGAAGGATGAGGGGCGACTTGATAGAGGTTTATAAGATGATCAGGGGAATAGATAGAGTAGACAGTCAGAGACTTTTTCCCCAGGTGGAGCAAACCAAACAAGGGGACATAAATTTAAGGTGAAAGGTGGAAGATATAGGAGGGATATCAGAGGTAGGTTCTTTACCCAGAGAGTAGTGGGGGCATGGAATGCACTGCCTGTGGAAGTAGTTGAGTCGGAAACATTAGGGACCTTCAAGCAGCTATTGGATAGGTACATGGATTACGGTAAAATGATATAGTGTAGATTTATTTGTTCTTAAGGGCTGCACGGTAGCATTGTGGATAGCACAATTGCTTCACAGCTCCAGGGTCCCAGGTTCGATTCCGGCTTGGGTCACTGTCTGTGTGGAGTCTGCACGTCCTCCCCGTGTTTGCGTGGGTTTCCTCCGGGTGCTCTGGTTTCCTCCCACAGTCCAAAGATGTGCAGGTTAGGTGAATTGGCCAATGATAAATTGCCCTTAATGTCCAAAATTGCCCTTGGTGTTGGGTGGAGGTGTTGAGTTTGGGTGGGGTGCTCTTTCCAAGAGCCGGTGCAGACTCAGGGGGCCGAATGGCCTCCTTCTGCACTGTAAATTCAATGATAATCTATGATTAATCTAGGACAAAGGTTCGGCACAACATCGTGGGCCGAAGGGCCTGTTCTGTGCTGTATTTTCTATGTTCTATGTATTACCATCATTGAATCCCCCACAGTCAACATCCTGGGGGTTGCCATTGACCAGAAACTGAACTGGACCCAGCCACATTAATACTGTGGCTACCAGGGCAGGTCAAAGGCTAGGAATCCTATGGTGAGGAACACACCTCCTGACCCCCTAAAGCCTGTCCACCATCTACAAGTCAGGAGTGTGATGGAATACTCTCCACTTGCCTGGGTGAGGGCAGCTCCAACAACGGTCAAGAAACTCGACACCATCCAGGACAAAGCACCACCCGGCGAACAGTGGCAGCCGTGTGTACCATCTACAAGATTCACTGCAGTAACTCACTAACATTCCTCAGACAGCACCTTCCAACTCACGACCACTGCCATCTAGAAGGACAAGAGCAGCAGATACCTGGGAACCCCACCACCTGGAGCTTCCCCTCCAATTCGCTCATAATCCTTCACTGTCGCTGGGTCAAAATCCAGGCGCTCCCTCCCTAACAGCACAGTGGGTGTACCTACATCACAGGGACTGCAGGGGTTCAAGAAGGCAGCTCACCCCCACCTTCTGAAGGGGTAATTAGTTGAGGGAATAAAAGCTGGCCAAGCCAGTGACATCCACATCCTGTAAAAAATGAATTTAAAAATATAATCTCGTGTCTGCAGTCCCTCCCTCTCCTTTGTCACTTCATTTTGGATTGTTGTTCTCCTCTTGTGTCTCAGATCTCCGAATATTCCACCCTCCACCTTTCTCGAGCCTCAGTGTCAGATTGGATTGGATTTGATTTATTGTCCCGTGTACCGAGGTACAGTGGAAAGTATTGTTCTGCGTACAGTCCAGACAGATCGTTCCGTACATGGAAAACAGAGGACATCCAATAAATACACAATGTAAATACATAATCACAGCTTCAGACTGTCATGCTATCCACATCAGCATATCATGGTGCAATCACACACACACTGATGGACAGGTATTTGGACCAACCAGCACACACATAACATTGCAGCCAATCACCAGTGAGAGCACACGCACTATAAAACAGGGAACACCACAGTTCCCGCTCATTCTACCAGGAGATAGCTCAGAGCACAGAGCTCACAGCGTGCCACGCAGACATAGACCATGTGCTGAGTGCCTCACTAAGATAGTGATAGGGCTGGGTCCACAGGTTAGCTGGTGTAGCACGTACCCAAGCCAGCAGTTAGTAGTTGTCGTTGTTAAGACAATAAACCAGAGTTGTACCATCTACAGCCGTGTTGGATCATTTGTGCATCGGAACACCCAACACGACATGATACCAGTAGTGGTAGCTGACCAGCGACTGTGAGACCTACCTGCACCCTTTCAGAAATCCGCCATCCTGCGCCATGGACACCATCAGCCCGCCGCAGCCGCTCCGAATCGCTGGAAATCTTGGCGTAAACTGGAAGCTGTTTAAACAGCGCTTCCAGCTCTTCCTAGAAGCCACAGAAAGGGAGAATGCATCGGACACCAAGAAGATCGCCCTCCTTCTCTCCACGGCGCGGCAACACCCCATCCACATCTACAACTCCCTGGCATTCGCGGAAGGCGAGGACAAGACAAAATATAAGACGGTGCTTCTGAAGTTCGAGGAATACTTCATCGTGGAAGTCAATGAGAGCTTCGAGAGGTACCTCTTCCAGCAGCGCCTGCTGGGTAAGGATGAGCCTTTCCAATCTTACTTGACACACCTCCGTATCCTCGCGCAGTCCTGCGGCTATGAGGCCACCTCCAACTCCAGGATACGGGATCAGATAGTTTTTGGGGTCATCTCGGACACCCAACGCCAGCAGCTCCTTAAAATAAAGCGCCTCACCCTAGCGACTGCCATCGAAACCTGCGTCCTCCATGAGAACGCGACCAGTTGGTACTCCCAAATCCAGGCGGCCGAAACGGCACGGCACGGGTGCTACGAGGCGGAGCGGGTCCAGTCGACCGAGTTCCTCCTGGCCCACGGCCCGGACGAGGGCGGCCATTTTGCGCGCTTTCCAAGGCCTCTTGCGCTTGTACGCGCCAAAAGAGGGGACGTTGACGCAGAGGGACGTGATGCGCAGGCGCGCTCTACGCAGGACCACACCGCACATGCGCGGTGGCGCAACAAACGCCATGACATCACAACGTGCAGCAACTGTGGCTCCGCCCACTTAAAGCGGCAATCTCCGGCCAAAGCGCGACAATGCCTCCGCTGTGGCAGGATGGGCCACTACGCTGCCTGCTGTCGAGCAGCTCAACCTGCCAACTCCCAACAATTCCGCCAGCCTCGCAGGGACGTGCGGGCGATTCAGCCCCCCTACACTGAGTCATATCCAGATAGTCTGCAGACCAGCGCTACCGAAGACAGGGAGCCCTTCCGCTTTGCGGTAATCCACAAGAACCGGATGTCCCCAAGTCGGAACCACCGGCCGCTGCCAGTGCACAGCATTAATTCGGGCGATGGGTGGTGTGCCACCCTAATGGTCAACCCGAATTCGTCGCCCACCTGAGAGACGTGACTTATGAGCCTGTTAGCACATTGGACTCACTGGATTGTTTTACAGTACTGTTAACGAGTTTCTTTTCTTGTCGTTCATTGTTCCAGAAGTTTTCTCTCGTCATTTGCTGATTGCTTTTGTTCTGTTATTGGTAAAACCTCGTTGCTCTGTTGCACCTGACACCTTCCTCTGTATATAGTTTAGCCTCACGTACATGTTGTAAATATTGCACACACACATTCAGATGCACTCAGTTCACATTTCTTTTTATTAGCATGTAGGCACATATCCTTGTGAAAGGGGGGGATGTCATGATATCCACATCAGCATGATCGTTCCGTACATGGAAAACAGAGGACATCCAATAAATACACAATGTAAATACATAATCACAGCTTCAGACTGTCATGATATCCACATCAGCATATCATGGTGCAATCACACACACACTGATGGACAGGTAGTTGGACCAACCAGCACACACATAACATCGCAGCCAATCACCAGTGAGAGCACACGCCCTATAAAACAGGGAACACCACAGTTCCCGCTCATTCTACCAGGAGGTAGCTCAGAGCACAGAGCTCACAGCGTGCCACGCAGACATAGACCATGTGCTGAGTGCCTCACTAAGATAGTGATAGGGCTGGGTCCACAGGTTAACTGGTGAAGCAAGTACCCAAGCCAGTAGTTAGTAGTTGTCATTGTTAAGACAATAAAACAGAGTTGTACCATCTACAGCCGTGATGGATCATTTGTGCATCGGAACACCCAACACGACACAGACCTGTAATTAAACATTAAAGAGAAAGGTTAGAGATAATGTTAGTGTTAGAATTAAGTTTTAGAAGGTTAATACTGTTACAAGAGATGCAGGAAGAGGATCTGTGGGAGGAGGTTTGCAGAGAGCCACCACGCTCCGGCGTCATCTTTGTTCATATCAAAGTCCCTGTCCTCTACATTAATCATTCATGGCACCATAAAACTGCACCTCCAGTGTTACTCTGCCCTCCCCAGTCTCCCTGAATTATCCCTCCATCCATTCCCCCTGTTCTCAATCTGCCCTGCCTCACTCTGCTCTACTCCTCTCTCCTCCCCATCTCCCCTCGCAAACTCCTCACTCACCCCTCCCCATCTCCTCTCCCTTACTCTCCCCTCCTCTTCTCCACTGTCGTGATATTCAAACACACACATCATGATAGACACACCAACAGACAAATCAGAACACACAACACCACAACCAATGACAGAAAGATATAAAAGCACAGACACGACCCCTGGTGGTCGGTAAGAGCGGCAGAGGAGAACCAGGACACAGCTATTGCCGGGGACACTCAGGGAGACAGCACGTGCAGAGTGTCCAGTACAAACTGTATTATAAGAGTTATAATAAAATAGAGTTGTACCACATACAACTGTGTTGGCTCATCTGTGCACCAGAGCACCCAACACCACATGGTACAGGAGTGGATCGATACCTGCCGGCATACCTCAGTGTACACAGACAACCAGCAGTGCCCAGGCAAAATGATAGAGCTCCCGGTTCCGCAGCCGCTCCAGTGCTACGGCGATCTCCGCGAAAACTGGCGGCGATTCCGGCAAATGTTCGAGTTGTTCCTGGCGGCAGCTGAACTCCAAGACCTGGATGATAAGGAAAAAATTGAATTTCTCCTCATCGTCGCCGGTGCAAGGGCAAGAGCAATGTTCAGAAGGTTCAGGTTCTTCAGGAGGCAGCAAAGGCACGATTACCAGGCAGTCATGGGCAAATTCTCCAAGTACTGTGAAGAATACGCAATCCAATGGGGACTTAAAGGTAAGAAAAGCTGCAGTACTCACCTCGTGGCTGGGATCCCGGAGCCCGAAATCCCGGGCCTGAGAAAAGGCTGGGTCGAGGTCGGCGGCCATCTTGCTAAAGGTATAACGCTAGCACAGTTGCGCGAGAAGTGCGCAGAACCGGAAGTTTCGTTTGCGCATGCGCAATATGGTGCGCATGCGCAGTTAAGAAAACGGCCATCGGTAAAGGAACAGCGATCTGAGCATGCGCAGTCGCTTCCTACGTGCTACATACCGAGCGTCAGGATGTCAGAGGCCCCAGACTGCACCAATTTAAAAAGGAAATGTCCCAAATCCAATTTAAAAGGGAAACGTCCCAAATCAAAAAAACAAAAATCTGTCAAAGCTGTAAAACAACCTTCCCTCACCTGGAATGACAGCACAGTGCCGCAAATTGACCCAGGAGATGAATTTTACCTCCGAAGAACCCTCCGACAAGCAGTTACCTACGCACAAGCCGATGATTCCGACCTTGAATACTTCGATGACGATCTTTACAGTGTTTCCGGACCTCGCGAGCCCAATGATAGCTCCGTGGTCCTATATGACTATGACTCGGACGAACCTTTCGTGTTGCACATTGGCGGCCCCCACATTGAATCCGACGCAGATGCGGATTCATTTTTCGGATTTGAGGATCTTCAACCCAGCAGATATGACGTTCCAACTTATCAGTACCGGATGATGCTGCAGCCTGACATTACCAGACAGGGAGCGGTGCAAGCACACGGAGAGTGCCCTGCTGCCACACAGAGCGTGGTCCACGTCCCGCTCAACGTTCCCGACTCTATGAAAGAAGACATGCAAGACTCCAGAGTGCAGTCCTCGCATGAACCAGAAGTGACTCCAGTGTCACAAGCTTCCACAGCAAGCTCGTGGACAGCCTCCACGATAGAAGTAACGCAAGACTCCAGAGCGCAGTCCTTGCACGAACAAGAAGTGACTCCAGTGTCACAAATCTCCACAGCTGAACCGGCTTGAGGACCAGCCCATTCTTGAGGCGGTCACCCATTAGACTGGACTTATAACGCTGTTAATACGTTCAAAAAGTCAAACACTTCTGTATTATAACCTGTTGTTGTTTATTGTTCCAGATATCGTCTGACCGGACCAATGTTCAAGTTTTTTTTCTCTCCCATCCAAGTTTTGTTATGGTACAACCTTGTTAGTGTGACGCACCCGACATCGCCCCATGTAAATAGTTACGTCATAAACACACGCTGTACACAACACAAACGCACACTCTTAGATGCACTCACGACACAATTATATTTATAACCACGTAGGCACTTGTCTTTGTAAAAAGGGGGGATGTCATGATATTCAAACACACACATCATGATAGACACACCAACAGACAAATCAGAACACACAACACCACAACCAATGACAGAAAGATATAAAAGCACAGACACGACCCCTGGTGGTCGGTAAGAGCGGCAGAGGAGAACCAGGACACAGCTATTGCCGGGGACACTCAGGGAGACAGCACGTGCAGAGTGTCCAGTACGAACTGTATTATAAGAGTTATAATAAAATAGAGTTGTACCACATACAACTGTGTTGGCTCATCTGTGCACCAGAGCACCCAACACCACATCCACCAGCTCACTCATCCACCCCATTTCCCCTCCCTCACTCTCCGCTCCCTCACTCCCCCGCTCCCATCACTCCTCCCACACTCAGTTCCTGTGAATGAGTGCAGCTGGGAGAGAGGAGAATGTGGGTAGCATGGGGGGGGGGGGCGGAAGTGATCGATTTGGAGAGTGAGGGAGGGTAGACATGGGGGAGGGGAGATGTGGGGGTGAACATTGGGGAGAGGAGAGTGTGGGAAGTGAGATGTAGGAGTTGAGAGTGAGGGAGGGAAGACAGGAGTAGGCCTTTTGGCCCCTTGAGCCAGCTCCTATTGAATGGTGAAACAGACTTGAGGGGCCGAATGGCCTCCTCCTGTTCCTATTTCTTCTGGTCTTAAGGTCTGTCTCCATTCAATCACTTTCCCCTCCATCACTCTCCCTCTCCGGTCTCCTCTGTTATCTATTGCCCCACTCTCTCCTCCCCAAGTCTCCCCTCCCCCAATCTCCACCTCTACTGTCTCCATTCCCTCACTCGCCATTCCCTCATTATCCCCTCCCTCACTCACTCACCCCCTTTCTTCCCTCCCCACTCCACATTCCTCTCCCACTCCCCACTCTTACCTCCCACATCCCCCACCCTTCCAATGAATCGCTTTCCCCCTCCCTCGTTCACTCTCCTCTCCCTCGTTCAAATTCCCTATCCCCGCTCCCTCACTCTCCTCGATCCCCCCCACCCCGCACACATTGAGGGACTTGAATGCATTCATTGGAGGGAAGCAGGTAGCTCAGTGGGTTGGGGGTACAGAGAGGGTTGTAGAGATAAAGGGAGGTGACAAGCCCTGGATGGGTTTAAACATAGAACATACAGTGCAGAAGGAGGCCATTCGGCCCATCGAGTCTGCACCGACCCACTTAAGTCCTCACTTCCACCCTATCCCCGTAACCCAATAACCCCTCCTAACCTTTTTGTTTGGACATTGAGGGCAATTTATCATGGTCAATCCACCTAACCTGCAAGTCTTTGGACTGTGGGAGGAAACCGGAGCACCCGGAGGAAACCCACGCAGACACGGGGGAGAACGTGCAGACTCCGCACAGACAGTGACCCAGCGGGGAATCGAACCTGTGAAGCCACAGTGCTAACCACGTGCGCTACCGTGCTGCCTGTTTGAGCATGAGCACTTTCAATCTGAGTTCTTGCTGGGCAAGGAGCCAATGGAAGTCAATGAACAGAAGGCGCGATAGCTGAATGGAACGTGGTGTATGATCAGACAGGGGAGAGTTGAATGAGCTGGTCAGAATCATAGAGGAGCTGCAGCATTGAAATAGGCCAGTCGGACCATTGTCTCTGCACCTTGCCTGGTTTATGGACTATGGAGGGCAATCCAATCGATGCATTCTGGCTGAAAATAAAAACTCAAGCAACGCCTGCCACAGATGCTGAAGTGAGAATGGAAGATACTGGGAACACAGAGCAGCTCCATTGATTAGGAGAGACATGTGTGAGGGCAAGGCAATCATTTTAACATTCTGGGTCAATGCAAATTCATCAGATAGGCACTCGTCATTTCCGAGCATCTGTGAAACATTTGCACGCAGGCCTCATCAAGGCATTGCAAAGAGCTTCACACAATGAATTAGCCTGCAATCGATGTGTTAGAAAAGCAAGCCAGCAGCTATTTTTGCACAGAGGATAGGACCGCAAAGAGCAAATACCGGAGGAAGGCTATTCGGCCCCTCGAAGCACCATTACTGATCGTCAAAGTCTTCTTCATATCTTTCAATTGCTTTAGAAGCCGAAACCCTATCGTACACAGTCTTTATTGAGTGAGCGTCCACAGGGAGGATATGATCACCCCAGAGAGGGGTGCAGAGGTGATTCACAGAGATGTTACCAAGAATGGAAAATTTCAGCTCTGGGGGAAGACTGAATTGGTCAAGGTTGGCACAGCGACTGATTGGGGGATCTAACTGAGATGGATAAAATAATAATGAATCCAGCTAGAGCAGTGATTGGTTTTAGCACAGGGCTAAATTGCTGGCTTTGAAACCAGAATGTGGCAACCGGAATGTGGCAACTAGGGGCTTTTCACACTAACTTCATTTGAAGCCTACTTGTGACAATAAGCGATTTTCATTTTTCATTTCGATTGGTAATTTCGGCTGGTGAGTGGGCCACATGAGAGGTGCTCCTCCATCTCAGTGAGCCGCAAGATTGAAATTTCGAATTTGGGCTTGTTCACTAACTATGACCCCCATGAATAAGATTGAATACATTTTTGATCCCCTTAGGCTGGACGTCAAGTACATCGCCAAGCGGCTCGGCGTGGCTGGGTGACCTGATGGAGTTTTTGCATCTCTCGAAGGTCAAGTTCACCAGGAGAGGGTGGGTGGAAGGCTTATACCGTAGATGCCGGCCGTTTATAATGTACTTTAAAGAGTTGGTCACTGTTAGCTGTTGGGGCACTGGGTGGCATGGTAGCACAATGGTTAGCACTGTTGCTTCAGAGCCAGGGTCCCAGGTTCAGTTCCCGGCTTGGGTCACTGTCGGTGCGGAATCTGCACGTTCTCCCCGTGTCTGCGTGGGTTTCCTCTGGGTGCTCCGGTTTCCTCCCACAGGTCCCGAAAGATGTGCCTGTTCGGTGAATTGGACATTCTGAATTCTCCCTCTGTGTACCCGAACAGGCGCCGGAATGTGGCGACTAGGGGCTTTTCACAGTAACTTCATTGCAGTGTTAATGTAAGCCTACTTGTGACAATAATAAAGATTATTATTCGGGTGGGTGGGGGGGAGTTAGCTTATATTGTTCTGGGGGGAGGGAGGCAGGGGGGAGGGGTTATTCCTGTTATTAAGTGTTATTGTTTTGTTTTTGTTAACTTTGTATGAAAATTGTTAAAATTTCAATTAAAATATTTCCCCAAAAAAGATTGAATATATTGGATTGGATTGGATTTGTTTATTGTCACGTGTACCGAGGTACAGTGAAAAGTATTTTTCTGCGAGCAGCTCAACAGATCATTAAGTACATGAGAAGAAAAGCGAATAAAATAAAATACACAACATATACAATGTAACTACATAAGCACTGGCATCGGATGAAGCATACAGGGTGTAGTGTTAATGAGGTCAGTCCATAAGAGGGCCATTTAGGAGTCTGGTGACAGTGGGGAAGAAGCTGTTTTTGAGTCTGTTCGTGCGTGTTCTCAGACTTCTGTATCTCCTGCCCGATGGAAGAAGTTGGAAGAGCGAGTAAGCCGGGTGGGAGGGATCTTTGATTATACTGCCCGCTTTCCCCAGGCAGCGGGAGGTGTAGATGGAGTCAATGGATGGGAGGCAGGTTCGTGTGATGGTCTGGGCTGTGTTCACAACTCTGTGAAGTTTCTTGCGGTCTTGGGCTGAGCAGTTGCCATACCAGGCTGTGATGCAGCCTGATAGGATGCTTTCTATGGTGCATCTGTAAAAGTTGGTAAGAGTCAATGTGGACATGCCGAATTTCCTTAGTTTCCTGAGGAAGTATAGGCGCTGTTGTGCTTTCTTGGTGGTAGCGTCGACGTGGGTGGACCAGGACAGATTTCTGGAGATGTGCACCCTTAGGAATTTGAAACTGCTAACGTCGGCCCCATTGATGCTGACAGGGGTGTGTACAGTACTTTGCTTCCTGAAGTCAATTACCAGCTCTTTAGTTTCGCTGGCATTGAGGGAGAGATTGTTGTCGCTACACCACTCCACTAGGTTCTCTATCTCCCTCCTGTATTTGGACTCATCGTTATTCGAGATCCGGACCACTATGGTCGTATCGTCAGCAAACTTGTAGATGGAGTTGGAACCAAGTTTTGCCACGCGGTCGTGTGTGTACAGGGTGTAGAGTAGGGGACTAAGTACGCAGCCTTGCGGGGCGCCGGTGTTGAGGACTATTGTGGAGGAGGTGTTGTTGTTCATTCTTACTGATTGTGGTCTGTTGGTCAGAAATCGAGGATCCAGTTGCAGAGTGGGGAGCCAAGTCCTAGGTTTTGGAGCTTTCATATGAGCTTGGCTGGGATTATGGTGTTGAAGGCGGAGCTGTAGTCAATATATAGGAGTCTAATGTAGGAGTCCCTGTTTTCGAGATGCTCTAGGGATGAGTGTAGGGCCAGGGAAATGGTGTCTGATGTGGACTGGTTGCAGCGGTATGCGAATTGCAGTGGATCAAGGCGTTCTGGGAGTATGGAGGTGATGCGCTTCATGATCAACCTCTCAAAGCACTTCATTACGACTGAAGTCAGGGCCACTGGTCGGTAGTCATTGAGGCACGTTGCCTGGTTCTTCTTACCGGTATGCTGGTGGTCTTCTTGAAGCTTGTTAACGGGCAGCACGGCAGCACAAGTGGATAACACTGTGGCTTCACAGCGCCAGGGTCCCAGGTTCGATTCCCCGCTGGGTCACTGTCTGTGCGGAGTCTGCACGTTCTCTCCGTGTCTGCGTGGGTTTCATCCGGGTGCTCCGGTTTCCTCCCACAATCCAAAGACTGGCAAGTTAGGTGGATTGGCCATGATAAATTGCCCTTCGTGACGAAAAAAAAAAAGTTAGATGGGGTTACGGGGATAGGGTGGAAGTGAGGGCTTAAGTGGGTCGGTGCAGACCCGATAGGCCGAGTGGCCTCCTTCTGCACTGTATGTTCTATGTACTATGTACCTTTTCAGTTCACTTTTGTGTAGAAGATTGTAGTTTAGTCGGGCAGTATGGTCGGCACGGGCTTGGAGGGCCGAAGGGCCTGTTCCTGTGCTGTACATTTCTTTGTTCTTTGTTTGTTCTTTGTTCAGGTGGGGACCTCGGAGTGAAGTAGGGACAGGTTAAAGATGTCCGTGAATACAGAATACAGGTACGTGAGCCAGCTGGTCCGCGCAGGCTCTGAGTGCACGACCAGGGATCCCGTCCGGGCCCGTCGCCTTCCGAGGGTTCACTTTCAGGAAGGCCAATCTGACTTTGGAAGCTGTGATGGTGGGTATGGGTGAATTATGGGCTGCTGGGGCACTCGCCAGCGGATTGTTGGTTACCTGCTCGAACCGAGCATAGAATATTTAATATATACCAAATATTTCAGAACGCGTGATAGAAAATGCTTAATCGTTTATATCTTACTGGAACTGTCACCAACTTCAAATGGTTAAATATAAATATTTACACTTTGGGCAGAGAGAGAGCACACGGCTCTCGCAGTCAACACTGTACAATCAGGAAATGAAAATCGCTTATTGTCACAAGTAGGCTTCAAATAAAGTTACTGTGAAAAGCCCCTAGTCACCACATTCCAGCGCCTGTTCAGGGAGGCTGGTATGGGAATTGAACCATTGGTCTGCCTTGGTCTGCTTTCAAAGCCAGCGATTTAGCCCAGTGTGCTAAACCAGCCTCACTCCACGTGCCCTCACTTAATGTTTGAATCTCTACATTCATGCTGGTCGGAAAATACTTTGCAGATGGAAATCAGCGATTTCTGGCAATCTTCCATATCGGTAATGGTCAACAAAATGTGTCCTGGGCCACACTCAGAGCCCAGATGGACTGTGTGTGGACCCCCAAGCCACAGGTCGCCCTCTACTTAGCCAGAAGGACACATTTTGATTAGCAGGCAGGTCAACAACCAGAGGGCATAGATGTAAAGTAATTGGATGAGAGGGGAGCTGAGGGGAATCCTTTTCATCGCAAGGGCGGTGAGGATCCGGAACTCACTGCCTGAAAGGTCGTTCAGGGCAGCAACTCTCAGTTGGATATGATTTTGAAGTGCCGCATTCCAGAAGACTATTGACCGAGAGCTGGGAAGTGGGGTTGGAATTATGTTGTCTCGCTCCTTCTTCGGATGGTCAGTGTATGGTGAGCTGAAAGATGCCCACCTGTGTCATATTTCAATGCCAGACTCCCAAAGATTCACAACCCTCTGAGTGACAAAATCCCTCAGTGCTAAACGAACAATGTCTCATCCTTCTCCTGTGCCCCCACGTTCTAGCCTCTCCAGTCAGGGGAAGCGGCTTCTCATTTTACAGCCATTGCATAAACAGACGGGCTTGCCCGGCCTCAGCACTGGGACCACTGCACGCTGCCAACTTATTCCATCGGGCAGGAGATACAGAAGTCCGAGAACACTCACAAACAGACTCAAAAACAGCTTCTTTCCCGCTGTTACCAGACTCCTAAACGACCCTCTTATGGACTGACCTCATTAACACTGAACCCCTGTATGCTTCATCCGATGCCGGTGCTTATGGAGTTACATTGTGGATCTTGTGTTGCCCTATTATGTATTTTCTTTTATTCCCTTTTCTTCCCATGTACTTAATGATCTGTCGAGCTGCTCGCAGAAAAATACTTTTCACTGTACCTCGGTACACGTGACAATAAACAAATCCAATCCAATCCAATCCAAACTCTCTTATGAGAGTCTAGGGGCTGTTTAGCACAGGGCTAAATTGCTGGATTTGCAAGCAGACCAAGGCAGGCCAGCAGCACGGTTTGATTCCCATAACAGCCTCCCCGAACAGGTGCCGGAATGTGGTGACTAGGAGCTTTTCACAGTAACTTCATTTGAAGCCTACTTGTGACAATAAGCCATTTTTCTTTTTTCAAACTCTGATAATTGGACTGGGTGACTAATCCACCAAGTTCTCCAGCTGGCTCAGCTCATCGTCCACTTTTGACATGGGACTGGGCAGGCCCTGAAATACTTGGGTAGGAATCCGGGTCAACGTAAATTTTAGCCGCGACCTCCTTTACCTTCCTCGGCCTTCCGGGAGGACATCTGGGTATTTTCTCAGGATTGCTTACAATTCGCCTGTACGCACTCTAAAGATCTGTTGCCAATCGATGCAGAGTCTCTACAATCAGTCATGGCCCAGAAGGTTGAGTCCAGGCCCCCCCACCACTACCAATGACAGTCAAACTGATTGTTGTCCATGGTGTAGATAGCCTTCTCCCGCGGATGGAAATGGCTGGCACGAGGGGACATAGCTTTAAACTGAGGGGTAATAGATATAGGACAGAGGTCAGAGGTAGGTTCTTTACGCAAAGAGTAGTGAGGCCGTGGAATGCCCTACCTGCAACAGTAGTGAACTCACCAACATTGAGGGCATTTAAAAGTTTATTGGATAAGCATATGGATGATAATGGCATAGTGTAGATTAGATGGCTTTTGTTTTGGTGCAACATCGTGGGCCGAATGGCCTGTACTGCGCTGTATCGTTCTATGTTCTACGTAACGCTATGCAGCAACAGTGTATATAACAGTATATATAGCCTCCGACCACTAGGTGTCATGCAAGAGGACCAGGACACTGGAACCGGACAGAACCAGTCTTGATCAGAGTTGCACGAGTTGGTTAGAAACTCCACAGTTTGGTTAGTAATAATTTAGTCTACCCACAGTTTATTGGGCAGCACGGTAGCACAATGGTTAGCACTGTTGCTTCACAGCACCAGGGTCCCGGGTTTGATTCCCGGCTTGGGTCACTGTCTGTGCGGAGTCTGCACGTCCTCCCCGTGTCTGCGTGGGTTTCCTGCGTGTGGTACCCTCAATAACGACGCTGAGAGTGTAAACGGTAAAGAAGGCTTTACTAGACTAAGAACTATGCTGGAGCCGAGACGTGTGCTGACTGCTGCACAGCCCACAAGGCAGCCCCTTATATATGGCTCACAGATGGGCGGAGCCAGAGGCGGAGTCTTCAGGGTCCCAAGCCCGGTCTTAAAGGGGACATCACCTTACATGATGACAAGGCAGTAACTGTTCATCACACTCCGGGTGCTCCGGTTTCCTCCCACAAGCCCCGAAAGACGTGCTTGTTAGGTGAATTGGACATTCTGAATTTACCCTCAGTGTACCCAAACAGGCGCCGGAATGTGGCGACTAGGGGCTTTTCACAGTAACTTCATTGCAGTGTTAATGTAAGCCAACTTGTGACAAAATAGATTATTATTATTAAGATACCAGGGCCAGGATTCTCCCCTACCCGGCGGGGCGAGGGGTTCCGGCGTAATGGAGTGGCGGGAACCAATCCGGCGTCGTGCCGCCCCAAAGGTGCGGAAGTCTCCGCACCTTTAGGGGCCAAGCCCTGACCTTGAGGGGCTAGGCCCGCGCCAGAGTGGTTTCCGCTCCGCCGGCTGGCGGGAAAGGCCTTTGGCGCCACGCCAGCCGGGGCCGAAAGGTCTTCGCCGGGCGACGCATGCGCGGGAGTGTCAGCGGCTGCTGATGTCATCCCCGCGCAGGGGAGGGGGTCTCTTCCGCCTCCACCATAGTGAAGACCATGGCGAACGCGGGAGAAAAAGAGTGCCATCGCGGCACAGGCCCGCCCGCGGATCGGTGGGCCCCGATCGCGGGCCAGGCCACCGCGGGGGCACCCCCTGGGGCCAGACCCCAGGACCCCGGCGCCCGCCCGCGCCGCCTTGCCCCGCAGTTCAAAGGGTGGTTTCATCCACGCCGGCGGGAAAGGGTTGACAGCGGCGGGACTTCGGCCCATCGCGGGCCGGAGAATTGCCGGGGGTGGGCCCGCCGACCGGCGTGGCGCGATTCCCGCCCCCGCCGACCGGCGCCCCTGCCGAATCTCTGGTGGCAGAGAATTCGGGACACGGCGGGGGCGAGATTCACGCCAGCCCCCCGGCGATTCTCCGACCCGGTGGGGGGTGGGAGAATCGCGCCCCAGATCAGTCCGTAAGAAAGTCATTCTGGAGTCTGGGGCGCGATTATCCGACCTCCCGCCGGGTCGGAGAATCACCGGGGGCTGGCGTGAATCTCGCCGTGTCCCGAATTCTCTGCCACCAGAGAATCGGCGGGGGCGTGAATCGCGCCGGTCGGCGGGCTCCCCCTGGCGATTCTCCGGCCCGTCGCTCGGTGAAGTCCTTTCGGCGCCGGCTGGCGTGGCGCCAAAGGCCTTTCCCGCCAGCCGGCGGGGTGGAAATCACTCCGGCGCGGGCCTAGCCCCTCAAGGTGAGGGCTTGGCCCTTAAAGGTACGGCCCGATGCCGGAGTGATTCCCGCCACTCCATCCCGCCGGGACCGGGACCCCACCTGCCCCGCTGGGTAGGGGAGAATCCCGGCCCAGGTAACAGCGGGGAAGAAGCTGTTATTGAACCTGTTCGTGTGTGTTCTCAGACTTTTGTATTTCCTGCCCGGGTGGGAGGTGTCTTTGATTATGCTGCCCTCTTTCCCAAGGCAGCGGGAGGTATTGACAGTCAATGGATGGGAGGCGGGTTCGTGTGATGGACTGGGCGGTGTTCACGACTCTCTGAAGTTTCTTGCGGTCCTGGGCCGAGCAGTTGCCATACCAGGCTGTGATGCAGCCTGATAGGATGCTTTCTATGGTGCATCTGTAAAAGTTGGTCAGAGTCAATGTGGACATGCCGAATTTCCTTAGTTTCCCGAGGAAGTATAGGCGCTGTTGTGTTTTCTTGGTCGTAGCGTCAATGTGGGTGGACCAGGACAGATTTTTGGTGATGTGCACCCCTAGGAATTTGAAGCTGTCAATCATCTCCACCTCGGCCCCGTTGATGCTGACAGGGGTGTGTACAGTACTTTGCTTCCTGAAGTCAATGACCAGCTCTTTAATTTTGCTGACATTGAGGGAGAGATTGTTGTCGCTGCACCACTCCACTAGGTTCTCCATCTCCCTCCTGTACACTGACCCCTCATTGCTCAAGATCTGACCCACTACAGTTGTGGCATCAGCAAACTTGTAGATGGATTTGGAGCCACATTTCACCACACAGTCGTGTGTGTATCGGGAGTATAGCAGGGGGCTAAGTACGCAGCCTTGCAGGGCCCCAGACTATCGTGGAGGAGGTGTTGTTGTTTATCCTTACTGATTGTGATCTATGGGTCAGAAAGTCGTGGATCCAGATGCAGAGGGAGGAGCCAAATCCTAGGTTTTGGAGTTTTGATATGAGCTTGGCTGGGATTACGGTGTTGAAGGCGGAGCTGTAGTCAATGAATAGGAGTCCTTGTTATTGAGATGCTCCAGGGATGAGTGTAGGGCCAGGGAGATGGCGTCTGCTGTGGACCGGTTGCAGCGGTATGCGAATTGCAGTGGATCAAGGCATTCTGGGAGTATGGAGTTGATGTGTCTCATGACTAACCTCTCGAAGCACTTCATAATGATCGATGTCAAGGTCACCGGATGGTAGTTGTTGAGGCACGTTGCCTGGTTCTTCTTTGGCACCGATATGATGGTGGCCTTCTTGAAGCAGGTGGGCACCTCGGAACGGAGTCGGGACAGGTTGAAGGTGTTCGCCAGTTGGTCCGCGCAGGATCTGAGTGCACGACCAGGGACCTCACCTGGGCTTGCCGCTTTCCGAGGGTTCACTTTCAAGAAGGCTGACCTGACTTCGGAAGCTGTGACGAGGCTGTGACAACCACATTGCTTTGTACCTGGAGGAATCTGTCAGCCAGGACCAGGTAAGGACGGCAGATTTCCTTCCCTAAAGAACATTAATGAACCAGATGGGTTTTATGACATTCATTTATGACAATGGTCATCATTAGGCTTTTAATTCCAGATTATATTGAATTCAAATTTCACCATCGGCCCTGGTGGGATTCGAACCTGGGACACTAGAGAAAACGCTGGGTCTCGAGATTATTAATCTAGCGACAATACCACAACGCCGAACCAATGGGAGAAAGCTTCAAATACCAAAATTTGCTGTACTATGTGTGTCACCATCAACAGATGGTTTAAAGTTCTGTAATCAAATTCTCCAACAAGTATCTACACAACTGGGAATACATCTGAAAAACAATCTTCAATGCACATTCCACATTCAGCAGATATCATCCAAAACAGACAGGTTTCTTGGATTTCTGATGAAGAGTCTCGGGTATTGCAACAAAATTATCCGAGTTATAGATGACCAAATATTTTGGGACGGCACGGTGGCGCAGTGGTTAGCATTGCTGCCTCACGGCACTGAAAACCTGGGTTCGATCCCAGCCACGGGTCACCGTCTGTGTGGAGTTTGCACATTCATAAGAACATAAGAACTAGGAGCAGGAGTAGGCCATCTGGCCCCTCGAGCCTGCTCCGCCATTCAATGAGATCATGGCTGATCTTTGTGGACTCAGCTCCACTCTCCAGCCCGAACACCATATCCCCGAATCCCTTTATTCTTTAGAAAGGTATCTATCTTTTTCTTAAAAATGTTTAAAGAAGGAGCCTCAACTGCTTCACTGGGCAAGGACTTCCAGAGATTCACAACCCTTTGGGTGAAGAAGTTCCTCTTAAACTCCTAAACCCGTGTCTGCGTGGGTTTCACCCCCACAACCCAAAGATGTGCAGGGTAGGTGGATTGGCCGCGCTAAATTGCCCCTCAATTGGAAAAAAGAAGAATTGGGTACTTTAAATTTATAACAAAAATATGTTCATCCAATCCTGTGGTGAGCAAGTTGTGCGTGGATCCTCATATGGCAAGAGACAGAAATACGCCTGAAGCAATCCAAATTCCCGAATGAGTATGGGAAATAGACCAGTGTCACGCCCTTGATTAAAGATTTGGAAGGGGAATCGCTGCAACACATGGAGGAAAATAGACTGACCGTGTTTTACAAACTCTGGAATGGACTGTGGTGGGAATTGACACAAACACGTACCTGGCATCCTCCAGCAATGACAAAACGAGATAGCCACCCACACAAACTACAAGACACTATTTTGCAAACAAATGGGTATCAACAATCTTTCTTCCCAAGGACAATCCCACAATGGAAGAAGCTGGCAAAAGAAGTAATCACAGCCTCAGCAGTTCAAATCTTCAAGACCCATCTTTAGATTATTTATTTATTTTTATTTTTTTTAAATTTAGAGTTCCCAATTCATTTTTCCAATTAAGGGGCAATTTAGCGCGGCCAATCCACCGAGCCTGCACATCTTTGGGTTGTGGGGGCGAAACCCACGCAGACACGGGGAGAATGTGCAAACTCCACACAGACAGTGACCCAGAGCCGGGATCAAACCTGGGACCTCGGCGCCCGTGAGGCAGCAGTGCTAACCACTGCGCCACCGTGCTGTCCTTTCTTTAGATTATTTCCATTTTAATTCTCAGGACTCTGCCTGGTTTAGCAAGCATTGCCCGTGTGAATGCGGGTGGGATATGGAGTCTGCGATACCGACACAACGAAAGCCGAAGCAAATATTTAAATCACGACTTCAGGAGCCAATATAGGTCAGCAAGTTGGGCAACAGAATAACCGGGAGTGGGGGAGAGGGCAAATAGAACATAGAACATAGAAAAATACAGCACAGAACAGGCCCTTCAGTCCATGATGTTGTGCCAAACCTTTGTCCTAGATTAATCATAGATTATCATCGAATTTACAGTGCAGAAGGAGGTCATTCGGCCCATCGAGGCTGCACCAGCTCTTGGAAAGAGCACCCTACCCAAGGTCAACACCTCCACCCAACACTAAGGGCAATTTTGGACACTAAGGGCAATTTATCACGGCCAATCCACCTAACCTGCACATCTTTGGACTGTGGGAGGAAACCGGAGCACCCGGAGGAAACCCACGCACACACGGGGAGGATGTGCAGACTCCGCACAGACAGTGACCCAAGCCGGAATCAAACCTGGGACCCTGGAGCTGTGAAGCAATATATTTGAAGTAATTAGTAGGAGTATTAGAGGAGAACTGAGGAATAATTCTTTCACCCAGATGGTGATGGGGCTCTGGAACTTACTGCCTGAAAGGGTGCTAGAGGCAGAAACCCTCCCTGTACTCCGAAATATATTTGCACTTGGAAGTGCATTGACCTCCAGGGTTCTGGGCCAAGAGCTGGCAAGTAGGATTAGACTGGACAGCTCATTCTTAGCTGGTACAGATTCAGTGGACCAACTGACCTTCTCTGTTCCATACATGTTTTTTTGTTTCTACGAGCAGAGGGTGGGTGGTGAACGGAACATAGAACATAGAACATAGAAAATACAGCACAGAACAGGCCCTTCGGCCCACGATGTTGTGCTGAACCTTTGTCCTAGATTAATCATAGATTATCATTGAATTTACAGTGCACAAGGAGGCCATTCGGCCCTTTGAGTCTGCACCGGCTCTTGGAAAGAGCACCCTACCCAAACTCAACACCTCCACCCAACACTAAGGGCAATTTTGGACATTAAGGGCAATTTATCATGACCAGTCCACCTAACCTGCATATCTTTGGACTGTGGGAGGAAACCGGAGCACCCGGAGGAAACCCACGCAGACACGGGGAGGACGTGCAGACTTCGCACAGACAGTGACCCAAGCCGGAATCGAACCTGGGACCCTGGAGCTGTGAAGCAATTGTACTACCCACAATGCCACCGTGCTGCCCTTAAGAACAAAAAAATCTACACTATATCATTTTACCGTAATCCATGTACCTATCCAATAGCTGCTTGAAGGTCCCTAATGTTTCCGACTCAACTACTTCCACAGGCAGTGCATTCCATGCCCCCATTACTATCTGGGTAAAGAACCTACCTCTGATATCCCTCCTATATCTTCCACCATTCACCTTAAATTTATGTTTGAGGGTGCTGGGCTAGGAGTTCCTGCCTCTGGAATCATCCGAGTGAACATCGCGGGCCCGGGGACCTGGATAACGAAAAGCATTGTCGCTCCTCTTCGCATTCTGACGCCCTGAATGTGGAACAACAATATAATGAAGCCGTTCTTTGTGTGGAATGTTTAGTTAGTGTTTAATTTGCTGAGGCTGATAGCATGCCCGGCTCTCCTGAGGTTGTGCAAACATTAAAATGTGAAGAGATGAGCAGGGGTGGCTTAGTGTTGCTTTAAAACGAGTCGCTCAAGCTCAATTAATCAACCATTTGACGAGCGATTAGACCTCAGTTGGGCAATGATTGGGCTCTTGTTTGAGTCTGGCACATAAAGGCCTCACGGTGAGCAGAGAGCAAGCTAATGTTTAATGAAGGTGGAGGAGGTGGGAGGGGGAATGAGTGCTCCATACTCAAAATTCAACCAACCCGATGCGATCAGCTTCAATTACCACGGGCAGGAATGGATTGAGACTGATGAGGCTGTTGATGGAGCTGCCTCAACGTGACCCTGTTTGTTCGTTATTTAGTGTCGGAAATGTGAGCTGTTTGTCTTGTGGCCAATCCTCTTAGCACCTCGAAAGGTGTTGACCAACTTGCCAAAGTTCGGTTCTGCAAGCTCTCCTCAACCCACTGGCTCTGCTGGATGTGTGTGGGCCAACAGGGTAAGTGCCAGGGTCTGCTGGTAGGGGTAGCCAGCGTGGTAAAGGGAACCAGCTGTGAAGCTCAGGGGTTGTAAGTTCAAATCCCACTGCCATCTGGTGGGATAGTGATTTCCACTCACACATTTATTGGTTCCCAGCAAGAGATTGTCTCAAAAACTTAATCAGTTCACCAATGTCATTCAGGGGAGACCTCCATTGGGTTAACAACACTCCTATTTTCCCCTCTCCCACCCCTCAGCAACTTTGACATCCATGAATAAGTGCGCCGGACCATGAAATGAAAATGAAAATACCTTATTGTCACAAGTAGGCTTCAAATGAAGTTATTGTGAAAAGCCCCTAGTCGCCACATTCCGGCGCCTGTTCGGGGAGGCTGTTACGGGAATTGAACCGTGCTGCTGGCCTGCCTTGGTCTGCTTCCAAAGCCAGCGATTTAGCCCTGTGCTAAACAGCCCCATTCGACTGTTCCGCCTGCTGCTCTTGGGCCCACTCCCAATGCTGCCCCTTCTTCAAAGGACAGTGGGGAGGGGGAGAGTGGGGAGAGGGGGAGGCCAAAGTGGTGGCCCGGTTTGGGAGGAACTTGCCACAGTAGTTTATCAATCCGAGGAATGAATGGAGTTCCATTGGGCCACGTGGTACGGGAGTCTGCCAAATTGCTTGTACCTTCTCTTCCACCCGGTGATAGCTGAGGTACGTTACTTCGGCGGCGTTGAAATACTCATCTCTCCCACCGGAGGTGGACACGGCTTCCTCAAAAAGCCTCAGCACTTTGGCCAGGTTTTGTAGGTGCTCCTGGTCGGACAAGCCCATGATCAGGACATTGTTGAGATAGACCGCCACACGAGGTAGGCCATTACTTGCTGGAATATTCTGCACATGGAGGAAACCCCAAACGGCAGACGGGTATATTCACATAGTCCCCTGTGTGTGTGTTCATGGTTACGAATCTTCTGGACTCGGGGGTCAGGACCAACTGGAGGTAAGTGTGACTCCTGTCGAGTTTCGTAAACATTAGGCCCCTGCTGAGCTTCGCGTAAAGATCCTCGATCCTTGGTTAGCAGTTTCAAATTCCTAGGGGTCACATCACCAAACATTGGTCCTGGTCCACCCACGTCGACGCTACCACCAAGAAAGCACAACAGCGCCTATACTTCCTCAGGAAACTAAGGAAATTCGGCATGTCCACATTGACTCTGACCAACTTTTACAGATGCACCATAGAAAGCATCCTATCAGGCTGCATCACAGCCTGGTATGGCAACTGCTCGACCCAGGACCGCAAGAAACTTCAGAGAGTCATGAACACAGCCCGGTCCATCACTCGAATCTGCCTCCCATCCATTGACTCCATCTACACCTCCCGCTGCCTGGGGAAAGCAGGCAGTATAATCAAAGGCCCCTCCCACCCGGCTCACGCACTCTTCCAGCTTCTTCCATCGGGCAGGAGATACAGAAGTCTGAGAACACGCACAAACAGACTCAAAAACAGCTTCTTCCCCACTGTCACCAGACTCCTAAACGACCCTCTTATGGACTGACCTCATTAACACTACACCCTGTATGCTTCACCCGATGCCGGTGCTTATGTAGTTACATTGTATATGTTGTGTCGCACTATTATGAATTTTCTTTTATTTCCTTTTCTTTTTTTGTACTGAATGCTCTGTTGAGCTGCTCGCAGAAAAATACTTTTCACTGTACCCTCGGTACACGTGACAATAAACAAATCCAGTCCAGGAACCGAATAATGGTCCGCCAATGACGTAGCCAGTCTCACCCCAACAAGCTCGGACCACTCCCATGGACCACCACCAGAGGAAGGTTTGCAGACTGTTGACCATACTCGAAGGGAACCGCGGAAGTGCCCGCCATTGCCAGTGGTTCCCCTGTATAAGTGGCCAACCTCGCATTGGCATCCGACAGGTTCAGCGATAGAAGAACATAGCACATACAGTGCAGAAGGAGGCCATTCAGCCCATCGAGTCTGCACCGACCCACTTAAGCCCTCACTTCCACCCTATCCCCATAACCCAATAACCCCTCCTAACCTATTTGGACACTAAGGGCAATTTATCACGGCCAATCCCCCTAACCTGCACGTCTTTGGACTGTGGGAGGAAACCGGAGCACCCGGAGGAAACCCACGCAGATACGGGAAGAGTGTGCAGAAACCGCACAGACAGTGACCCAGCGGGGAATCGAACCTGGGACCCTGGCGCTGTGAAGCCACAGTGCTAGCCATGTGTGCTACCGTACTGCCCAAGAAGACCAGGCCAGATGCGGTCAAACGTGCGGTGACTGATTACTGACACTGTTGCCCCAGTGTCGAGCTCCATGCAGATTGGGTGGCCTTTAGTTCGTAGCGAGATCCGGATAGGCTCCACCCTTGGAGCAGCCACGCAATGTAACTGCTGGTAGGTGCTGTTCCAGATAGTAAGCACTGGGGGGTGGTCGCACCTAGCGGGTTGGCGGGCGGGTAGATCCTCACGGTGTCCCCTGTCTCCCTGGTTTCTGTAGCCTATTCCAGCCCCTGCTGGTTGGTGGTCACATTCCAGTTCCTCCTGATCGATGGAGAACATCCCTCGGTGTTCCAGGCCTCTATTACGGTGGTCTGTGTTCCTCCGGCTGGTGTCCCATTGTCGGGGTCCGGCCTCCTCAGTTCTAGCCGAGTGTGATTGCCGCTTGTTTTGGCATCCCAGACTGAGCACTGCCGGTTCCTGGAGTTCCTGGGCCCCTTGTTCAGTCCTTTCTCTGGAGATAGCTATCCTCACCCCGCGTTCCAGGTGGGCCTCAGCTAGTAATTTCCGTTGCTTGGCTGCATCGCGGAGCCCACACACCAAACGATCCCTGAGTGTCTCATTCAATGGTGTTCCAAATCGGCAAGTCTCAGCCAGTTTTCAGAGGCGGGCCAGGAAGTCACTCACTGACCCGGCCTGGGCCTGATGCAGCCGTGTGGAACCGGAAACGATGTACAATAAGCGGTGGTTTCAGGTTGAATTGCTCCCCCACCAGAGCCACCAGGGCGGCGACCGACCGGGAGTCTGGGGTGTCCGGGTGAGTCAGGCTCTTTATCACACTGTAGGTGGGCCCTCGGCAAGGCGTCAGTAATATCACAGTTTGTGTCTCATTGGCAGTAATCATATTAGTTCGTAAATTATAGAACATTCTTTCCACATATTGCCCCCAATCATCTGTGCCGGTGTGAAAAGGTTCCAGCTGTCCGATGAGCGGCATTTCAGCGGTTAGTCGTGGGGCCTGGCGAAGCCTAAACGTGATGAGCCAGGTGCATAGCAACCAGTGTCGACGGCAGCTCCACAGAATCCTCATCGCCAGTGTTGAATGTGCGATAAGCAGAACGGATAGACGATAGTAGAAGTTGAAGAGAAAGGCTTATTCCAATACAGTTACAATACTCCTTCACTCCCCGAAGGATCTCCTTCCCCGACCTGAACCTAGGCCGGGGTTTTAATACAGTTGGGCTCTCCTTGTAAAGGGGAAACACCATGCCCTTAAAGGAGAAGTGCTGCCTCTCTTAAAGGAGAAGTCCATATTCAGAGGAGATCGTGGGAAATCGGATAGTCAGATCACGGGACCTTCATTGGGGTTAGAACACATCTGCTGCCACTGTGCTGGAACTAAGAATGCTCTCTTCATTTCCTTTCAATAACAAGAGGCCAATTGCAGCACTTCTACTGTGTCCCTATCTGAGCTCAGCTGCGAACGCTTGGGACAGCGTTTAGGGACAGTTACACAGTTACTAACCATATGCTGAATCGGTCCTGGGAGTGTTTAATGGGGACACAGTAGAGGGAGCTTTACAATGTATCTAACCTTGAGCTGTATACGTCCTGGGAGTGTTTCATAGGAACGTGCGGCACTCCCTCAGTACTGACCCTCTGACAGTGCAGCACTCCCTCAGTACTGACCCTCTGACAGTGCAGCACTCCCTCAGTACTGACCCTCTGACAGTGCGGCACTCCCTCAGTACTGACCCTCTGACAGTGCAGCACTCCCTCAGTACTGACCCTCTGACAGTGCGGCACTCTCTCAGTACTGACTCTCTGACAGTGCAGCACTCCCACAGTACTGACCCTCGGACAGTGCGGCACTCCCTCAGTACTGACCCTCTGACAGTGCAGCACTCCCTCAGTACTGACCACCCGACAGTGCAGTACTCCCTCAGTACTGACCCTCTGACAGTGCAGCACTCCCTCAGTACTGACTGTCTGACAGTGCAGCACTCCCTCAGTACTGACCCTCTGACATTGCAGCACTCCCTCAGTACTGACTCTCTGACAGCGCAGCGCTCCCTCAGTACTGACCCTCTGACAGTGCGGCACTCCCTCAGGACTGACCCTCTGACAGCGCAGCGCTCCCTCAGTACTGACCCTCTGACAGTGCAGCACTCCCTCAGTACTGATCCTCTGACAGTGCAGCACTCCCTCAGTACTGACTCTCTGACAGTGCAGCACTCCCTCAGTACAGACCCCTCTGACAGCGCAGCACTCCCTCAGTACTGACCCTCTGACAGTGCAGCACTCCCTCAGTACTGACCCTCTGACAGTGCAGCACTCCCTCAGTACTGACCCTCTGACATTGCAGCACTCCCTCAGTACTGACCCTCTGACAGTGCAGCACTCCCTCAGTACTGACCCTCTGACAGTGCGGCACACCCTCAGTACTGACCCTCTGACAGTGCAGCACTCCCTCAGTACTGACCCTCTGACAGTGCGGCACTCCCTCAGTACTGACCCTCTGACAGTGCGGCACTCCCTCAGTACTGACCACCCGACAGTGCAGCACTCCCTCAGTACTGACCCTCTGACAGTGCAGCACTCCCTCAGTACTGACCCTCTGACAGTGCAGCACTCCCACAGTACTGACCCTCGGACAGTGCGGCACTCCCTCAGTACTGACCCTCTGACAGTGCAGCACTCCCTCAGTACTGACCACCCGACAGTGCAGTACTCCCTCAGTACTGACCCTCTGACAGTGCAGCACTCCCTCAGTACTGACTGTCTGGCAGTGCAGCACTCCCTCAGTAATGACCCTCTGACAGTGCGGCACTCCCTCAGTACTGACCCTCTGACAGTGCAGCACTCCCTCAGTACTGACCCTCTGACAGTGCAGCACTCCCTCAGTACTGACCCTCTGACAGTGCAGCACAGCCTCAGTACTGACCCTCTGACAGTGCAGCACTCCCTCAGTACTGACTCTCTGACAGTGCAGCGCACCCTCAGTCCTGACCCTCTGGTAGTGCAGCACTCCCTCAGTACTGACTCTCTGACAGTGCAGCACTCCCTCAGTACTGACCCTCTGACAGTGCAGCACTCCCTCAGTACTGACCCTCTGACAGTGCAGCACTCACTCAGTACTGCCCCTCTGACAGTACAGCACTCCCTCAGTACTGATCCTCTGACAATGCAGCACTCCCTCAGTACTGACCCTCTGACAGTGCAGCACTCCCTCAGTACTGACCCTCTAACAGTGCAGCACTCCCTCAGTACTGACCCTCTGACAGTGCAGAATTCCCTCAGTAATGACCCTCTGACAGTGCGGCACTCACTCAGTACTGACCCTCTGATAGTGCAGCACTCCCTCAGTACTTCCCCTCTGACAGTACAGCACTCCCTCGGTACTGATCCTCTGATAATGCAGCACTCCCTCAGTACTGACCCTCTGACAGTGCAGCACTCCCTCAGTACTGACCCTCTGACAGTGCAGCACTCCCTCAGTACTGACCCTCTGACAGTGCGGCATTCCCTCAGTACTGACTCTCTGACAGTGCAGCATTCTTCAGTACTGACCCTCTGACAGTGTGGCACTCCCTCAGTACTGACCCTCTGACAGTGCTGCACTCCCTCAGTACTGACCCTCTGACAGTGCAGCACTCCCTCAGTACTGACCTTCTGACAGTGCAGCACTCCCTCAGTACTGACCCTCTGACAGTGCGGCACTCCCTCAGTACTGACCCTCTGACAGTGCAGCATCCCTCAGTACTGACCTACTGACAGTGCAGCACTCCCTCAGTACTGACCCTCTGACAGTGCTGCACTCCCTCAGTACTGACCCTCTGACAGTGCAGCACTCCCTCAGTACTGACCTTCTGACAGTGCAGCACTCCCTCAGTACTGACCTTCTGACAGTGCAGCACTCCCTCAGTACTGACCCTCTGACAGTGCGGCACTCCCTCAGTACTGACCCTCTGACAGTGCAGCACTCCCTCAGTACTGACCTACTGACAGTGCAGCACTCCCTCAGTACTGACCCTCTGACAGTGCTGCACTCCCTCAGTACTGACCCTCTGACAGTGCAGCACTCCCTCAGTACTGACCTACTGACAGTGCAGCACTCCCTCAGTACTGACCCTCTGACAGTGCAGCACTCCCTCAGTACTGACCCTCTGACAGTGCAGCACACACTCAGTACTGACCCTCTGACAGTGCAGCACTCCCTCAGTACTGACTCTCTGACAGTGCAGCGCACCCTCAGTCCTGACACTCTGATAGTGCAGCACTCCCTCAGTACTGACTCTCTGACAGTGCAGCACTCCTTCAGTACTGACCCTCTGACAGTGCAGCACTCCCTCAGTACTGACCCTCTGACAGTGCAGCACTCACTCAGTACTGCCCCTCTGACAGTACAGCACTCCCTCAGTACTGATCCTCTGACAATGCAGCACTCCCTCAGTACTGACCCTCTGACAGTGCAGCACTCCCTCAGTACTAACCCTCTGACAGTGCAGAATTCCCTCAGTACTGACCCTCTGACAGTGCGGCACTCACTCAGTACTGACCCTCTGATAGTGCAGCACTCCCTCAGTACTTCCCCTCTGACAGGACAGCACTCCCTCGGTACTGATCCTCTGATAATGCAGTACTCCCTCAGTACTGACCCTCTGACAGTGCAGCACTCCCTCAGTACTGACCCTCTGACAGTGCAGCACTCCCTCAGTACTGACCCTCTGACAGTGCGGCATTCCCTCAGTACTGACCCTCTGACAGTGCAGCATTCTTCAGTACTGACCCTCTGACAGTGCAGCACTCCCTCAGTACTGACCCTCTGACAGTGCGGCACTCCCTCAGTACTGACCCTCTGACAGTGCTGCACTCCCTCAGTACTGACCCTCTGACAGTGCAGCACTCCCTCAGTACTGACCTTCTGACAGTGCAGCACTCCCTCAGTACTGACCCTCTGACAGTGCGGCACTCCCTCAGTACTGACCATCTGACAGTGCTGCACTCCCTCAGTACTGACCCTCTGACAGTGCAGCACTCCCTCAGTACTGACCCTCTGACAGTGCAGCACTCCCTCAGTACTGACCCTCTGACAGTGCAGCACTCCCTCAGTACTGACCCTCTGAAAGTGCGGCACTCCCTCAGTACTGACCCTCTGACAGTGCAGCACTCCCTCAGTACTGACCCTCTGACAGTGCAGCACTCCCTCAGTACTGACCCTCTGACAGTGCAGCACTCCCTCAGTACTGACCCTCTGAAAGTGCAGCGCCCCCTCAGTACTGACCCTCTGACAGTGCAGCACAGAAACTAGTTGAAGATTGAAATAACTTTATAAACTGCTTTGACCTTCCTCTTTTTGGTTTATGACAGTCTCTAAAACCTGAAATAAATGCTTAACAGTTGGCACTTAATGCATGGTAGACCTAAGATGAGCTTATTTATTTTGGTAATCTCCTGTGTTGCGGTCGACATCTGTTGCTGCAAGAAATGAAAATAAAGCCACACTTTGTACAAGAGTGAAGTGGTCTTTGAAGTGAGCTGTATTCTCAATGACTCAATCCCAATAGGCTGTTCATCAAGGGCAAGGTTTAGTTAAAATCAAAGAATAACTCCGCATTTACATAGCACCTTTCATCATGTCAAAACACCCCAAATCTCTTCGGACAATAAGAAACATAGAATCTCTACAGTGCAAATGGAGACCATTCGGCCCATCGCGCCTCTACTTACCTTCTGCAAGAGCACCCTACCGAGGCCCACTCCTCACCCTATCCCTGTAACCCTACTTATCCTTTTGGACCTATAGGCAATTGATCATGGCACAGTGTGAATAACCTCACACTTATCCAAAGTATGCTGCATCTGCCATTCATGCTGTCCAGATCATGCTGTAGGATCCCTGCATCCTCGTCTCAATTCACCTTCCCACCCCGCCTAACTTGGTATCAACTGCAAACTTTGAGATGTTACATTTTGTTCCCTCATCCAGATTATTGATATATATTGTGAATAGCTGGGGTCCCTGCACCGATCCCTGTGGTATCCCACTAGTTACTGCCTGACAATTTGAAAGGGACCCATTAATCCCCACTCTTTGTTTCCTCTCTGCCAACCAGTTTTCTATCCACCTCAATACACTTCCCCAATTCCATGCCCTTTAATTTTGCACAATAATCTCTTATGCGGGACTTTGTCAAACGCCTTCTGAAAGTCTAAATATACCACATCGACCTGCTCCCCCTTGTCAACTGTACTGGTTACATCTTCAAAGAATTCCAACACATTTGCCAAGCATGATTTTCCCTTCATAAATCCATGCTGACTCTGACTTTTAGGGCAGCACGGTAACATTGTGGATAGTACAATTGCTTCACAGCTCCAGGGTCCCAGGTTCGTTTCCAGTTTGGGTCACTGTCTGTGCGGAGTCTGCACATCCTCCCCGTGTGTGCGTGGGTTTCCTCCGGGTGCTCCGGTTTCCTCCCACAGTCCAAAGACGTGCAGGTTAGGTGGATTGGCCATGATAAATTGCCCTTAGTGTCCAAAATTGCCCTTAGTGTTAGGTGGGGTTACTGGGTTGTGGGGATAGGGTGGAGGTGTTGACCTTGGGTAGGGTGCTCTTTCCAAGAGCCGCTGCAGACTCGATGGGCCGAATGGCCTCCTTCTGCACTGTAAATTCTATGACCTTCTATGACTGATCCTGCCACTGCTTTCTAAATGTTCCGCTATAAAGTCCTTGATAATGGATTCAAGCATTTTCCCCACTCCCGATGTTAGGCTTCAGTACTGCCCCACAACTGCCCTCTTATTACTGCACCTCCGACAGTGTTGCCTTACTGAGCCTCTCCCGACAGTGTGGCACTCCCTCAGTTATGCCCCCTGACAGTTCAGAATTCCCTCAGTTCTGCCTTGTTAACAGTGGGTGCTCCCTCAATCCTACTCTTCTTTCTACAGATCTTTCTCAGTATTGGTCTTCACACAATACATCACTCCCTGAGTGTCAGCCCTCTGACAGTCCAGTGCTCCCTCAGCACAGCACTCACTCAGGTCTGGCATGGGATTGTCAGCTCCAGATTGCCAAAGATGGATTTGGTCCATATCCCACTGTCTCTTTTATTTAAATTTTTCCAATTGAGGGGTAGTGTAGCGTGGCCAATCCACCTGCCCTGCACATCTTTGGGTTGTGGGAGTGAAACCCACGCAGACACGGGGAGAATGTGCAAACGCCACACGGACAGTGACCCAGAGCCGGGATCGAACCTGGGACCTCGGCGCCGTGAGGCAGCAGTGCTAACCACTGCTCCACCGTGCCACCCATCCCACTGTCTCAGAGAAGCGTGCTAACATTGAGGCAAGGCTATAGCGACTGGAGGAGACAGACAACTGACTGCCGGACAGTAACCGAATTGTGAAAGACATTTCCAGGGATTGGACGTGACATGGGCAGCATAAGTACGTTTGGGCAATGTGGGAAATGCTGAAGCGATGAGGCACCATCCTCCATAGAAAGCCAGGGTGACAACTCCAGGTCAATATTCTTGTTGCTTTCAGACCAATTTCTGCCATTGGGCAGAATTATCCTCATGGGCTCCCGGGGAAACAATTTCAAGAGAAAGGAAGTGAATGAGTTTCTGTAATCTATGGAGGTGAACTTTCCTCTGTATAGCCATTGCCTTGTCTCTCTCTCTCTCTCTCACACTCTTGGCCCTCCCACTGATGCCAGAGGTAACGGAGCGGGAGCGGGAAGGAGAGGCCTTTGCAATTGGCTGTGATTAGATCGAAAAGAATGGAAGGAGATGAGAGCATCTCCACCCAGCTGGATGATGGTGGGTGAGGTGTTGGAGGAGGATGGTGCGGTCAACCTTGTCAATGGATGCAGACAGGTCCAGAAGGACGGGGAGGGAGGGTTTATCTCTGTCTCTGCTCCCATAAGTCCGGGGAACGCAGACCTGAGCAGATAGGGTGGACACCGGTTGAGCCATTCACCCCTGATCTGGTTGTACCATATTGAGAGCTATTGGGCCCTGTTGTTACCCTGTTCAAGCTGCTTACTATTCCAGGACCATCCTGAGATGCAAAGGTAACCCCCTGATTTTTTTTCTCCACAGCAAATCATCACCTGAAACCCAAAGATAAAAGCAAATGACTGCGGATGCTGGAATCTGAAACAAAAACAGAAAATGCTGGACAATCTCAGCAGACCTGATAGCATCTGTGGAGAGAGAAGGGAACGACCGTTTTGAGTCTGGATGGCTTTGACAAAGGGTTACCCACATTCGAAATGTTAGCTCCTTTCTCTCCCGACAGTTGCTGTCAGACCTGCTGGGACTGTCCTGTATCACCTCACCTCAAACAGAAGCTCATATATCCAAGATTGAGGCAAATCGATCAGCTGCCTCAGTCGTGGTCCTTCTTTCCGTTAGTCCACCTGGGAAAGGTTCCTTTCATGTTTCCCCCTCCTTAGCCCTGAACTCACATCTCGTTTCTCTCCTATCGCCCCTCATGACCTTTCTGAGCTCATCTTGTCCAAATTCCCTCACTGGCATTCCCGCTAAACTGCTGAGCACTATTACAATCCCAGACCAGACCCCAAGAGTGTCGAGGATACTGGGCTGAAACCCCAATATTTTAGTTAATTTGAAAGTCTGTGCGGAAAGAATGATTCGCTCCAGCAGTGATTGCATGAAGAAATCGGGCTGGGTTATCTTAAAACAAAACTTTATTAAAACCACAATATTAATCTTTGTTTACTTCGCACTGGAGAAGAACACCTTACATTTATCCCTTAAAAACTACAACTCAATTTCCCATTAAAAAACAAGAAAAGGGACTTCCGGGTGCGGCAATGACCAGCTGAGTCGCACGTTTCGGCACCTCCCGTTGGAAGGGACTTTTGGGCTCTTATTAGGAGCCCCAACGGCAATTTTTGACGGCTAAAACCATTGTGCGGTGAAATAGAAGGGAATCCCCCCGGATATGTATGGAGAAAGGAGAGAGTAGTGGCTGGATTGCTGAGGATCCTCAGGAGCAGCGGCAAGGAAGGGAAGCATGAAGCAAGATGGCGGCGGAAAGAGGCCGTTCGGTGTGGGGCACGGAACAGCAAGAGTTCCTGCGCCGCTGTGTGGAGGAGCTGAAGAAGGAGGTGTTGGCCCCGATGCTACAGGTGATTGAAGGGCTACAGGAGGCACAGAAGACCCAGGAGTTGGAGCTTCGTGATGTGAAGGCAAAGGCTGCCGAGAATGAGGATGAAATACAGGGCCTGGCGGTGAAGACAGAGACGCACGAGACACTGCATAAAAGGTGTGTAGAGAGGCTGGAAGCCCTGGAGAATAACTCGAGGAGGAAGAACTTAAGAGTTTTGGGTCTTCCCGAAGGTGCAGAGGGGGCGGACGTCGGGGCATATGTGAGCACATTGCTTCACTCGTTAATGGGACCGGAGGCCCCGACGGGCCCATTGGAAGTGGAGGGAGCATATCGAGTCCTGGCGCGAAGACCAAAGGCAGGAGAAATACCTCGAGCCATAGTGGTGAGGTTTCACCGCGAAAAGGACAGGGAGATGGTCCTGAGATGGGCGAAAAAGACACGGAGCTGCAGGTGGGAGAATGCGGTGATCTGCGTGTACCAGGATTGGAGTGCGGAGGTGGCGAGAAGGAGGGCGAGTTTAAATCGGGCCAAGGCGGTGCTGCATAGAAAGAAAGTTAAATTTGGAATGCTGCAGCCAGCGAGACTGTGGGTTACACACCAAGGGAAACATCACTACTTCGAGACGGCAGAAGAGGCATGGACATTTATTGTAGAGGAGAAGTTGGACTAGACTGGAGAGAGAAAGAGTTTCTGTAATAAAGTAGTGGGGGGATTGTATGGGACGGGGAAGAGGGGAAGGGGGGGAAATTTTCTCTATTCCCCTCGTTGGGGGGGGGGGGGGATGGTGAACTGTGGGCGCCGGTGGGGAAGGAGAGGGGGAAGGAGAGAGGGAGCTGCGCCATTAGGGGCGGGGCCGAGTGGGAAACGCGGGCTTTGTTCCCGCGCTATGGTAATTGCAGCGGGAAAGGGAGCGCAGGAAGGAGGGGGCCTTACACAATGGGGGGCCAAGGATAAACGGGGGAAGCCGAGGTCAGCCAGAGTTTGCTGACTTCTGGGAGCAACATGGGGGAGCAATTACGCTAGAAAGGGATCTAGCGGGGGGGGGGGGGGGGTGGTTAACTGGGTTGCTGCTGCTAAGGGAAAGGGGGAGCTGTTATGGGGCGGGGTGGACGGGACGGGAGGACACCGTCGGGGGGACAAACGGGAGCGTGGGAACCGGGTGAGGAGCTGGTCTAAAAAAGGGGATGGCTAGTCGACATGGGGGGGGGGGGGGGGGGGGGGGGGGGGGGGTAAAGAGCCCCCCAACCCGGTTGATCACGTGGAATGTGAGAGGGCTGAATGGGCCGATTAAGAGGGCAAGGGTACTCGCGCACCTAAAGAAATTAAAGGCAGATGTGGTCATGCTACAGGAGACGCATCGGAAACTGGCGGATCAGGTTAGATTACGTAAGGGATGGGTGGGACAGGTATTTCACTCGGGCTTGGATGCGAAAAATAGAGGGGTGGCTATATTAGTGGGGAAACGGGTACTGTTTGAGGCGTGGACCATAGTAGCGGACAGTGGGGGTAGATACGTGATGGTGAGTGGCAGATTACAAGGGGAAGCGGTGGTTCTGGTGAACGTATATGCCCCGAACTGGGATGATGCAAACTTCATGAAGCGTATGCTGGGGCGTATCCCGGAACTGGAGGCGGGAAAGTTGGTAATGGGGGAGATTTCAACACGGTGCAGGATCCAGGGCTGGACCGGTCCAGGTCTAGGACCGGGAGGAGGCCGGCAGCGGCCAAGGTGCTTAAGGACTTCATGGAGCAGATGGGAGGAGTAGACCCCTGGAGATTCACTAGGCCCAGGAGTAGGGAGTTTTCCTTCTTCTCTCATGTTCATAAGGTGTATTCTCAGATAGACTTCTTTGTCCTGGGAAGTGCACTGATCCCAAAGGTGACAGGGACGGAGTATTCGGCCATAGCCATCTCGGACCATGCCCCACATTGGGTAGACCTGGTGGTAGGAGAGGAATAGGAACGGCACCCACTCTGGAGATTAGATATGGGACTGTTGGCGAATGAGGGGGTGTGTGTAAGGGTGACGGGATGTATCGAAAGGTACCTGGAGATTAACGATGATGGAGAGGTTCGGGTGGGAGTGGTCTGGGAGGCACTGAAGGTGGTGGTCAGAGGGGAACTGATATCCATAAAGGCCCATAAGGGGAAACAAGAGGGTAAAGAGAGGGAGCGATTGTTGAGAGAAATTTTGAGGGTGGATAGGCAGTATGTAGAGGCTCCGGATGAGGGACTGTACAGGGAAAGACGAAGGTTGCATACGGAATTTGACTTGCTGACCACGGGCAGGGCAGAGGCACAATGGAGGAAGGCACAGGGAGTACAGTATAAATACGGAGAGAAGGCGAGCCGGTTACTGGCCCAACAATTGAGGAAGAGAGGGGCGGCGAGGGAGATAGGTGGGGTGAGGGACGAGGAGGGTGAGATGGAACGGGGAGCAGAGAGGGTGAATGGGGTGTTTAAGGCATTTTATGAGAGGCTGTATAAGGCTCAACCCCCGGAAGGGAGGGCATGATGCACTTCCTGGATCAGCTGGAATTCCCGAAGGTGGAGGAGCAGGAGAGGACAGGATTGGGAGCACAGATTGAGGTGGAGGAGGTGGTAAAAGGGATTGGGAGCATGCAGGCAGGGAAGGCCCCGGGACCAGATGGGTTCCCGGTGGAATTTTATAGGAAATACATGGACCTACTAGCCCCGCTTCTGACGAGAACCTTTAACGAGGCCAGGGAAGGGGGGACGTTGCCCCCGACGATGTTGGAGGCGACGATATCGTTACTCCTGAAGAGGGACAAAGACCCGCTGCAGTGCGGGTCTTAAAGGCCTATCTCCCTCCTGACTGTAGATGCCAAGCTCTTGGCCAAGGTGATGGCGACGAGGATAGAGGATTATGTCCCAGGGGTGGTTCACGAGGATCAAACTGGGTTTGTTAAGGGGAGACAGTTGAACACTAATATACAAAGGCTGCTAGGTGTGATGATGATGTCCCCGCCGGAGGGAGAGGCGGAGATAGTGGTGGCGATGGACGCTGAGAAAGCATTTGATAGAGTGGAGTGGGATTACCTGTGGGAAGTGTTGAGGAGATTTGGATTTGGAGAGGGGTTTATTGGGTGGGTTCAGCTCTTATATAGGGTCCCGGTGGCAAGTGTGATCACAAACAGACAGAGGTCTGACTACTTCCGTCTATACAGAGGGACAAGACAGGGGTGTCCCCTATCCCCGATACTGTTTCCGTTGGCAATTGAGCCACTGGCCATAGCGCTGAGGGGCTCCAGGAAGTGGAGGGGAGTACTTAGGGGAGGAGAAGAGCATCGGGTGTCATTATATGCGGATGATTTGTTGTTGTATGTCGCGGACCCAGTGGAGGGGATGCCCGAGATAATGCAGACACTCGGGGAGTTTGGGGAATTTTCGGGATATAAATTGAATATGGGGAAGAGTGAGCTGTTTGTGATGCACCCTGGGGAACAGGGCAGGGGAATAGATGATTTGCCGCTGAGGAGAGTAACAAGGGATTTTCGGTACCTAGGGATCCAGATAGCCAGGAACTGGGGAACCTTGCATAAGCTTAATTTAGGAAGATTGGTGGAGCAGATGGAAGAGGACTTTAGGAGATGGGACATGGTGCCCCTGTCACTGGCGGGTAGGGTGCAGGCGGTCAAAATGGTTGTCCTTCCGCGATTTCTTTTTGTGTTCCAGTGCCTCCCTGTGATGATTACCAAGGCTTTTTTCAAAAAAGTGGATAAGAGCGTTATGAGCTTTGTGTGGGCTGGGAAGACCCCAAGAGTGAGGAGGGGGTTTCTGCAGCGTAGCAGGGATAGGGGGGGCTGGCACTGCCGAGCTTAAGTGACTATTATTGGGCCGCCAACATATCAATGGTATGCAAGTGGATGGGGGAAAGGGAGGGAGCGGCGTGGAAAAGGCTAGAGATGGCGTCCTGTAGGGGAACCAGCCTGCAAGCATTAGTGACGGCGCCTTTACCGTTCTCCCCGAAAAAGTACACCACAAGTCTAGTGGTGGTGGCAACACTGAAAATTTGGGGGCAGTGGAGACGGCATAAGGGAGCGACGGGTGCCTCGGGGCGGTCCCCGATAAGGAACAACCATAGGTTTGTCCCGGGGAAGATAGATGGGGGATTTAAAGTCTGGCAGAGAGCAAGGATTGAGCAACTGAGGGATTTGTTCCGAGACGGGACGTTTGCGAGTCTGGGAGCACTGACGGAAAAATATGGGTTGCCACCGGGGAATGCATTTCGCTATATGCAACTGAGGGCTTTTGCGAGGCAACAGGTGAGGGAATTTCCGCGGCTCCCGGCGCAAGAGATTCAGGACAGGGTGATTTCGGGGGCATGGGTGGGGGGTGGTAGGGTGTCAGATATATACAGGGAGATGAGAGACGAGGGGAGATCATGGTGGATGAGCTGAAGGGAAAATGGGAAGAGGCGCTGGGGGAAGAGATCGAGGAGGGGCTGTGGGCAGATGCCCTAAGTAGGGTAAACTCTTCATCCTCATGCGCCAGGCTCAGCCTGATACAATTCAAGGTTCTACATAGGGCGCATATGACTGGAGAAAGGTTCAGTAGATTTTTTGGAGTGGAGGACAGGTGTGGGAGATGCGCGGGAAGCCCAGCGAACCACACCCACATGTTTTGGTCATGCCCGGCACTACAGGGGTTCTGGGTGGGGGTGGCAAATGTGCTTTCGAAGGTGGTGGGGGTCCGGGTCGAGCCAGGCTGGGGGATGACTATATTCGGGGTTGCAGAAGAGCCGGGAGTGCAGGAGGCGAGAGAGGCTGATGTTTTGGCCTTTGCGTCCCTAGTAGCCCGGCGAAGGATATTGCTTATGTGGAAGGAAGCTAAGCCCCCGGGCGTGGAGGCCCGGATAAACGACATGGCAGGGTTTATAAAATTGGAGCGGATAAAGTACGCACTAAGAGGTTCAGCTCAAGGGTTCACCAGGCGGTGGCAACCGTTCCTTGACTACCTCGCAGAACGATAAGGGAAATGGGGAAGGTAGCAGCAGCAACCCGGGGGGGAGGGGGGGAGGGGGGACGGGAGGGCCCACGCGGGCCCTCAGGGGTTTTCTATAGTTGTTTGTATATTAGCTATTTATACTGGCGTGTGGGACTTCATTGTTTTGAAGAGTTATTATTTTGTTGTTGGCAGTTGCCGTTCAGCTAATATATTATTTATTTGTTAAAAACGGTCATTATTATTTATATTGTTTTAAAGTTGTAAAAAGGGGGAAATCTTGTACTGTTCTTGTTTGACCGAAAAAATCTGAATAAAATATATATTTTTTAAAAACTAGAAAAGAAACATTCAGCTCTCAATCCATCTTATTCTGGGAGACTTGTGGACTGAGCATCAGACAGATCAGAGTTCAACTCCTCTCTCCAAGGTTACTCGAGCAAATCCCTCTCTAATGTTTTCAAAATGTCTCTCTGCCTTCCTTAGCTGTACCCCACAATGACCTCATCGCCGCAACCCTTGACCCCGCCGCCAGGCCTTGCAAACAATCGTCCCATCGTCAACCTCCCTTCCAAATGTGTTAGTGCCTCCCAAATCCAGCCCCATTTTCCCCTGAACTCCGTGTTTGAATCTCTCCAATCAGATTTGCTGCCCTGTCACAGGATATGATGATCATCAAAGTCTCAGATGACATCCTGTGTGACTGTAACAAAGATAAACCTTCCCTCCGTGTCCTTCTGGATGTGTCTACAGCCATTGGCAGGGTTGATCGCACCATCCTCCTCCAACACCTCACCGATTGTCTTCCAGCTGGGTGGGGCTGTTCTCACCGTCTGCCGTTCTCATCTCTCTAATTACAGCCATTTGCAATGGTCCCTCTTCCTGCTCCCACACCGTTTCCTCTGGTGTCCCTCAAAGGATCGATCCCGGGTCCCCTCCTATTTATAATCAACATTTTGCCCCCCCCCACTCCACCAGCAATAATCTGAGATTAATACGGTCTGTTCACGACCTTGGTGTCATCTTTGGTCTGAGTTGAGCTCCTGACCTCATTTTGTGAACTAAAGTCCGCCAGCTTTGTAACATTGTCCCACTTCGCTCCTGTCTCGACACAGCTGCAGCTAAAACCCTCATCCTTATCTTCATTACCTCTAGACTTGACTAATCCACTGCATTCCTGGCTGCTCTCCCACAATCTGCCCTCCATAGAACTGAAGTCGGTGAAGACTCTGCTGCTTTGTGTCTTAACTCGCAGCAAGTCCTTGTCCCCGTGTCATCATCCTGTCCACTGGTCTACCCTGGCCCCCAGTCAGGCAACATCTTCATTTTAAAATTCTCCCAATTTTTTTCAAAACCCTCCATGGCCTCTTCCCTCCCTCTAATCTTCTCCATCCCCACGACTCTCTGATATATCTGCATTCCTCTCATTCTGGCCTCTTGCGCTCCTCAATTTTAGTTGCTCTGCCAATTCTCTCGGTTCCAAGTAGCTGTGAAATTTCCTCCTTCCACTTCTCCACCTCACAAGACATTCCTTTGACCAAGCATTTGGTCATCTGACCTAATATCTCCCCATGTGGCTCGACGCTACATTTTGTTTTACAATGCTCCTGCAAAATACCTTGTTATGTTTTTAATCTGTTAACGGGCTATATAAATATCAGCTGATGTTGCTATCAGTATATTCCCATCCTTATTTTTTTAAATTTAGAGTACCCAATTCATTTTTTCCAATTAAGAGGCAATTTAGCGTGGCCAGTCCACCTAGCATGCACATTTTTGGGTTGTGTGGGGGCGAAACCCACGCAAACACGGGGAGAATATGCAAACTCCACACGGACAGTGACCCAGAGCCGGGATCGAACCTGGGACCTCGGCGCGAACCCACTGCGCCACCGTGCTGCCCTGTAGGCTCCCATCCTGACAAATGAGGAAATAGAGCTGGGTCTGGCTCTGAGAAATGATGTGGCACAACTGGGAGGATGTTTCAATGGAAGATCATTTGGGAAACAGTGATCACACTATCATCAGGTTCGGAAAAGGATAAGAAGATTCATCTGTCGGAAACTGAAGGAAAGCTATTGTTGGTGAGCTGCCAAAGGGAACGAGCCGGCTGGATTGGAATCAAAGACTGGCAGGAAAAAGCAGCAAATGATTGATGGACGGGCAGCCTTCAATAAGTGATCAAAACCAAGGGACAGAAAAGGACAGTGGTAGGAGGTATGGAATTGGCCCCTCTCCTTCCCTGTTAAACTAATTGCTGTTTATAATTCCATTCGACTCCCTGGTTTTTACCTGCTTAGCAAGTTACTGGCTTCAACTCTCCCTGATAACAACTTTTATCACAGGTGGTGAGTTTGTCATAGGGGGCGGGATTCTCCAATATCGGCGCGATGTCCGTCGACTGGCGCCAAAAACGGTGCAAATCAGTCCGGCATTGCGCCGCCCCAAAGGTGCGGGAGTCTCCGCATCTTGAGCGGCCGAGCCCTCACCTTGAGGGGCTAGGCCCGCGCCGGACTGATTTCCGCCCCGCCAGCTGGCGGGAAAGGCCTTTGGTGCCCCGCCAGCTGGCGCGAAATTGACTTTGCCGGGCGGCGCATGCGCGCGAGCGTCAGCGGCCGCTCACGGCATCCCCGCGCATGCGCAGTGGAGGGGGTCTCTTCCGCCTCCGCCATAGTGGAGACCATGGCGAAGGCGGATGGAAAAGAGTGCCCCCATGGCGCAGGCCCGCCCGCGGATCGGTGGGCCCCGATCGCGGGCCAGGCCACCGCGGGGGCACCTCCCCGCCCCCCCGGGGCCAGATCGTCCCGCGCCCCCCCCAGGACCCCGGAGCCCGCCTGCGCCGCCTTGTCCCGCCATCCCAAAGGTGGTTAAATCCATGCCGGCTGGCATGGGTTGACAGCGGCGGGACATCGGCCCATCACGGGCCGGAGAATCGCCGGGGGGGATTCTCCGACCCGGCGGGGGGGGTCGGAGAATCCCGCCCATGGCATCTGTCACGATGGCGATCCCTCAGAATGGGGGTGAGACTGAGTGGCTGTTCGAACCGTTTCTAATTCAGAGGCTGCCAGAGGGGAGCAGGGAATGAAACCTGTTCTATGTGTTTCGCTGAGGGAGCTGTTTGACTCTTTAAAAGAGATTGGCTGTTGGTGCTGGTTAAAGTACAAACTGATAGCTGAGAATGAGGAGAACTGATAACTGAGACTTTGATTGTGCGATTCTCCTCTTGGAATAGGTGCGAAAGTGGCTGAGTCCGGCGTGCACAGTTGATTAATGAGTATAAAGGGTCTGTTTGATCGGGTATTTATCTCACTCGGAAGGTTAAGGAGAGCAGGCGCCAAAGGTCACATCAGCTGGAGTTTCCTCTTTTAACAAGGCCATTCCTGCTTTTTCTGGACCTCAAGAGGTCTTCCAATTATGCAGCAATTTGTCAATTAGACCCATCTTACTCACAGCACACAGTCAGTGAGAGACTGAAACATCAGACTGGAAATTGGGCAGCTTTCAGAAAGCTTTCTCCAGGCAACGGAGTTCTCAAAGCATTTTACCAACAAAAAAATGTTTAGCCAGGAGAGACAAATCAGTCCATCATATCTGTGTTGGCTCTCAGAAAGAATTAATTGATAGACAACTGTCTCCCATCTCCCTGTATCAAACTAATCCCAATGTCTCCCATCTCCCTGTATCAAACTAATCCCAATGTCTCCCATCTCCCTGTATCAAACTAATCCCAATGCCTCCCATCTCCCTGTATCAAACTACTCCCAATGTCTCCCATCTCCCTGTATCAAACTAATCCCAATGCCTCCCATCTCCCTGTATCAAACTACTCCCAATGCCTCCCATCTCCCTGTATCAAACTAATCCCAATGTCTCCCATCTCCCTGTATCAAACTAATCCCAATGTCTCCCATCTCCCTGTATCAAACTAATCCCAATGTCTCCCATCTCCCTGTATCAAACTAATCCCAATGTCTCCCATCTCCCTGTATCAAACTAATCCCAATGTCTCCCATCTCCCTGTATCAAACTAATCCCAATGTCGCCCATCTCCCTGTATCAAACTAATCCCAATGTCTCCCATCTCCCTGTATCAAACTAATCCCAATGTCTCCCATCTCCCTGTATCAAACTAATCCCAATGTCGCCCATCTCCCTGTATCAAACTAATCCCAATGTCGCCCATCTCCCTGTATCAAACTAATCCCAATGTCGCCCATCTCCCTGTATCAAACTAATCCCAATGTCTCCCATCTCCCTGTATCAAACTAATCCCAATGTCTCCCATCTCCCTGTATCAAACTAATCCCAATGTCTCCCATCTCCCTGTATCAAACTAATCCCAATGTCTCCCATCTCCCTCTATCAAACTAATCCCAATGTCTCCCATCTCCCTGTATCAAACTAATCCCAATGCCTCCCATCTACCTGTATCAGACTAATCCCAATGTCTCCCATCTCCCTGTATCAGGCTAATCCCAATGTCTCCCATCTCCCTGTATCAAACTAATCCCAATGTCTCCCATCTCCCTGTATCAAACTAATCCCAATGTCTCCCATCTCCCTGTATCAAACTAATCCCAATGTCTCCCATCTCCCTGTATCAAACTAATCCCAATGCCTCCCATCTCCCTGTATCAAACTAATCCCAATGTCTCCCATCTCCCTGTATCAAACTAATCCCAATGTCGCCCATCTCCCTGTATCAAACTAATCCCAATGTCTCCCATCTCCCTGTATCAAACTAATCCCAATGTCTCCCATCTCCCTGTATCAAACTAATCCCAATGTCTCCCATCTCCCTGTATCAAACTAATCCCAATGTCTCCCATCTCCCTGTATCAAACTAATCCCAAAGTCTCCCATCTCCCTGTATCAAACTAATCCCAATGTCTCCCATCTCCCTGTATCAAACTAATCCCAATGTCTCCCATCTCCCTGTATCAAACTAATCCCAATGCCGCCCATCTCCCTGTATCAAACTAATCCCAATGTCTCCCATCTCCCTGTATCAAACTTATCCCAATGCCTCCCATCTCCCTGTATCAAACTAATCCCAATGTCTCCCATCTCCCTGTATCAAACTAATCCCAATGTCTCCCATCTCCCTGCATCAAACTAATCCCAATGTCTCCCATCTCCCTGTATCAAACTAATCCCAATGTCTCCCATCTCCCTGTATCAAACCAATCCCAATGCCTCCCATCTCCCTGTATCAAACTAATCCCAATGTCTCCCATCTCCCTCTATCAAACTAATCCCAATGTCGCCCATCTCCCTGTATCAAACTAATCCCAATGTCTCCCATCTCACTGTATCAAACTAATCCCAATGTCGCCCATCTCCCTGTATCAAACTAATCCCAATGTCTCCCATCTCCCTGTATCAAACTAATCCCAATGTCTCCCATCTCCCTGTATCAAACTAATCCCAATGTCTCCCATCTCCCTGTATCAAACTAATCCCAATGTCTCCCATCTCCCTGTATCAAACTAATCCCAATATCTCCCATCTCCCTGTATCAAACTAATCCCAATGTCTCCCATCTCCCTGTATCAAACTAATCCCAATGTCTCCCATCTCCCTGTATCAAACTAATCCCAATGTCTCCCATCTCCCTCTATCAAACTAATCCCAATGTCTCCCATCTCCCTGTATCAAACTAATCCCAATGCCTCCCATCTACCTGTATCAAACTAATCCCAATGTCTCCCATCTCCCTGTATCAGGCTAATCCCAATGTCTCCCATCTCCCTGTATCAAACTAATCCCAATGTCTCCAATCTCCCTGTATCAAACTAATCCCAATGTCTCCCATCTCCCTGTATCAAACTAATCCCAATGTCTCCCATCTCCCTGTATCAAACTAATCCCAATGCCTCCCATCTCCCTGTATCAAACTAATCCCAATGTCTCCCATCTCCCTGTATCAAACTAATCCCAATGTCTCCCATCTCCCTGTATCAAACTAATCCCAATGTCGCCCATCTCCCTGTATCAAACTAATCCCAATGTCTCCCATCTCCCTGTATCAAACTAATCCCAATGTCTCCCATCTCCCTGTATCAAACTAATCCCAATGTCGCCCATCTCCCTGTATCAAACTAATCCCAATGTCTCCCATCTCCCTGTATCAAACTAATCCCAATGTCTCCCATCTCCCAGTATCAACCTAATCCCAATGTCTCCCATCTCCCTGTATCAAACTAATCCCAATGTCGCCCATCTACCTGTATCAAACAAATCCCAATGTCTCCCATCTCCCTGTATCAAACTAATCCCAATGTCTCCCATCTCCCTGTATCAAACTAATCCCAATGTCTCCCATCTCCCTGTATCAAACTAATCCCAATGTCTCCCATCTCCCTGTATCAAACTAATCCCAATGTCTCCCATCTCCCTGTATCAAATTAATCCCAATGCCTCCCATCTCCCTGTATCAAACTAATCCCAATGTCTCCCATCTCCCTGTATCAAACTAATCCCAATGTCTCCCATCTCCTTGTATCAAACTAATCCCAATGTCTCCCATCTCCTTGTATCAAACTAATCCCAATGTCTCCCATCTCCCTGTATCAAACTAATCCCAATGTCTCCCATCTCCCTGTATCAAACTAATCCCAATGTCTCCCATCTCCCTGTATCAAACTAATCCCAATGCCTCCCATCTCCCTGTATCAAACTAATCCCAATGCCTCCCATCTCCCTGTATCAAACTAATCCCAATGTCTCCCATCTCCCTGTATCAAACTTATCCCAATGCCTCCCATCTCCCTGTATCAAACTAATCCCAATGTCTCCCATCTCCCTGTATCAAACTAATCCCAATGTCTCCCATCTCCCTGTATCAAACTAATCCCAATGTCTCCCATCTCCCTGTATCAAACTTATCCCAATGCCTCCCATCTCCCTGTATCAAACTAATCCCAATGTCTCCCATCTCCCTGTATCAAACTAATCCCAATGTATCCCATCTCCCTCTATCAAACTAATCCCAATGTCTCCCATCTCCCTGTATCAAACTAATCCCAATGTCTCCCATCTCCCTGTATCAAACCAATCCCAATGCCTCCCATCTCCCTGTATCAAACTAATCCCAATGTATCCCATCTCCCTCTATCAAACTAATCCCAATGTCGCCCATCTTCCTGTATCAAACTAATCCCAATGTCTCCCATCTCCCTGTATCAAACTAATCCCAATGTCGCCCATCTCCCTGTATCAAACTAATCCCAATGTCTCCCATCTCCCTGTATCAAACTAATCCCAATGTCTCCCATATCCCTGTATCAAACTAATCCCAATGTCTCCCATCTCCCTGTATCAAACTAATCCCAATGTCTCCCATCTCCCTGTATCAAACTAATCCCAATGTCTCCCATCTCCCTGTATCAAACTAATCCCAATGTCGTCCATCTCCCTGTATCAAACTAATCCCAATGTCTCCCATCTCCCTGTATCAGACTAATCCCAATGTCTCCCATCTCCCTGTATCAAACTAATCCCAATGTCTCCCATCTCCCTGTATCAAACTAATCCCAATGTCGTCCATCTCCCTGTATCAAACTAATCCCAATGTCTCCCATCTCCCTGTATCAGACTAATCCCAATGTCGCCCATCTCCCTGTATCAAACCAATCCCAATGTCTCCCATCTCCCTGTATCAAACTAATCCCAATGTCTCCCATCTCCCTGTATCAAACTAATCCCAATGTCTCCCATCTCCCTGTATCAAACTAATCCCAATGTCTCCCATCTCCCTGTATCAAACTAATCCCAATGTCGCCCATCTCCCTGTATCAAACTAATCCCAATGTCGCCCATCTCCCTGTATCAAACTAATCCCAATGTCTCCCATCTCCCTGTATCAAACTAATCCCAATGTCGCCCATCTCCCTGTATCAAACTAATCCCAATGTCGCCCATCTCCCTGTATCAAACTAATCTCAATGTCTCCCATCTCCCTGTATCAACCTAATCCCAATGTCTCCCATCTCCCTGTATCAAACTAATCCCAATGTCGCCCATCTCCCTGTATCAAACTAATCCCAATGTCTCCCATCTCCCTGTATCAAACTAATCCCAATGTCTCCCATCTCCCTGTATCAAACTAATCCCAATGTCGCCCATCTCCCTGTATCAAACTAATCCCAATGTCTCCCATCTCCCTGTATCAAACTAATCCCAATGTCTCCCATCTGCCTGTATCAAACTAATCCCAATGTCTCCCATCTCCCTGTATCAAACTAATCCCAATGTCTCCCATCTCCCTGTATCAAACTAATCCCAATGTCTCCCATCTCCCTGTATCAAACTAATCCCAATGCCTCCCATCTCCCTGTATCAAACTAATCCCAATGTCTCCCATCTCCCTGTATCAAACTAATCCCAATGTCTCCCATCTCCCTGTATCAAACTAATCCCAATGTCTCCCATCTCCCTCTATCAAACTAATCCCAATGTCTCCCATCTCCCTGTATCAAACTAATCCCAATGCCTCCCATCTACCTGTATCAGACTAATCCCAATGTCTCCCATCTCCCTGTATCAGGCTAATCCCAATGTCTCCCATCTCCCTCTATCAAACTAATCCCAATGTCTCCCATCTCCCTGTATCAAACTAATCCCAATGTCTCCCATCTCCCTGTATCAAACTAATCCCAATGTCTCCCATCTCCCTGTATCAAACTAATCCCAATGCCTCCCATCTCCCTGTATCAAACTAATCCCAATGTCTCCCATCTCCCTGTATCAAACTAATCCCAATGTCTCCCATCTCCCTGTATCAACCTAATCCCAATGTCTCCCATCTCCCTGTATCAAACTAATCCCAATGTCGCCCATCTCCCTGTATCAAACTAATCCCAATGTCTCCCATCTCCCTGTATCAAACTAATCCCAATGTCTCCCATCTCCCTGTATCAAATTAATCCCAATGCCTCCCATCTCCCTGTATCAAACTAATCCCAATGTCTCCCATCTCCCTGTATCAAACTAATCCCAATGTCTCCCATCTCCTTGTATCAAACTAATCCCAATGTCTCCCATCTCCCTGTATCAAACTAATCCCAATGTCTCCCATCTCCCTGTATCAAACTAATCCCAATGTCTCCCATCTCCCTGTATCAAACTAATCCCAATGTCTCCCATCTCCCTGTATCAAACTAATCCCAATGCCTCCCATCTCCCTGTATCAAACTAATCCCAATGTCTCCCATCTCCCTGTATCAAACTTATCCCAATGCCTCCCATCTCCCTGTATCAAACTAATCCCAATGTCTCCCATCTCCCTGTATCAAACTAATCCCAATGTCTCCCATCTCCCTGTATCAAACTAATCCCAATGTCTCCCATCTCCCTGTATCAAACTAATCCCAATGTCTCCCATCTCCCTGTATCAAACCAATCCCAATGCCTCCCATCTCCCTGTATCAAACTAATCCCAATGTATCCCATCTCCCTCTATCAAACTAATCCCAATGTCGCCCATCTTCCTGTATCAAACTAATCCCAATGTCTCCCATCTCCCTGTATCAAACTAATCCCAATGTCGCCCATCTCCCTGTATCAAACTAATCCCAATGTCTCCCATCTCCCTGTATCAAACTAATCCCAATGTCTCCCATATCCCTGTATCAAACTAATCCCAATGTCTCCCATCTCCCTGTATCAAACTAATCCCAATGTCTCCCATCTCCCTGTATCAAACTAATCCCAATGTCTCCCATCTCCCTGTATCAAACTAATCCCAATGTCTCCCATCTCCCTGTATCAAACTAATCCCAATGTCGCCCATCTCCCTGTATCAAACTAATCCCAATGTCTCCCATCTCCCTGTATCAAACTAATCCCAATGTCGTCCATCTCCCTGTATCAAACTAATCCCAATGTCTCCCATCTCCCTGTATCAGACTAATCCCAATGTCGCCCATCCCCCTGTATCAAACCAATCCCAATGTCTCCCATCTCCCTGTATCAAACTAATCCCAATGTCTCCCATCTCCCTGTATCAAACTAATCCCAATGTCTCCCATCTCCCTGTATCAAACTAATCCCAATGTCTCCCATCTCCCTGTATCAAACTAATCCCAATGTCGCCCATCTCCCTGTATCAAACTAATCCCAATGTCGCCCATCTCCCTGTATCAAACTAATCCCAATGTCTCCCATCTCCCTGTATCAAACTAATCCCAATGTCGCCCATCTCCCTGTATCAAACTAATCCCAATGTCGCCCATCTCCCTGTATCAAACTAATCTCAATGTCTCCCATCTCCCTGTATCAACCTAATCCCAATGTCTCCCATCTCCCTGTATCAAACTAATCCCAATGTCGCCCATCTCCCTGTATCAAACTAATCCCAATGTCGCCCATCTCCCTGTATCAAACTAATCCCAATGTCTCCCATCTCCCTGTATCAAACTAATCCCAATGTCGCCCATCTCCCTGTATCAAACTAATCCCAATGTCTCCCATCTCCCTGTATCAAACTAATCCCAATGTCTCCCATCTGCCTGTATCAAACTAATCCCAATGTCTCCCATCTCCCTGTATCAAACTAATCCCAATGTCTCCCATCTCCCTGTATCAAACTAATCCCAATGTCTCCCATCTCCCTGTATCAAACTAATCCCAATGCCTCCCATCTCCCTGTATCAAACTAATCCCAATGTCTCCCATCTCCCTGTATCAAACTAATCCCAATGTCTCCCATCTCCCTGTATCAAACTAATCCCAATGTCTCCCATCTCCCTCTATCAAACTAATCCCAATGTCTCCCATCTCCCTGTATCAAACTAATCCCAATGCCTCCCATCTACCTGTATCAGACTAATCCCAATGTCTCCCATCTCCCTGTATCAGGCTAATCCCAATGTCTCCCATCTCCCTCTATCAAACTAATCCCAATGTCTCCCATCTCCCTGTATCAAACTAATCCCAATGTCTCCCATCTCCCTGTATCAAACTAATCCCAATGTCTCCCATCTCCCTGTATCAAACTAATCCCAATGCCTCCCATCTCCCTGTATCAAACTAATCCCAATGTCTCCCATCTCCCTGTATCAAACTAATCCCAATGTCTCCCATCTCCCTGTATCAACCTAATCCCAATGTCTCCCATCTCCCTGTATCAAACTAATCCCAATGTCGCCCATCTCCCTGTATCAAACTAATCCCAATGTCTCCCATCTCCCTGTATCAAACTAATCCCAATGTCTCCCATCTCCCTGTATCAAATTAATCCCAATGCCTCCCATCTCCCTGTATCAAACTAATCCCAATGTCTCCCATCTCCCTGTATCAAACTAATCCCAATGTCTCCCATCTCCTTGTATCAAACTAATCCCAATGTCTCCCATCTCCCTGTATCAAACTAATCCCAATGTCTCCCATCTCCCTGTATCAAACTAATCCCAATGTCTCCCATCTCCCTGTATCAAACTAATCCCAATGTCTCCCATCTCCCTGTATCAAACTAATCCCAATGCCTCCCATCTCCCTGTATCAAACTAATCCCAATGTCTCCCATCTCCCTGTATCAAACTTATCCCAATGCCTCCCATCTCCCTGTATCAAACTAATCCCAATGTCTCCCATCTCCCTGTATCAAACTAATCCCAATGTCTCCCATCTCCCTGTATCAAACTAATCCCAATGTCTCCCATCTCCCTGTATCAAACTAATCCCAATGTCTCCCATCTCCCTGTATCAAACCAATCCCAATGCCTCCCATCTCCCTGTATCAAACTAATCCCAATGTATCCCATCTCCCTCTATCAAACTAATCCCAATGTCGCCCATCTTCCTGTATCAAACTAATCCCAATGTCTCCCATCTCCCTGTATCAAACTAATCCCAATGTCGCCCATCTCCCTGTATCAAACTAATCCCAATGTCTCCCATCTCCCTGTATCAAACTAATCCCAATGTCTCCCATATCCCTGTATCAAACTAATCCCAATGTCTCCCATCTCCCTGTATCAAACTAATCCCAATGTCTCCCATCTCCCTGTATCAAACTAATCCCAATGTCTCCCATCTCCCTGTATCAAACTAATCCCAATGTCTCCCATCTCCCTGTATCAAACTAATCCCAATGTCGCCCATCTCCCTGTATCAAACTAATCCCAATGTCTCCCATCTCCCTGTATCAAACTAATCCCAATGTCGTCCATCTCCCTGTATCAAACTAATCCCAATGTCTCCCATCTCCCTGTATCAGACTAATCCCAATGTCGCCCATCTCCCTGTATCAAACCAATCCCAATGTCTCCCATCTCCCTGTATCAAACTAATCCCAATGTCTCCCATCTCCCTGTATCAAACTAATCCCAATGTCTCCCATCTCCCTGTATCAAACTAATCCCAATGTCGCCCATCTCCCTGTATCAAACTAATCCCAATGTCTCCCATCTCCCTGTATCAAACTAATCCCAATGTCTCCCATCTGCCTGTATCAAACTAATCCCAATGTCTCCCATCTCCCTGTATCAAACTAATCCCAATGTCTCCCATCTCCCTGTATCAAACTAATCCCAATGTCTCCCATCTCCCTGTATCAAACTAATCCCAATGTCTCCCATCTCCCTCTATCAAACTAATCCCAATGTCTCCCATCTCCCTGTATCAAACTAATCCCAATGCCTCCCATCTACCTGTATCAGACTAATCCCAATGTCTCCCATCTCCCTGTATCAGGCTAATCCCAATGTCTCCCATCTCCCTGTATCAAACTAATCCCAATGTCTCCCATCTCCCTGTATCAAACTAATCCCAATGTCTCCCATCTCCCTGTATCAAATTAATCCCAATGTCTCCCATCTCCCTGTATCAAACTAATCCCAATGCCTCCCATCTCCCTGTATCAAACTAATCCCAATGTCTCCCATCTCCCTGTATCAAACTAATCCCAATGTCTCCCATCTCCCTGTATCAAACTAATCCCAATGTCGCCCATCTCCCTGTATCAAACTAATCCCAATGTCTCCCATCTCCCTGTATCAAACTAATCCCAATGTCTCCCATCTCCCTGTATCAAACTAATCCCAAAGTCTCCCATCTCCCTGTATCAACCTAATCCCAATGTCTCCCATCTCCCTGTATCAAACTAATCCCAATGTCTCCTATCTCCCTGTATCAAACTAATCCCAATGTCTCCCATCTCCCTGTATCAAACTAATCCCAATGTCTCCCATCTCCCTGTATCAAACTAATCCCAATGCCTCCCATCTCCCTGTATCAAACTAATCCCAATGTCTCCCATCTGCCTGTATCAAACTAATCCCAATGTCTCCCATCACCTTGTATCAAACTAATCCCAATGTCTCCCATCTCCCTGTATCAAACTAATCCCAATGCCTCCCATCTCCCTGTATCAAACTAATCCCAATGTCTCCCATCTCCCTGTATCAAACTTATCCCAATGCCTCCCATCTCCCTGTATCAAACTAATGCCAATGTCTCCCATCTCCCTGTATCAAACTAATCCCAATGTCTCCCATCTCCCTGTATCAAACTAATCCCAATGTCTCCCATCTCCCTGTATCAAACTAATCCCAATGTCTCCCATCTCCCTGTATCAAACCAATCCCAATGCCTCCCATCTCCCTGTATCAAACTAATCCCAATGTCTCCCATCTCCCTCTATCAAACTAATCCCAATGTCGCCCATCTCCCTGTATCAAACTAATCCCAATGTCTCCCATCTCACTGTATCAAACTAATCCCAATGTCGCCCATCTCCCTGTATCAAACTAATCCCAATGTCTCCCATCTCCCTGTATCAAACCAATCCCAATGTCTCCCATCTCCCTGTATCAAACTAATCCCAATGTCTCCCATCTCCCTGTATCAAACTAATCCCAAAGTCTCCCATCTCCCTGTATCAAACTAATCCCAATGTCTCCCATCTCCCTGTATGAAACTAATCTCAATGTCTCCCATCTCCCTGTATCAAACTAATCCCAATGTCTCCCATCTGCCTGTATCAAACTAATCCCAATGTCTCCCATCTCCCTGTATCAAACTAATCCCAATGTCTCCCATCTGCCTGTATCAAACTAATCCCAATGTCTCCCACCTCCCTGTATCAAACTAATCCCAATGTCTCCCATCTCCCTGTATCAAACTAATCCCAATGTCTCCCATCTCCCTGTATCAAACTAATCCCAATGTCTCCCATCTCCCTGTATCAAACTAATCCCAATGTCTCCCATCTCCCTCTATCAAACTAATCCCAATGTCTCCCATCTCCCTGTATCAAACTAATCCCAATGCCTCCCATCTACCTGTATCAAACTAATCCCAATGTCTCCCATCTCCCTGTATCAAACTAATCCCAATGTCTCCCATCTCCCTGTATCAGGCTAATCCCAATGTCTCCCATCTCCCTGTATCAAACTAATCCCAATGTCTCCAATCTCCCTGTATCAAACTAATCCCAATGTCTCCCATCTCCCTGTATCAAACTAATCCCAATGTCTCCCATCTCCCTGTATCAAACTAATCCCAATGCCTCCCATCTCCCTGTATCAAACTAATCCCAATGTCTCCCATCTCCCTGTATCAAACTAATCCCAATGTCTCCCATCTCCCTGTATCAAACTAATCCCAATGTCGCCCATCTCCCTGTATCAAACTAATCCCAATGTCTCCCATATCCCTGTATCAAACTAATCCCAATGTCTCCCATCTCCCTGTATCAAACTAATCCCAATGTCTCCCATCTCCCTGTATCAAACTAATCCCAATGTCTCCCATCTCCCTGTATCAAACAAATCCCAATGTCTCCCATCTCCTTGTATCAAACTAATCCCAATGTCTCCCATCTCCCTGTATCAAACTAATCCCAATGTCTCCCATCTCCCTGTATCAAACTAATCCCAATGTCTCCCATCTCCCTGTATCAAACTAATCCCAATGTCGCCCATCTCCCTGTATCAAACAAATCCCAATGTCTCCCATCTCCCTGTATCAAACTAATCCCAATGTCTCCCATCTCCCTGTATCAAACTAATCCCAATTTCGTCCATCTCCCTGTATCAAACTAATCCCAATGTCGCCCATCTCCCTGTATCAAACTAATCCCAATGTCTCCCATCTCCCTGTATCAAACTAATCCCAATGTCTCCCATCTCCCTGTATCAAACTAATCCCAATGCCTCCCATCTCCCTGTATCAAACTAATCCCAATGTCTCCCATCTGCCTGTATCAAACTAATCCCAATGTCTCCCATCTCCTTGTATCAAACTAATCCCAATGTCTCCCATCTCCCTGTATCAAACTAATCCCAATGCCTCCCATCTCCCTGTATCAAACTAATCCCAATGTCTCCCATCTCCCTGTATCAAACTTATCCCAATGCCTCCCATCTCCCTGTATCAAACTAATGCCAATGTCTCCCATCTCCCTGTATCAAACTAATCCCAATGTCTCCCATCTCCCTGTATCAAACTAATCCCAATGTCTCCCATCTCCCTGTATCAAACTAATCCCAATGTCTCCCATCTCCCTGTATCAAACCAATCCCAATGCCTCCCATCTCCCTGTATCAAACTAATCCCAATGTCTCCCATCTCCCTCTATCAAACTAATCCCAATGTCGCCCATCTCCCTGTATCAAACTAATCCCAATGTCTCCCATCTCACTGTATCAAACTAATCCCAATGTCGCCCATCTCCCTGTATCAAACTAATCCCAATGTCTCCCATCTCCCTGTATCAAACCAATCCCAATGTCTCCCATCTCCCTGTATCAAACTAATCCCAATGTCTCCCATCTCCCTGTATCAAACTAATCCCAAAGTCTCCCATCTCCCTGTATCAAACTAATCCCAATGTCTCCCATCTCCCTGTATGAAACTAATCTCAATGTCTCCCATCTCCCTGTATCAAACTAATCCCAATGTCTCCCATCTGCCTGTATCAAACTAATCCCAATGTCTCCCATCTCCCTGTATCAAACTAATCCCAATGTCTCCCATCTGCCTGTATCAAACTAATCCCAATGTCTCCCACCTCCCTGTATCAAACTAATCCCAATGTCTCCCATCTCCCTGTATCAAACTAATCCCAATGTCTCCCATCTCCCTCTATCAAACTAATCCCAATGTCTCCCATCTCCCTGTATCAAACTAATCCCAATGTCTCCCATCTCCCTCTATCAAACTAATCCCAATGTCTCCCATCTCCCTGTATCAAACTAATCCCAATGCCTCCCATCTACCTGTATCAAACTAATCCCAATGTCTCCCATCTCCCTGTATCAAACTAATCCCAATGTCTCCCATCTCCCTGTATCAGGCTAATCCCAATTTCTCCCATCTCCCTGTATCAAACTAATCCCAATGTCTCCAATCTCCCTGTATCAAACTAATCCCAATGTCTCCCATCTCCCTGTATCAAACTAATCCCAATGTCTCCCATCTCCCTGTATCAAACTAATCCCAATGCCTCCCATCTCCCTGTATCAAACTAATCCCAATGTCTCCCATCTCCCTGTATCAAACTAATCCCAATGTCTCCCATCTCCCTGTATCAAACTAATCCCAATGTCGCCCATCTCCCTGTATCAAACTAATCCCAATGTCTCCCATATCCCTGTATCAAACTAATCCCAATGTCTCCCATCTCCCTGTATCAAACTAATCCCAATGTCGCCCATCTCCCTGTATCAAACTAATCCCAATGTCTCCCATCTCCCTGTATCAAACTAATCCCAATGTCTCCCATCTCCATGTAGCAAACTAATCCCAATGTCTCCCATCTCCCTGTATCAAACTAATCCCAATGTCTCCCATCTCCCTGTATCAAACTAATCCCAATGTCTCCCATCTCCCTGTATCAAACGAATCCCAATGTCTCCCATCTCCCTGTATCAACCTAATCCCAATGTCTCCCATCTCCCTGTATCAAACTAATCCCAATGTCGCCCATCTACCTGTATCAAACAAATCCCAATGTCTCCCATCTCCCTGTATCAAACTAATCCCAATGTCTCCCATCTCCCTGTATCAAACTAATCCCAATGTCTCCCATCTCCCTGTATCAAACTAATCCCAATGTCTCCCATCTCCCTGTATCAAAATAATCCCAATGTCTCCCATCTCCCTGTATCAAATTAATCCCAATGCCTCCCATCTCCCTGTATCAAACTAATCCCAATGTCTCCCATCTCCCTGTATCAAACTAATCCCAATGTCTCCCATCTCCTTGTATCAAACTAATCCCAATGTCTCCCATCTCCCTGTATCAAACTAATCCCAATGTCTCCCATCTCCCTGTATCAAACTAATCCCAATGTCTCCCATCTCCCTGTATCAAACTAATCCCAATGTCTCCCATCTCCTTGTATCAAACTACTCCCAATGTCTCCCATCTCCCTGTATCAAACTAATCCCAATGTCTCCCATCTCCCTGTATCAAACTAATCCCAATGTCTCCCATCTCCCTGTATCAAACTAATCCCAATGTCTCCCATCTCCCTGTATCAAACTAATCCCAATGCCTCCCATCTCCCTGTATCAAACTAATCCCAATGTCTCCCATCTCCCTGTATCAAACTTATCCCAATGCCTCCCATCTCCCTGTATCAAACTAATCCCAATGTCTCCCATCTCCCTGTATCAAACTAATCCCAATGTCTCCCATCTCCCTGTATCAAACTAATCCCAATGTCTCCCATCTCCCTGTATCAAACTAATCCCAATGTCTCCCATCTCCCTGTATCAAACCAATCCCAATGCCTCCCATCTCCCTGTATCAAACTAATCCCAATGTCTCCCATGTCCCTCTATCAAACTAATCCCAATGTCGCCCATCTCCCTGTATCAAAGTAATCCCAATGTCTCCCATCTCCCTGTATCAAACTAATCCCAATGTCTCCCATCTCCCTGTATCAAACTAATCCCAATGTCGCCCATCTCCCTGTATCAAACTAATCCCAATGTCTCCCATCTCCCTGTATCAAACTAATCCCAATGTCTCCCATATCCCTGTATCAAACTAATCCCAATGTCTCCCATCTCCCTGTATCAAACTAATCCCAATGTCTCCCATCTCCCTGTATCAAACTAATCCCAATGTCTCCCATCTCCCTGTATCAAACTAATCCCAATGTCTCCCATCTCCCTGTATCAAACTAATCCCAATGTCGCCCATCTCCCTGTATCAAACTAATCCCAATGTCTCCCATCTCCCTGTATCAAACTAATCCCAATGTCGTCCATCTCCCTGTATCAAACTAATCCCAATGTCTCCCATCTCCCTGTATCAGACTAATCCCAATGTCGCCCATCTCCCTGTATCAAACCAATCCCAATGTCTCCCATCTCCCTGTATCAAACTAATCCCAATGTCTCCCATCTCCCTGTATCAAACTAATCCCAATGTCTCCCATCTCCCTGTATCAAACTAATCCCAATGTCGCCCATCTCCCTGTATCAAACCAATCCCAATGTCTCCCATCTCCCTGTATCAAACTAATCCCAATGTCTCCCATCTCCCTGTATCAAACTAATCCCAATGTCTCCCATCTCCCTGTATCAAACTAATCCCAATGTCTCCCATCTCCCTGTATCAAACTAATCCCAAAGTCTCCCATCTCCCTGTATCAAACTAATCCCAATGTCTCCCATCTCCCTGTATCAAACTAATCCCAATGTCTCCCATCTCCCTGTATCAGACTGATCCCAATGTCTCCCATCTCCCTGTATCAGACTAATCCCAATGTCTCCCATCTCCCTGTATCAAACTAATCCCAATGCCCAAATCTCTCCCTATAGCACTGTAACAATCCCAAACTAATCCCACTGTCCCACTCTCTCCCCATAGTCCTGTATCAATCCCAAACTAATCCCACTGCCCCACTCACTCCCCATAGCGCTGTATCAATCCCCAAACTAATCCCACTACCCCAGTCTCTCCCCATAGCCCTGTATCAATCCCAAACTAATCCCAGTGCCCAAATCTCTCTCTATAGCACTGCAACAATCCGAAACTAATCCCACTGTCCGACTCTCTCCCCGTAGCCCTGTATCAATCCCAAACTAATCCCACTTCCCCACTCTCACCCCATACCCCTGTATCAATCCCAAACTAATCCCAATGCCCAAATCTCTCCCTATAGCACTGTAACAATCCCAAACTAATCCCACTGTCCCACTCTCTCCCCATAGCCCTGTATCAATCCAAACTAATCCCACTGCCCCGCTCCCTCTCCATAGCCCTGTATCAATCCCAAACTAATCCCAATGACCAAATCTCTGTCTAGCCCTGTATCAATCCCAAACTAATCCCACTACCCCAGTCTCTGCCCATAGCCCTGTATCAATCCCAAACTAATCCCACTGTCCCACTCACACCATAGCCCTGTATCAATCCCAAACTAATCCCACTGCCCCGCTCCCTCTCCATAGCCCTGTTTCAATCCCAAACTAATCCCAGTGCCCAAATCTCTCTCTATAGCACTGTAACAATCCCAAACTAACCCCACTGCACCACTCTCTCCCCATATCCCTGTAACTATTCCAATCTAATCCCACTTCCCCACTCTCACCCCATAGCCCTGTAACAATCCCAAAATAATCCCACTGCCCCACTCTCTCCCCATAGCCCTGTATCAATTCCAAACTACTCCCACTGTCCCACTCTCTCCCCATAGCCCTGTATCAATCCCAAACTACTCCCACTGCCCCACTCTCTCCCCATATCCCTGTATCAATCCCAAACTAATCCCAATGCCCAACTGGGAACAGCTGGTGAGTCAGTTTCAGCGGGAGCATTGCGGAAGGAGGTTGCTGGGAGGTAAGTCAACCTTTAAAAGCACTTGTCTTTGCAGGGGCAGGCCAGTCGATTTCGGCGGGAGAACAGCTGGTGAGTCAGTTTCAGCGGGAGCATTGCGGAAGGAGGTTGCTGGGAGGTAAGTCAACCTTTAAAAGCACTTGTCTTTGCAGGGGCAGGCCAGTCGATTTCGGCGGCGGGAGAACAGCTGATGAGTCAGTTTCAGCGGGAGCATTGCGGAAGGAGGTTGCTGGGAGGTAAGTCAACCTTTAAAAGCACTTGTCTTCGCAGGGGCAGGCCAGTCGATTTCGGCGGCGTGAGAACAGCTGGCTGGTTAGTCAATTTCAGCAGGAGCTGAGAATTTTTTTTTTTTTTTAATTAGTTTTTTAGGCGGGATCAGGAAGTCGACCCGCGGACGTCTGGGAAGGCCCTCACCAATAAATTCTGGTGGAGAGGAAACCCGAGACACTACACGTGTAGTGTCTCCCACCCGCCCTCCTCCTCTAACCTAATAATAAAACCCATTGGTCTGAGGTAAGTACCATATTTTATTATATTATTATTATTTTTTATAAAAATTTAATTTAGTTGTTAGCCAGATCTTGGTAGAAAGTTAGAGGAATGGCAGGGAAGGGAGTGCAATGTTCCTCCTGCAGGATGTTTGAGGCGAGGGATGCAGTTAGTGTCCCTGCTGATTTTACCTGCAGGAAGTGCTGCCATCTCCAGCTCCTCCAAGACCGAGTTAGGGAACTGGAGCTGGAGTTGGAAGAACTTCGGATCATTCGGGAGGCAGAAGGGGTCATGGATAGCAGCTTCAGGGAATTAGTTACACCAAAGATTGGAGATAGGTGGGTAACTGTAAGAGGGACTGGGAAAAAACAGTCAGTGCAGGGATCCCCTGCGGTCGTTCCCCTGAGAAACAAGTATACCGCTTTGGATACTTGTGGGGGGGGGACTTACCAGGGGTAAGCCATGGGGTACGGGCCTCTGGCACGGAGTCTGTCCCTGTTGCTCAGAAGGGAAGGGGGGAGAGGAGCAGAGCATTAGTAATTGGGGACTCTATAGTCAGGGGCATAGATAGGAGATTTTGTGGGAGCGTGAGAGACTCACGTTTGGTATGTTGCCTCCCAGGTGCAAGGGTACGTGATGTCTCGGATTGTGTTTTCCGGGTCCTTAGGGGGGAGGGGGAGCAGCCCCAAGTCGTGGTCCACATTGGCACCAACGACATAGGTAGGAAAGGGGACAAGGATGTCAGGCAGGCTTTCAGGGAGCTAGGATGGAAGCTCAGAACTAGAACAAACAGAGTTGTTATCTCTGGGATGTTGCCCGTGCCACGTGACAGTGAGATGAGGAATAGGGAGAGAGAGCATTTAAACACGTGGCTACAGGGATGGTGCAGGCGGGAGGGATTCAGATTTTTGGATAGCTGGGGCTCTTTCTGGGGAAGGTGGGACCTCTACAGACAGGATGGTCTACATCTGAACCTGAGGGGCACAAATATCCTGGGGGGGAGATTTGTTAGTGCTCTTTGGGGGGGTTTAAACTAATGCAGCAGGGGCATGGGAACCTGGATTGTAGTTTTAGGGTAAGGGAGAATGAGAGTATAGAGGTCAGGAGCACAGATTTGACATCGCAGGAGGGGGCCAGTGTTCAGGTAGGTGGTTTGAAGTGTGTCTACTTCAATGCCAGGAGTATACGAAACAAGGTAGGGGAACTGGCAGCGTGGGTTGGTACCTGGGACTTCGATGTTGTGGCCATTTTGGAGACATGGATAGAGCAGGGACAGGAATGGATGTTGCAGGTTCCGGGGTTTAGGTGTTTTAGTAAGCTCAGAGAAGGAGGCAAAAGAGGGGGAGGTGTGGCGCTGCTAGTCAAGAGCAGTATTACGGTGGCGGAGAGGATGCTAGATGGGGACTCTTCTTCCGAGGTAGTATTGGCTGAAGTTAGAAACAGGAAAGGAGAGGTCACCCTGTTGGGAGTTTTTTATAGGCCTCCTAATAGTTCTAGGGATGTAGAGGAAAGGATGGCGAAGATGATTCTGGATATGAGCGAAAGTAACAGGGTAGTTATTATGGGAGACTTTAACTTTCCAAATATTGACTGGAAAAGATATAGTTCGAGTACAATAGATGCGTCGTTTTTTGTACAGTGTGTGCAGGAGGGTTTCCTGAAACAATATGTTGACAGGCCAACAAGAGGCGAGGCCACGTTGGATTTGGTTTTGGGTAATGAACCAGGCCAGGTGTTGGATTTGGAGGTAGGAGAGCACTTTGGGGACAGTGACCACAATTCGGTGACGTTTACGTTAATGATGGAAAGGGATAAGTATACACCGCAGGGCAAGAGTTATAGCTGGGGGAAGGGCAATTATGATGCCATTAGACGTGACTTGGGGGGGATAAGGTGGAGAAGTAGGCTGCAAGTGTTGGGCACACTGGATAAGTGGGGCTTGTTCAAGGATCAGCTACTGCGTGTTCTTGATAAGTATGTACCGGTCAGACAGGGAGGAAGGCGTCGAGCGAGGGAACCGTGGTTTACCAAGGAAGTGGAATCTCTTGTTAAGAGGAAGAAGGAGGCCTATGTGAAGATGAAGTGTGAAGTTTCGGTTGGGGCGATGGATAGTTACAAGGTAGCGAGGAAGGATCTAAAGAGAGAGCTAAGACGAGCAAGGAGGGGACATGAGAAGTATTTGGCAGGAAGGATCAAGGAAAACCCAAAAGCTTTCGATAGGTATGTCAGGAATAAGCGAATGACTAGGGAAAGAGTAGGACCAGTCAAGGACAGGGATGGGAAATTGTGTGTGGAGTCTGAAGAGATGGGCGAGATACTAAATGAATATTTTTCGTCAGTATTCACTCAGGAAAAAGATAATGTTGTGGAGGAGAATGCTGAGCCCCAGGCTAATAGAATAGATGGCATTGAGGTACGTAGGGAAGAGGTGTTGGCAATTCTGGACAGGCTGAAAATAGATAAGTCCCCGGGACCTGATGGGATTTATCCTAGCATTCTATGGGAGGCCAGGGAAGAGATTGCTGGACCTTTGGCTTTGATTTTTATGTCATCATTGGCTACAGGAATAGTGCCAGAGGACTGGAGGACAGCAAATGTGGTCCCTTTGTTCAAAAAGGGGAGCAGAGACAACCCCGGCAACTATAGACCGGTGAGCCTCACGTCTGTAGTGGGTAAAGTCTTGGAGGGGATTATAAGAGACAAGATTTATAATCATCTAGATAGGAATAATATGATCAGGGATAGTCAGCATGGCTTTGTGAAGGGTAGGTCATGCCTCACAAACCTTATTGAGTTCTTTGAGAAGGTGACTGAACAGGTAGACGAGGGGAGAGCGGTTGATGTGGTGTATATGGATTTCAGCAAAGCGTTTGATAAGGTTCCTCACGGTAGGCTATTGCAAAAAATACGGAGGCTGGGGATTGAGGGTGATTTAGAGATGTGGATCAGAAATTGGCTAGCTGAAAGAAGACAGAGGGTGGTGGTTGATGGGAAATGTTCAGAATGGAGTACAGTCACAAGTGGAGTACCACAAGGATCTGTTCTGGGGCCGTTGCTGTTTGTCATTTTTATCAATGACCTAGAGGAAGGCGCAGAAGGGTGGGTGAGTAAATTTGCAGACGATACTAAAGTCGGTGGTGTTGTCGATAGTGTGGAAGGATGTAGCAGGTTACAGAGGGATATAGATAAGCTACAGAGCTGGGCTGAGAGGTGGCAAATGGAGTTTAATGTAGAGAAGTGTGAGGTGATACACTTTGGAAGGAATAACAGGAATGCGGAATATTTGGCTAATGGTAAAGTTCTTGAAAGTGTGGATGAGCAGAGGGATCTAGGTGTCCATGTACATAGATCCCTGAAAGTTGCCACCCAGGTTGATAGGGTTGTGAAGAAGGCCTATGGAGTGTTGGCCTTTATTGGTAGAGGGATTGAGTTCCGGAGTCAGGAGGTCATGTTGCAGCTGTACAGAACTCTGGTACGGCCGCATTTGGAGTATTGCGTACAGTTCTGGTCACCGCATTATAGGAAGGACGTGGAGTCTTTGGAGCGGGTGCAGAGGAGATTTACCAGGATGTTGCCTGGTATGGAGGGAAAATCTTATGAGGAAAGGCTGATGGACTTGAGGTTGTTTTCGTTGGAGAGAAGAAGGTTAAGAGGAGACTTAATAGAGGCATACAAAATGATCAGGGGGTTGGATAGGGTGGACAGTGAGAGCCTTCTCCCGCGGATGGATATGGCTGGCACGAGGGGACATAACTTTAAACTGAGGGGTAATAGATATAGGACAGAGGTCAGAGGTAGGTTCTTTACGCAAAGAGTAGTGAGGCCGTGGAATGCCCTACCTGCTACAGTAGTGAACTCGCCAACATTGAGGGCATTTAAAAGTTTATTGGATAAACATATGGATGATAATGGCATAGTGTAGGTTAGATGGCTTTTGTTTCGGTGCAACATCGTGGGCCGAAGGGCCTGTACTGCGCTGTATTGTTCTATGTTCTATGTTCTATATCTCCCGCTAGCACTGTAACAATCCCAAACTACTCCCACTGTCCCACTCTCTCCCCATAGCCATGTATCAATCCCAAACTACTCCCACCGCCCCACTCTCTCCCCATATCCCTGTATCAATCCCAAACTAATCCCAATGCCCAAATATCTCCCGCTAGCACTGTAACAATCCCAAACTAATCCCACGGTCTCACTCTCTCCCCATAGCCCTGTATCAATCCCAAACTGATCCCACTGCCCCGCTCCCTCTCCATAGCCCTGTATCAATCCCAAACTAATCCCAATCACCAAATCTCTCTCTAGCCCTGTATCAATCCCAAACTAATCCCACTACCCCACTCTCTCCCCATAGCCCTGTATCAATCCCAAACTAATCTCACTGCCCCAATAACACCATAGCCCTGTATCAATTCCAAACTAATGCCAGTGCCAAAATCTCTCTCTATAGCACTGTAACAATCCCAAACTAACCCCACTGCCCCACTCTCTCCCCATAGCCCTGTATCAATCCCAAACTGATCCCACTGCCCCGCTCCCTCTCCATAGCCCTGTATCAATCCCAAACTAATCCCAATGACCAAATCTCTCTCTAGCCCTGTATCAATCCCAAACTAATCCCACTACCCCACTCTCTCCCCATAGCCCTGTATCAATCCCAAACTAATCTCACTGCCCCACTAACACCATAGCCCTGTATCAATTCCAAACTAATCCCAGTGCCAAAATCTCTCTCTATAGCACTGTAACAATCCCAAACTAACCCCACTGCCCCACTATCTCCCCATAGCCCTGTATCAATCCCAAACTAATCCCACTGCACCACTCTCTCCCCATAGCCCTGTATCAGTCCCAAACTAATCCCACTGCCCCACTCTCTGTCCATAGCCCTGTATCAATCCCAAACTAATCCCACTGCCCCACTCTCTCCCCATAGCCCTGTATCAATCCCAAACTAATCACACTGCCCCACTCTCTCCCCATATTTCTGTATCAATCCCAAACTAATCCCACTGCCCCACTCTCTGTCCATAGCCCTGTATCAATCCCAAACTAATCCCACTGCCCCACTCTCTCCCCATATTTCTGTATCAATCCCAAACTAATCCCCACTGCCCCACTCTCTCTCCATAGCCCTGTATCAATCCCAAACTAACCCCACTGCACCACTCTCTCCCCATAGCCCTGTATCAGTCCCAAACTAATCCCAATGCCCCACTCTCTCCCCATATCCCTGTACCTATTCCAATCTAATCCCAATGCCCCACTCTCTCCTCATAGTCCTGCATCAATCCCAAATTAATCCCGCTGCCCCATTCCGTCTCCATAACCCGGTATCAATTCCAAACTAATTTCTGGGTTATAATGTGCTAAAATCTCAGAGGGAATGAAATATTTTTAATTTTCAGATAAGCACTTTGCTGGTCCATATTCCAGCATTACTGTTGACCCTGTCTCAACAGCTGTCTCAAGGGCTCATTGACCTGTGCCAAATCTGACAGGAATTTGCCAACTTGGTTGACAATCCTGAGGAATCTTTAGGATCAGTAATGTTCCTGGTTTGCGGAAATTCTCTGATCACCTGTGCTTTTTTGACTATTCTTCCAGATATCTGGAAAACCTTTTTCTCTGGTTGTCCCAGTGCTGAGCATGGTGTGAACATTCAGCGCTCTGGATGCTCCACATCTGTAATAATAATGATAATAATAACCGCTTATTGTCACAAGTAGGCTTCAATGAAGTTACGGTGAAAAGCTCCTAGTCGCCACATTCCGGCGCCTGTTCCGGGAGGCCGGTACGGGAATTGAACCCGCGCTGCTGGCCTTGTTCTGCATTACAAGCCAGCTGTTTAGCCCACTGTGCTAAACCAAACCTTGTGCTCAATGCTGGCTGGACTCCGGGTCTGTGCCAGCATTTATTGCCCATCCCTAATTGCAATTGCCCTTGAGAGGGCACCCGCTGTACCTGTGTGGTAGTATGTATTGGGGGTCATGTGGGACTGGAAGCCCTAATGTCATTGGCTGACAGATCCCGGGTCCTGGTTGGCCGTTGACCTCATACTCCGCCCTGAAGGCGAAGTATAAGAAGCCGGTGCCTTCCCCCGCATGCCAGTTTACTATCGGGCTGCTGGGGAACAGACACGCTTAATAAAGCCTCATCGACTTCACTCTGTTTGTCTCACGGAGTCTTTGTGCGCCACAACCTGCAATGCTCCAACTTTTTGGTGAGTTTTGAATCGATTTCTTTTTGTTTTTGTTTTAAGATTCCTTGACTTGCCAGGTCTGTAGCTGCTTCTTGGTGTTTTCTCTGGGTCTTTTAGTCACCGTCCGCTGCCACCATGTTTGGTTGTGTGTTTGGGGGGTCTAGAGGCTGTTCTTTGGGGCTTGTCTGTTCTCTCAAAGTCAGCTACCTGAGGCTACAGCTTTTTAAAACTCTAACTATTTATTTACAGCTACCAAATGCATATTGGGAATTCTGTACGAGGATGGAACTGTCTGTGCGGAGTCTGCACGTTCTCCCTGTGTCCGTGTGGGTTTCTTCCGGGTGCTCCGGTTTTCTCCCACAGTCCAAAGATGTGGCGGTTAGGTTGGTTGGCCATGATAAATTGTCCCTTAGTGTCCAGAGATATGCAGGTTGCAAGGGATAGAATCATAGAATTTACAGTGCAGAAGGCTGTCATTCGACCCATCGAGTCTGCACCGTCCCTCGGATGGAGAACCCTACTTAAGCTCACATCTCCACCCTATCCTCGTAATTCCAACTGACCTTATGGACACCAAGGGGCAATTTATCGTGGCCAATCCACCTAACCTGCACATCTTTGGACTGTGGGAGGAAACCGGAGCACCCGGAGGAAACCCACGCAGACACAGGGAGAAAGTGCAAACTCCGCATAGACAGTGACTCAAGGTTAGAATTGAACCCGGGAGCTGTGAGGCAGCAGTGCTAACCAGTGTGCCACCGATAGAATGGGGGCCTGGGTAGGGTGTTCTTTGCAGATCGATGCAGATTCGATGGGCAGAGTTCCATGCTTCTGAGGTTAATCTTTTCCCCCGCAGTCTCTGGCAGTGAAAAAGCACCATCCTGATAGTCACAGGTCCCAGTTACTGGGACCAATGTGTGAAAGATGATTCTCAAGCATCCTGAATCATTCCTTTTACATTTGGTAGGCTAGTCATACACACGGAGCATCGTACCAGGCCTGATCCTGAACAGTGTTCATACTGCATCCCATGCTTTTTGTTTTAGTTTGTTTGCTCTCATGGCCCTCCTGTTCCTGTGATTAGTGGAGGGAAGACTTATTAAGGTAATTTCAATGGGTGTTGGTGAAATTGGATGAAGCCCTGCCTGACTGTGATTATCCCTGGCCCTCCCTTTGAGGCCCAGTATTTGCCATTGCTTACAGTAACACAGGAAGACTGTGCGCTTGGAGTAAGGTGCCACATCCATGGGGATGATGAAAAGGGTTGCATTTCCATTGCACCTTTTTAAAAGATAAATTTAGGGTACCCAATTAATTTTTTCCAATTAAGGGGCAATTTAGCGTGGCCAATCCACCTACCCTGCACATCCTTGGGTTGTGGGGGTGAGACCCATGCAGACACGGGGAGAATGTGCAAACTCCACACGGACAGTGACCCAGAGCCGGGATCAAACCTGTACCTCGGCGCCGTGAGGCAACAGTGCTAACCACTGCGCCACCGTGCTGCCCACATTTGTATAGCACCTTGCACTACCTTAGGGTGTCTCAAAGCCCCTTATGGACAATTAAATACTTTTGCAATGTTGTTGTTGTTATAATGAAGGAAATACGGCACCTGATTTGTGCACAGCAAGCTCCCACAAACAGCAGTGTAATAATGGCCAGTTAAGCTGTTTTAAGGATGGTAATGGAGAGATAAATATTGTCCGGGGAAGAATTCACAGAATCACAGAATTGTTACGGGTCACAGGGGGTCCATATAACATAGAACATTACAGCGAACATTCCAGCGCAGTACAGGCCCTTCGGCCCTCGGTGTTGTGCCGACCTGTGAAACCACTCTAAAGCCCATCTACACTATTCCATTGTCATCCATATGTTTATCCAATGACCATTTAAATGCCCTTAATGTTGGCGAGTCCACTACTGTTGCAGGCAGGGCATTCCACGCCCTTACTACTCTCTGAGTAATGAACCTATCTCTGACATCTGTCTTATATCTATCTCCCCTCAATTTAAAGTTATGTCCCCTCGTGCTAGACATCACCATCCGAGGAAAAAGGCTCTCACTGTCCACCCTATCCAATCCTCTGATCATCTTGTATGCCTCAATTAAGTCACCTCTTAACCTACTTCTCTCGAACGAAAGCAGCCTCAAGTCCCTCAGCCTTACCTCATAAGATTTTCCCTCCATACCAGGCAACATTCTGGTAAATCTCCTCTGCACCCTTTCCAATGCTTCCACATCCTTCCTATAATGCGGCGACCAGAACTGCACGCAATACTCCAAATGCGGCCGCACCAGAGTGTTGTATAGCTGCAACATGACCTCATGGCTCCAAAACTCAATCCCTCTACCACCAAACACACCGTACGCCTTCGTAACAACCCTCTCAACCTGGGTGGCAACTTTCAGGGATCTATGTACATGGACACCGAGATCTCTCTGCTCATCCACACTACCAAGAATCTTACCATTAGCCTGTCTTCCTGTTACTCCTTCCAAAATGAATCACCTCACACTTTTCTGCATTAAACTCCATTTGCCACCTCTCAGCCCAGCGCTGCAGCTTCTCTATGTCCCTCTGTAACCTGCAACACCCTTCCGCACTGTCCACAACTCCACCGACTTTAGTGTCATCCGCAAATCCTCAGCATGGTAAGGCTAGATTTCTGCTCAAGCCAACGTGAGCGTGGCACAAACCCACCCCCTTCTGCCTCAGAGACGAGAGCACTACAGACGGAGGCAAAGGCTGACACAGGAGACAAATCCATCCTGCTCTGTTAATGACGTGACGATTTGTTTTAACAACAGGCTCCTTTCCTCTGTTGTGTGTTGTGGTTTGACTAACAGAGGGCAATGATAAGAAGAATGAGGCTGTTGTTAAAACAATATTATCAAACTGATCTGTTGCTCTGGATTAGAGATGTTTGTTGTGGGGGCGGTCCCTGTGTTGCAGACAGTTTAAGCAGAGCCACAATGTCCTTGCTTTACTCTGGTTTTCTGTAAGCACGGGTGGGTCCTAGTTCCTCGTTTCCCACAGGACCACGATGAAAGCTCGACTCTCATTTGGGCCTTCAAAGAAAGCTAGACTTGCATTTGCATAGCACCTATCCTGCCCGCAGGATGTCCCGAAGCACTTACGGTTAATTACATGTCGATGCACCAAAAGAATGTCTTTCCACCCTTCTGCATCTCACTCCCTCTACATGACCTTCTCATTCGTGCGTGGCTCCTGCTTTCCCTCGATTGCATCTCTGAACTATTCATCTCTTCTAAAAAAAAATAATTTAGAGTATCCAATTCTTATTTTTTTCCCCAAGGGGCAATTTAATAATAATTAATAATAATCTTTATTGTCACAAGTAGGCTTACATTAACACTGCAATGAAGTTACTGTGAAAATCCCCTAGTCACCATATTCCGGCGCCTGTTCAGGTACACGGAGGGAGAATTCAGAATGTCTAATTCACCTAACAAACCGTCTTGTGGGAGGAAACTGGAGCACCCGGAGGAAACCCCCGCAGGCACGGGGAGAACGGACAGACAGTTACCCAAGCCAGGCATCGAACCTGGGACTCTGGCACTGTGAAGCAACAGTGCTAACCACTCTGCTACCGTGCCGCCCATAAGCGCGCCTAGTTCACATATCCTGCACATCCTTTTGGGTTGTGGGTGTGAGACCCACGCAGACACGGGGAGAATGTGCAAACTCCACACAGACAGTGACCTGTACCTGGATCAAACCCGGGTCTCGGCGTCATGAGGCAGCAGAGCTAACCAGTGTGCTGCCCCTACAGTATTCATCCCAACCATTCTCTGTGGCCACAAACTGCACATTCTAACCACCCTCTGGTTAATGATCTTTTTCCGGAATTGTTTGTTGGATTTATGAGTCACAATGGGTGGCAGAGTAGCACAGTGGTTAGCACTGTTGCTTCACAACACTAGGGTCCCAGGTTTGATTCCCAGTTTGGGTCATTGTCTGTGCGGAGTCTGCACGTTCTCCCCGTGTCTGCGTGGGTTTCCTCCGGGTGCTCCGGTTTCCTCCCACAAGTCCCGAAAGACGCGCTTGTTCGGTGAATTGGACATTCTGAATTCTCCCTCTGTGTACCCGAACAGGCGCCGGAGTGTGGCGACTAGGGGCTTTTCACAGCAACTTCATTGCAGTGTTAATGTAAGCCTACTTGTGACACTAATAAAGATTATTATTATTATCTGATGTTTATCTAGTTTTGGACTCCGCCATCCCCCCCATGCCCCTCCTCGCTATTGGAAACATTTGCTCCATGTCTGGCCTAACAAGCCCCCTCATAATTTGAAACACCTGTGTCAGATTTCCTTGGAGTCCAAAAGTGCCCAACTCGTTCAGTCTTTCTTGATCTAAGTCTAAGCATTGGGGCATTTCTCATGTTATGGTGTTGGGAACATGGCTGCCAATTTGCGCACAGCAAGCTCCCACAAGCAGCAAGGTGAGAATGAGCAGATAATCTGTTTTAGTGGTGTCAGCTGAGGGGGTAAGTATTGACCCAGGAAATTGGGAAGGGCAGACAGGGGCCCTGAATAATGTCTCACCCTCCCCTCCCCCCCCCCCCCCCCCACCCAAAAAGAGTCTTAGCACTTGCTCAGTGCTGCGGTGGTGGGAATAATTTGATTGCTTTTTCAAAGAGCTAGCATCAGCACATGATAGGCTGAATGGCCTTAATGTAAGCCTACCGGTGACAATAAAGATTATTACTATTCATCAACGCTGTAAGCTTGCCTGAATTGCCATTGCCATTGCTACGGAGGCAACCACAGCAACCGCTTTTGCACACATCATGTCCAAAAAAAGTTGAAAGACACGTTAACCTGTTGTGGCACTGTTGGTTGAGAGAGCCGTGGTGGCCAGGACATCAGGGTTTGAACATTTCAGTATTCGGATACTGCCATGGGATCCCTCAGGTCGACTGGAAAGGGCAAATGGAGCTTCAGTTTAATGTTGCATTTCAGTGATGACATCTGAGAGTGCAGCACTCCACAGTACTACACTGGTGAGTCAGACTAGATTATGTCTTAAATCCCCCCCCCAATCTGCTGATCCAGCTAAGAGAGTGTTGCCAGCTGAACAAAGGAAGGGTTTAGTGTGTATGGGTGAGGATCGTATGTGGACAATGTATAGATATTTCTGATATCGTTGGATGCTGCCGTTACGTGCTGAGTTCACGGTGCCATCTTCGACCCTTCCCACTCCTGCCCAGATCTTTGGCTACGATACTAGGTGGACCTTACAAAAATTTGCAACTTGTCATCCACCAGACACTCTGTTTCACAGCCACAGATTCATCCCTCTCCCTGAGGCTGAACCAACTCTGGCATCATCTTTGACTCTCAGGTGTCCTTTCTGTCACATAAACCCGCCCTCACTAACTTTGCCAATTTCCACCACTATGACGTTATTCAACTCCTTCCGATGCTAAAGCCCTCGATCATGCTTTTCTTTCTTCCAGATGTGACTATTCCAATGCACTCCTGGCTGACGTCCCATCTTGCCTCCTCCAACTACGTTTGAGATCATCCGAAACTCTTCTGCCCCTATTCTGACTCGCACCAAGTCCCATTCACCCATTCCCCACAGCTCGCTCACCTGCGCTAGCTCTCGATTCAGGCAGCTCAATTTTAAATGGAGCATCCTTGGTTTTCAAATGAATCCATGGCCATGTCCTAGCTCTGCAATCTACCCATCCCCAGCCCCATGACGCTGTGAGGTATCTGCGCAGATAGTGGTTCAGGGGCAATAGATATCCAGGCGCTGGGGGTGGCGTGGGTTCAAATGCCACCTTGACAGCTGGGGGAATTTAAATTCACTTTTTAATAAAAGAATTTAGAATTGAAAAGCTAGTCTCAGTAATGGCGATCATGAAACTATCATCGATTGTTATAAAAATCCATCTGGTTCACTAATGTCCTTTAGGGAAGGAAATCTGCCGTCCTTACCTGGTCTGGCCAATATGTGACTCCCGATCCACAGAAATGTGGCTGACCCTTGATTGCCCTCTGAAATGGCCAAGCAAACCTTACAGTTCAACGGTAGCACGGTGGTTAGCACTATTGCTTCACAGCGCCAGGGTCCTAGGTTCGATGCCCGGTTTGGGTCACTGTCTGTGTGGAGTCTGCACGTTCTCCCCGTGTCTGCATGGGTTTGCTTCGGTCGTCTCCCACAAGTCCCGAAAGACGTGCTTGTCAAGTGAATTTGGACATTCTGAATTCTCCCTCAGTGTACCCGAACAGGTACCAGAATGTGGCGACTAGGGACTTTTCACAGTAACTTCATTGCAGTGCAAATGTAAGCCTACTTGTGACAATAAAGATTATTATTATATTATTATAAATGCTAACCCAGCCAGTAATGCCCAGATCCCCTAAAAGAATTTTCTCCTCATCAGCATGTTGGATTTTGTTCGACCTTCGGTGGTCGTGTTTTCAGCTGCCTGAGTCCTAAGCTTCAGAAGTCCTTTCCTAAACCTCTCTATCTCTCTCCCCTTATAACCTAGCTCTCTGGCTAAGTTTTAGCTCGGTTTAGCTAGACAGCTGGTTTGTGATGCAGAACAAGCCCAGCAGCGGGGGTTCAATTCCCGTACCGGCTGAGGTTGTTCATAAAGGCCCCGCCTTCTCAACCTTGCCCCTCAGGTTAAATCACCACCAGTCAGCGCTCTCCTTCAAAGGGGAAAGCAGCCTATGGTCAGCTGGGGCTATGGCGAATTTACCTGTTTTACCTCAGGGGCAATATATTTTCTTCAGTGGGCCTGTCAGATCTTGGCATTGAGAAGGGCCACACTCATCTTTCAGGGATGGAGCTGCATTAACACAGAGGACAGCTTGAGTGAGACTGTTGGGTTAAAAAAACATACAGCACCTTACAAATCCCAGGATGCCCCAATGCATCTTGCAGCCAAAGAAATACCTTTGAGGTGTCATCATTGTTGTAGCGTTGAAAATGGATCAAGTTCCCAGAAACAGCAATACGATGAATAATCCGATCAGCTCTTTTAGTGCGTATTGATTGAGGGATAGCCACCTGTCTGCTCCTCTTCAAGATATTACCATGGAATCTTCTAGATCAATTTGAAGAGTCTATTCCCATCGGCAGTCAACACACTCAGTCAGTCCTCCACTAGAATGTCACCCTAGCTTTTGTGTTGGCGTCTCTGGAGAGCGATTTAAACTCACGGCCCTCCTGACTCAGTCATGGCTGACTTCTTGGGCGGGATTCTAGAATCGCCGAGGGCTGGCGTGAATCCCGCCCCCACCGGTTGCCGAATTCTCCAGCACCGGATATTCGGCGGGGGTGGGAATCGCGCCGCGCCGGTTGGCAGGCCCCCCCCCCCCCGCGATTCTCCAGCCCGGATGGGCCGAAGTCCCGCTGCTGGAATGCCTGTCCCACCGGCGTGGATTGAACCACCTCTCTTACCGGCGGGACAAGGCGGCGCGGGCGTGCTCCGGGGTCCTGGGGTGGGGGGGCACGGGGCGATCTGGCCCCGGGGGTGCCACCATGGCAGAGATCCCCTCCACTGCGCATGCGCGGGGATGCCGTGAGCGGCCGCTGACGCTCCCACGCATGCGCCGCCCGGCAAAGTCAGTTTTGTGCCAGCTGGCGGGGCACCAAAGGCCTTTCCCGCCAGCTGGCAGGGCGGAAGTCAGTCCGGCGCGGGCCTAGCCGCTCAAGGTGAGGGCTCGGCCTCTCAAGATGTGGAGGATTCCGCACCTTTGGGGCGGCGCGATGCCGGACTGATTCGCGCCGTTTTTGGCGCCGGTCGGCGGACATCGCGCCGATTGCGGAGAATCCCGCCCCTTGTTTCAAATGAGGAAGACATTTGATTCCGGGGGCCCCACAGATACTGAGCACTGGAACCAATGCAGAAACGACCCCCAGGGAAAGTCGATGCTTTCAAAAAGTGTGAGTCATTAATTGAGGTAAAATTCCAAACTCCGCGTCAGGATAAATTCTGCCAAAATGTTTATTTTTATAAAATTAATTTACGGGATGTGGGCGTCACTGGTGAGGCCAGCATTTATTGCCCATCCCTAGATATCCTTCAGAAGGTGGTGGTGAGCTACCTTCTTGATTCGCTGCAGTCCCGGAGGCGTATGTACACCCACAGTGCTGTTAGGGAGGGGGTTCCAGGATTTTGACCCAGCGACAGTGAAGGAACGGCGATATATTTCCAAGTCAGGATGTGAGCGACTTGGAGGGGGACCTCCAGGTGGCAATGTTCCCAAGTGTCTCCTGCCCTAGGTGTGCCCATCACCAAAAATCTGTCCTGGTCCACCCATGTCGACGCTACCACCAAGAAAGCACAACAGCGCCTATACTTCCTCAGGAAACTAAGGAAATTCGGCATGTCCATATTAACTCTTACCATCTTTTACAGATGCACCATAGAGAGCATCCTATCGGGCTGTGTCACAGCCTGGTATGGCAACTGCTCGGCCCAAGACCGTAAGAAACTGCAGAGAGTCGTGGACACGGCCCAGACCATCACACGGACCTGCCTCCCATCCATTGACTCCATCTACACCTCCCGTTGCCTGGGGAAAGCGGGCAGTATAATCAAAGATCCCTCGCACCCGGCTTACTCACTCTTCCAACTTCTTCCATCGGGCAGAAGATACAGAAGTCTGAGAACACGCACGAACAGACTCAAAAACAGCTTCTTCCCCACTGTTACCAGACTCCTAAATGACCCTCTTATGGACTGACCTGATTAATACTACACCCCTGTATGATTCACCCGATTCCGGTGTTATTGTCTTTACATTGTGTACCCTGTGTTGCCCTATTATGTATTTTCTTTTTCTTTTCTTTTCATGTACGAAGTGATCTGTTGCGTTGCACACAGAAAAATAAATTTCACTGTACCTCGGTACACGGGCCAATAAACAAGTCCAATCCATCCCTTATCCCTCCAGATGCTTGAGGTGGGGGATTTGGAACAACTGTCCCTGGTGCCTTGGTGAGTTCCTGCAGCGCATCTCATGGACGGTACACAGGGCTGCCACTGTTTGACGATGGCAGAGAGATTGAATGTTTGAAGCAGCGGATGGCGGTGAGCTTCTTGAGTGTTGTCGGAGCTGCACTCCCAAGAATATACTCAAACTATGCAAAGTTTTCAATGTAAACTTTGTAATTGTTTTTCCCTGGCGGTGAAGTGAGGGGAATGTTGAGGAGGGGGTTAGCTTGGGGAGCTGGATAGTTGACCCAATCTCTCAAAGGGCTGGCACAGGTACAGTCATTGGGCTGAATGATTGTGTGCAATGAGGTTCTCTTGGCAGCTCTCTCTCTGGCCAGCAGTCCCCGCCCTGTTGGTGTAGTATTTGCAAAGTAATTGAGAGCTGAGATAGTGAGAGTTACTGAGCCCAGCCCACCGTTCACAAGTTGCCTATTATCCTGTTGCCCTGGTGTGTCCTGCCCTCCCCTTGCTTGAAGTTTCACCCCCCGGCCTCGGCAATGCAGTTCCACAGCCACCCGGGCACCCAGAGCTGCCCCCACGCCCCCGCACCCATTCACCCCACGCCGTTCTACATCGAGGACATTCTGAACCGGGACCCCGGCGGGTCTCCGCGCCGCCCCGCCGCCCTGGGCGCCCCTTTCCCGGCGGTGCTCTTCCCGCTGCCGCCTGCCTTGAGGCGCGGGCTGTACCCGGAGAGTGGCCCCGGCTACTTCCCACCTCTGTCTCAACATCTGTACCGGACTCCACTCCTCCCCGAACATCTGGCTCTCTACAACCCGACAGCTGGCGAACCGCAGCAACCCATATACAGACCGCTGCCCCTGGGTAAGAGACTGCTGTGTGTGTGTGTGTGTGTGTGTCTGGGTGGGTGTGGGAGGGAGAAAGAGAGCTGCTGGAGAAACCAATGGAATAAGGAGGAGCAGAGATTAAAAATACCAGAGAAGGAAGATAAAGACAAGCAGATTGAGCAATGGACAGATAATCAGATCCGATTAAGACAGGAGCAATCTGGGGTCAGAGAAAGAGGGAATGTCAAATAGGAGGGTGTGGGGGAGAATGAGACAGGATTTAAGAGCGAAGAGGTGAGGGATGTCAAAGTGTTCATGTCTGTATCCCCCCCCCCCCCCCCCCTCAGGATTGAGAAAGTGGGAAATATGCGGCCACCCAACTTTCTAAACATTTCTTGGCTCAGTGGGAATTGTAGTTGTTGCTGGTGAATGAGATTTGCAGCTAGAATGACTGTGTGTGTGTGTGTTGGGTGGGGGGGGTGTAAAGATTCCGACACATTGGGCTTTGATATGTATAAAAAAACACACAATTTACACCCGATAAAACGTGACAAACGCCCAGCTCAATATTGTATGTGCGAACCGTGAAACCAAGGAGAGAGCCTGTGTGTGTTTTGTCAAACGAACATTTGTTCCTCTTTCTGCAAGGACAGAACCTGAGCACTTGTCAAGTTTCCGGGTGCATTCGTTCTTTCCTTCACGAAATGGAAATAAAATCCAACTTTTATTTTTAACGAGTGATGGGAGACAGCTTTTCCCAGATTGAAGACAGAAAGCTTTGTCTGTGGTGTGTGTGTGCGTTTGTGTTGACTGCAAACCCAATTTGGAGGGTTCCCGGAGATTTAAGCCCCACTCGAATCTCGCCTGTCCCTCTGTTACAACCTGCAGCTCCTTCAAACAATTGACTGTGGAAGCGGGAATCTGAAACGGAAAATGCGGGACAATCTCAGCAGGTCTGGCAGTATCTGTGGAGGGAGAAGGGAGCTGACGTTTCCAGTCTGGACTCTTTGACAGAGCCTTGACCTAAAACAAGTGACAAGTTTCAATTTCCTTCCACGTGTGTGTGCGCTTGTTGGCCCGAATATTTGTCTCCAGAATCATCCCCAATTCAATGGTAGGGCCTGGTTTAGCACAGTGGGCTAAACAGCTGGCTTGTAATGCCGAACAATGGCAGCAGCGCGGGTTCAATTCCCATACCAGCCTCCCCGAACAGGCGCCGGAATGTGGTGACTTGGGGCTTTTCACAGTAACTTCATTGAAGCCTACTTGTGACAATAAGCGATTATTATTATATTTCCTCATTATCACTGACAATATCTCCACATTGCTCTTCACTATCCGCTTTCTCTTTATTCAACTACAAAATATCTTCTTATTGATTTTGATATCCCTTGCAAATGTCTTTTCATAATCCCTTATAGTCGCTCTTATAAGCTTCTTTGTGATCCTCTGCTTGGATGGGGCAGAGTTTGTAAGGAGCATCCAGGAGAGCTTCTTAAAACAATATGTAGAAGGGGCTTTACTGGACCTGGTATTGGGGAATGAGCTCGGCCAGGTGGTTGAAGTTTCAGTAGGGGAACATTTCGGGAACAGTGACCACAATTCAGTAAGTTTTAAAGTGCTGGTGGACAAGGATAAGAGTGGTCCTAGGATGAATGTGCTAAACTGGGGGAAGGCTAATTATAACAATATTAGGCAGGAACTGAAGAACCTAGATTGGGGGCGGATGTTTGAGGGCAAATCAACATCTGACATGTGGGAGGCTTTCAAGTGTCAGTTGAAAGGAATTCAACCTTGGATAACGAGAGATATTGTAGGCCTCGTCAAAAAGAAAAAGGAGGCATTTGTCAGGGCTAGAAGGCTGGGAACAGGTGAAGCCTGTGTGGAATATAAGGAAAGTAGGAAGGAACTTAAGCAAGGAGTCAGGAGGGCTAAAAGGAGTCACGAAAAGTAATTGGCAAATAGGGTTAAGGAAAATCCCAAGGCTTTTTACATGTACATAAAAAGCAAGAGGGTAGCTAGGGAAAGGTGGGCCCACTGAAGGACAGGCGAGGGAATCTATGTGTGGAGCCAGAGGAAATGGGTGAGGTACTAAATGAATACTTTGCATCAGTATTCACCAAAGAGAAGAAATTGGTAGATGGTGACGGGTGTGTAGATAGCCTGGGTCACATTGAGATCCAAAAAGACGAGGTGTTGGGCGTCTTGAAAAATATTATAGTAGATAAGTCCCCAGGGCCTGATGGGATCTACCCCAGAATACTGAAGGAGGCTGGAGAGGAAATTACTGAGGCCTTGACAGAAATCTTTGGATCCTCACTGTCTTCAGGTGATGTCCCGGAGAACTGGAGAAGAGCCAATGTTGTTCCTTTGTTTAAGAAGGGTAGCAAGTATAATCCATGGAACTCCAGGCCGGTGAGCCTTACATCAGTGGTAGGGAAATTACTGGAGAGAATTCTTCGGGACAGGATCTACTCCCATTTGGAAGCAAATGGACGTATTAGCGAGAGGCAGCACGGTTTTGTGAAGGGGACGTCGTGTCTCACTAACTTGGTAGAGTTTTTCCATTTTGTGTGGGCGTCCACCAGAATGAGAAACATCAAACCTAAGAAGGGACTTGCGGAATCGGTGTGCACAAGCCCCAGGGTGCCCCAGCCACTCCTAAGGGTGTAGGCGTGTCACCGCGGGGAGCCTCTGGTGCCCTTTGCAGATGAAGCATTGCTGGGCCAATATCTCGATATCGGCATCCAAGCCCGGCCACCAGACCTAGCTCCTCGCCAACATCTTCAATTTGGACACTCCATGATGCCCCTCTTGCAAGTTCTCTCAAACGGCAGCCTGTCCCTTTGCCAGGACATCAACCCTGGTACCCCACAGAGGAATGCTATCCTCGACGGTCAACGCGCCAATTTTGAGGAGAAAGCCTTCAACTCCCCTTAGCTTCCAATGCTGCCCACTGTATGGCACCAGACGTCACACCTTGGCAAGGACAGTGTCTGTTTGCGTCCAGTCACGAACACACGAGGAGCCCCAGAAAATCTGCACAGCAATCATTTTTTCCGCTGTTGGAAGGTTCGTGGATTTGATCTGCAGGGTTCAACACATCAGCATGTGCAATCTGGAACCCTGGGAAGAGCTGGAAAGAGTAGTTGTAAGCAGCCAATAACAGAGCCCAGCGCGAGATCCTCGCAGACGCAATTGGCGGGATTGCCTTGTCTTCATGAAAGAGGAATAGCAATGGCTTGTGATTGGCGCCGATAAAAAAAATGGCGGCCATAGACGTAGTGATGAAACCGCTTAACACCGAATATGACCGCTGGACCTTCTTTCTCGATCTGGGCACATTTTCTTTTGGCCACAGCCAACGTCTAGAAGGCAAAAGCGATCACGGCCGCCATCTATTCGATGGGACAAAACCGCCCCAATGCCACACGGCGAAGCATTGCATGTGATGTACAACATTTTTCAGGTGTCAAAATGTGTCAACACCCTTGAAGAAGACAACCGCTGCTTCACCTTGTTAAACACTGCATTCTGGGCCTTGCCCCAAGCCCAAGGCTGATGCTTCTTCGAAAGCAAGTGGAAGGGGGTGAGGGCGGTAGCCAAATTCAGCATAAAGTGCCCATAATAATTTACTCATCCAATGAAAGAGCAAAGATGCGCGGTGTCTCATGGAGCGGGGCCCATTTTGACTGCCCGTACCATCTCGACAACTGGGTGAAGGCCGTCCCGATATCCCAAATATAACCACTTCTTTTGCGTGAAACATGGACTTTGAGTGGCACAGGTGGTTCCCATATTTTGAAAGGTGCTTCAACACTGCCTGGAGGTTCTGTGACTAACACATTGTCCAAGCAGGATGTTCTCTATGATGCGATGGAAGACTGTGCACGTGAAGGAGATTCCTAACAGAAGCCAGGTGTACCCTCAGAATCCATTGTGAGTATTAATCATGACGTACTGCCATGAGGATTTATCGAGCTCCATATAAGCGTTGTTCATGTCCAATTTCGTGAATTTACAGCCACCGGCCAATGTTGCAAATTAACCTTAAATGTGCGGTGAAGGGTAATGGTCTTATCTTGAAGCTGTGTTCACTGTCAATTTATAGTTCCCGCAGCGGTGGACTGTTTTATCCAGCTTCATGACAGGAACCACTGGCGTTACCCAATCAGTGAAGCTCAGGCTGTATAATGCCCATACTTTCTAAACGCCAAAATTTGGTCTCAACCTTCTCCACTATAACATGAGGAACCAGGCAAACACGGAAATACCGGGACTGGACTTCTGGGTCCACCTGGATTTTAGCCATGGCCCCTTTAATGGTACCCAAACCTGGCTGGAAAACCTCTGGGAATTTGCTCAGTTCTGTACACACACCGCCGGAATCACTTAGAGGATGTGCAGCCAATCCAACTGCAGTTAGTGCAGCCAATCGCGGTTCAACAGGCTAGGGTCATTTCCTTGCACAACACTGAGGGGATGGCACACTGACTGGCGCCCATGAACCACTTGGGTGAGGGTGGACCCCACAATATTCAGTTGTTCCCCTGTATAAGAGGCCAAACGAGCCACCATGCCAGCCAAGGACAAAGCGTGCAAAAGTGCTCAGCCCCATCACAGAAATGGCCGCTCCTGCATCCAGCTCCATGTGCAGCATGTGATCATTCACTTGTATAGGATCAGGAATAGGGGCCACACGGGGCAATGCCAAACAGTTCAGCTGCATCTCAGCCCCATTCTCGGCCTCTTCTAGGTCATCCAGATGTAAGGCCTGGCCCTGGGGCTCCTGCCTACCTTGACCAGGGTGCCGAGAGCACGGGCCCTCCTGCTGCCAGCAGGTACGCCTAGACCGGCATCCACATGTATCACACGGGCTGGAGTCACCTTCAGCCAGGTCCGGGGACAGCCCACACCTTGGCAGCCGGCTCTTCGCCCTGAAGCCAGAGTCCCAGCAGCGTTCGGTCCGGGCCGTGGGGGATCTCACGTGAGGGTCGACCCCCCCAAAGCGTTCCCCTCCTTCCCTTGTATCTCCTGGATGCCGTGTTCCACACTTTCCTGGGTTAGGGAGACCTGGAACAGCTGCTGAAAAGTCAGGGAAATGTCGCCCAGAAGTTTTTTCTGAGTTCCCACATTATTGATACCGCAGAACAAGCGATCTTGGAGCATATCGGACAAAACAGCTCCATAGTCACGAAACTCAGCCAGCTTCCGTCGCCGAGATGCAAACTTTGGTAATGGATTCACCGGTGGACCGCTCCACCGTATTAAACCGGTACCTTTGAACGATTATCAATGGGTTTGGGTTAAAGTGCTGTGCCATAAGAGTCACGAGCTGATCGAATATTTGCATATCTGGCGTGCCGGGTAGGTGAGACTCCGGATCACCCTGAGCGTATGCGCTCCACAGGCCGTCAACAGAATGACCGCCTGGCCCTCATTCTCTGTGATATTGTTGGTCCAGAAGAAGTAACGTATTCATTCAACGCTTTGGTTCCAGTCTTCAACACCAGCGTCAAATACATCTAACCGTCCAAACAGAGGCACAGCCAATCAAAGAAATCCAAACCTGGATCCAGAAAATCAGGGAGGTGGCTCAGCTGAGTCGGTCACAGCGTCGACAAACCGGCTTACTCCTCATCGCCAGTTCAATGAGGTCATGGCGAGTCCACACCAGGTACAAAATAAGAATGGCATTTGATCTACAAACGATATACATACACTTCCCGGTGAACTTCGGGTTCCTCGAAGGTCGGTGCCTTATTGACCAACCTTATATGCACTGGGATAATTGAGATACCCGCCCCTAGCGGGGGAGCTCGTACTGCGCAAGGAGCACGGGGAAGCCAAACATTCCCATCCCAGAGATCCCGTGTGGGATATTACACTTTCCACAAGTTTTTTTAATTGGAGTTAAATATATATTACGAACTTGCTAGAGTTTTTCGAAGAGGTCACAAAGATGATTGTGCAGGTAGGGCAGTGGATGTTGTCTATATGGACTTCAGTAAGGCCTTTGACAAGGTCCCTCATAGCAGACTGGTACAAAGGTGAAGTCACACGGGATCAGGGGTCAGCTGGCAAGGTGGATACAGAACTGGCTAGGTCATAGAAGGCAGAAAGTAGCAATGGAAGGGTGCTTTTCTGATTGGAGGGCTGTGACCAGTGGTGTTCCGCAGGTATCAGTGCTGGGACCTTTGCTGTTCGTAGTATATATAAATGATTTGGAGGAAAATGTAACTGATCTGATTAGTAATTTGCAGATGACACACAGGTTGGTGGAATTGCAGAAAGCGATGAGGACTGTCAGAGGATTCAGCAGGATTTAGATTGTTTGGAGACTTGGGCGGAGAGATGGCAGGTGGAGTTTAATCCGGACAAATGTGAGGTAATGCATTTTGGAAGGTCTAATGCAGGTAGGGGATATACAGTGAATGGTAGAACCCTCAAGAGTATTGACAGTCAGAGAGATCTAGGTGTACAGGTCCACAGGTCACTGAAAGGGGCAACACAGGTGGAGAAGGTAGTCAAGAAGGCATACGGTATGCTTGCCTTCATTGGCTCAGGCATTGAGTATAAAAATTGGCAAGTCATGTTGCAGCTGTATAGAACCTTAGTTAGGCCACATTTGGAGTATAGTGTTCAATTCTGGTCGCCACACTACCAGAAGGATGTGGAGGCTTTAGAGAGGGTGCATAAGAGATTTACCAGGATGTTGCCTGGTATGGAGGGCATTAGCAAGAGGGACGGTTGAATAAACTCGGTTTGTTCTCACTGGAACGGCGGGGATTGAGGAGCGACCTGATAGAGGTATACAAAATTATGAGGGGCATAGACAGGGTGGATAGCCAGAGACTTTTTCCCAGACTAGAGGAGTCAATTACTAGGGGTCATAGGTTTAAGGTGCGAGGGGCAAGGTTTAGAGGAGAGGTGCGAGGTAAGGTTTTTACACAGAGGGTAGTGGGTGCCTGGAACGCGCTACCGGAGGAGGTGGTGGAAGCAGGGACGATAATGTCATTTAAGGGGCATCTTGACAAATACATGAATAGGATGGGAATAGAGGGATACGGACCCAGGAAGTGTAGAAGATTGTAGTTTAGTCGAGCAGCATGGTCGGCACGGGCTTGGAGGGCCGAAGGGCCTGTTCCTGTGCTGTACATTTCTTTGTTCTTTGTCTACCAGATATAGGAACATATGAACTAGGGACATGATTACACCACTCTGCTCACTCGAACCCATTCTGGGCAAATTAGGTTTTTACCAAACGACAATGATATGGCAGACAAAGTCATTTAGTTGTGATTGTTTAGTTACAATCTGAAATGTGCTGTCAGGAAGTGTGTTGGAAGCAGATTCAGTGCTTACTCACAGAAGGGAACTGGGTCAATATTTCAAAAGGACAAAACTTAATTACTGCGGTTGCTGGAATCTGAAACTAAAACAGAAAATGCTGGGCAATCTCAGCAAGTCCGACATCATCTGTGGAGAGAGAACAGAGCTAACATTTCATAGAATTTCTACAGTGCAGAAGGAGGCCATTCGCCCCATCGAGTCGGCACCCACCGTCCGAAAGAGCACACTACCTAGGCCCCCTCCCCCGCCTTATCCCCGTAACCCAGTATCCCCATCGAACCTTTTGGACACCGAGGGCCAATTTAGCATGGCCAATCTGCCTAAGATGTGCATCTTCGGACTGTGGAAGGAATCCGGAGCACCCGGATGAAACCCGCACGGACACGGGGAGGACGTGCAAACACAGGGCAGCACGCTGGCGCAATGGTTAGCACGCCTCACGGTGCTGAGGACCCGGGATCGATCATGGCCCTGGGTCACTGTCCGTGTGGAGTTTGCACGTTCTCCCCTTGTCTGCGTGGGTTTCAGCCCCACAACACAAAGATGTGCCGGGATGTGCAACGCAAAGATTGGTCACGCTAAATTGCCCCCTAATTGGAAAAAAGAAATTGGGTTACTCTAAATTTAAAACAAAAGAATGTGCAAACCCCACACAGACAGTCACTCAAGGCCAGAATCATACCTGGATCCCTGGTTCTGTGAGGCAGCAGTGCTAACCTCCCCGGGTCTGGATGACTTCGGCTGCGATTGTCCAGCATTTTCTGTTTTTGTTTCAAAAGGCCAAGATTGGTTGGGCGAAGCAGAAAGATCAGGGGAGCCAGAGAGTTCATTGGGCTGACTGACCTCTTGTGCTTGCCATACGGCTCAATGAGATGATGGCTGATCTATCCCAATTCCACTTTTCCGTCACTATCCCCGTCATTGATTTCTGGCCTGCACTGGCGTCGGGGTCTGGCAATGCCACAATTGTAAAATTCTCTTCCTCCTTCCCAGCTTCCTCCCTCACCTCCGGCCTCCTTTATTTATTTTAGCAACAAGGTTAAGTTGGAGAGGTCTTATTTCAATGGCATCCGACCGGCGCGGCGGCGGCCGCCCGGGCGCGATTGGCCAACCTGCCCCGTAACACAGCGCCCATTGCCCCTCAAAACCCACCCCAGTTGTCGAAATCCATAATGAGGCATTGGACAATGTGGATCACTTTCCACACCTTGAAGGTCTACTGTTAACAAGGGCAGAGACCGTCGACGATGTTGAACACCGCCTTCAGATTTCCAGGTCAGCCCTTGGCCACCTGAGGAAGAGACTGTTTGACTTGGTCACCTGAGGAAGAGACCCAGCACCAGAGACTTAACCAGTGACTGAAGAGGTAGATGAGGGTAGAGCAGTTGATGTGGTGTATATGGATTTCAGCAAAGCGTTTGATAAGGTTCCCCACGGTAGGCTATTGCAGAAAATACGGAGGCTGGGGATTGAGGGTGATTTAGAGATGTGGATCAGAAATTGGCTAGCTGAAAGAAGACAGAGGGTGGTGGTTGATGGGAAATGTTCAGAATGGAGTACAATCACAAGTGGAGTACCACAAGGATCTGTTCTGGGGCCGTTGCTGTTTGTCATTTTTATCAATGACCGAGAGGAAGGCGCAGAAGGGTGGGTGAGTAAATTTGCAGACGATACTAAAGTCGGTGGTGTTGTCGATAGTGTGGAAGGATGTAGCAGGTTACAGAGGGATATAGATAAGCTGCAGTGCTGGGCTGAGAGGTGGCAAATGGAGTTTAATGTAGAGAAGTGTGAGGTGATTCACTTTGGAAGGAAAAACAGGAATGTGGAATATTTGGCTAATGGAAAAGTTCTTGGAAGTGTGGATGAGCAGAGGGATCTAGGTGTCCATGTACATAGATCCCTGAAAGTTGCCACCCAGGTTGATAGGGTGGTGAAGAAGGCCTATGGAGTGTTGGCCTTTATTGGTAGAGGGATTGAGTTCCGGAGTCAGGAGGTCATGTTGCAGCTGTACAGAACTCTGGTACGGCCGCATTTGGAGTATTGCGTACAGTTCTGGTCACCGCATTATAGGAAGGACGTGGAGGCTTTGGAACGGGTGCAGAGGAGATTTACCAGGATGTTGCCTGGTATGGAGGGAAAATCTTATGAGGAAAGGCTGATGGACTTGAGGTTGTTTTCGTTAGAGAGAAGAAGGTTAAGAGGAGACTTAATAGAGGCATACAAAATGATCAGAGGGTTGGATAGGGTGGACAGTGAGAGCCTTCTCCCGCGGATGGAAATGGCTAGCACGAGGGGACATAGCCTTAAACTGAGGGGTAATAGATATAGGACAGAGGTCAGGGGTAGGTTCTTTACGCAAAGAGTAGTGAGGCCGTGGAATGCCCTATCTGCCACAGTAGTGAACACCGAAGGGCCTGTACTGCGCTGTATTGTTCTATGTTCAATCTCACGGTCTATGGAGCAGTTGTGATACCCACCCTCCGATATGGCTCAGAGACGTGTGGACTGTGGACAGGGGGCACCTCAAAACCCTGGGGAAATGCCACCAGCCTCGGTAAGATCCTGTAAAGCCATTAGCAGGACAGGGGCACCAATGTCAGTGTTCTCACTCCGGCCAACATCTGCAGCAGTGAAGTATTGACCACGCTCCATCAGCTGTACTGGACGGGCCACATTGCCCACAATCCTGACACCAGACTCCCGGAACAAGTGCTCTACCCGGAGCTTCAACACAGCAAGCGAGCCCCAGGAGGGCAGAGCAAAGGCTTCAAGGACACACTCAAAACCGCCTCGATAAACATCCCAACCAACACCTGGGAATCCCTGTCCCAAGGCTGCCTGAAGTGGAGGAAAAGCCTCTGGGAAGGGACTGAACATCCGGGTTTCATCGCCGAGAGCTGAAGCCAAGTGTCGACAGCGGAAGGAGTGCCTGGCACCGCGGGCACCCCACACACCCCCTCCTCCAACCACCGTCTGCCCTCCCCCCGCTGTGACAGAGATTGTAGGTCGCGCATTAGGACTCCTCAGTCACCTGAGAATTGTTTTTAGTGCGGAAGAAAATCAGGGGCGTGAGATGGAGGAGGGGTGTGAGATGGAGGAGGGGTGTGAGATGGAGAATGGAATCTGAGATGGAGGAGGGGCGTGAGATGGAGGAGGGGTGTGAGATGGAGGAGGGGCGTGGGATGGAGGAGGGGTGTGAGATGGAGGAGGGGCGTGGGATGGAGGAGGGGTGTGAGACAGAGGAGGGGTGTGGGATGGAGGAGGGGTGTGAGACAGAGGAGGGGTGTGAGATGGAGAATGGAATCTGAGATGGAGGAGGGGCGTGAGATGGAGGAGGGGCGTGAGATGGAGGAGGGGCGTGAGATGGATGAGGGGTGTGAGATGGATGAGGGGTGTGAGATGGAGGAGGGGCGTGAGATGGAGGAGGGGTGTGAGATGGAGGAGGGGTGTGAGATGGAGAATGGAATCTGAGATGGAGGAGGGGCGTGAGATGGAGGAGGGGCGTGAGATGGATGAGGGGTGTGAGATGGAGGAGGGGCGTGAGATGGAGGAGGGGTGTGAGATGGAGGAGGGGTGTGAGATGGAGAATGGAATCTGAGATGGAGGAGGGGCGTGAGATGGAGGAGGGGCGTGAGATGGAGGAGGGGCGTGAGATGGATGAGGGGTGTGAGATGGAGGAGGGACATGAGATGGAGGAGGGGCGTGAGATGGAGGAGGGGTGTGAGATGGAGGAGGGGTGTGAGATGGAGAATGGAATCTGAGATGGAGGAGGGGCGTGAGATGGAGGAGGGGCGTGAGATGGAGGAGGGGCGTGAGATGGATGAGGGGTGTGAGATGGAGGAGGGGCGTGAGATGGAGGAGGGGTGTGAGATGGAGGAGGGGCGTGATATGGAGGAGGGGTGTGGGATGAAGGAGGGGCGTGGGATGGTGGAGGGCCGTGGGGTGGAGGAGGGGCGTGAGATGGAGGAGGAATATGAGATGGAGGAGGGGCGTGAGATGGGGGAGGGGTGTGAGATGGTGGAGGGGCGTGAGATGGAGGAGGGGCGTGAGATGGGGAGGGGTGTGAGATGGAGGAGGGGTGTGAGATGGAGGAGGGGCGTGAGATGGTGGAGGGCCGTGGGGTGGAGGAGGGCCGTGGGTTGGAGGAGGGGCGTGAGATGGAGGAGGGGCGTGAGATAGAGGAGGGACATGAGATGGAGGAGGGGCGTGATATGGGGGAGGGGCGTGAGATGGGGGAGGGGTGTGAGATGGAGGAGGGGTGTGAGATGGAGGAGGGACATGAGATGGAGGAGGGGCGTAAGATGGTGGAGGGACATGAGATGGAGGAGGGGCGTGAGATGGGGGAGGGGTGTGAGATGGGGGAGGGGTGTGAGATGGAGGAGGGGTGTGAGATGGGGGAGGGACATGAGATGGAGGAGGGGCGTGAGATGGAGGAGGGGTGTGAGATGGAGGAGGGGCGTGAGATGGAGGAGGGGTGTGAGATGGGGGAGGGACATGAGAAGGAGGAGGGGCATGAGATGGAGTAGGGGTGTGCGATGGAGGAGGGGCGTGAGATGGAGGAGGGGTGTGAGATGGGGGAGGGACATGAGATGGAGGAGGGGCGTGAGATGGAGGAGGGGTGTGAGATGGAGGAGGGGCGTGAGATGGAGGAGGGGTGTGAGATGGGGGAGGGACATGAGATGGAGGAGGGGTGTGAGATGGAGGAGGGGCGTGAGATGGAGGAGGGGCATGAGATGGAGGAAGGGCATGAGATGGAGGAGGGGCGTGTGATGGAGGAGGGGCGTGAGATGGAGGAGGGGTGTGAGATGGAGGAGGGGCGTGAGATGGAGGAGGGGTGTGAGATGGAAGAGGGGCGTGATATGGAGGAGGGGCGTGAGATGGAGGAGGGAATCTGAGATGGAAGAGGGGCGTGGGATGAAGGAGGGGCGTGGGATGGTGGAGGGCTATGGGGTGGAGGAGGGGCGTGAGATGGAGGAGGGATATGAGATGGAGGAGGGGCGTGAGATGGAGGAGGGGTGTGAGATGGGGGAGGGACATGAGATGGAGGAGGGGCGTGAGATGGTGGAGGGGTGTGAAATGGTGGAGGAGCGTGAGATGGAGGAGGGGCGTGAGATGGGGAGGGTGTGAGATGGAGGAGGGGTGTGAGATGGAGGAGGGGCGTGAGATGGTGGAGGGCCGTGGGGTGGAGGAGGGCCGTGGGTTGGAGGAGGGGCGTGAGATGGAGGAGGGGCGTGAGATGGAGGAGGGACATGAGATGGAGGAGGGGCGTGATATGGGGGAGGGGTGTGAGATGGGGGAGGGGTGTGAGATGGAGGAGGGGTGTGAGATGGAGGAGGGACGTGAGATGGAGGTGGGGCGTGAGATGGTGGAGGGACATGAGATGGAGGAGGGGCGTGAGATGGGGGAGGGGTGTGAGATGGGGGAGGGGTGTGAGATGGAGGAGGGGTGTGAGATGGGGAGGGACATGAGATGGAGGAGGGGCGTGAGTTGGAGGAGGGGTGTGAGATGGAGGAGGGGCGTGAGATGGAGGAGGGGTGTGAGATGGGGGAGGGACATGAGATGGAGGAGGGGCGTGAGATGGAGTAGGGGTGTGAGATGGAGGAGGGGCGTGAGATGGAGGAGGGGTGTGAGATGGGGGAGGGACATGAGATGGAGGAGGGGCGTGAGATGGAGGAGGGGTGTGAGATGGAGGAGGGGCGTGAGATGGAGGAGGGGTGTCAGATGGGGGAGGGACATGAGATGGAGGAGGGGTGTGAGATGGAGGAGGGGCGTGAGATGGAGGAGGGGCATGAGATGGAGGAAGGGCATGAGATGGAGGAGGGGCGTGTGATGGAGGAGGGGCGTGAGATGGAGGAGGGGTGTGAGATGGAGGAGGGGTGTGAGATGGAGGAGGGGTGTGAGATGGAGGAGGGGCGTGATATGGAGGAGGGGCGTGAGATGGAGGAGGGAATCTGAGATGGAAGAGGGGCGTGGGATGAAGGACGGGCGTGGGATGGTGGAGGGCCGTGGGATGGAGGAGGGGCGTGAGATGGAGGAGGGATATGAGATGGAAGAGGGGCGTGAGATGGGGGAGGGGTGTGAGATGGGGGAGGGACATGAGATGGAGGAGGGGCGTGAGATGGTGGAGGGGTGTGAGATGGTGGAGGGGCGTGAGATGGAGGAGGGGCGTGAGATGGGGGAGGGGTGTGAGATGGAGGAGGGGTGTGAGATGGAGGAGGGGCGTGAGCTGGTGGAGGGCCGTGGGGTGGAGGAGGGCCGTGGGTTGGAGGAGGGGCGTGAGATGGAGGAGGGGCGTGAGATGGTGGAGGGACATGAGATGGAGGAGGGGCGTGAGATGGTGGAGGGACATGAGATGGAGGAGGGGCGTGAGATGGAGGAAGGGCATGAGATGGAGGAGGGACGTGTGATGGAGGAGAGGTGTGAGATGGAGGAGGGGTGTGAGATGGAGGAGGGGCGTGAGATGGAGGAGGGGCGGAGGGTGGAGGAGGTGCGTGAGATGGAGGAGGGGCGTGAGATGGAGGAGGGGCGTGAGATGGAGGAGGGGCGTGAGATGGAGGAGGGATCTGAGATGGAGGAGGGGCGTGAGATGGGGGAGGGTATGTGAGGTGGAGGAGGGGCGTGAGATGGAGGAGGGGATGTGAGATGGAGGAGGGGTGTGGGATGGAGGAGGGGTGTGAGATGGAGGTGGGGCGTGAGATGGAGGAGGGGCGTGAGATGGAGGAGGGGCTTGAGATGGAGGAGGGGCGTGAGATGGAGGAGGGGCTTGAGATGGAGGAGGGGCGTGAGATGGAGGAGGGATCTGAGATGGAGGAGGGGTGTCAGGTGGAGGAGGGGCGTGAGATGGAGGAGGGGTGTGAGTTGGGGGAGGGACATGAGATGGAGGAGGGGCGTGAGATGGAGGAGGGACATGAGATGGAGGAGGGGCGTGAGATGGAGGAGGGACATGAGATAGAGGAAGGACTATAGACGGAGGAGGGGCGTGAGATGGGGGAGGGACATGAGATGGAGGAGGGACATGAGATGGAGGAGGGATATGAGATGGAGGAAGGACTTGAGACGGAGGAGGGACATGAGATGGAGGAAGGACTTGAGATGGAGGAGGGGTGTGAGATGGAGGAGGGGCGTGAGATGGAGGAGGGGTGTGAGACGAAGGAGGGACATGAGATGGAGGAGGGACATGAGATGGAGGAGGGGCGTGAGATGGAGGAGGGGCGTGAGATGGAGGAGGGGTGTGAGATGGAGGAGGGGCGTGAGATGGAGGAGGGGTGTGAGATGGAGGAGGGGCGTGAGATGGAGGAGGGGCGTGAGATGGAGGAGGGGTGTGAGACGGAGGAGGGGTGTGGGATGGAGGAGGGTACGTGAGATGGAGGAGGGGCATGAGATTGAGGAGGGGCATGAGATGGAGGAGGGTACGTGAGATGGAGGAGGGGCGTGAGATGGAGGAGGGGCGTGAGATGGAGGAGGGGTGTGAGATGGAGGAGGGGTGTGAGATGGAGGAGGGGTGTGAGATGGAGGAGGGGTGTGAGATGGGGGAGGGACATGAGATGGAGGAGGGGTGTGAGATGGAGGAGGGGTGTGAGATGGAGGAGGGGTGTGAGATGGAGGAGGGGCGTGAGATGGAGGAGGGGCGTGAGATGGAGGAGGGGTGTGAGGTGGGGGAGGGACATGAGATGGAGGAGGGGTGTGAGATGGAGGAGGGGCGTGAGATGGAGGAGGGGCTTGAAGTGGAGGAGGGGTGTGAGACGGAGGAGGGGCGTGAGATGGAGGAGGGTACGTGAGATGGAGGAGGGGCGTGAGACGGATGAGGGGCGTGAGGTGGAGGAGGGGCGTGAGATGGAGGAGGGGTGTGAGGTGGAGGAGGGTATGTGAGATGAAGGAGGGACGTGAGATGGAGGAGGGGCTTGAGATGGAGGAGCATGAGATGGAGGAGGGGCATGAGATGGAGGATGGGCGTGATGTGGAGGAGGAGCGTGAGATGTAGGAGGGGCGTGAGATGGAGAAGGGGTGTGAGATGGAGGAGGGGCGTTAGATGGAGGAGGGGCGTGAGATGGAGGAGGGGTGTGAGATGGAGGAGGGGCGTGAGATGGAGGAGGGGCCTGAGGTTGAGGAGGGGTGTGAGATGGAGGAGGGGCGTGAGATGGAGGAGGGGCGTGAGATGGAGGAGGGGCGTGAGATGGAGGAGGGACAGGAGATGGAGGAGGGGTGTGAGATGGAGGAGGGGCGTGAGATGGAGGATGGGCGTGAGGTCGGGGAGGGACATGAGGGGGAGGAGGGGCGTGAGATGGAGGAGGGGTGTGGGATGGAGGAGGGGCGTGAGATGGAGGAGGGGCGTGAGATGGAGGAGGTGTGTGAGTTGGGGAGGGACATGAGATGGAGGAGGGGCGTGAGATGGAGGAGGGACATGAGATGGAGGAGGGGCGTGAGATGGAGGAGGGACATGAGATGGAGGAAGGACTTGAGACGGAGGAGGGGCGTGAGATGTGGGAGGGACATGAGATGGAGGAGGGACATGAGATGGAGGAGGGACATGAGATGGAGGAAGGACTTGAGAAGGAGGAGGGACATGAGATGGAGGACGGACTTGAGCTGGAGGAGGGGTGTGAGATGGAGGAGGGGCGATGGATGGAGGAGGGGTGTGAGACGGAGGAGGGACATGAGATGGAGGAGGAGCGTGAGATGGAGGAGGGGTGTGAGACGGAGGAGGGACATGAGAAGGAGGAGGGGCGTGAGATGGAGGAGGGGCGTGAGATGGAGGAGGGGTGTGAGATGGAGGAGGGGAGTGAGATGGAGGAGGGGTGTGAGATGGAGGAGGGGCGTGAGATGGAGAAGGGGCGTGAGATGGAGGAGGGGCGTGAGACGGAGGAGGAGTGTGGGATGGAGGAGGGTACGTGAGATGGAGGAGGGGCGTGAGATGGAGGAGGGGCGTGAGATGGAGGAGGGTACGTGAGATGGAGGAGGGGCGTGAGATGGAGGAGGGGCGTGAGATGGAGGAGGGGTGTGAGATGGAGGAGGGGTGTGAGATGGGGAGGGACATGAGATGGAGGAGGGGTGTGAGATGGAGGAGGGGTATGTGATGGAGGAGGGGTGTGAGACGGAGGAGGGGTGTGAGATAGAGGTGGGGGCGTGAGATGGAGGAGGGGCGTGAGATGGAGGAGGTGTGTGAGATGGGGGAGGGACATGAAATGGAGGAGGGATGTGAGATGGAGGAGGGGCATGAGATGGAGGAGGGGCTTGAGGTGGAGGAGGGACATGAGATGGAGGAGCGGTGTGAGATGGAGGAGGGGTGTGAGATGGAGGAGGTGCGTGAGATGGAGGAGGGGCTTGAGGTGGAGGAGGGACATGAGCTGGAGGAGGGGTGTGAGCTGGAGGAGGGGTGTGAGATGGAGGAGGGGTGTGAGATGGAGGAGGGGAGTGAGATGAGGAGGGGAGTGAGATGGACTTGGGGGTGAGGTGGAGGAGGGGTGTGATATGGAGGAGGGGCGTGAGATGGAGAAGGGGCGTGAGACGGAGGAGGGGCTTGAGGTGCAGGAGGGGTGTGAGACGGAGGAGGGGCGTGAGATGGAGGAGGGTACGTGAGATGGAGGAGGGGCGTGAGATGGAGGACGGGCGTGAGATGGAGGAGGGGTGTGAGACGGAGGAGGGGCGTGAGGTGGAGGAGCGGTGTGAGATGGAGGAGGGGTGTGAGGTGGAGGAGGGTATGTGAGATGGAGGAGGGGCGTGAGATGGAGGAGGGGCTTGAGATGGAGGAGGAGTGTGAGATGGAGGAGGGGCATGAGATGAAGGAGGGGCGTGATGTAGAGGAGGAGCGTGAGATGGACGAGGGGCGTGGGATGGTGGAGGGGCGTGAGATAGAGGAGGGGTGTGAGATGGTGGAGGGGCGTGAGATGGATGAGGGGTGTGAGATGGAGGAGGGGTGTGAGATGGAGGAGGTGCGTGAGATGGAGGAGGGGCTTGAGGTGGAGGAGGGACATGAGCTGGAGGAGGGGTGTGAGATGGAGGAGGGGTGTGAGATGGAGGAGGGGCGTGAGACGGAGGAGGGGTGTGAGATGGAGAAGGGGTTTGAGATGGAGGAGGGGCTTGAGTTGGAGGAGGGGAGTGAGATGGAGGAGGGGCGTGAGATGGAGGAGGGGCGTGAGATGGAGGAGGAGCGTGAGATGGAGGAGGGGCGTGAGATGGAGGAGGGGCGTGAGATGGAGGAGGGGCGTGAGATGGAGGAGGGGCGTGAGATGGAGGAGGGTCGTGAGATGGAGGAGGGGCGTGAGATGGAGGAGGGGCGTGAGATGGAGGAGTGGCGTGAGATGGAGGAGGGGCGTGAGATGGAGGAGGGGCGTGAGATGGAGGAGGGGCGTGAGATGGAGGAGGGGCGTGAGATGGAGGAGGGGCGGGAGATGGAGGAGGGGCATGAGATGGAGGAGGGGCGTGAGATGGAGGAGGGGCGTGAGAGGGAGGAGGGGCGTGAGATGGTGGAGGGGCGTGAGATGGTGGAGGGACGTGAGATGGAGGAGGGGCGTGAGATGGAGGAGGGGCGTGAGATGGAGGAGGGACATGAGATGGAGTTGGGGTGTGGGATGGAGGAGGGGATGTGAGATGGAGGAGGGGCGTGAGATGGAGGAGGGGCGTGAGATGGAGGAGGGGCGTGAGATGGAGGAGGGGTGTGGGATGGAGGAGGGGGTGTGGGATGGAGGAGGGGCATGAGATGGAGGAGGGGCGTGAGATGGAGCAGGGGCGTGAGATGGAGGAGGGGATGTGAGATGGGGAGGGGGATGAGATGGTGGAGGGGCGTGAGATGGAGCGGGGGCGTTGATGGAGGAGGGGCGTGAGATGGAGGACTGGCGTGATATGGAGGAGGGGCGTGAGATGGAGGAGGGGCGTGATATGGAGCAGGGGCGTGAGATGGAGGAGGGGCGTGAGATGGAGGAGGGGCGTGAGATTGAGGAGGGGCGTGAGATGGAGGAGGGGTGTGAGATGGTTGAGGGGCGTGAGATGGAGGAGGGGTGTGAGATGGAGGTGGGACATGAGATGGAGGAGGTGCGTGAGATGGAGGAGGGGTGTGAGATGGAGGAGGGTCGTGTGATGGTGGAGGAGGGGTGTGAGATGGAGGAGGGGCGTGAGATGGAGGAGGGGCGTGAGATGGAGGAGGGGTGTGAGATGGAGGAGGGGTGTGAGGTGGAGGTGGGGCGTGAGATGGAGGAGGGAATCTGAGATGGAGGTGGGGCGTGAGATGGAGGAGGGGCGTGAGTTGGAGGAGGAGTGTGTGATGGAGGAGGGTCGTGAGTTGGAGGAGGGAATCTGAGATGGAGGAAGACGTGGGATGGAGGAGGGGCGTGAGATGGAGGAGGGGTGTGAGTTGGAGGTGGGGCGTGAGATGGAGGAGGGAATCTGAGATGGAGGAGGAGCGTGGGATGGAGGAGGGGCGTGAGATGGAGGAGGGGCGTGAGATGGAGGAGGGGCGTGAGATGGAGGAGGGGCGTGAGATGGAGGAGGGGCGGGCGTGAGTTGGAGGTGGGGCGTGAGATGCAGGAGGGAATCTGAGATGGAGGAGGAACGTGGGATGGAGGAGGGGCGTGAGATGGAGGAGGGGCGTGAGATGGAGGAGGGGCGTGAGATGGAGAAGGGGCGTGAGATGGAGGAGGGACATGAGATGGAGGAGGGACATGAGATGGAGGAGGGGCGTGAGATGGAGGAGGGGCCTGGGATGGTGGAGGGCCGAGGGGTGGAGGAGAGCCGTGGGTTGGAGGAGGGGCGTGAGATGGAGGAGGGGAGTGAGATGGAGGAGGGGCGTGAGATGGAGGAGGGACATGAGATAGAGGTAGGACTTGAGACGGAGGAGGGGCGTGAGATGGGGGAGGGACATGAGATGGAGGAGGGACATGAGATGGAGGAGGGACATGAGATGGAGGAAGGACTTGAGACGGAGGAGGGACATGAGATGGAGGAAGGACTTGAGATGGAGGAGGGGTGTGAGTTGGGGGAGGGACATGAGATGGAGGAGGGGCGTGTGATGGAGGAGGGACATGAGATGGAGGAGGGGCGTGAGATGGAGGAGGGACATGAGATAGAGGAAGGACTTGAGACGGAGGAGGGGCGTGAGATGGGGGAGGGACATGAGATGGAGGAGGGACATGAGATGGAGGAGGGACATGAGATGGAGGAAGGACTTGAGACGGAGGAGGGACATGAGATGGAGGAAGGACTTGAGATGGAGGAGGGGTGTGAGATGGAGGAGGGGCGTGAGATGGAGGAGGGGTGTGAGACGGAGGAGGGTAATGAGATGGAGGAGGGGCGTGAGATGGAGGAGGGGTGTGAGACGAAGGAGGGACATGAGATGGAGGAGGGACATGAGATGGAGGAGGGGCGTGAGATGGATGAGGGGCGTGAGATGGAGGAGGGGTGTGAGATGGAGGAGGGGCGTGAGATGGAGGAGGGGTGTGAGATGGAGGAGGGGCGTGAGATGGAGGAGGGGCGTGAGATGGAGGAGGGGTGTGAGACGGAGGAGGGGTGTGGGATGGAGGAGGGTACGTGAGATGGAGGAGGGGCATGAGATGGAGGAGGGGCATGAGATGGAGGAGGGTACGTGAGATGGAGGAGGGGCGTGAGATGGAGGAGGGGCGTGAGATGGAGGAGGGGTGTGAGATGGAGGAGGGGTGTGAGATGGGGGAGGGACATGAGATGGAGGAGGGGTGTGAGATGGAGGAGGGGTGTGAGATGGAGGAGGGGTGTGAGATGGAGGAGGGGCGTGAGATGGAGGAGGGGCGTGAGATGGAGGAGGGGTGTGAGATGGGGAGGGACATGAGATGGAGGAGGGGTGTGAGATGGAGGAGGGGCGTGAGATGGAGGAGGGGCTTGAGGTGGAGGAGGGACATGAGATGGAGGAGGGGTGTGAGATGGAGGAGTGGTGTGAGATGGAGGAGGTGCGTGAGATGGAGGAGGGGCTTGAGGTGGAGGAGGGACATGAGATTGAGGAGGGGTGTGAGATGGAGGAGGGGTGTGAGATGGAGGTGGGGAGTGAGATGAGGAGGGGAGTGAGATGGACGTGGGTGGTGAGGTGGAGGAGGGGTGTGAGATGGAGGAGGGGCGTGAGATGGAGGAGGGGTGTGAGACGGAGGAGGGGCGTGAGATGGAGGAGGGGCTTGAAGTGGAGGAGGGGTGTGAGACGGAGGAGGGGCGTGAGATGGAGGAGGGTACGTGAGATGGAGGAGGGGCGTGAGATGGAGGACGGGCGTGAGATGGAGGAGGGGTGTGAGACGGAGGAGGGGATTGAGACGGAGGAGGGGCGTGAGATTGAGGAGGGGTGTGAGGTGGAGGAGGGTATGTGAGACGAAGGAGGGAGGTGAGATGGAGGAGGGGCTTGAGATGGAGGAGCATGAGATGGAGGAGGGGCATGAGATGGAGGAGGGGCGTGATGTGGAGGAGGAGCGTGAGATGTAGGAGGGGCGTGAGATGGAGAAGGGGTGTGAGATGGAGGAGGGGCGTGAGATGGAGGAGGGGCGTGAGATGGAGGAGGGGTGTGAGATGGAGGAGGGGCGTGAGATGGAGGAGGGGCCTGAGGTGGAGGAGGGGTGTGAGATGGAGGAGGGTCGTGAGATGGAGGAGGGGCGTGAGATGGAGGAGGGGCGTGAGATGGAGGAGGGACAGGAGATGGAGGAGGTGTGTGAGATGGAGGAGGGGCGTGAGATGGAGGATGGGCGTGAGATCGGGGAGGGACATGAGGGGGAGGAGGGGCGTGAGATGGAGGAGGGGTGTGGGATGGAGGACGGGCGTGAGATGGAGGAGGGGCGTGAGATGGAGGAGGTGTGTGAGTTGGGGAGGGACATGAGATGGAGGAGGGGCGTGAGATGGAGGAGGGACATGAGATGGAGGAGGGGCGTGAGATGGAGGAGGGACATGAGATGGAGGAAGGACTTGAGACGGAGGAGGGGCGTGAGATGTGGGAGGGACATGAGATGGAGGATGGACATGAGATGGAGGAGGGACATGAGATGGAGGAAGGACTTGAGACGGAGGAGGGACATGAGATGGAGGAAGGACTTGAGATGGAGGAGGGATGTGAGATGGAGGAGGGGCGTGAGACGGAGGAGGGACATGAGATGGAGGAGGAGCGTGAGATGGAGGAGGGGTGTGAGACGGAGGAGGGACATGAGAAGGAGGAGGGGCGTGAGATGGAGGAGGGGCGTGAGATGGAGGAGGGGTGTGAGATGGAGGAGGGGAGTGAGATGGAGGAGGGGTGTGAGATGGAGGAGGGGCGTGAGATGGAGGAGGGGCGTGAGATGGAGGAGGGGTGTGAGACGGAGGAGCGGTGTGGGATGGAGGAGGGTACGTGAGATGGAGGAGGGGCGTGAGATGGAGGAGGGGCGTGAGATGGAGGAGGGTACGTGAGATGGAGGAGGGGCGTGAGATGGAGGAGGGGCGTGAGATGGAGGAGGGGTGTGAGATGGAGGAGGGGTGTGAGATGGAGGAGGGGCATGTGATGGAGGAGGGGTGTGAGATGGAGGAGGGGTGTGAGATAGAGGAGGGGCGTGAGATGGAGGAGGGGTGTGAGATGGAGGAGGGGCATGTGATGGAGGAGGGGCGTGAGATGGAGGAGGGGCGTGAGATGGAGGAGGGGCGTGAGATGGAGGAGGGGTGTGAGATGGGGGAGGGACATGAGATGGAGGAGGGGTGTGAGATGGAGGAGGGGCATGTGATGGAGGAGGGGTGTGAGATGGAGGAGGGGTGTGAGATAGAGGGGGGGGCGTGAGATGGAGGAGGGGCGTGAGATGGAGGAGGGGTGAGAGATGGGGGAGGGACATGAGATGGAGGAGGGATGTGAGATGGAGGAGGGGCATGAGATGGAGGAGGGGCTTGAGGTGGAGGAGGGACATGAGATGGAGGAGGGGTGTGAGATGGAGGAGGGGTGTGAGATGGAGGAGGTGCGTGAGATGGAGGAGGGGCTTGAGGTGGAGGAGGGACATGAGCTGGAGGAGGGGTGTGAGATGGAGGAGGGGTGTGAGATGGAGGAGGGGAGTGAGATGAGGAGGGGAGTGAGATGGACGTGGGGGGTGAGGTGGAGGAGGGGTGTGAGATGGAGGAGGGGCGTGAGATGGAGGAGGGGCGTGAGACGGAGGAGGGGCGTGAGATGTAGGAGGGGCTTGAGGTGCAGGAGGGGTGTGAGACGGAGGAGGGGCGTGAGATGGAGGAGGGTACGTGAGATGGAGGAGGGGCGTGAGATGGAGGACGGGCGTGAGATGGAGGAGGGGTGTGAGACGGAGGAGGGGCGTGAGGTGGAGGAGGGGTGTGAGATGGAGGAGGGGTGTGAGGTGGAGGAGGGTATGTGAGATGGAGGAGGGGCGGGGGATGGAGGAGGGGCTTGAGATGGAGGAGGAGTGTGAGATGGAGGATGGGCATGAGATGGAGGAGGGGCGTTATGTAGAGGAGGAGCGTGAGATGGACGAGGGGCGTGGGATGGTGGAGGGGCGTGAGATAGAGGAGGGGTGTGAGATGGTGGAGGGGCATGAGATGGATGAGGGGTGTGAGATGGAGGAGGGGTGTGAGATGGAGGAGGTGCGTGAGATGGAGGAGGGGCTTGAGGTGGAGGAGGGACATGAGCTGGAGGAGGGGTGTGAGATGGAGGAGGGGTGTGAGATGGAGGAGGGGCGTGAGACGGAGGAGGGGTGTGAGATGGAGAAGGGGTTTGAGATGGAGGAGGGGCTTGAGTTGGAGGAGGGGAGTGAGATGGAGGAGGGGCGTGAGATGGAGGAGGGGCGTGAGATGGAGGAGGAGCGTGAGATGGAGGAGGGGCGTGAGATGGAGGAGGGGCGTGAGATGGAGGAGGGGCGTGAGATGGAGGAGGGGCGTGAGATGGAGGAGGGTCGTGAGATGGAGGAGGGGCGTGAGATGGAGGAGGGGCGTGAGCTTGAGGAGGGGCGTGAGATGGAGGAGGGGCGTGAGATGGAGGAGGGGCGTGAGATGGAGGAGGGGCGTGAGATGGAGGAGGGGCGGGAGATGGAGGAGTGGCATGAGAAGGAGGAGGGGCGTGAGATGGAGGAGGGGCGTGAGAGGGAGGAGGGGCGTGAGATGGTGGAGGGGCGTGAGATGGTGGAGGGGCGTGAGATGGAGGAGAGGCGTGAGATGTAGGAGGGGCGTGAGATGGAGGAGGGACATGAGATGGAGTTGGGGTGTGGGATGGAGGAGGGGATGTGAGATGGAGGAGGGGCGTGAGATGGAGGAGGGGCGTGAGATGGAGGAGGGGCGTGAGATGGAGGAGGGGTGTGGGATGGAGGAGGGGGTGTGGGATGGAGGAGGGGCGTGAGATGGAGGAGGGGCGTGAGATGGAGCAGGGGCGTGAGATGGAGGAGGGGATGAGAGATGGGGAGGGGGATGAGATTGTGGAGGGGCGTGAGATGGAGGAGGGGCGTGAGATGGAGGAGGGGCGTGATATGGAGCAGGGGCGTGAGATGGAGGAGTGGTGTGAGATGGAGGAGGGGCGTGAGATGGAGGAGGGCTGTGAGATGGAGGTGGGACATGAGATGGAGGAGGTGCGTGAGATGGAGGAGGGGTGTGAGATGGAGGAGGGTCGTGTGATGGTGGAGGAGGGGTGTGAGATGGAGGAGGGGTGTGAGATGGAGGAGGGGCGTGAGATGGAGGAGGGGCGTGAGATGGAGGAGGGGAGTGAGATGGAGGAGGGGTGTGAGGTGGAGGAGGGACGTGAGATGGAGGAGGGGCGTGAGATGGAGGAGGGGCGTGAGATGAAGGAGGGGCTTGAGATGGAGGAGGGGTGTGAAATGGAGGAGGGTACGTGAGGTGGAGGAGGGGCGTGAGATGGAGGAGGGGCGTGAAATGGAGGAGGTGCGTGAGATGGAGGACGGGCGTGAGATAGAGGAGGGGTGTGAGATGGAGGAGGGACGTGAGATGGAGGAGTGGCGTGAGATGGAGGAGGGGCGTGAGATGGAGGAGGGGTGTGAGATGGAGGAGGGGTGTGAGATGGAGGAGGGGCGTGAGTTGGAGGAAGGGCGTGAGATGGAGGAGGGGCGTGAGATGGAGGAGGGAATCTGAGATGGAGGTGGGGCGTGAGATGGAGGAGGGGCGTGAGTTGGAGGAGGAGTGTGTGATGGAGGAGGGTCGTGAGTTGGAGGAGGGAATCTGAGATGGAGGAGGAACGTGGGATGGAGGAGGGGCGTGAGATGGAGGAGGGGTGTGAGTTGGAGGTGGGGCGTGAGATGGTGAAGGGAATCTGAGATGGAGGAGGAGCGTGGGATGGAGGAGGGGCGTGAGATGGAGGAGGGGCGTGAGATGGAGGAGGGGCGTGAGATGGAGGATGGGCGTGAGATGGAGGAGGGGCGGGCGTGAGTTGGAGGTGGGGCGTGAGATGCAGGATGGAATCTGAGATGGAGGAGGAACGTGGGATGGAGGAGGGGCGTGAGATGGAGGAGGGGCGTGAGATGGAGGAGGGGCGTGAGATGGAGAAGGGGCGTGAGATGGAGGAGGGACATGAAATGGAGGAGGGACATGAGATGGAGGAGGGGCGTGAGATGGAGGAGGAGCCTGGGATGGTGGAGGGCCGAGGGGTGGAGGAGAGCCGTGGGTTGGAGGAGGGGCGTGAAATGGAGGAGGGGAGTGAGATGGAGGAGGGGCGTGAGATGGAGGAGGGACATGAGATGGAGGAGGGGCCTGAGATGAAGGTGGGGCGTGAGATGAAGGAGGGGCGTGAGATTTTGGAGGGGCGTGAGATGGAGGAGGGGCGTGAGATGGAGGAGGGGCGTGAGATGGAGGAGGGGCGTGAGATGGAGGAGGGGCGTGAGATGGGGGAGGGGTGTGAGATGGAGGAGGGGCATGAGATGGAGGAGGGGCGTTTGATGGGGAGGGACAGGAGATGGAGGAGGGGTGTGAGATGGAGGAGGGGCGTGAGATGGAGGAGGGACATGAGATGGAGGAGGGACATGAGATGGAGGAGGGGCGTGAGATGGGGGAGGGGCGTGAGACGGAGGAGGGGCGTGAGATGGAGGAGGGTATGTGAGGTGGAGGAGGGACATGAGATGGAGGAGGGACATGAGATGGAGGAGGGGCGTGAGATGGGGGAGGGGCGTGAGACAGAGGAGGGGCGTGAGATGGAGGAGGGTACGTGAGGTGGAGGAGGGACATGAGATGGAGGAGGGACATGATATGGAGGAGGGGCGTGAGATGGGGGAGGGGCGCGAGACAGAGGAGGGGCGAGAGATGGAGGAGGGACATGAGATGGAGGAGGGGCGTGAGATGGGGGAGGGGCGTCAGACAGAGGAGGGGCGTGAGATAGAGGAGGGGCGTGAGATGGAGGAGGGGCGTGAGATGGAGGAGGGGCTTGAGATGGGGGAGGGGTATGAGATGGAGGAGGGGCATGAGATGGAGGAGGGGCGTGAGATGGGGGAGGGGCGTGAGACAGAGGAGGGGCGAGAGATGGAGGAGGGACATGAGATGGAGGAGGGGCGTGAGATGGGGGAGGGGCGTCAGACAGAGGAGGGGCGTGGGGTGGAGGAGGGGAGGGAGATGGAGGAAGTGTGTGAGATGGAGGAGGTGTGTGAGATGGAGGAGGGGCGAGAGATGGAGGAGGGTATGTGAGGTGGAGGAGGGACATGAGATGGAGGAGGGACATGAGATGGAGGAGGGGTGTGAGGTGGAGGAGGGGCGTGAGATGGAGGACGGGTGTGAGATGGAGGAGGTGTGTGTGATGGAGGAGGGGCGAGAGATGGTGGAGGGGCGTGAGATGGGGAAGGGGGGTGAGATGGAGGAGGGGCGTGAGATGGAGGAGGGGTGTGAGATGGAGGAGGGGCGTGAGATGGAGGAGGGGCGATAGATGGAGGAGGGGTGTGAGATGGAGGAGGGGAGTGAGATGGAGGAGGGGTGTGAGATGGAGGAGGGGCGTGAGATGGAGGAGGGGCGATAGATGGAGGAGGGGTGTGAGATGGAGGAGGGGAGTGAGATGGTGGAGGGGCGTGAGATGGAGGAGGGGCGTGAGATGGAGGAGGGGCGTGAGATGGAGGAGGGGCGTGAGATGGAGGAGTGGCGTGAGATGGAGGAGGGGCGTGAGATGGAGGAGGGACATGAGATGGAGGAGGGGCGTGAGATGGAGGAGGGTATGTGAGGTGGAGGAGGGACATGAGGTGGAGGAGGGACATGAGATGAAGGAGGGGCGTGAGATGGGGGAGGGGCGTGAGACAGAGGAGTGGCGTGAGATGGAGGAGGGTACGTGAGGTGGAGGAGGGACATGAGATGGAGGAGGGACATGAGATGGAGGAGGGGCGTGAGATGGGGGAGGGGCGTGAGACAGAGGAGGGGCGAGTGGTGGAGGAGGGACATGAGATGGAGGAGGGGCGTGAGATGGGGAGGGGCGTCAGACAGAAGAGGGGCGGGAGATGGAGGAGGGGAGGGAGATGGAGGAGGGGTGTGAGATGTAGGAGGTGTGTGAGATGGAGGAGGGGCGAGAGATGGAGGAGGGTATGTGAGGTGGAGGAGGGACATGAGATGGAGGAGGGACATGAGATGGAGGAGGGGCGTGAGTTGGAGGAAGGGCGTGAGATGGAGGACGGGTGTGAGATGGAGGAGGTGTGTGAGATGGAGGAGGGGCGAGAGATGGAGGAGGGGCGTGAGATGGGGAAGGGGCGTGAGCTGGAGGAGGGGCGTGGGATGGGGAAGGGGGGTGAGATGGAGGAGGGGTGTGAGATGGAGGAGGGGCCTGAGGTGAGGAGGGGCGTGAGATGGAGGAGGGGTGTGAGATGGAGGAGGGGCGTGAGATGGAGGAGGGGTGTGAGATGGAGGAGGGGCGTGAGATGGAGGAGGGGCGAGAGATGGAGGAGGGGCGTGAGATGGAGGATGGGAGGGTGATGGTGGAGGGTCGTGAGATGGAGGAGGGGCGTGAGATGGAGGAGGGGCGTGAGATGGAGGAGGGGCGTGAGATGGAGGAGGGGCGTGAGATGGAGGAGGGGCATGAGATGGAGGAGGGACGTGAGATGGATGAGGGGCGTGAGATGGTGGAGGGGCGTGAGATGGAGGAGGGGCGTGAGATGTAGGAGGGGCGTGAGATGGAGGAGGGGCGTGAGATGGAGGAGGGGCGTGAGATGGAGGAGGGGCGTGAGATGGAGGAGTGGCGTGAGATGGAGGAGGGGCGTGAGATCGAGGAGGGGCGTGAGATGGAGGAGGGGCGTGAGATGGAGGAGGGGCGTGAGATGGAGGAGGGGCGTGAGATGGAGGAGGGGCGTGAGATGGAGGAGGGGCGTGAGAAGAAGGAGGGGCGTGAGATGGAGGAGGGGTGTGAGATGGTGGAGGGGCGTGAGATGGAGGAGGGGCGTGAGACGGAGGAAGGGAGTGAGATGGGGGAGGGACATGAGATGGAGGAGGGGTGTGAGATGGAGTAGGGGCGTGAGATGGAGGAGGGCGTGAGATGGAGGAGGGGTGTGAGATGGAGGAGGGACGTGAGATCGGGGAGGGTCATGAGATTGAGGAGGGACATGAGACGGAGGAGGGGTGTGCGATGGAGGAGGGGTGTGATTTGGAGGAGGGGTGTTTGATGGAGGAGGGGTGTGAGATGGAGGAGGGGTGTTTGATGGAGGAGGGGCGTGAGGTGGAGGAGGGGCGTGAGATGGAGGAGGGGCGTGAGATGGAGGAAGGGCGTGGGATGGAGGAGGGGCGTGAGGTGGAGGAGGGGTGTGAGATGGAGGAGGGGCGTGAGATGGAGGAGGGGCGTGAGATGGAGGAGGGGCGTGAGATGGAGGAAGGGAGTGAGATGGAGGAGGGGCATGAGATGGAGGAGGGGTGTGAGATGGAGGAGTGGCGTGAGATGGAGGAGGGGCGTGAGATGGAGGAGGGTATGGGAGATGGAGGATGTGTGTGAGATGGAGGAGGGAAGTCAGATCGAGGAGGGGCGTGAGATGGAGGAGGGGCGTGAGATGGAGGAGGGTATGGGAGATGGAGGAGGGGCGTGAGATGGAGGAGGGGCGTGAGATGGAGGAGGGGCGTGAGATGGAGGAGGGGCGTGAGATGGAGGAGGTGCGTGAGATGGAGGAGGGGCGTGAGATGGAGGAGGGGCATGAGATGGAGGAGGGGCGTGAGATGGAGGAGGGGCGTGAGATGGAGGAGGCGCGTGAGATGGAGGAGGGGCGTGAGGTGGAGGAGGGGTGCGAGATGGAGGAGGGGCGTGAGATGGAGGAGGGGCGTGAGATGGAGGAGTGGCGTGAGATGGAGGAGCGTGAGATGGAGGAGGCGCGTGAGATGGAGGAGGGACATGAGACGGAGGAGGGACATGAGATGGAGGAAGGACTTGAGACGGAGGAGGGGCGTGAGACGGAGGAGGGACATGAGATGGAGGAGGGGCGTGAGATGGAGGAGGGTCATGAGATGGAGGTAGGACTTGAGACGGAGGAGGGGCGTGAGACGGAGGAGGGACAAGAGATGGAGGAGGGGCGTGAGATGGGGGAGGGACATGAGATGGAGGAGGGGTGTGAGATGGAGGATGGGCGTGAGATGGAGGAGGGGCGTGAGATGGAGGAGGGACGTGAGATGTAGGAGGGGCGTGAGATGGAGGAGGGGCGTGAGATGGAGGATGGGCGTGAGATGGGGGAGGGGCGTGAGATGGAGGAGGGGTGTGAGATGGAGGATGGGCGTGAGATGGAGGAGGGGCGTCAGATGGGGGAGGGGCGTGAGATGGAGGAGGGGTGTGAGATGGAGGATGGGCGTGAGATGGGGGAGGGGCGTGAGATGGAGGAGGGGTGTGAGATGGAGGATGGGCGTGAGATGGAGGAGGGGCGTCAGATGGGGGAGGGGCGTGAGATGGAGGAGGGACGTGAGATGTAGGAGGGGCGTGAGATGGAGGAGGGGCGTTAGATGGAGGAGTGGAGAGAGATGGAGGAGGGGTGTGAGATGGAGGAGGGGCGTGAGATGGAGGAGGGGCGTGAGATGGAGGAGGGGTGTGAGATGGAGGAGGGGCGGGGGATGGAGGAGTGGTGAGAGATGGAGGAGGGTCGTGAGATGGAGGATGGGCGTGAGATGGAGGAGGGGCATGAGATTGAGGAGGGTGTGAGATGGAGGAGGGGTGTGAGATGGAGGAGGGGCGTGAGATGGAGGAGGGGTGTGAGATGGAGGAGGGGCGTGAGATGGAGGAGGGGCGTGAGATGGAGGGACATGAGATGGAGGAGGGGTGTGAGATGGAGGAGGGGTCTGAGATGGCGGAGGGGCGTGAGATGGAGGAGGGGCGTGAGATGGAGGAGGGGTGTGAGATGGAGGAGGGGCGTGAGATGGAGGAGAGGTGGGAGATGGAGGAGGGGTGTGAGATGGAGGAGGGGCGTGAGATGGAGGAGGGACATGAGATGGAGGAGGGGTGTGAGATGGTGGAGGGGCTTGAAATGGAGGAGGGGTGTGAGATGGAGGAGGGGCGTGAGATGGAGGAGAGGTGGGAGATGGAGGAGGGGCGTGAGTTGGAGGAGGGGCGTGAGTTGGAGGAGGGGCATGAGATGGAGGAGTGGCGTGAGATGGAGGAGGGGCGTGAGATGGAGGAGGGGCGTGAGATGGAGGAGAGGTGGGAGATGGAGGAGGGCCGTGCGATGGAGGAGGGGTGTGAGATGGAGGAGTGGCGTGGGATGGAGGAGGCGCGTGAGATGGAGGTGGGGTGTGAGTTGGAGGAGGGGCGTGAGATGGAGGAGGGGAGTGAGATGGAGGAGAGGTGGGAGATGGAGGACGGCCGTGCGATGGAGGAGGGGTGTGAGATGGAGGAGGGGCGTGAGATGGAGGAGGGGCGTGAGGTGGAGGAGGCGCGTGAGATGGAGGTGGGGTGTGAGATGGAGGAGGGGCGTGAGATGGAGGAGGGGTGTGAGATGGAGGAGGGGCGTGAGATGGAGGAGGGGCGCGAGGTGGAGGAGGGGAGTGAGATGGAGGAGAGGTGAGAGATGGAGGAGGGCCGTGCGATGGAGGAGGGGTGTGAGATGGAGGAGGGGCGTGAGATGGAGGAGGGGCGTGAGATGGAGGAGGCGCGTGAGATGGAGGAGGGAATCTGAGATGGAGGAGGCGCGTGAGATGGAGGAGGGGCGTGAGATGGAGGAGGGGCGTGAGAGGGAGGAGGGGCATGAGATGGAGGAGGGGCGTGAGATGGAGGAGGGGCGTGGGATGGAGCAGGCGCGTGAGATGGAGGTGGGGTGTGAGATGGAGGAGGGGCGTGAGATGGAGGAGGGGTGTGAGATGGAGGAGGGGCGTGAGATGGAGGAGGGGTGTGAGATGGAGGAGGGGAGTGATATGGAGGAGGGGCGTGAGATGGAGGAGGGGCGTGAGATGGAGGAGGGGCGTGAGATGGAGGAGGGGCGTGAGATGGAGGAGGGACAAGAGATGGAGGAGGGGCGTGAGATGGGGGAGGGACATGAGATGGAGGAGGGGTGTGAGATGGAGGATGGGCGTGAGATGGAGGAGGGGCGTGAGATGGGGGAGGGGCGTGAGATGGAGGAGGGGTGTGAGATGGAGGATGGGCGTGAGATGGAGGAGGGGCGTCAGATGGGGGAGGGGCGTGAGATGGAGGAGGGACGTGAGATGTAGGAGGGGCGTGAGATGGAGGAGGGGCGTTAGATGGAGGAGTGGAGAGAGATGGAGGAGGGGTGTGAGATGGAGGAGGGGAGTGAGATGGTGGAGGGGCGTGAGATGGAGGAGGGGCGTGAGATGGAGGAGGGGCGTGAGATGGAGGAGGGGCGTGAGATGGAGGAGTGGCGTGAGATGGAGGAGGGGCGTGAGATGGAGGAGGGACATGAGATGGAGGAGGGGCGTGAGATGGAGGAGGGCATGTGAGGTGGAGGAGGGACATGAGGTGGAGGAGGGACATGAGATGAAGGAGGGGCGTGAGATGGGGGAGGGGCGTGAGACAGAGGAGTGGCGTGAGATGGAGGAGGGTACGTGAGGTGGAGGAGGGACATGAGATGGAGGAGGGACATGAGATGGAGGAGGGGCGTGAGATGGGGGAGGGGCGTGAGACAGAGGAGGGGCGAGTGGTGGAGGAGGGACATGAGATGGAGGAGGGGCGTGAGATGGGGAGGGGCGTCAGACAGAAGAGGGGCGGGAGATGGAGGAGGGGAGGGAGATGGAGGAGGGGTGTGAGATGTAGGAGGTGTGTGAGATGGAGGAGGGGCGAGAGATGGAGGAGGGTATGTGAGGTGGAGGAGGGACATGAGATGGAGGAGGGACATGAGATGGAGGAGGGGCGTGAGTTGGAGGAAGGGCGTGAGATGGAGGACGGGTGTGAGATGGAGGAGGTGTGTGAGATGGAGGAGGGGCGAGAGATGGAGGAGGGGCGTGAGATGGGGAAGGGGCGTGAGCTGGAGGAGGGGCGTGGGATGGGGAAGGGGGGTGAGATGGAGGAGGGGTGTGAGATGGAGGAGGGGCCTGAGGTGAGGAGGGGCGTGAGATGGAGGAGGGGTGTGAGATGGAGGAGGGGCATGAGATGGAGGAGGGGTGTGAGATGGAGGAGGGGCGTGAGATGGAGGAGGGGCGAGAGATGGAGGAGGGGCGTGAGATGGAGGATGGGAGGGTGATGGTGGAGGGTCGTGAGATGGAGGAGGGGCGTGAGATGGAGGAGGGGCGTGAGATGGAGGAGGGGCGTGAGATGGAGGAGGGGCGTGAGATGGAGGAGGGGCATGAGATGGAGGAGGGACGTGAGATGGATGAGGGGCGTGAGATGGTGGAGGGGCGTGAGATGGAGGAGGGGCGTGAGATGTAGGAGGGGCGTGAGATGGAGGAGGGGCGTGAGATGGAGGAGGGGCGTGAGATGGAGGAGGGGCGTGAGATTGAGGAGTGGCGTGAGATGGAGGAGGGGCGTGAGATCGAGGAGGGGCGTGAGATGGAGGAGGGGCGTGAGATGGAGGAGGGGCGTGAGATGGAGGAGGGGCGTGAGATGGAGGAGGGGCGTGAGAAGAAGGAGGGGCGTGAGATGGAGGAGGGGTGTGAGATGGTGGAGGGGCGTGAGATGGAGGAGGGGCGTTAGACGGAGGAAGGGAGTGAGATGGGGGAGGGACATGAGATGGAGGAGGGGTGTGAGATGGAGTAGGGGCGTGAGATGGAGGAGGGCGTGAGATGGAGGAGGGGTGTGAGATGGAGGAGGGACGTGAGATCGGGGAGGGACATGAGATTGAGGATGGACATGAGACGGAGGAGGGGTGTGCGATGGAGGAGGGGTGTGATTTGGAGGAGGGGTGTTTGATGGAGGAGGGGTGTGAGATGGAGGAGGGGTGTTTGATGGAGGAGGGGCGTGAGGTGGAGGAGGGGCGTGAGATGGAGGAGGGGCGTGAGATGGAGGAAGGGCGTGGGATGGAGGAGGGGCGTGAGGTGGAGGAGGGGTGTGAGATGGAGGAGGGGCGTGAGATGGAGGAGGGGCGTGAGATGGAGGAGGGGCGTGAGATGGAGGAAGGGAGTGAGATGGAGGAGGGGCATGAGATGGAGGAGGGGTGTGAGATGGAGGAGTGGCGTGAGATGGAGGAGGGGCGTGAGATGGAGGAGGGTATGGGAGATGGAGGATGTGTGTGAGATGGAGGAGGGAAGTCAGATCGAGGAGGGGCGTGAGATGGAGGAGGGGCGTGAGATGGAGGAGGGTATGGGAGATGGAGGAGGGGCGTGAGATGGAGGAGGGGCGTGAGATGGAGGAGGGGCGTGAGATGGAGGAGGCGCGTGAGATGGAGGAGGGGCGTGAGATGGAGGAGGGGCGTGAGATGGAGGAGGTGCGTGAGATGGAGGAGGGGCGTGAGATGGAGGAGGGGCATGAGATGGAGGAGGGGCGTGAGATGGAGGAGGGGCGTGAGATGGAGGAGGCGCGTGAGATGGAGGAGGGGCGTGAGGTGGAGGAGGGGTGCGAGATGGAGGAGGGGCGTGAGATGGAGGAGGGGCGTGAGATGGAGGAGTGGCGTGAGATGGAGGAGCGTGAGATGGAGGAGGCGCGTGAGATGGAGGAGGGACATGAGACGGAGGAGGGACATGAGATGGAGGAAGGACTTGAGACGGAGGAGGGGCGTGAGACGGAGGAGGGACATGAGATGGAGGAGGGGCGTGAGATGGAGGAGGGACATGAGATGGAGGTAGGACTTTAGACGGAGGAGGGGCGTGAGACGGAGGAGGGACAAGAGATGGAGGAGGGGCGTGAGATGGGGGAGGGACATGAGATGGAGGAGGGGTGTGAGATGGAGGATGGGCGTGAGATGGAGGAGGGGCGTGAGATGGAGGAGGGACGTGAGATGTAGGAGGGGCGTGAGATGGAGGAGGGGCGTGAGATGGAGGATGGGCGTGAGATGGGGGAGGGGCGTGAGATGGAGGAGGGGTGTGAGATGGAGGATGGGCGTGAGATGGAGGAGGGGCGTCAGATGGGGGAGGGGCGTGAGATGGAGGAGGGGTGTGAGATGGAGGATGGGCGTGAGATGGGGGAGGGGCGTGAGATGGAGGAGGGGTGTGAGATGGAGGATGGGCGTGAGATGGAGGAGGGGCGTCAGATGGGGGAGGGGCGTGAGATGGAGGAGGGACGTGAGATGTAGGAGGGGCGTGAGATGGAGGAGGGGCGTTAGATGGAGGAGTGGAGAGAGATGGAGGAGGGGCGTGAGATGGAGGAGGGGCGTGAGATGGAGGAGGGGCGTGAGATGGAGGAGGGGTGTGAGATGGAGGAGGGGCGGGGGATGGAGGAGTGGTGAGAGATGGAGGAGGGTCGTGAGATGGAGGATGGGCGTGAGATGGAGGAGGGGCATGAGATTGAGGAGGGTGTGAGATGGAGGAGGGGTGTGAGATGGAGGAGGGGCGTGAGATGGAGGAGGGGTGTGAGATGGAGGAGGGGCGTGAGATGGAGGAGGGGCGTGAGATGGAGGGACATGAGATGGAGGAGGGGTGTGAGATGGAGGAGGGGTCTGAGATGGCGGAGGGGCGTGAGATGGAGGAGGGGCGTGAGATGGAGGAGGGGTGTGAGATGGAGGAGGGGCGTGAGATGGAGGAGAGGTGGGAGATGGAGGAGGGGTGTGAGATGGAGGAGGGGCGTGAGATGGAGGAGGGACATGAGATGGAGGAGGGGTGTGAGATGGTGGAGGGGCTTGAAATGGAGGAGGGGTGTGAGATGGAGGAGGGGCGTGAGATGGAGGAGAGGTGGGAGATGGAGGAGGGGCGTGAGTTGGAGGAGGGGCGTGAGTTGGAGGAGGGGCATGAGATGGAGGAGTGGCGTGAGATGGAGGAGGGGCGTGAGATGGAGGAGGGGCGTGAGATGGAGGAGAGGTGGGAGATGGAGGAGGGCCGTGCGATGGAGGAGGGGTGTGAGATGGAGGAGTGGCGTGGGATGGAGGAGGCGCGTGAGATGGAGGTGGGGTGTGAGTTGGAGGAGGGGCGTGAGATGGAGGAGGGGAGTGAGATGGAGGAGAGGTGGGAGATGGAGGACGGCCGTGCGATGGAGGAGGGGTGTGAGATGGAGGAGGGGCGTGAGATGGAGGAGGGGCGTGAGGTGGAGGAGGCGCGTGAGATGGAGGTGGGGTGTGAGATGGAGGAGGGGCGTGAGATGGAGGAGGGGTGTGAGATGGAGGAGGGGCGTGAGATGGAGGAGGGGCGCGAGATGGAGGAGGGGAGTGAGATGGAGGAGAGGTGAGAGATGGAGGAGGGCCGTGCGATGGAGGAGGGGTGTGAGATGGAGGAGGGGCGTGAGATGGAGGAGGGGCGTGAGATGGAGGAGGCGCGTGAGATGGAGGAGGGAATCTGAGATGGAGGAGGCGCGTGAGATGGAGGAGGGGCGTGAGATGGAGGAGGGGCGTGAGAGGGAGGAGGGGCATGAGATGGAGGAGAGGCGTGAGATGGAGGAGGGGCGTGGGATGGAGCAGGCGCGTGAGATGGAGGTGGGGTGTGAGATGGAGGAGGGGCGTGAGATGGAGGAGGGGTGTGAGATGGAGGAGGGGCGTGAGATGGAGGAGGGGTGTGAGATGGAGGAGGGGAGTGATATGGAGGAGGGGCGTGAGATGGAGGAGGGGCGTGAGATGGAGGAGGGGCGTGAGATGGAGGAGGGGCGTGAGATGGAGGAGGGACAAGAGATGGAGGAGGGGCGTGAGATGGGGGAGGGACATGAGATGGAGGAGGGGTGTGAGATGGAGGATGGGCGTGAGATGGAGGAGGGGCGTGAGATGGGGGAGGGGCGTGAGATGGAGGAGGGGTGTGAGATGGAGGATGGGCGTGAGATGGAGGAGGGGCGTCAGATGGGGGAGGGGCGTGAGATGGAGGAGGGACGTGAGATGTATGAGGGGCGTGAGATGGAGGAGGGGCGTTAGATGGAGGAGTGGAGAGAGATGGAGGAGGGGCGTGAAATGGAGGAGGGGCGTGAGATGGAGGAGGGGCGTGAGATGGAGGAGGGGTGTGAGATGGAGGAGGGGCGGGGGATGGAGGAGTGGTGAGAGATGGAGGAGGGTCGTGAGATGGAGGATGGGCGTGAGATGGAGGAGGGGCATGAGATTGAGGAGGGTGTGAGATGGAGGAGGGGTGTGAGATGGAGGAGGGGCGTGAGATGGAGGAGGGGTGTGAGATGGAGGAGGGGCGTGAGATGGAGGAGGGGCGTGAGATGGAGGGACATGAGATGGAGGAGGGGTGTGAGATGGAGGAGGGGTCTGAGATGGCGGAGGGGCGTGAGATGGAGGAGGGGCGTGAGATGGAGGAGGGGTGTGAGATGGAGGAGGGGCGTGAGATGGAGGAGAGGTGGGAGATGGAGGAGGGGTGTGAGATGGAGGAGGGGCGTGAGATGGAGGAGGGACATGAGATGGAGGAGGGGTGTGAGATGGTGGAGGGGCTTGAAATGGAGGAGGGGTGTGAGATGGAGGAGGGGCGTGAGATGGAGGAGAGGTGGGAGATGGAGGAGGGGCGTGAGTTGGAGGAGGGGCGTGAGTTGGAGGAGGGGCATGAGATGGAGGAGTGGCGTGAGATGGAGGAGGGGCGTGAGATGGAGGAGGGGCGTGAGATGGAGGAGATGTGGGAGATGGAGGAGGGGCGTGAGATGGAGGAGAGGTGGGAGATGGAGGAGGGCCGTGCGATGGAGGAGGGGTGTGAGATGGAGGAGTGGCGTGGGATGGAGGAGGCGCGTGAGATGGAGGTGGGGTGTGAGTTGGAGGAGGGGCGTGAGATGGAGGAGGGGAGTGAGATGGAGGAGAGGTGGGAGATGGAGGACGGCCGTGCGATGGAGGAGGGGTGTGAGATGGAGGAGGGGCGTGAGATGGAGGAGGGGCGTGAGGTGGAGGAGGCGCGTGAGATGGAGGTGGGGTGTGAGATGGAGGAGGGGCGTGAGATGGAGGAGGGGTGTGAGATGGAGGAGGGGCGTGAGATGGAGGAGGGGCGTGAGGTGGAGGAGGGGAGTGAGATGGAGGAGAGGTGAGAGATGGAGGAGGGCCGTGCGATGGAGGAGGGGTGTGAGATGGAGGAGGGGCGTGAGATGGAGGAGGGGCGTGAGATGGAGGAGGCGCGTGAGATGGAGGAGGGAATCTGAGATGGAGGAGGCGCGTGAGATGGAGGAGGGGCGTGAGATGGAGGAGGGGCGTGAGAGGGAGGAGGGGCATGAGATGGAGGAGGGGCGTGAGATGGAGGAGGGGCGTGGGATGGAGCAGGCGCGTGAGATGGAGGTGGGGTGTGAGATGGAGTAGGGGCGTGAGATGGAGGAGGGGTGTGAGATGGAGGAGGGGCGTGAGATGGAGGAGGGGTGTGAGATGGAGGAGGGGAGTGATATGGAGGAGGGGCGTGAGATGGAGGAGGGGCGTGAGATGGAGGAGGGGCGTGAGATGGAGGAGGGGCGTGAGATGGAGTTGGGGTGTGAGATGGAGGAGGGGCGTGAGATGGAGGAGGGGCGTGAGATGGAGGTGGGGTGTGAGATGGAGGAGGTGCGTGAGATGGAGGAGGGGCGTGGGGTGGAGGAGGGGTGTGAGATGGAGGAGTGGCGTGAGATGGAGGAGGGGCATGAGATGGAGGTGGGGTGTGAGATGGAGGAGGGGCGTGAGATGGAGGAGGGGCGTGAGATGGAGGAGGGTTTGTGTGATGGAGGAGGGACATGAGATGGAGGAGGGGTGTTAGATGGAGGAGGGGCGTGAGTTGGAGGAGGGGCGTGAGATGGAGGTTGGGTGTGAGATGGAGGAGGGGCGTGAGATGGAGGAGGGGCGTGAGATGGAGGAGGGTTTGTGAGATGGAGGAGGGACATGAGATGGAGGAGGGACGTGAGATGGAGGAGGTGATGTGAGATGGAGGAGGGGTGTGAGATTGTGGAGGGCTGTGAGATGGAGGAGGGGTGTGCGATTGTGGAGGATATGTGAGATGGAGGAGGGCCGTGAGATGGAGGAGGGGCGTGAGATGGAGGATGGGCGTGAGATGGAGGAGGGGCATGAGATGGAGGAGGGGCGTGAGATGGAGGAGGGGCGTGAGATGGAGGAGGGGTGTGAGATGGAGGAGGGGTGTGAGATGGAGGAGGGGTGTGAGATTGTGGAGGGTATGTGAGATGGAGGAGGGCTGTGAGATGGAGGAGGGGCGTGAGATGGAGGAGGGGCGTGAGATGGAGGAGGGGCATGAGATGGAGGAGGGGCGTGAGATGGAGGAGGGGCATGAGATGGAGGAGGGGCGTGAGATGGAGGAGGGGCGTGAAATGGAGGAGGGGTGTGAGATGGAGGAGGGGGGTGAGATGGAGGAGGGGTGTGAGATGGAGGAGGGGCGTGAGATGGAGGAGGGGTGTGAGATTGAGGAGCGTATGTGAGATGGAGGAGGGGTGTGAGACGGAGGAGGGGCGTGAGATGGATGGGCGTGAGATGGAGGAGCGTATGTGAGATGGAGGTGGGGTGTGAGATGGAGGAGGGGCGTGAGATGGAGGAGGGGTGTGAGATGGAGGAGGGGCATGAGATGGAGGAGGGGCGTGAGATGGAGGAGGGGCGTGAGATGGAGGAGGGGCGTGAGATGGAGGAGGGGTGTGAGATGGAGGAGGGGCATGAGATGGAGGAGGGGCGTGAGATGGAGGAGGGGCGTGAGATGGAGGAGGGTCGTGAGATGGAGGAGGGGCGTGAGATGGAGGAGGGGCGTGAGATGGAGGAGGGGCATGAGATGGAGGAGGGGCGTGAGATGGAGGAGGGGCGTGAGATGGAGGAGGGGCGTGAGATGGAGGAGGGGCGTGAGATGGAGGAGGGAATCTGAGATGGAGGAGGGGCGTGAGATGGAGGAGGGAATCTGAGATGGAGGAGGGGCGTGGGGTGGAGGAGGGGCGTGAGTTGGAGGAGGGGCGTGAGATGGGGGAGGGGTGTGAGATGGAAGAGGGACATGAGATGGAGGAGGGGCGTGAGATTGTGGAGGGTATGTGAGATGTAGGAGGGTATGTGAGATGGAGAAGGGGTGTGAGATGGAGGAGGGGTGTGAGATGGAGGACGGGCGTGAGATGGAGGAGGGGTGTGAGATGGCGGTGGGGCGTGAGATGGAGGAGGGAATCTGAGATGGAGGAGGGGCGTGAGATGGAGGAGGGGCGTGAGATGGAGGAGGGGTGTGAGATGGCGGTGGGGCGTGAGATGGAGGAGGGAATCTGAGATTGAGGAGGGGCGTGAGATGGAGGAGGGGCGTGAGATGGAGGAGGGGCGTGAGATGGAGGAGGGGCGTGAGATGGAGGAGGGAATCTGAGATGGAGGAGGGGCGTGAGATGGAGGAGGGGCGTGAGATGGAGGAGGGGTGTGAGATGGAGGAGGGGCATGAGATGGAGGAGGGATTCTGAGATGGAGGAGGGGCGTGAGATGGAGGAGGGGTGTGAGATGGAGGAGGGGCGTGGGATGGAGGAGGGGTGTGAGATGGAGGAGGGGCGTGAGATGGAGGAGGGGCATGAGATGGAGGTGGGGTGTGAGATGGAGGAGGGGCGTGAGATGGAGGAGGGGCGTGAGATGGAGGAGGGTTTGTGTGATGGAGGAGGGACATGAGATGGAGGAGGGACGTGAGATGGAGGAGGTGATGTGAGATGGAGGAGGGGTGTGAGATTGTGGAGGGCTGTGAGATGGAGGAGGGGTGTGCGATTGTGGAGGGTATGTGAGATGGAGGATGGGCGTGAGATGGAGGAGGGGCATGAGATGGAGGAGGGGCGTGAGATGGAGGAGGGGCGTGAGATGGAGGAGGGGTGTGAGATGGAGGAGGGGTGTGAGATGGAGGAGGGGTGTGAGATTGTGGAGGGTATGTGAGATGGAGGAGGGCTGTGAGATGGAGGAGGGGCGTGAGATGGAGGAGGGGCGTGAGATGGAGGAGGGGCGTGAGATGGAGGAGGGGCGTGAGATGGAGGAGGGGCATGAGATGGAGGAGGGGCATGAGATGGAGGAGGGGCGTGAGATGGAGGAGGGGTGTGAGATGGAGGAGGGGGGTGAGATGGAGGAGGGGTGTGAGATGGAGGAGGGGCGTGAGATGGAGGAGGGGTGTGAGATTGAGGAGCGTATGTGAGATGGAGGAGGGGTGTGAGACGGAGGAGGGGCGTGAGATGGATGGGCGTGAGATGGAGGAGCGTATGTGAGATGGAGGTGGGGTGTGAGATGGAGGAGGGGCGTGAGATGGAGGAGGGGTGTGAGATGGAGGAGGGGCATGAGATGGAGGAGGGGCGTGAGATGGAGGAGGGGCGTGAGATGGAGGAGGGGCGTGAGATGGAGGAGGGGTGTGAGATGGAGGAGGGGCATGAGATGGAGGAGGGGCGTGAGATGGAGGAGGGGCGTGAGATGGAGGAGGGGCGTGAGATGGAGGAGGGGCGTGAGATGGAGGAGGGGCGTGAGATGGAGGAGGGGCGTGAGATGGAGGAGTGGCGTGAGATGGAGGAGGGGCGTGAGATGGAGGAGGGGCGTGAGATGGAGGAGGGGCGTGAAATGGAGGAGGGAATCTGAGATGGAGGAGGGGCGTGAGATGGAGGAGGGAATCTGAGATGGAGGAGGGGCGTGGGGTGGAGGAGGGGCGTGAGATGGAGGAGGGGCGTGAGATGGGGGAGGGGTGTGAGATGGAAGAGGGACATGAGATGGAGGAGGGGCGTGAGATTGTGGAGGGTATGTGAGATGTAGGAGGGTATGTGAGATGGAGAAGGGGTGTGAGATGGAGGAGGGGTGTGAGATGGAGGACGGGCGTGAGATGGAGGAGGGGTGTGAGATGGCGGTGGGGCGTGAGATGGAGGAGGGAATCTGAGATGGAGGAGGGGCGTGAGATGGAGGAGGGGCGTGAGATGGAGGAGGGGTGTGAGATGGCGGTGGGGCGTGAGATGGAGGAGGGAATCTGAGATTGAGGAGGGGCGTGAGATGGAGGAGGGGCGTGAGATGGAGGAGGGGCGTGAGATGGAGGAGGGGCGTGAGATGGAGGAGGGAATCTGAGATGGAGGATTGGCGTGAGATGGAGGAGGGGCGTGAGATGGAGGAGGGGTGTGAGATGGAGGAGGGGCATGAGATGGAGGAGGGATTCTGAGATGGAGGAGGGGCGTGAGATGGAGGAGGGGTGTGAGATGGAGGAGGGGCGTGGGATGGAGGAGGGGTGTGAGATGGAGGAGGGGCGTGAGATGGAGGAGGGGCATGAGATGGAGGTGGGGTGTGAGATGGAGGAGGGGCGTGAGATGGAGGAGGGGCGTGAGATGGAGGAGGGTTTGTGTGATGGAGGAGGGACATGAGATGGAGGAGGGACGTGAGATGGAGGAGGTGATGTGAGATGGAGGAGGGGTGTGAGATTGTGGAGGGCTGTGAGATGGAGGAGGGGTGTGCGACTGTGGAGGGTATGTGAGATGGAGGATGGGCGTGAGATGGAGGAGGGGCATGAGATGGAGGAGGGGCGTGAGATGGAGGAGGGGCGTGAGATGGAGGAGGGGTGTGAGATGGAGGAGGGGTGTGAGATGGAGGAGGGGTGTGAGATTGTGGAGGGTATGTGAGATGGAGGAGGGCTGTGAGATGGAGGAGGGGCGTGAGATGGAGGAGGGGCGTGAGATGGAGGAGGGGCGTGAGATGGAGGAGGGGCGTGAGATGGAGGAGGGGCATGAGATGGAGGAGGGGCATGCGATGGAGGAGGGGCGTGAGATGGAGGAGGGGTGTGAGATGGAGGAGGGGGGTGAGATGGAGGAGGGGTGTGAGATGGAGGAGGGGCGTGAGATGGAGGAGGGGTGTGAGATTGAGGAGCGTATGTGAGATGGAGGAGGGGTGTGAGACGGAGGAGGGGCGTGAGATGGATGGGCGTGAGATGGAGGAGCGTATGTGAGATGGAGGTGGGGTGTGAGATGGAGGAGGGGCGTGAGATGGAGGAGGGGTGTGAGATGGAGGAGGGGCATGAGATGGAGGAGGGGCGTGAGATGGAGGAGGGGCGTGAGATGGAGGAGGGGCGTGAGATGGAGGAGGGGTGTGAGATGGAGGAGGGGCATGAGATGGAGGAGGGGCGTGAGATGGAGGAGGGGCGTGAGATGGAGGAGGGGCGTGAGATGGAGGAGGGGCGTGAGATGGAGGAGGGGCGTGAGATGGAGGAGGGGCGTGAGATGGAGGAGGGGCGTGAGATGGAGGAGGGGCGTGAGATGGAGGAGGGGCGTGAGATGGAGGAGGGGCGTGAGATGGAGGAGGGAATCTGAGATGGAGGAGGGGCGTGAGATGGAGGAGGGAATCTGAGATGGAGGAGGGGCGTGGGGTGGAGGAGGGGCATGAGATGGAGGAGGGGCGTGAGATGGGGGAGGGGTGTGAGATGGAAGAGGGACATGAGATGGAGGAGGGGCGTGAGATTGTGGAGGGTATGTGAGATGTAGGAGGGTATGTGAGATGGAGAAGGGGTGTGAGATGGAGGAGGGGTGTGAGATGGAGGACGGGCGTGAGATGGAGGAGGGGTGTGAGATGGCGGTGGGGCGTGAGATGGAGGAGGGAATCTGAGATGGAGGAGGGGCGTGAGATGGAGGAGGGGCGTGAGATGGAGGAGGGGTGTGAGATGGCGGTGGGGCGTGAGATGGAGGAGGGAATCTGAGATGGAGGAGGGGCGTGAGATGGAGGAGGGGCGTGAGATGGAGGAGGGGCGTGAGATGGAGGAGGGGCGTGAGATGGAGGAGGGAATCTGAGATGGAGGAGGGGCGTGAGATGGAGGAGGGGCGTGAGATGGAGGAGGGGTGTGAGATGGAGGAGGGGCATGAGATGGAGGAGGGATTCTGAGATGGAGGAGGGGCGTGAGATGGAGGAGGGGCGTGAGATGGAGGAGGGGCGTGGGATGGAAGAGGGTATGTGAGATGGGGGAGGGGCGTGAGATGGTGGAGGGGCGTGAGATGGAAGCGGGGCGTGAGATGGAGGAGGGGCGTGAGATGGAGGAGGGAATCTGAGATGGAGGAGGGGCGTGAGATGGAGGAGGGGTGTGAGATGGAGGAGGGAATCTGAGATGGAGGAGGGGCGTGAGATGGAGGAGGGGCGTGAGATGGAGGAGGGGTGTGAGATGGAGGAGGGGCATGAGATGGAGGAGGGATTCTGAGATGGAGGAGGGGCGTGAGATGGAGGAGGGGCGTGAGATGGGGGAGGGGCTTGAAATGGAAGAGGGTATGTGAGATGGGAGAGGGGCGTGAGATGGTGGAGGGGCGTGAGATGGAAGAGGGGCGTGAGATGGAGGAGGGGCGTGAGATGGAGGAGGGAATCTGAGATGGAGGAGGGGCGTGAGATGGAGGAGGGAATCTGAGATGGAGGAGGGGCGTGGGGTGGAGGAGGGGCGTGAGATGGAGGAGGGGCGTGAGATGGGGGAGGGGTGTGAGATGGCGGTGGGGCGTGAGATGGAGGAGGGAATCTGAGATGGAGGAGGGGCGTGAGATGGAGGAGGGGCGTGAGATGGAGGAGGGGTGTGAGATGGCGGTGGGGCGTGAGATGGAGGAGGGAATCTGAGATGGAGGAGGGGCGTGAGATGGAGGAGGGGCGTGAGATGGAGGAGGGGCGTGAGATGGAGGAGGGGCGTGAGATGGAGGAGGGAATCTGAGATGGAGGAGGGGCGTGAGATGGAGGAGGGAATCTGAGATGGAGGAGGGGCGTGGGGTGGAGGAGGGGCGTGAGATGGAGGAGGGATTCTGAGATGGAGGAGGGGCGTGAGATGGAGGAGGGGCGTTAGATGGAGGAGGGGCTTGAGATGGAAGAGTGTATGTGAGATGGGGGAGGGGCGTGAGATGGTGGAGGGGCGTGAGATGGAAGAGGGGCGTGAGATGGAGGAGGGGCGTGAGATGGAAGAGGGTATGTGAGATGGGGGAGGGGCGTGAGATGGTGGAGGGGCGTGAGATGGAAGAGGGGCGTGAGATGGAGGAGGGGCGTGAGATGGAGGAGGGAATCTGAGATGGAGGAGGGGCGTGAGATGGAGGAGGGAATCTGAGATGGAGGAGGGGCGTGGGGTGGAGGAGGGGCGTGAGATGGAGGAGGGGCGTGAGATGGGGGAGGGGTGTGAGATGGCGGTGGGGCGTGAGATGGAGGAGGGAATCTGAGATGGAGGAGGGGCGTGAGATGGAGGAGGGGCGTGAGATGGAGGAGGGGTGTGAGATGGCGGTGGGGCGTGAGATGGAGGAGGGAATCTGAGATGGAGGAGGGGCGTGAGATGGAGGAGGGGCGTGAGATGGAGGAGGGGCGTGAGACGGAGGAGGGGCGTGAGATGGAGGAGGGAATCTGAGATGGAGGAGGGGCGTGAGATGGAGGAGGGGCGTGAGATGGAGGAGGGGTGTGAGATGGAGGAAGGGCATGAGATGGAGGAGGGATTCTGAGATGGAGGAGGGGCGTGAGATGGAGGAGGGGCGTGAGATGGAGGAGGGGCGTGAGATGGAAGAGGGTATGTGAGATGGGGGAGGGGCGTGAGATGGTGGAGGGGCGTGAGATGGAAGAGGGGCGTGAGATGGAGGAGGGCCGTGAGATGGAAGAGGGTATGTGAGATGGAGGAGGGGTGTGAGATGGAGGAGGGGCGTGAGATGGAGGAGGGGCGTGAGATGGAAGAGGGGCGTGGGGTGGAGGAGGGGTGTGGGGTGGAGGAGTGGCGTGAGATGGAGAAGGGACATGAGATGGAGGAGGGCCGTGAGATGGAGGAGGGGCGTGAGATGGAGGAGGGGCGTGAGATGGAGGAGGTGCGTTAGATGGAGGAGGGGCGTGAGATGGAGGAGGGATGTGAGATGGAGGAGGGGCGTGAGATGGAGGAGGGGCGTGAGATGGAGTGGGGCGTGAGATGGAGGAGGGGTGTGAGATGGAGGAGGGGCGTGAAATGGAGGAGGGGTGTGAGATGGAGGAGGGGCGTTAGATGGAGGAGGGGCGTGAGATGGAGGAGGGGCGTGAGATGGAGGAGGGGCATGAGATGGAGGAGGGGCGTGAGATGGAGGAGGGGCGTGAGATGGAGGCGGGGCGTGAGATGGAGGAGGGGCGTGAGATGGAGGAGGGGCGTGAGATGGAGGAGGGGCGTGAGATGGAGGAGTGGTGTGAGATGGAGGAGGGTGTGAGATGGAGGAGGGGCGTGAGATGGAGGAGGGGCGTGAGATGGAGGACTGGTGTGAGATGGAGGAGCGGTGTGAGATGGAGGAGGGACATGAGATGGAGGAGGGGCGTGAGATGGAGGAGGGGCGCGAGATGGAGGAGGGGCGTGAGATGGAGGAGGGGCGTGAGATGGAGGATGGAATCTGAGATGGAGGAGGGGCGTGAGATGGAGGAGGGGCGTGAGATGGAGGAGGGGCGTGAGATGGAGGATGGAATCTGAGATGGAGGAGGGGCGTGAGATTGTGGAGGGTATGTGAGATGGGGGAGGGGTGTGAGATGGAGGAGGGGCGTGAGTTGGAGGAGGGACATGAGATGGAGGAGGGGCGTGAGATGGAGGAGGGGTGTGAGATGGAGGAGGGGCGTGAGATGGAGGAGGGGTGTGAGATGGAGGAGGGGTGTGAGATGGAGGAGGGGCGTGAGATGGAGGAGGGGTGTGAGATGGAGGTGGCCGTTAGATGGAGGAGGGGTGTGAGATGGAGGAGGGGTGTGAGATGGAGGAGGGGGGTGAGATGGAGGAGGGGTGTGAGATGGAGGAGGGGTGTGAGATGGAAGAGGGGTGTGAGATGGAGGAGGGGTATGAGATGGAGGTGGCCGTTAGATGGAGGAGGGGTGTGAGATGGAGGTGGGGTGTGAGATGGAAGAGGGGCGTGAGATGGATAGGGCTGTGAGATGGAGGAGGGACGTGAGATGGAGGAGGGACGTGAGATGGAGGTGGGGCGTGAGATGGAAGAGGGGCGTGAGATGGAGGTGGCCGTTAGATGGAGGAGGGGTGTGAGATGGAGGTGGCCGTTAGATGGAGGAGTGGTGTGAGATGGAGGAGGGGTGTGAGATGGAGGAGGGGCGTGAGATGGAGGAGGGGCGTGAGATGGAGGAGGGACGTGAGATGGAGGAGGGGCGTGAGATGGAAGAGGGGCGTGAGATGGAGGAGGGGCGTGAGATGGAGGAGGGACGTGAGATGGAGGAGGGGCGTGAGATGTAGGAGGGTATGTGAGATGGAGGAGGGGCGTGAGATGGAGGAGGGGTGTGAGATGGAGGAGGGGCGTGAGATGGAGGAGGGGTGTGAGACGGAGGTGGGGCGTGAGATGGTGGAGGGGCGTGAGATGGAGGAGGGGCGTGAGATGGAGGAGTGGTGTGAGATGGAGGAGGGGTGTGAGATGGAGGAGGGGCGTGAGATGGAGAAGGGGCGTGAGATGGAGGAGGGACGTGAGATGGAGGAGGGGCGTGAGATGGAAGAGGGGCGTGAGATGGAGGATGGACGTGAGATGGAGGAGGGGCGTGAGATGTAGGAGGGTATGTGAGATGGAGGAGGAGCGTGAGATGGAGGAGGGGTGTGAGATGGAGGAGGGGCGTGAGATGGAGGAGGGGTGTGAGACAGAGGAGGGGCGTGAGATGGAGGAGGGGCGTGAGATGGAGGAGGGGCGTGAGATGGAGGAGGGGTGTGAGATGGAGGAGGGGCGTGAGATGGAGGAGCGGCGTGAGATGGAGGAGGGGCGTGAGATGGAGGAGGGATGTGAGATGGAGGAGGAGCGTGAGATGGAGGAGGGGCGTGAGATGGAGGAGGGGCGTTAGATGGAGGAGGGGCATGAGATGGAGGAGGGTGTGAGATGGAGGAGGGGCGTGAGATGGAGGAGGGGTGTGAGACGGAGGAGGGGCGTGAGATGGAGGAGGAGCGTGAGATGGAGGAGGGGCATGAGATGGAGGAGGGTGTGAGATGGAGGAGGGGCGTGAGATGGAGGAGGGGTGTGAGACGGAGGAGGGGTGTGAGACGGAGGAGGGGCGTGAGATGGAGGAGGGGTGTGAGATGGAGGAGGGGCGTGAGATGGAGGAGGGGTGTGAGACGGAGGAGGGGCGTGAGATGGAGGAGGGGTGTGAGATGGAGGAGGGGCGTGAGATGGAGGAGGGGTGTGAGATGGAGGAGGGGTGTGAGATGGAGGAGGGGTGTGAGACGGAGGAGGGGCGTGAGATGGAGGAGGGGCGTGAGATGGAGGAGGGGCGTGAGATGGAGGAGGGGTGTGAGGTGGAGGAGGGGCGTGAGATGGAGGAGGGGCGTGAGATGGAGGAGGGTAGGTGAGATGGGGGAAAAGGAGAGGATTAATGATGTCAAAAGAAAATTGGATGGGCACTTGAGGGAAATAAACCAGGAGCAGAGTGGGGATAGAGTGAGGAAATGGATTGCTCTACAGACGGCTGGAATGGACTAGATGGGCCGAACGCCCTCCATCTGCCCTTCCATAATCTTGACTCTGGGTTCTTCTTTAAATTCATCATCATAGAATTTACAGTGCAGAAGGAGGCCATTCGGCCCATCGGGTCTGCACCGGCTCTTGGAAAGAGCACCCCACCCAAGGTCAACACCGCCACCCTATCCCCATAACCCAGTAACCCCACCCAACACTAAGGGCAATTTTGGACACTAAGGGCAATTTATCATGGCCAATCCACCTAACCTGCACATCTTTGGACTGTGGGAGGAAACCGGAGCACCCGGAGGAAACCCACGCAGACCACGGGGAGGACGTGCAGACTCCGCACAGACAGTTTGTCTCTCAAAACTTAACACTTTGCATTTGTTCCACCTGATTAAACATACCTTTAAGTGACTTTGCGTCAATCCTTTTCTGAAATTTGATTATTAAATCAACGTGTGTTCAAATCACACCAACTGAAAGTAAAACACTGAAAACTCACGATAGGTCTCAGTTAATGTGACCTATGATAGCTTTTGCTGTAAAAACATAACTGGGCCACTAACAACCTTTGAGTAAAGAAACCTACTGTTCTTTTTTTTCTTTTCTTTTTTTTCAAAATTTAGCGTACCCAATTCATTTTTCCAATTAAGGGGTAATTTAGCGCGGCCAATCCACCGACCCTGCACATCTTTGGGTTGTGGGGGTGAAACCCACGCAAACACGGGGAGAATGTGCAAACTCCACACAGACAGTGACCCAGAGCCGGGATCGAACCTGGGACCTCGGAGCCGTGAGGCAGCAGTGCTAACCACTAGGCCACCGTGCTGCCCTGAAACCTACTCTTCTTGACCCCGTCTCGGCCTGTGTGCACCTCCAGTCCCCACACCAGTGTGTTGTATATTATTATTTCACGGGATGTGGGTGTCGCTGGCGAGGTTAGCACTCTTGAGAAGGTGGTGGTGAGCTGCCTTCTTGAACGGTTGCAGTCCATGTGGTGTAGGTACACCCATTGTGAGGTTTGGGAGAGAATCCTTTTGAAAAAAAATTCCCCATGATGGGGCCATTTATCATGGCCTACCCAACTACCCTGCACATCTTTAATGGGGGTGAGACCCTCGCAGACATGGGTAGATCTACAGAAGAGCAGTGGGGGTGTTCAAAGAGGAAATGGGGAGGGTACAGACCCAACATGTTCCCTCTGAAGGAGCGAATCTATCTCCACTGGGAGAGGGAAGATTTGATCAGGAATAGTCAGCATGGCTTTGGCAGAGGGAGGTCATGCCTAACAAATTTGTTTGCATTTTCTGAGCATGTGACTAAGTGTGTCGATGAGGGTAGTGCACTTGATGTAGTTTACATGGATTTCAGCAAAGCCTTTGACAAGGTCCCCATGAGAGACTTATAAAGAAGGCCCATGGGATACAGGGGAGCTTGGTGAGGTGGATTCTAAGCTGAGCTGGAGGAGACAGAGGGTGATGACAGACGGCTGCTTTAGTGTCTGGGAGCCAGTGTCCTGTGACGAACCACAGGGACCTGTGCTGGGGCCCCTGTCACTCGTCATTTATATCAATGACTCAGATGACTATCTGGGGGCTAGGATCAGTAAGTTTGTGGATGACACAAAGATTGGCCGAGTGGTTAACAGTGAGGATGAGCACTTGGGTCTCAGGAAGATACAGACGGGATGGTCGAATGGACAGAAAAGTGGCGGATGGAATTTAGCCCTGAAAAGTGCGAGGTGTTACACTTTGGAAGGAGCAATTTGACAAGGAAATATTCAATGAAAGGCACCACACTTGGAAATCCTGAGGAACAAAGGGACCTTGGCGTGTTTGTAAATAGATGTCTGAAGGCAGAAGGGCAGGTTAACAGGGTGGTGAAAAAGGCATATGGGACACTCGCTTTTATCAATCAGGGCATAGATTACAAAAGCAGGGCGGTCACGTTGGAGTTGTATCGAACATTGGTGAGGCCACAGCTGGAATACTGTGTGCAATTCTGGTCACCACACTATAGGAAGGATGTGATTGCACTGGAGGGGGTGCAGAGGAGATTCACCAGGATGTTGCCTGGGATGGAGAATTGAAGTTAAGAAGAGAGGTTGGATGAACTAGGGTCGTTTTCTCTGGAGCAGAGAAGACTGAGGGGTGACCTGATCGGGGTGCCCAGGATTATGAGGGGCATGGACAGGGTGGATAGGGAGCAGCTGTTACCCTTAGTTGAAGGATCGATTACGAGGAAACACAAGTTCAAGGTGAGGGGCAGGAAGTTTGGGGGGGATTTGAAAAAAACTCTTTTACCCAGAGGGTGGTGAGGGTCTGGAATGCACTGACTGGGAGGGTGGTAGAGGCGGGTTGCCTCACATCCTTTAAAAAGTACCTGGATGAGCACTTGGCACATCTTAACACTCAAGGCCAAGTGCTGGCCAATGGGATTAGGATTGGCAGATCCAGTGCCTTTCTTGCGTTGGTACAGACTCGAGGGGCCGAAGGGCCTTTACTGCACTGGATTTTCATGTGATTTTGTGATTCTGAGAATGTTACAAACTCCCCAGACCATGAACTGGGGCTGGGATCCTGTGAGGGAGGGAATTCCAGGATTTTGGTCCAGTGACAGTGAAGGTACGGCGATTTATTTCCAAATTAGGAAGTTGTGTGGAGGGGAACCTGTGTGGGGTTCTCAGGTATCTGTTGCTCTTGTCCTAGATGGTAGTGGTCGTGGGTTTGGAAGTGCTGTCTAAGGAACCTTGGTGAGTTCCTGCAGTGCATCTTGTAGATGTTACACACGGCTGCCACTGTTCATCATGGTGTTGTTTTGTTATGCTCTTGTCGTAGCATAAGCTGCTTCCTTGATGTGCCCTCTGACAAAGGAAGGTTCAGACTTGGAGATAGCTTTAACACGTTTATTAAACTATTACCAATTCTCCTACTTGGATTCGACGCTACTGTTAATCCTGCTACAGTTACTCAGACTGATGAACCAGTCTGCTACAATCCACGTGGTGGGTGTGATGTGTTTCAAATCAACCCTGTGTACACACTGAGTGTCTCCACTGGAAAGAGGAAGATCCTGTGTGCTGTGTCCTTTTATATGGGTTGGTGTAATGCCCTCCTGTGGTAGTGTCACCACTGTGTGTATCGTGACTGCCCATTGGTCGTGTCCTATCTTACTGACCTATTGGTTGAGTGTCTGTGTGTGTCTCTGGTGCTCCCTCTAGTGTCTATCTAGTCTATGTGCATTTACATTGATGCATATCACCACAGGTAGAGTTTGAATGTTTGTGGAAGGGGTGCCAATCAAGCGGGGCTGCTTTGTCCTGGATGGAGCCGAGCTTCTTGAGTATTTTTGGAGCTGCACTCATCCAGGCTTTTGGGGAATTAGTGTAAAACAGCCACTGATACATCCAAACTGGGATTCAGGAAAAACCTCTTTACCCAGGTGTCGTGTTGGGTGTCCTGATACACAAATGAGCCAACACAGCTGCAGATGGTACAACTTGATTTTATTATGTTAACTAACAGATGCAACTAACTATAGACTTGGGTACGCTGATCCCCCCCTTTTCACAAGAAATATGTGCCTGCATGATAATAAATAAGATTGTGGACTGGGTGCAACTAAATATGTGTGTGTGAGATTAACTACAAAATGTACAGGAGGCTAACTATATACATAGGAAGATGTCAGGTGCAACGTAAGAACAAAAGTGTACCAAGAACGGAACAAATGCAAACTCTCGAACACAGAACGAGAATAGAAACATGTCAACAGTACTGTAAACCAGTTCAGTGAGTCCAATGGAACAAAAGAAACCAAAACAGGCTCAAAAGATCAGTCTCTCAGGTGGGCGACGACTTCGGGTTGACCGTCAGGGTGGCACACCACTCATCGTCCGGATCAATGGTGTGGACTGGCAGCTGCTGGTGGTGCCTACTTGGGGACAGCCTGTTCTTATGGATGACCGCAACGCGGAAGGGCTCGCTGCGGTCGGTGTCGCCGGTCTGCAAGGTGTCTGGAGGTGAGCCAGTGAATGTAGGCTGAATGGCCCGCACGGTCCTGCCAGACTGGCGGAATTGTTGCGAGTTGGCAGGTTGAGGTGCTCGACAACAGGCAGCACAGTGGCCCAACCTGCCACAGCGTAGGTACTGTCGGGTTCTAGCAGGACATTGCCGCTTTAAATGTGCAGATCCACAGTTGCTGCACGTCGTGACGTCATTATGTTCGTTGCGCCACCGCGCATGCGCGGTGCGGTCCTGCGTAGTGCGCGCCTGCGCATCGCGTTCCTCTGCCTCAGCGTCCCCTCTTTTGGCGCGTACAAGTGGGGGAGACCTTGGAAAGCGCGCAAAATGGCCGCCCTCATCCGGGCCGCGGGCCGGGAGGTACTCGATCGACTGGACCCGCTCCGCCTCGGGGGCCCCGTGCCGCGCCGTTTCGGCCGCCTGGATATGGGAGTACCGGCTGGTCGCGTTTTCATGGAGGACACGCGTCTCGATTGCAGTCGCCAGGGTGAGTTGTTTCACTTTAAGGAGCTGCTGGCGTAGGGTGTCTGACACAACCCCAAAAACTATCTGATCCCTTATCATGGAGTCGGAGGTGGCCCCGTAGCTGCAGGATTGCGCAAGGATGCGGAGGTGTGTTAGGTGATTGAAAAGGTTTGTCCTTACCCTGCAGGCGCTGCTGAAATAGGTACCGTTCGAAGCTCTCATTTACTTCCACGCTGAAGTGTTCATCGAACTTGAGCAGCACCGTTTTGTAGATTTTTTTGTCCTCGTCTTCCGCGAATGCCAGGGAGTTAAAGATGTGGATGGCGTGTTGCCGCGCCGTGGAGAGGAGAAGGGCTATCTTCCTGGTGTCCGATGCATTCTCCCTGTCTGTGGCCTCGAGGAATAGCTGGAAGCGCAGTTTAAACAGCTTCCAGTTTACACCTAGATTGCCAGCAATCCGGAGCGGCTGCGGCGGGCTGATGCTTTCCATGGATCAGGATGGCGGATGGCTGAAATGGTGCAGGTAGGTCTCACAGTCGCTGGTATCATGTCGTGTTGGGTGTCCTGATACACAGATGAGCCAACACGGCCGTAGATGGTACAACTTGATTTTATTATGTTGACTAACAGATGCAACTAACTATTGACTTGGGTACGTTCGCTACCAGCTAACCTATGGACCTAGCCCTATCACTAATGTTGGTGAGGCACTCAGCACATGGTCTATGTCTGAGTGTCACGGTGCAAGCTCTGTGTCCCGAGCTGTCTCCTACCAGAATGAGCGGGAACTCTCGTGTTCCCTCTTTTATGGTGCGTGTGCTCTTACTAGTGATTGGCTGCAATGTTATGTGTGTGCTGGTTGGTCCAAATGCCTGTCCATCAGTGTGTGTGTGATTGCACCATGATATGCTGATCTGGATATCAACAAAGAACAAAGAACAAAGAAATGTACAGCACAGGAACAGGCCCTTCGGCCCTCCAAGCCCGTGCCGACCATGCTGCCCGTCTAAACTAAAATCTTCTACACTTCCTGGGTCCGTATCCCTCTATTCCCATCCTCTTCATGTATTTGTCAAGATGCCCCTTAAATGTCACTATCGTCCCTGCTTCCACTACCTCCTCCGGGAGCGAGTTCCAGGCACCCACTACCCTCTGCGTAAAAAACTTGCCTCGGACATCTACTCTAAACCTTGCCCCTCTCACCTTAAACCATAGCCCCTAGTAATTGACCCCTCTACCCTGGGGAAAAGCCTCTGACTATCCACTCTGTCTATGCCCCTCATAATTTTGTAGACCTCTATCAGGTCGCCCCTCAACCGCCGTCGTTCCAGTGAGAACAAACCGAGTTTATTTAACCGCTCCTCATAGCTAATGCCCTCCATACCAGGCAACATTCTGGTAAATCTCTTCTGCACCCTCTCCATAGCCTCCACATCCTTCTGGTAGTGTGGCGACCAGAATTGAACACTATACTCCAAGTGTGGCCTAACTAAGGTTCTAGACAGCTGCAACATGACTTGCCAATTCTTATACTCAATGCCCCGGCCAATGAAGGCAAGCATGCCGTATGCCTTCTTGACTACCTTCTCCACCTTTAGGGGCAGCACGGTAGCATTGTGGATAGCACAATTGCTTCACAGCTCCAGGGTCCCAGGTTCGATTCCGGCTTGGGTCACTGTCTGTGCGGAGTCTGTACATCCTCCCCGTGTGTGCGTGGGTTTCCTCCGGGTGCTCCGGTTTCCTCCCACAGTCCAAAGATGTGCAGGTTAGGTGGATTGGCCATGCTAAATTGCCCTTAGTGTCCAAAATTGCCCATAGGGTTGGGTGGGATTGCTGGGTTATAGGGATAGGGTGGAAGTGTGGACCTTAGGTGGGTTGCTCTTTCCAAGAGCCGGTGCAGACTCGATGGGCCGAATGGCCTTCTTCTGCACTGTAAATTCTATGAAACCTGTGTCGCCCCTTTCAGTGACCTGTGGACATGACACCAGGGAGCAGGAAAAGCTAATATCAGAGATGGGGAAACTGGAAAAACACATGAGGGAGAAAGGGATATAAGGATATGTTGATGGGGTGAATTGAAGAGTGGGTGGGAGGAGTCTTGTGTCGAGCAGAAAGGAGCATAACACTGACGTGGAGCAGATGGGCTGAATGGCCTATTTCTGAACTGTAAATTCTATGTAATTCTCTGACTATTCAATCGCACTCCTGACTTGTGCCTTGTCGGTGATGGACAGGCTTTGGGGAGTCGGGGGTGTGAGTTACTCACTGCAGGATTCCCAGGATTCTGACCTGCTCTGCTAGCTGCAGCGTTTACATGGCTGAAACAAAAAACAGGAAAATGCCGAAAAAACTCAGCAGGTCTGGCAGCATCTGTGGGGAGAGAACAGAATTAACGTTTCGAGTCCGTATGACTCTTCTTCAGAGCTGAAATGGCTCTGGCCGGTTCAGTTCAGTTTCTGGTCAATGGTAACCCCCAGGATGTTGACTGTGGGGGATTCAGGGGGTGCTTCACACCTCCAAGGTCCCAGGTTCGATTCCCGCCTTGGGTCACTGTCCGGGCGGAGACTGCACGTTCTCCCCGAGTCTGAGTGGGGTTCCTCCGGGTGCTCCGGTTTCCTCCCACAAGTCCCGAAAGACGTGCTGTGAGGTGAATTGGACATTCTGATTTCTCCCTCTGTGTATCCGAACAGGCGCCGGAATGTGGCGACGAGGGGATTGTCACAGTAACTTCATTGCAGTGTTAATGTAAGCCTACTTGTGATAATAAAGATTAATATTATTATTAAAGCCATTGAATGTCAAGGGGCGGTGGTTAGATGCTCTCTTGTTGGAGATGGTCATTGCCTGGCACTTGTGTGGCACAGATTTAACTTGCCACTTGTCTGCCCAAGCCTGGATATTGTCCAGGTCTTGCTGCATTTGGACACGGACTGCTTCATTATCTGAGGAGTCACGAATGGTGCTGCACATTGTGCAGTCATCCGCAAACATCCCCACTTCTGATCTTATGATGCAAGATCGACTTTAACTATGCCCCTCAGTTGTATCAATCTGCTATTCCTGCCCCTGGGTGATGCCCACATCACAAACACACACTTGACCAACTCCCTTCTCGCACAGGTCGGGAGCTGGCTCCCCGCGCAAACTCAAATGAAATATTGTCCCGCACAGCCTCGAGCAGTCCTGCGATGCGTTAGCATCCAGGGCTCCCTGAGTCCCAGTCGCAGAAGTTTTCCGCTCGCCCCTTTTGCTGATGTGGGACACTGGAGATCTCGGCAGTCGCAATGCGTCCAGAATGTGCAGTCGAAACCCACAGAATCCACCTATTTCCATTCCGTGGTGTTCAAGTGACTGCTTGGTTCCTCTTTCACACTGAAGAGGGCGTGTGATCTGATGGTGTGTGTGTCTCAATATTAACTGCCGAGCTCACGCTCCAGCACCCGCCTCTTCTTCCCTCCGCTGCTTTACTTAGAAAAGTCAGTTTGTTTACTGAGATTCTGGTCAACGGGACGGTCCGGAGGGAGGAAAACAAAGCTGGGCCTATCGCGAAAGGATTTATTATTTTAGGCTATTTTCAAAGCGCAGCTTCGAACCGTCTTCCGGTTACTGAATTTGTTTTGAAATAAATACACATGAATATATAGGTTTCAGCAGTCATCAATACTCAGTATACAGGAAGTGTTTGAAAGTCAGTAGCTGGCTGCCGAGTGTTGATAGGGGAACATTTCCTTTTCTCTGGGCAGAATATGAGCAATTATAGCAATACTGTGTCGTTTGAGGGTGTTGTGGTGAAGTAGGAAATGAGGAACCGAGTACAGAAGCGAGCACTGGGGGAGGCAAGTCACACACAGTCACTCTGAGGTGGCAGAGTGTTGGGCAATCATTCAGCTGGAGGCTGCTGAAGGAGGCAACCAGAGCACAGAAAGAAGGGAAAGCAAACTGCTAATGTGCAGCATGGGCAGGAAGGGTTGCACGCACAGCGGGTGCTGTCATTGCCTCAGACCGCAATCGCAGCGTCACACAGGAACAGAAGGAGGCCATTCAGCCCCTCTGGCCTGTCACGCAGGAACAGGAGGAGGCCATTCAGCCCCTCAAGCCTGTTACACAGGTATAGGAGGCCATTCAGCCCCTCGAGCCTATTGCATGGGAACAGAAGGAGGCCATTCAGCCCCTCGAGCCTGTCACGCAGGAACAGGAGGAGGCCATTCAGCCCCTCGAGCCTGTTACACAGGAACAGGAGGAGGCCAATTCAGCGCCTCGAGCCTGTTGCATGGGAGCAGGAGGAGGCCATCTGCCTTGGTGCGATTTATCCTCGGATCCCTGGAGCATTACCATGGGTCAGTGGATTAATCACCCAGTGACAATACCACTACACAGCTGCCTCTCCTTAAAAACTCATTGAACCATTTCAAACACCTGAAAAACATACTTCAGTCTTCCAAACTCAACCCCTCAACTTACCTTTTCTCTTTCAAACCCTTGTGTACCCAGAGAATGTGATTCCAATTTCACTTGTTAGTTTGAAGATGTGATTTCGCAAAAAAGGATATGGAAAGGTAAAAAACATCTTGGTGTAAATGAAAGAGGACCTGTCGCTGTTGGATTGTTGTCAAAAATACCCAATCAATTCCCCGGTGTTGTTTAGGGAGTGAGATCAGTTGTTGTCACCTGTTCTTGAGGACCACTCGAGATGGGCTGTAAATGCTGAACTTACCAGTCATGGCCATGTCCCAGTGATTAGGGTTAGGGTTAGGGTTAGGGTTAGGGTTGGAAAAATGTAGAATCATCTGTATTTCCTTCATAGATTTTTTTAAAAATGAAGCTATCTTGCGAACCAAAGGAGTTTATAGCAGAAGAAATGGTCATTCAGTTCCTAGTTCTCATGCTGGCTCTCTTCATAGAATCATAGAATTTACAGCGCAGAAGGAGGCCATTCAGCCCATCGAGTCTGCACCGGCCTCTAGAAAGAGCACCCCACTTAAGCCCACTCTTCCACCCTATCCCTATAACTGAGTAACGCTATCTCACCTTTTGGACACTCAGGGGCAATTTAGCGTGGCCAATCCACCTAACCTGCTCATCTTTGGGCTTGTGGGAGGAAACCGGAGCACCCGGAGGAAACCCACGCAGACACGGGGAGGAAGTGCAAACTCCACACAGACAGTGACCCAGCGGGGAATCGATCCCGGGTCCCTGGAGCTCTGAGGCAGCAGTGCTAACCACAGTGCCACCGTGCCGCCCTTTTTTTTGCTCAGTTCGAATCTAATCCCACTGCCCACTGCTGGCATCTGTACATGTAACCTTTAAAACAGGGATGAGGAGGAATTTCCTCAGCCAGAGGGTGGTGAATCTGTGGAACTCTTTGCCGCAGAAGGCTGTGGAGGCCAAATCACTGAGTGTCTTTAAGACAGAGATAGGTAGGTTCTTGATTAATAAGGGGATCAGGGGTTATGGGGAGAAGGCAGGAGAATGGGGATGAGAAAATATCAGCCAGGATTGAATGGCGGAGCAGACTCGATGGGCCGAGTGGCCTAATTCTGCTCCTATGTCTTATGGTCTGTCAGTGACGAGGGGTTCAGTGAGGAGAAAGTTCTTTGTGCAGAGGACTGCTGGAGACTGAAGTGTTTTGGGCATTAGGAATGGTTCATCAGAGCCCATTGTACTCACGGAAGAGAAATGTGACGAATATTTGATGCAGAGGAAGGTATCCAACTCTTCATAATCTTAGAAACTTCCAGCAACTCTGCTCTTAACGTGCCAGGGCTGGAGTGAGCAGTGAGCACAGACCCAGGACAGTATCTCAAATCTCTCCTCGTACCTGGGGATTCCCACCTCAGTGAACGCTCGCTCTGGCTTGAGTGTCCCTTCTGTAATAGAGTGCTCAGAGCTTGACCAGCGCTTTCACAGTGGGCTCAAGTCTCACTCCCAGTGCTTCAGTTCAACAATCGAGGCTGGTCCTCCAGTAGAAGTTCCAAGGGAGCGCTGCACCATCAGAGGTGCTGCCTTTCAGGTGAGGTATCAAAACGAGCCTGCACCTGCCTCTTCAGGTGGGTATATATATATATACCCTGCGGTTGTATTTTGAAGTAGAGCAGGGAAGATGTAACCAATATTTGTCCGTCAGCCAACGTTGTACAAAACCCAGATTATCTGGTTATTATCACTTTGCTGTTTGTGGAATCTTGCTGTGCGCAACTAGGCTGTTTCCTACATGACAACAGTGATGACAATTCTGAAGAATTTCATTGGCTGTAATGTGTGTTGGCTGTCTGCTGGGTGTGAAAGTTACTGTATAAATGTGTGTTTGTTTATTGATTATGTGCTGGTGATAAAAGTGGAGAGAACTGAAATCAGAGTGTGTCCAGGCTGTGAGATGGAAGATTGTAAAATTATGTAACAGAAATGCATGGTAGCACAATAGAGCTCAATTTCATGTTAGTGCGTGTGCACATGCGTGTGTGCCTGTTAGTGTGTGTGCATGTGTGTGTGCCTGTAAGTGCATGTGTGTGTGTGCCTATAAGTGCGTGCGCATGTGTGTGTGTGCCTGTTAGTGCGCGTGTGCGTGTGTCTGTAAGTGCATGTGTCTGTGTGCTTGTTAGTGCATGTGCCTGGGTGTCTGTTAGTGTGTGTGCATGTGTGTGTCAGTAAGTGTGTGCACGTGTGTGTGTGCTTGTTCCTTTGTGTGCCTGTAAGTGCAAGTGCGTATGTGTGTGCATGTTAGCGTGTGTGTGTCACTGTATGTGTGTGCAAGTGTACGTGTGTGCATGCATGTGTGTATGCCCATGTGCATGTTAATGTGCATGTGCACATGTTACTCTGTGTGTGCATTGCATGAGTGTGTATGTATGTATTCATTCACTGTGCGCGTGACATGTGTTTATGCATGTATGTGTGTGCATGAATGTGCACATGTGCATGTTAGTTGCGTGTGCATATGTGTGCCAGTCACACTTGTCTTTGATGACTTCTTAATAATAATCTTTATTATTATTGTCGCAAGTAGGCTTACATTAACACTGCAATGAAGTTTTTCAGCACTTCCATAGATAATTAGCCCACCGACAGTTCGGTAAAATGATCCAGATTCTGTGGAGAGAGAAACAGAGTTAACTCTTCAGGTATCACTTAGAGGCTGAACTGGCCGGATTCTGGGTTCACACATTGGTACAAACATATAGCGGGGAGATTAAAGAATGTAAAATTTCTGGTGAAGAGACTGATTATAGCCTGCACCATTCTGGGCATTCAAATGTGTTGGGGGGAGATAAGGCACACATATGAAATACAGACACTGTAGGCACTGCCTTTAACTATCAAAATTCAGCTGAGGTGTACAACGGGAAGCCTATTCACCACCTGCCCATCTTAATGCAAACTGGAAGTTAAAGTTCTTTGAGAAGGTGAAGTTCTTTGAGAAGGTGACTGAACAGGTAGACGAGGGTAGAGCAGTTGATGTGGTGTATATGGATTTCAGCAAAGCGTTTGATAAGGTTCCCCACGGTAGGCTATTGCAAAAAATACGGAGGCTGGGGATTGAGGGTGATTTAGAGATGTGGATCAGAAATTGGCTAGCTGAAAGAAGACAGAGGGTGGTGGTTGATGGGAAATGTTCAGAATGGAGTACAGTCACAAGTGGAGTACCACAAGGATCTGTTCTGGGGCCGTTGCTGTTTGTCATTTTTATCAATGACCTAGAGGAAGGCACAGAAGGGTGGGTGAGTAAATTTGCAGATGATACTAAAGTCGGTGGTGTTGTCGATAGTGTGGAAGGATGTAGCAGGTTACAGAGGGATATAGATAAGCTGCAGAGCTGGGCTGAGAGGTGGCAAATGGAGTTTAATGTAGAGAAGTGTGAGGTGATTCACTTTGGAAGGAATAACAGGAATGCGGAATATTTGGCTAATGGTAAAGTTCTTGAAAGTGTGGCTGAGCAGAGGGATCTAGGTGTCCATGTACATAGATCCCTGAAAGTTGCCACCCAGGTTGATAGGGTTGTGAAGAAGGCCTATGGAGTGTTGGCCTTTATTGGTAGAGGGATTGAGTTCCGGAGTCGAGAGGTCATGTTGCAGCTGTACAGAACTCTGGTCCGGCCGCATTTGGAGTATTGCGTACAGTTCTGGTCACCGCATTATAGGAAGGACGTGGAGGCTTTGGAGCGGTTGCAGAGGAGATTTACCAGGATGTTGCCTGGTATGGAGGGAAAATCTTATGAGGAAAGGCTGACGGACTTGAGGTTGTTTTCGTTCGAGAGAAGAAGGCTAAGAGGAGACTTAATAGAGGCATACAAAATGATCAGGGGGTTGGATAGGGTGGACAGTGAGAGCCTTCTCCCGCGGATGGATATGGCTGGCATGAGGGGACATAACTTTAAACTGAGGGGTAATAGATATAGGACAGAGGTCAGAGGTAGGTTCTTTACGCAAAGAGTAGTGAGGCCGTGGAATGCCCTACCTGCTACAGTAGTGAACTCGCCAACATTGAGGGCATTTAAAAGTTTATTGGATAAACATATGGATGATAATGGCATAGTGTAGGTTAGATGGCTTTTGTTTCGGTGCAACATCGTGGGCCGAAGGGCCTGTACTGCGCTGTATTGTTCTATGTTCTATGTTCTAAAATCAGCCCTTAAATGTTGCATTTTGTGTGAGGAGGGGGCCGAGACAAGATGACAATTCATTGTGTTCATTGAGATAGCGGAGGTGCCCAACAATAATGAAACAATGTTCCGTTAGTCAAGCCGCCGGAAAGGAAGGAAGAACTTGCATTTAAATAGCACCAATCACGAACACCCTAATCACGAACAACCAGTGAAGTACTTTTGAAGTGTAATGATTGCTGGAATGTATGAAACTGGCCCACAATAAACTTCCGCAACTTGAACTCACAACGTTCGTTTTTGGAGGTGTGATGCATCTGAGTGGCGCCCCGTTGGAGGAAGGGGCGCGTGCAAGGGCGAACCCCCCAACCTCCCACTCCGTGTGGGTGCTGGGAGACTGTGAAAACATGCAAACCCGACAGCATGCCGGGATATCAAGTCTCAGCAGTGAACCCCTGTAGCATTCTGCAAGTAACTAGCTCAAAGTCGCACGGTGGCCCTGCACCGCCATTCCTTAAAGAGCCAGGCAACCACATTGAAGTTAAGGTAATTTCTAAGATCTTCAAAGTGCCTTGGAGGGCTAATCTTTGGTGGTGGTATGGTGAGTTCCTGGATTTGCCAGTAAGGGTTGTTGAATTCTTCCAGGGATGGCAGGGGAGCAGGTGACCTGAAATAAAAAGATAAAGTGATGGATAAACCCAGCACGCCTGGCAGCATGGTGGCGAGAGAGTTCAATGTGACTCTTGTTTGGAACTGAAGTTCGTCGGGCCGTCATCAGAATGGGTGAGCTAGCCACACAAAGAACAAGGAACAAATCACAATACAGCACAGGAACAGGCCCTTCGGCCCTCCAAGCCTGTACCGCCATGATACCAACCTTGGCCAAAACCTTCAGCTCTTCCTTGTACCGTATCTCTCTATACCCATCCTATCCATGTATTTGTCGAGATGCCTTTTGAACGCCGTTAATGTATCTGCTTCCACAACCTCCCCTGGCAACGCGTTCCAGGCACTCACCACCCTCTGTGTAAAAAACCTGCCTCGCACATCTCCTCTAAACCTTTTCCCATTGACATTAAACCTATGCCCCCTGGTGACTGACCCCTCCACCCTGGGAAAGAGTGCCTGCCCATCCACTCTATCCATGCCCCTCATAATCTTGTAGACCTCTATCAGGTCACCCCTCAACCTCCGTCTTTCTAATGTAAACAGTCCGAGTCTATTCAGCCTCTCCACATAGCTAACACCCTCCAGACCAGGCAACAACCTGGTAAACCTCCTCTGCACCCTCTCCAAAGCCTCCACATCCTTCTGGTAGTGTGGCGACCAGCATTGTGCGCAATATTCCAAGTGCGGCCTTAACAAGGTTCTATACAACTACAGCATGACTTGCCAATTTTATGAAGGCAAGCATTCCGTATGCTTTCTTGACTACACTGTCCACTTGTGTTGCCACTTTCAAAGATCTGTGGACCTGCACGCCCAGATCTCTCTGACTTTCTATATTCCTGAGGGATTTTCCATTGACTGTATATTGAACCTGGTCTGGAGGCTCCAGTTGCAGTACCTCTGGATCTCCAGTATGACAGGGAGATGGTGCAGAGGTTGCAGGGCAGTGACCTCTGCACAATGCCCTCTGCCAAGCTGGAGCCAGGTGCCCCCATGCTCTTTGACAGTGGCAGGAGGCTGTTTGGGAGGCGAGCAAACAGCGTCTCAGTGTGCACGCCCATTAGTGCTCTTCTGTAGGCAGCTCCATCGTAGCCCACATCTGAGCTCCCTCCCGCAGTAATCGTACTTCAGTGAGCTGCAGAACAAATCATCCACCCCCCCGGCCCACTCATAGTGTGTGACTCACCACGTGATGACCACGTGACTCATCTACCAGCCTTCTGGTTAGCTGCAGTCAAGACCATAAGACATAGGAGCAGAATTAGGCCACTCAGCCCATCGAGTCTTCTCCACCATGCAATTATGACTGATATGTTTCTCATCCCCATTCTCCTGCCTCCTCCCCATAACCCCTGATCCCCTTAATAATCAACAACCTATCTATCTTTGTCTTAAAGACACTCCGTGATTTGGCCTCCACATCCTTCTGCGGCAAAGAGTTCCACAGATTCACCACCCTCTGGCTGAAGAAATTCCTCCTCATCTCTGTTTTAAAGGATCGTCCCTTCAGTCTGAGGCTGTGGCTTCGGTTTCTAGTTTTTCCTACAAGTGGAAATATCCTCTCCACGTCCACTCTATCCAGGCCTCGCAGTATCCTGTAAGTTTCAGTAAGATCCCCCCCTCATCCTTCTAAACTCCAACGAGTACAGACCCAGAGTCCTCAACCCCTCTTCATACGACAAGCTCTTCATTTCAGGGATCATTCCCCTGGACCTTCTCCAAGGCCAGAACATCCTTCCTTAGATAGTTCCAGTGTCTGAACTAGTGGCAACTAAGTATTAGGTCAAATAATGGCTCCTCTTCATTACTTCTGTCATGTTGTTCTCTCTCTCTTCCTCCCTGGGATACTATGGTTGGGCAGGCAGCGATTCTTGACTATCTGTAAGTAGAACTCCAAAGGGGGTAAGGTTAGTGCGAGGGATGCTGGGTGGGTAGCAAGGAAGAGGTTCATGGTCACATTATCAGCAACTAGCCCACCACGCCAGATAGCAGAATGAATATATTGGATTTATTGTCACGTGTGCCGTATACAGTGAAAAGTATTGTTCTGCGTACGGTTCAGACAGATCGTTCCATTCAAGAAAAAACATAGGACATACGTAAATACACAATGTAAATACATAGACACTGACATTGTGTGAAGGATATGGACTGTAGTACTTTCAGTAGAGAAGATGTGCGGAGAGATCAGTTCAGTCCATAAGAGGGTCGTTTAGGAGTCTGGTGACAGTGGGGAAGAAGCTATCTTGAATCTCTTAGTGCGTGTTCTCAGACTTTTGTATCTCCTGCCCGATGGAAAAGGTTGGAAGAGAGAATAATCTGAAGGGGTCTTTGATTATGCTGCCCGCTTTCCCCAGGCAGCGGGAGGTGTAGATGGAGTCAATGGATGGGAGGCAGGTTCGTGTGATGGACTGGGCTGTGTTCACGACTCTCTGAAGTTTCTTGCGGTCCTGGGCCGAGCAGTTGCCATACCAGGCTGTGATGCAGCCCGATAGGATGCTTTCTATGGTGCATCTGTAAAAGTTGGTAAGAATCAATGTGGACATGCCGAATTTCCTTAGTTTCCTGAGGAAGTATAGGCGCTGTTGTGCTTTCTTGGTGGTAGCGTCGACGTGGGTGGACCAGGACAGATTGTTAGTGATGTGCACACTTAGGAATTTGAAACTGCTAACCATCTCCACCTCGGCCCCGTTGATGCTGACAGGGGTGTGTACAGTACTTTGCTTCCTGAAGTCAAGGACCAGCTCTTTAGTTTTGCTGGCATTGAGGGAGAGACTGTTGTCGCTACACCACTCCACTAGGTTCCCTATCTCCCTCCTGTATTCTGACTCGTCGTTATTCGAGATCCGGCCCACTATGGTTGTGTCATCAGCACATTTCTGGATGGAGTTGGAACCAAATTTACACAGTCGTGTGTGTACAGGGAGTAGAGTAGGGGGCTACGTACTCAGCCTTGTGGGGCCCCGGTATTGAGGACTATTGTGGAGGAGGTGTTGTTGTTTATCCTTACTGATTGTGGTCCATGGGGTCTATTGAGAAGAGACAGGAGGTGGGAACACATCATTGCTCTCAATGCGATGCCAGATATTGCAAACCTCGCCCCAATCGATCTTAAAATGCAGGGACTCATCTCCTCCCAAAGACTCAGGAGAGGCAGGCACCCTTGTCCCTCATGTTATGCTCCGCATTCTCTGGAAGGGAAAGGGCAGAATGTCAGTGACTGTGTCGCACTCTGTTCAGATGATGAGCCTGCCATTGGTTTTTCTGTTCATGGGAGTAGGCGTCACTAGCTCAGGCCAGCATTTGTTGCCATTGAGAAGGTGGTGGTGGGATTCCTTTTCTTGAACCGAATTACACTGGCGGCATTAAGAGTCAATGCCAGTTAATGACAACAGGTTACAGTACCCGGACTAGACCCCAACTTATATTAGGAAACCGAGCGAGACCCCAACAATTTTTGAAGTTGTAAACCACTCGGTGACTTACAGATTTATGCACAAAGTCCTTGGGAGAGAAGCTATCAGAAGTCAGTCTGCGAAACGGACCTCCTTTCCTCACAATCCAGTACCAAACTCAAAAAATGAAACTAAAAACTGACACAGGGCAGGGCTGAAAACAAAACTAAAACAGACCCAGCCCCTCCCATGAATGACATCTCAGCCTGCCGAGCTGTTAGCCCCTTAATCACAAATTTAGCAGACATATAATCTGGAACTAAAGTTCTTTTAATCGCATGACTGTGACGGACACATAGTATGTCGAAAAATTTCCTACACTCATCACATCTGCCCCTGAAGAACATAAGTGTTGAATTTTTCTGACACCTTCCATGGTCAGCTCTCTGGAGCCTTTCTTAACATAGAACCTAGAGTGCAGAAGGAGGCCATTCGGCCCATCGAGTCTGCACTGACCTACTTAAGCCCTCACCTCCACCCTATCCCCATAAACCCAATAACCAACATAGATAGAACATAGAACAGTACAGCACAGAACAGGCCCTTTGGCCCTCGATGTTGTGCCGAACCTTGTCCGAAACCAAGATCAAGCTATCCCACTCCCTGTCATTCTGGTGTGCTCCATGTGCCTATCCAATAACCGCTTGAAAGTTCCTAAAGTGTCCGACTCCACTATCACAGCAGGCAGTCCATTCCACACTCTAACCACTCTCTGAGTAAAGAACCTACTTCGGACATCCCTCCTATATCTCCTACCCTGAACCTTATAGTTATGCCCCCTTGTAACTGCTGCATCCACCCGAGGAAGTAGTCTCTGAACGTCCACTCTATCTATCCCCCTCATCATCTGATAAACCTCTATTAAGTCGCCTCTCATCCTCCTCCGCTCCAAAGAGAAAAGCCCTAGCTCCCTCAACCTTTCCTCATAAGACCTACCCTCCAAACCAGGCAGCATCCTGGTAAATCTCCTTTGCACCCTTTCCAATGCTTCCACATCCTTCCTATAATGAGGTGACCAGAACTGCACACAATACTCCAAATGTGGTCTCACCAGGGGCCTGTACCCTTCCTAACCTTTTTTTGGTCACTAAGGGCAATTTATCACGGCCAATCCACCTAACCTGCACGTTTTTGGACTGTGAGAGGAAACTGGAGCACCCGGAGAAAACCCGGGGAGAACGTGCAGTTCCGTACAGCGGGGAATCGAACCTGGGACCCTGGCGCTGTGAAGCCCCCGTGCTATCCACTTGTGCTACTGTGCTGCCCCTAAAAGATTGAATGTGTCCAGTTTCACCTGTTGGAACTTGAATCCATGACTGCTGGATTGCTCGTCGCAGACCGTATCGCAACACTACAGACGGGATTTTCCAGGCCCACCATGGGACCGGAAATCCCCACTCTCGGTCAACGGACCTTTGGTTTGTCCGTCATATTTACCGTCCTGCCCGCGGTGATTGCCATAGTCGGCGGGATCAGCTTTAGGCCCACGCTATGGTACCTTGGTTAACAACAACAACATGTATTTATCTAGCACCTTTAACACAGTAAAACATCCCAAGGGACGTCACAGGAATATGATCACACAGAATATGACACTTGAGCTACATTAGGGAATACTGGAGCAAACAACCAAAGCCTTCATCAAAGAGGAAATTTTAAGTTGGATCTTTAAAAAAAAAATTAGCGTACCCAATTCATTTTTCCAATGAAGGGGCAATTTAGCCTGGCCAATCCACCTACCCTGCACATCTTTGGGTTGTGGGGGCGAAACCCACGCAAAAGGGGGAGAACGTGCAAACTCCACACGGATAGTGACCCAGAGCCGGGATCGAACCTGGGACCTCAGCACCGTGAGGCAGCAGTGCTAACCACTGCGCCACCGTGTCGCCCCTAAGTTATATCATAGATCATAGAATTTACAGTGCAGAAGGAGGCCATTCGGCCCATCGGGTCTGCACCGGCTCTTGGAAAGAGCACCCTACCCAAGGTCAACACCGCCACCCTATCCCCATAACCCAGTAACCCCACCCAACACTAAGGGCAATTTTGGACACTAAGGGCAATTTATCATGGCCAATCCACCTAACCCGCACATCTTTGGACTGTGGGAGGAAACCGGAGCACCCGGAGGAAACCCACGCACACACGGGGAGGATGTGCAGACTCCGCACAGACAGTGACCCAAGCCGGAATCGAACCTGGGACCCTGGTGCTGTGAAGCAATTGTGCTATCCACAAGGCTACCGTGCGTATCTTAAAAGAGAAAACATATGAAAGATTTATGACGCTAAAGGCCATTCGCCCATGTGTCCATCTTGGCCAAGGAAGTTATTTAGTTCAATCCCACTTTCCATCTTTTGCTCCTGTAAGTTACAGGACCTGAAGTACATACCTAAATATTTTTGTAGTTAGATAATCAGTTGTTCAGCCGTAAAGAACGTGTATATTGTTGAAAAGGGAGAAACGTTGCCGAAAGTTTTCATCTTACACTCAAACTTACAATTTCAAATTTGATGGCAGATTTTCCTGCATAAAGGGCACAAAAAAGTGAACTAATTGGGTGTTTACATCAATCAGTGTTAGTTGTTACAATTCCCTTGTTGTATTTCAGATTTATTAGTTGAAGAATTGAAAAATTCCACCAGCTGTCAAAGTGGGATTTGAACCCATGTCCCCAGAGCAACCGCCTGGGTCTCTGGATTATGCGTTCAGTGGTATTACCACGATGCCACCATCTCCGTGAAAATGAAATCGATACTCTGAATATTCTGAAATAGAAAAGGGATTGGAAAGTGCAATCATAGAGGTTTGGACAACTTGAAAAGGAAGGTCACAGCGAACAACTTCCTCTTTTTAATCACTTCCATGCAACGCTAACCTCCCACATGGTCCATGCATCGCTAACCTCCCACATGGTCCATGCATCGCTAACCTCCCACATGGTCCATGCAACGCTAACCTCCCACATGGTCCATGCATCGCTAACCTCCCACATGGTCCATGCATCGCTAACCTCCCACATGGTCCATGTAACGCTAACCTCCCACATGGTCCATGCAACGCTAACCTCCCACATGGTCCATGCATCGCGAACCTCCCACATGGCCCATGCATCGCTAACCTCCCACATGGTCCATGCATCGCTAACCTCCCACATGGTCCATGCATCGCTAACCTCCCACATGGTCCATGCATCGCTAACCTCCCACATGGTCCATGCATCGCTAATCTCCCACATGGTCCATGCATCGCAAATCTCCCACATGGCCCATGCATCGCTAACCTCCCACATGGTCCATGCATCGCTAACCTCCCACATGGTCCATGCATCGCTAACCTCCCACATGGTCCATGTAACGCTAACCTCCCACATGGTCCATGCATCGCTAACCTCCCACATGGTCCATGCAACGCTAACCTCCCACATGGTCCATGCATCACTAACCTCCCACATGGTCCATGTAACGCTAACCTCCCACATGGTCCATGCATCGCTAACCTCCCACATGGTCCATGCATCGCTAACCTCCCACATGGTCCATGCATCGCTAACCTCCCACATGGTCCATGCATCGCTAACCTCCCACATGGTCCATGCATCGCTAACCTCCCACATGGTCCATGCATCGCTAATCTCCCACATGGTCCATGCATCGCTAATCTCCCACATGGCCCATGCATCGCTAACCTCCCACATGGTCCATGCATCGCTAACCTCCCACATGGTCCATGCATAGCTAACCTCCCACATGGTCCATGCATCGCTAACCTCCCACATGGTCCATGTATCGCTAACCTCCCACATGGTCCATGCATCGCTAACCTCCCACATGGTCCATGCAACATTAACCTCCCACATGGTCCATGCAACACTAACCTCCCACATGGTCCATGCAACATTAACCTCCCACATGGTCCATGCATCGCTAACCTCCCACATGGTCCATGCATCGCTAACCTCCCACATGGTCCATGCATCGCTAACCTCCCACATGGTCCATGCATAGCTAACCTCCCACATGGTCCATGCATCGCTAACCTCCCACATGGTCCATGTATCGCTAACCTCCCACATGGTCCATGCATCGCTAACCTCCCACATGGTCCATGCAACATTAACCTCCCACATGGTCCATGCAACACTAACCTCCCACATGGTCCATGCAACATTAACCTCCCACATGGTCCATGCATCGCTAACCTCCCACATGGTCCATGCATCGCTAACCTCCCACATGGTCCATGCATCGCTAACCTCCCACATGGTCCATGCAACGCTAACCTCCCACATGGTCCATGCATCGCTAACCTCCCACATGGTCCATGCATCGCTAACCTCCCACATGGTCCATGCATCGCTAACCTCCCACATGGTCCATGCAACATTAACCTCCCACATGGTCCATGTAACGCTAACCTCCCACATGGTCCATGCATCGCTAACCTCCCACATGGTCCATGCATCGCTAACCTCCCACATGGTCCATGTAACGCTAACCTCCCACATGGTCCATGTAACGCTAACCTCCCACATGGTCCATGCATCGCTAACCTCCCACATGGTCCATGCATCGCTAACCTCCCACATGGTCCATGCATCGCTAACCTCCCACATGGTCCATGTAACGCTAACCTCCCACATGGTCCATGCAACATTAACCTCCCACATGGTCCATGCATCGCTAACCTCCCACATGGTCCATGTAACGCTAACCTCCCACATTGTCCATGCAACATTAACCTCCCACGTGGTCCATGCATCGCTAACCTCCCACATGGTCCATGCAACATTAACCTCCCACATGGTCCATGCATCGCTAACCTCCCACATGGTCCATGCAACATTAACCTCCCACGTGGTCCATGCATCGCTACCCTCCCACATGGTCCATGCAACATTAACCTCCCACATGGTCCATACTATGTTAACCTCCCACATGGTCCATGCATCGCTAACCTCCCACATGGTCCATACTATGTTAACCTCCCACATCTCTTCATTGCAAACTTCCCTGTCTTTCTGTCTTTTCCAACTGCTGTTGCCCCCAGAGTTTGTCAGACCTCTAGGGGATGGCAGCCTCCCTGGGTATACATGGCAGTGGGAGATGTAGAGCAGGCATCCACAGACATATCGGTCGCAATGAGGGGAGCGCATGCCCTCAGACCATAGCTTCATGGGACGGTGTGCTGGGCACTAATCCCAGCATCATGGCTATCTGGTATAGCAGCCGCCAGTTGGACATCAGCTGGACTCTGTGACCCACTGGCCTGGTACATGATCCTTATCAGTTCATGGCCATGATAAAAAAATCAGAGGCGGGATTCTCTGACCCCCCCCCAGCCGGGATGGATAATCTCCGGGGGGGGGGGGGGGGCAGCGTGAATCCCGCCCCCGCCGGCTGCCAAATTCTCTGGGGGCGGGAATCGGCCGCGCCGGTCAGCGGCCACTGGCAGCGCACCCCCCCCCCCCCCCCCGCCGCCGGGCGATTCTCCGGCCCGCGATGGGCCGAGTGGCCGCTCGCTTTCGGCCGGTCCCGCCGGTGTAAATCACAACAGGTTCTTACCAGCGGGACCGGGCTCCACGGGCGGCCTGCGGGGTACTCGGGGGTGTGGGGGGGGGGATCTGGCCCTGGGGGGTGCCCCCACGATGGCCTGCCCCACAATCGGGGCCTACCGATCCACGGGAGGGCCTGCGCGTGGGGGCACTCTTTCCCTCCGCGCCGGCCGCTGTCTACCTCCGCCATGGCCGGTGCGGAGAAGAACATCCCTGCGCATGCGCTGGGATGACGCCAACACACGCTGGCGCTCCCGCGCATGCGCCAACTCGCGCCGGCCGGCGGAGGCCCTTCGGCGCCGGTTCCCGGAGAATCCCGCCCCAGATTGGTCCCCGACACATCGCTGTTCGTGAAAACTTGCTCGGCTCAAGGTCAGATGATGGGGAAGAGGAAAGGAAAAGGACAGGAGAATCGCTTATTGTCACAAGTAGGTTTCAAATGAAGTCACTGTGAAAAGCCCCTAGTCGCCACATTCCGGCACCTGTTCGGGGAGGCCGGTACGGGAATGTCACTGAACTAATAATCCCATAGCCCAAACAACCACTTTGTGGAGACAGGTTCACGTCCCGTCACATCAGCTGGCGGAATCTAAAATCAATGAATAAATCGGGAAAAATTGCCCCTTAATTGGGAGAAAAAAAAATTTGGTTACTCTAAATTTATTTAAAAAAAAGAAAGAAAAAAAAAAAGTTGGTCGAATTCCAATGGGCCGAATACAACAGGGAGTCACTGAGGACTTGGCAAGAGCGGCAGAACCAATTCGGGCTACCCTGGGAGAGGGTGGACGAGTGGCTGGAGGCGCAGGATGCGTCGATCCAGAAGATGGAGGAGACGGTGGCTGACCATGAAGGTCGGATTGCCTCTCTGGAGGCAAAAGGGCTGATGATGCTGGAGGAGCAAAATTAATTGAAGGTTAAGGTTGATGACCTGGAGGACCGCTGCCTGCGGCAGAATTTGAGGATCGTAGGGCTTCCCGAAGGCATTGAGGAAACGAGAACCACGGAGTATGTGGGCAAGATGTTGGAGCAGTTGGTGGGGGGGGGATCTTTGACTACCCTCCTGAGGTGGACTGGGTTCGTCGGTCATTGAGGCCGAGGCCGAGAGCCGTGGAGCTACCACGAGCGATTATTGTGTGGCTCCAACAATACTTGGACAAGGCAAAGATCCTGAGGTGGGCAAAGGAAACCTGTGAATGTAGCTGGGAAGGCCATACTGTCCGAATCTACAAGAACTTGGGAACAGAGCTGGCTCGAAAAAGGGCCGGATTCAACAAGGCCAGGGTTGTTGTTTTCAGGAGCAAGGTGCGACTCAGCATGATGTTCCCGTCTCGCTTATGGGTCACGTATGGGGGAAGAGAATATTATTCAGAATTGCTGGAGGAGGCGAGTAACTTTATAAAGGATCATGGACTGGGGGATATGTGGGGATTCTGGGTGGGTTCACCTGCATGTTGGAGCTATGGCGTTGTGCTCAGTGGCGGGGGGGGGGGTATCTGTTTGTTTGTTTCTGGCTGCAGTTTTCTACATGTGTGGGGTGTATTGACACATTTGTTGGGTACGGTGAGAAGTGCGGTGGGGCGAGGGGGGGGAGGTGATGTGGGGACGAAGGAGCGCGGGGTACATGATTAAAGGTGGGTTGGGCAGGGTAGGGGGGGAGAAGTGTGTGGGTCTTTTTGTAAATAAAGTTTGTGGTTAGCCTCCGGTGGGGGTGGGGAGGTCACCCTGCTAGCAGAAATGACGGTGAACGGAAGTGAATGGGGAGGGGGGCGGCGGGGGGAGATCGCCATGGCTGGCTATTTGGCGGGGAAGGGGAGGGGCTGTTTTCTTTGTTTTTCATGTGGGTGGGGATTGTGAGCCGGGGCGGTGGGGTTGGGAGAGAGGGGGGGTTGCTGGGTTGTTGACGTTTCTTTATAGAGTCATTGGGTGGAGGCGTTGGAGGTGGGCGAGGTCGGGGCCTGGGGCCGTCCGTTGGCAGTAAGGTACGGCTGATCAGTGTGGGGTTTGGAGCCTCCCAACCCGGTGGCCTAATGAGGGGACTGAATGAGTCTATTGAAAGATCTCGGGTGTTTGCCCATTTAATAAGATTGAAGACAGGCGTGGTCTTTCTGCAGGAGACTCACCTGAGGGTTAGGGACCATACGAGGTTGAGGAAAGAGTAGGTGAGACACGTGTGCCATTCTGGGATGATACACAGACGAAGGTGCTTGTTAACAAGAGGGTGGTGTTTTTGGTGAGTAACATAGTGGCGGATCCGGCGGGAAGGGCGGCACCATTGCTTCACAGATCCAGGGTCCCGGGTTTGATTCCCGGCTTGGGTCACTGTCTGCGCGGAGTCTGCACGACATCCCATGTCTGTGTGGGTTTCATAGAACATAGAGTGCAGAAGGAGGCCATTCGGCCCATCGAGTCTGCACCAACCTACTTAAGCCCTCACTTCCACCCTATCCCCGTAACCCAATAACCCCTCCTAACCTTATTTGGTCACTAAGGGCAATTTAGCATGGCCAATCCACCTAACCTGCACGTCTTTGGACTGTTGGAGGAAACCGGAGCACCCGGAGGAAACCCACGCACACACGGGGAGAACATGCAGACTCCGCACAGACAGTGACCCAGCGGGGAATCGAACCTGGGACCCTGGCGCTGTGAAGCCACAGTGCTAATCACTTGAGCTACGTGCTACCCGTTTCCTCCGGGCGCTCCGGTTTCCTCCCACAAGTCCCGAAGGACGTGCTGTTGGGTGAATCGGACATTCTGAATTCTCCCTCAGTGCACCCGAACAGGCGCCGGAATGTGGCGACTAGGGGCTTTTCACAGTAACTTCATTTGCAGTGTTCATGTCAGCCTGCTTGTGACAGTAATTAAAGATTATTTTAAAAACTACCGTCGATGGGAAAGGCGATTGGCAGAATTTCTGGTTAAGGTGCTGGCAACACGCTTGGAGGATTGTTTGCCAGGGTGATAGCTGAGGATCAGACAGGCTTTGTGAAGGGGTAACCATTGTTGACCAATATAAGGAGTGATTGGATGTGGTGATGATGCCCCCGACTGGTCAGGAAAATGAGGCAATCAATTCCACGGATGCGGAGAAGGCGTTGGACCGGGTTGCGTGGAAATATCTTTTTGAGGTATTGGGACAGTTAGGTTGGACTGGGGTTCATTGCCTGGATTACGCTGTTGGACAGGCGTCCCAAGGCTCGTGTTCGCATTAACACAACAGGGATGGAGGAACTGGTAGAAAGGTTTCAGCTTCCGAGGGGGAACGGGTTCCAGTACTTGCAGGTTAGGGGTTTTGTGAGGAAGGAGCTGGCCACCTACATGGTTGCAAACCCCTTCGTTGTGTCTGATAGTGCTGAGGATGAGACAGGGGAGGGTAAGATCTCTGATATTTGTGGGCAGTTAATGGAGAGGGAAAAGGCCTCTCTGGAGCAGATAAAGAGGAAGTAGGAGGGGGAGTTGGGCAGTGCATTTGAGGGGGGGGGGGTTTGGAGTGAGACCTTGTGTAGGATAAACTTGACCTCCTCATGTGCAAGATTGGGCATCATTCAATTTAAGGTGGTGCACAGAGCACATATGACAAAGACGCACATGAATGGGTTCTTTCCAGAGATGGAGGACATAGAACATAGAACATAGAACATTACAGCGCAGTACAGGCCCTTCGGCCCTCGATGTTGCGCCGACCTGTGAAACTACTCTAAAGCCCATCTACACTATTCCCTTATCGTCCATATGTCTATCCAATGACCATTTGAATGCCCTTAGTGTTGGCGAGTCCACTACTGTTGCAGGCATGGCATTCCACACCCTTACTACTCTCTGAGTAAAGAACCAACCTCTGATATCTGTCTTCTATCTATCTCCCCTCAATTTAAAGCTATGTCCCCCTCGTGCTAGACATCACCATCCGAGGAAAATGGCTCTCACTGTCCCTCAGCGTACCCAATAACAGATGCGAGCGGTGGTTGAGGGAGCCGGCGAACCACACGTACATGTTTTGGCCCTGTCCAAAATTGGTGAGATTTTGGAAGTCCCTTTCGGGGACAATGTCGGAGATTTTAGTGGTCAAGGTGACCCCGAGCCCATGGGCGGTGATATTTGGGGTATCAGAAGATCCGGGGGTGCAGGAGGGGAGAGGAGCTGACGTGTTGGCCTTTGCCTCCCTGATAGCCTGGAGGAGGATTTTGTTAGGGTGGTGGGCTGTGGAGCCGCCAAGGATGACGGTGTGGGTGGGTGACGTGTTGGAATTCTGACGTTTGGAGAAGATAAAGTTTGCCGTTAGGGGCTGTGAGGAGGCGTCTACTCGAGGTGGCGGATGTTCATCTCCATCTTCAAGAGTTTGTAACATCAGCAGAAGCATGGGGGGGGGGGGGGGTTGTTTAGTTATGTAATAAAAAGTGGGGCAAGTGGGGTGGTATGGTGGGTGTTTATAATGAGAATTGTATAATGATTAATTGGGTGTTGTGTTTTGTATGTAAAATGAAAATGTCCTGAATAAAAATAGTTACAAAAAAATTCAGCAACTAAAATGTGGTTTCTATAATAGTGACCATTTACCTAGCATCGATTGTTGTAAAAACCCATCTGGTTCACTAATGCCCTTTGGCGAAGGAAATCTGCCGTCCTTACCTGGTCTGGCCGACATGCGACTCCAGACCCACAGCAATGTGGCGAACTCTGGGCTGCTATCTGAAATGGCCGAGCAAATCACTCAGTTCTAGGGCAATGAGGGATGGGGAAGAAATGCTGTCCTGGCCAGCGACACCCATAAAGAATAAAAAGAAAAATAGTTGTTGTTACATTCCAACAATGACTACTGTGATGGAGGTAGGAATTTCAGAGAAATATTGTATTCTATGTATCTGGTGCAGGAATGGTTAAAAGCCTGGGTAAGTGTGTGTATGTATCTATTGTAGTATGGTTTTAAAAATCCTAGTTTAAAAGTTAGGCAGGCACTATGGCTACAGAAGGGGTAATTAAGGCATCATAAAAATGAGATCAACATTATTTCAAACCATGCTTATGTTTAAAAGGACAGTATAGGGGCAGCACGGTAGCATTGTGGATAGCACAATCGCTTCACAGCTCCAGGGTCCCAGGTTCGATTACGGCTTGGGTCACTGTCTGTGCGGAGTCTGCACATCCTCCCCGTGTGTGCGTGGGTTTCCCCCGGGTGCTCCGGTTTCCTCCCACAATCCAAAGATGTGCGGGTTAGGTGGATTGGCCGTGATAAATTGCCCTTAGTGTCCAAAATTGCCCTTAGTGTTGGGTGGGGTTACTGGGTTATGGGGATGGGGTGGAGGTGTTGACTTTGGGTGGGGTGCTCTTTCCAAGAGCCGGTGCAGACTCGATGGGCCGAATGGCCTCCTTCTGCACTGTTAAAAAAAAAATGTTTTTTAATTCTATATTGGAGCTTTGTTATGATTTCTGGGGAGTGGATACTAGAAATATGGGGTGGGATTCTCCCTTGCCTTACACCAATATCGTATTCGGCGATCGGGCAGAGAATTCCTTCTGACTCCCAAATCGGGGCTGGCGCCAGTTTGACGCCGGTTTTCAAGTCTCCGCGCTCTCTGAAATGGCGCCATTGCAGCCCGCGCCGCACGCCGTTGGTATGGCATGTCACTGGAAGACCCTCACCCGATGCTCCAGCCCCGATGGGCCAAGTTCCTGACCGCGCGGTTGACGTGTGGTCTGAGCTGTCGGGAACCTGTTGTGGCGGCTGCGGACTGTGTCCAGCGCCGCCACACTCGGCTGGGACCCGTGCCGCTGGCCAGGGGGGCTTCCGTGAGGGCTGGGGGGGGGGCTGGTGGGGGGTAGCCAGGGGGTGGCCTGTTGTTGGGTCACATTTGGCGGGTCGGTTCCGCGCACGCCCGGCGCCACGTTGTACGGCGTGACCGTTGCAGGTCGTCGCCATGCGCATCCGCGGCCAGGGACGCGGCCATTCTCCGGCCAGTTTAGGATCGGGAGGCGGGAATTTCAACCGGCGCTACTGCTAGCCCCTCACCGGTCCCGGAATCGGTGAGGGTACGGCGCCAATTCTGGCATCGTATAACGTCTGCGAATTCTCCGTTTCAGCCGGCACTTAGCCGCTGAAAATTAGAATCCAGCCCATTGGGTTTAAACTTAAGTAATCAGGTAATGGGATGTGAGTGGGATACAGATGAACTTACTAATGGGAGGAGCTAAGTCTGTACCAAGTCGCTAGCAGTGAGTCATTCAGTTTAGATTTGTGTGCAGCTGCGCGACTTTGTCCGCAAGGTGGGAAAAACGTTTCCCCAGAGACCCGGACATGCATTTCTGGACACAGATGCCGGGCTGGACTGGTTGTGTGTGGGAGGGGGGGGGGCACCGTAGCACAGTGGTTAGCACTGTTGCTTCACAGCTCCAGGGTCCCAGGTTCGATTCCCGGCTTGGGTCACTGTCTGTGCGGAGTTTGCACGTTCTCCCCCTGTCTTCGAGGGTTTCCGGGTTTCCTCCGACAAGTCCCGAAAGACGTGCTTGTTGGGTGAATTAGACATTCTGAATTCTGCCTCTGTGTACCCGAACAGGCGCCGGAATATGGCGACTAGGGGCTTTTCACAGTAACTTCATTGCAGTGTTAATGTAAGCCTACTTGTGACACTGGTAAAGATTATTAGATTATTATTAAAATGTGGCAACATCTACAGAGGACACATGGAAAATGTGAGGACCACACTGGTTTGAGACCAGAAGGACACGCATCTAAAGGCTATTTCTTAAGGATCTCTCTCTCTCTCCAGGCAGTCTTTTGGAGGAAATATTTATTCAGAGGTTGGCAAGTACTCCTGTGTTTGTTAACTTTATTTAAAAGTGGGTTTTGACCTGAGATGGGTTTTGCCTGATTGGAGATAAAGAAGATTTCATTTTATTGTTAAACACTGTTTAACTGGTAATTGTAAGAAATTTATTTTATGATGTTCAAGTTACTTTAATACTGTGTCAGTCATCAAGTTTGTTTAAATATACTGTATCCTTATTTTGTGCGGGGAGTCACTTCTGGAGCAAGTATCCTTACCTCACAGTCTTACAAATTAAAAATGGTGGGGTGTCTGTCCCGTATCCGAGCAACTGTCGGGGTCTGGTCTGGGATTGTAACACGGCACTTTAAAAAATATGCATTTGGCGATCGAAATCTTGGGTCATCTGCCATTATGAACGATGCTGCATAAATCAAATCTATCTGTCTTTACCTGATATCGTCTCTTTTCAGATATGGAATGACGGACCCGCTGAAAGATGCAGCATTTTGTATTTTGTCTTAATTTTCAAAGTTCCCTATTTTTTTATATTTATCTTTCCATTCATTTAACATTTACTATTTTTGTTCCCACAGGTAAGGAGTATTTTTGGAATCCGTTCACCCAGCGCTCTACCCACAAAAGGAAAGGTGGCCAGGTCCGATTTTCAAATGATCAGACGGTGCAGTTGGAGAAGAAATTTGAGATTCAGAAATACCTCTCACCTCCAGAGAGAAAGCGACTGGCCAGAAACCTTCAGCTCAGTGAGAGGCAGGTGAGTGGGATGGTGTCAGAGAGAATTTAACATGAGGGATGTACGTACAGGGAAATCAGACAAGTTTCCAGGACAGGTTGTTGCTGTCAGCAATGAGCACTCCCAAATACTTTTGCAAAGAAGGAAAACTCCCTCTACACTGTCCCATTAAACACTCCCAGGACAGGTACAGCATGGGGTTAGATACAGAGTAAAGCTCCCTCTACACTGTCCCATTAAATACTCCCAGGACAGGTACAGCACGGGGTTAGATACAGAGTATAGCTCCCTCTACACTGTCCCCATCAAACACTCTCAGGACAGGTACAGCACGGGGTTAGATACAGAGTAAAGCTCCCTCTACACTGTCCCCATCGAACACCCAGGACAGGTACAGCACGGGGTAATATACAGAGTAAAGCTCCCTCTACACTGTCCCATCAAACACTCCCAGGACAGGGGCAGCACGGTGGCGCAGTGGGTTAGCCCTGCGGCCTCACGGCGCCGAGGTACTAGGTTCGATCCCGGCTCTGGGTCAGTGTCTATGTGGAGTTTGCACATTCTCCCATTGCTTGCGTGGGTTTCGCCCCCACAACACAAAGGTGTGCAGGGTAGGTGGATTGGTCACATTAAATTGCCCATTAATTGGAAAAAAATGAATTGGGTACTCTAAATTTTTTTAAAATACTCCCAGGACACGTATAGCACGGGGTTAGATACAGAGTAAAGCTCGCTCTACACTGTCCCCATTAAACACTCCCAGGACAGGTACAGCACGGGGTTAGATACAGAGTAAAGCTCGCTCTACACTGTCCCATCAAACACTCTGTGGTAGTAGAGGTATTAACGTACCTGGTAAAGCTGGAACACCATTGGTAGAAATTGTATGCTTCCTATTGGCCAAGCTGTATGGTAGCTCCGCCCTGCTAGACGGGGTATAATAGCCCATGCCGCCCCAGCAGCCTTCATTCTTACCTGAGCTGCTGGGGGAAACACCTAGCTTATTAAAGCCTTCAGTTGGACTACAACCTCGCTTTAGTTGTCATTGATCGTGCATCAATTTAATAAGCTAGATTTAAAAGGATGGAGCTCCGAATCAAGCCGGAGTGTCTGCAACTCAGCCCCCACGCGGGGAATTCAGCGGCAATCTTCAAGCACTGGCTGGCGTGCTTTAAAGGGTATCTCGGGACGGCCAAAAACACACCCACGGGAGAGCAGAAACTGCACGTCCTGCACTCAAGGGTGAGCCCGGAGATTTACGCCCTCATCGAGGAAGCGGAAGACTTCGATGCGGCAATAGAGCTGCTAAAAGGACATTATATTCGCCCGGTAAACCAGGTCTACGCCCAATATCAGCTAGCGATGAGGCGACAAACCCCTGGGGAATCGCTGGAAGAATTCTACCGCGCACTCCTGGTGTTGGGGAGAAACTGCAGCTGCCCGCAAGTTTCGGCGAGCGAACACACTGAACTCTTAGTCCGGGACGCTTTCGTAGCAGGTATGCTATCCTCACAAATCCGCCAGCGATTGCTGGAAAAAGACACTCTAGGTGTCAAGGAGGCATGTGCCCTCGCAGGCTCCCTGGATGTGGCCTCCAGAAAAGCCCGCGCTTACGTTCCCGACCGCCCGGCAGCCCCCTGGGCAGCGTGGAACCCCTCCGCAGCCGACCCCAAGACATCCCCCATCCCCCCACAATGTTGCGCTGCAAGGTGGCCTGGCAACCCAGGCAGGGCATTCCACGCCCAACTACTCTGTGAGTAAAGAACCTACCCCTGACATCTGTCTTATACCTATCTCCCCTCAATTTAAAGCTATGTCTCCTCGTGCTAGACATCAACATCCGAGGAAAAAGGCTCTCACTGTCCACCCTATCCAATCCTCTGATCATCTTATATGCCTCAATTAAGTCACCTCTTAATCTTCTTCTCTCTAACGAAAACAGCCTCAAGTCCCTCAGCCTTTCCTCATAAGATCTTCGCTCCATACCAGACAACATTCTGGTAAATCTCCTCTGCACCCTTTCCAATGCTTCCACATCCTTCCTATAATGCGGCGACCAGAATTGCACGCAATACTCCAAATGCGGCCGCACCAGGGTTTTGTACAGCTGCAACATGACCTCGTGGCTCCGAAACTCAATCTCTCTACCAATAAAAGCTAACACACCGTACGCCTTCTTAACAACCCTCTCAACCTGGGTGGCAACTTTCAGGGATCTATGTACATGGACACCGAGATCTCTCTGCTCATCAACACTGCCAAGAATCTTACCATTATCCCAGTACTCTGTCTTCCTGTTATTCCTTCCAAAATGAATCACCTCACGCTTTTCTGTATTAAAATCCATTTGCCACCTCTCAGCCCAGCGCTGCAGCTTATCTATGTCCCTCTGTAACTTGTAACATCCTTCCGCACTGTCCACAACTCCACCGACTTTAGTGTCATCTGCAAATTTACTCATCCATCCTTCTCCGCCCTCCTCCAGGTCATTTATAAAAATGACAAACAGCAGTGGCCCCAAACCAGATCCTTGTGGTACACCACTAGTAACTGGACTCCAGTCTGAACATTTCCCATCAACCACCACCCTTTGTCTTCTTCCAGCTAGCCAATTTCTGATCCAAACTGCTGAATCACCCTGAGTCCCAGGCCTCCGTATTTTCTGCAGTAGCCTACCGTGGGGAACCTTATCAAACGCTTTACTGAAATCCATATACACCACATCAACTGCTTTACCCTCATCCACCTGTTTGGTCACCTTCTCAAAGAACTCAATAAGGTTTGTGAGGCATGGCCTACCCTTCACAAAACCGTGTTTACTATCTCTAATCAAATTATTCCTTTCCAGATGATTATACATCCTATCTCTTATAAACCTATCCAAGATTTTGCCCACAACAGAAGTAAGGCTCACTGGTCTATAGTTACCGGGGTTGTCTCTACTCCCCTTCTTGAGCTAGGGGACAACATTTGCTATCCTCCAGTCTTCTGACACTATTCCTGTAAACAAAGATGACTTAAAGATCAAAACCAAAGGCTCAGCAATCTCCTCCCTAGCTTCCCAGAGAATCTTAGGATAAATCCCATACGGCCCAGGGGACTTATCTATTTTCGCGCTTTCCGGAATTGCTAACACCTCCTCCTTATGAACCTCAAGCCCTTCTAGTCTAGTAGCCTGAATCCTCAGTATTCTCCTCGACAACATTGTCTTTTTCCTGTGTGAATACTGATGAAAAATATTCATTTAGCACCTCTCCTATCTCCTCGGACTCCAAGCACAACTTCCCACTACTGTCCTTGACTGGCCCTACTCTTACCCTAGTCATTCGTTTATTCCTGACATATCTATAGAAAGCTTTAGGGTTATCCTTGATCCTACCTGCCAAAGACTTCTCATGTCCCCTCCTGGCTCTTCTTAGCTCTCTCTTTAGGTCCTTCCTAGCTAACTTGTAACTCTCGAGCGCCCTAACTGAACCTTCATGTTTCATGATGTGGAGATGCCGGCGTTGGACTGGGGTGGGCACAGTACGAAGTCTTACAACACCAGGTTAAAGTCCAACAGGTTTGTTTCGATGTCACTAGCTTTCGGAGCGCTGCTCCTTCCTCAGGTGAAGGAAGGAGTTGTAAGACTTCGTACTGTTCATGTTTCATCTTTACATAAGCCTCCTTCTTCCTCTTGACAAGTGTTTCGACTGCTTTAGTAAACCATGGTTCCCTCGCTCGACCACTTCCTCCCTGCCTGACAGGTACATACTTATCAAGGACACGCAGTAGCTGTTCCTTGAACAAGCTTCACATTTCCATTGTGCCCATCCCCTGCAGTTTTCCTCTCCATGTGATGCATCCTAAGTCATGCCTCATCGCATCATAATTGCCTTTCCCCCAGATATAACTCTTGCCCTGCGGTATATACCTATCCCTTTCCATCACTAAAGTAAACTTAATCGAATTGTGGTCACTATCACCAAAGTGCTCACCTACCTCCAAATATACCACCTGTCCTGGATCATTACCCAGTACCAAATCCAATATGGCCTCGCCGCTCGTTGGCCTATCTACATACTGTGTCAGGAAACCCTCCTGCACACATTGGACAAAAACGGACCCATCTAAAGTACTCGAACTATAGCGTTTCCAGTCAATATTTGGAAAGTTAAAGTCCCCCATAACAACTACCCTGTTGCTTTCGCTCCTATCCAGAATCATCTTTGCAATCCTTTCCTCTACATCTCTGGAACTTTTCGGAGACCTATAGAAAACCCCTAACAGGGTGACCTCTCCTTTCCAGTTTCTAACCTCAGCCCTTACTACCTCAGTAGACGAGTCTTCATCAAACATCCTTTCTGCCACCGTAATATTGTCCTTCACTAACAATGCAAGGGATGCGGTAAAAAGGGTCATTTCGTGGTGGTATGCCAGGCCCATGCGCTTGCCGTGGTCTCCGGCGGCGAATGCGGACCGTCACCACAAACCTTTCCACGGTCCCCGTGCGGCCAGCAGGCGCCGCCATCTTCCTACTCCAGGACCACGTGCGGACCCCGGGCGCCGCCATCTTGTCCCGCGGACGCCAAGTTAGATGGATGGGCGTCGACATCCTGCGGACCCCTAGCCATGTACGACCAATGGGAGCCGTCATCTTGGATCGACCTCCAGGACCCCAGCTCGGCTGACCACACACTGCCCGAAGAGAACAATCAATTGCTGCGAATAGCCTCGAACACTCTCAACTGCTACAACGACTGTATTTATCAACGGGCATGACATGTCCTGCCTAATCGACTCTGGGAGCACGGAGAGCTTCACACACCCCGACACGGTAAGGCGCTGTTCTCTCCTCGTCCACCCCGTCAATCAAAAAATCTCCCTGGCCTCCGGTTCCCACTTAGTAGAGATAAAGGAGTTTTGTGTAGCAAACCTCACTGTCCAGGGAAGGGAGTTTAACATTACCGGCTCTACGTCCTTCCCCACTTCTGTGCGGCCACACTCCTAGGTTTAGACTTCCAGTGTAATCTCCAAAGTCTAACGATCAAATTCGGCGGCCCTATACCCCCCTCACTGTCTGCGGCCTCGCGACCCTCAAGGTCGACCCGCCTTCCCTGTTTGCGAACCTCACCCGGATTGCAAACCCGTCGCCACCAGGAGCAGACGGTACAGTGCCCAGGACCGGATCTTTATTAGGTCAGAGATCCAAAGGCTACTGAGGGAAGGAGTCATTGAAGCCAGCAACAGTCCCTGGAGAGCTCAAGTAGTGGTGGTAAAGACCGGGGAGAAGCATAGGATGGTCATCGACTACAGTCAGACCATCAACAGGTTTACGCATCTGGATGCGTACCCTCTCCCCCGCATATCCGACCTGGTAAACATGATCGCGCATTACAAGGTCTTCTCCACAGTGGATCTCAAGTCCGTCTACCACCAGCTCCCCATCCGCACTATTGACCGCAAATACGCTGCCTTCGAGGCGGATGGGCAGCTCTATCACTTCTTAATGGTTCTCTTCGGTATCACCAACGGGGTCTTCCAGCGCGAGATGGACCGAATGGTTGACCGGTACGGTTTACGGGCAACATTCCCGTATCTCGATAATGTCACCATCTGCGGCCACGACCAGCAGGAGCATGACACCAACCTCCGAAAATTCGTCCAGACTGCAAAGATTCTTAACCTTACATACAACAAGGATAAATGCGCGTTTAGCACCGACCGCCTAGCCATCCTCGGCTACGCTGTGTGAAATGGAGTTTAGGCCCCGACCCTGAACGCATGCGCCCCCTTATGGAGTTTCCCCTCTCTCACTGCTCCAAGGCCCTGAAGCGCTGCCATGGGTTTTTCAGTTACTACGCCCAGTGGGTCCCCAACTTTGCGGACAAGACCCGTCCCCGATCCAATCCACAGCTTTTCCCCTGTTGATAGAGGCCCGCCAGGCCGTCAGCCGCATCTAAAAGGACATTGCAAAGGTCACGATGCACGCCATTGACGAGTCCCCTTCCAGGTGGGGAGCAATGCGTCTGACGTATCTCTGGCGGCCACCCTCTACCAAGCGGGCAGGCCTGTGGCCTTCTTCTCACGTATCCTCCACGCTTCCGAAATCCGCCACTCCTCAGTCGAAAGGAGGCCCAGGCCATAGTAGAAGCTGTGTGACATTGGAGGCATTACCTGGCCGGCAGGAGATTCACTCTCCTCACTAACCAACGGTCGGTGGCTTTCATGTTTGGTAATGCACAGCGGGGCAAGATAAAAAACGATAATAACTTGCGGTGGAGGATCGAACTCCCCACCTACAACTACGAGATCTTGTATCGTCCCGGGAAGCTAAATGAGCCACCAGTCGCCCTGTCCCGCGGCACATGTGCCACCGCACAAATGGACCGCCTACAAGCACTCCACGGTGCCCTCTGCCACCCGGGGGTCACTCGCTTTTTCTACTTTATCAAGACCCGCAACCTGCCCTACTCCATCGGCGAGGTCAGGACAGTCACCAAATCTGCGTGGAGTGCAAACCGCACTTCTACCGGCGAGAGAAAGCACACCTGATAAAGGCTGCCCGTCCCTTTGAATGCCTCAGCATGGACTTCAAAAGCCCCCTCCCCTCCACCGACCGCAACACGTACTTCCTGAACGTGATTGACGAGTACTCCCGGTTCCCATTCGCCATCCCCTGCCCCAACATGACCGCAACCACCGTCATCAAGGCCCTCCATAGCATCTTTGCACTGTTCGGGTTCCCCGCTTACATACACAGTGATAGGGGGTCCTCCTTTATGAGCGACGAACTGCGTCAATTCCTGCTCAGCAAGGGCATCGCCTCGAGCAGGACGACCAGTTACAGCCCTCGGGGTAACGGACAGGTTGAGAGGGAGAACGGAATGGTCTGGAAGACCGTCCTACTGGCCCTATGGTCCAGGAATCTCCCAGTCTCCCGCTGGCAGGAAGTCCTCCCGGTTGCCTTCCACTCCATCCAGTCACTGCTTTGTACCACAACCAACCAGGCACCTCACGAACGTCTCCTTGTCTTCCCCAGGAAGTCCTCCTCTGGGACCTCGCTCCCGACCTGGCTGGCAGCTCCCGGACCTATCCTGCTCCGAAAACACGTGCGGGCGCACAAGTCGGACCTGTTGGTCGAGAGGGTCCATCTTCTCCACGCTAACCCCCGGTATGCCTACGTGGCGTACCCCGACTGCCGACAAGATACGGTCTCCTTACGAGACCTCGCGCCCACCGGAGCCCCACGCACACCACAGCCACCAGTCCCACCCTCCCCTCCACCAGGGCACCTTACAGGAGGATCGGCCCTTCCACCGGCCCCGTCTAGGCTCCCCCCACCCACCGACGCACCCCGCAGGCGCTCCCTTCCCAGGTCAACCGCTTTCCACACCAGCGCCGTCTAGGGGTGTCGAAGCGACCACAGAGATCGAGGACACGCACCCAGAGTCACAGGTGCCCGCGCCTCCCCGGAGTCACCACCGAGGCTCCGACGATCACAGAGGACGACCAGGGACCCGATCGACTGATTGCTTCATTTTAAATTGTAAATTTAAATCATAAATTGTAAATAGTTACTAGAATTGTAAATAGTTACAAAACGCTGTACGGAGGTATTAAGGTACCTCCATAACTAATTCTACCACGTTGCCATGTTTGTAGTATCAGGCCACCACCCCCGCCGGAATCTTTTTTAACAGGGGGTGAATGTGGTAGTAGAGGTATTACATTACCTGGTAATGCTGAAACACCATTGGTAGAAATTGTATGCTTCCTATTGGTCAAGCTGTATGGTAGCTCTGACCTGCTAGGCGGGGTATAAGAGTGTGTGCCGCCCCAGCAACCTTCATTCTGTACTTGAGCTGCTGGGGGAAACATCTAGCTTATTAAAGCCTTCAATTGGTCTACAACCTTGCTTTAGTGATCATTGATCGTGCATCACACTCCCAGGACAGGTGCAGCACGGGGTTAGATACAGAGTAAAGTTCCCTCTGCACTGTCCCATCAAACACTCCCAGGACAGGTGCAGCACGGGGTTAGATACAGAGTAAAGTTCCCTCTGCACTGTCCCATCAAACACTCCCAGGGCAGGTACAGTACGGGGTTAGATACAGATTAAAGCTCCCTCTACACTGTCCCATCAAACACTCCCAGGACAGGTACAGCACGGGGTTAGATACAGAGCAAAGCTCCCTCTACACTGTCCCCCATCAAACACTCCCAGGACAGGTACAGTACGGGGTTAGATACAGAGTAAAGCTCCCTCTACACTGTCCCCATTAAACACTCCCAGGACAGGTACAGCATGGGGTTAGATACAGAGTAAAGCTCCCTCTACACTGTCCCCATCAAACACTCCCAGGACAGGTACAGTACGGGGTTAGATGCAGAGTAAAGCTCTCTCTACACTGTCCCCATTAAACACTCCCAGGACAGGTACAGCATGGGGTTAGATACAGAGTAAAGCTCCCTCTACACTGTCCCCATCAAACACTCCCAGGACAGGTACAGTACGGGGTTAGATGCAGAGTAAAGCTCTCTCTACACTGTCCCCATCAAACTCTCCCAGGACAGGTACAGCACGGGGTTAGATATAGAGTAAAGCTCCCTCTACACTGTCCCCATCAAACACTCCCAGGACAGGCACAGCACGGGGTTAGATACAGAGTAAAGCTCTCTCTACACTGTCCCAATCAAACACTCCCAGGACAGGTACAGCACGGGGTTAGATACAGAGTAAAGCTCCCTCTACACTGCCCCAACAAACACTCCCAGGACAGGTACAGCACGGGGTTAGATACAGGGTAAAGCTCCCTCTACACTGTCCCATCAAACACTCCCAGGGCAGGTACAGTACGGGGTTAGATACAGATTAAAGCTCCCTCTACACTGTCCCATCAAACACTCCCAGGACAGGGACAGCACGGGGTTAGATACAGAGTAAAGCTCCCTCTACACTGTCCCCATTAAACACTCCCAGGACAGGTACAGCATGGGGTTAGATACAGAGTAAAGCTCCCTCTACACTGTCCCCATCAAACACTCCCAGGACAGGTACAGTACGGGGTTAGATGCAGAGTTAAGCTCTCTCTACACTGTCCCCATTAAACACTCCCAGGACAGGTACAGCACGGGGTTAGATACAGAGTAAAGCTCTCTCTACACTGTCCCAATCAAACACTCCCAGGACAGGTACAGCATGGGGTTAGATACAGAGTAAAGCTCCCTCTACACTGCCCCAACAAACACTCCCAGGACAGGTTCAGCACGGGGTTAGATAGAGGGTAAAGCTACCTCTACACTGTCCCCATCAGACACTCCCAGGACAGGTACAGTACGGGGTTAGATGCAGAGTAAAGCTCTCTCTACACTGTCCCCATCAAACACTCCCAGGACAGGTACAGCACGGGGTTAGATACAGAGTAAAGCTCCCTCTACACTGTCCCCATCAAACACTCCCAGACAGGTACAGTACGGGGTTAGATACAGAGTAAAGCTCCCTCTACACTGTCCCCATCAAACACTCCCAGCACAGGTACAGCACGGGGTTAGATACAGAGTAAAGCTCCCTCTACACTGTCCCCATCAAACACTCCCAGGACAGGTACAGCACGGGGTTAGATACAGAGTAAAGCTCCTTCTACACTGTCCCCATCAAACACTCCCAGGACAGGTACAGCACGGGGTTATATACAGAGTAAAGCTCCCTCTACACTGTCCCCATCCAACACTCCCAGGACAGGTACAGCACGGGGTTAGATACAGAGTAAAGCTCCCTCTACACTGTCCCCATCAAACACTCCCAGGACAGGTACAGCACGGGGTTAGATACAGAGTAAAGCTCTCTCTACACTGTCCCCATCAAACACTCCCAGGACAGGTACAGCACGGGGTTAGATACAGAGTAAAGCTCCCTCTTCACTGTCCCCATCAAACACTCCCAGGACAGGTACAGCACGGGGTTAGATACAGAGTAAAGCTCTCTCTACACTGTCCCCATCAAACACTCCCAGGACAGGTACAGCACGGGGTTAGATACAGAGTAAAGCTCCCTCTACACTGCCCCAACAAACACTCCCAGGACAGTTACAGCACGGGGTTAGATACAGGGTAAAGCTCCCTCTACACTGTCCCCATCAAACACTCCCAGGACAGGTACAGTACGGGGTTAGATGCAGAGTAAAGCTCTCTCTACACTGTCCCCATCAAACACTCCCAGGACAGGTTCAGCACGGGGTTAGATACAGAGTAAAGCTCCCTCTACACTGTCCCCATCAAACACTCCCAGGACAGGTACAGCACGGGGTTAGATACAGAGCAAAGCTCCCTCTACACTGTCCCATCAAACATTCCCAGGACAGCTCCAGCACGGGGTTAGATACAGAGTAAAGCTCCCTCTACACTGTCCCCATCAAACACTCCCAGGACAGGTACAGCACAGGGTTAGATACAGAGTAAAGCTCCCTCTACACTGTCCCCATTAAACACTCCCAGGACAGGTACAGCATGGGGTTAGATACAGAGTAAAGCTCCCTCTACACTGTCCCCATCAAACACTCCCAGGACAGGTACAGTACGGGGTTAGATGCAGAGTAAAGCTCTCTCTACACTGTCCCCATCAAACTCTCCCAGGACAGGTACAGCACGGGGTTAGATATAGAGTAAAGCTCCCTCTACACTGTCCCCATCAAACACTCCCAGGACAGGCACAGCACGGGGTTAGATACAGAGTAAAGCTCTCTCTACACTGTCCCAATCAAACACTCCCAGGACAGGTACAGCACGGGGTTAGATACAGAGTAAAGCTCCCTCTACACTGCCCCAACAAACACTCCCAGGACAGGTACAGCACGGGGTTAGATACAGGGTAAAGCTCCCTCTACACTGTCCCATCAAACACTCCCAGGGCAGGTACAGTACGGGGTTAGATACAGATTAAAGCTCCCTCTACACTGTCCCATCAAACACTCCCAGGACAGGGACAGCACGGGGTTAGATACAGAGTAAAGCTCCCTCTACACTGTCCCCATTAAACACTCCCAGGACAGGTACAGCATGGGGTTAGATACAGAGTAAAGCTCCCTCTACACTGTCCCCATCAAACACTCCCAGGACAGGTACAGTACGGGGTTAGATGCAGAGTAAAGCTCTCTCTACACTGTCCCCATCAAACTCTCCCAGGACAGGTACAGCACGGGGTTAGATATAGAGTAAAGCTCCCTCTACACTGTCCCCATCAAACACTCCCAGGACAGGCACAGCACGGGGTTAGATACAGAGTAAAGCTCTCTCTACACTGTCCCAATCAAACACTCCCAGGACAGGTACAGCACGGGGTTAGATACAGAGTAAAGCTCCCTCTACACTGCCCCAACAAACACTCCCAGGACAGGTACAGCACGGGGTTAGATACAGGGTAAAGCTCCCTCTACACTGTCCCATCAAACACTCCCAGGGCAGGTACAGTACGGGGTTAGATACAGATTAAAGCTCCCTCTACACTGTCCCATCAAACACTCCCAGGACAGGGACAGCACGGGGTTAGATACAGAGTAAAGCTCCCTCTACACTGTCCCCATTAAACACTCCCAGGACAGGTACAGCATGGGGTTAGATACAGAGTAAATCTCCCTCTACACTGTCCCCATCAAACACTCCCAGGACAGGTACAGCATGGGGTTAGATACAGAGTAAAGCTCCCTCTACACTGCCCCAACAAACACTCCCAGGACAGGTTCAGCACGGGGTTAGATAGAGGGTAAAGCTACCTCTACACTGTCCCCATCAAACACTCCCAGGACAGGTACAGTACGGGGTTAGATGCAGAGTAAAGCTCTCTCTACACTGTCCCCATCAAACACTCCCAGGACAGGTACAGCACGGGGTTAGATACAGAGTAAAGCTCCCTCTACACTGTCCCCATCAAACACTCCCAGACAGGTACAGTACGGGGTTAGATACAGAGTAAAGCTCCCTCTACACTGTCCCCATCAAACACTCCCAGCACAGGTACAGCACGGGGTTAGATACAGAGTAAAGCTCCCTCTACACTGTCCCCATCAAACACTCCCAGGACAGGTACAGCACGGGGTTAGATACAGAGTAAAGCTCCTTCTACACTGTCCCCATCAAACACTCCCAGGACAGGTACAGCACGGGGTTATATACAGAGTAAAGCTCCCTCTACACTGTCCCCATCCAACACTCCCAGGACAGGTACAGCACGGGGTTAGATACAGAGTAAAGCTCCCTCTACACTGTCCCCATCAAACACTCCCAGGACAGGTACAGCACGGGGTTAGATACAGAGTAAAGCTCTCTCTACACTGTCCCCATCAAACACTCCCAGGACAGGTACAGCACGGGGTTAGATACAGAGTAAAGCTCTCTCTACACTGTCCCGATCAAACACTCCCAGGACAGGTACAGCACGGGGTTAGATACAGAGTAAAGCTCCCTCTACACTGTCCCCATCAAACACTCCCAGGACAGGTACAGTACGGGGTTAGATGCAGAGTAAAGCTCTTTCTACACTGTCCCCATCAAACACTCCCAGGACAGGTACAGCACGGGGTTAGATATAGAATAAAGCTCCCTCTACACTGTCCCCATCAAACACTCCCAGGACAGGCACAGCACGGGGTTAGATACAGAGTAAAGCTCTCTCTACACTGTCCCCATCAAACACTCCCAGGACAGGTACAGCACGGGGTTAGATACAGAGTAAAGCTCCCTCTTCACTGTCCCCATCAAACACTCCCAGGACAGGTACAGCACGGGGTTAGATACAGAGTAAAGCTCTCTCTACACTGTCCCCATCAAACACTCCCAGGACAGGTACAGCACGGGGTTAGATACAGAGTAAAGCTCCCTCTACACTGCCCCAACAAACACTCCCAGGACAGTTACAGCACGGGGTTAGATACAGGGTAAAGCTCCCTCTACACTGTCCCCATCAAACACTCCCAGGACAGGTACAGTACGGGGTTAGATGCAGAGTAAAGCTCTCTCTACACTGTCCCCATCAAACACTCCCAGGACAGGTTCAGCACGGGGTTAGATACAGAGTAAAGCTCCCTCTACACTGTCCCCATCAAACACTCCCAGGACAGGTACAGCACGGGGTTAGATACAGAGCAAAGCTCCCTCTACACTGTCCCATCAAACATTCCCAGGACAGCTCCAGCACGGGGTTAGATACAGAGTAAAGCTCCCTCTACACTGTCCCCATCAAACACTCCCAGGACAGGTACAGCACAGGGTTAGATACAGAGTAAAGCTCCCTCTACACTGTCCCCATTAAACACTCCCAGGACAGGTACAGCATGGGGTTAGATACAGAGTAAAGCTCCCTCTACACTGTCCCCATCAAACACTCCCAGGACAGGTACAGTACGGGGTTAGATGCAGAGTAAAGCTCTCTCTACACTGTCCCCATCAAACTCTCCCAGGACAGGTACAGCACGGGGTTAGATATAGAGTAAAGCTCCCTCTACACTGTCCCCATCAAACACTCCCAGGACAGGCACAGCACGGGGTTAGATACAGAGTAAAGCTCTCTCTACACTGTCCCAATCAAACACTCCCAGGACAGGTACAGCACGGGGTTAGATACAGAGTAAAGCTCCCTCTACACTGCCCCAACAAACACTCCCAGGACAGGTACAGCACGGGGTTAGATACAGGGTAAAGCTCCCTCTACACTGTCCCATCAAACACTCCCAGGGCAGGTACAGTACGGGGTTAGATACAGATTAAAGCTCCCTCTACACTGTCCCATCAAACACTCCCAGGACAGGGACAGCACGGGGTTAGATACAGAGTAAAGCTCCCTCTACACTGTCCCCATTAAACACTCCCAGGACAGGTACAGCATGGGGTTAGATACAGAGTAAAGCTCCCTCTACACTGTCCCCATCAAACACTCCCAGGACAGGTACAGTACGGGGTTAGATGCAGAGTTAAGCTCTCTCTACACTGTCCCCATTAAACACTCCCAGGACAGGTACAGCACGGGGTTAGATACAGAGTAAAGCTCTCTCTACACTGTCCCAATCAAACACTCCCAGGACAGGTACAGCATGGGGTTAGATACAGAGTAAAGCTCCCTCTACACTGCCCCAACAAACACTCCCAGGACAGGTTCAGCACGGGGTTAGATAGAGGGTAAAGCTACCTCTACACTGTCCCCATCAGACACTCCCAGGACAGGTACAGTACGGGGTTAGATGCAGAGTAAAGCTCTCTCTACACTGTCCCCATCAAACACTCCCAGGACAGGTACAGCACGGGGTTAGATACAGAGTAAAGCTCCCTCTACACTGTCCCCATCAAACACTCCCAGACAGGTACAGTACGGGGTTAGATACAGAGTAAAGCTCCCTCTACACTGTCCCCATCAAACACTCCCAGCACAGGTACAGCACGGGGTTAGATACAGAGTAAAGCTCCCTCTACACTGTCCCCATCAAACACTCCCAGGACAGGTACAGCACGGGGTTAGATACAGAGTAAAGCTCCTTCTACACTGTCCCCATCAAACACTCCCAGGACAGGTACAGCACGGGGTTATATACAGAGTAAAGCTCCCTCTACACTGTCCCCATCCAACACTCCCAGGACAGGTACAGCACGGGGTTAGATACAGAGTAAAGCTCCCTCTACACTGTCCCCATCAAACACTCCCAGGACAGGTACAGCACGGGGTTAGATACAGAGTAAAGCTCTCTCTACACTGTCCCCATCAAACACTCCCAGGACAGGTACAGCACGGGGTTAGATACAGAGTAAAGCTCCCTCTTCACTGTCCCCATCAAACACTCCCAGGACAGGTACAGCACGGGGTTAGATACAGAGTAAAGCTCTCTCTACACTGTCCCCATCAAACACTCCCAGGACAGGTACAGCACGGGGTTAGATACAGAGTAAAGCTCCCTCTACACTGCCCCAACAAACACTCCCAGGACAGTTACAGCACGGGGTTAGATACAGGGTAAAGCTCCCTCTACACTGTCCCCATCAAACACTCCCAGGACAGGTACAGTACGGGGTTAGATGCAGAGTAAAGCTCTCTCTACACTGTCCCCATCAAACACTCCCAGGACAGGTTCAGCACGGGGTTAGATACAGAGTAAAGCTCCCTCTACACTGTCCCCATCAAACACTCCCAGGACAGGTACAGCACGGGGTTAGATACAGAGCAAAGCTCCCTCTACACTGTCCCATCAAACATTCCCAGGACAGCTCCAGCACGGGGTTAGATACAGAGTAAAGCTCCCTCTACACTGTCCCCATCAAACACTCCCAGGACAGGTACAGCACAGGGTTAGATACAGAGTAAAGCTCCCTCTACACTGTCCCCATTAAACACTCCCAGGACAGGTACAGCATGGGGTTAGATACAGAGTAAAGCTCCCTCTACACTGTCCCCATCAAACACTCCCAGGACAGGTACAGTACGGGGTTAGATGCAGAGTAAAGCTCTCTCTACACTGTCCCCATCAAACTCTCCCAGGACAGGTACAGCACGGGGTTAGATATAGAGTAAAGCTCCCTCTACACTGTCCCCATCAAACACTCCCAGGACAGGCACAGCACGGGGTTAGATACAGAGTAAAGCTCTCTCTACACTGTCCCAATCAAACACTCCCAGGACAGGTACAGCACGGGGTTAGATACAGAGTAAAGCTCCCTCTACACTGCCCCAACAAACACTCCCAGGACAGGTACAGCACGGGGTTAGATACAGGGTAAAGCTCCCTCTACACTGTCCCATCAAACACTCCCAGGGCAGGTACAGTACGGGGTTAGATACAGATTAAAGCTCCCTCTACACTGTCCCATCAAACACTCCCAGGACAGGGACAGCACGGGGTTAGATACAGAGTAAAGCTCCCTCTACACTGTCCCCATTAAACACTCCCAGGACAGGTACAGCATGGGGTTAGATACAGAGTAAAGCTCCCTCTACACTGTCCCCATCAAACACTCCCAGGACAGGTACAGTACGGGGTTAGATGCAGAGTAAAGCTCTCTCTACACTGTCCCCATCAAACTCTCCCAGGACAGGTACAGCACGGGGTTAGATATAGAGTAAAGCTCCCTCTACACTGTCCCCATCAAACACTCCCAGGACAGGCACAGCACGGGGTTAGATACAGAGTAAAGCTCTCTCTACACTGTCCCAATCAAACACTCCCAGGACAGGTACAGCACGGGGTTAGATACAGAGTAAAGCTCCCTCTACACTGCCCCAACAAACACTCCCAGGACAGGTACAGCACGGGGTTAGATACAGGGTAAAGCTCCCTCTACACTGTCCCATCAAACACTCCCAGGGCAGGTACAGTACGGGGTTAGATACAGATTAAAGCTCCCTCTACACTGTCCCATCAAACACTCCCAGGACAGGGACAGCACGGGGTTAGATACAGAGTAAAGCTCCCTCTACACTGTCCCCATTAAACACTCCCAGGACAGGTACAGCATGGGGTTAGATACAGAGTAAATCTCCCTCTACACTGTCCCCATCAAACACTCCCAGGACAGGTACAGCATGGGGTTAGATACAGAGTAAAGCTCCCTCTACACTGCCCCAACAAACACTCCCAGGACAGGTTCAGCACGGGGTTAGATAGAGGGTAAAGCTACCTCTACACTGTCCCCATCAAACACTCCCAGGACAGGTACAGTACGGGGTTAGATGCAGAGTAAAGCTCTCTCTACACTGTCCCCATCAAACACTCCCAGGACAGGTACAGCACGGGGTTAGATACAGAGTAAAGCTCCCTCTACACTGTCCCCATCAAACACTCCCAGACAGGTACAGTACGGGGTTAGATACAGAGTAAAGCTCCCTCTACACTGTCCCCATCAAACACTCCCAGCACAGGTACAGCACGGGGTTAGATACAGAGTAAAGCTCCCTCTACACTGTCCCCATCAAACACTCCCAGGACAGGTACAGCACGGGGTTAGATACAGAGTAAAGCTCCTTCTACACTGTCCCCATCAAACACTCCCAGGACAGGTACAGCACGGGGTTATATACAGAGTAAAGCTCCCTCTACACTGTCCCCATCCAACACTCCCAGGACAGGTACAGCACGGGGTTAGATACAGAGTAAAGCTCCCTCTACACTGTCCCCATCAAACACTCCCAGGACAGGTACAGCACGGGGTTAGATACAGAGTAAAGCTCTCTCTACACTGTCCCCATCAAACACTCCCAGGACAGGTACAGCACGGGGTTAGATACAGAGTAAAGCTCTCTCTACACTGTCCCGATCAAACACTCCCAGGACAGGTACAGCACGGGGTTAGATACAGAGTAAAGCTCCCTCTACACTGTCCCCATCAAACACTCCCAGGACAGGTACAGTACGGGGTTAGATGCAGAGTAAAGCTCTTTCTACACTGTCCCCATCAAACACTCCCAGGACAGGTACAGCACGGGGTTAGATATAGAATAAAGCTCCCTCTACACTGTCCCCATCAAACACTCCCAGGACAGGCACAGCACGGGGTTAGATACAGAGTAAAGCTCTCTCTACACTGTCCCCATCAAACACTCCCAGGACAGGTACAGCACGGGGTTAGATACAGAGTAAAGCTCCCTCTTCACTGTCCCCATCAAACACTCCCAGGACAGGTACAGCACGGGGTTAGATACAGAGTAAAGCTCTCTCTACACTGTCCCCATCAAACACTCCCAGGACAGGTACAGCACGGGGTTAGATACAGAGTAAAGCTCCCTCTACACTGCCCCAACAAACACTCCCAGGACAGTTACAGCACGGGGTTAGATACAGGGTAAAGCTCCCTCTACACTGTCCCCATCAAACACTCCCAGGACAGGTACAGTACGGGGTTAGATGCAGAGTAAAGCTCTCTCTACACTGTCCCCATCAAACACTCCCAGGACAGGTTCAGCACGGGGTTAGATACAGAGTAAAGCTCCCTCTACACTGTCCCCATCAAACACTCCCAGGACAGGTACAGCACGGGGTTAGATACAGAGCAAAGCTCCCTCTACACTGTCCCATCAAACATTCCCAGGACAGCTCCAGCACGGGGTTAGATACAGAGTAAAGCTCCCTCTACACTGTCCCCATCAAACACTCCCAGGACAGGTACAGCACAGGGTTAGATACAGAGTAAAGCTCCCTCTACACTGTCCCCATTAAACACTCCCAGGACAGGTACAGCATGGGGTTAGATACAGAGTAAAGCTCCCTCTACACTGTCCCCATCAAACACTCCCAGGACAGGTACAGTACGGGGTTAGATGCAGAGTAAAGCTCTCTCTACACTGTCCCCATCAAACTCTCCCAGGACAGGTACAGCACGGGGTTAGATATAGAGTAAAGCTCCCTCTACACTGTCCCCATCAAACACTCCCAGGACAGGCACAGCACGGGGTTAGATACAGAGTAAAGCTCTCTCTACACTGTCCCAATCAAACACTCCCAGGACAGGTACAGCACGGGGTTAGATACAGAGTAAAGCTCCCTCTACACTGCCCCAACAAACACTCCCAGGACAGGTACAGCACGGGGTTAGATACAGGGTAAAGCTCCCTCTACACTGTCCCATCAAACACTCCCAGGGCAGGTACAGTACGGGGTTAGATACAGATTAAAGCTCCCTCTACACTGTCCCATCAAACACTCCTAGGACAGGGACAGCACGGGGTTAGATACAGAGTAAAGCTCCCTCTACACTGTCCCCATTAAACACTCCCAGGACAGGTACAGCATGGGGTTAGATACAGAGTAAAGCTCCCTCTACACTGTCCCCATCAAACACTCCCAGGACAGGTACAGTACGGGGTTAGATGCAGAGTTAAGCTCTCTCTACACTGTCCCCATCAAACACTCCCAGGACAGGTACAGCACGGGGTTAGATATAGTGTAAAGCTCCCTCTACACTGTCCCCATCAAACACTCCCAGGACAGGCACAGCACGGGGTTAGATACAGAGTAAAGCTCTCTCTACACTGTCCCAATCAAACACTCCCAGGACAGGTACAGCATGGGGTTAGATACAGAGTAAAGCTCCCTCTACACTGCCCCAACAAACACTCCCAGGACAGGTTCAGCACGGGGTTAGATAGAGGTTAAAGCTACCTCTACACTGTCCCCATCAAACACTCCGAGGACAGGTACAGTAAGGGGTTAGATGCAGAGTAAAGCTCTCTCTACACTGTCCCCATCAAACACTCCCAGGACAGGTACAGCACGGGGTTAGATACAGAGTAAAGTTCCCTCTGCACTGTCCCATCAAACACTCCCAGGGCAGGTACAGTACGGGGTTAGATACAGATTAAAGCTCCCTCTACACTGTCCCATCAAACACTCCCAGGACAGGTACAGCACGGGGTTAGATACAGAGCAAAGCTCCCTCTACACTGTCCCCCATCAAACACTCCCAGGACAGGTACAGTACGGGGTTAGATACAGAGTAAAGCTCCCTCTACACTGTCCCCATTAAACACTCCCAGGACAGGTACAGCATGGGGTTAGATACAGAGTAAAGCTCCCTCTACACTGTCCCCATCAAACACTCCCAGGACAGGTACAGTACGGGGTTAGATGCAGAGTAAAGCTCTCTCTACACTGTCCCCATTAAACACTCCCAGGACAGGTACAGCATGGGGTTAGATACAGAGTAAAGCTCCCTCTACACTGTCCCCATCAAACACTCCCAGGACAGGTACAGTACGGGGTTAGATGCAGAGTAAAGCTCTCTCTACACTGTCCCCATCAAACTCTCCCAGGACAGGTACAGCACGGGGTTAGATATAGAGTAAAGCTCCCTCTACACTGTCCCCATCAAACACTCCCAGGACAGGCACAGCACGGGGTTAGATACAGAGTAAAGCTCTCTCTACACTGTCCCAATCAAACACTCCCAGGACAGGTACATCACGGGGTTAGATACAGAGTAAAGCTCCCTCTACACTGCCCCAACAAACACTCCCAGGACAGGTACAGCACGGGGTTAGATACAGGGTAAAGCTCCCTCTACACTGTCCCATCAAACACTCCCAGGGCAGGTACAGTACGGGGTTAGATACAGATTAAAGCTCCCTCTACACTGTCCCATCAAACACTCCCAGGACAGGGACAGCACGGGGTTAGATACAGAGTAAAGCTCCCTCTACACTGTCCCCATTAAACACTCCCAGGACAGGTACAGCATGGGGTTAGATACAGAGTAAAGCTCCCTCTACACTGTCCCCATCAAACACTCCCAGGACAGGTACAGTACGGGGTTAGATGCAGAGTTAAGCTCTCTCTACACTGTCCCCATTAAACACTCCCAGGACAGGTACAGCACGGGGTTAGATACAGAGTAAAGCTCTCTCTACACTGTCCCAATCAAACACTCCCAGGACAGGTACAGCATGGGGTTAGATACAGAGTAAAGCTCCCTCTACACTGCCCCAACAAACACTCCCAGGACAGGTTCAGCACGGGGTTAGATAGAGGGTAAAGCTACCTCTACACTGTCCCCATCAGACACTCCCAGGACAGGTACAGTACGGGGTTAGATGCAGAGTAAAGCTCTCTCTACACTGTCCCCATCAAACACTCCCAGGACAGGTACAGCACGGGGTTAGATACAGAGTAAAGCTCCCTCTACACTGTCCCCATCAAACACTCCCAGACAGGTACAGTACGGGGTTAGATACAGAGTAAAGCTCCCTCTACACTGTCCCCATCAAACACTCCCAGCACAGGTACAGCACGGGGTTAGATACAGAGTAAAGCTCCCTCTACACTGTCCCCATCAAACACTCCCAGGACAGGTACAGCACGGGGTTAGATACAGAGTAAAGCTCCTTCTACACTGTCCCCATCAAACACTCCCAGGACAGGTACAGCACGGGGTTATATACAGAGTAAAGCTCCCTCTACACTGTCCCCATCCAACACTCCCAGGACAGGTACAGCACGGGGTTAGATACAGAGTAAAGCTCCCTCTACACTGTCCCCATCAAACACTCCCAGGACAGGTACAGCACGGGGTTAGATACAGAGTAAAGCTCTCTCTACACTGTCCCCATCAAACACTCCCAGGACAGGTACAGCACGGGGTTAGATACAGAGTAAAGCTCCCTCTTCACTGTCCCCATCAAACACTCCCAGGACAGGTACAGCACGGGGTTAGATACAGAGTAAACCTCTCTCTACACTGTCCCCATCAAACACTCCCAGGACAGGTACAGCACGGGGTTAGATACAGAGTAAAGCTCCCTCTACACTGCCCCAACAAACACTCCCAGGACAGTTACAGCACGGGGTTAGATACAGGGTAAAGCTCCCTCTACACTGTCCCCATCAAACACTCCCAGGACAGGTACAGTACGGGGTTAGATGCAGAGTAAAGCTCTCTCTACACTGTCCCCATCAAACACTCCCAGGACAGGTTCAGCACGGGGTTAGATACAGAGTAAAGCTCCCTCTACACTGTCCCCATCAAACACTCCCAGGACAGGTACAGCACGGGGTTAGATACAGAGCAAAGCTCCCTCTACACTGTCCCATCAAACATTCCCAGGACAGCTCCAGCACGGGGTTAGATACAGAGTAAAGCTCCCTCTACACTGTCCCCATCAAACACTCCCAGGACAGGTACAGCACAGGGTTAGATACAGAGTAAAGCTCCCTCTACACTGTCCCCATTAAACACTCCCAGGACAGGTACAGCATGGGGTTAGATACAGAGTAAAGCTCCCTCTACACTGTCCCCATCAAACACTCCCAGGACAGGTACAGTACGGGGTTAGATGCAGAGTAAAGCTCTCTCTACACTGTCCCCATCAAACTCTCCCAGGACAGGTACAGCACGGGGTTAGATATAGAGTAAAGCTCCCTCTACACTGTCCCCATCAAACACTCCCAGGACAGGCACAGCACGGGGTTAGATACAGAGTAAAGCTCTCTCTACACTGTCCCAATCAAACACTCCCAGGACAGGTACAGCACGGGGTTAGATACAGAGTAAAGCTCCCTCTACACTGCCCCAACAAACACTCCCAGGACAGGTACAGCACGGGGTTAGATACAGGGTAAAGCTCCCTCTACACTGTCCCATCAAACACTCCCAGGGCAGGTACAGTACGGGGTTAGATACAGATTAAAGCTCCCTCTACACTGTCCCATCAAACACTCCCAGGACAGGGACAGCACGGGGTTAGATACAGAGTAAAGCTCCCTCTACACTGTCCCCATTAAACACTCCCAGGACAGGTACAGCATGGGGTTAGATACAGAGTAAAGCTCCCTCTACACTGTCCCCATCAAACACTCCCAGGACAGGTACAGTACGGGGTTAGATGCAGAGTAAAGCTCTCTCTACACTGTCCCCATCAAACTCTCCCAGGACAGGTACAGCACGGGGTTAGATATAGAGTAAAGCTCCCTCTACACTGTCCCCATCAAACACTCCCAGGACAGGCACAGCACGGGGTTAGATACAGAGTAAAGCTCTCTCTACACTGTCCCAATCAAACACTCCCAGGACAGGTACAGCACGGGGTTAGATACAGAGTAAAGCTCCCTCTACACTGCCCCAACAAACACTCCCAGGACAGGTACAGCACGGGGTTAGATACAGGGTAAAGCTCCCTCTACACTGTCCCATCAAACACTCCCAGGGCAGGTACAGTACGGGGTTAGATACAGATTAAAGCTCCCTCTACACTGTCCCATCAAACACTCCCAGGACAGGGACAGCACGGGGTTAGATACAGAGTAAAGCTCCCTCTACACTGTCCCCATTAAACACTCCCAGGACAGGTACAGCATGGGGTTAGATACAGAGTAAATCTCCCTCTACACTGTCCCCATCAAACACTCCCAGGACAGGTACAGTACGGGGTTAGATGCAGAGTTAAGCTCTCTCTACACTGTCCCCATCAAACACTCCCAGGACAGGTACAGCACGGGGTTAGATATAGAGTAAAGCTCCCTCTACACTGTCCCCATCAAACACTCCCAGGACAGGCACAGCACGGGGTTAGATACAGAGTAAAGCTCTCTCTACACTGTCCCAATCAAACACTCCCAGGACAGGTACAGCATGGGGTTAGATACAGAGTAAAGCTCCCTCTACACTGCCCCAACAAACACTCCCAGGACAGGTTCAGCACGGGGTTAGATAGAGGGTAAAGCTACCTCTACACTGTCCCCATCAAACACTCCCAGGACAGGTACAGTACGGGGTTAGATGCAGAGTAAAGCTCTCTCTACACTGTCCCCATCAAACACTCCCAGGACAGGTACAGCACGGGGTTAGATACAGAGTAAAGCTCCCTCTACACTGTCCCCATCAAACACTCCCAGACAGGTACAGTACGGGGTTAGATACAGAGTAAAGCTCCCTCTACACTGTCCCCATCAAACACTCCCAGCACAGGTACAGCACGGGGTTAGATACAGAGTAAAGCTCCCCCTACACTGTCCCCATCAAACACTCCCAGGACAGGTACAGCACGGGGTTAGATACAGAGTAAAGCTCCTTCTACACTGTCCCCATCAAACACTCCCAGGACAGGTACAGCACGGGGTTATATACAGAGTAAAGCTCCCTCTACACTGTCCCCATCCAACACTCCCAGGACAGGTACAGCACGGGGTTAGATACAGAGTAAAGCTCCCTCTACACTGTCCCCATCAAACACTCCCAGGACAGGTACAGCACGGGGTTAGATACAGAGTAAAGCTCTCTCTACACTGTCCCCATCAAACACTCCCAGGACAGGTACAGCACGGGGTTAGATACAGAGTAAAGCTCTCTCTACACTGTCCCGATCAAACACTCCCAGGACAGGTACAGCACGGGGTTAGATACAGAGTAAAGCTCCCTCTACACTGTCCCCATCAAACACTCCCAGGACAGGTACAGTACGGGGTTAGATGCAGAGTAAAGCTCTTTCTACACTGTCCCCATCAAACACTCCCAGGACAGGTACAGCACGGGGTTAGATATAGAATAAAGCTCCCTCTACACTGTCCCCATCAAACACTCCCAGGACAGGCACAGCACGGGGTTAGATACAGAGTAAAGCTCTCTCTACACTGTCCCCATCAAACACTCCCAGGACAGGTACAGCACGGGGTTAGATACAGAGTAAAGCTCCCTCTTCACTGTCCCCATCAAACACTCCCAGGACAGGTACAGCACGGGGTTAGATACAGAGTAAAGCTCTCTCTACACTGTCCCCATCAAACACTCCCAGGACAGGTACAGCACGGGGTTAGATACAGAGTAAAGCTCCCTCTACACTGCCCCAACAAACACTCCCAGGACAGTTACAGCACGGGGTTAGGTACAGGGTAAAGCTCCCTCTACACTGTCCCCATCAAACACTCCCAGGACAGGTACAGTACGGGGTTAGATGCAGAGTAAAGCTCTCTCTAGACTGTCCCCATCAAACACTCCCAGGACAGGTTCAGCACGGGGTTAGATACAGAGTAAAGCTCCCTCTACACTGTCCCCATCAAACACTCCCAGGACAGGTACAGCACGGGGTTAGATACAGAGCAAAGCTCCCTCTACACTGTCCCATCAAACATTCCCAGGACAGCTCCAGCACGGGGTTAGATACAGAGTAAAGCTCCCTCTACACTGTCCCCATCAAACACTCCCAGGACAGGTACAGCACAGGGTTAGATACAGAGTAAAGCTCCCTCTACACTGTCCCCATTAAACACTCCCAGGACAGGTACAGCATGGGGTTAGATACAGAGTAAAGCTCCCTCTACACTGTCCCCATCAAACACTCCCAGGACAGGTACAGTACGGGGTTAGATGCAGAGTAAAGCTCTCTCTACACTGTCCCCATCAAACTCTCCCAGGACAGGTACAGCACGGGGTTAGATATAGAGTAAAGCTCCCTCTACACTGTCCCCATCAAACACTCCCAGGACAGGCACAGCACGGGGTTAGATACAGAGTAAAGCTCTCTCTACACTGTCCCAATCAAACACTCCCAGGACAGGTACAGCATGGGGTTAGATACAGAGTAAAGCTCCCTCTACACTGCCCCAACAAACACTCCCAGGACAGGTACAGCACGGGGTTAGATACAGGGTAAAGCTCCCTCTACACTGTCCCATCAAACACTCCCAGGGCAGGTACAGTACGGGGTTAGATACAGATTAAAGCTCCCTCTACACTGTCCCATCAAACACTCCTAGGACAGGGACAGCACGGGGTTAGATACAGAGTAAAGCTCCCTCTACACTGTCCCCATTAAACACTCCCAGGACAGGTACAGCATGGGGTTAGATACAGAGTAAAGCTCCCTCTACACTGTCCCCATCAAACACTCCCAGGACAGGTACAGTACGGGGTTAGATGCAGAGTTAAGCTCTCTCTACACTGTCCCCATCAAACACTCCCAGGACAGGTACAGCACGGGGTTAGATACAGAGTAAAGCTCCCTCTACACTGTCCCCATCAAACACTCCCAGACAGGTACAGTACGGGGTTAGATACAGAGTAAAGCTCCCTCTACACTGTCCCCATCAAACACTCCCAGCACAGGTACAGCACGGGGTTAGATACAGAGTAAAGCTCCCTCTACACTGTCCCCATCAAACACTCCCAGGACAGGTACAGCACGGGGTTAGATACAGAGTAAAGCTCCTTCTACACTGTCCCCATCAAACACTCCCAGGACAGGTACAGCACGGGGTTATATACAGAGTAAAGCTCCCTCTACACTGTCCCCATCCAACACTCCCAGGACAGGTACAGCACGGGGTTAGATACAGAGTAAAGCTCCCTCTACACTGTCCCCATCAAACACTCCCAGGACAGGTACAGCACGGGGTTAGATACAGAGTAAAGCTCTCTCTACACTGTCCCCATCAAACACTCCCAGGACAGGTACAGCACGGGGTTAGATACAGAGTAAAGCTCTCTCTACACTGTCCCGATCAAACACTCCCAGGACAGGTACAGCACGGGGTAGATACAGAGTAAAGCTCCCTCTACACTGTCCCCATCAAACACTCCCAGGACAGGTACAGTACGGGGTTAGATGCAGAGTAAAGCTCTTTCTACACTGTCCCCATCAAACACTCCCAGGACAGGTACAGCACGGGGTTAGATATAGAATAAAGCTCCCTCTACACTGTCCCCATCAAACACTCCCAGGACAGGCACAGCACGGGGTTAGATACAGAGTAAAGCTCTCTCTACACTGTCCCCATCAAACACTCCCAGGACAGGTACAGCACGGGGTTAGATACAGAGTAAAGCTCCCTCTTCACTGTCCCCATCAAACACTCCCAGGACAGGTACAGCACGGGGTTAGATACAGAGTAAAGCTCTCTCTACACTGTCCCCATCAAACACTCCCAGGACAGGTACAGCACGGGGTTAGATACAGAGTAAAGCTCCCTCTACACTGCCCCAACAAACACTCCCAGGACAGTTACAGCACGGGGTTAGATACAGGGTAAAGCTCCCTCTACACTGTCCCCATCAAACACTCCCAGGACAGGTACAGTACGGGGTTAGATGCAGAGTAAAGCTCTCTCTACACTGTCCCCATCAAACACTCCCAGGACAGGTTCAGCACGGGGTTAGATACAGAGTAAAGCTCCCTCTACACTGTCCCCATCAAACACTCCCAGACAGGTACAGTACGGGGTTAGATACAGAGTAAAGCTCCCTCTACACTGTCCCCATCAAACACTCCCAGCACAGGTACAGCACGGGGTTAGATACAGAGTAAAGCTCCCTCTACACTGTCCCCATCAAACACTCCCAGGACAGGTACAGCACGGGGTTAGATACTGAGTAAAGCTCCCTCTACACTGTCCCCATCAAACACTCCCAGACAGGTACAGTACGGGGTTAGATACAGAGTAAAGCTCCCTCCACACTGTCCCCATCAAACACTCACAGGACAGGTACAGTATGGGGTTAGATACAGTGTAAAGCTCCCTCTACACTGTCCCCATCAAACACTCCGAGGACAGGTACAGCACGGGGTTAGATACAGAGTAAAGCTCCTTCTACACTGTCCCCATCAACACTCCCAGGACAGGTACAGCACGGTGTTAGGTACAGTGTAAAGCTCCCTCTACACTGTCCTATCAAACATTCCCAGGACAGGTACAGCACGGGGTTAGATACAGAGTAAAGCTCCCTCTACACTGTCCCCATCAAACACTCCCAGGACAGGTACAGCATGGGGTTATATACAGAGTAAAGCTCCCTCTACACTGTCCCCATCCAACACTCCCAGGACAGGTACAGCACGGGGTTAGATACAGAGTAAAGCTCCCTCTACACTGTACCCATCAAACACTCCCAGGACAGGTACAGCACAGGGTTAGATACAGAGTAAAGCTCCCTCTACACTGTCCCCATCAAACACTCACAGGACAGGTAAAGTACGGGGTTTGATACAGAGTAAAGCTCCCTCTACACTGTCCCCATCAAACATTCCCAGGACAGGTACAGCACAGCGTTAGATATAGAGTAAAACTTCCTCTACACTGTCCCCATCAAACACTCCCAGGACAGGTACAGCACGGGGTTAGATACAGAGTAAAGCTCCCTCTACACTGTCCCCATCAAACACTCCCAGGACAGGTACAGTACGGGGTTAGATACAGTGTAAAGCTTCCTCTACACTGTCCCATCAAACACTCCCAGGACAGGTACAGTACGGGGTTAGATACAGTGTAAAGCTTCCTCTACACTGTCCCATCAATCACTCCCAGGACAGGTACAGCACGGGGTTAGATACAGTGTTAAGCTTCCTCTACACTGTCCCCATCAAACACTCCCAGGACAGATACAGCACGGGGTTAGATACAGAGTAAAACTTCCTCTACACTGTCCCCATCAAACACTCCCAGGACAGGTACAGCATGGGGTTAGATACAGTGTAAAGCTTCCTCTACACTGTCCCCATCAAACACTCCCAGGGCAGGTACAGCTTGGGGTTAGATACAGGGTAAAGCTCCCCCCACATTGTCCCCATCAAACACTCCCAGGACAGGTACTGCACGGGGTTAGATACAGAGTAAAGCTCTCTCTACACTGTCCCCATCAAACACTCCCAGGACAGGCACAGCACGGGGTTAGATACAGAGTAAAGCTCCCTCTACACTGTCCCCATCAAACACTCCCAGGACAGGTACAGTACGGGGTTAGATACAGATTAAATCTCCCTCTACACTGTCCCGATCAAACACTCCCAGGACAGGTACAGTATGGGGTTAGATACAGAGTAAAGCTCTCTCTACACTGTCCCCATCAAACACTCCCAGGACAGGTACAGCACGGTGTTAGATACAGAGTAAAGCTCCCTCTACACTGTCCTCACCAAACACTCCCAGGACAGGTACAGCACGGGGTTAGATACAGAGTAAAGCTCTCTCTACACTGTCCTCACCAAACATTCCCAGGACAGGTACAGCACGGGGTTAGATACAGAGTAAAGCTCTCTCTACACTGTCCCCATCAAACACTCCCAGGACAGGTACAGCACGGGGTTAGATACAGAGTAAAGCTCTCTCTACACTGTCCTCACCAAACATTCTCAGGACAGGTACAGCACGGGGTTAGATACAGAGTAAAGCTCTCTCTACACTGTCCCCATCAAACACTCCCAGGACAGGTACAGCACAGGGTTAGATACAGATTAAAGCTCCCTCTACACTGTCCCCATCAAACACTCCCAGGACAGGTACAGTACGGGGTTAGATACAGAGTAAAGCTCTCTCTACACTGGCAGCTGAAGAGCTGGCTTGGTTGGTCTCCTGTCTCCACCACATTATCTGTTGCACTTTTCTGTTTATTCTGTAGGTGAAAACGTGGTTCCAGAACAGAAGAGCAAAATGGCGGAGACTAAAGCAGGTAGAAAACTAACCATTTGCCACCTTGATTGGAGTGATTGGGCAAACTCTGCCGTTTCATGGACAGGGGCAACTTGCTGCTTCTGGCTTCACCAGTGGCTAGCCTGGGAGAAGCACACAAATTCACAGTCTTTGAACCCCTGAGTCGAACTGGTGTTTGTACCTTACACAACCTGTGGCCATCCCAAAGCACCTGACCATCGACAAAGTGTTGGCAAAGTGTTGTCCCTGTTGTAATGTAGGAGACAGAGAAGCAAATCTGTTCACAGCAAGATCCCAGAAGCAGCAAATAAGATAAGCCATGACCACTGATAATCTGTTTCGTTGATGCTGATTGAGGGATAAATACTGTCCAGGGAAAGGGAGAGCTCTATCTTCCTCTTCTTCGGATAGTGCAGTGGGATCGTTTACATTTACCTGAGAGAGCTGGTGGAGAAATAAAGAAATAAAGACGCTAATCATAGAATCCCTAGAGCGTAGAAGGAGGTCATTCAGACCTGCACCGATCCTCTGACAGAGTCCCCTACCTTGGTCCACACCCACACCTTACCCACCTAAACCCCACAATCCCCAACTGACCTATTGGACACCAAGGGGCAATTTGTCATGGCCAATCCACTTAACCTCCACATCTTTGGACTGTGGGAGGAAACCGGAGCACCCGGAGGAAACCCACGCAGACACGGGGAGAATGTGCAGACTCCACACAGACAGTGACCCAGCAGGGAATTGAACCCAGGACCCTGGCGCTGTGAGGCCGCAGTGCTAACCAGTGCTAATGGAATGTTGCTCTTTGTATCGAGGGGATCAAACTATAAGGGGGTAGAAGCCATGGTTCAGCTACACCATTGACTGGTCAGTACCTGGAATACTGAGGGGCATTCTGGGCAGCAGGATTTAGGCACAATTTATTGTCCATGAGTGGGGTGCAGTGTCAATTCACCAGAATGATGGCCGGATTTCTCGGGTTAAATGATGAGGACAATTTACACAAGCCCGGGATATATTTCCCGGAATTTGGATGTTTAAGGGATGATTTGATCAAAGATTTCAAGATATTAATTGGAAACTATTTCCCTTGGTCGGTGAGTCTGTGGAGCAGAGGCCAAACCTCGAGTGAGACATTTCAGTCGTCAAATTAGAAAATACTTTCCTGCACAACAGTTGATGCAAGTTTAGAATTCTCTTCTGCAAAAGGCAATTATTTCTCAAAGAACAAACAACAGTACAGCACAGGAACAGGCCCTTCGGCCCTCCAAGCCTGCGCTGACCATGCTGCCCGTTTAAATTAAAGTCTTCTACACTTCCTGGGTCCGTATCCCTCTATTCCCATCCTATTCATGTATTTGTCGAGATGCCCCTTGAACGTCACTATCGTCCTTGCTTCCACCACCTCCTCTGGTAGCGAGTTCCAGGCACCCACTACCCTCTGTGTAAAAAACTTGCCTCGTACATCTACTCTAAACCTCGCCCCTCTCACCTTAAACCTATGCCCCCTAGTAATTGACCCCTCTACCCTGGGGAAAAGCCTCTGACTACCCACTCTGTCTATGCCCCTCATAATTTTGGAGACCTCTATCAGGTCACCCCTCAACCTCCGTCGTTCCAGTGAAAACAAACCGAGTTTATTCAATCTCTCCTCATAACTCTCATTAAATTGTTGAGTTCACTTGGACAGTGTTGGATTCTGGTGTTCAGGGTAATGGGGCAAAGTGGTTGGAGTTGGGATATGCCAGGTTTTCCCAAATCTTTCCTGCCACGGAACGCTTTTGACACATACACTGACTTACTCCCACACACAAACAAAGGACAAAGAACAATACAGCAGAGAAACAGGCCCTTCGGCCCTCCAAGACTGTACCGGTCATGATATCAACCTTGGCCAAAACCCTCAGCACTTCCTTGTGCCGTATCCCTCTGTACCCATCCTATCCATGTGTTTGTCAAGATGCCTTTTGAACACCGTTAATGTATCTCCTTCCAGAACCTCCCCTGGCAGCGCGTTCCAGGCACTCACCTCCCTCTGTGTAAAACACCTGCCTCGCACATCTCCTCTAAACATTGCCCCACGGACCTTAAACCTATGCCCTCTGGTGACTGACCCCTCCACCCTGGGACAGAGTGCCTGCCCATCCACTCTATCCGTGCCCCTCATAATCTCGTAGACCTCTATCAGGTCACCCCTCAATCTCTGCCTTTCTAATGAAAGCAATCTGAGTCTATTCAGCCTTTGCACATGGCTAACACCCTGCAGACCAGGAAACATCCTGGTAAACCTCCTCTCCAAAGCCTCCACATCCTTCAGGTAGTGTGGCGACCAGAATTGCGCACAATATTCCAAGTGCGGCCTTATCAAGGTTCTAAACCTCACCCTCAGACACCCATTCACTGTCCCACACTCGCAAAGAATCAGAGAATCACGACAGTGCAGGAGGAGGACATTTGGCCCATTGAGTCTACACTGATGCTCTGAAAGAATACCCTACCTAGGCCCCCGCCCCCACCCCATCCCAGTAAACCAGTAACCCCAACTAACTTTTTTAGACACTAAGGGGCAATCTAGCACGGCCAATCCACCTGACCGCATAGTGGGAGGAAACCGGGGCATCTGGAGGAAACCCACGCAGACACGAGGAGAACGTGCAAACTCCACAGATGGTTACCCGAGGCTGGAATTGAACCTGGGTCCCTGGCGCTGTGCTAACCACTGTGCCACTGTACTGCCCTCGCACACACTCGCATACACATGCACACTTCTCCCTAAGACACACACTAGATACACACACTCACATGTCGCTCAGACACAATCACTCACATATACACTCACCTCTCAGACTCACACACACACGCATGCTCAACACACACACAAACACACACATGATCAACTTACACATGCACACACAAGCTCAACACACACACGCACACAAACACACACACCTCTCCCTCAGACAGACTCACACACACCTTTCTCACACACACTCTCATCTCACACACTTTCTGTCTCTCTCGCTCAGACTCCACTCACTCACCCTCCTCACTCACATCTCCTACTCACTCACGCTCATCTCTCACTCACTCTCACCTCTCACTCACTGACTCACTCATTCACTGACTCACTCAGTCACTCACAGGTCACAGATCAGCGGTGCAGGCTTGAGCGGCGAAATCGTCTCCTCCTGTTCCTACATTTCTATCCACCCAGCATTACATTCTCACACTCTGTTCCTCCAAGGCCTAGCTACCTCTCTTCAGGAAGATAAAGGGAAGAGACGTTTTGAAATATTCGTGGGTACCTTTTGCAAGGCTTATCATTGCTTCTCCTTGTTTTCCCTCAGTCGGATGTAAATGTGGGGCTTGCCGGGTGCCTCAGTGGACAGTTAAATGTTAAGGTGTAATACCAGAGTTGTGTAGGCCCAGATTAGGTAAGGCCTCCTTCCTTAACAAACATTACCTCAACCCAGCTGTGACTTTACAATCAGTCAACAGCTTTGGTTTAAGAACATAGAACTGGACAGCACAGTACAGGCCCTTCGGCCCACGATGTTGTGCCGAACTAATCTGAAACTAAGATCAAATCAACCTACTCCCAATCATTCTCGTGCACTCCATTTGCCTATCCAATAACCGCTTGAAAGTTCCTAAAGTGTCCGACTCCACTACCATAGCTGGGAGTGCGTTCCACGCCCCAACCACTCTCTGAGTAAAGAGCCTACCTCTGACATCCCTCCTGTATCTTCCACCATGAACCTTATAGTTATGCCCCCTTGTAACAGCTACATCCACCCGAGGAAAAAGTCGCTGAACGTCCACTCTACCTATCCCTCTCATCATCTTATACACCTCAATTGTCACCTCTCATCCTCCTTTCTCTCAGCTAAGTTCAACCAAATAATTTGATTTGTCTTCTGAAAACGATTTCACTCTGGGGATGTGGACATTGGCTGGAAGGGCAAACGTCCTTCAATTGCCCCTTCAAAAGGTGGTGGGTCAGCCACCACTTTGAACCGCGGCAACCCATGTGGTGTAAGTAGATCCACAGTGCTGTTGGGGAGGAGCTCCAAGACTTCCAGCCAGCGACAGTGAAGGAACGGCCTAAGAATTTGGATTGGGTGCAGCTATTGGGTTGGGTGCGGATTGGGTGCGGTAAATCAACATCGGAAATGTGGGAATCTTTCAAGCGATAGTTGATTGGGATTCAGGAATATCATGTTCCTGAGAGAATGAAAGGTACGTACGGGACTGTTTAGGGAGCCTTGGATAACAAGGGATATTATGAATCTCGTCAAAAAGAGAATGAAGGCTTTTATACGGTCTAGAAGGGTGGGGACAGTCAAAACCCTTGAAGAGTATCAAGAAAGTAGGAAGGTACTTTAGAGGGAAATTAGGACGTGTCATGAAAAGTCCTTGGCAACTAGGATTAAGGTGAATCCCAAAGCTTTTTATTCATATGTGGAAAGCAAGAGGGTGGCCAGGGAAAGGATTGGACCACAAGGACAGTGGGGAGAATCGATGTGTTGAGCCAGTGGAAATGGGCGAGACACTAAATGAGGACTTTGTGGAAGATGATTCTTGGGTAGGGAGTGTGGATAGTCTGGGTCATGATGACATCAAAAAGGTGGAGGTATTGGGTGTTTTAAAAGACATTTAAGGTAGATAAGTCTCCTGGGCCAGATGAGATTTACCCCAGAATACTGAGAGAAGCAAGGGAGGAAATTGCTGGGGCCTTGACTGCCACCTTTGTTTCCTCATTGGCTACAGGTGAGGTCCCAGAGGACTGGAGAATAGTTAACGTGGTACGGCTGTTTAATAAGGGAGCAGGGATAATCCAGGAAACTATAGGCCACTACGCCTCATGTATGTGGTAGGTGAATTATTGGAGAGAATTCTCAGGGACAGGATTGAGACCCATTTGGAAACAAATGGACACATTAGCGATAGACAGCATGATTTTGTGAAGGGGAGGTTGTACCTCACTAACTTTGATCGAATTTATTGAGGAGGTGACAAAGATGACTGATGAGGGGAGGGCAGTGGATGTTCATAGAATCATAGAATTTACAGTGCAGAAGTTGGCCATTCGGCCCATCGAGTCTGCACCGGCCCTTACAAAGAGCACCCTACTCAAGCCCACATATCTACCCTATCCCCGTAACCCAGTAACCCCCACTTAACCTTTTTTGGACACTAAGGGCAATTTAGCATGGCCAATCCACCTAACCTGCACATCTTTGGACTGTGGGAGGAAACCGGAGCACCCGGAGGAAACCCACGCACACACGGGGAGGATGTGCAGACTCCGCACAGACAGTGACCCAGCCGGGAATCGAACCTGGGACCCTGGAGCTGTGAAGTAAGTGTGCTAACCACTATGCTACCGTGCTGCCCAAATGTTGTTTACATGGGCTGCAGTAAAGCCTTTGACAAGGTGCCTCATGGCAGATTGGTACAAATGGTGAAATCACACGGGATCAGAGGTGAGGTGGTAAGATGGATACAGAACTGGCTCGGTCATAGAAGGCAAAGGGTAGCAGTGGAAGAGCGTTTTTCTGAATGGAAGGTTGTGACTAGTGGTATTCCACAGGGATCTGTTGTTTGTAGTATACATAAATGATTTTGAGGAAAATGTAGCTGGTCTGATTAATAAGTTCGCAGATGACACCAAGGTAGATGGAGTGGCAGATAGTGATGAGGATTGTCAGAGGATACAGCAGGACATGGATAGGTTCGAGACTTGGGCAGAGAAATGGCAAATGGAGTTTAATCCAGGCAAATATGAGGTCATGCATTTTGGGAGGTCTAACATCGAGGGGAAATATTCCGTAAATGGCAAAACTCTTAGGAATATAGAAAGTCAGAGAGATCTGGGCGTGCAGGTCCACAGATCTTTGAAGGTGGCAACACAAGTGGACAAGTTAGTCAAGAAAGCATACGGAATGCTTGTCTTCATTGGACGGGGCATCGAGTATAAAAACTGGCAAGTCATGCTGCGTTGTATAGAACCTTGGTAAGGCCACACTTGGAATATTGCGCACAATGCTGGTCGCCACACTACCAGAAGGATGTGGAGGCTTTGTAGAGGGTGCAGAGGAGGTTTACCAGGATGTTGCCTAGTCTGGAGGGTGTTAGCTATGTGGAGAGGTTGAATAGATCCAGTCTGTTTTCATAGGACAGCATGGTAGCACAGTGGTTAGCACAATTGCTTCACAGCGCCAGGGTCCCAGGTTCGATGCCCGGTTGGGGTAACTGTGCGGAATCTGCACGTTCTCCCCGTGTCTGCGTGGGTTGCCTCTGGGTGCTCCAGTTTCCTCCCACAGACCAAAGATGTGCAGGTTAGGTGGATTGGCCATGATAAATTGCCCTTAGTGTCCAAAAAGATTAGGTGGGGTTACTGGGTTACGGGGATAGGGTGGAGACGTGGGCTTAAGTCGGATGCTCTTTCCAAGGGCCAGTGCAGACTCGATGGGCCGAATGGACTCCTTCTGCACTATAAATTCTATGATCTCTGATTGGATTGATGTAGGGGTGACCTGATAGAGGTCTACAAGATTATGAGGGGCATGGATGGAGTGGAACGCCAGGCGCTCTTTCCCAGGGTGGAGGGGTCAGTCACCAGGGGGCATAGGTTTAAAGCCCATGGGGCAAAGTTTAGAGGAGATGTGCGAGGCAGGTTTTTGGCACAGAGGGTGGTGAGTGCCTGGAACGCGTTGCCAGGGGAGGTTGTGGAAGCAGATACATTATCGGCGTTCAAAAGGCATCTTGACAAACACAAGGATAGGATGGGTATAGAGGGATACGGCACAAGGAAGTGCTGAGGGTTTGGCCAAGGATGATATCATGACCGGTACAGGCTTGGAGGGCCGAAGGGCCTGTTCCTGTGCTGTACTGTTATTTGTTCTCTGTTGTTGACATGGTTCCAAGTCAGGGTGGAGAGCTTACCTTCCTCAGTGGCGGGGGTTTTGGTTTACCTTGCTACCACCCAACTCAGTTCCACCCAACGTTGTGCACTTAACCGTGAAGCCACAGAGCGAAGCACCAGGATATAAATAAGCCTCAGAGTTTATGTGACACCGCCAGTCCACCATTCATATCCAGGAGGGGTTTGCAGGGGGCGCCAGGTTTGCACTTGCTGTTCACAATGTCACCTCAAAGTGTGACATCAGTGCAGGTGTTAAAAGAAGAGGCCAAATGTGGGGGTGGAAATAACATCTTTGGGGTAGGGGAAGAATTAGTACCACCAGGGCACGGCCACATGGAAACTTCACATCAAGCCACATAAGGTTAGACAGTGTCAGGATTGGCGACTGTCCCCTTCATAGAGTCAAGGTCTAATACAGAAAGAGGCCATTCGGGCTATCGTACCTGTGTCGGCTCTCTGACAGAGCTATCCGATAAGACCGACTTCCCTCTCCTCTCCCCGTAGACCTGCAACTTGTTTCCATTCAACAATTTCCCATCCATCCAGCTTTGACATCTGGACTCGAAACGTTAGCTCTTTTCTCTCCCTCCAGCCGCTGCCAGACCTGCTGAGATTTTCCAGCGTTTTCTCTCCCGGTTCAGATTCCAGCACCTGCAGTAATTTGCATTTATCCATTCATCGTTGGACCCATCTGATGAGATTCATCGTTTGAGTGACTGAGGGCGCGATTCTCTGGCCTCGTTGCGCTCTCGCCCAAAACCGAACGAGGCCGGTGAATAGCGGGAGAGGCTAAAAATGAGATCCGCGCCGGGCGCCAAACAGTTTGCAATTTAACCGGCCCGCTCCCTTCGGCAAAATCACCACTTAAGTCCCAATTCCATACAATCAACGGGAGCCGCCCCATCTCCAATGGCCTCCTGCCATTCAGCGTCCACCCAGCAAGTGGTCACACTGGCGCCGATTAGTACTCCTTTTGAACAACGTGAATTCTGGTGGAAGGGCTTCTGTGGGGAGCCAAGGAGGTGAGTAGCCGTCTTTGCTCATCGGCAAAGAGCCCGGGGCTGCTGGGCTTTCCATCCCAGTGCTCGGCACAGGAAGGGGAGGGAAACTCAGCTAGGGGTGGGGGACCCTCCGCAGGGGAGGGGGAGGTGCCTGGAGAGATGGGCAAAGGGTCCGGAGGTCGGTCCGTATTGCAGAAGAAAATGTCAGAGGGCAGCAGATTGGAGCTGCTGATTGGCTGTTGCGGGGGAACTTTTCATACGCCCGTGTGCTCACCATAACTTGAAGGTGTACCTGAGCAAGAGCCCCTAGGTGTTCAAGTGAAGACAAGCATCCAGCAGAGGGCAGCAGAGCAGAGCTGCTGATTGGCTGTTGCGGGGGAAATGTGCATACGTCTGTGTGCTCACCCTAACTTGAAGGTGTACCCGAGCAAGAGACCCTAGCTGTTCAAGTGAAGACAAGCATCCAGCAGAGGGCAGCCGAGCAGAGCTGCTGATTGGCTGTTGCAGGGGAAATTTGCATACGTCCGTGTGCTCACCCTAACTTGAAGGTGGTTGGTGGAGGAGCTGTTGTCAAGTGAGACTTCAACCTGAAACACTTCTTCAGTGTTTCCCTCCCTACCTCCTCCTCTAGCCAAAAGAAAAACAACCGCTGTAAAGATCAAGAGGAAGGCTCGAGGGCAGGTAGAAGTCGAAAGAAGTTGAACCGTGACATCACAGCCTGCAGGTAACGGACTGGCTGGTGACTGGTAAGTAGTTTTTATTTTATTTTCCCTCAGGTGTTATCGTGCGGGGCGCAGAGGTTGCTGAGTGAGTGCTTGCTGAGAAGGGGAATGAATAACAGGTAAGCTCTTTCTTTCTTTTTCTTTTATATCTAGAGGGGATGGCAGGGAACAACAAAGAACAAAGAACAAAGAAATGTACAGCACAGGAACAGGCCCTTCGGCCCTCCAAGCCCGTGCCGACCATACTGCCCGACTAAACTACAATCTTCTACACTTCCTGGGTCCGTATCCTTCTATTCCCATCCTATTCATATATTTGTCAAGATGCCCCTTAAATGTCCCTATCGTCCCTGCCTCCACTACCTCCTCCGGTAGTGAGTTCCAGGCACCCACTACCCTCTGCGTAAAAAACTTGCCTCGTACATCTACTCTAAACTTTGCCCCTCTCACCTTAAACCTATGCCCCCTAGTAATTGACCCCTCTACCCTGGGGAAAAGCCTCTGACTATCCACTCTGTCTATGCCCCTCATAATTTTGTATACCTCTATCAGGTCGCCCCTCAACCTCCTTCGTTCCAGTGAGAACAAACCGAGTTTATTCAATCGCTCCTCATAGCTTATGCCCTCCATACCAGGCAACATTCTGGTAAATCTCTTCTGCACCCTCTCTAAAGCCTCCACATCCTTCTGGTAGTGTGGCGACCAGAATTGAACACTATACTCCAAGTGTGGCCTAACTAAGGTTCTATACAGCTGCAACATGACTTGCCAATTCTTATACTCAATGCCCCGGCCAATGAAGGCAAGCATGCCGTATGCCTTCTTGACTACCTTCTCCACCTGTGTAGCCCCTTTCAGTGATCTGTGGACCTGTACTCCTAGATCTCTTTGACTTTCAATACTCTTGAGGGTTCTACCATTCACTGTATATTCCCTACCTGCATTAGCCCTTCCAAAATGCATTACCTCACATTTGTCCAGGTTAAACTCCATCTGCCATCTCTCCGCCCAAGTCTCCAGACAATCTAAATCCTGCTGTATCCTCAGACAGTCCTCATCGCTATCCGCAATTCCACCAACCTTTGTGTCGTCTGCAAACTTACTAATCAGACCAGTTACATTTTCCTCCAAATCATTTATATATACTACAAAGAGCAAAGGTCCCAGCACTGATCCCTGTGGAACACCACTGGTCACAGCCCTCCAATTAGAAAAGCATCCCTCCATTGCTACCCTCTGCCTTCTATGGCCTAGCCAGTTCTGTATCCACCTTGCCAGTTCACCCCTGATCCCGTGTGACTTCACCTTTTGTACTAGTCTACCATGAGGGACCTTGTCAAAGGCCTTACTGAAGTCCATATAGACAACATCTACTGCCCTACCTGCATCAATCATCTTAGTGACCTCCTCGAAAAACTCTATCAAGTTAGTGAGACACGACCTCCCCTTCACAAAACCGTGCTGCCTCTCACTAATACGTCCATTTGCTTCCAAATGGGAGTAGATCCTGTCTCGAAGAATTCTCTCCAGTAATTTCCCTACCACTGAAGTAAGGCTCACCGGCCTGTAGTTCCCGGGATTATCCCTGCCACCCTTCTTAAACAGAGGAACAACATTGGCTATTCTCCAGTCCTCCGGGACATCCCCTGAAGACAGCGAGGATCCAAAGATTTCTGTCAAGGCCTCAGCAATTTCCTCTCCAGCCTCCTTCAGTATTCTGGGGTAGATCCCATCCGGCCCTGGGGACTTATCTACCTTAATATTTTTTAAGACACCCAACACCTCGTCTTTTTGGATCACAATGTGACCCAGGCTATCTACACCCCCTTCTCCAGACTCAACATCTACCAATTCCTTCTCTTTGGTGAATACTGATGCAAAGTATTCATTTAGTACCTCGCCCATTTCCTCTGGCTCCACACATAGATTCCCTTGCCTATCCTTCAGTGGGCCAACCCTTTCCCTGGCTACCCTCTTGCTTTTTATGTAAGTGTAAAAAGCCTTGGGATTTTCCTTAACCCTATTTGCCAATGACTTTTCATGACCCCTTCTAGCCCTCCTGACTCCCTGCTTAAGTTCCTTCCTACTTTCCTTATATGCCACACAGGCTTCGTCTGTTCCCAGCCTTTTAGCCCTGACAAATGCCTCCTTTTTCTTTTTGACGAGGCCTACAATATCATTCGTCATCCAAGGTTCCCGAAAATTGCCGTATTTGTCTTTCTTCCTCACAGGAACATGCCTGTCCTGTATTCCTATCAACTGACACTTGAAAGCCTCCCACATGTCAGATGTTGATTTGCCCTCAAACATCCGCCCCCAATCTATGCTCTTCAGTTCCCGCCTAATATTGTTATAATTAGCCTTCCCCCAATTTAGCACATTCATCCTCGGACCACTCTTATCCTTGTCCACCAGTACTTTAAAACTTACTGAATTGTGGTCACTGTTACCGAAATGCTCCCCTACTGAAACATCTACCACCTGGCCGGGCTCATTCCCCAATACCAGGTCCAGTACCGCCTCTTCCCTAGTTGGACTGTTTACATATTGTTTTAAGAAGCCCTCCTGGATGCTCCTTACAAACTCCGCCCCGTCTAAGCCCCTGGCACTAAGTGAGTCCCAGTCAATATTGGGGAAGTTGAAGTCTCCCATCACCACAACCCTGTTGTTTTTACTCTTTTCCAAAATCTGTCTACCTATCTGCTCCTCTATCTCCCGCTGGCTGTTGGGAGGCCTGTAGTATACCCCCAACATTGTGACTGCACCCTTCTTATTCCTGATCTCTACCCATATAGCCTCACTGCCCTCTGAGGTGTCCTCTCGCTGTATAGCTGTGATACTCTCCTGAACAAGTAGCTCAACTCCGCCTCCCCTTTTACATCCCCCTCTATCCCGCCTGAAACATCTAAATCCTGGAACGTTTAGCTGCCAATCCTTAACCCTATTAAGGTAGTGCAATGTTCCTCCTGCAGAATGTTTAAGGTGAGGGACGCCGTCAGTGTCCCTGCTGATTTAATCTGTGGGAAGTACACCCATCTCCAGCTCCTCAGAAACCGCGTTGGGGAACTGGAGCTGGAGCTGGATGAACTTCGGATCATTCGGGAGGCAGAGGTGGTCATAGATAGAAGCTTCAGGGATGTAGTTACTCTGAAGAATAAGGATAGATGGGTGACGGTGAGAGGGGCTGGGAGGAAGCAGTCAGTACAGGGATCCCCTGAGGTCGTTCCCCTTCGTAACAAGTATACCACTTTGGATATTGTTGGGGGGGGGGACTTACCAGGGGTAAGCCATGGGGTACAGGTCTCTGGCACAGAGTCTGTCCCTGTTGCTCAGAAGGGAAGGGGGGAGAGGAGTAGAGCATGAGTCATTGGAGACTCCATAGTCAGGGGGATAGATAGGAGATTCTGTGGGAACGAGAGAGACTCGCGGTTGGTGTGTTGCCTCCCAGGTGCCAGGGTGCGTGATGTCTCAGATCGTGTTTTCGGGAGCCTTAAGTGGGAGGGGGAGCAGCCCCAAGTCGTGGTCCACATCGGTACCAATGACATAGGTAGGAAAAGGGATAGGGATGTAAGGCAGGAATTCAGGGAGCTAGAGTGGAAACTTAGATCTAGGACAAACAGAGTTATTATCGCTGGGTTGTTACCCGTGCCACGTGATAGCGAGACGAGGAATAGGGAGAGAGAGGAGTTGAACACGTGGCTACAGGGATGGTGCAGGAGGGAGGGTTTCAGCTTTCTGGATAATTGGGGCTCATTCTGGGGTCGGTGGGACCTCTACAAACGGGATGGTCTACACCTGGACCAGAGGGGTACCAATATCCTGGTGGGGAAATTTGCTAATGCTCTTCGGGAGGGTTTCAACTAGTTCAGCAGGGGCTTGGGAACCTGAATTGTAGCTCCAGTATACAGGAGGTTGAGAGTAGTGAGGTCATGAGTAAGGTTTCAAGGTCGCAGGAGTGTACCGGCAGGCAGGAAGGTGGTTTAAAGTGTGTCTTCTTCAATGCCAGGAGCATCTGGAATAAGGTGGGTGAACCTGCGGCATGGGTTGGTACCTCGGACTTCGATGTTGTGGCCACTTCGGAGGCATGGATAGATCAGGGACAGGAATGGTTATTGCAGGTGCCGGGGTTTAGATATTTCAGTAAGCTCAGGGAAGGTGGTAAAAGAGGTGGATGGGTGGCATTGTTAGTCAAGGACAGTATAACGGTGGCAGAAAGGACGTTTCATGAGAATTTGTCTACTGAGGTAGTATGGGCTGAGGTTAGAAACAGGAAAGGAGAGGTCACCCTGTTAGGGGTTTTCTATAGGCCTCCGAAAAGTTCCAGAGATGTAGAGGAAAGGATTGCAAAGATGATTTTGGATAGGAGCGAAAGCAACAGGGTAGTTGTTATGGGGGATTTTAACTTTCCAAATATTGACTGGAAGCGCTATAGTTTGAGTACTTTAGATGGGTCCGTTTTTGTCCAATGTGTGCAGGAGGGTTTCCTGACACAGAATGTAGATAGGCCAACGAGAGGCGAGGCCATATTGGATTTGGTACTGGGTAATGAACCAGGACAGGTGTTAGATTTGGAGGTAGGTGAGCACTTTGGTGATAGTGACCACAATTCGATTATGTTTACTTTAGTGATGGAAAGGGATAGGTATATACCGCAGGGCAAGAGTTATATCTGGCGGAAAGGCAATTATGATGCAATGAGGCAAGACTTAAGATGCATCGGATGGAGAGGAAAACTGCAGGGGATGGGCACAATAGAAATGTGGAGCTTGTTCAAGGAACAGCTACTGCGTGTCCTTGATAAGTATGTACCTGTCAGGCAGGGAGGAAGTGGTCGAGCAAGGGAACCGTGGTTTACTAAAGCAGTCAAGAGGAAGAAGGAGGCTTATGTAAAGATGAGATATGAAGGTTCAGTTAGGGTGCTCGAGAGTTACAAGTTAGCTAGGAAGGACCTAAAGAGAGAGCTAAGAAGAGCCAGGAGGGGACATGAAATGAAATGAAAATCACTTACGGTCACAAGCAGGCTTCAAATGAAGTTACTGTGAAAAGCCCCTAGTCGCCACATTCCGGCGCCTGTTCTGGGAGGTTGTTACGGGAATCGAACCGTGCTGCTGGCCTGCCTCGGTCTGCTTTCAAAGCCAGCAATTTAGCCCTGTGCTAAACAGCCGCATATAAGAAATCTTTGCCAGGTGGGATCAAGGATAACCCTAAAGCTTTCTATAGATATGTCAGGAATAAACGAATGACTAGGGTAAGAGTAGGGCCAGTCAAGGACAGTAGTGGGAAGTTGTGCTTGGAGTCCGAGGAGATAGGAGAGGTGCTGAATGAATATTTTTCGTCAGTATTCACACAGGAAAAAGACAATGTTGTCGAGGAGAATACTGAGATTCAGGCTACTAGACTAGAAGATCTTGAGGTTCAAAAGGAGGAGGTGTTAGCAATTCTGGAAAGTGTGAAAATAGATAAGTCCCCTGGGCTGATGGGATTTATCCTAGGATTCTCTGGGAAGCTAGGGAGGAGATTGCTGAGCCTTTGGCTTTGATCTTTAAGTCATCTTTGTCGACAGGAATAGTGCCAGAAAACTGGAGGATAGCAAATGTTGTCCCCTTGTTCAAGAAGGGGGGTAGAGACAACCCCGGTAACTATAACCAGTGAGCCTTACTTCTGTTGTGGGCAAAATCTTGGAAAGCTTTATAAGAGATAGGATGTATAATCATCTGGAAAGGAATAATTTGATTAGGGATAGTCAACACGGTTTTGTGAAGGGTAGGTCGTGCCTCACAAACCTTATTGAGTTCTTTGAGAAGGTGACCAAACAGGTGGATGAGGGTAAAGCAGTTGATGTGGTGTATATGGATTTCAGTAAAGCGTTTGATAAGTTTCCCTACGGTAGGCTACTGCAGAAAATACGGAGGCCTGGGACTCAGGGTGATTCAGCAGTTTGGATCAGAAATTGGCTAGCTGGAAGAAGACAAAGGGTGGTGGTTGATGGGAAATGTTCAGACTGGAGTCCAGTTACTAGTGGTGTACCACAAGGATCTGTTTTGGGGCCACTGCTGTTCGTCATTTTTATAAATGACCTGGAGGAGGGCGTAGAAGGATGGGTGAGTAAATTTGCAGATGACACTAAAGTCTGTTGAGTTGTGGACAGTGTGGAAGGATGTCACAAGTTACAGAGGGACATAGATAAGCTGCAGCGCTGGGCTGAGAGGTGGCAAATGGAGTTTAATGCAGAAAAGTGTGAGGTGATTCATTTTGAAAGGAATAACAGGAAGACAGAGTACTGGGCTAATGGTAAGATTCTTGGCAGTGTGGATGAGCAGAGAGATCTCGGTGTCCATGTACATAGATCCCTGAAAGTTGCCACCCAGGTTGAGAGGGTTGTTAAGAAGGCGTAAGGTGTGCTAGCTTTTATTGGTAGAGGGATTGAGTTTCGGAGCCATGAGGTCATGTTGCAGCTGTACAAAACTCTGGTGCGGCCGCATTTGGAGTACTGCGTGCAATTCTGGTCGCCGCATTATAGGAAGGATGTGGAAGCATTGGAAAGGATGCAGAGGAGATTTACCAGAATGTTGCCTGGTATGGAGGGAAGATCTTATGAGGAAAGGCTGATGGACTTGAGGCTGTTTTCGTTAGAGAGAAAGAAGGTTAAGAGGTGACTTAATTGAGGCATACAAGATGATGAGAGGATTGGATAGGGTGGACAGTGAGAGCCTTTTTCCTCGGATGGTGATGACTAGCATGAGGGGACATAGCTTTAAATTGAGGGGAGATAGATATAGGACAGATGTCAGAGGTAGGTTCTTTATTCAGAGAGTAGTAAGGGCGTGGAATGCCCTGCCTGCAACAGTAGTGGACTCGCCAACACTAAGGGCATTCAAATGGTCATTGGATAGATTATCATAGAATTTACAGTGCAGAAGGAGGCCATTCGGCCCATCGAGTCTGCACCGGCTCTTGGAAAGAGCACCCTACCCAAGGTCCACACCTCCACCCTAGCCCCATAACCCAGTAACCCCACCCAACACTAAGGGCAATTTTGGACACTAGGGCAATTTATCATGGCCAATCCACCTCACCTGCACACTACCTGGTTTCACAGGTAGGCGCGACATCGAGGGCCGAAGGGCCTGTACTGCGCCGGAATGTTCTATCATAATGGTTGTGCAAAAAGGAGTTTAATGTGCTGTACAATACCCCACTCCTGGTGATGCCGCCTCCCCACCCCGCAACTCCTCCCTCCTCACCCACTACCTTCCCACTCCCCCCGCTCCCTCACACCCCATCACCCCTCCCCCGGTGCCCTCAGTGATCCTCAATGCACCTGACCCTCGCAGCTCTTCCACTCCGTTTTGGTGTTTCCCCAGGATGCACATCTGGGGTGGAGGCTGCCAGATGCTTTCGTCATCCCGTGGCATTCCATGCCCTTGGCGACCATCCTCTGGGGGCTCTTGGGTGGAGGACCCCGGCTCATGTGTCGGCGACACATGCACAGCTGTGCCACCCAGTCCCGTGTGCTGACTGCGAGATGGGGCCTCAACAGAGGGGTGGAACTCGGGGGAGTCGGTACCCACCGTCGCCACTCCATGGGACGGGTCTGCTGGTCACCCCCTCCTCCCAATCGGTACCCATAGGGACCTGGGGTCCACCTTGGGACTAAAGGGCAGGTTTTAGCCCCGGTTGCCCCTGCATCTTCTGGCTCTGCCAGCCTGGTGGTTCCCCATGGTCCGCACCATCGCGTCGACGCCCTCGACAATGCTCCTCAGTGCCGGGGCCAAGCTCTGCAGAACCTCAGCCACGCCCATCTGAGAGCGGGACATGTCCAGCAGAATCCCATCAAAGTTGGCCTGGTACTGGGTGACATCCCCCAGCGAGGCAGACATTCTGCCGAGACCCCCAGCCATGGTCTTGGACATCTTTAATCATGGTGAAACGTCGTCCTGTCCACTGCGGTCGGCACCCTGGCAGTGTTGGCCTCGGTGCCATGGATTGCCGGCGACAACTCCTGCACCCGTAGCCTCTGGGACTCCTCCAAGTGGCTATGGATCTGCTGGAGTGACGCTGACATCTCCCTCTGAACACCCAGGGTAACCCTGCCCCAGAGGCTCAGCATCAGGCTGGGACCCAGCTGGGTCCTGGGATCCAGCAGACCTCCGACTGCTGCCTCGCCCGGGGGTTCCTGCCTCCCCCTGATGTGCAGTGTGGTGCTCACCAGAATGTGCCCCGGCAGCTTGTCCACTAATGTGGGGAGTAGGGGGGGGTGGGATGTTCCCTTGGGGGGTGGGGTGGATGTTGGCGTTGGCGTCTACTCACTCGTATGCATCCAGCTGTGAATGGGGGTGGACAACTAAACAACTCACTGGAGGAGGAGGCTCCACAAATACCCCCGTCCTCAAAGATGGAGGAGCCCAGCACATCTCTGCGGTGATGGGCCACTCACCACATGGCACCGCCACATCTAAGGCCCCATTGCCCGCCGGTGTGATGCCAGGGGGTGTCTCAGCCGGATTGCCAGTGCACAGGTTGGAGTCCGCGACGCTCACCGTCTCTGCCACCTCCGCCCAGGCCCGGTTGGCCAGCTGATGGTCTGACTGGTGACGTCTCTGCCCCGAGAGGAGGCAGTGTGCCAGGGAGGGTGCCAAAGGTCACGGTGCATGTGTCCTTTGTTTGGGGGGAGTCTGCGATTCCCCTGCTTCCCCTGCAGTGGGGCTGAGTGTCTGTTGAGTGAACGGTCCGTGTCTGGCCACCCTGATCCTGGGGGGAATACCCCGAACCACGGCCCGTCATCGAGCCGCTCCCCGCTACCCCCCCCCTCGGCCCTGGCTGATGGCTCCCAGCCAGCAACACCACTGTCAGCACGGTATGTAGAGTTGGGAAACTCTCCTTACTTCCGCTCTCTCCCTCAGCCATCATGGCGCCCGGTCCCCGTTTGTCAACACCTGCCGTGAACCGCTCTGACGTCACCTCCGCCAGGCGGGGGCAGAGCATCGGGAGGCCCGGAGAATACCAGGCCGAACCCGGTAATGATATGCTAACGCCATCAAATGTCGTGTTTGCTTGGTGATGTGGCGTGGGGCGTGAAGCACGGTGCCGTCACCAGCGGAGAATTGGAGCGCGGCGGTCAGTTCAGCGCCCACCGCCAGCCTCGATTTTCCGCAGACACCCGATTCCCCGCCCGATCGCGATCCATGTTTCCGGCGGGGTGGGGAATCCACTCCATTATCTTTTGGAAGTTAATGTTGGAATTGCTTTATCATTCTTTCCAAATAGCATCAGGTGACAGGTTAGTGGCAGGGTAACAATGTTGTTACCTCACTCTATTTCCCCATTCACAAGTGAAAAACATTTACACTGTAATCACTCAACACTTTGGGCTGTGATACCGGCTGGCAATCTACCTGTTAGTTACTATCATTCTACACAGGTTTGTATTCTCTGTGATATACACAGGGGCTGGTATACTGTATAATATACACAGGGCTTGGTATTCTATATGATATGTGCACATGTTGGTATTTGTAATTTACGCAGAGCTTGCTCTCCTCTAAAGTGTACAGGCGTCTGGTATTATCTATACAGGCACAGCGGCTAACACTGCTGCCTCGCAGCTCCAGGGACCCGGGTTCAATTCCGACCTCGGGTGACTGTCTGTGTTGGGTCTGCACGTTCTCCCCGTGTCTGCGTGGGTTTCCTCCGGGTGCTCCGGTTTCCTCTCACAAGTCCCGAAAGACGTGCTTCTTAGGTGAATTGGACATTCTGAATTCTCCCTCTGTGTACCCGAACAGGCGCCGGAATGTGGCGACGAGGGGCTTTTCCCAGTAACTTCATTGAAGTGTTAATGTAAGCCTACTTGTGACAATAATAAAGATTATTATGTACTCCCTATAATTGTTTGACGTCCCTAAATGCATGACCTCACACTTGAGCTTTGACAAAGGGTCATCTGGAATTGAAACATTGGCTGTTTTCTCTCTTTATGGATGCTGCCAGACCTGCCTGAGATTTTCCAGCATTTTCTCTTTTGACCTCACACTTCTCTGTGTTAAATTCCACCTGCCATTTTATTGCCCACTCCACCAATCCATCTGTATCATTCTGGAGATTCACCAATCTTTCTGTCATCTGCAAATATCCCAATCATCCCCACAATAGAACACAGAACATTACAGCGCAGTACAGGCCCTTCGGCCCTCGATGTTGCGCCTCCCTGTGAAACCACTCTAAAGCCCATGTACACTATTCCCTTATCCATATGTTCATCCAATGACCATTTAAATGCCCTTAATGTATGCCCTGCCTGCAATGATTGTTGCAGGCAGGGCATACAGAGGCTGGTTTAGCACACTGGGCTAAATCGCTGGCTTTTAAAGCAGACCAAGGCAGGCCAGCAGCACGGTTCAATTCCCGTACCAGCCTCCCTGAACAGGCGGCGGAATATGGTGACTAGGGGCTTTTCACAGTAACTTCATTGAAGCCTACTTGTGACAATAAGCGATTTTCATTTCATTCATTCATTCCACGCCCTCTGAGTAAAGAACCTACCTCCGACATCTGTCCTATATCATTCATTCCACACCCTCTGAATCAAGAACCTACCTCTGACATCTGTCCTATATCTATCTCCCCTCAATTTAAAGCTATGTACCCTCGTGCTAGACATCACCATCCGAGGAAAAAGGCTCTCACTGTCCACCCTATCCAATCCTCTGATCATCTTGTATGCCTCAATTAAGTCACCTCTTAACCTACTTCTCTCGAACGAAAGCAGCCTCAAGTCCCTCAGCCTTTCCTCATAAGATCTTCCCTCCATACCAGGCAACATTCTGGTAAATCTCCTCTGCACCCTTTCCAATGCTTCCACATCCTTCCTATAATGCGGCGGCCAGAACTGCACGCGATACTCCAAATGCGGCCGCACCAGAGTTTTGTACAGCTGCAACATGTCCAAATCGTTAATATACAACACAAACAGTAAGGGTCCCAACACCGAGCTCTGTGGAACACCATTTAAAACAACTTTTCAATTGCAAGGGCAGCGATCGACCATTATCCATTGTTTCCTGTCACTAAGTCAACTTTTTATCCACATTGCCACACTGCCCTGAATCCCATGGGCATGCACTTTCTTGACCAACCTGCCGTGCATGTTGACTTTGTCAAACGCCTTGCTAAAATCCATCATTTATGGACAGTTATAAACTTTTACCATCTTCTGGATGGTCAACTGGGCAGCAAAGTGGCAAATGGAATTTTAACCAGAGAGGTGTGAGGTGATGTATTTGAGGAGGTCAAACTGTTGAGGAGGTCAAAGGTAAAGGATTACGCAATAAATAGGAGGACGCTGAGAGGTGTAGAGGAAGTGAGAGATCCAGGCGTGAATGTCCACACATCCCTGTAGGTGGCAGGAGAGGTCGATATGGTGGTTAAAAAGGCATGTGAGACCCTTTCACTAATTAGCCAAGGTATAGAATTTAAGAGCAGGGAGGTTAAGCTGGAGCTATGTAAGACACTAGTTAGGCGATAACTTGAGTACTGTGTGCAATTCTGATCTCCTCATCACAGAAAGGATGTCATTGCGTTAGAGGCGGTGCGATTTACAGGGATGTTGCCAGGAAAGGAGAATTGCAGCCATGAGGAGAGATTGAATAGACTGAGGCTGTTTCCTTGGCACAGAGGAGGCTGAGGGGAGATTTGACTGAGATGTACTGATGTTCCATCAATCCACTACAAGACGATGAGAACGAGTGAACACTGGCTTTATTATCCAAGAACTTGCCTGCCTGTGACTGCTGTAACAATGAGTGCCGCCCACAGGTGGCAGGTCTATATACCACCCCGGAGGGGGGGGGGGGGGGGGCAGGGCGGAGCCAGAGGCAAAGCCCACCAGGGTTCCAGTACAATACATGGAAGGAGAGCATATTACCATTTCCTGGACATATGCCATAGTACTATACAGACAACTTATATTATGGTGAAGACATTCACCACGTGTACAAAATTCTGAGGGGTCTGGACAGGGAAGTCAGGACAGACCTGTTTCCCTAGCTGAGGGGTCAGTTACCAGGGATTACTGTAGATTCAAGATAAGTGGCAGAAGGAATCGAGGAGACACGAGGAAAAACGTTTTCACCCAGAGGGTGGTGGGTGTCTGGAATTCACGGCCTACGTTAGTGGTTAAGACTGACCCATTCAACTCATTTAAAAGATACGTGGATCTGCACTTGGAGTGCACTAATCTGCAAGACGAGGGACCAGGTGCTGTAAAATGGGAGCCTGGAGACAGTGAATGGGAAGGGCCTGTTTACCGTAGCAGAGATGTCAGTCACCAAGGGGCATAGGTTTACTGTGATTGGTAGAAAGATTAGAGGGGAGGTGAGGAACTATTTTTTCATCCAGGTAGTTGTGGGGGCCTGGAATATTGAAGCCATTGGGCGGGATTCTCCGCCCCTCCGCACCCGTTTCCAGGTGCAACGCGCCCCCTGCGCTGGCAGCGGGGATACTCTAGGCCCTGGCAGCCGGCCAACGGCGATTCCCATTGTGCCCCCCCCCCCCAACGCGGGGGGAATGGTAGGGGAGGGGTGGGGTGGGTGCGGTGGGGAGGGGTGGGGGGGTGCGGTGGGGGAGGGGTGGGGGGTTGCGGTGGGGAGGGGTGGGGGTGCGGTGGGGGAGTGGTGGGGGGGTGCGGTGAGGGAGGGGTGGGGGGGGTGCGGTGGGGGACGGGTGGTGGGGTGCGGTGGGGGAGGGGTGGGGGTTGCGGTGGGGAGGGGTGGGGGTGCGGTGGGGGAGTGGTGGGGGGGTGTGGTGGGGAGGGGTGGGGGGGTGCGGTGGGGAGGGGTGGGGGGGTGCGGTGGGAGGGGTGGGGGGGTGCGGTGGGAGGGGTGGGGGGGTGCGGTGGGGAGGGGTGGGGGGTGCGGTGGGGGAGGGGTGGGGGGGTGCGGTGGTGGGGGTGGGGGGGGTGCGGTGGAGGGGAGGGGTGGGGGGTGCGGTGGGGGGAGGGGTGGGGGGGTGCAGTGGGAGGGGTGG